>NW_024609838.1:20323666-21640126 GCF_016920785.2 Ixodes scapularis
TCGGTGATACATGGTTCCGATAAAGGGTGTAGGGCTACCCCTGTTTTTAGAGGTGTGTATGTCTTTTCCTCTCTCAGTTTTTCTGCGTTCTAACGGTTCAGCTGACCCTATCCAATATGTACCAATTAGCTCAAGTCAAACCTGTAGTTTTAGAGGCACTTCAGGGGAATTCAGATCGAACTCACTTAAAGCTTCGCTTAATCTTATCGTGCTGGTTTGACAATTTTTTAAAGGAGTTCGTTCTGAAGGCCTTTTAAGTGCCCGCAAAACAGAGCTGTTAGACCGGCTAAAGGACCTTTTATAGCCGGAGCAAGATTGATCGAACTGATACTGCCTACAGACGGCTTTTTCGATATGAAACCGGCAAGCGGAGAAGGTTGGTAGCCTTGCATTTCATGTCTAAGGCCGGCAAAAAGCATTTGTCCTGGCTACAAGTGGCCTCTTAGCCGGCCCCGATGATGATGATGATGACAACCAACGAAAATGGCGATTTATATCGTCTTGCGCCCAATAGAACACGAATGGATACCCAGTGTTGTAGGCGTTACCGAAAAAAAGGAACGAAATACGATACTCGTTACTTGCAAATAAAAGGAGCGCGTTACCGACCTACGTTACCTCAAAATAAAAGGAACGCGGTATTGTTACCGATAAAAAGTAACGCACGTTACTTCTGCGGTATTTTGTAATTGCAAATTGACGATTTTTTTTCTCCTTTGCGACAGCGCTTTTTGGCATTGAGAAAACGGGCGTGGGCGTCGGGGTTTTTCTAAAGTGAAACTTTTTGCATAAAAAAAAAAAAAAAAAAAAAAAAAAAAAAAAACAGGCACCTAGAAAAAGGGGTTGATTTTTAAAGCAAATAGCTACTATTGGCAGCAGCCCATAAGAGGTTGGTTCCTTCGACTAGCCTGCTGAAGCCATACTGTAAACAGCTAAACAAAGCTAGCCAAGGAAACACAAAATTATATCCGTACGTTCCCGGAAGTTGGTTGGGTCAGTTATACTTGGACCAGAATTGCATCTGGAACTCTACATCAAATCTCATCAAGTATCGCCGCCTCCAGCTATGAGTCATTTTTTGTTTGTTTTTGTTTTTCATCATCAGGTGTTTTATTAGCTCGGTTTGGCTTGATCCCTTTTGAAGTCCAACTTTTAACGATCGACAGAGAGTTTTGTTTGAACGTGTTCGGAATGTCCGACACTGCCCCTGTTACGAACTCAAGCTTCTGAGTGCAGCGCGAACTTTCGATATCATTACACCCGAGACCCGTGGTCATTTGGGTCTGGATGAGCATCGTACGGACGTGCGATCGTATAATAACTACCGCGTGACGCAAGTTAAACATGTATACCAGCCACATTGCCCAATTATCAGCGGAGATTCCAGACGCCATATTGAGGCCGCCTAACTTCCCCTGCCTAAACATCTCACAAGGAGAAATTTCAAAGCTAACCCTAGACTTCTTAGATTCGAATTTTGAGATACTGATTAGTTGGGGAACAATGTATACCCAATATTACATTAAAGTATACTGACACAACGTTACCGAGATCGTTCTCCCTTAAACCAGATGTAACACGGCGAACAACAAATTAGAAAATCAAACACATTTACGTAATGCGTTCTCTGAGACAATCAGGATTTCGTTCGCTCGAGAGAGCAGTTACTTCGCTTTTCCCAGCTCCTCACCTAACCACGGAAAGTTTGAAGTAAGAAAAGAAAAAGCAATTCACCGTCTTACCTTTTCTTTTTTTCCGACTCACAGTAACACCAAGTCAGCCTTGGAACGTTCAGTCCAGGACGGCTCAGGATTACGCAGCTATAACTTTCCTGCGTAAATCAGCAGAAAACAAATTAAATAATAATAATTTTATACACTACTTTTTTCAGTTACCAGAACGCAAATAACGTTGGATATAGCTTGACATCAAAGTTAGATACAGATACTGAGAATTAAAACGGCGCAGGGCGTCTCTTACGAATGCCTTTCCGCCAGCGCGCTAATGTTGCCTTCCGTCGTGCTTTTGCTGTGCGTGCACGCTCCAGGCTCACGAGACGTCGAAGCACTATCGAAGTTAGGAGGCGCGCGCCGGAGGCGGAACAACCGAAGCTCCTCCCCGTTGTTCTCACCCCGTCAATGGCTACAGTGCGGCGATCTGACCGCGCTCAATTTTACGGGCGAGAGCATTCCTTGGGCTTGAGCTCACGTGGTGGTAGGCAGAGTGTGTCAGCCGAGCCACTCAACAGCGTCTAGAACAGTGGTCTCAAACTCACTTTAGTCATGTGGGCCAGAGAGCCCACACCGGAAAGGTCGAGGGCCAACGTAAACGAGGGGGAGGGGGGGGGGGGGGGGTTAAAGATTTGAAAGAGAAGATATCTTGGTGCTCTACCCTTTTTGTAAACTCACAGTTTTTCGAGTGACATCTTAAGAGTTTATTTGTCTATGTGAGGTGATCTAAGAGGTGATTTGATTACTTTGGCCCCGACCTCATGTGATAACAATAATTACGATAACACCGCCGCGCCAACATGCTGGCATTTTTAATAGAACAAGAGAACAGGTACACTGTTGTTATCGTTGCTTAGCTCACTGAGGAATTAACCAAGCTTAACACTTCTCTAAAAAGAAACAATGGGTTAATTTGACACTTCTTGCTCTTGTAGAGATATTTTTTTTACAACACTCAAAAAAATTACTTTTTAATCGTTTTTTTTTTTCAGGCGAGAATTTTGACTGTGTAGTTTCATCTTTGGCAGATTCTCTTGCTGATCGAGAGTTCGCGCGGCCCAGATATATCCTTCAAAAATAGCTGGCGCTTGCAGCATAGTAGCGGAATTGTTGTGCGCTATAAAAAGCTGGGAAGCAAAACAATAAAGCCAAACAAAGGGAAAATGAATACAGATGAGTATAAACTATGTGAACACGTTAAAAGAGCAGCGCTACTTTTCGAGCGAAAATAAATCGGCGAGAAAAGATCACAATGGCGCATGCCATTTCTAGCGCTATAGACATGGGAACTGGTACTCGTAGCCGGTAGCTTGCGGGAGGCCCGCGGGCCGCGTGTTTGAGACCCCTGATCTAGAAGAATGAAGGACCCCGAAAGCCCCACTCTCCCTCCATGGAACATCATCCCAGTCGGATGACGCCAACTCGGCAATTGGAAACGAGCCCAATGCCAAGCCTTCTTTGGTGACGTTAATTGGACACGAAGGTCCAGCCGATCACCGACGCATCACTCGTATCCAATCGGTGACCTCGCTCAATCTCGCTGTGATGACGTCAAAATTAGTGCGCATGAGGAGCACCTCGTCTAGCTGGTTTTTTTCGCACAGCTCGGTGTTTACCCAACACAAGGCCTGCGGAGTCGATCATTTACGCCACCTTCCTCGATCGAGCGCATGGGGCACTGCGTGGACGTAAGCGCCGTGTCATCGTTCGATTGCCACGTGCGTTCGCTTAGACCATTTGCTAAATCCACCAGGGGCCCCGGCCCGCACTCGAGGAATCATGGGAACGCTGTTCCTTCAGCTCCCTATAGTGATCGGTGATTTCGACCAATTCGATGCTTGCACAGTTTTTGAGTGTATTAATTCAGAGTCATCCTGAATATAAGCTTCGTGTAGATTGCAGAGACCTGTCATATCACTTTTTTTTAAACTTTTTGTCAATGTCGGCGTTTTTGACACTGTGCACGCAGTCCACCTTTAAACGTGGCTGAGCTGAAGAAATATCTCCCGATATTATCGTTCTCGCGATTGCTTTGAAGCTGTACGAGAACGATGGTACAGTGAGAGATTTCTGCAGCTCAGCCATGGGTTGAAGGGAGGATTGCATGCACAGCATAAGAAACGCTGACATGACATAAACTGACATGGCAGGTCTCTGCAATCTACACGACGCTTATTCAGGAGGACTCCGGATTGCACTCAAAAGTGCGTAAGCATCAAATTGGCCGAAATTACCGATTACTAGGGAACTGAAGGAACACTGTTCCCATGATTCTTGGAGTGCGGGCCGGGGTGTCTGGAGAATTTAGCAAATGGCCTATTGGTGCTTTATCGACGAAGCGTTCGACTATAGCAGCCCAGCGCTGCGTCAAAAACACAAACAAATCGTGCATGTTGTTGCTGCCCCAATGGGTGTAGTTCTCGGCTTAGCCGCTAGGGGCGCAGCGGTTGGATCTCCTCCTTAATACTAAAATATCATTCTTACGGCTATCCAACACTCGACCCGTGGCGCCCCATGACGACGTGCCCGCAAGGAAACGTCGCTGCAGTCGGCCTTTTTTAAGATTTGCATGAGGCTGGCTCTATGACAATAATGGCATGATAAGCTTAAGGTCCCTCTATACTGAAGGTAGCGCAATCTATTGTCTAGGCAGGAAAAAAGAAATTTCCTCTTTGCCCAACCCCCCTCTCTCTCTCTCTACGGCGGCCGTTCCCGCCACTCTTCAATTGGATCACGTTGAACACGTGACCAAAACCCTTCCGATAAGCCTGCGCGGCGAGTCTTGCTGCCGAGATCCGTCGCCATGACCGAGAACGGCGAAGCTCCCCGCTCCCCTGCTTACAGTGATTCTGCACTCGTGTGTGGTATTATTGTTTTCCCTTGGTGGTATATGTTGTTTACTGTTAGGTGACTCCCAGCTGCCATCAAGTCACAAAACAGTTTTGTTGTTTCTGAGATGTACTATCGGGGAAAAATGAAACGCGAACAGAGGAGCGCGTGGCTCGCGGAACAGGCTGCGCCACCTGGAAGTGAGCCTAGGGGCGAGGGTGCGTGGCCTACTTCGATGTGTTCACGCCCCTCGATTGGCGCTCCCCAAGCTTCGGCAGTGCGCCTCTCAGTGCGCTGAAAGCTGACACCGTTATCTTTGCCTGCTCGGCGAGTGCGGTGAGCTTCTTTGCACCGCACGCACTGAGCCAGCAAAGGTAGCGGTGACAGCTTTCAGCGCACTAGGAGGCGTACTGCTGAAGCTTGGGGAGCGCAGAGGGAGGGGCGTGAACACGTCGGAGTAGGCCACACACCCCCGCTCCTAGGCTCACTTCCAGGCGGCGCAGCCTGTACCGCGAGCCACGCGCTCTTCTGTTCGCATTTCATTTTTCCCCGATAGTACGTACGATCAACATATTTCGGAAGAAACTTAACGACGAACCAGAGCGATGACGAATGGCTTCGAAGAAGTCTGGTAGCGGAAGCATCGCGATGAGGGATGGCGTGACCAGTGCTTGAATATTGCTTTGTCACGAGGTTCCTCGTACATGTTTGCCTCTTGTTAGTCTTGTGTGACTATGGAACAGTACGTGCGTCGTAGACTGATTTGCATTATTAAATAAGACAATGCTCTTGACCCCTGAGGACTTAATCGACGATTGAAGGCGCCCCCTTCGCTACTTGTTGTTTTCACCACGTCAGTGACCAACCACGTAAGGCCTTTACGGTGCGCCTGCAGATGTGTTTTGGCGCTCTCAATGGGAACTTGTAGCAAACCATTACCGTGTTCCGCGTTACGCACTACTGGAGAACTTTGAAGCATGCCTTTAAGCGCGCACCCCGTGGTCACGGTATGTCCCGGGCGAGCACTCAAATGCATGGTTCAAAATTATCCGGTAGTGCGGTACGCCGAACACGGTAACGGTTTGCTACGAGTCCCCATTTTCCCAAAATAACCGGTACTGTAGTGACGTTCAATCTAAATGTTTTGCGTCTCATCACGGGTCGCGACTCGTGGAATTCGGAAAGTGTTTTGCGGAGCGTATTCTTCGCCGAAAATTCCGGGTTTAACAGAGTTTATTTGAGTTAGATTCACGACTCTCTGAAATTCAAAACTTATTTTACTGTGCTCCAGATTTTTTTTTCTTCTTTTAATTCAAAGACCAAATATACGGACTGGGTATACCCCTGACCCGTTGTCCTTAAGGAACCTTGATGCACGCTATAAGGCAAACACCTTTGGTCAGTAGTTCGAGATGTCAAAGGAAACTAAAGTGGCATCTCCTCGAAACCACTGACCCTGTGCTTTTATGACGTTCATTTGCAAAATACTGTCTTTTTTTACTTTGTCGTTGTGACCTCGAAATTCGAATTGTCGACAATTTTTACCGGCGAGAGCGTTTCGGAGTTTATCGGCTTTATCGAAAACACCAAACCCTAATCATAGCGCACAATTATAGATCTGACGTCACAATTGGTCAAAACAGGAGGGGGTGGCAGTAACGCACCTCGCAGGCAATGCAGTGGGCAGATGTATTCGAACGGTAGTTAAAAAAAAAAAAAGAAAAAGAAAGAGCTCTTTTGAGCAGGTGGAAGCATGTTCACTCTTAATGACCATTAAAATATGTCATTACGCGATAGCCAAAGCGGAGGAGAGATGCAACGTAGGGGATGCATTATGTATTTACGCGAATAATTGTCGAAGAAAGATACAGAGTTTTAATGACCTGCAGAACCACCGCAGTTTCGAAACTATTACACATCCCGTCATGGACGATTGGCCCAAGTTGTTACGTTTAACCACTTTTGACGGAGTTTCGCGCAATTAGGTTTGGTCCTCAATGAAGCTATCCAACTGTGTCCTGCTTGGTGCAATAAAAAAAAAAAAAGGAGCGCGGCGAACAGCGCGAGTCACACCGCTAGGACTTTATTTTGGCGCGGATCAGGCGTCTTCGCTGCACACCTGTGCCTTTGAAGCTCCGCCCCTTTTTTTTACGTCGATGCACATATAGGAGAAAAGCACGACTGTGACGTCACACCGCTGCGGCGGCGGTGCTGTCGGCGAGGTGCACGTGCATAGCCCCACCCCACCTGGGGCGGGCATGCAGACGCTGCCTCGTTTGTAAACAACGGGTGGCTGTTGGATTACAGTGGACACTATGCACCAACTCATGTTTACCAACAAACCGGAGCGCCCCTAGCGGATACCACCGACGCCGCGCTTACGCGATGGGGGTCTGGGCAAGAAGCTCGCCGTCGCCCATAAACAAACCATTCGAATGGGATGTTGTCGGCATCGGTGTGAGTCCCGTGCCCTTTTTCGCGTTGGAATTGTTGCTTCTACGTCCTCCTCGCATTGTGTGACTACTTGAGCGGCTTCAGCGAAATTAACGAGGCTTGTTACAAAGCAAAAATTTACGTGAATAATCTGAGATGCAGCGATTCATTCCGCGTGGACGCCGCAGAGTGGACGGTAAAGCCTGATTCACATGGTGAGGTTCTGCTCGCTATTTTCAGTCACGACGCCGCTCGGGCTGCAAAAGCGTGAACCGTAGCTGAGATGGTCGACGTCAATACTGAAAATCACAAGCAGAATCGGACCGAGTGAATCAGGCATAACAAGTCGGTGATGGCCACTGGAAACAATTATCAACATCTCCTTATATCTACTGTTTACACCGAGCCTAATAACCTAAAGCAACCTTCAAACTTAAACGTCTTTTGAGGTCTGCACTTTTTATCGCAGTTGCCGGGTCAACGTTTGGTCTACGAGCCGCTGTCATTTGGAAGAGCAGACGACAAGCAGAAACGTTTAAGAGACAGACGACAGCTCAAATGATGAGGCGGCCGTTTGAACTCGATGACGCCCGCAGGACTGAACCTGCTTCAGTCTTGCGGAGCACTGAACGGGAGGAGCACTAAACGCCCGCAGGAGGTTCGTGCAACTTGACGGTTCTCCCGCGTTCTAGTTGGAACAAAACAAATATATCTGACGACCACAAGTATCCGTGACTTCAATCCAAAGTGCTTTCCGCCCAAGCAATCGTGGTCCGACGGCGTCTGTTTTTCCTATTTCGCGGCCCCTACTCGCGTTCTGGGACGAACCGAACACCCAGAAAACGCATGAAAACTGACCTTCAGACCTTTCCCGACTCTTTTGGTACAGCCCCAGTCGCGGCGTTTTGACAAGAAGGCAGGTTTTTGTCCGGTTTCTTCCAAAGTAACACAGGAATGTACGTCCCCCATGGTTATTTCCGCCCTCAGTTCAAGACCGGAAGTGCGCCCGACGCGCCACCACCGCGCCGTGACGTAACAGAGATGAGTTGGTGTATAATACCGGCCATCTCAACTAATCCAGCACTGTGAATGAGTCACGTGACTCTAGGTGGCCCGCGCGACGCTGCGCCCCTTTCGAATGTCACGTGACACTCTCGCGGCATTCGATTGGTTCGTGATGTCATATGCGCGGTCCATCATAGAGTGAAACGAGTAGTATACATGTCTGTGGCAGTGACGCCTCCAGAAACGGATATACATGTATACATACTGTATACATATATATTATGTGTATACATATGTATACACATAAATACATTATGTACGAAATACATAATGTATTTTGAAAGAAACCTGGAATAAACTATTCTATTCTATACTCCTGCCAGCTATTCACGGCGAGAAGCTAGCTAGGGTCGCTTCTATTTTCCTCACTATGGGAAGTGCCATAGCCTCCTCTATACTGACAAAGCCTGGCAGATCAAGCGAGACGCGGCCGCCGCAAGTGAAAAGGTAGAGCGGCAGACAACGGATGAGAGGAAAGTCATGTAACAGGCGCCCCGCTGCGGCGAGACGCCGAAACACACTTCTCCCGAGAGATGGAATGTCCGCCCGCGTTCCTCGCGCTACCCGCTTTTTTTTTTTTTTTTTTCTCTCTCGTTGGGTTTAAAAATTATGTTTCGTGTCCTCGCCGCTCCAAAAACTGTGCGCTGAATACCAGCTTCTCCTAAAAACGCTCTTTGCTACCAGATCCTCGCGCTCCAAATCTGCGACCGGGCACTCTATGGCTTCGTCGTCGAACAGCCAGGCTTTGTGAGTGTAGAGGACCTTACACTTCGTTCATCAGATACGTAACATCCTATTGTAACAAAATAAAAAAGCAAACGAAAGAAACAAAAGCTAAAAAAAGTATTTTCCTACTGCAAAAGATCTCGAAACAAAAATTTCAAAGAAAGTTTTATAACTAAATAAAACAATCAAGCTGTTTTGTTCTAGCAGCAATACAATGTTGTTAATAAAACTAACTTCAGTAATAAAATGTTAATTAAACTGTACTTTACATTCAAAGTAATTATTTTTTCGCAATGTTACGGACGGTCGAACAAATGGTTCTAAGAATCAGCCGTGTTGAAAAATACATATAGCGGTAAAGAATCACTATTTTCTATCTACAGTGGTTTAAATAAAATTAATCCGATTTAAATCAAATAAATTTGATTAAAATGTTTAAAAGTCTGACTTCTTTGACATTTTTCATTAAAACTCGAGATTTGGTTCTGCTCTGCTGCGGACTAACCCTTCCGAAAAAACAAATCTAATATGTTGATCGAGTTGAAAATTATACACACGCACAGACACTCACTGGTTTTTCGTTAAATTCCACGTGATTAAATTAAAGGAAAGGAGATAACGTGTTATTTTGTGTTACATGAAAACTACAGATTACTAATAAGTTTTAGTATATCGTTTTTCCATACCGATAAAGACACTCGACCCCTCGCCGGCACCTTTACGCCTACATCGCATCGCTATCGCGGGTGTCGTTATCGCAACGCGAAAAATACCAAGTAAAATTACCTATTAGCTAGGGCTGGGCATTTGGTCGACTAACCCACCGATTAATCGAGTAACGCTTTAATAGCGATTAATTTTTAACCAGATAATCGGTTCAATTTTGGAAAAAGAAAAAAGTAAATTTTCAACGCGCTTACCACGCAGACGTGGACGAGCACACCTGTATGAAGGCAAACTTTAAGAGATATTTTGACCTGAAGTGAACTCTAGTCCAGATGTGTAACTCCAAACAAGTGGAGCCTCATAAAGCTGAAGTAAGAATCTGTGAATATGGGTGACTTTCGACTGTTCTGAACTACACGTCAAGGACGATTTAAAATCCGAAAATGTACTGCGATGTTTATTACATACTCGGCAAAGGCAGAACACTTTCTTTTCTAACTATTATGCGTGGAACGAAACCGAATAATCGACTAATTAATCAGTTACAGAGTGGAGATTAATCGGGTTAACATTTTTATCCACTCCCAGCCCTACAGCATTAAGGAAGGTGTGCACATCTTGTCGACATTCCAGAGTCTCACCGTAACGAAATGTATAGTTACACTTTATTTCACTTACGTTGCGAACAGGAGATAAAAAATATAAAGCCTCGAACACCGCGCACAAAGGCTCTGACTGCGGCGATTATGTTGGAAACACGATGTTTGGTTAAAGACACTAAGCTCTTCCTCCCCCCCCCCTCCCCCCCCTCCCCCCCGCCCCCCCCCCCCCCCCCCCCCCCCGGGCCAACACACACACACAAATGTTTTCTTTGCCTGGATGCGTCACGTACGTCACAAAGTGAACCTCCCCGCCGCTCCCCTCTTAAAAAAAAAAAAAAAAAAGAGTAAACTATTGTAAAACGAGCGAGCCCTTAATTTTCGCGAATTTAAATATTCGCGGAATTTAAGGGCACGCGAAAATTTTGATCCTTAAGAGTTTCAATGCAGGCGTCTGCTATTCGCGAACTTTAGTGGCGGCGATTATGTCCTCTGTGACCGATTCACGAAAAATAGGGGCAGCGAAAATAAAGGGTTTTACACTATTCAGCGCAATTTTTTGCATCCCGAAGCTTACAAGTAATTTTTCTGAAATTTTCAATGGGCATAAGGCGGCCAATGGAGCTTTCGAATAAAAGGGCTGGGCTTCTAATAAAAAATTTTAACCGGATTAATCGCCATCCTTTAATCGTTTAATTAATCGATTAGCCGGTTTGGTACACTACTATGCATAATAATAAAAACAATGTTTGCCTTAGCTAGTTATGTTATAACTTATAAAGTGCCCAATATATTATTTCGAATATGAATCAATCCCGATAAGTAGTGGAGAACGCTTCAAGGACACTCACAGATTATAACTTCAACTGCACGAGGCAGGTTAACATTCTCCTGCAAGAGCGACCTGCTTTGATTGTTCGCAATTACTAGCCTCTCCTGCTCCAAATGAACAAGCGCAGGTTGTTGAAGCGGCCGGAACACGTGTAACCTTCTGCACTTGTTTGTAGTCACAAATCTTACCTTTACAGTTGAATTTAGGGGAAACTTTCACCTAATGTTCGCCCTTTATGCAGGCGGACTTCTTCACGTCTGCGTGGTGAAAGCGTTTTATTTTTACTTTCGTTTGGTTCGGCAAAATTTTGTGGATTAACCGGTTAAAAAATATTAATTGCGATGGAAGCATTCATCGATTGATCTGAAGGCTAATTGATCAATTGCCCAACCCCACGTATAACATGAGGCTAGATGACGCCAGTCACCGAAAACTGCCGAAAACAGGCCCTTTTTTTTTCCACAGAAGTTTTCAGAAAAGCACTCATAACTTTTCAACAATGGAGCGGTTAGCACTGAAACTTTGGCTTCAGGTTCAGACTGCTACACCATTTTTTTTTCGGTAAAAGAAAAAAATATTTATGTGTGTGTGTGTGTGTGGGGGGGGGGGGGGGGGGGGGGGGGACACGCTGCATAATGGAGTAAATCAAGGACGCTTTGAATTCATCCCTAACACGAAATGGAGCTAGTTATATAATATACTGCGTTTTTTTTTTTCGGTGACCTTCAGTTTGTAACGTAGTACGTGTCTTCTCAACGTCCTTAAAAACAAATAAAAACAATTCTAGAAGCTAAATAAATGATATACGTGTGACAACAATAAGCTCCTACATGTATATTCTCCGACATGATCACGTCGAAAGGCCAAACATTCTACTTCATTTCACCTTACGATGGACCGGGGAGACCCTACGAGCCGTTCCAGCCAATCCAGTGCTGCCAACGCATCACGTGACTAAGCGTCCCGCACGTCGCTCCGCTCCTCCCCAAGGTCACCTGACACCAATGTTATTAGATTAGCTCAGTTACGGAACTGCTCATGGACGCTGCTTGCACAGGCAGTACCCCCTCAGCCACCACGACTCGCCTCCCGTCGTTCAACGCGCCGGACTGCCGCTATGGTAACTCCAGTGTATTCTATGGGATACGTACCTTTCGAAGCACAGCGTCTAGATGGCGCTCCAGTTCTGCTCTATGGAACGCGCAGTTCTGAAACTAAAATCTAGATGGCACTTCGAACGACGGGAGGCGGGCTGAAGTAACTGAAGGGTGTACCCCCTTCCGCAGGAGTTACACAACTGAGGTAATCTAGTAACGTTGCCAGACACCCGCACGGCGCGTTGACTGGCCCTGATGGCTCCCAGCGTCCACAATGGTTCGTCGTAAAATGAAACGGAGTTCAGCCAGCCGTCGATCAATTTAGACGAAGACAACGGCAAGGAATATCGCGCCCCAATATAGTCGAGCAGTCTCAGTGGTCAAAAGTCAGAGTGAGTTTTGCAACTTCTGATGGGCGTAGCTTTCGCCTATACTACGTCTTTTCCGAAATAGACTGAACACTCTCAGATACAATCCAGGACACGAGCGAAGAGTTTCAAATATATTGAGCAATTAATCTAGTCGTTTGTACGTCGCTTCAGCCTTCGGGAAAGTGAAACAAACTAACAGTAGTCATGTTTTACGTAAACGTGACATACCATCGGATCGAGTCGGGTCTTGGCCAATCACATGCACCGAATCCCCCCGGCTGTACAGAGTTGTAGCCAATCGCACTCCATCCCCTCTTGTTGAGGTACGATGTTGTCACGGGCGATTCACACACTTGCGTTGAGTCTAGCTGTGGCAACAACTGCGTCGGCTCCGACAAAACGGGGTACGACGCGGCTGTTGCCATAGCAACCCTCGCGCTCGGTTGGACTAAAGTCCGTAGATAAGAGCGTCTTGAAGTATCAACGCACTTTAGGTCGAACTCAACGCAGGTGTGTGAATCACCCTTCCCTGCCAGGTTAAGAAACGCCACGTGTTGGTGCTTATCTTTAAGCTCATTGCGTCGTGAACTTTGTTTTTCTTAGGGGTGCTTACCGGCAAACACAGCAATCTCAAATGGCTGCGACGCGAGAACGAGATGTGACTATGCGCCTTTCGAGCGCTTATCACCCAGGCGAAAAATGCTCAGTCATTGTGCTGTGGACGCGTGCACGGCGTCTAATAGGTTTCAGAAGAGGCTTCTGAAATCTATTAGACGCCGGTAGAAAAAAGGTGGCAGGCGCAAATGCCGAATATGAAAAAAATTCTATATACGAGGGTTTTCTTTTTTTAATCTTCCAATGAACTGAGTAACAGAAAAAAAGGAAGAAAGATGAAAAATATAATCGAAGAACGTGACACTGCAGTCGTCAAATGTGATAGACAGGTCTGTTTTGCTTTTCTTTTTTCGACTCCCTATGGGCAAAGCGGAAGTTCGTCTGCTTGTTGTACAGGAGTTGAGATGATGTCAGAACGCCAAAATATACTTGGCGAATCGAAAAAAAAAATAATTGGTAGATTTTAAGGCCTTTCACCTTAAAGTCTACCCCTTATCCTTTCAATCAAAGCCAATCAAAGATCGGAGTTGTTCTGACGTTACCCCAACTCCTGCGCAAGAACCAGACGACTTGCTCTGCCCATTGGCCGAGCTTCCTTCGAAGCTCAGTCAATGGCGAAGTTGTGGCGTGCGATCTACTAAAAGTTCCTATTGACTCTCCAAACGCTTTGCAGGGAAGTCTAGACGTATCGACAACTTTTTTGTTTTAAAGAATGCTCGACCAAAAGTCATACACCAGCTCCACGTTTTGCCGTAATTTGAGTGGAGGATATACGCCAAACCGTGGAAGCGTCCACTTGAAGCGATTGGTTGGAAATCTACTGGGTTTGCTGGCCGCCCAATCGATTTCGAGTTTGTCTTTAGACATGCCCGAAAAAGCGCTGCAACGACACTCTCAAGGGTGCGCGCACGGCTTGTGAGCTCAAGAGTCCATTTCATGATTAACTTGCAAAGGAGCGAGTCATCAACAATGGCCTTAACCAGAACGACTGTAGCGATGTCACCATAAAACGCATCGTTTTCGGTCCGGATGATTTCCATCGCGTTTACTCGAGATGTCGTCAGCATATATGTAAAGCATGGGGAATGAAACGCCGGTTTGCAACAGCATTGTACATACAAGCGACGTGGGTATATACATGAGCGCTTGTCTTTGGAAACGATAGTTCTATATAGATCTATGTACTATATGTAAATTACTTTCAGAGTACATATACCGAAACTTTAGGTATCTTGGTGCTGAATGCAGCAGTCACACTTCCAATACATGATTGCCGATCGCGAAGCGCCGGGACACTGGCTTCAACCATCCGGCGATGCCAGCCTTGGCCGGCTTGCTAGAACAGCGTCTCAGCTGAGAGACTGCAGGGGCATAGCCTCCTATATACTCACAAAGCCTGGCAGATCGCCACGAGAAGCGGCCACCAAAATGGAAGAGGTGGAGCGGCAAACAACGGATGATAGGAGAGCCACGTGACTGGCGCCCCGATGCGGCGAGACACCGAAGCACACTTCCCCCGAGCGGTGTTTCGGTTCCTCGCCGCTGCAAAAGCTATGCGTTGATGTCCAGGTTCCCCGCGAAATGACTCTTTGATGCTCTCCGCTACCAGATCCTCGCGCTGCAAATCTGCGAAAGGGGACTCTATGTCTCCGTCGTCGAACTGCCAGGCTTTGTGAATACAGAGGAGGCTATGCCACAGCTTACCATACTTTCTGTTTTAGCTCTTACTAATTATTAGCGACGTGCGTGACCGAAACCGTCGCTGTTCGCCATTCGCGATTGGCCAAGCGCTCACTGTGACGTATTTATTTGGATCGATTTTTGTTTTCGTCGACGCAAGTCAGCGTTATGTCGGAATGTCAACTGTGACGGCGTTGGTTCAAGAATGCGACGACTCCGAGCTTCCATCGTTATACCTTACACGCACCGTCAAACTCGTGGTTCGCCTTTGATCTAGTAAGTAGTCAAGGTGAGAACTCGTGACGTCGTGGTGAGGCGAATTCTGATCGTGACGTCACGAACGGAGACCAATAAGAGGGCACCACAGAAATATATCTCGGCGCTAACGACATTTCCTTAATCACACCTCACCACTACCGTCGCCACTGGGCCACGCTAAATTGTGATCGCCGAGCACCCCATCGTTCAACAAGCCAGATATAGACCCACAGAATAACCACCCTATATAGACCTTTTTTTGTGTGCTCTCGTCCCCAGCCACCTAATAGACGTATCCGGTATGGGCGACGAAAAAATAATAAGACGTTTCAACCTGTAAATAGTGAAAAATAGAGGGGAGGCCAAACGATAATGTGTAACGGTTACACTTATTTCCTAAATGTCTTCGATTGGCGTGGCTACAGCAAAACAATGTTTTCGCCCATACTGGAAGTGGGGGCAATTCAAGATGGCGGCGCCCTTCTGAAATTCACTGAATATAGAATATAGATATACAAAAGATCCACTGGTCCAACATATGTAGATCCACTGAATAAGATATACACTTTAGAGTAGCGGCATTTCAGCCATTTTGGTGCATAAAATCATTGTTGCCAGTTATATGAAACTTTATCTGAAATTGCAGGAAACGTCTTTCTGTCCTCTAGTAATCTTAGAGCAGTTAGCAACAGGGCAAAACGATCTCATCTGAGCTTCCTGCGGCCGCATCTAAGACTCAGAAAGTCACCTTTTTGAATCGCAACGGAAAAATCGGAAAACAGAGTGCCCATGCTCTTTGTGTAGTTTCTTTACTGGCTCTAGTTCTGGATCGGGTCGAGCATATGCGTGCAACATGCAAGGCGATCTGGTTTGCGTTTTTACGACAGCTTCGTGAATTGCCGAGAATTCGGGGAGTCGACTGACCAACTGAAGAAAATAAACGTAAACATCGCGAAGCCTTTATTAACTATTAGCTACCATTAGGGACCTTTAGCAAACCGTTACCCTATTCCGCATACCCCACTGCTGGAGCCTTTGAGGCATACTTCAAAGGCTCCGGTAGGGCGGTACGCGGAGCACGGCAACGGTTTGCTAAAGGTCGCTATTTTCAATTCGGGCGCTTCCTGCCTTACATATGATTTATCTTTTGGTGTAAAACCTACATTCTGAAAGATTGATTGCATGTCATTCGTGATTACGTCTGAGCTGCCTCTTTTACTCGATCTAATTGGATCAAAAATGCATTAAAATGATATCCCACCCAAAGAAATAATACACCCAATACACGACTGTCGCAAATATGCTACAGCACTATAGCTCCGGTTTAGAACCCTTACAAAAATGATCAATGAGTTTCAATTGAGTTTCTATTCAATTGAATGACTTTCAATTGAAACTCGTTTCAGTTTTTTGTAAGGGAAGCGGAGTCAGAAAACTTGGAATGCGAAGAATGACGGATGTGAAAGGCACAGAACAACAGCAGGTTCTTGCCATATGTAACATAAGGAACCATGAAACCCTAAAACGTATCACTAGCTGTTACCTCGATTAGGAGAAAGCTTTTTTTTTTTTTTTTTTTCGCTATTTAGTAGTTGTGTTATGTTGGAATCCAAAAAAAAGTTCTGAGGCTTTCTTGCTGGAGCAGTATAAACGAGATAAACTCTAAGAATTCTCGTGCGTCCACTTTTGCACGAAGTACTCTCGGAGTGTCGATCTACATAAATGATTTGCCAGATGTCGTTCCTCTGTAGATATTTATAGAATCTCAGAGGATCATCACTGTTTGTAAGGACATAACTGCTGCCCAAGACTATGAAGTGCTTTAAAATCTAGAGGCGAAATTAACTTCTGATGTTACGGGCAAAATACCGATCCGAATATTGAAAGAGCTGTCATTTTATGAATCACATCAGATCAGTTCAGTATCACCTCTATAATAGTGGTGACTAAGTTGTCAGTTATAAGAATTTTGGTGTCGCTCTTACAGATAACTTAACCTGAACAACACAAAGTTGTGGTATTTGCTCCTCTGCAATTGCGATTACATTTTCCAAGGCGAGAACTTAGACACGCCTCTAGTAAGCGCAATTAAGTTCCTGGGATAAAACACGTGCATTCACCAGATATAAACTCGATGAGGCATCAGTCCTATAGGACCTATATACGAAAACGGACATTCGCAAGATTGATATCAATAAAAAATAATATAAAAGGCGGTTCGATTTAATTTGCTAGACTTTATTTTAATTTGCCAGAAATACAAAAAGGACACGAGCCCTGAAATAATTCCTCAGAACGTCTTCTAGCAGAACTTAAACGTAATTTCGCGTACATTTCTTAAACACCAAAAAGAACACTGTGACACCAGAAAACAATCATTAATATTTGCTTTCCTCCAAAATAAAATTGCGTTTTTTTTTTACGCTCCTAATGAATTCACTTCGGGAAGCTATTTCTCAGTCACCAAATTTCTACTGAACATTTCAAGAGAGAAAGGGGCCATGAAATAAACTTTTGGCTGGGGTAAATGATATTAGATTGGGACTTTACTAAACGCATATAGTTTAGTTGGACAAAAGGAGGTGACTAGAAAGTCAAATTCCAGCGTTTCGGTACGAACAACAGAAAATATAGCGGACTATTTGTGCCCCCTTTCCTTGGAAAGCTCTCAAACTTTTCACTGTGATACAAACTTGTACACGTAACTTAAAAAAAAAAAATGAAGGAATTACATTTACATTTACAGGAGGCTAAATTGTAGTCAATTACAGTTACCATTACCATTCCATAAAAGTAAGTGACCGTTACCAGAGAAAGCAATCCGTTACTTTCTACCTTACTGTCCTAAGGCAGGACACGAAACACGAACAATGTTATGGAAGGGTTTATTGTTACAACCAGTCACACTTTTGTGACTTTGAGCAACCGATATGGCTGTCGAAAGTCTCGTCGGACGTCTTGCCTCGACTCCAAGTGAAGATGTCCGCCGCGCTGAACATCCTTTATATTGAGGCACTCACGAAATGCCTGACGCACTGCATATCGTGCTTCTTGAGAAAAATGGCACATCTCTCTGCCCTGGTGAAAACGCAAAGCTTCGTTGTTACAGACAGAGTTTGACGCTGTCAGAATAGTAAAGCTAAAAAAAAATTGTAATAGAGATAGTTAAACCTCGACTAAAATTAATGTATGTGAATATACTATACAAACACATTTTAGACGGCAAATATCGCCAAGCGGTGGTATAGAAAAATAGCAAGACACGGTAATTACACATAACAATTAAGTTATCCATTAGCTCAGAATGAACACAAGTCGTGCCTTGGTTGTGAGGTCGGCGAAGAAGAGGATAGAATCCCTCAGAGTTCTTCAGCTACATGTCAGGTAAGGCAACAGCAACCGCTCCCCCCCCCCCCCCCTCCCCCTCAACCACGTCCGACAGCAGTAATCATAATTTTGTGAAATACGAGCTACATAAGAGTCTTATTTCTTACTTCCACGTCTGGAAGGTGTAAGGAAGGAAATTCACTCCGAAGCTGATCATCCAGGAGCTAGGGAGCGCGGTTCTCACACCATGGCTGAAAGTTGCCAAATATTACCGACGGCGTGTCCTAATAGAGAGAGAGAGAAAAAAAAAAAAGACGGATGAAAAAGATTTTAAGGAGTTAGCAAACCTGAAGGCTTTTAGAATATCAGGTCAAAAGCAGCACAAAATTAAATAAACATTCGTATCTCCCAAAGATGATAAGTGTCCTAATATCTTTTGAGCAGCATACTAGTTAATGTCGCATCCTTTTCAGTCGATATCTGTGTTGCACTTTATTCAGCGGAAAACGAAGAGTCCCCTCAACATATGAAGAATGCCAGACCTTGCGTTTTGTATGTGCAGGTGACCATGTGATTCCAATGGACCTTTTTCCAGTAAGGAGTGCCTCATGACGGTTTCGCCGCCAACTACAAATGGAGGGCAACCGGACTCGCCTTCTCCCATAGGAACAGATTAGTGTCGCAAGAAAACAGTGCCCCCCAAGAATGGCGAAAGGGCGGTCAAGGTCAAGGGAAAAGGGTGTGCGAGTGCGCAGACGCTTACTGGAAAAAATCCATTAAACCTATCTTCGTTTAAACCTATATATATATATAGAGAGAGAGAGAGAGAACGATTTTTTTTGCGTTTTATATCTCTTTTTTTATTTTCCTGTGAATAAAAACAAAACTGCAACAGATTACAATCACCCCCTTACTTAAATATAAAATTACTTCACAATTACTCGGTAAAATGAGTAATTATTCCTTTACAAAATTACTGATAAATGTAAGCGAGTACGAGGAATTTCGTTACTTGTAACGGATTACGTACACATCTTCTGTGATACATCCGCGGTAGCCGAAGCACGCCAGGCGACCCCAGCTCACGCATTGGACACGAGAACTGCGTCACCCGGACGTATGTTCTCGTCAACAATCAATCCGTCAACGAATAACTGAATTTGTATTCATGGCAAATGAGTGCCCTGACGGAACGTATCATCACTTGCGAATGACTGCAAGCTTGGAGTCATCGTACCGTTGCCCAAACATGCCAGGACCGCGTGATTTCTCGATTCGCTTTTTGAGTTGAGGATTAAAGCTACGGAGAAAGAAGTTGAAAAATCATTTCATGGCCCCTTTAACCTCGCTTCCGTGATGATTAAGGTTAGTTTTTTTTATCTTTCCTTAACGGTCGGTTGAATAATGCCAAATTCTGCTTTTGTCTTTGGCTTTATGGAGTGTTGTGTTGTTTGTTATACTTACAAGCATAAATATATGTGTTTGTTAAGCTTCCCCCTCCTGCTTCGGTCAGAAGTGTAAGCTGAACTACTGTGAGTTCAACAAAAAAGTGCTTAAGCGCGATCCAAACCAACGCTTCTTTTTGCGCCTGTAGGTCGTGCGGCTGCGGATGTGACGTACTTTCGTGACGTCGCGCCGCTTCTTCGCTCCTTCCGGGCGCGCATAAAAAAGTTGGTTGATTTCAACTTCTTTCTCAACGCGCACAAAAACGCGCGGTGACGCAGTAGGGCGCTCCTGTGTCCCGGCCAATCGGTGGAGGGCAAGCTAGTTCCGGCTCCGCGTTTCTCGCCGTCTGGCTGCCCTCTCCTCCCTCCCTTTTATCCTATTCCAACATGACAACGCGATCTCTCTCTCTCTCTTTTTCTCGCCGCCTGGCCGGCCAGTCTGTCGCAGTTGCACTTTGCTTGTGCGCTCGTGCCTGCGTGCGCGCGTGCGCGCTCGCCCGAAGTTTCGCCCGTTCAAACCAAAGCGCACGGTTCTGACTCAGAAAGCGCGCCCGGAAACAGCAAAAACGCCACGAAATGCGTCACATCCGCAGCCGCACGACCTACAGGCGCAAAAAGAAGCGTTGGTTTGGATCGCGCTTTAGACGTAAAAATAAAGTCCGCGCAATGTGATGCCCCGTCCCACTTCACAAAATGACATCATGCTCACTGTCACGTTGCCCAGTTCGCCTTCAAGTCTAAACATATTTTTGGCGTCGTAACTCGTCCACTTATTCCCCGATAGATCGCAGCCATTGGCTCTCGGACGGCCCTAAGGAAAAGTAGAATTCGGCACATATTATTTTTATTAAAATAATCGAACAAATTTGATAATGTTGAAAGATACACACATTTACCCGTATTGTTCATTATATCATAGCATTCACGGTCCGTTTCATGTCCCTTTCTTTTCTAAACCTCACAGAGTGTCCATACTTTCTCGAGAAAATCCTTCACCCAGAAAAGCCAAAAACAAGCATTGTACATAAACCAAATTGTGTTACCAAACAAAAAAATTGCGGCGGCGGCAGCATGCCACGTTGTATACATTTCAACAAGTGCAAAAAAAAAAACAGCTCGCCACAGGTTCGTTTTCAACATGTACCAGGAACTGTCCAGCTGAACGATCAGTCCCCCTAAAGCTGCGGCGCCCCTCAACGAAGATTCCAGGAATCGAGACCCTCGTTTCGCGCGATACAGACAGCTAAAAGGTTTGTCCAGGCACCTCGAGAGAATAACAAGCCACGCGGATTCCAGACTTTAAAGGTGGATGGAGAGATGAATGCATACGGCTAAAAGCAATTTTAATTGGGCGACGGTCTGCGCCATCTAACCAGCGTTTTTAATATCTAGTGTAACAGGAAATACTAAGCATTAAATCTAAGACTTTGAATAGTAAGGCTTCTGAAGTGGTTCTTACAAGCTGCTTTAGATCGATTGTACTTGCAGCCCTCAACATTCAAAACATGCGAAACCTCCGTCACGATGTTGAAAGAAAGAGTGAGAGAGAGGAGAATTAAAACATCGAAATTACAACAAACAAAAATATCCGATTTCTTGCCGCGTATGCGTTTGTTTATTCATAAAGTTTCCAGAATTGCGCTGTGCGGCGCTAAACGCCGGTATGACTAATGAAATGGACCAGAGTATCCGTGGGAACCAAAATGGCAAAATGATTATCTTTTTGCGTAGAAAAAAAAAATCTCATCGCGTCTGGCGGGTAAAAAGAGAAAAGAAATAAATTGCATAGACATTTTTAATCGGTTCCTGGTAAAAAATAAACTCGACGGATGTAAATAAAACAAAAAAAAAATGTTTATTCGGGCATAGAGACGGCCGACGAAGGTTGTCTCAATATAGCGCCCACACACCGCGTGATATCGGGACCGCGTAACATACCGGTCGTGTGGGCTCTCGGTACAGGGTCTCTCAGCAAGATGAAGGAATGAATTAATAATTTAATGAAAGGGGCACAACCCCTTGAAACTGGCGACTATTAGCACCATCTAGCCGGTAAATGTCGTTTCCGCACGAGCGCTTGCACCAACACTTCCCAAAGCCGCACGCCCACGCCCTTGACATTCCCACATCGAGAGCAAAAGGAGCGCTCCAATGCGCTCTCGGGGGACCGATGGAACGCTCGCTGGAGGCACGCGCACCTGCACGCGCCTTCGGGGACAAGTGACACGCCGCTTGCCGCCGACACCGGTTCGGGAGTATGCACGCGACGTCGACAAGGGGAGAGGATGTCTCCTCTGTTCACCTTTTCTTTTTAGGTTTCTGATTTCAGTCGCCTCTTTTCCTTTCTAGCTGCATCACAAATGTCAATCCCGAACCTTTGCAGGAGCTCATAAACCCGCATCGCCCAAACAGGAGAAGTCACCACGCAATCGTAGCGGCGAACAGCAAACGAAAGCGCATGCAGCTTATAAAGACGTGTATCTAAAGACAGGAGCATCGAAGGCTCCAAAACGATGTGGTACACATACAAACACTGACGCACGCACGCGTACACACACACAACTCGACATACAGGCACACACATACGTACACACACCACACACACACACTCTCTCATAAAGAGGAGAGGGAAGGAAGTAATAAAAACTATCAGAGGACAGAGCAATCAAAAGACTCGACCAGTTTTTGTTTACTAGAATTATGATTATTTCACGGCCCGTCCATGCACGCTATAAGAAAGAAAAATAAAAACAAACTCCCACACACCCACACACCTGCGTTCAGCGGTGACGAACAACAAGCTATCAAGAACGGTAGGAAATAAGTTTGGAAAAAAGACAGCGCGAAAGAACTAAAACGAAAAAAGAGGAAAAAAAGAAAAAGGAAAGGGAGGTAGAGACGTCACGTGCGCGGGCGAGCGGCGACCAACAACCAACATACACTAAAGAACGCAACGCAACGTTTTGAATTCAAACTAAATGCGGCGAAGGGGAGAATGGGAGAGCTACGGTGCGTTATATTTAGCGAGAGCTTTGAGGAATCGTAGTACGGCTGCCAACAGGCGTACGAAGGAAGCAGACGGAGAGCAGAACTGTAAAAGAAGAGAAGGAAAGAAAGTAGTCGGGAGAAAGAGAGAGAGAAAGAGAGGTTGACGTATTTATGCGCTACGACGTTGTTCGCTAATTCCTAAGCGGCCACTCATTTCGACGTGTACTTTAGCCCTCCAGAATGTGGCATACCCCGCCCCCTCCTTCACCTCCTCTTCGTTTTGTCTTAGCTTTCTTTTTTTTAGATTTGTTCCCTCGTCCGACTTTCTTTTGAGGGGGGGAAAGGGGGGGGGGGGGGGCTGCACGTGTTTCGGATGCTGTCCGGCGCGCCAAACGAACTATTGTTGTTCAACTTGCTCCAAAAGAAAATGATTGCTACGCCCCAAATATTTCTTCATCGTCTTTCGGACGCCGTACTTCCCTTTCCTTCTCTCCCTTTCCCTCTTTCTCCTCACACGCTTAATCTTGCATACCCTCCGTTTCCCTCTCAAGCTCTCGTCTTAAAACGAGTTGGCACGAGAACAAACGCTAAGGGACGTAGAAAGAAAGGAAGAGAAGATATCGAGCCAAAAAACGAGATTAGCAGCAGACAACAAATCAACTCGCGCCTTCAATCTTTTTTTTTTTCTCTTTTTTTGTTTTGATCGTTCGCTCGCTTCTGGTTTCTTGGATCATTATGGAGGGCCGAACATGTTCGAAGCGATCACCTGTGACTAGGAGTGACCGGCAAACCCAAGCGGAGCCCCCAAACAAACATACACACACAATAAAGCGCGGACTATATGCACCGTTTCACGGCACGATGGAACACAACGGACGCTCTGCGAGCCATCAGTAGCCAATCCAGCCCTTTCAGCGTATCACATGACACCCGTCCCTGAGCTTCTCCGGAACGCCATGTGACTTCAAACGATATAGCAGTGGCTCCGATGGCCCGTAGCGCCAGCTGCGCAATCCGTTGTAAGGTAAAACGAAGTTTTACAACAAAGACGCGGGAAATTTAGATTATAGCTTTGAACTCCGGATCTGACACAAGTCGAAGGGTATGCGAACATGAAAACAGAATAGAGTGGAAGAGTAAGGGGAAGGTGGAGAGGAGGAGGGGGAGAGAAAGAGAGAGACCGAAGCCCACCAGATGGACAACAATGCGAGGGATCGTGGCACTTGTAGAGTCATAAATCTGGCTGCTGCGATCGGCCGGCTAATCATGCGGAATTATTTTTTTCTTCTTTTTTGTGCATTTTCGTGTAAGTCCAATTCGGCAACGACGGAAGCTGGTTTAGTTTTCCGCGATTCTGTACTGCTGTTGTTATTGTTGTTAATACTGGCGCGTACGTATGCCCGCATTCTTGGTCGAACCGATCGTCGTAAATAAGCACCCGGATTATCATAACGGCGCTTGCTCGACCGATTCCTTGGTGTATACTTCGGCGGGACTTTGTTAGTTGTAACACGGGAACGCTGGCTCCTCCCAGGGCCTTGGTAGCTCGGTGCCGCCAGCGCCCCGTGGCGGGTGCTGCGTGAAAGACTGCAAATGCCCGCAGCGGCGGAATGCGACCCTTAATTCGTGTTGGGTATTCACAACCTCCGCTTAGTCAGCGGTAGTTCCGGGAGTTGCTCCTACGTGGCGCTCGAAGCACGGATCGTCTCAGAGCCATGTATTGGGAGAGTTTGGCCATTCGCTGGTTTGAATAGGCGAGCATCTCGAGGCCAAACACAGGCCACGAAGCAGCCCCTAGCGATGGTCGTGAGCTCTAAAAATGCGACTCGACTAATTGAAGCCGTTTAGCGTCACTAGAGTAAAAGGTGTAACTCTTCGTGACAGAAAACTTGGCACATGTGAGGTTTTCGTCGCGTTCGTATTTGACGGCAGAATAAACGAACGTGCGCTCCAAACCAGAGCAAACTCCGTAGTTAATTGTGATCATTGCTGCTGCGAGATTGAATGCTTCTATTTCACGCTTTAAATGTCGTTGCCAAGATTGTGAAGTCGAGGCCTGCTGACTGGTCGACGCTGCGTTGACCTTTTAGTTCACGCTCTAACCGCGGGGGGAATATTCGGCGCTGGCGGCGGCCTTTGCTCCGCCCATTGGCGAAACTCTCCCAATATACAGCTCTGGGATAGCATAGAAAGCCTCGATGTTGCCGGGCTGGCGGCCCTCCCAGAGCAAGGACAACTCTGTCATCTGCAAGCTAAACAGCCATCTTGTCTCCCACTCATATGTAGCTGTTTATCAGCTATTTACGTTGTTATCAAGCGTTACAACTTGTGGAATGACGAGGAATAACTTCAGCAGTGAAGCGACTGGCCCGAGTCCTTTTGTAGCACCTTTTGGATCAGCCAAAGGTCCATTATAGAGCAGCAAGAAGTAGTTTTGCAGCACAAGCACACACTTCATTTTATTTGTATATCACTGTGGATATCATTTGTTAAGATTCGTGTTTTGGCCTATCCAACAACACACACACACAAAAAAATATGTGCATACTTTGCCCTCACACTTCGGTGCAACGGCAGGTTTGATTTTCTCAAACACAAAACTAGCTGCTTAGTTGCACATAAAAGCACTAGGCAAGGTAACAAGATGCTGAACGACGAAGGACACTATAGACTGCTGCGAATGATCGTTGATAGACCGAAGTCCAAGCTTTATTAATGCGAATGGTCATTTTAGGTACATAATAATACGTAAACCAAATAGTATATTTCACTGACAAAAATTTTAGAACAATCTCGGGAACACAAATTTATGTTTCATTCAAGTTCTAATGAAATTTTTCATTTAAACTAAAAAATAAAAGCTTTTGTGTTTAAGTTATGAAAATCAATTACATTTTGTATGCTGAACTTCATGGTAACATACACTGGCATGTGAACGATAATATGCCTTAAAACAAACCAGCCCAAGTCGTTATAGTTATTTCCAAGCTTGCATCCACTGATTCTCCTAATTATGTTTTAATTTATTACACTGACTGTACCTTAAACAAATAAAACCTGTATAACGGTGACAACTAACAACAAACTTGAAATAAAAATAAATCGATAGAGTAGTTCATACAAATTATCCTACGAGTAGCCTCGCTAAATAATGAATTTGAAAAGGATATCACTCGAATACTGCAGTCTGTCATAAATTACAGGCGCAGTTATACTCAGAAATTGTTCTGCAACTAAGAGCTTCTGGCATTGACACTCACAAAGCTTTTTTTTTTTATTTATTATTATTTACTTTTTTCGATATGTCCGACACCTGCGTATTTAACGCCCCGCTCCGGGGGAGTGCTTTCCCCTTAGCGCTCCCATGCACTGCGGCGAAGCAAGATAAGCAAACACGCCCGAGCAGACAACAAACATGAGAGATATTGCGAAAATTCCGAGTACAGTAAGTCTGTGACACTCACCGAGAGATCAATTAGGATAGCACGTTGTTTGCGGCGAAAATCGAAAGTTCTGAAAATTCGCACAAGCCCATACCATAACGATCCGAACGCCTAGCGCGGCCCGATCGAGCCATTACATTTCCAGTATTAATGAAGAGAAATAGAGTTTTGGCGCAATGTTGAGGCAAATTCCTCACATTAGGGCTAAATGTAGCAGGATGTAGCAGGTAAGCACTTCGGCACAACAGTTTGGCGCGAAGGGTGCACCAATCGCATCAATGCTTTGGGAACATGTAAATCACGTCAACTATGCGGGAATACGCATGTAAACTATGCGTTTGTTTTCGGCGATGGATCTAATGATAGTGCGAAAACATTGTAAAGATGACCGCATCTGAGATTCTTGGTTAAATTACCGAGTGGAGAAAGCCTCTACTTGGAATAATTTATCCCGACTTCAACGAGTACTTCAGAATTCGGCATTTTCACGGGCACAAGCCGATCCGCCGGTTTCAAGTACACGAAGTCACTATGTAGCGGGAGGAATAATAATATCCGCGGCCGAAAAGGCGACACTCGCCTTCCCAAAGTATGTCGCCACTCCAGCAAGGCGCAGCCAGCAGGCAACATTGAGGCACTCTAGGATAGCTCGTCTGTTTGAGGGAACAAAGTCCGCCAGTCATGAGACATCGTATTAGGAACAGCCAAGAAGAAAGACGCGGAAAAAAGAACTAGTTAAGTTCGTAATAACGATACCGCACTCAAGAAAGAAGCGTAAAAAAAAAGCACAGTACTGTGTCGAGAATGTAGTTTCGACGCGAGACTTTAAGAATGAAACAAGACTCACCTTGCAAAGAACGTCTGAGAAAGACAAGCACCACAACAGATCTCAACGAACAGATTTAGATTCATCCCTAGTCCGTATTACTTTTCTTTCGTATGTTTGTTTGTTTTCAACCCCAATTAATTGTGTTGTAGGTTCATTTTATGAGTCTCGATTGCTTCTAATCTAGGTGTTCCAGAACGAGCAAAAGGCACGTAACTTTCTCGGAGTTTAGGCCCGCGTACGATTCTTCCTGTTCCGACGACAATTCGGGACAACAATTCGGAGTTTGGACGTTATACACCAAATAGAGATGATTGGCATAATGGACACAAACGACTTCTCACACTAACGTCGCATAACGAAGAATACGTAGCTTGGACAAGAGCACAAAGAAGCATTCAGTTCTTCTCTACGTATTTCCAGCATAAAAGCAAAAACGTTGTGCAGATGGCTTTTTTTAGTAGACAAACAGCAAGGAGTTTCAACACGAAGGTCAATAGGCAGCACAACAAACAGCTGACAGAACAAGGGTAACTTCTAACCTTCAGCTCTTTTTTTTTTCTAGTGTACGCCACAAATCTCATACCACGATTGGTCACGAACAAAAGAAAAATGTAACTGAGAGCCAACAGCCGTTATGACCGCTGGCCAAAAACGCTTTGGCGCTAAAAAAAAAAAAAAAAAAACACGCAGAAAAAATACATGAGAACACCAAAAATGAAAATGCCATAATCGCAATACTATGAAGCGAGCAGATGTAAAGTCAAATTCCCCCCAAACAACAAGTCACTTTTCCCCGTTCCCCCCAACAAATCAAATCTGACGACTGAAAACAGAGAGCATACGTCAAAGCTCACAAACAACTTTTGGCATATCTTTCTTTTTTTTTTTGACATTTGGGCGGGTTACAGCAGACTTTCTACACACTTGAAAGGAAGGTGGTCGAACCCTGTACCGGCTGTCCGTTCCACAAGACCCTTCCCATAGGGGAGAAAATAGAGAAAGAAAAATAAAAGGGGAAAAAGGGGGGAAAAAGGGGGAAAAAGGGGGGGGGGAAAGGGGGAAAAAGGGTAGACGGGGTTACTTTTACCGGAAGTAAAATAGACCGAAAAAGCAAAAGAAAGCAAAAGTCCTTCTGTCTGTTTGTGTGTGTGTTGTTTGCGCGCGTTCCGAGAAGGGGGCGAGTGTGGGTGTGGGCGGGTCCGGACACAAGGCTCACTTCCGGGTGGCTGCTTCCGGTTCAGGGGACAAAAGCCGGGTTGCAGCGGATTTGCGTGAACTTTCAGCCGGTCCGTCTAACCGGGACTGACTTGCGTTTCCCGTAATCTTGAGCCGGCATACGAGAGTTGGAAGAATGCGAAAGAGACCGCGAGACGGCGACTCTGACACTGGAAAGATGTCTGTAGTTGCCGAAGTCGTGAGTGCGTGATTTTGTAAAGAGCATCAGGGTTTAACGACAGTGAGGGGAGAAACTAAACGACGTTGGCAATGTAAAGTTAACCAAGCATGGTAATCCGGCTCGTGACATACGTCGAGGAGAGGTTGAAGAAGTTTCTCATTTTCAGCCAGACATGTCCAGATTACCCCAAAAATTATAGTAACTAAATTTACCGATTCTAAAACGAAACGCGCTACCTCAAGAGTAGGGAGTTACTTTTCTCTTTACTTTGACGAGCAAATATGCAACTGCTTTCGTTTTATGGATTATTATTTTCTTTTCACTAGCCGTTGCACTTAAGCAGCAGCTGCCTCTCCAAGTTTTCACCAGTTACGCTTACCCGTTTCCCTAAGAAAACATTTCCAGCGACGCTGAAGAGTCGTTCTACTGACGCGCTCGAAGGAACGGCAGTGTTGTGCCTCACGAAGAGCTGGTGGGATTCCCCTTTCTCTTGTGCTCTCTCTGCTTGTAACAAGGGAAAGTTGACAATGGGTTCTGTGCCTTCCCATGTTGGCAAACTCCGGGTTTACATTCGGTCTGTACACGATTCTCGATGGTTCACCCAACGAACCTCAATGTGTTCTCTGGGTGAAGGACATTCCCAGCTGTGTAGTTCGACTGACGTGTTCAGCGATAAACGTTGCTCTATTGTCATAGTGTTTGGTTGTTTTTCGGGTTGCCCATCTGCCTTTGTCGCAATAGACGCTTACTCAGGTTAGAATTAAAACGAGGCTTTTTAAACAGTGTTGTACACGTTACTCCCCAAAAGTAACGGAACGCCGTTACTCGTTAATTGGCCTTAAAAGTAACTAAGTACGTTACTGGTTCCTTTGAAAAGAAGTAACTAAATACGTTACTCGTTGCCGAAAAAAGTAACTAGTTAGAAGTAACTCGTATAGTAACGCGTTACACACATGTCTGTTTTCATCCTAGAGGTCCGGAAACCGGAAGGAGCGCGCATCCGGTTGCACAGTGGAACTTCCGTTATAGAATTTTGAGTTTACATAATGGCAGTTTTACTTTTAAAGCATGAAACGCTTGTAACAGTATCTTCCACCCCCCTCTCCCCTTCCCTTCCTTCCCTCCTCCCTCCCTCCCTCCCTCCCTCCCTCCCTCCCTCCCTCCCTCCCTCCCTCCCTCCCTCCCTCCCTCCCTCCCCCCCCCCCCCCCCCCGATCACAGAATTTGATCCATCCATCTGTCTGGCCCTCTGTACATTTTCCGCTAAGTTTAGCGGGGAAAATGACGTCAGGTGACGTCTGGACATCCGCACCAACCAACCCGACTTTCGTTAATAGCTCAACCACCTGTGAATGCCCACGCGTATACCTGTGAACGCACTCTTGCTTCTGAAATCACAGGTGTTAAGCTGACAGACTTCTGGACAACAAACTCTGAACTCTGAATCTTAACGATTGAGTGCCTCATCAGGAAAAGCATGATAGATGAAGCGTTTTGTGACGAGACAGTTTGGGTGGTGCATGCGTGGTTGAGTGTGCCTTTTATGTTTTCCTGGTTTCTGTTTTTACTGTTAAACATTTCGTTGCGAGTCAGCGCTCGTCCTGTGGTTTGTGTTCCCTTTCTTAGCCTTCGTTGTTACGCGCTGTTACACCTACACCCTGTTCAACATCGCAACTCACGAAGTACGACCATGTCGTCGCGGCACTGCCCTGATCAACCGCTGCCATCATCCGGAATGTTTTGCGAGCTACACCAACAGACACTCTTTACAACGAGCTGAAAACAGAGCTAATTCAGAGAACAACCCCGTCCGAACAACGTCGAATCCAGCAACTTCTGACAATATAAGAGAGGAATGACCGCAAACCTTCGGATCTACTACGCAAGATGCAGCAGCTGCTTGGCGATCGAGCTGATGCCTTGGACGCAGTCTTGCGCGAGCTATTTTTCTAGCGCCTTCCCGAACAAGTCCGCATGATCTTGTCAACTTCGTCAAAATCTCTGGAAACTCTCGCTCAGATGGCCGGCAAGATTATGGACGCCACGACTACGGGTATGTACACCGTCCGCACACACTACAGATTCTGGGCCACCCGGACATGCACCAGACCTGCAAGAACAGCTGTCCTCGCTCAGGGCCACGAATGAACGTCTTTCTGTAACGGTGTACCAATTATCACGTGACATCCGAGATCTTCAATGCGGTCGTTCAAGATCATCAACTTCGCCACTTACTGAAGAATCTCGTGCACCTCAGCGGAGCACATCTCGCGCCAGACAGCACAAGTTGCGCTGGTATTGCCGGACACATGGAGACAATGCTTGCAAGTGTTTCAAACCATGCCCTTTCTCAGAAGACACCCGACCGACTCACTGAAGACGGCCGGTGCAGCGGGGCCCGAATTGAGCCGTCTATTCCACGTTACTGAAAGCAAGACCGAAATTCAATACCTTGTCGACACCGGTGCCGAGGTCAGCATCATCCCTGCTACGATGGAGGATCGTCGGAACCGGTACAAAACACAACCTTTACAAGCAGTAAACGGGCCGGTGATCAAAACGTACGGACAAAACACTCTGACTCTGGATCTTTGCCTCAAACGCGTTTTCCGCTGGGTTTTTCTGGTGGAAGACGTGCGCTGTGCCATCACAGGGGCAAACATTTTGTACGGAACTTCTCACTCTTAGTGGATGTCAAGCACCACCTTTTTTTTTTACTCAAAAACACACCTCAGCGTGCAAAGTGCACTCAGCAAGGCGCCATTTCTCAGCACCACCTCACGACCCATTGAGACAACGCCCCAGGGAAAAATACTCAGCGAATTTCCGTCGCTACTCCAGCCATGCAATGCTGATATGTCCATAAAGCGCAGCATTACGCATTGGGTTGAAACCAATGGTTTATTCAATCTTCGCCAAATCGCGACGCCTCCTTCCAAACAGGCTGAATATTGCCAAGACCGAATTCCACCCCATGATGGACCTCGGATTTGTTCGTCCATCCTCAAGAGCCTGACCCAGCGCACTCCAAGCGGCACCCAAGAAATCTGGAGACTGGATACCATGTGGTGATTATCATGCGTTGGACAGGGTCACAATCTTCGATCGGTGCTTAATCCCTCACATTCAAGACTTCGCATGGACCCTACACGGATCGACAACTTTCACCAAAATTTACTTCGTAAAAGCTTATCATCAGATTCCCATCAATCACTAAGACATCCACAAAACGGCCATCATAACACCCTTTGGACTATCTAAGTACACGCGGGATGCCCTTCGGCCTGGGGAACGTAGGACACATTTTTTAAAGATTTATTGAAGGAGAGAGAATTCTCATTTTGCTTTGCATAGACCTATAATATTCTCGTATTCAACAAAACCCCCGAGGAAGATGAGAGCCATCTACGTCAACTCTTCGGACATCTACAGAAGTACAACATGTTTCTCAATGTTGCCAAGTGTGACATTCGGCCGTCGTGTCGACGGCCGAATGGGCCGTCGTGTCGACACGAACGGCATCGGCCCTCTAGAGGAGAAAGTCTGACAATCAGAAACTTTCCACAACCTCAAGCAACAAAGAAACCCCGCGAATTTTGGGGGTTAGTGAATTTTTACCAGAGTTTATTATTCCTCACTACGCGACGATTGTCCAGCCACTAAAAAAAATTTTCTCCAGCAACCCGAAGAAATATTTAACAATCCAGTGGAGCAAACCAGCTGTCCAGGCTTTTCAAACAATCAAGCAAGAATTTGCCAAGGCCACACTGCTTTCCCATCCCAAAGATGGCGCTCCTATTTCCCTCGTGACCGACGCCTCCGATGCAGCGGTAAGAGCAGTCCCGCAGCAGTTAATAAATTCTAATTGTCAACCGATATTTTTTTCTTCAAAACAGATGTTTGTCACAAAATTTCACTACAGCACGTTCGGACGTGAAGTGCTTGCAATCTAGCACGGCGTGAAGCACTTCCGTTATTTGCGCGAAGGACTACAACTCACCATCATGATGGACCCCAAACCCCTCACGTACGCTCTAGCCTCCAACAGCTCGTCGTACACCGCAAGAGAAGTCCACCAGATGACCTACATATCAGAATACACTAGTGACATCTGTTTCATAAAGGGCGAAAACAACAAGGTAGCTGACGCATTATCAAGAATTGCAGTCAACTACTGTGACAGCGATCGATTACCGATTGACTACAATGCACTAGAAGCCGCACGACACGGCGACCAAGAGCTTCAGCATTTCCGCTCTACTTCTACTGCATTGATCTTGGAAGAAGTCAAGACGAAGACGACCAAACACTCGTCTGTGACATTTCTTGCGGTCATTCTCGACCCAAGGAACCTACACGTCTTCGGCAAGCCGTCCTTGATGCTCTCCACTCTTTTGCATCATCATCATCATCATCGTAAACTTTATTAATTGATAAAGTGAAAGGACCTTGCGGTCTCTGGTCGGTGCCCTTAGTCCAGGGCTCCGTTGGCCGCCTAGATTCGGCGGGCTCGCTCAACCAGTCGCTGCTGGTCATCGAGCTGTGCCGGAAAGGGCACATTAAGGGATGCGTGTGTCGCAACGCGTTGTCTCCTCTCGCTTCGTGTGGCTGAATACGAACGCAGACGTCGAAACCTTCGCACGGGCATGCTTTCAATGCCAGCGGGCCAGAGCACACGGACACACCGTAACTCTGGTAGGCACGTTCCGGTAGGCGCTTCAACCACGTCCATCTGGACATTGTATGGCCCTTTCCACATTTTCACGATTACGGATACTCCTCACCTGTGTAGAACGGCTTACCCGGCGGCCAGAAGCAATGGTCATGAGGGTATCACTACGGAAACCGTACAGCTCACACTTTCGTGACAATGTGGGTCAGTTGTTTTGGAGTACCATCAACATTAACTACATATCGTGGAAGACAATTTGAAAGCCTGCTGTTCCGCAAGTTGTCGTTCATACTCGGCATGCATCACATAGAGACAACTGCTTATCATCCACATCCTCCAACGGACTTGTGGAGCGATTCCACAGGCAACTGAAAGCGGCAATCCGGGCGCACGATACAACAGGACCACGGACCGAGATCCTCCCAATGGTACTGTCACACATCTGCAGCGCACCCAGAGATGAGCTTAAATGCAGCACAGCCGAGTTAGTAGATTACACAACTCTTCGATTCATAGGAGAATTATTTCGCAGCAACCAGCCAAGTGATACGAACTCTGATAACTACGCAGACCGACTGCAATTACTTCTGAAAAAACAAAAAAAGGTAAAAGAAGAGATACCAACCAACACCTGTAAGAAAACAGTCACGGAGCGTGTTGATTAGTCGTGACCTACACCTTTGCACTCATGTGTTTCTACGGAACGACACAGCTAGAGGAGCATTTACTTCAAAGCCTATACGGCGGATCGTGCGCGGTTACTGAACGCCCCGACAAAACCATAACCTTGTCTGTAAATGGCCGTCGAGAGGTTGCATCTCTTGACCGAGTCAAGCCAGCGCCTCTGGCGAACAACAACGCAGAAGAAATTTCAGCAGCGATCGCCGACGCCGCACCACTAAAACCGCTCGTCTCTCCCAGTTCTTCGCTAGGGGTGGGGGTAGCGGTTCCTGGCGATCCAGTAAGGACAGTCGGGCAACGCTGCAGCATATTTTGTGGGACTGTGAACAACGGGGGCATGAGGCATCGGGGACCCAGGACTGGCCGGAGGACTTCAAGGATGGTGTGATGTGTGTGGACTTGGAGGGACAAAGGGGTTTCGTCCAGCGAACCCGGCGCTTGCTTTACCGGCAGACTGTGCGTAGGTGTGTTGGTGAAGGGGTGACGGAGGGGTAGGGGTTTTCGCAGGACCAATAAAGAGGTTTTCCACCACCAGAATTACAAACGTACAAGAGCCCGCGCGACTATAAGGAGGCTCGAGACACTCGGCCAACATTCGAGCATCCGCAACGCCCGCTCCGAATACCACCGCAAGCACCCATGTTTTAGCTTCTGTATAGACACTTTACGCACGCGCAAGATTACAGCCGCCATCGCTGACCTTCTCTTGTCTTACCGAGATACTGGGCCACCAAAGAGGGCGTTGAAGAGCCTCCACATAAGCCTATGGCTGACGAGAAGGACATGGTAGTATCTAAAATGGCAATAACCTGTCCTGCTGCGGTAATTATGAAGTGATCTAAACGGAATAAGAGGAAACATAAACTGAAGGTCGGTTATGGCGGCGCCCATGCACAGCTGCTGCAAAGCGTCTATATGATGTAAACAAATTAGTTGAAGGTCAGCGAACCCTTCACTCAGTTTTCCCGCTAAATTTAGCGAGAAAATTCACGTTTTCTGCCCAAAACATTAGTGGGTTCTCGTAGATGGTTTTCGCCGTCTCGCAACGCTCTCCGCACGATAGCCGGAACTCTGTAGTCAAGGCCATTGGCGCGCAGGCGCAGTAGAGGCTTCTTCGTTGCGGAGGGCTTAGCGGAGGGGAAAACGCGGTCTACAAAAACTCCCTAAAATTTCAGTTTTGCCGCTAAATATAGCGGAAAACAGACTTCACGTGACCTATACACCAATCCATTTACACGCCAAATTTGGCCAAAAAATGCACGTCTCGTGACCGACACCAATCCAGTTTCCTCGCTAAATCTGGCGGGCGAAATCGACGGCACGTGACCCATAGACCATTCAGTTTACCCACCAAATTCAGCAGAAAAATATACGTATATGACACGCCAATTTCCTCGCCAATTCCATATAATGTATTTCATGCATTATAAGCCTTCGAAGGTAAAGGCCGCTGTCTTTTTATAAGAGCGCAGCTCCTAGGCGCCCACGTCCGGGCTGAGCGGCAGCGGCGTCGGCGTAACCGCGCGTTGCATTATGGGACGTTTCCATAATGACGTCACACGTGACGTCTTGAGGGTAAAACTTTTCGCTAAATTTGGCGGGAAAATTTTCCCGCTATGTTTAGCGGAGAACTTTTCCCGCAAAATTTATCGGGGAAATTTTTCCAACTAAAGTTAGCGGGAAATTTTCCCGCCAAATTTAGAGGGAAATTTTTATCCTCGTACGTCACGTGTTACGTCACGCTTAGCGGAAAGATTTCCCCACTAAATTTAGCGGAGAATTCGACGTCCCGTGACTTCAACACCAATTCATTTTCGCCGCTAAATTTAGAGGGAAAATGTTGGTGAATTTCACCCTAAATTTAGCGGGAATATTTCCCCGCTAACTCTAGCAACGAAATTTTCGCTTAATTTAGCGGGAAATGTAGCAAGAGTTTCCCGCCAAATGGGAGAGGAGAAGGAGAGGAGGAGGGGAGGGTACGGACGGGGAGCAGGGACATACCCACCCCTCCTCCTCCTCAAGAGCTGCGCTCTAGTTCGGCATTACAAAGAATTGTAAACGTCTTTTTTTTTTTCTTAATCATACCATCAGTCCAAATAAATAACTTTTACAGGAGGGGAAAGTGCAACCACGCTTTGAAAAGCTAAATTTTATGGGAAATGAAGACAACAACCGACGGATGAAGCACTAGGCCAAAACACCAGCAGATAAACAACAAATGTATGTAGATATTGTCAGTGACAGCATAAGAAACACAGTGTTTATTATGTTTACTCTTTTGGCTTTGTGATTCATTATTGGCTGTACTCATCGATTGGTGTTGTAATCTTATTGGCCGCGGGCCAAAATGGTAATGCTGTACTTAAATCTCATAGAAACGACTTTCCATTGTAGCTCAATCTTGCGATTTCCATATGTATAGTTGGTGAAAACAAAAACAGTCGGAAGGTGGCGCAAGCCGCCACCCGATTACAAGGGTTAAGCCGTTTTCATCAATCCAGTGCAAAAGCTGAAGCTCGATGCCCTTTTTTTTACTATCTGCCGGGTGGGTTTTCCTGAAGTGTCGGCCCCCGAGGTTGCAAAACACGCTGCGACGAGAAATTTCTCGTTGGAGCACCGAGCGTATAGGCGCTCCAGATGAAAGGTAAACTCTCGAACGCTGATACGGCGGAAGCTGCCCTCGAGGGTTAAAAATGAAACAGACGGCGCGTCGAGTGGGGGCCCCGCTGGGCTACGCCGGTTTTGCTGCTCCGTTCGTACTTACAGAAGCTGTCGTATTTAACGGTAGAGAGCCTGTTATCGAATATCCGTTTGACCTTCTTTGTCCGAGCTCACTAAACAGGCCACGCCTCAGAGTTACGACACTCCAGTCACTGGATTGGATTGGAGCTTGTTGGATTGCGTGAGAAAGAATATACTTTATTGAAGTCATCAAGGATGACTCTGGGTGTTCACCCTGGGGTGAACACCCCAAGGTGATCACCACGAGGTCCCATTGGCCTCGCATGCCTCATCGGCTGGGATAACCAGCTGGAGCTGACCCTCCGCGTCCGAGGCTCTGATGGCCGTCTCCCAGCAGTTGAGGGTGTTTTGAAGCTGTGCTGCGTCTTGTGATTTTGGACATTTCGGGCAAGTGGTTGTGTCTGGATGGCGTTGGGCAAGTGTTGGTTTGGGAGCAGGCGCCACTTGACCTGTTCCTCTCTGTCAAGAGTATGACGAGGTGTTTGTAGAGTGCGCCGTTGCTCCCGATAGTAAGTGATGAGTGGGTGTGGGTCCGGTTGCTGATCTGGGCGTTCGTCCCTTGAAACCATGGCACGTGCGTCAGCTTCTTCTCGTGCCAAGTGATAGGCTCCGGCAATACCCCTCACTTCAGAATCAGTATGGGTCGGAGTCCAGATGATGCTGATGGTTCGCTTCCCTTCACGTGGTTGGTGGGTGTCGAGGATGCGGTGAGCCTCCGGGCAAATGAGACCACATAGGTATGCCCGGCAGTCGTCTTGAGGGTCCGTGATGATGTAACTGGGGTGTTGGGTAATGGCCAGAGCAATAGCCACCTGCTCCTTTATCGTGATTTCTTCGTCTCCTATAGTTGTGTGTATAGAGCTGTAACTTGTGGGCTATCCAGATCATTGCTGGCCACGGCTACCACTTCACCCGCGCTAACCAAGGCTGCGTCTGTGTATGCTACGCTGTTGGGGGTCTTGTTTTCAAGCATCTTGTTGAGTGCTTCGGCACGTGCTTCTCGTCTTCCTTTGTGCTTCGTGGGGTGCATGCTCTTGGGAAGTGGACGGAGGTCGATAAGGGACGTCCAGGCGGGTGGTGTTTCCCTGGACTCTCCTTCGACATGGATGGGGGTGAGATTGAGTTGGGAGAGGATGGCCCTTCCTGGAGGTGTTTTGTCGAGTCTAAATAGTTGGTTGGACGCGGTGGGCCTCCAACAATTCTGTAAGCGTGTTGTGGGCGTCTATCTCCATGAGTCTCTGCGTGGATGACGAGGCTGGAAGATGTAGGGCCGTTCTGGTGACTTTTCGAGCGGTAGTTCCCAATCGGGCTTGTTCCACTTTGAGGAGATTCATGTAGGGAGCCACGTAGACTATGCGGGATATGGCGAAGGGCTGCGCCAGACGAAGGGTGTCTGCCTCCCTTATTCCCCTATGTCTGTATGCTCTCCGAATCATATGGCCTAGTTGGTCCAATTATTGCTTGAGCAGGTGGATCTGATGAGTCCATCTGTTGTTGGCTTGTATGTGGAAGCCCAGAAGCCGGACTGGCTTGTCTGTCAGGTATATATTTTGACCTTCTATGGCGAGGTAGACTTGTTGGATTGTGAGATCTTGAGAGTTTCCTTTCTTTATAAGGAGTAGTTCTGTCTTTTGGGGTGCACATCTGAGGCCCATGGTGTGCATATGTTTGGTAATGATGTCTGCGGCTTCCTGGAGTGCATCTTGGAGCTTGCCCAGGGAGTCCGGTTTGGGGGTCCATAAGGTAATGTCGTCTGCGTAGAAGGCGACCTTGAGGTCAGGGATGTGTTGTAGTTTATGCGGTAGGTGAAGAAGAGTGAGATTGAAGAGGAGTGGAGAGATGACTGCCCCTTGTTGGGTGCCCCCGTCACCGATCTGGAAGGTGCCCGACTCCGAGTAACCTATCTTGATTTGTGCTGTGCGTCCGGTAACTGCATCTGACTGCATCAGTTCTTGCCCTGACGCCTCAAGTCCTGAAGTTTTTTCTCGGTGCATTCAGTATTGTCCTCGGTTCCTCGCGCTGCATCAGCAGAGTCTACGTTGGTCTCCGCTCCAGCACCAAAGCCAGGCGCACCCTGGAACGAGTCCGTTTCTGTCTCCTGCCACACCAAGTGGCAGCGCATCACTATGCGATGAATAGTTTCTGCCCCCGTCCCCCAGATGGGGCAAACGGTCTACAACTCTTCGGCGAAGCGGGCTCACCATCGCATTCTCGGTGCTTAGAATCATGATTGCCAATTATCTCAAGTCATCTACTTTCATCTGACTACTACATATCCGATTCCAAGCCGAGTTCATATTACTCCTAATATAATCACGGATTGTTGCTACAAAGAGCCCAATGCCTACATTGGGATGGTGTGTAAACGACGACTTTCACATGAAATTAAACTCATACGGGTAGACACTGAGAGAGAGGAGAAGACGAGAGCGCGGAGGAGACGTCAAGACGCCGATCTCTAGGTTGGAAGGATTAGGGGATAGACGCGGAGCTAGCCACCCTTGTTTGTACCCACCACTCGGAAGCGTTCAAACGCGAACGACGAACGCCTGACGTTGGCGTTCGCTGTTCGAACGCTTTCGAAGAGTGAGTAGAGAAAAGGCAGCTAGCTTTGTGTCTACTCACTAATCATTCCAACCAGAGCTCAGTGTTCTCAGATACCCGCGCGCTCCCTTCTTTTTGTCTCTCGGTCACTTTCTCTCAGTTTCTACCTGAATAATTCATCGATTACCTAATCGAGGGTGGTTATAAATCGCCCTTTTATATGGAGACATCCTATTTTCAATCTCGAAGTAAAACTTTGTAGTAAAACTACCGGTAGCAAGGTTGCCGGTGGACGTTATTGCTATCGAAGCAGCCGAGCGAAGACCCGCCAGCCGATTATTTACTCAAATAAATCAACAGAGCGCAAGAGACTGATCCTGGAGTATCCAATTCCAGAAATGCGAACCACTTAATAGCGCAGCAGCGAGCGAGCGTTAGCTGTTCGGTACAGCCAAAGTGCAGCTTACACGAGTACTGCCCAAACGTTGATAAGGGCCGGTTTGTCGTCTGCTATGGAAATCGGACGCGTGCCCAACGGCGCCGCCCTGAGAGCATTTGGTGTAATGGTCTAAAAAAATTGAAAGACGTTTACAAATCTCTGTAATACTAAATTAGAGCGCAGCTCTTGGGGAGGAGGAAAGGAGGATATGCCCCTCCCTCTTCTCCTCCTCTTCCTCACCCAATTCAGTTTCCCCGCTAAATTTAGCGGGGAAAATGACTTTACTTGACTTGATGTCACGTCACCTATGAACAAATTCAGTTTCTCCGCTAGATTTAGCGAAAAAATTGACGTCACGTGACCTCAACACCAAATAAATTCCCCGCTAAAACGCAATTTGTCCGCTAAACGTAGCGGAGAAACGGAATTTCCCCGATACGTTTAGCGGGGAGTTGAAATGGTGTTGAGGTAGCGTGACGTCGATTTTCCAGTTACATTTAGCGCGGTGACGCCGACGCCAAAGCCGCCAAACACGGAAACGGGCGCCTAAGAGCTGCGCTCTGAAATGGCAGACGAAAAGTACACTTTGGTTGAACTACTTCACCCCCCACGATCGCCCGAACGTGAGAACATACGCTCAAACAGACGCGCGCGTTCCGCTTCAAAGTCGACGACTTAATGATCCCCAATAAAGTCGGAATTACGGCGCGGCGACGTCATATGTGGGTTGCACGACGGAGGACGGCATACACACAGCCACAATCGAACCACCATCACCGTCAAAGTGAGCAGAAGGAAAACGTGTCCTCATTAAAATAAAACGGCGATCGGGCGTTCGTTTTCCAAATGACGTCTCTATATAACCCCCCCCCCCCCTCTACCCCCCTTTCCCAACTTTCCAAGCGTTCACTATACTCCATCTTACCTTAACTGGGCAAACGGCGAAGGCTACGGCCGCAGTCATCCAATCAGCGCGTCGAGAGATCGACACGTGACCGTGCTCTACCTCACTAGTGGCGCGCCGTCGGCTCAGTACTGACGAAACCACGACCGGAAGAAAGAGAGAAAAGTCGCTTCGGTACGGATTTCGAGTGACGGGCTCCGAGGGCAACAAAAGCGACGTCGGGGCGGTCACGTGATTCGCGTTCGTCGCTCTGATTGGCTGGAACAGGGCCGTAGCGTCGTGCTCTTTGCCGAGTCAGGGTGAAACCGAATGCGGCGTCGTCGGTCTGTCCCTTATTTAAATATACACTCGCCAGATGTTTTAACAAGTCGCTACCCCTGTCGAGCGCGAGTCTGATGAGGCTCCTAATTACAGCGGCTCGGACTATATAGCCCTCCCTTATCGCGCGACTCGTTTTTAAATTAAGGCAGCATAAATCCGCAATTAGCGAAACGATTAACCGAAACCCGATTCCCGTAAGCGCCCACGCACCTTTATATTTTCATTTTTATATTTATATTCTTAGTTTCCTTCCTTCGTTTTGGTCATTGATTCTTTTGGTTGCGTTCGCAAGTTTCGAGGTTTTGCGTTTTATTCGGATTCGAAACAAACGCAGCGGGAGTGCGCGGTTGATGCCGTTGTTGACTGCGCGAATAATTTATTTATTTATTTATTTATAAGACGGGCTGTTCGCGAGACCCATTTTACGGGTTTCCAAGGTTGTTAAAACAGAAGACAAAAGAACTCGTATATATAGTTTATACGAACAGATTGTGGACAAAAAAAGAAACGAAGTCAAAATCGACCCGAATTCTTATCGGGTTTGAAATCGTCGGAGCGCTATTTATGTGGTTTTGGGCGGCGAGGCGGCGACGGGGATGACTGCACTTTGGAGACCGTTGAATTTTAAATGCGGAGAACAGGAAGGGAACTAAGAGAGCGGGGGTGGTGTTTGAACGAGACAATGTATACATAACCGACGATGCGATTTTCGATCAGGTCGTTTGCAGAAAAAAAGTCGGAGAGAAAAAAAAAAAAAGAAAAGATAATTTGTTTTAATGTAACTCGACAAACGGGGAATATGGTATGAAGCCACCTCCCCACCCCCCTCATCTCCCCCTTCCCCCACAGATACAAACACACACACAAACATCCAAATAGGTGAGTGATAGGAGCGCTTTGCGGCGGATCTCGTTGAGTTTCGGCGTGTTTGCCGCTTGGGGGCGGGGTCGGCGATCCACTAAGGATGACGTCATCCGCAGGCCTTTTCTTCTAGGTGCTATCGACTGCCCACTTTGCTTCGCACAGACACTCATTTTTCACTACGATTCAATATTTATAGCGAAGCTTACAGCCCCTGTAAGGTCACACGAAATTATACGACCACGTGATGCCACAGCTCTGTAAGGTCGCAATTTACCCGCTACATTTAGCGGACAAACGCTCCGCGTGACGTCACGTGACACACACGATCTCAATCTTATTCCCCGCTAAACTTAGCGGGGAAATTCCTTCGCTAAATTTGAAAGGGCCAATGCTACGCGTGACCTCAAAAAGTTATGTGGCAGCGCAATTCCTTCGTTTATTTAAAGGGACACTGAAAGGGTATTAAAGCTCGCCAAGGTTTTCCTTTGTACGAGACATATGAAAGCCCAACTACCCAGAAAACAATTCGCGACTCAAATTCGTTTTCATTTCCGCCCGAAAACCGCCGCCCGAGAGCTGGCTGATTTGAGTCGCCCTCACTCTTTTCTCCGTGGTCACGTGCCGTTTTTTTATGGTTTAGACACGACCACCAAATATAATCAGTCGTGGGTCATAGAACGCACACACACTATATTAAAAACAAAAAAGAAATATGTTACCTAATTTTTTTTTTTTTTGTGGCTACTAGAAAGCTGCAAATACGTTGATTGGGGAAAAGAAAAGTATCGCAGTCACGTGACTTCCTCCACCTCTCACCTCCTCTATATTTCTTCTTCCCGTGTCCAGTTTCGGTTTCAATTTCGGGCAGTTCCGTTTTCTTTTGTTTTTTACTTTATTAAACATATACAGACGCTGTAGCAAAATATTGATTGGATAGTCTTTTGACAACATAATTTATCGCCTAGCAAGAAAATTTAAAAAAAAAATATTTGGGGGGTGTCAGTTAGGTGGGCTACACCATACGCCGCACACACACACACCGGGTCCGCTGCGAAACCTCACCAACAGTAGGCTATCGCCGTGAATCAAATATCCCCGTTTAAATGAATGCACCTCATGCAACGTTCAATATGTGACGTATACCTCAACGTACATTCATAGTGTACTCATTTGTTTCGGCGGCATGCCGCGAGTGCACATGAACATCCCCATGAACATCCGCGACTCGGTAGGACGCAGCCCCCAACATCCCGCGGCTGCCAGTTCCAGTTTCCATGTCTCGAGTGCTGTCGCAGCTTGCACCCTAATGGCGTCGTGTCATTGATTCATTTCTGCCGGAAAAATGCCTCTGCTCTTATAACATATTTCCCAAATTTTTCATCTTTTTTTTTCTTTCGCATTATGTTTCGTCTTAGCCAGAGTTGTACGTAATCCGTTACAAGTAACGAAATTACTTGTAATCCCTTACATTTATCAGTAATTTTGTAACGGAATAATTACATATTTTCTAGAGTAATTTTAAAGTAATTCCCTTACATTTTTGACGTAACGGATTCCTTGTAATCCGTTACACTATTTGTCAGAACCAACCCCCCCCCCCCCCCCCCCCCCGCCTCCATTCTAAACTGTCACGCGAATCGACTAGCGTAAAGGGAGGCTTGGCACTCTTCAGTTCCTCAAAGCCTTTTTTTTGCAACACCAAGTCCCTGAATCTACTCTTTTTTTAGACCTTAACATCAATGTCAAAAAAATCCAAATGAACAATTCACGAAAAGAAAAAAAAAAAGCGGGGGGGGGGGGGGGGGGGGGCAAGGTATTTCCGCTTTTTTTTTAGTCCCTTTGTCTTTTCTTTGCGATCGAAGACGGGGAGAGGAGGACACCAAGTGATTGTGCCTCTCTTCGAGAAGCTCGAGGCGGTAAGTGCACTGAAAAGAATTAACAATGTCCTTCTACGACCATTATCATAATGTCACAACACGAGACAACGCTCCGTCTACCCTACCCTTTTTGTGAGTCAGCTTTTTGCGAGCATTTAGAATATGGTAACAGTCTTCCTTTCTTCTTCTTCCTGTTTTGCCCCAGCAGGACGCATCTTATCTCAAGCAGATATTTTTACAAATAAAACATAATGGTGGCTGACGTAGACTTGATATTCTGGGCTTGAGGAGAGGGTGAAATTCGTGAGTGGGGCCATAGCGCGGCTTACTTAGTACTCTGCCCTTTGCTGCCCGTGGTCCAACAGACGTCTATCTGGAGAACACCGGAGTAAACTGCAGTCGGTTCGTGCTCCGTGCGTTTTTGAACGGCACCAAGAAAGGTACACACGGCGAACGTGCGTTTACATTTCCCTGTTTTAACTGACGTTCTAATTAAGTGTTGTTATGAGTGTCCTTCTTTTTCTTTTATAACTCATATTTATATACTGGAAACTTTTTTTTATTCACCAACGTCTCAAGTGAGGCTCGAACTGTTCAGAACCAAAGGAAGAAAAATATCGAGCCAAACCTTATTTATTATTTAATTATCACCTTACTGTTACAACTATGTTTTGCTATTGATGACTTCTACAGCTTCGCGATTTAGAGAATGGAGAATTTTAGTAGATCCGTCCGATGACTCCGATAACGATATCCGATACTTCGCCGCCGTCTTTGCGTATGCATCATATCGCTATCGGGTACCGTTATCGTGGGTATGGGAGGTATCGGAAGGATCTACTAAATCGCTCAAATAGCAGGCAACGGCTGCAACGACGAAGCTTTGCTCTACATTCTCGAGGAAAATAGTACTTCCCTTGCTTCGCTGAAAAAGCTCAATGCAGAGCATGAAGCATTCGTGAGGAACAATATGACACTCCCATCCAGTGCCTCAGCTCAAATTGTGTTCAGCGTAGCAGTCGACATATTGAGTAAGAGATAATGCAAAATGTCTGACGAGACATATAAGAGCCAGCTGTTGCTCAAAATACTCAAGGTCATTAAAAGGAACAGGTGGCAAGAATAAGAACTTGAATAACCCTCTTCCCTTTGTTTCTTACTTGATAACAATGATGTTAAAAGTAACGCCACGAAAGTAACGGATTACTTTTTCGGGTAACGGTCAGTTACTTTCATGGGAGGGTAATTGTAATTGTAATAAATTACAATTTAGCCTTGAGTAATTGTAAATGTAATTCCTTACTATTTTTCAGTAACGTGTACAAGTCTGGTCTTAGCTTCCAAGCCGTTTCTCATCTTTATCACCTGTTGCAGCTAGTGCTGCAGCCAAAGCTACAAGCGCGAGCTAGCCCGCGCTCGTGGCTTTGAAACGTGCATTTTTAGCGCGAACGCTCGTTCTGCGGAAACAACGCTTCGAAGCAGCGACTTCGAACTCCCGCGCTTGCGGCACTGGCTATGATGCAAGCACGACCTCAGTGTCTTTGCTCGTGCCTTGTGACACACATCGCCAACTCCGCGCTCCGCGGTAGTATTTCTCAAAGATAAATCTAGAAGCTTAGGCTTCTAGCCTTTACAAACTCAATTGAAATACGAGTATGTTTTATAATGCTGCTATTAAAGGGCATTAGAATGGCAATCTGGGCTAGTTGGTTCATGATAACTTTCAGGGCGCCGAAAATACACAAGGACAAGATACAAGAAAGGAGACGTGAACAAGGCGCACTCGCAACTAGCGTTTATGAAAAAACCACTCTCTTATATACTCATGGAAAACAACACAGTCATACTACACAGTCATACTACACAGTCATACAACACAGTCATACTACACAGTCATACTACACAGTCATACTACACAGTCATACTACGTCCGGTGTAGCCCCCTTCGTAGAAAAGTGTGCTCTTTTGCCGATAGTGACACAGACGTGTCACTAATGCAGTCCTTGCCCTTTTCTTTTAACTAACGGGACTGCTAAAGAGTGCCAAGTCCAGTAAGAACCTTCAACTTGACATTTTCTTCACCGCGAAAACACACAAGACAGATATCCCCTTCAGGGCTATTGTCACGGAGAGGGGGTCATGGCAGGCTCATGTTGCCAAGTATCTGACCTTGCTGGAATTGCATGATCCGTTTTTTGCGCGAAATTCAGACTGCATTATCGAATACCTGAGTGATGAAGAACACGGCATGCGCAGCGCTTTTTCGATCGACGTTGTAGATCTGTTTTATTCGATTGAGCACAAGCCCCTGTTTGAGTCTGTCAGAGAGTGCATTGAACGAAACGGTGTTCTACCGTTCCAAGCCTCTTGTGGCATTTCCGTTGATCATTTTTTGGAACTTTTGGCATTTTACCTAGAGAGCATGTTTGTCCCTTTTGAGGGAGAGATGTATGTGCAGAAGAGGGGAATATGCATCGGGTCTTGTGTTGCGCCGATACTGTCCAATATTTTTTTAAGTGTGTGCGGAAGAAAGATTGCCGAGAGGTTGGGCGACGCGAACCGGTGTCGCATCTTCAGATATGTGGACGACTTTCTTGTCCTCGGCAGACCCGCTGACGCACCGAGCTGCGGGGTTGAAGAAGTGCTTGACATTTTTAGGTCATGCGGGGATGGGTTGTCGTTCACACATGAAGAGCCAGTGAACGGGCATATACAGTTCTTGGACCTTAGGCTAAGTCTTGAAGAAAATCACATATGCTGGACATATGAGCCACGCTCTAAGAAGGGTATCCTTCCGTTCAGCTCGGCCCATTCGAAAGTTGTAAAAAGAGGAATTGCATCTAGTTGTCTCGAGGCGTCACTAAGAAGATCGTGTGCACACACCGCTCAAGCGAGCTTCACGAGACAGGCAGCGAGGTTGCAAAAAGCGGGCTACCCGCAGAGAGTTCTGGTGGATGTAGCGGACACCCTAATAAAAAAGTTCAAAGGCACACGGAGGCAGCCCCGTGAAAGAGCAGCAGTGAGGCCGGTGGTAATCCCCTATGTACACTCACTAACCCACAATCTTAAAAAGGTTGCTGATAGGTACGATGTGCCTATTGTGTTCTCCGCACCAAACAAACTATCGAGACTGTGTCGCAGAATCAACAATCCCCGTGAGTCAGCAGATCCTTGCAATACGAAGCACCGCAACAGGTACACGGAATGTGCTACGGGCGTCATATACGAAATCCCCATGTCATGCGGAGCATCGTACATTGGCCAAACGGGCAGATGCTTTAATGATCGCGCCCGCGAACATGCTGCGGCTACACGGGCTACCCCGTCGGGACACCTCGCCACGCACTGCAGCCGTTGCTCCTGCACACCGTCATTTAGTGACACGAGGTTTTTGGCCAGATACGCCGATCGGATATCGAGGGAGCTGCACGAGGCCTTCGAAATAAAAGAAAAGGGCAAGGACTGCATTAGTGACACGTCTGTGTCACTATCGGCAAAAGAGCACACTTTTCTACGAAGGGGGCTACACCGGACGTAGTATGACTGTGTAGTATGACTGTGTAGTATGACTGTGTAGTATGACTGTGTAGTATGACTGTGTTGTATGACTGTGTAGTATGACTGTGTAGTATGACTGTGTTGTTTTCCATGAGTATATAAGAGAGTGGTTTTTTCATAAACGCTAGTTGCGAGTGCGCCTTGTTCACGTCTCCTTTCTTGTATCTTGTCCTTGTGTATTTTCGGCGCCCTGAAAGTTATTAAAGGGCCCCTGAAAAGAAAAAAAAAGTTTTTTTTAAACAGTCTGGTTGGAACACGCGTGGCAAAAAATGAATTTTACGCGAAAAAAAATTTTTTTTAGAGCAATATTGACGGCGAGAGATTTATTTGAAGTTTTGCGCGCAAATTCCATGGTCATTCAGCTCGGCTTCTCATTGGTAGCGATGGTCATTCAACTCAGCTTCTCATTGGCCAATAGAATGAGTGACAGCTTAGATGTTGGTTTTAAAATCTTCGTGATTTTTTTAAATCGCCTTTTGAATTACATATTTTTAGGTTTAAGAAACAATCCATCGAATGAATGTCGCAATTGTTTACAAACGTTTTACAAAATCGTAACTTCCGTTCGGATACCACAACAAAACAACAAACAAAAGCTTCGCCATTTTGTTTTCTGTCGTGGTCGCCGTCTTCGCGTTTCGCGTTCTGAAGAGGGCTTGTTGCTTGTGCTAGTTAGTCAGTCATAGTAAGTACTTAGGAAGTGGCGCGGGGTGACAGGTTTCTGTTTTTCTGCTCTTCTTTGCGCGATTCGTGTGTCCCGTTTACCTCATCTTTTGTTTGTTTTCTGGCGCGCGCCAGTGCCAATGTTTGTTTAGATGTCGGTTCCCGTGGTTCCCGTAAAGAGTTTAGTGAGGCACGCGGCACCGCACTCAACGTTTAATAAAAAAAAAAAAAAAATCAGTTACCACTGCGTGTTCTCGCGGCGGCTTGAAGGATCGTGCGGCTCGAACGAACTCTTCGAGGCACCCGCTTCGCCGCGGCGAAGCGGGTGCCTCGCGGCGATCGGAGCGGACGCCTTCCGGCTGGCGAGGCGTGTCCTCGTACGGACGAAGGCCCAGCTGCTGGCAGCGTTGAAGCAACCGACGCTTCAGGTCGGGGTCCACCGCGACGACTATGTACTGTGTGTACGACCACGGTGACCACGGTACGTGCACGATACGACGCGGTATGTCGTTCGACCGGCAGACAGCCGGCCAGGGGCTGTGTTCCAAATCTCCAAATGGATCCGAGTTTCTCCGGCGGATCGTATCACGTGACAGCACAGATTGAAAAACGCTGTACGCGGGTAGGTTTTAGAACGCCAAGAGTGCAAAACCCTCACCCTGGGGTAAGATCGAGTCAATTTTGGAACACGGCCAGGAAGTAGCAATGGCTCTCGTGCGGGGCGCAGCCAAGCCAGGAAAGCAGCCAAGCCGATCCACTACGAAGAGGCGGGGACTACCTCTCCTCCACGTGCCTGAGATGCCGAGAGAGAGAAAAGTGGAAAGGAGGTGACTGCCGACTAAATTGCGTCTGGCGCAGTCAATATTGCTCTAAAAAAATTTTTTTTTCGCGTAAAATTCATTTTTCGACACGCGTGTCTCAACCAGACTGTTTTTGAAAAACTTTTTTCTTCTTTTCAGGGGCCCTTTAAATCGCCAGGAAAGCTAAGTCTGTCGTACGAAACGATTCCTAGAGACAGGTTGATCATGATTTATTTCCGAGTGGAGTAAGCGACAAGAAAAGGAGTGTGTGCTTACTCTTTTGTTATATTGAAAAATTCCAGGATGTTGGCGACGCAGTGCCATTTTAAACCTTCTTATCACATCAGATAGGTGGTTCATTCTGCCGAAGATTAGACATTTAGGTTCGTGAAAAGGTAATTTGGTGACATTGGTTTTATTTACTCTCTCATGCTGACCAATGGGTAACTGATTTGTTATTTTAGTAGAAAACAAGCTGAGCTGGCAGATGTTTATTTATATCGTTAACAACAAATATTGTTGAACGTGCTCAAGATAAAATGAGCGACAGCTATTTTACCGTTTTTTTTTTTTGTGCTTATCAGAATGTATTTCATTTTTAGTTTGCAATAACATACCTAAATCCTAAAGACTTAAAATTCTTGTCTAGATTAGAAAATATTATTGCAAAGCCTTCTTGATATGCGCCACCTGGTCTCTTCGGAAAGTAATTAAACTGATTTTAAAGCAACGGATTATTTATTTTGGACCACGTCCACTTTTTGATGAACAGTTAGGTATCTTCACACAAACCGAAAAATAAATTGATCACGCAAAAGGTATACAGTCAAAACATTTTCCCCGTACCAAATCATTCATTTTTTTTTTTTCGGGGTGCATGCAGGCGGCATGGAGGGTTTTGGACCTCGCATTCGCTGCCTGGCATTAAACAAAAAATTAATTGGCCATAAAGTAACATGACTGTATACAGAATACCAATGGGAGATTTAATTTGTTTTTCAGTTGATGCGATTGACCCGTGCTGCGATTTACTCGCGACTCAATTGATCGTTACGCGAACGACCGTTATACGACTGACCGTTTCACGACTGACAATTAGCGCAAATTTATTTTTAATAAATGAAACTCGCAGTTCGAATTTAATATTTTGAACACCACAGGAACGTATGTCTCTTTAGTAACTGTCCCTCACGAAAAGCACATAAAAGATCCATTATACCACCGACATCCAAAAAAAAGGTACGCGTTTATTTCTATCTATTCATAAGCTAATAAAATTTTGGATTTTGGCCCAGCGTGAATGGTTCTTGTTGTAAGACTTCTCTGAAAACGAGTTAAAAAGCCTGCAAAATTACAAAATAAATATGGTTGGCAGAAGTTTTTTTTTCTTTTTAATCAGTTTGTATATATTTCGCTATACCGCTGACATTCAAGTCGGTCAAATATGTTTCTTCTTAAAATTCGTAAAAATTTAAATACTTTGGCAACACTGGACACTCTGAGATTATATCATAAATTGAAACTGACGTAATTGTACGTTTCTTCTTCTTTTTTTTTTCTTTTTTTTTTTTTAATAAAGCTTATAAAAGTTTACTTCGCTAAAACAAAAGTTCCCGCCTTCGAAACTTGTGTGATAGTTAGCACATACAAAGCAAATGCAGAAATTACACATAGGACGGAATCAAAACTATTTCGTTTTCCTAAAAGAGCCTTAATTATGAGAACGTGCGTATATTTGTTTTTAGGGCACCCTGATGCTATGCTATACAAGCTATAATTTAGTGATGATGGGAGGAAGGCGTTTGAAAGTTACTTGACTATCACATTAACGTTTAAATTTCAGGAAAATGGCCCAAATGTCCAAAGATAAAAAAAAAAATCAATTGAGACTGAAAATGTCTGGGGCAAAATGACGACCTCACAAAAATCAGAACTCGAAGAAACCTCTTGTGTGTCGCAAAAGGATTCAACTGCAGTGCAGTGTCACTGCTGGCTCCTCTCTCTCTCTCCCCCCCCCCTCCCCCCCCCAAAAAAAAAAGAAAAAGAAACAGAACAATAAAATAAAAGAAACAAAAATAGAACAAAACTAGTTTTCCCATTACCTCGCTCTACGATGGCCCTCGGCATTTAAGGGTTGGGCTATCCGGCCCCATGCACACTGAAATGATTTTGAGACCCCTGCGCTAGAATGTATACATGAAATGTATATTTTCAGTGAAGTATTTTTAAAATTCATAATATAATGTAAAAGTGGTTTTCTCCGAAAGTACAGCAACGAAGGCGAGCTGGTATATAGAAAAGTATACCGTACTTCTTTTTTCCTTTTTAGAAAACAACTATGAAATCATCATAGCTCAAGCGCGTTGCTTTTGGCCATGGGGTTGTATGTACAGACATTCAGAACGAAGCAATCAAACTCAAGTGATATCATCAGTCTACCAGTGGTGACCTCCGAAATATATAAGTATATATATATATATATATATATATATATATATATATATATATATATATATATCCTCTTCTTGACATCGCTTTTTCTCTCCTCGTACAGTGCAGTGATTGGCACACCACGGCCACACCAGAAAAGTTGGAACACTCGCCTTTCTTAGAGAGATTTCGAGACAAAAAAAAAAAAAAAAAAAAAACGCACACATACGCCACAGCGCTACCTCGGCGCTATTAGTCAGCGCTAGAAATAGGGCTGACCGTGTTGATGCACTTAGGAGCACCACAGACGCCATGCATGCTGCTCTCGAAGACTCGACGTTTGCAGTTTTGGCTCGCTTTCCACGACTACCCTAGCCTCCTATACTGTTGAACAACCACGTAAAAAAAAAAAAAAAACGAAATCCCCAAAACCAAAAAAAAAAAAGAAGGTATGCAACGCAAGCAGTCGTCTTATCAGATCCATCTCAATCGCAAACAGCGCCCAAACTTCTCTGAAACAAGATGGCTGCGCCCAGGACCCGGAGAGTGTAGCCAAATGTGTATAATAGAACTGCGTAACTCTTGCGTGGCTTATACGCGACGTGCTGTGGAAAGGGATAGGATAAAATAGTCTTAAATATACTGACAAAATATGAACAATATGTTACATCGTGCCTACCATCCTTTGAACATACAACATACGGAAGCAAATGGTCGAGAACACGACAGGTAGATGCGAAGGGAGAGCAAAGAAAAAAGGTGGAAGGCACGAAGAACCTCCCAATTGAAATAAAGCGCCTCCATGTACATCCCCAGATCTCTGTCCTCAGTTTCTTATGATTTTCCCGCGGCCGCTTCCTTCGTCTTGGTTCCGTGTCTGCCTCATTTGCAAACTTTTTCACTTAACACGTTCGTGCTTTAACGCCTCGCCAAAGGAAAGCGGCTAAAGGATGGACGGTGACGACAAGAACCAAAGCAAACACGAGCGTCAAAAACAGAACGAGAGACAAGAAAAAGCGCCGTGACACTTTACATTCCTTATTACCAAAGAGATTAATATTTAAGCTCCAGGACAGCTAAGACAGTCAAGCTTGGAAGCAGACAAAAAAAACGAACAAAATATAGAGGGGCTATCACGCCCACCCCCCCCCCCCCCCCCCCGAAAAAAAAAAGAATTAACATAAAACGAAATAAGACAAAAAAGAGAAGGAGACACATTAGAGAACGTCGAAATACCAACATGGCGACGGGTCAAACCAAAAACTAAAAGACGAAAATTAAAAATTAGAAATAAAAAAGGAAACGGTGCACGACGGGCATTTGCGTTAAAACGAATTATTATCGTCATTACTTTAGCTTAGCCTCCCCCCCCCCCCCCCTCCCTTCCAGTCTTTCTTTCAAAACAAGTGATGAGTTTGCATAGTTAATTACCCCACAAGCGCCCCGCGCTCGTGTCAGTCGCCCGAAGACCCGCAAAGATAATATAAGAAACAGAACGCAGTCCGCGGACGATCTGCATAAAGCTAAAAACTTTTGTTTTTTTCAGTATTAATATTCTGTCCCCTCCCCCCTTTCCTTAACCTCCCTTTTTCTAACATCGTGGCTCCCAAAACTCCTCATCAACCATAGGCGACAGTTAGGGAAGGCGCGCGCTGTGGAGGCGAAGGGGGGGGGGGGGGGGGGGGGGGGGGGGATATATAAATTTCTTTCAATTTACATAAGAGGCCCGCGGGCACGTTTAGATTTATTATTATTGTTATTATTAGTATCATTATTGGAGCGACTATAACTATACCGGTATTATTAATTCCTCTCTCCATACTTTCTATTTTTCGCGATATTTTGGTACGTCGCTATTTTAGATTATTACGGTTGTTATTATTACTGGCCGCGGCTAGGACCGCGCGCGCCTTGACGTCGCGAAAACCGCCAGCGAAATTTTGTCGCTTTCTACACGGGAGACGGAAAAGGAGAGGAAAAAAAATGAATGCAAATGAGCGGTCGTTAAGTCGAAAAATTTAAATTGCAAATTGAGGAAACCCTCTTCCGGCCAATTAGCATACAATAAACATAAGTCATTTCCGGCGAGGCTTTGGCCAAGACAACCTCCTCCCCTCCCTCTTCCTTTTTTGCCGCGCTTTCTACACTAGCTCTGCCCTCCAACTACCCGAGGGCGCAGAGCAAACTTGACGCTCAGGACAAAATTCACAGCAGCAAAAGTTAAAAAGTGACTTTCTCTCTCTTTCCCCCCTCTTCTGCAACGAGCCTGGGACAGACGACGAAAAATTTAACGTCATCTTCCTACTCAGTTTTACATAAAATGGGAAGGGGGGGGGGGGGGGGGGGAGGGAGGAGAGAGTGGTCAGTTTCTACAGCGCTTATTAACGGCCCTAGGTCTAGGCCTTACAAGGCTTAGAAACAACTCTGGCGCGTCCAAGCAAAAAAAAAAAAAAAAAAAAAAAAAGGGGGGGGGGTGTTAGAAGCAGGAGCTTCTCACAATTAAAAAGGTTGGAACATAATCTATAAGTATGCACACAAAAAGGAAATACAGCGTCCCGTGCAGCTTCTCCAGCTGGAGGCGGTATGCTATTCCAGCAACAGCAAAAGCGCCAGCAGCAGCAATAAAATTACCCGTGTTTTCAATTGCCAGAGACAGCGGAAATGATGTATGTCTGGATATTGTTCGATAGCGAAAAGCGCTGACGCGAAAGCTCTGGCTTAATAGATTTCACGACCGTGCCAGTTGACAGCGGAAACTGCAGCTTTCAGTCCCTTCGAAAGCAGTTCGTAAACTATAAACTATAAAAAAAAGGCTTTTTTACCTACTTTTGCGTATACGAAGAGCAATTAGAGAAGAAGAGATGAGAGTCCGGTGCGAACTGAGTGCAAAAGACAAAAACCCCTCGAATGTATCGTTGTTACACAAGACCAAATAAAAGGTAGCAGGCACAGTCAGCTGCCGCGATCCGGAGCAGAATCCCGGTAGGACGGTAGAACCTGGTGCCACTCAGATTGTAGACGCAACCATGTACCGTTCAATGGTCACGTGTGGTTCATACGTGAAAGAGGAATTCGTGAGGAGGGGTGAGAGAGAGAGAGACGGGAGAAACGGGAGGATATCTTGGGAAATCTATGTGGGGCTGACATCATGCTTGACGCCGGCCACGTAGCCACCAAAAGCAACACAAGGCGTGATTTACAACGAGGTTCGATCAAAATAATCTGAGTCTTGTGACGTATGCAAAGAGAGGGCAGCACAGTGATGCGCTCGCAGCTGTCGAAAGCAGGGACCTTTGTGTGTCGTTATGTCAAAGGGCGTCGTTCTGTGAATATTTTGGAGCTGGGTTACACAAGTGCTGTGACTACGTGCACGAGAGAATCGGCGAATTGAGCATGAACTGCAGACCAGAGCAAAAAGCGAGCATCGATTATGCGTTAAAGGGATGCTGAACCGAAATTTGGATTTCGCGAAATAAGGCCGCAGAAGCGTTGACCGGGACGCTACGATCTCCAGAAACATTCACTCATATATCTATATCTCAAACGGTTAACCGTATTTTTGGGGAAAAGAAGGGCGCGATCAAGCGAGGAATGTGACGTCACGGTCCTCCTGGAACATTTGAGAATGAGGGGACGCGGCCTCGCTTCTCTCCTCCTCGCTTCAGTTCACCAGCACTAGGGGAAGAAGCGAAGAGGAGGGGGAAGAAGAATCGTGACGTCACATGTTTCGTTTCGTGTTCCAATCACGGACACTTCTTTTGAAAAAATACGGCCATTCGTTAGATGTATCGCTGATGTGATGTTTTGGAGTTTTGCGGCGTCCCGCCTATCGCTCAGGCCTAGTTTTGTGAGTCGAAATTTCGGTTCAGTACGAGGTTTTTATTCGAAGATGAACTAAAGAGCCAAGGTATACGGAACACAATTTGCAGCTCAAAATTCGTTTTTTTTTTTTTCGCCCGAAAACAGCCGGTCTAGAACTGCCGTGTTTCAGTCGCGCTCACTCTTTTTTTCCGTAGTCACTTGGCATTCAAACTAAAGCGTACAAAACACATTTAAAGTCGTGAGTCCTTTAAGGCACACATTTAATATATGAAAAAATATATAAAAAAACTCCAAATACGTTGATCGAAAAAAAAATGCTGCAGAGATCACAGGAAGTACGTGTACACGTCATTCTCACAATGGCAACGTGCTGCTTGCTGGACGACGCGATGGTAGCGCACCAGGGACCAACGTTGCGACGGACGGGGGCCGACTACTTCGGAACTGTCATTCGTGGGGCCGGCCAATCGATCTTCGAACTCAGAACAGCGAGCGAAAGGGATATAAGTGCGAAACAATCGTTCGATAAACGGAGCACCAAACTTCGTCGTCGTCATCGTCTGCTTCACACGGCGGAGAAGCGGAGAAAGAGAAAACGCGGTCGGATGTAGCCACGTGACTTCCGGCAACTCTCTCCTCCTCTACATTTCTCCCTCCTCCTCGGTACACGTCGTCTACATGCCACGGCCATGAGCCTCCGTGCTCTTTCGGTTTCCAGCAGTTGGTTTTTTTTGGCTTTATTCAAAATGTACGTGACTCTGCAGGAACAGAATTATTGGGTAGTCTTTTGGCGACATATTGAATCGCACAGCAAAACAATATTAAAAAGTTATTTTTGGGTGGTATCGGTTTTCTTGTTTTAATTAAACTAGGGCAAATCTAGAACCTAGACCTTTGAAAGTATTCGGCAGGTTTATAGCGGAAAGTCGAGGGAGGTGTTTTGAGTGACACTCGCGCTTCAAGGATGTCAGAACATCACTGGAATACGAAGGGAGGTCGGGAAAGGTCTCCGCTCTTCTCTTCGTTTTCCAGTGATAACCTGTAATGTGCCATTCTCGAAACGCGAGGGCCAAAGCGGAAAGCTGGTGACGACTGGCAACACTGACCCTTCGCAACAATATGGCCAAAGTAACGTTGCTCATAAACATAGCTCACTCCGTTTGAACCCCACAATTCAAGTTTTAGACGCACTTATAATTAAAACACAATTATGTAGAAACCCGCGCACGTTTGCAGTTTAATCGAACTCTGGCGTCCAAGTGTACACGTAGGCGCAGACGCGAACCCATGCGAGTTCCCTCCCAGCCGTCATCATTTCCCAACTGGGACCGGGGCTCGGCGCGTACGCCAGGGTAAGAGAGAGAGAGAAATTTCGGGTTATTAATTGCGCAACTTAATTACGGAAAACGTCGATGGCGACTCTTTGGCGCTTACGCTTTCAAAACACGGCTGCCGTGGGTTGGGGAGGGGGAGGTGTAGACGAGGCAGAACCTGGAGATTGCGTGCACGCGCCGTCGCGGAGAATTTAAATAAACTGTCGATTAAGAGGCAGTCTGCCCTCCTACTCCGGTACTCGACGCTTCTCCTCTCCACTGGCGCCGCAACAGTGCCTCCCTTACTTTCATCGATTTCATATATGTACTTTGCTTCCTAGGCATTCGGAAGCACTATACCAATCGTTCTAACTCCGCGCAAAGCATCCCAAGATGCTTTGCGCGGCACTACGCCGCTAGGATCGCTTCGATTTTGCAAGAGGTCCATGCGGAAAGCAAGTCGTCTGCTTCTTGCAAAGGAATTGTGATGACGTCAGAACCACTACGAGCTGTGATTGGCTTTGATTGGAAGTATATGGTGGGTAGACCTCAAAGCAAGCTGCTTTGAGGTGTACCCACTATCCTTCAATCAGAGCCAATCAGAGCTCGGCCTCGTTCTGATGTCACCACAACACCCTGCAAAAGAAGCAGACGAAATTTCCCGAGCCCGATGGCGAGCGTCCCTCGACGCGCTGACTGGACACGAGCCCCAGCCGAACCCTGACGCAGGACTGGTTTCAGATCTTCGCTCGATCTCACCGTAATGACGTCGAAATTCTATAACACAGGCTTTCATTCGTCTAGCTTTCATTCGTTGGCTTAACAGAGTACCTCCTAAAAAGTTTTGTGTGGCGTTACATGGATTTGCAGCTCTAAAGTTTTGAGCAGCGCCCCTGGCAACCAAAATCTGATATTTTTAGGTCACAGTTTCGTTGTGCGGCGCGTTACGTTCTTTAAAACGCCCTGTAAAGGCTCTGTTATACTCCGACGTCGACGAGCGTAGCAAAGCCGACGTAGCGCAGCGCACGCAGATACTGATTGGTCGCAGATATCGAGGTCCTGCTCGCCGGCTAATCAAAGGCCCACGTTCCGCGCCATGCCACGTTCGCTGCGCTCAACGTCGGAATATAATAGAGCCTTTCGTGCCCATGGGCAGACACCTCGGGACGCTGGGAGACGCTAGTTTGCGCCCGTGGAGCGTGCGTAATGGTACGATATAGAACGCCGTTGCACGTCAGCATCAAATGGTCGCGTCTCGCAAACGCTAGCAGAATCGCTTTCTTTTTTCTTTTTTTTTGTGTTTGACTTTTTTGGACGTTACAGCGCCCTGTGGCAGAGAGAAACATGCCTATCTGTACAGGGGCAAGCGTTCGGGCAAGCAAAGCATGTTGTAAATCTAAGCTCGTGTGACTGCTATTCGTGTTGCCGCACGTAACTTCTGAGGTGTAGTAGTCGTGATATTTTCTTCCGAAGCTAACCACCGTACATTTCTTTCTCTTTTTCTCTCTCCCTCTTCATGTTGCCTCGTTCAAGAAGAAGCCAGACGTGGTGCAAAAACATTTCCGAGGCTCCGTGCATCTGTGCGACCGAACGGTCGACGGCACCGAACTCTGCAGGCGAATCACGTACCCGCAACTGGAGGAGTGGCTAGGCAGACGTCCAGCCACGGCAGCCATTGTTCTCTGGTAAGCCGCCACATTTTTTTTTAAATTATTTATTCATTAATTTTTTTTATCAATATGCGGCAGCACGGTGGTTCGAAGCCGCTAAACCCGCAAAGAAAATAGAGAGTTTTAGAATAGGGGGCCTCAACGAAAAGCTTGCAAGGTCCCACAGAGCATGCGCTGAATTTCTGCCCACGCGCACTGCGACAACGTTGGGGGGGGGGCCCCTATTCTAAAACTCTCTAATGCAATGCCTCGTAGTAGACACCTACCCACGGTTTTGCGGTTTGTGACGTCTGCAACTTTACGCGAGCGCATGCACGTCCGCAAGCAGCCACGCCTCAAAAGCTAGTCTAGCCACCGCGGCTGGAAAACACTTTTTGTTAGTAAATTGTCCAAAGAACGCGCTAGGTAAATTTCCCGAAGCACCAGCGCACTATAATACGCACTTCGGCGCAATCTACCACGTGGTTTCCAACTGGCTGGCCGATGAATGGACCAGGCGGCCAGTATACCTTCTTTGGATGTAGTCCAGTGGTCGCTATTTTGCCCAAATGAACTGCCGCTTTGTTCCAGTAGTAAGTTTATTAAAAATAATATACGAGAGTGTCGACCAGAATTGTTCTGCTGGAGAACATGTCTTACTTTTGATGTGAGTATGGACGCAATTAGGAACCGTTGCGCATCAAATTAAGATGGGAGGAATACCATTGGGTAAAAGGCGAAGAATAAGGAACACTAAGTGCAGGTGGTCGGTAGCCTTGTGACTCGATGCGCTCCGGCTGTATGCCGCCTACGCTATAAGACTTCTTTTTTTTTTTATTTTAAGAGCGCCGCCATTTTGGGAATTAAGGCGCCGACGATGCCATCTGGCGGCTTAAATCTCGAAATACCGGTATAGTTCTGACAGCACAGCTACATGCGTAGGCAACGGTGCGGGTATATGGAGGGAATTTGGCTAGACTTGGTTATGGTGCGCTGCAATAACTTGACTGAAGCTTGCCCGGTTGAATCCAACTGGCTAATGACGGGGCAACACCTTGCCTCCTCGAAAGAACAAGGACGAAGACGGTGGGGTGTTACGATTGAGTTTCCACAACGAAGTATATATGAGCAGTTTAATGTAGTCTATGCAGGTAAGCTCTCGGCATTCGATAACTGCATCTTGAGTGGTGGCATGTAGACTTTTTCATACCCTTCACATGCCATGGGGCTTGCAGTGATAGCCTAATTAGAACACCTGCACCGAATTGAAATCAGTCCTCCTGTCGTATATGACGAAGTGGTCGGGACTTTAGACTTTATGTGGTTTTATTATCTTTGAATCTTCATATTTTATCTATAAAAAATAATAAGTGTCGGTTATGATCGCGAAACTAGTCAAATACGAATTCGAAGACCTTCCGGCAACCCAGAACAGAATAAATGTGATAGCAATATTTTTCTGCGCAGGAATCTTCAAACTGTGATTTTAATTTGCCTCTCCCACGAAAATTGATTCGATTTCCCACGGAGCATTATTAATAGAATAATAATATATAATTTTGCCACCGCGAAAGAGCGTTGCTACAGATCCGTGGTGACATTCGAACGCGATTTATTTTTCTCTCTTTGTGTAATTTTAATAAACCTTGAGAGTTTGCGCACAGTGATTTTCATTCTTAATATTGACCGCTCACAACCAAATTTCGCACCCGTTTATTGAAGATATAAAGTACATTTTTTCCCCTCTTAAATATGGTGCTTTTCGGATTTTGTTATTAAAAAATTAAGATAAGTTTCTTGCAAATTAGTTTTGTTGTTTATTGCACTCAGCGGTTCAAAAGTAACGAATTAGTTCATTTTACTAGCTTATTTTAAGTGCGTTGCCATGCCCCACGTGTCCGCAAGAACGTCTCTTTTCTGCATGCGCATTAGATCCAGAACATTAAAGAAACAAGCTATTTTAAATCTTACGCTAGACTTATAAAGAGGAGATCAAGCACTATGATGTGTGAGAATGTTATTCTTATATAAAAAAGAAATCTTTTCCCCTGGTGGATGTTTCCCTTGTTTACTGGCTCCAAATTCACCCGTAACACCAAAACTTTCTTCCGCGGTTGCCAAAAAAAAGAACACTAATATACGTAAGTAAAGAGAAAAAAATGAAAACAAACCATCATCCAAATCAGATACAGCGTTCAATTTGATAAAGAGACAAAAGCAAGGGGCGGCTAGCAGCACAATGCCAAGACGAAAACACGAAGAACAGGAACCAGATGCACGCAACGCCAGTCTCCACGCGCTTCTCTCCACCCATCCTATTAAGTCATCCGAAAAAGAAAAAAAAAAATCATAAATAAGAAGTGTGCTTCTCTCAGACGAAGGATGGGACTTAACTTCTGAGGTAGCGTGCGCGTACAAGAAACGACCGCTCATCATCGTCAACGGTATAGTGCTCTTCCGCAAAACAATAAAACAAAAACGCGCCACACCCCAGGGTGCGGAGCCAGTCGGAACCGAATCTTTTGTTTCATACGCCATTCTCTCCCTCCCTCCATCCCCATCTGTGTTTATTTTGTTTTCGTTTCGTTAATTTTCTTAACTCCGCTCTCTCTTCTGAGATAGCCGAGCACCATATTCGCCGCTGCACGTGCGCCGTGCACCGCGTAAGCCGTCGAGTACGCGAGCTGGAATTTCAATTTTGCATTCCTCTCGAGTTAGAAACATGGACGCCTGTTTGGACCACAGCGTCTGTTCGTGTAATCCAGGATGCGATTTGAAGACCGAGGAAAAAAGGGTCGTATACTGCACTGGTTAAAGGGCAAGTCCCGCAACCGAATCATATAGGAGGTATTCACTGGACGCCATATTTGAGGGCGATGTTTAGAGCGCATGCTCAGAACGAGCTCACATTAATAGCCTGCTAAGACCGGCAACATTGATGGTGCTAAATGCACGCTCCAAAAGGACCGCGGAAGCTCGCCGTCAGTACGCGCTCAGCAGCAGCGCACACGGATATGGCCGCCAGTGAATACTCCCTATAGGACGTCGCAATCTATGGCAGGCTGAACGCAAACGTTATCTACACAGAGGTTCGATTTCGTTCCGTACGACAGCGCGAGATCACAGCGTTAGAAGAAGGTTCGTCTGCTAACGCGAGCGAAGAACCCAGTTTGTCTGTCCATAGCCTTCTCTATATACGGAGCCATATAGAGTGCCCGGTCGCAGATTTGGAGCGCGAGGAGCTGGTAGCACAGAGCATTTCTGGGGGAACCTGGTATTCAGCGCACAGTCTTTAAAGATGTGAGGACCCGAAACACTGTTTTCAAACCCAACGAGAAAAGAAGCGGTATTTGCGACGTGAGCGATCGAAAGCGTCGCTGTGGTCGTCGGCCCACCACAATTGGTCGAATGCTGACTATGATGTCAGGAAAGGGTGCATCATCGACGGAAATAAGAGGAATGTAAGAACTTCAATGCTGACGGTGTTGGCAGTGTTGCTTTCAGAGCGCTATGATCTCAGGCTTCCACCATGCCCATTACAAACACCATCGAACATGTTGTGAACAAGGTAATGACGTCACGAAAGGTAACCGAACGAGGGCACCACCGGAACATCTCGCCGCTAATAGTGCGAGGAATGCGAGAAGAACGAGCGGAGATGCCATCGCTCGGTAAGAAGTGTGTTTTCGTCTCCCGCCGTAGGCTGTTTCGGAGCACTTGTGCACGATTAAAGCATTTTACGAACTTTCACTCTCAGTTTCGTCCAACAGCGACAAAATCAGTTGCTAGGACTACAAGAACTCAATCTCATAGCCAGCCTTGTCTTGTCAATAGTGTGACGAGCCAATGTCCTAGCGTTACGTGTGTGCCTGAGGGAATCGCCATATGTCCAATGGGAAGGAACGCTTAAACAAAAGCGCGTAACCAGCCCATCTTCCGCTGCCGTTCACGATCCCAGCATTGATTGGCGAACTCGCTACGGCGCTGGTGGATTGCAGAATAGATATCGACGAAAGATGACTCTATAAGGAGTATTCACTGACGACCATAATAGATCCTCCGCGGCTGCTGAGGCCGTGTCGGTTCGTTTGCAACGTGCATTCCACGCCATCAAAAATGGCAGATCTTAGCAGCTCATACATGTGAGCTCGTTCTGAGCATGTGCAGTGAACGGCGCCCTCAAATATGGCGTCCAGTGAATACACCCTATACTGAAACATACAGCCGAAGCAAGGAACATCGATGTAATACGGTCGCCCTGTCAGTATCCTTCGAAATACAATAAAAGCGAGCAATTTGTAATAACAAAACGAGCGCGACAAGCAAACGACGTACCTATACATTTGCATCACGGCGTGACAAGGTAAAGTTTACTGTTCAATCATGATGCGCGTACGGTCACACAGAAAAGTATAAATAAACACAAACATTAGACATCGAAACAACGGAGTCAGTTCCCCTCTCTCTTTCTCTCTCGGAGAGAAAACAAAACAAAAAACCTCAATGGACAAACACACGCCCCAAAACAACGAATCAACATGACGCCCAAACACGATGGAAGACAAAGAAGAAAAACACGGGGCGTTTCCGATCATTTAATCCAGTGGCTCGTACAGAACGAGCGGCGAAGAGACTACCCAACGTATGTACGTACTTTCGAACGCAGCGGCGTTTGGGGCTGAGACCGCGCAGACGAGAAAGAAGGCACACACCGATCCCGTCGAGAAATTAGCAGTGTCCGCACGAACGTGTTAGTTGAAGGCAGAACGCCGCCTGCCGCGGCTTTACGAAGCGAGGAGGCCGAGAGAGAAAGAGAGAGAGAGAGAGATTCGCCGACTTGCTCGCCCGCGAATAAATTCAATGGGCGTTTTCCCCTGATGGATGGCTCTGCCACCGCGTGCCAGCGTCGTCGTCGTGCTCGCGGTTCGGAAGTTGACCGGCGGAGTGGCGTTCTGCTGCCCGGCCGCCCACTACGTGAGGCGTTCTCGTCGGCCGGGTAACTCGACCCCGCATCTCCACTGCGCGATGCTTCCTCCCTTTTGCGAACTCGGAGGTCGCCCGGTGCTGAAGATGGAAAGATGGAGCCGCGCACATACTTTGATATGGCCATATTTGAGAGCCTCGTTCACGACGCTCGTCCATGGGACAAGCTTCCCACGTATCGTCCGCATATATTTACAGTCACTTACGGTGCACGGCACTGTTAGCGGGAACGCGACATCGACGCTTTTCGCATTTAACCACACGAAAGGCCTGAGAAGACGCCACGAGCCATCAAGGTCAATCAAATCCCGCGTGATCTTCACGTGACCTTGGGTAGGGGCTCGGCAATGCTCGGGGAACGTAGTCACGTGACCGGGTCGCAGCGCTGGATCGGCTGGGATGTCCCTCTTATGGTGAATTCCGCTCGCAGGTCTCGAGCGCTCCAAAAGCGCTCCATTTGGAGCGCGCATATTCCGCGCGCAGATCTGGCTCAAGTTGGTCATCTTCCGCTCGTAGATCTCTGGCAGAGCCCGCTCCACGGAGCGCCCCAAACTCCGCCGAACTTGCTTTGCGGGGTTTCACGGATCTCTCCGGAAGTTGACAGAGCGGCCCACGTGATTTCCGTCTAAATCGGCGGTGCGCATGCACGGCGAGGTTGGAGAGATCGGCGGGCCGGTCGGGTCGTGGAGTTGGATCCGTTCTGGTGCGTCGGTTGTTTACTCTGTATTGTGACGGCTCCAACGCTTCTACTTCGCGTAGATCAGGGATAAAAAGCCGGGAATGTGGAGCGTGGCAAAATCGTAAGCGCTGACTTTGTGATCGCGAAAGGAAGAACGAGAAAAGGAACCACAGAAAAGCCGGAGGCAGACGCAGGGTTAGGCCTATTCATTCTGCAGCCAGTGATTGTTTACCTTCTTGCACTGCATTCCGTCGGCGTTTTCCCGTGAAATAAAGCAAGAAGTGGTTAGGCAACGACCGCGCAAGTGATGGTTTGTTACCTCTGTGTTTATTAAAGTCGTACTACAAATCTGAACTCCACCGCTGGCGATCGCTGTCCGTGCCCCGCCGCTTCGAGGCGGCCGAAAGGTATGTGACGGTGCCGAACGCGGACGTCTTCGTTATTTGTGACATGGGCGCCGTGGTACGTATAATTTTGCGCGGTCTGTGTCGCGTGTTACTTCTGCAGCTAAGCAGTGACAGTCGTCACTGGTCGTCGTAAACATTAGCCGGCTGAGGCGTTGGTGGGACTGGTCAAGTTCGAGCAGGCGGTCATTTCGTACGGCGGAGGGAGAAGGGGTGGGAAGGGGTGTGGGGGAGGTCGCTCCAAAAATGCAAGTTTATATCTTCCCCTCGTCGATTCGGAGCGGGTCCCACGGAGCGGAATTTTGCCTCCCCCGCGGATTTTGGAAAGCGCTCCAGATCTACGAGTGGAATTCACCATTAGTTTCCGCTAAAGACAGTTAGAAGGGGAAACGGGGTACGGTTGTGTTTAAAGAGTTTTCTTAAACCATTTCCGCCGTCCCGAAAACGCTTTCCGGAACCCGTTATGACGTCCCGAACTCCGCAGACGAGGGTGGCGACGCGCATGCGCAGTAGCGCGGCGTCTTCGTTGCGAAAAGCGAACGGGGAGGGGAGAAGACGGCCTATGAAAAATCCCTAATGCTACGAACGTTTCGTTGAGCTGCGAATCGTGGGCCCTACAGGCACGCGCCCCATTCCGAGCTCTACACGACGGTGAGCTCCCGCTAGCAACGCAAAGCGATTGCGAACAATCTCTTTCTTTTCTAAGAAAAAAAGTAGAAAAATCGATCATCGCTTGTTCGCGGTAAAAGTATAGCGCGACACGTTTAGCGCGAACGAGCGATATATAGTTTATTGTGTTTCTCTCGCAATGGAAGATCTATCATCACGGCTGCTACTGTGGTACTGTGGCGTATACTGTACAGTGCCGCCAGTGTCTACGCGCGCGCCTACTTTGTCTCAAGACACTTTTGTCCTGGGGCAGTAAGCTCTGCATACTGTGTAAACTATTTTGACATAAAGTGCCCTGGAATAAGATGTCACCGAGATGAAACGTCCTCTGATGGAACTTACTTAAAGGAATAAAATATATTTGGTATAAAGCGTCTGGGATGAACTGCACTGGAGCGAAGCGACTCGGAATAAATTGCGGTACAGTCGCAACAGACACACAGAGTGAATATCCCCCGAATAATTTTTAGATACTCCGATGACCTACGTGAACGAGCGTGAGTTACACTGCTTATGCATCAAAGAAAACTCGCGCTGTTCGCCGCATAAAAAAAAGAAAAAAGAAGAAAAACAGGACACTTTTGAAAGTGCAGCGGATCCTTATTTTCAATTCATGCTGTTCGTCTGCCGCTCTGCCAGGCTTTGTCAGTATAGAGGTTGCAATGCCTCGGCAGTAGCGAAACGTGGCCGACCACGCCAGAACACCGCAGACGAACTAAAAGAGCGGAAGAACGACGTTCATGCTTTCGCACTCACAACTCATAAGAAGTGCGTAGGTGTCCTAATTTTGTTTTATCTAGAGCGTAAACCATGTGTCGTCGTATCTTAATGGCAGATCGTCCTCACGCTGTCTAAACACGAGCGTCAAACTTGTTTTGTATAGATTGACCGCGGTTTAAGCATGATCATTTCAACTGAACAACGACAAACATCGCAATGTTCCCCGGGAATATTCTAGATGACAGTCATAAAATATCAAAAAGCATTACTTAAATTTTTGGAAGCGTGTATAGTCTTTAATACACTGTTCTTCATCATTACATTGCATGGCGTAGATTTACAAATTTGTCAATTTCTGCTTTTGTTCACAAAATATTGCAAAGTTCCCGAGGGCTGTAGAGGCGGCTATCATAGAACGCAAACCAATTAGAATTTTGAATATTTTTTTTTTCGAAAACTTTTTATTCAACGGTATGTCCCAGAAACTTAGCCACGCGTATCGCGTACATTTTGGTTTCGTAATGAACGAAACCGTCTGCTTCGCTATGCTTTGATTCCGTCGAACGCAGAGATTGGTCGATCGCATATACTCTAGGGGTGTACAGACGCGTTTCGCTCGGGAAGCCAACCTATCCACGAGACAAGAGCTACCTACGCACGTGTGGTGATGTACCTCCGCTCTATGTGGCGTACCCTACCAGCTTCTAATAAGTTCCTTTTTTTTTTTATTTCTTTATTTTTTTTTTTAATCCACCGCTCCCGTATCGGCCAGAAGTCCATTATACATTCCACGGCGCGGTTGAACGCGATGCCAAACGAGCAACAGAAGAAGAAGAAGCCGGAGAGGCCCAGCCACTGGGCGCGGAACAAAATAGGAGCCCAGCGCACGCGAGCGCTCGGAAACAGGCGGATAAGGACCGACTAACGACTCAAATTAATAACGCACCGTTAATGAATGCTTCGCCTCCCTTCCTGGTAGAGTCCTGCTGCCGCTGCTGCTGCTATTATTATTAGTTTTTATCATCGTTTTGTGAAAACTAGAAGAATATCCCTTCTCTCGTTCACCTGCCACATGGCTTCGGGTAATACTTTAGGGCGCGTGTGTCTTGTAGCTGTTTATAGAAGCAGCGTCTCTCCCGGTACGCACCGGAAATTGTGTTTTACCGCGGCCGACGCTCTCGTCAGGTATACGCTGACTTCGTATACCATCGAGCCAGGCCCACTGCAATGTTGCAATAAAAAGAGAGAAAACAAAATTGTCTATAGGTGGCACAAGTTGCCGTCTGATTCGAAGTGTTCAACCGTATATATACATCCATCCACTTAGGAGAAACAACGCCAGTCACCGTCTCCTTTTCTCATTTTTATGCGATTCATTAGCCACACGCGGTTTAAGGTCAGGTAGAAGTGTGATTTGAAGCGAACTTCCGCCGTTTGCCACGACAGAGTCTCACAACTCATGTCATACGTCCCATTGGTATACCGGCGGTTAAGTGGAAGCCTCGCGGCTTCAAATCAACAGCGGGACGAGGCTTCGCAGCCCAGAATATGCCCCTATAGTCGGAGTCAGCTTAAAGGGGCCCTGCAAGCACGTTTTTACTGGTTTTTAATTTGCACCGAACCTGAGCGCACTGACCGTGGTAACTTAATGAAACTTTTCTTTTCTCGAATTTTGCTATATTTTAAAAGTTATAGGCAAATTAAAATTAAAGAAAAACAAGCAAAAAAATAACCTCCCTCATGACGTCCTTGGTTGCTTGAATGGCCGTGAACTAGAGGAGGGGTAGTGAGCTCGGCAAGCGCTCACGGCTGCCGCACTCCGTGTCGACGGCGCGAGAGGGCGCCACTAAAGCGTGTTCTGGATAGGCTGCATACAGCGGGCAGCCAGAGCGGCTCTCATTGCATTTGCTGCGCGATTAAACACTAATCCGGCATGACACTTCATTGGCCACGAACGACAGCAAACACGGGGTAAAGATCAGTTCAGAATGGCAGCCACTTCGCCACTGCCGTACCGCGAAACGGCCAAAACGCAAGCCAGAGCTGCTCACTGAAGGCCTTTGGAACGCTCGGAGCCGATCGGATCCTTCAGTCCGTAAACGACCGCAGCGCCGCCGCGTACATCCGAGACCTTTCCGTGTCGGCGCCTGATCTCACTACTCCTTTCTAGTATGCGCCGCCTTTTCCACCGCTTGGTGGCGGGTATGTCGACGGGTCATTTCTTGTTTCCGTACTTTATAAACTGCATTTGTTCCTTTTCTGATCTAAAATACTGAACAAAAACTATTTTTATAAATATTTGAAAACGGTTCGCGCCACTTATATTTTGTATTTCGACTAAAAAGAAGCTTTTAGCGGCTCTGACCAGTAGTAAGCCCAGGACCAAGGATGGGCAGTATCTCAAATACAAGTATCTGAAATACGCATTTCAAATACTTTGTGTATTTTGCATTTGTATTTGATTACAAATTGGGTAATGTATTTTTCGTGTGTATTTAAATACTAAAGCGTGGGTATTTCAAATACAATTGTAATTAAATAAAATTTTGTGGGCGAAAATACATCCCTCAAATTTATTGTCACGACTTAATTTCCTCATCCTAAGACGTATCCAGAGCAGGAAGAAAACTATGCTCTGCACGGAATGCAGTGTCTCTCAATCAAGCACAAGCGTTTAGTGACTTTGTGATTACGGTGCTAGTCCACGGCAAGAATAGTGACGAAATCGACGTTCACAGGCAGACTGGCTAAATAAGTGCCTGCGACAACTTGTGATGCTTTCCAGCCTGATTTCCATCCATACTTTTGCCTGGAACATTCTAAATGCGCGGGTCGTCCAGATTTCCGTAACTGGTGCGAGTTGCAACAATAAAAAATTCTCTAGCTAGTGCTGCGCGTCTTGGTCGTCTCGGTTCTTTGTTGGTCTACTCTATACCAAAATGTAATCGACAAAAAAAGCTCCTTGAAGCTCTGTACTTTTTTCACGTATTACGTCCAAGCTGATTACATTTTTTGTGATTATATATCTATTACGTTACTAGAGCCTCGCACACTAACTCCAGAGTGTGCGACGCAAAATTAAAATGAGATACCCAGAAACCCGTTGGAGGTGCCCTGAAGTCGCTGACGCAAATTTTGAGGAATGTATTTGGAAAAGTATTTGGAGGATACCAAATACATTTGGTTGTATTTGTATCTTGTACTTAAATGCTTTTTTGGAAATGTAATTAGATTTGTAATTAAATACATTTTTGACGAAGTATTTTGTATTTGTATTTCAATACAAATACATGTATTTGCCCATCCCTGCCCAGGACTAAAGACGTTACATTTCGCGCGCTTTCGGTACCGCGGGTCGCCCCGTCGGTGCAGGAGGTTTCCGCGTTGTCCGGTTAAAATATGATGCACTGATATTTAGCGAATCTCTCCGTGCCCGCTGGCTTACCCGAACCCCAAGAGACGTGGAAACCGCAAAAAGGGTAGCCGCTTAAATATGATTGCAGGGCCCCTTAGAGAAACGTTAGGCGCTGCCTATTATGTCCGTGTCCCACTAGAGCGACAGTGAGAAACACAGGACAGCGACAAGCCTCAAACCAGAGTTTTTCGCGATTTGAGAGGCTTTGTAGAATAAAGGAGGCTATGCTCAAACACGAGCATCGTGCACGCGAGGGTATCCTTGGCAGACTTGCAATCGCTCGTGCTTACTTCACGAGCACCGAACGACTAAACGTCTGCCAAAGGTACCATCGCGAGCATGCTGCATGGATTCGAGGCTTGTCGCTGTTTTTTGTTTCTGTCTGTCGCTGTAGTGGGACACACGCATTAGCGTTAGGACGCTCCTTGTTTTTCGTGATTGGTTCTTCGACGTTCTTGTCGGCTCATGCCTCAACCTCATTGGCTGAGGAGCGAACCCTATCTGCGAACCCTATATGAAAAAGCAAATCATACAGCATCAACAGCGACAGAGCTTGGAGGACTCTTAAGCTTCTTCTTTAAGAGCCCCATTCGCATCGCCTTCTCGTTCGCTTCCCGTGCTCGTCCTGCCAGTGAGCAGGAAGTGCAGCGAACATGACCTCGCCAATGGCGTGACTGGCTCGCAACCGAAGGGTCGTGGGATTGAATCCCGCCTAAAATTCTTCAAATTTTTATTTCAGGCAAATAAATGACTTCATAAAGCGCAATCATTCGAGACATGCGACGACCTTTCATTTGCATTACACGTCACGTTTATTCATCACTTCCATTCCTCGCGTGACGTCACGCTCACGTCAGCGTTCTTTGAAATTCCCGCGCGAGGTCATGTGGCTGTGACGTCACGACCCTATCGACCAATCGGGATCTTCCCGTCACAACGCCACCGACGTCGGCGCCGGCTTTTCTGCGACACGACATCCTTAACGCTCTCGCGTTAAAACGCCCGAGCACTTACTCAAAAACAGCCAAACAAACATCCTGCAAACATCCTCATCCACTCCACCCAACCGTAAAACGAACGAGAACAGCGGAAAACAATTCCGCTGCGTCATCGTAACGACTCTAGCTCCCGTATCGCCCCTTCGTTTAATTTTCTTCCCCCCTTTTATTACGACTGAACCAATCGTAATATTCATACACGCACTCCCAAGCTCTTTCCCGTATTCAATAAACTCGCGCCGCATATGGCGGCAGTGGCCAGAGCCGCCCGGACGCCCGTACGGATCCACAGCGACCGCGACGCTATATATATACACATATATATGCATCGAGCGAGACGAGCTCTTCATTTTATTTTCCGCCGACCGACAAGTCAGTCTCCGAATTTATTCATCTTATATAGTAGTACTTCCCCGGACATGTATCCGAACCCTCCCCACACCCGTCGTTTGCGTTTTATCGCTTGTACAGCGGGGCGCAAAGACAAAGGGCTTCGGAAGAGAGATGCGGAGGCATTCCAAACTGGTCGCGGTTAATAGTCTCTTCTTTACGGCAGTCAGTGCTCCCGTTCCTCGCAGGGACAGCCCGACGGTTTCAAGTCCCTCGTTGTCGTATATAAGCTGAATGAGAGAAGCACCGCCCACGCCCCTCCTTCCCCCATTGAGCAGCATTACGAGTCTTGCCCCTTCGTGGTCCTTGTTCGATGATTATTATTATTATTATTACCATTATTTAGGATGTACGGTAATTTGATCAGAATTTTGTGGTTGTCTTCGTTGCGTGATCGTCATCGACCGAAAAGTGCGGGTTCGATGTCCGTATCTTCGAACTGAACCACGTCGCGAATATTTGTATATTCCACTCGCGGACGTTGGTGCTTTCAAACATCACGTGCCAGTGAATTGAAAAGAGTTGCCGAAAGCAGACGGATACAAAGGGAAGCATAATCGCGTATTAATGCTCATTTAAGCGATCGTCGCAACGCGATGATAATAAATTAACTCTGTAACTCTACAATATAAATTATTTAAATGGAACTAAAACAATAGTTGGTATAATTATTTAATGCTGTCAAGCTGGTCAAAGGCGCGTATGGAATTTTGCTGCCCACTGATTCGCACAAAGCATAACGTGGCACTACGCCGCGGTGAGGCGCTTCGAGTTTTGGAATAAGTCTATTGAATACAGTCGCAGCGTCGCCTTTAGAGAATAACGCAATCCCCTTGATGCTAAAGTGCGAATTAAATGAAATCTCAAAATTCGCGAATTCGCATCCACGACAGAAATAAGAAAACCTGGCGTCAGGAGGCTGAAAGCCGCACATCACGTGCGTCGTCTTCCTTCCAGTAACCCAGAGTTCTGTACCGAACTCTCGAGTGATCCATTGAAGGTAACGTGCCTTGTTCACTATCACCGCCAGGGGATTATTCGCAGCTTGTGGTTCGGCCAAAAGATGTAGTAAAAAAAAAAAAAAAACGCTTGGTTTTTGTTTGGTCTATTAGCGGTCTTATTCTCAGGTTACACACTACATATACGCACAGCTTTAAAACTGGTGTAACAAAAGCGCCATCTACCCACGGCGCTGTAGACCACCGGGCACAGGAGTTTCCGCAATATGTCAAGGCTGTCAAGGTCGGAAGCACCTGTGACCGCTTTTGACGAGAGAACACAGTGGCGCCATCTATCGGGCATCCCCGGAACACTACCGATCCGCGTGTATTCTACGCATATTTCCCCCTGCCCGTGAAATAAATCTGACAATACTATCGCGACCATTTCTCGCGCGGGTGGTGCGCGGATTAGATCTCCCAAATACTGCCAAATCTTCGGAATATACTAGTTACGCGCAGTACGAAAGTGTTCCCCGGATAGATGATGCAAGTGTGTTCCCTCGCGGTAAGCTGCCCCGAGCGGTTGCAACGCAGTCGATCCCACTCAAGAGCAAATATGTGAGCCGCCGGACCACATACGCGCGCGGACGCGAATCTACAGCGCCCCCCCCCCCCCCCCTCCTCCCCCAAAATATTGCACGTGACCCCGGCCCGGAGAGGGCGCCACTAGGCGCCACCGAACAGTTTAGAGATCGCGCGAGCCACCGGCATTTGCATCTCGCGACCCCACGCAACCAAACTAGAGATAAAGAGAAAAAAAAAAATCCCTCAAGAAAGAAAAAAAGGGGAAAAAAACAGTGAAAAACGAAGGCATGTTGTTTTTCCTTTTCTCTTGGAAGCAGTCCGTTTCGACTTCGGGATCGTTGCACCATGCGGGTTCTCTTCCTCCTGTTGAATGAGCTGGCAGGTTCCTTGCCGCCTCAAATTGCTCGTAATTACCCGTTTGCCACGCATATCATGACCTCCCTTCCCTCCCTCCCCGTTGTGGGACCGCGAGCTAAAAGACCTCACCGCACAACACCCTTCCCCCGGTTTTTTTTTTCCATCTCCCTCTCATTCCTTCGGTTTGGGGGAACCCTCGGAGCGTCCAGACTGCGTGTGTACGTTCTTGATGACTCGCCTCTGATGCAACGCAAGCCGCCTTCTTATAAAAATGAAAGAGGGGAAAAAAAAAAGGGGGCATCGGGTGCGCAAGGTCGGGTCTGTATAAGCGTCGAGTTTTGATTACACATACGGTCAACTAAGGTCAACACTCGGAGCGCCGGGATGAAACCTTAATTCAAAAACCACGCCAGAGAAAAAAAAACTGTTTGTGTATTTTGTACATTCCCAAAGTCGCTCAAATGCATAGCATTTATAGGTCCTCTCTGGCGCCGCGGTGTGAAATGACATAATGACGTGAAGTCCTCTCTGATGTCACTGTATCCCGTAGCGTCAGGTCACGTCATGTGACATTATGACGTCATAGCAGCACTTGACGTCACGTAATGTGACACGGTCATGCAAAAAAAAAAAAAAAAACGATGACCCGAGCGTTTCCTTTTGAGGACTCGTCACCATTCCAGCACCATGGTGTAAGACACCAACTGTAGCGAACACCGGGACGTCATCCGTGTGACGTCACAATCGAGGCCGGAGAGAAGTGTGAGCAGGAAAGCCCTAGGAGCTCTCCCTCTAAATGATATGCATTCAAAGATGAAGAGACTGTCCAATGAGGAGAGCGGCGGAAAGGAAACGATATTACGGCAGAGTATGCGCAGAGCCGAGGGCTATCAGTGCACGCCGGAGAAGTCGGAGTTACCGGTCATGAGGAACCCACGGGAAGGACTCATAACTCACATCAATGTCAAAATGGACGGACAAGAGGTGCCCAAGCCGCAGGAGGTGCGAATCCTGGGACAGGGAAGGAACAACAAGAGCACACTTGACAAGCTCACAAAGGCTACGGTACAGATCAACGGCATGTTGCGAAGAATTCGGAACAAGCAACAAGGACTTAAAGAAAGGGAGGCCATGCAGCTCGTGCGCGCGTTTGCAGTGTCGATGGTGATGTATGAACCCCCGCATTTAAACCTCACCAAGAAGGAGGTAGAGAAGCTCGACGTAATGCTTCGCAAGGCATACAAGAATGCCCTGGGGCTGCCGGAATATGCAGCTACTAAAAGACAGTTGGGAGTGCAAAACACCTTTGAGGAGCTGGCCAACGCCCAGACTGGAGCGCAAATTAGAAGACACGAAGGAACGGACAGCGGTGGCTGGCTACTCGACAAGCTGGAGTTGGCGAACCCGAACGCTGCCTCCATACGACAACAGATCGAGCTGGAAGACCATATTCGAACCGGTGTTCGAAGAAGTAGAATTCCGAGGAACATGAGCCCATCACGGGACGCGGAAAGGCGTATAGCAAGGTCCGAGGCCCGGACCTGTGATAGCCGACCAGGCACTTTCTACGTCGACGCCGCGGGACCTGTTAGTGGGGTGGCCACGGCAGCCGTGGTTACCTCGGACGGGAGAAAGATCGTCACGAAAGCACCCTTCAGAGTGTCTTGTGCTACGGAAGCCGAAGAGGTGGCCATCGCACTGGCTATCACTTGCAACCCAAAAGCAACTATAACAACGGACTTTCAGGGCGCCGTTCGCAACTTCGCCGCAGGTTCCGTGGGGGAGGTGGTGGCCGGGCTACTGAGAAGGCACCCCCCGCAGACGGCTCAGATCGTCTGGTCTCCAGGCCATATGGGGCATCCAGGAAATGAGGTGGCTCACGCCACAGTCCGAGATTCTCTTCCGAGCCGGGACTCTATTCCTTCCTCAGGCGTGGAGGACCGGTGGTCGTACACCAAAAGTCTACTGGGCATCCGACTTGCACGTAAGAGATTTCCAGTACCGCGTAAGTCCCTGAGAAAGGGACTTATGCGGTCGTTCGACGGCTACAGACGGATACATTTCTCATTCCAGACAAGCTACACACCTGGTACCCGGACAGATACGCGTCAGCAGCCTGCCCGCGGTGCGGGTGGCAAAAGGCAGACACATACCACATGGTGTGGGCCTGCTAGAAGAATGAAGAAACTTCACAATGTGAAGCAAGCGAAGAGGAATGGTATGCGGGGCTCGCAAGCGAGGACCCGGTTAAGCAGCGGCTGCTAATCCGGCGGGCCAAGGTGGCACAAGCAAGTGGAGTCCTGGAATAGGGTCATACAGCTAACTCCTACTTCTTCTCTATCTCTTTTCACCCTTAACCCCCTCCCCTCTCTCCTGCCTTTGTGCAATAAAGATGTTTTCAACAACAACAATAAAAACGAATAACTAGCAATAGTAATATACCGCGCTCTTGGCATACCGTTATATTCACTAAGAACTCCCCCCTCCCCCTTTCCCGTTTTTACCCTTTCTGTTTTATTGATAATTTTTTTTCTTTTTTTTTTTTCAAGATTGAAAGATGATTTACGGTTGAAATTTCCTTTGTTTTGGGTTAAGATCAGACGCAGCAACACTGAATGAATGAATGAAGAGTGTGGTCAGGGCAGCCGCGGTAAGTGTGAGTACATCTAAAAAAAAAGAATCGTGTTTTTTTGCTGTACAGTTTTGTTGGGTCACGTTTTGTTTGAGGCGCACGAGAAGGGCTAGGCCAATAATTCGGGACATAACGACTTATAAACCCGAATTCGCTCAATTGTCCCACGTGACAGTAGTCGAATTACAAAGCAAGTCAGAACGTACGCAGTCTCGGGAATGACAAGTATCCAGGACGCGGTCACGTGGCACTATCACGTGAGCTCACGTCATGGCCAAAGGGAACGTTATTCGCGTCCCGGAATCACGGCTTATCATGAAACCGAGAAAGAAAAAAAAAAGTTCGCAACTGCCGCTAAGATCTCGCTAAAAGTGAGCATCGTATCATAGTCCATATCCCACGCTCCGAACTTGGCCGAAAACGTCCTGTCGGCGTGTGCCTGAATCAAGAACTACAACTGTTCATTGCGCGACCAGCGTGCGCGAGTCTTCTGGGGCAGCGCATGCGCAATTCGTACCGGAGGACCCATCGTACAATATCGGATGTGTCTAAACGGTTCCCTAAAACTCTCTATTGGCCACGATAACGATAAAGAATTGCTCACACCATCACAACGCCGCGCGTTTTTCAAGCCGTCAGTCAGCGTCATAAGCCAACGCGAGAGATCTGCCGTTTAAAGGGGTATTCCGGCCGTTTTTTGAGCTACCTAAACAAATTGCATTTTCTGACTACCCGGATTTCAGTCGTCATGGTACGCTATTTATTTTCTCAAAATTCAATATAGCAATTGAGAAAACCGTAAATGAAGATGATGCCGAAACCAACATTCAAATTTTCGCGCGCTCTTCAGGGGTGTGACGTCACACATGGTAAAGACTTTCAGGTCGTGCATGTAGTCTTAAACAGAGTATGTCGAGTGTTTTTTGCGTGCAATTCTCAGTGAATCAGTTACCAAACATTCTTTTCCCACCATGAAACGTCTTGTAATCAGTTGGGAACATGGCTTACTGCCCACCTTGTACCATTTCTGTCGTCAGACTTCAATGTTGCCCGATTCCCGGTTCGAGAAACACGATGAAAACAAAATTCGAAAATTCAATAACTTGTTTTTTTTTTTCTTTTCACGCAATACTTGGGGAACTCGTAGAGCCATGTCTACCGGCCAGTTGAGCCAATTTCGAGGCAAATCAGCGACCATGAAAAAAATCGCCGGAGTACCCCTTTAATGAAGCGCGTTCAGTAACCCGTGTGAGAGTCGGGTGTCAATTGTCGGAAGAACTCGCGTAAAACATGTCAAAAACAAAAATAGAAAAAACAAACAAAAACGTAACGACTACGGGAGTACTAGGTGTATACGTATATGCGGCGCCTGTGATCTGCGGGCCGGCGAGCGCCTTGATCAATGCCCGCCCCTGCAAGATTCAATTTTGTACGGGCGTTGTTTCTTGACGCCGCCCCTCACGGATAATTACTGCGTGGTGCACGTCAAAAGTTACCGCGTAGCGGTCGCGAACCACCGGCCAAATTGCCGTTCCCTGCCCCCCCCCCCCCCCTTTTTTTTTCCCCTCTCGAACCTTTACAGCGCATGACGCAATCGCATGCTCCAGTTTCGTATAGTAGAGAGGCTGACAATACAATGGGATGGGTGCCGAGCCGATAGACCCTTCTCGTATTTAATTGTGCGCCATCTTGTAACTGCTGCACAAATGATCGAGTCTACCATTATTTGGGCGCGTAATCCGAGCATGTATGCACAGGACGACAGGATGCAATGACAAGCTTCGTAAAATGGAGACCAACAACGCTGCTCGATGAATATTTTGAAAAAAGAGTCTAACAGACGGTTTCCAAAAGTCCACCAAGCAACATTTGGCCGCCAGATTCGAACTCAACGACTATGGCCACTTGATTACATTCGCGGCGCAACTCTCACAGCCCCAACATCGGCCGACATGAATGAAGGCGACTCTCCTTTGAAGAGTGAAATCCAGAAGCATATATATACATATATTACTAGGGCGCCTGAAACCCGTCTTCGACCAGTACGTCTATCGTCCTATATATCCCGCTTAAAATCGTTCCCGAGGGTAACCACAAATGGCGTCACAAGTGCAGCAATGTTGCCACGCTGTCGGATGTCGCGATCCTGGCGGTCGGTCGTAGAACTATGCTGGTGGAAAGGTTCGAGCGGGCGCGAGGGTCGCTGTCGTCGCGGCGTCCCATCTCACGTCTGCTTTGGTTTCCGTCGACTGTCGGTCTGGCTGCAAAGTCATCTGCCACGTACACCGTCTGCCGCGATACCCCCAGGAGCGCGGCAGGCAACCACATGACGCTTCTATGACGTCATCCGGCGGAAACCGAGAAACCACATTTGGGGGCCCGCGCTTACCGTGCACAATGCCGTCGATTGCTGCTGGAGCCAGTGTGTCGCTCGATCTTGCGGTTCATTTTCAGGTGTTCTCGCGTAACTGATGCCATGGGTGGAGCTACGGGCTCGGGCCAACGGCACCGACAGCGTTGCACACTACGTATAGGACGGAGTGTGGGCAAATAAAAATAAAACATTGGCTCGGGCTGGCTGGACCAAGTTGGTAAAAAGGTTGGAAAGCGGAAGAGAGATGAGGAAAAGTAGAAAACACGAACGTCGCGTCTGTCCATGTCGTCCGTGTTTTCCACTCGACCCCGTCTCTTTTGACCTTTCGTAATCCTTTATCATTTTGAGTGTAAATATTCAAAAACAATAAAAAAAAAGCTCGCACAAACAAAGTTAATTTGGGGTTAGGTCATGAGCGAAGTCGGCAGAGATTGAGGTTTTCAGAAAGTTGTAAGCGTAGAGGAAAGAACTAATTTCCTATGGAAGATTATCCGCGTGACCCTTTATCTCAGAGGAAAAACCTCGCCGTCCAGGTACACCAGGAATTCAAGATAAAAAAATGAAGTTTCCTATAGTTCCCGTGCTCCTTCTATTCCGATTATAAATAAATAAAAAATAAATAAATGAAATCAAGGAGAATCCAGCACGTCGCATATCCCGCGTACGCCCAAGTGCTGTCCTGTATCCCGCGACGCGGCACAAGACAACCGGGCTTTGCGCGTAACACACCCTCCTCGAGGATCAATTAGAGAGTGGACGAAACCGGGCGCTTCCGCCGCAAAGGATTCCTCTCGTCTCGAGGAAACGCCGCCCGCTATAGAGCGGCCGGCCGAGCCGCCGAACGCGCATGCCTCCAAGGGTGTGTCCTTCTTATAAACCACGAAGAGCTCTCCCAACGCCAAAGTATATAACGCCGAGATAAAAAATTCACGCAAATGATTCGGACAAAAAGAAAACACAAAGTCACCGCCGGACTGGACTGGACTGGTCAGCCAGCGGGCGTCAGCTCGGAAGCGCCTCCATAAAGCACCACGCGGCGGCGGAAGATAGCGCATGCGTAGTACAGCCTATAGTCGGGCGTGGTCGTCTGCTTCCGGAGCTATAGCAGACGGGCCGAGGTGGCGGCAGGTATAACGGCCGAAAAGAGTTTTAGAACAGCGTGCCCAAAAGCACCGTGTACACGCGAAGAAGTATATCGTCGAAACTACTGCGTCTGCGCGGAGCCCAAACGGTGTTTTGGGTTAGGCGCACGGCGACGAGAATACATGTTTGCGTACACACATGTATTCCCTTTGGGTTCGCTGTTCTAAAACTCACTATAGTATCTCAGCTCAGCTTAATGGTGCATGCTCCACAAGGTATTCAATCGCTTCAGGGTAACGACATTGGTGATTAAAAATAAAATCTTCGTTGCGTGTTACTTGAAGCGTTACCTGGAACTGGAGGAAACTCTTTTCCGTCCTTCAAAAGTGCCAAGAGCAGCCCGCCACAGAGAAAAACGACATCGTGTGAACTACGTGACTTCGTATCTGATGCTCAAGAAGTCCCATTTTCGAATCGTAACTATACCCATCAGACGACTTCCAAATATCCCTGCATGCAACACTGCGCTCGTTGCATTATGGGAATTCCTTGGCCATGGAGAGGAGTGGCATGGTTTCGATTTTGATTGCACCGTTCACGAACTACTGCGTCCTCAGGACTGCATAAAAATAAAATCTGCACTCGCACACATTGCACCCATTCATAAAGCCTCCGTTGAAGCGCGAACTTTCAGCGGCTCTGAGGACCTTCCCTAAAGACTTGGCGAGGAGAGAGGAGTAATGGCGCGTTCACACAGGAGGCGGATTCGCGACCGCGAAGCGGACTCGTGCGTCCTCAACCGCAAAGCGGCTGGGGATCGAGCACCGCGCTTTTGCGAACCGCGAAGCGGCAACCAATCGCAACGCGACGCTGACGTGACGTCGGTGGCATTTGAAGCAAGATGGCGTCTGTCGCTGGTGAGGCGTCCAAGGCGGTGTATCCTAGCGTTGGAGCAGGCAAATGAACGAAGAGAGATATGTTCACGTCCGTCACTTGAGTCCGCCGTGAAAATAATTGACTCGTAACCTTAACGAGCTTCATTCCGGTGGCTCGGGGAGTGCCAAAGCTCATCGCTGCGCTGCCTTGTTAAGGCCTGTTCGCACATACAGCGGAGCGCTAAGTTAGCGCTACGTGAGCGTATGTGGCGCTTCCAGCGCGTGACTTCGTTCTAATAGAGCGCGTGGTTAGCGCTTTAGTGGCGCCTTGTTAGCGCTCCAGTAGCGCCTTGTTAGCGCTCCAGTATAGCGCCTTGTTAGCGCTTCAGTAGCGCCGTGTTAGCGCGTCATTAGCGCCGTGTTAGCGCGTCATTAGCGCTTCTTGTACCGCGGTGCTGCGGATTAGCAGGTGCACGGTTTCGGTTCCTGTGGTTGGGTGTGCATCAGCAGCACCATGGCGGACATGTGGGATGCTGAAATAGAAATGCGAAAAATGCTCTTACATACGCGATTAGTGCATATCAGTGTGGACGGCTTAACTCCCAGAAGAGCCTTCTGGGTGCGCGAAATCTTTCGCCGCCGATATACCGACGGGTACCCGGCGAACCTTGTTCATAGGCTGAGGGACCGAGACACAGAGCTCTTTCGAAGGCGATTATTTTTACCTGCCTGTCCTTGAAACCAGCGTCACACATATCGAATTGAAAGCTATGAGGTCGTACCCAATCAATTAGTCGCTCAGAGTCCATGACTCTGGGTCGCCTGCCCGACCCTTCTTAGAGAGCGGCTCTTTTACTTCCTTTTCTTTCAATGCCAAAGGAAAAACAAAAACCAAGGGATCGCCGTGCACGCGCTGTTCCGCAGCAGCAAGCACGGCACAAGGGGCGTGAGAGCGCTAACAGAGCGCTTCTGTAGCGCTACCAGAGCGCTAACAAAGCGCTTCTGTAGCGCTAACAGAGCGCTAACAAAGCGCTTCTGAAGCGCCAACAGAGCGCTACATCACGCGCCAGGAAGCGCCACATGAGCGCTACCTCGAGCGCTCACGTATAGCGCTAACTTAGCGCTCCGCTGTATGTGTGAACCGGCCTTTAGTCTGCCCGTCGGAACATGCCCACGGTCAACCGAAATGACGCCTTTTGTACAAGCTAAGGCAGTCGCGTTAACTACTGAAAGCTTTCGACACTGTGCATGATTGACCACTACAAAGGCCGATAGAGGCGACGCAAGCCTAATTGCGTAGCCAACATACTACCGCGGAGCTGGCAGGGTACCTGCGCTAGCTCGACCTGTAACGTTTCTACTACAGAAAGGAAGAAAGAAAACCTACTCGAGAAATAAATTGTACATATATGCATAGATAATCCAAACGGCATTTATTTCAGCGAAATGTGAAACAAACATCAGACTCGATCGACGTGTGAGTGACGAAAGGGAAGTCCGCCACCAATGAATCCACCACCACAGAACACTTTTTGCGCGCACCACGGTCCACCAGTACCACTCACTACCCCGAAAATGATAAGAGCGAACAACGAGGAGGGAAAACTGGCCATCTATCCCGAAAACAAGGTCAGCTATTCCTGCGGCAAGGGTCCACGTTGAAGAAAAGGTCGGGGCATCCTCTTTCGAGTCAGCAAGGCGCGCTATAGCTGGGCTTTGCTTGTGGGCGAAGTCGAGGAAATCGCAGGCGAGTTCTGTGGGTCCATGTTCCTTTATTTTTTTTCGCCGCCTGAACTCGGGATGCGTGCGAACATCCCGAGGAAAGACCTTCAATACCAAAATAGCTAAAGTTTGGCCTTGGATCGCTGATTAAACAGGATTTTTTTTATTGTAAAACAAGGCTGCCAAACGCATGTCTGGAAAGATCCCGCGTGATCTCCGAGAAACCGCCAACCGCGCCGCGGTGCATCTGAACGGGGTCGCTCGCAAACCGGATCCGCAACCGTTTCGCAAGCGCAGCTCAACCGCCAGTGTGAACGCGTTATAAGTCTTGCCGCGTTTCATACCTTTCTGGCGGCCTGGCATTAGGCTGGATACCGCTCCAGAATACATGAGCTTGCCGGGTCACGCATCATTCAAGAAGCCTAGGGCATTGAGACGATGGAACAAGATGATCGGCCTCGTACATCTTCTTTTTCTTCTTCCTTTGTTTACCTGCGCACAAACTCTGGTGCGTCGGGAGTTTCAAAAAACGTGCCCCAGCATTCTGTCCGTAGAGTGGAAGGCAAAAACTAGACTATTATAAATTAAAAAAAAAGTCAGATATTCGAAAATGCATGCACTGCATCTGGTCGTGACGGAATGTCGCGAATTAAGGTTGGTGAATCGAAACCGAAGCGGTGGCCAAAAGGTACCTACGATTCTTTGCGCGGCACTATACGCCGCTAGGATCGCTTCGATTTAAGAGGTCTATTGCGCCCGCTCTGCACTATAAACAACAAAATGGCGGCGCCCACAAGACAACCGGGAAAACCCCTTACAAAAAAAAAACAAAAAAACTGTGATGCTTTTGTGTTGAAAGGCTGTTGAAAAAAGTCACCAGAGGATATAAAATGCCAATAGCTTTTCATGTTACTTTCCCTAGCTCTTGACGTTTTTTGAATATTGGCCCACTTCGTAATAAGAAAGTCAACAGACCTTCTGTCGCCTCCAAGGTGCTTTTTCTGTACCTTTTCAATTGAATCGCTACAGCTTTTCAATTGAATCGCTACAGCTTTTCAACTGAAAAGCTACCAAAAACTAGAAATGAAAAAAAAAATTTTACAGCTTAGCTATTCATTCAACAAAGTTTTGGAAGCTTCTATGGGCTTTCCACTCTCCTTCAATTGGCTGCAGCAAAATAACGTAAAAAAAACCGTCAAAAAGAATCATCAAATTAAGGAGAAAAGACGCGTAGAACATGTCCCGTCTTTCGGCATTACATTCAATGTACCGTTTTGGTTCACAAACAGGAGCTGTACCGCGAAAACGCAAAATGAGCTATTTACGTAATTAATGAGCGTCAATTTGCCCCCATGATTGAAGAGAACTTTACAGAAGAACCTCTCTCTGCTAGTTACAACTTCCCTACACTTTGAGTGTGCCTAAAAACAAAAGCAAAAAACCATTTGTATCGAACTTTATCACTCCGCAAGAGCACACCCCTACGCGAGCCGCATAGCGCGGAGTACCCGACAGCTGCACTCAAATGAAGGGAACCATACAGTTCCTGCACTGCCCGTTGGAAATTGACACATTGAGTACGGCGTGTTTCGGCTTCAAGTATTCCACCGCTGTTTTCGAAGGTACATATACATGTTCAACACACCTTTTCCATGAGACCGCACTGTGCATGTGCAGCTCTTCTGCATGTGAACCTCTCTTCTGCAGAGCGAGCGCTTATGCGCTCGCTCGGCAGAACTAGAGCTGCCATTGGGCTCCACAAAATGATCCTTTTTGGCATTTTATCTTCACTAACATTCATATCTTAGATACCATCCGATACAGGAAGTTAAGCGGTTACCCCAGTGAGTTCTTCGGGGACACCACCCCAACTGTTAGCTCTATTTAGGGCTTGACACACATCCACGCAGGACGCCGAGCTAAGCCTAACATGGCTCGCGGCCAGCAGCGGCATGAGCACGCATCATAGGCCTCCGGCGTTGTCCAGGGGGCGCTGCGAAAAGCGACTTGTTTTCGGTAGTATAATTTTGCGCGATTTAAACTGTCACATATGTAGAAGCCTGCCTGGTCTGCATGGTCCGGAACGCGATCACGAAAAAATACAACAGCCGAAATTCGCACACTTTCGAAGCACAGATCAACACGTTGGCACATGTCAAAGCTAAGACGCTAAGAGCGGCAGTCAAGAGACGCCGCTTTATATCAAAACGTTGGCACAGGTCAAAACTAATATGCTTAGAGCGTCAGCCAAGAGACGCCACTTTACCCCATCCAATATGAAAAAGGTAAACAAAAAGAAAAATATCTTTGCGCCGCCAGATGTTGGTGACGTCACCACCCAGAGTGAGGAGACACGTACCCTTTAGGTGGTGGCATGAATCCTGCCATTTTGACTGCTTTACAGCGTTGGATCTAATCGATTTCCGACACCAAAAGGCGAGTTTTCGTTCTTCCGAACTATAATGAAGGAAAAAAGCTGAGCGAGGGCACCACACCTCGTCGAGGTCCAATCAGGTGAGCTTACGTACTGCCCATTTAGAGGGCGCCAGAGTCTATCCAACAATGGCTCAGTGCAAGCACAGGATGTATTGAACCTCTTTTGCGTGGACCCGAAGGCACAACTCCGCCGCCAACCAGCTCATCGAACGACGTTTCATCAAAAAAAAAAAATCGTTTAGTCGACATGCGACGACAGCAACCGCGACACCGGCGCATGCATATCGCAAAGTTTTTGCAAACGATGTGAAGGAGCAGCCAACGGCTGTTAATGAAAGCGCGGTGCGGCGCAGCATACCGAAGCCGTGATTTTTAGAATATGAGAGAGCAAACATCAGATGCGCATATACATAATGAAATCATGGCTTGCCAGCACCTCGGGCCCCTAAAACAGCTCTGACAGATGAGCAGCATGTCATTGTTGATCCACAGATATAAACCAATTAAACTGAGTGGTTCTTGGGTTCAAAACTGAAATGGATGGCTTTGGGATTACATTCGTGATAACCTACACTAAACTTATTTGTTCTGGATTAAATTCATTATTACTTTAATTAAATTGGAGTACAGCTGGATTAAATTCAGGGACTCTCGGATTTAAAAAGCCGGCGCTCAGATTATTATGAGCGGGAAAACCTAGAAACAAAATGCCTTACCACTGTCGATACCCAGAGCCGGTGCCGGGAGATGCTCTTTCAAGCGTTCCAGAGCAAAACAAAATAAGACGTCGCGAGGAAAATGGTGCTTGTCACAACATGCTTGTTGCTGTGTCTAATGACTTCAAAGCATGACTTAACAGTCAGTTGATAATTTGGGGGAATTAAACTGTCTGCCATGGAATGAAAGCTAATAATTTTGAGAGGAGTGGAAAAGCGAAAAAGGCACTGTCTTTTAACTCAATAGGACAACAGCTAACCTTATCCTAAATATGTAACGCGAGCAAGTGTAATAAAATACAAACTTCTACTTTTTTTGTGTGCTGTAATTAAAATTTCCAGGAGGAACTTTCGGTTGCCTTGAAGGGTACTTCAAAACGAGTCAATCCAATCATATAACTGTAAACTTTACCAAATAATATTGATCAAATCAACCAAAAAGGTAGGATTTCATAGCAGAAAAGTATATCTAAAACAAGATGCCCTCGATATGTGAGCTTGATTCTAGCTTCAACCAAACAGAAAGCTGTTGTAAAAACTCGAACTAGTACAACTAATGGTATGCACTCGGATCGTCTATAACTTAGAGCGATGTCTGAGTTCTGAGGTCCGTTGCTCACCCGTCATATGCTATAAGGGTACTCCCTGAGCCTGTCCCACTTCAAGAGATTACCCAGTTAGGGTGGTTTTCCACATCGGGGAATTCACTCTAGCTATATTGGCAGAGGATCTAGACATACTAATCCAGAGGAATTTATTTTTAATACTGGAAGATATGCTGAATTCATAAATAAATAAATAAAAGCTTATGAGTTTGTCCACGTAGGAGCACTAACTAAAGATGCGTAAGTTAAAAGAGGTTATAAGTTTTTAAGTAAACCCATCTCACAGTTTAACACACATTTCCTTGCAAACGACTCGTGAGCATGAACTCGGGGGAATGGTCCCGGCGGACTTCACTGAAGGTGGGTCAGGGGCACGCGAAGGTTCAATGATACTTTCAAGAACTTTCAAAGTTCAAGAAGAACGTGCAGGAGAATTTGGCACTATAAATCGTTGCCACACAAGAAGCGCGAGGCAGACTCCTCCCACGAAGCTCTCCACTCTTTCCAGTGTAGCAGAGCGGCCGCTGGAGATCAGGAGACTCGAAATAAACATACCACTAATAATGGTGACCGGAGAGCTTTGCGGGAGCGCTTTGGGCAGTGTTTCTTAACATGCGAAAGACATATATAAACTTTTGCAAAAAAGAGCTCTCTGGCCGCCGCCATATTGCGACTCAAGCGACCCCTATCAGCCGAAAATTTCTGCCACCCTCCTGAGCTATGGAAACCCGGTCAGCGCGACTCCCCACCTGCAATGTGCATTCGGAGCTCGCTGGTTTTCCTTGAAAGTTTTTACTTCGTTTGCTTGTTCAGGATGCTTGAGTGTTTTCTGTTAGCTTTCACTGTGAGAACCAGGGAATATTAAGGCTCGTAGCCTGCTCAACCTTCGCATGAAACGAACGAAGAGAGCGAACGTGAAGCAGTCCGCGACGCGGGCCATTCGACGTTCTTCCAGGATTAGTTCCCTTGAGATAATCTCCGAAGAGTCTTCCCGGCTATGTTCCCGGTCTTGGCAAAAAATAGCTGGTAGGGTCCGCGGTATGAGAACGGAATAGACGCGTTCATTCATTTGCTTTAGTGCTGTGTTAAAAAAGGCATCACTCTTCAAAACGTACCCCAAGACAAGCCGTATCCCGTCCGATTGTCGTGAAGTGACTATCGTCGACACTGTATATTGGATATGCTGTCTTATTTGAGACCTTTCTCAAATCCTGTTCGGATAACGCGGCACTGTGGGGTACGTACAATATGTGTTGCTCGATTGATGAGACTCGTTGAATTTCACGTTTTGAGCAGGGAATACCCATGCAGTTCGGCCATCCTGTGGTGTGGTAAATTGTTATAGGCAGTTAAGACCTTTGTTGATTGACACGGCTGAGTGTAAGGTGCCGTTAAAAAGATCAACATAAAATGAAACAAACAATCCAGTAGCATTTGTTCTGTCGCGCACGGACTCGCCGAAAATAGCTTTCATTTGTTTGTTTTTGTTCCCAAAAATACTGCAGTGCTTTCTTAAAAACTCCGAGAAATTCTCTTCGCCATAGAACACAAAACAAAAAATAAAACGAGGTAATTTCGCCGCCACCAGCGTCCGGCATTGCGCCTACGCAGGCTACCAGAGCCTACTGACGAAAAAACCCACAGCTTAGAGCAGTCAGGCAACACTGACGTACTCTCAAAACCAGGGACGCGCGCTGTAAATCGCTTCGTTCGAGACTGCCGCTCAAAAGGTCTATAAATTAGTGTTTTTTTCTCTCATTAATATACTTATTCACATATAAAGATTTAAGTTATTGAGGCAAGATACTTTGTTTATTAGTTCATTATGACAAATTTTTTCACGATTTATTTTCAGAGAAAAGTTGTAACTTGATAACAGATCATTCTACATAGTCAGCTGGTACTATTCGTTTTGGAAATAAATTTGAATATTTTTGAGGCATTGAACACTCGGTTTTCCTTCACAATGTCTATCACTGTAATGACTCACTACCATCAGGCCCCAAGCATGTATAATTCACCTCTCTTCGAATCTTTATGTATTTACGAGTATATTTTCTCCTCGGTACACGCTCGTATTGCAGGCGACCACCGAAGTTCCTTGAACAAAAGATGCCGCATCCACATCAGGAGGAACTTCGGCTTCACCAGCTATTCGCCACGAGGTTCGATCGGCGCGGCTCATGTGATGAAAATCAGAACTACGCTTTATTTCACGTTTACTTGGAGCAAAACTAAAACGAATGCCACAGACGCGAGGCCGAAGCCATGGGAGGCGCCAATGCAGAGCTCGGGCACGGGTATCAACTGCCAAGAGCTCTTGTCCTGTACCCATAGCCTCCTCTACACTCACAAAGCCTGACAAGCCCGACGACGGAGCCATAGAGTGCCCGGTCGCAGATTTGGAGGGTGAGAATTTGGTAGCACAGAGCATCAAAGAGCCATTTCTCGGGAACCTGGACGTGAGCGCACAGCTTTTGCAGCGGCGAGGACCCGAAACACACTTGTTCGCTCGGGAGAAGTGTGTTTCGGCGTCTCGCCGCAGCGGGGCGCCAGCCACGTGGCTCTCCTCTCATCCGTTGCGTGCCGCTCCACCTTTTCCATTTCAGCGGCCGCTTCTTGTGGCGATCTGCCAGGCTTTGTTAGTATATAGAGGAGGCTATGCCTGTACCCTTGCCCGTGCTCTGTGCCGTTAGTGGGGACGCTTTGTCTCCACCTGCATTGTGGACAGAAGGAATCACCGCGTGCCTCACAGAAAACCCCGGAGGAACAAGAGCACGTTTCCCCGAAAATCAATCTGGGTTTCAAGGCGAATATGTGCATGCATGTGTGACACAACAGGAGCATACAAATACGTTCACGGAATGGTACATGTTGCAGAACTCGACTTTCGAAACCTGTCCAATGATATGGCGTACCTCCCTTAAAACATCTACAGTGTTTTTTTCACCGCAAAAATAAACTATGCATCGCCAAACGCAAAGTTTCCGCGCAAATCTAGCGCCAGCAGTCCGGACTAGATATCCCTGTTTCAGAACCTGTAACCGAAAGTTTATAAGGGACTTCCGAAAATTCCAGGGAAAAAGTAAGGGCCGTTCCTGTAAGCTCATGCCATTCACCTCCATGTACTCGTGGGCAGCCATTTTTCCCTGTATAAAAATGTCCGAAAGTCACTTATAACGGTTGAATTAAATAAAAACAAGCTCTGGAACTTCGTCATTTGGTTAAAACTGCTTGCACTAAATTTCGGTGCAAACTGAGCGTTCGGCAATGCCTGTACTTTACTTTTGCAGTAAAGAACAAAACAACACCCTAATTTCTGGCTGGGAGACACCTTCTACAAAATGGTAACTGTGCACTCAGATGTAAAAAAAATGAAACATACGCTCACATCGTATCCAACAGAACATGCGCTGTTTTTGACCACCATGGCACACTTTCCCTTAGAAACAGAATTTGTACCATTAGTGCGGTCTATACGGGACACATGCGTGCTAACCATGTTGCCACATCATGTCCCGTACTAAGGAATTAAGGTACATGTTCTGCACTTCAGTGATATGAACAATGCTGCGTGGTTAGCATGGCTATGTCCCGTACTTTTTCTTTTTCTTTTTCTTTAACGGTGTAGGTAAAATAATAAACAACCGTAGTACCGTGAACGGGAGAGGTTATATTCCTAGAAATTCCCCAAAATAATCAGCGTTGTAGCACTGGGCATGGCGAAACATCACGCTCGCTTTCAGCCTCCTTATTCGCCCAGCCCCCTCTATTCATTACGGCGATTGGCTCTCCCAATTGCTTTGCGGGAAAGTAGTCGCGCAGGATTTTATTCGAGCGTGGAAGGAAGAGGAGGAGGTCCCGAAAGATGTGCGAGATTAAATTTATGGCGGTCCTCGTTCGCGATACAACGAACGCCTTACGAAACTTACAAAAGGAAGCCACAACTTGGGGGCTGAAACGGTATATGCACACAAAGTAAAAAAAAAAACTAAGAAGAAGGCAATCGTCGACGCCTCTTTTTAAGAGCCCGAGGGCGCATATACCGCGAGAAAGAGTAAACCTTCGTTCATTGCAGCATCAGCAGCAAACGCGCATGCGGCTTTCCAACGTGAGAAACGCGCGCCAGATTGAATTAAGTATTAAGCGAAGCAAAACACAATAACAATAAATAAAAAAAAAACGGTGTTGCTGCATTAATTTAGGCCGGCTGATTGGAATGAGAAAGAGGATCGCCGTGCCAATTTATTCCCTGTGCGTTTTCAGGCTCCAGGGGCCCTTGCTCTACTTCGCGCGTTTATTTTTTTTTTCTAATTTATTTCTTTTTTATGCTGTTGCTGCTGCTGTTGTGGCTGTTGGCGTTGTTTCATTTGAATCTTTAACACCGCGCCGCAGCTCGACGCAACGCCCACCATTGCACACGCGTTTTCCTCATCAACGCGCGCCCAACTTTGACCAACGCTGACCGGACACTATGTGGAGGAAGCTAAGCTGGGCGAGCAAGTTCAACTTCGTTGAACTTGTTCGCCCAGCTTAGCCGTCGCGCGGCGTGAAGCTACAGTTGAAGCGCCCTTTATCCGTGACAGCTTAAAGCCACACAGTCCGCAAACACGGTATGCGGCACGCTTTCATTTTTTTTTTTTATCTGTCGGATTTGTCACATTGGTGATACAAACACTGTCAGCAGATGTGTTCCAAGCATACGTTCGAAGCGTGTTGGCCGATAATTTTGTCGGCATGTGTGCTGCGAACATATTGTCTTTTGTATGATGTCTGTGCAGTGCGTTTAGGTGAGTCCCTATCGGATTGCGCCGCACCCGATGAGATTGCGGCATTCGTCGATATGAACGCCTACCAACCAATCGGGAAGAAGCGAGATCATGATACGCCAAGCCGTGCGTGTTTTCGGCGGTCAGTGACTATGATAGTGTTGGCGAGAGGCGTTCGAGTCTGTCACTGACGAGACGAGTGCCGCTCTTCTCGGAATCGCCGAACTGGCGGATGCCTCAATACGCGGCAAGAAACTTTCCCAATGAGTTGAAAAACACTATTCACGGCACACAAGAACATAAGACGCGCCCTAAGTCGGATCCCCAGCACTTTGGAGCGACCAGCAAGCAGACCTAACGCAGAGCGGCGCCCCGAAGAACACTTTCGTCGACGTTTCTAACCGCTCAGCATGGCTGCGGGACCTGACGCTCGCTAGATGGCGCTACACTATTCAAGATGGCGCTACCCACGATAAAACGACGAAACACGTGACAGCCTTAACAAAAGATACAGGGGCGTACCCCAAGTAGTTGGAAAAGAGGGGAAGGAGGATCTCCTCCTTACCCGGCCCCTCCTTTCTCTGTCCCAGACGTCGCTTCTGTCCCCGTCGGAGATTTTCGCCTTCCATGCGAAATTCGTACCAAAGTGGCTTTCCTCTCTCCCCGCCCTTGGCTTGGACGGCACTGCGCGGAACTGGTCACGTGTCTCCTTCCTACGCGCTGATTGGATCACTACGGCAGTATAGCCTTCGCTGTTAGGCGAGTTACGGTGAGACGCAGTGTAGTGTCCGCTTGGCCGCGCTTCTAGCGGAGAACTCAGGAAACTCACCTGGATTGTAGTCCGTTGCAACTCAAGAAGGCAGGGCGACGGAAAAGAATGCCGGGGAGGAAGAAGCAGACGGAACGCTGGAGGGGAGAGGGGGAAACCTCCTCCTCACTTTAGCGTTCTGTCCGCTTCCTCCTCCCCGGCCTTCCGTTCCCTAGCCCTACCTTCAGTGAAGCGGCAGTGATATCAAGCGGCCGTGCCATTAGTGCGGTACAAAGGAGTCAATCGGGACAATAACCAAAGCGGTTAAGTTTGCTTCTCCTTTTGTGGCCAGTCTGAGAAAAACGCGAAGGAGTGCCGATGCCGCGATCGCGCTAAAAGTGTCCCGCACTGAACGTCGCCTTCGATTCTCGGAGTTGAGCCTGTGCGATTTGGGCCATTTCGTTCGTTCATCACCGCCGCTGAAGCAGAAATTTAGTAGCGTGCGTAACTTACGTTTACGACTCTCGAAAAAACTGCGCATTTTCGAATAGCGCGCGCGCGCGCAAAGAAGCGAAACGAGATTGAGTTTTTTTGTTTTTTTTTAATGTATAGATATTTATTTTTTCGCGCCCTTTCACTGGAAAGAGGCGAGCGCGCTCATTCGTGCAAAATTTTCCGTGAATTCCAATAAAAAAAGAGGGGGTGGGGGGTGGAAGCAAGAGAGTTGGAACGAGCTCCAAGTCTGGAGCTCCGCCCATTCTTTCTAAAACGCCCCGCCCCCCCCCCCCCCCCCCCCCCCCTCAACTTGCGCTAGTTTTAACGACCTGAGCGCAATAATACGCGCCGACGGAAACCTCCCGCGGAATGCCAGCCGCTCGCGTCGGGAAGGAAGGAAGGCCGTTCGGCGGCTGGGCATGCGCCTGCCGAACGACCTTCCAAGGTCTCCCGGCAGATGGAGCCAGCTGGGCGACTCTCCGCCACACCCCGCCGCTTCGATCTTCGTCCCAAAACGTTCCACCGAAGAAGACAATGCAGCGATGCGGAATTCCAGACGCTCAAATCCACAAACCCCCCGGGGGAAGGAAGGAGACCGATATCTTTACGATTTCACGCCCCAGATTAAGGCTGCATTCACCCCATGGCGTTCGAATTGCAACCGCGAAGCGGCTCAAGTCGGTTTCATCGTCAAAGGCGGGTGAATTTGTATTGCGGACTTGGACATTCCGAAGGTGCGATAGCAGTTGATGGGATTTCAACGAGGAGCACTTGCTATCAGAATGTGAGGGAATGCCTGACGATAGAATCGCGAATGTCTATAGGCCAAAGCACTATATACAAACAGGCAAGATGCGGGCAAACGCACGTGCGTGGGAACGAGATTCGCGTGGGCCGTCTGCGCGTACGTCAGGGCCGCGTGCTGGTGTATAGAGGACTTCATTCGTGCACCTCTTCTTTGAGTGCGTCGCATCCTCTCTCAAAACTTCGTCGCGTATACAATCGCTCAGCGCGAAATGCTTCCCCGTCTGTACTAGACTATTCTACTAATACGCGGTTCCTACTCCGCTGCGCAGCCACCGTCCCAACGTATAGCGGCGCGGGGGACGTGGAGAGGGGACTACAGTTAGACAATCACGGGGTTTTTGGCCCTGCTGTAAAACTTCAGTGTTTTGGTGTTTTTTTTTCTAGTCTTTGAAACGCACGTTAGCTATTTAGTAAGCTATATCACACAGCTATCAAGCCGCTCGTAAAAAGTGGTATCACCAGCTCGACGTCAGTGGACTATCCACACGTACTTTTGGGGTGTTACACATGGGACAAGGGGTGTACCCCTATACACCCCCTATTCCTAAGAGTGAAGCATACGCGCGGTTCGTACCGGAAAGCCCCCCTCGTACCGTATCGGATGTGCAAAAACAGTTCCCTAAAACTCCCTATTAGGGTGTTTTCGTAGATTGTTTCTTCCGTCCCGCAACGCTCGCCGCAATCGGCTCCGAGATCCTGGACCCTGGAGTCAAAGTCAACGGTGGGCGTAGGCACTAGCGTCGTCTTCGTCGCCAGAAAATGGCGAGGTATACGGAAAATTGTCTACGAAATCTCCCCAATAGGCATGCTCCGCTCTATATAGACGGGATTTTCGGGGACGAACTCGATAAATACGCGCGTTTTTCTGTCCCGTTATTATACACAACTCAAATTACGGGCGAGTTTTGGGGAGAACTGGGGTGTCAGTAGAGTTTTAGTAGATCGTTCCGATACCTCCGATAGCCCCGATAACGATACTATGCATGCGCAAGGGAGGCGGTGGCGGAGTATCGGGTATCGTTATTGGAGTCATGGGAACGATCTACTAAAACTCTCTAATATGAACGAGAAGTCCCTGTATTGGTCGCGCGCTATGACAGTAGAGCAATTGCTCCACGCTCCGTCACAAGAGAGTTTTAGTAGATAGTTCCGATGACTCTGATAATGAAACCCGATACTCCGACGCCGCCTTCGCGAACGCGCCAGCAACCGACGCAGCACTAGTGTTCAATGTGCGCCGGCTCTAGGACGTAGAGTGGTGACGTCAAAGTTCGTGTGCACAAGCCTCGCCACCTAGATGGTGTTGGCCAGCAGCGCTGAACGCTGGCACTACTTGAGGCGTTAAGGGTACGAAACCTGACCCAGCGGTGAAGTGACGTCATTGGTTTCTCTCCATGCACGCTTGCGCATGAAAAGAAACATCCCAATTGACGCAGCATTTGTCCTATATGTAACCATAGGGTTGAAATAGTAAATCTTGAGGAAGAGGCCCGTCATGTTCGCACGCATTTCTGCCGCCTCGGAACTGCGGGGCACCGAGGCAGACATCGGTGCCAATGGGTCTAGATCAGAGTGTCGAACCGAAATTTTTATCGGTTCGGTTCTGGTTCGGGTTCATGGCTTTCGGTTCGGTTCCGGTTCAGTTCCGGGGAGCAAAAAATAACGGTTCAAACCGGTTCGAACCGGTTCGAACCGGTTTGAACCGTTAAATTGAGAATATATTTTTCGCGTTGTTCTTGTAATATACACTATTTACGCCGTGAGACGATTAACTATATAGTTTCTTCGATCGTCCGTGCAATTTACTTTTGTTTTTAGCTGCCAAAAATATTAAATTCAGTTATTTAATTTCGACGCAAGAGTAGGAAAAAGTCTACATTAACATACATAACGTCGTGTTCATACGACTCCACATCCCTTTGCTTAACAGTAACATATATTTTACCTGAATCAAAATGTTTAAGTACAGGAGTAAATAGTTGAGCTTGTTGGTACATACCTGTAAATAGATCAGCTTCAAATTCAGAACTATACTGTATTTTATTGTGCTTTTTTCGTGTTTAAGTAAAATTCTAAAGTTAAAGCGTATCTATTTACACGGTATAAAATGTTGTCGCGAAGTGTGGTAGGTCGCCTAAAATACCCGTGATTGGTACAACTTTGTGTCGCAGTGTTAAAAATGAAATCGTGATTGTGTCCTTGAACTAATGATTTAATACACCACATAAAATTATGAAATGAGCACCTCGGTGCTCATGCTAATTATGAAATAATGTTTTCGAAATACACTTCATAATATATATGTATATGATGACGACACAACTGAGCTAAAAGCAATGAAATTTTCAGAATGTAACAAAAGTTTTAGGATAATTCCTTTCAGTTTATTTTTTATAGAAGCACCGAGCGGGCAATCCACATGCTTGTTGTTCTAACCAAACATTGTTTACACTCAGCACCGCATGCATGCCACTAATCATGCAGCAAGAAGTAATCGCAATTGTTCACTCTAATCAAGGATGGGCAGTATTTCAAATACAAGTATTTGAAATATGTATTTCAAATAGTTTGTGTATTTTGCATTTGTATTTAATTACAAAATAGGTAATGTATTTGACGTGTGTATTTATATACTAAAACGTGGGTATTTCAAATGCAATTGTAATTAAATACAATTTTGTGGGCGAAAATACATCCCTCAAATTTATTGTCACTGTCCAGAGCAGGAAGAAAACTAGGTTCTGCACCGAATGCAGTGTCTCTCAATCAAGCACAAGCGTTTAGTGACTTTGTGATTACGGTGCTAGTCCAAGGCGAGAATAGTGACGAAATAGACGTTCACAGGCAGGCTGGCTAAATAAGTGCCTGTGACAACCTGTGATGCTTTCCAGCCTGATTTCCATCCATATATTTTGCCTGGAACATTCTAAATGCGCGGGTCGTCCAAGTTTTTGTAACTGGTGCGAGTTGCAACAATAAAAAATTCTCTACCTAGTGCTGCGCGTCTTGGTCGTCTCGGTCCTTTGTTGGTCTATACCAAAATGTAATCGACAAAAAAAAGTTGCTTGAAGCTCTGTACTTTTTTCACCTGTTACGCCCAAGCTGATTACATTTTTTTGTGATTATATTTCTATCACGTTACTAGAGCCTCGCACACTAACTCCCAAGTGTGCGATGCAAAATTAAAATGAGATACCCAGAAACCCGTTGCAGGTGCCCTGAAGTCGCTAACGCACATTTTGGGGAATGTATTTGGGAAAGTATTTGGAGGAGATCAAATGCATTTGGTTGTATTTGTATCTTGTACTTAAATGCGTTTTTGGAACTGTAATTAGATCTGTAATTAAACATTTTTGACGAAGTATATTGTATTTGTATTTCGATACATATTTGCATGTATTCTGCCCATCCCTGACTCTAATCTATACGCACCTTCGCACTCAGATCGAATCTGACCCAAAAAAGCGCTTGCCCTAGTGAACATTTTTTATGCAGAATAAGCTGGCATCGCCTGGTTGTTGAGGAATGATTGTTCTTGACAAGATGCCGGTCAATTTAATTTGCAAATGAGCATCACGTTTGCTAACTGATGATTTTAACTCGATAGCGTTAAGGAGCTCATGTTGCAAAAAAGCCGATGTCGGTGGCGTGACTGGAAAATCCTGATTGGTCGATAGGTTCATGACGTCAGAGCTAGATACGCAAGAAATTCAAGCAACCCACAATGCTCACGTGAAACGTGACATCACGCGCGGAATGAGAGTGATTAAAACATGACATGAAATGTGAATTAAAGGTCGCCGTATGTCTTAAATGATTTCACTTTTGAAAGTAATTATTTTTCCTTAAATAAAAAAAAAATTAAGAATTTCAGGCGGGATTCGAACCCACGACTCTTTAACTGCGAGTCAGACGCTTTTCACTAGGAACGGCGCGAGCGTCTGGCACGACAAAAACGTGCTTTTTGCTAAGAGCGTTTTTGCAAGCAAAGTAGTTTCCGGAGTCACGCTTTTTGGTCTGCGCCAAAGATGCAGGAAAGAGGAACCTTTACAACACAGTATGTTTTTAAAGCTCCCCCCCCCCCTCCTCCACACACACACGCACCTCTTTATACAGCGGAGCTGTTAAGGGCTAGTTTCCCCAGTGTCGTGTCCGTCAGCAAACAAATGATGACACACAACTCTGGACAGCTACCGCCATCTATAAATGACGACGGCAACCGGACAACTGGCTTGCCGGTTGTCTGGTTGCCGCCGTTGCGCATAGATGGCGGCAACCTCTCCGGCCTTTCCACTCTGGTGGCTTGCCGACTTGCCGCCGGCCCTTACTTCATTTACACCATAAAACAGCTTCGCTGGTCTTGCTTCTTCACGAGAGTGGAAAGGCTGAAAGTATTCCTGAGGAATTGCCTCCTCCGTTTTGGTGTGTGTTCATTCAACAATTTTATTTGACGCTTGTTAACCGCAACCCTTCATTGCTTTTATTTTGCACCCCGTGAAGTTTAGATGGGTCATAAAACGACATCGGGTAGGAATGTTCATGACTTTTCCGAGGCGTACTGGTCCTCTGGCCCAAGTTACTCGCACAGGCAGCCACTAATTCAGAAGCTTCTTTGTCGCGGTGCAATGGCGAGGATAAGAGGGGACTATTTCTTTTAGTCTTGCCTTCCCAAAGATTGAAGTCGCAATTGTAGGATCAAACCAAATCAAACACCCGCCTGACGACCGTCGAGCGCGGCTCATGGATCGGACAGGAGAATTGCGTGAACACCGTACATCCGCTCGTAACAATCAATGCCTCGGCGGACACTTGGGTAGTGGCTCGTGTCCAACCACTGCGGTGATGAGAACAGCCGAACTCTAACAGTGCCTGGAGCGTTTTCTTCCTTTAAAACCCCAGCGCGGTAACGTTGGCGGCAGAGGATTGGCACCAAGCCACATGGCCGCTTTTGGCTCCGAAGTTGAGGGGATGAACAATGCTCATATTTCTCGAATTTTTGGCGACTGGCATTGCCTAGAAAAAATAGCAAAGCCAAGTTCAAGCAGTTATTAACGTTGGGGAGTGATCCTGAGTAGTATTTAGTGATGTATATAAATAATTTCTATAGCTCCTTTAAGCAAAGTAGAGAGGGAGTCGAAACTTGGGCAATAACTTGAGAACAACGCTCGTGTGAGACTTACAGCGACTGGCATTGTTCGGATGTCTCTCTGAGATCACTAAAATATGTTTTTTTTTTTTTTTTAGTATTCCTTTCGTGCACACGTGTAGTTCTCTGTAACGTCACATTAATAAGTCGCATTTAGTAATTTCAGTACTTCTATTCTCAGGGACATCTTTCGGATGCAGTTCAGCAACAACGAAAAAATATTTGGGTGCCTCAATAAAGTAAAATGGGTCTTGCAACATTTTTTCTTGTACTTTCAATAAATAGTCTTAAGAAATAACTCCTAACGTTGATAGCTTGCGGCAACATCCATTAGTTTTCCCCTAATAGCAGATGAAGAAAAAGTAAAGGAAAGAGACAGCTCTCGATATCTCCTGAACTCGCAATTTGAACAAGCGGTCACGTGATCTGATACCGCCAGTGTTCATCACAGCCATGCTCTCGGTGGCTAGGGTTTGGAAAGCAAAAGCTTGGGCTGAGCTTCAGATATTGTTAGAGTTGGGCTATTATCATATGTAATTGACATGAGCAGTTACCCGAATGTTTGGCGGTGCTGATTGTCATGAACCCGAGCACTCCACTGGGGGTTATGAAAATCGCTTACGTCACGGTGTCACCTGACTCTCGGTGCGAAATCGTGATATCATGTGACGTCATGCTGTCAACAATGTTAACACATCTTGTGACTTCCTCAAATTAAATCGAGTTGACGCAGTGAGTCACGTGACGTCACGAGGTCACGTGACAACATGTATTGACACATTGACGGCACGTGACAACGTGACACAGGGTTAATCATAGTGCCATGAAAACCCCCAACTTACCATACTTTTCAATTCTGTATATGACGATTTGATCCATAGATAGAAATACAGCCGCCAATTTTTTATACCCATATGTTCATTTTGTGATACTAACAAAAAAGAAAAAAAGATTTACCTTGAACCGTTTTGAACCGGTTACCGTTATATTTTTTTTTGGTTAGGTTCCGGTTCAGTTCCAAGATGGCGGCGAAGATTTCGGTTTGGTTCAGTTCCGGTTCGGCTAAAAATAACGGTTCTGTTCCGGTTTTCGGTTCGGTTCGGTTCCGGTTCGACACCCTGGTCTAGATTCCTGGCGACCATTTAATAAACCCAAAGAAGCAGCCAAAACACCACTTGGCAGGTGTGCACCTTTTTTTTACCTTCATTTTGCCACGAGACACGGGCGTCTTGCGTTGTACAGAAGAAAGCGAAAGTTGACAAAAAATCGCACAACCTCAGCGCGTCGCGGCTATAGCGTACCACCTGCTTTCTTCCTCCGGTCTTCTATCGCTTCCTTTCTTGTTCGTTGTCTTGGGACTACCGCACTGTCAGCGTTCCCAAACGTTCGCACTTCCATCCCGTCTTTACTCTCCGTACGCAACACATCCCTGAGTCCTCCAAGCGCTGAAAGGTATACTGCTATAGGAGGTATTCACTGGACGCCATATTTGTGGGCGATGTTTAGAGCGCATGCTCAGAACGAGCTCACATTAATAGCCTGCTAAGACCGGCAACATTGATGGTGCTAAATGCACGCTCCAAAAGGACTGCGAAAGCTCGCCGTCAGCACGCGACTGGCCGCCGCCATGTCTCTGCTCGAGCAGGCACGCCCGTGCGATTACGAGCTTGCCAAAGCTACGTTCACCCGCGCGTTGCACGCGCTTGCACGCATGGGGCACCACTTGTGGCGCCAGGCTTGCAATTGTCTATAGCCGCCAGTGAATGCAGTCAACAGATTTTAGAACTCTCGGCTGTCCCGTTCACGGCCAGGTGGCGCGACACACCGCCCGATTCCAAAAAAAAAAAAAAAATCAGCCGCATTCCTATCATCCATCCAGCCGCGGCTCGAATCCATCTCCAATACCCGCACTGTCACCGGCGACTGTCCCGAAGAGACGACACCAAACACGCAGACGAACACAGCCAAACAAGTACCTCCAAGATGAGCGGTGAAGAACCTGGACAGGAGAGGATGCGTGGGGAGCAACTATCCCTATAGCTTCGTCTTCCTCCCTCCCCCGCCTCTCACACCTCTTCCCTTTCTTCTTCGTTTCAAGCATTATAGTCTTCCCCTATGCCTGTTCCCTCCCGCAGTCCTCCTGCTCTGTCTTGGACTCTCCCCTCCTTCCACGTATAATACCCGAGGGGGTTATTTCGAAGCAGTCGGGCAGAATTCTGATTGGATTAGCCGCTGCGGACTAAAGAACAGGGCCAATCATGGTCCGCGCGCAGCAAGCAATATAACCCCTTCCAGAAATTTTTGCTCTGTGCTCAGGTTATTATTATTATTAGTAGTATTCGCGTCGCCATTATTTTTCTTTTATTGTCGTCGTATATTGTTGTACCCTGTTGTCCTTCCATTATTTGTCGGAGCTGCCTGAGTTACCGCCAACACTATCGGATGTCTCCGCTTCCTTTGAGACACCTTTTTTTTTTTTCGGCCTTCTTGCATTTGCGCTCCAGTTCCATCTATCCTTTATCTTTTGGTTTTTTCTTTGTTTCTTACGAGCTCAGTGGGCAAATTTTGGCTTTACTTCATTCTCTCTGATTGGTTCGGACGTGCTATTGTCACGGGTGGTGACCAATAAACAATAAACAATAAATAAACAGAAAGAAATAAACGTTTAATGTGGCGAACTTGTGCCAAAAATAAAAGGGTACAAAAGATAATAACGAAGCGTCGCGGGCGTCGAAGTCGGCGTAGCAGCAGAGTCGAACGCTGGGCGAAAACTGACTGCAGATCAGCACGCGGAGTCCCTTATGTACGCGCATTGGGTTCTGGAACAATCGGCCTAGATTGTTCGGCGACTGGAACATTCAGAACTCGATCTGACGAGAATGTCCTCGAACTCACGAGAACGCAATGAAAGAACAAATAAAAGAGCATTCCACTGACTGGAATCGAACCCAGACTTTCTGCACGACAGTCAAGCACGGTAACCACTCGGCCACGCGCGCGGCCGCTCGCTGACAAGCGTGGCACTATACACGGTCTGGTATACCAGTAATATATAGAGTGGTACGATAGATGTACAGAAAAGTGCGACTAGTTCCGAGTTAAACCATCGACGCGAAGTCGTGGAAATTAAGCACGCGGCTGCGGTTGGTTCTGCCGTCGGAGCATGCGCAAAGTAGCGCGAATCTGGTTTTCGGGCACGCTATACTTTGTGTGGACAGCAAACCAAACGCGGGCTCGTTTGTAAACGCGATGAAGCTCTCTGCGCACAGTCGCGCACAGTCACGCACAGAGAGAGCGAGGCCAGGCGACGACTGACTGCTCCGTGGAGCGCGTATCTTCTATACTGCCTAAACATAATGTAGGTAAAACAGCGCACTTTCAAACTCCTCTCAATTAGTTTCTCGGCCATGCCAATAGGGAAATAACCATAAACGCACGACGATTGACTCAGCTAGGTTTTCTAATTTCACCTCTGGTCATTACCACTGATCCACCAAACGAATCATTTGGTGTATATTGATTTGATCGGTGCTGTTCTCCGTAAACACCGTATACAAAGTAACCCATGGCCCAATTTTCTTCGAAAATTTCTTTCCGGTCGTGCCCCTAGCGCGTCACGACTCAATGCGCGCAATACCAGAACGGCGTAAGAGGGGAGGGAGAGAGACACACAACTTTAAGCGGTGTGACCCGCAGCCGAGTCGCCGCATGCGGACGTAAATTTACGACCGCGCGCTTCACTCGATCTCTCTACAGATCGCGCAAAATTGCCGACACTACACGCGCTTCGGTCAATCTCCAAATCGCACGAAAACTGCGACCACCGCACGCTTCACCCAATCTCCAAACTGCGCGCGCAGGCGCTCAATCGGCGAGACGTATGGGCGAGCGCTATTAGTCGGTGGATCGTAGTTTTGCGGGGGGGTTCGATCCCCTTTGATTCCATTCCTCGTCCATCGGTGTTTGTCGCTGCTGTTTGATGTTGGTGTTGCTGACGTGTTATTCGGCTAAACAAAAAAGAAAAAGAAAAGCGATCGGCAGCGCGTGCCGCGGTGATTTCCTCTGCAGGCACCTCCTTCCATCGAACATCCGCCATTAGAGAAGCGCATTTTGATACCTAACCTGCCGCGTTCCATAATTCATGGATACGCTCAACCTATGGCCAATGAGGCTTCCTCTTTTTTTATTTTAGTCTGCTTATTCTTTCCCCCTTTTATATCTATATATCTATACACAACGCCGTACACCTCTCCATATATTCGACTGCCGTTGTTTAACCTTTTGTTTCTTTGTTAGACTTTCCTTTTTTTTGTTGATGCACGTGTTGGTTTCGCGGCCAGTATTTCCCGCCTCCTTTTTTTTAACCTTTGTGGCGTTGTTTTTGCGGTACGGCCTTCCTACCTGCTGTTCTGGCTTCTTTTTTGTTCGTTACGAGGGGGGGAAGGGTGTTCGCTCTTTCTTTCTGTGTTTGATTTTTTTGTTTCGTATTCCCAATTTCCCCGTTTTCGTTTCGGTACCTGCGTCTATAACGCCGCCGCCAATCGGCGAAGCGTGCAGGAACGCTATTAGAACGTCTCGGTATCAATTAACATCGACGGCCCATATGTACGCGTAGCTCGGCGTGCTTGTGCCCCAGACAAAAAGATACGAAGAAAAAAAAAATGAAATAGAAAATAACTCAAAATGAAACCCGGCAGCAGGAGCGAGCTGGGTATGAGGTCGCGCTCCCTGCTGCCCCCCCCCCCCCCCTTTCCTTCTTCGTCAAAGCGCGTGCGGCTATAGGTGCCACCCGCAACGTGTTTTTAATTGGATAATGGCGGTCACGTGGTATGCGATGGAGCGAAAATCTGCCCTAATCACATCAAAGAGCGAGCGCCTTCGTTGAGTACACGAGCGAGCGGGCGAATGCGCTTTATACTGATCAATAACCCACACCGTATTACCCTGAATCGTATATTTCCTCGTGTTACGCCAAAAGAATCTAAGAAGCTTTTTTTTCGTTTTTTTTTTTTTTTGTTTTTACTTTTTATTTGTACTCGGGGTTTATGTCGAACAGCTCTAGTAACGATTGCATTTTTTGGGCTATAGGGAAGGGGGGTGATTCTCGAAAGAAAAGTAGCGTCTCGAACAGATGCATTATGAACATTTCGAAGCTACCCGAGTCTGAGGAAATTCGAAAGTTGACACCAAGGGCTCTAAACTCGTCAAAAACAAACTTGAGGCCGAAGTTGACGGAGCGCACCGATTGGCCTATCATGACGATGACTTCGCGCTTTTTTCGCCTACGTCCAATCGGCACGCTCCGCGAACTTTCTGCTCCAACTTCGTGTTTCACGAGTTTAGGGCCCCAGGAGAAGAGAAGAAGAACGTGGAAGAAGCGTGCACCAATCCCTTACCATCACAAGCGGGAAGGTTTTCCCTCTAAATACAGCGGACAATGCTTCTGCCATGGCCTAACTCATGTAGTCCCACAATTCGACGGAGACGGAGCTCGCGTACCCAAGTATAACCTAAACATTCTGTTTATTGTCTCGTCATTGACACAACTAGAAACGGCGCACAACTAACAAAAGGCGAAGAAGGTGCAGACTGGATAATAGTGTCCCGTCCGCATATTCCTCGCCTTTGTTATTCGTGCGCTGTTTTCAGTTTTACCATGAACCAACTCGCCCGCATCGCCACTTGGCCGCTGACCGCGAGCTCGCCCTGCTTCCGCCGAACGCAATGGGGAAGACCCAATCATTTTGTAAATAGGAGTGATTGGTTCCTTTCAAGAAAATGAGTGTGCGACAGAAGTTTCTTTCGAGATCTAACTGCAACGCGCGAAAGGCCCAACTTGACCAACCAAACGCTCCATATACCTTTTGAGTTCGACCCTTCGCCCCCCGATTTTCTTCTGGATGCCGCCGCCATTTTAAGGCTTAGCGCAGAGCGGGCGTCCATGGTGATGGTTACGATGAAAAAAAATACGACTCCCGTAGCTTCAGATACGGTGTTAGAAAAAATCAGGCAATGTCGCTTCGCCCTGTCACGGACAGTTTCAACACTTCAGGGAGACGGAAAAGCGCTTCCCACAATATTAGATAAAGCTTCAAATGATCAGCAACACTGACGCGAAGCATTACGATGTCTAGTTTACTCCGAAGCGTACCTAATTTAGCTGCTTTATGCCCAACCCCACGCCTTGTATACATAGCAGAATCATTTCTGCTAACAGCGGGTGCTCGACGGAAAAGGAGCACCGCGAAGCAGACGATCCAAAACCAATTAAACCGAGAGCACCGGTTCGTAGATCCCCGACTTCATCCGGTCGAATCCGGAACGACCGACCAGGCACAGCCCACAAGCTCCGAGGTCGAAGCGTTCGAAAGAAACAATGAAAAAAAAGAAAAGAGAGATAATGCGAATGAAACCAACCCGAACCAAATCCAAACGGAAATCGGGCGCGCCGCAGGACGCGAAGCGACGCGTTCGCAATATCCAGCACGAGGTTCGACTTTCAAAGCAGTTTTTCCTCTCACAGCCACCGGAATCCAGATTCCACTTCTCTATTGTAACAGCTATATACTGTATAGTGCGTCACATCCGCGATTATTGCCGAATCGACCTTCCACTGATGAGGAAAAAGCATCACGGCCCAAACTACGACTGAGTCACATTAAAACCGCGAAACGCCGATTTTTGGCCGTCAACAAAACCTAAATACGTCTTTGTGATGGTGAGTGTGTGTGTCTGAGTGTGTGCCTGTGTGCGGTGTGTGTGTCTCTGTATGTGTTTGTGTTTGTGACCATTGATATCTAGAATACTGGCGTTTGTTCGCCAAGTGCTGATCAGAGGTTACTAAAGAGGTACCCGGCGCAAGTTTGCGAGACGTTTTTTCCTGTTAGTCCCATAGCGTATACAGGGGTTTTTATAGAAAATTTCTGCAGGCGACTGGCAGGCAGGTTCGGACGTGTCACGGACAGTAAGAAGGCCGTCCGGGGGATACACACGTTAACCAGAGGTTTATACTCTGTTTCATACTTAGCGTGCAACGCTGTAAAAGCTTTTGGCGCGAGCGTGGGGCTTGATCTCGTTGATCATTTGCACGCGTTCTCGCGCAAACAAAACCATAGATGAAGATACGCGCTCGCGCGAGTAGCTTTGACAGCGTTGCACGCTAAGTATGAAACAGATTTTAACCGCGATCCACTTTGTTCTTTTCCCTTCTCTAAAAATTTATAGAGACTGCTGTGTGCTTGTTTTAAACGGCGGGAAGTTGCCCCCAATGGGAGAGCTTATCGCTTCCGCTGTAGACGAGTAATTTAGCCAGTGTAGTACACTGCTAGCTTTGGATCTTTAAAGGAGCTCTGCAACAATTTCAGTCCTGTGCTTAAATAATTTGGGAATTGGCGTCTCGACCTTTCTTAAGTAAAGAACAAAAAAAATCGCTTTTGCCCGCATGTCCCTTTTTTTTTTTTAATGACAAAGATTGAGGTTTCCGGTCCCTCTCAATTCCTTCAGCATCTTCCGAGTCACGTGCCCTGTGACGTCAATGGGTGATGCGCGGGGTTCCGGTGAAGCTCTCTCTCTCTAGAGCCATCAGTGAGCAGCGAGAACTCACCCGTTCGCGACCACGTGACCACGCGCTTGCGAAGCGCGATCAACATGGCGAAAGGAGGAAAATGCCAACGTGCTCGTCCGGGTCCGGCCATCCCCCTCCGGCTTCTGGCGGCTGTTTGCGGTAGCAGACAGAGCTAACGGTTTTGATGATCTCGGACAGATGGCGCCACTAAACCTCCGTATAATAAAAGTTGTGTCGTTTATACCAGGTTTTTTATGCGTTTATATTTAAGTTGGAACGACAAGATTTAAAGAAGAATTACCGTTTATCGAGCAGGTATTTGCACAACTTCCTATATTTTTACTAGTCACGCCATCGACGTCACACCTCGTGGTTCTCATGGCCGCCTCTCGCGGCTGCAGGTCGGGAAATATTCTCATTTTTGCCTCTCGATTACGCGGCGGAATCGCAACATTCTGAAGGAGGGAGATGTGTTTTCTGGCCTTTGTGACAAGACAAACAATCTCAAAACTAGAAGATGCAAATTCTTTCAACGTCAAAATCGTTGCACAGCGCCTTTAACCTGCACCACGCAGCACAGTGATACACGACTGCACACCGGTCTACGACGCTCATTCAGATCGGAAAGTGCAGGGGTGAGGACTGAACCCAGGATCCCCAAAATCCGCAATAAGATCTTTTTTAGCTTCTTTAGACATTACACAATGTAATGTCTAAACCCACGTGTTCTACGTGCTCCGAGCTGCTGCGGTACGCCAACCAACGCACTCGGCCACCCTTTTTCTGTTTATGAACACAGGGCGTCTCTTGGCTCCCAAGTCGTTTCCGAACGTTCCGTTTCGGAGGCTTCGCCCCGTTGCTACCCGCCCCGTCCCGCTCCGCTCCGCTTTGTACTTGATACGTGGATGCGCATGTAGCATCACGCGAAGCGTAGTTATTTCTTTCTTTTAGGCTATGATCTAAAACAGGGCACTGATGGATGCTCCCACTCTGACAGGCTCAGACACTGACAGGCTAAGAAATGCAAGGCGTGGCGAGATCCGAGCATATCCTCATCGCCCTGCAGCCAATCATAGTGTGACGTTATTAGCCGATCAGAATGCCCAAGAACCAATCACGAAAGCAAGAACCGTGACGCCCTTCCTCTCCGAAATCTCGTGGGCGTATAGCGCCTCCCACACATTTTTGTGATTCAAGTTTCAAGCAACTATATGTGATACTCTACCTTCCCCCCCCCCCCCCCCCGGCTACACACACACAGACACACAGATGATTACTTTGATCAACCCGACAAATGTTGTGCAGACCTGCATATTTTAGCACTATTATATACACCAACACGGGGGTATGACGTCAAGCCGCTGAGGTGGCGCTGCTATCGGCGTGATGCGCAAACGCTTCACCCGAATCGAATAGTGTTTCTGCGCATGCGCAGTGACCACACCGGATGCGGGGAAGCGAGGGGTTGTTTGTAAACAGCGTGTATATATGTCCCTGGTATTCTAATGTATGCGAGATAGACCGATCTCCGTTTATGGGGCACACGCCCCCGCTGACCGCAATGAATCGAGGGAACTTGAAGTCTTTTTAGTGCGTGCGACAAGCTTGCCTCGTAATATTGTGCAGCGCCGCCCGCTTCCCATGGAGTAAAGTTATGGCGACGTCAGGCACGCGCAGAACGCTCGGTGAGAGAGGTATATGTGCGCCGAGAAACTGACGGAGAGGGAAGAGACGAGAGCGAGTGGGGCGACGTCAGAACGCTGGGCACTAGTTAGAACTTAGTGGCAGTTATTATCAGCATTACAAGATTACCTCAGTCGTGGAACTCCCACGGAAAGGGGGAGTTCCACAACTGAGGACCGAAATGAGTGAAGGGCGTACCCCCCTCACTCACTTCAGTCCGCCTCCCATCGTTTGAAGCGCCATCTAGAATGTCGTTTCATAACTGTGTATTCCATATAGAATACAGTGGAGCGCCATCTAGACGCTGTGCTTCGAAACCTGCGTATTCCATAGAATCCACCGCAGTTACCGTACAGCCGTTCGGCGCGTCGAACGACGGGAGGCGAGTCGTGGTGATTGAGGGGTGGCACTGCTCGTGCAAGCGCAAGCGGCGTCTATGAGCAGTTCCGCAGCTGAGGTAATGTAATAACGTTGGTTATTATACTCGGGTCACCCCTAAACTGAGCCAGCAGCCAATGCCAGAAACACGAGGGATCGAGGTCGCTACTTTGAAGCGTTCTTCCGCAGAACGAGCGCTCGCGCTACAGACGCATGTCTCAAAGCCAGGAGACGCGGGCCAGCTCGCGCTTGTATAGCTCTGACTGCAGTTTCAGCTTGAGGGTAAAGAGAGTGGTAGACCTAAAGCTAGCTGCCTTTTGTCGAACGCGTTAAAACACGGAATGCTGGCGTCCGGTGGTTGTCTGTCGCATTTGAACGCCTTCGACGAGTGCAGTGGAAACAAGGGCAGCTAGCTTTAGCTCTACCCCCTCTGACGTCACCGCTCGTCTCTTGCCCTCCCTCAGGGTCTCGGCGCATTGCTAGAAGCGGTAGAGCTAAAACAAGGCATAAGTACATTGGTGAACGACAACCGTGTATGCTCTTTGCGAAAACGACGCATGCGGCGTGATTTTAAGCGGAGTCAAAAGGAGCGCAGTGTACTAAACGCTCACATCCATAATTCAGCATTTGTTGCACGCCCGATCACGTTCGCGAATTCATGTCGAGTGAATCGATAAATAATAAAAGGCAATGCCTTCCCTTCCCCACCTTCCCTCGTCTCTCGGCTTTGCGCGCATCAACAGGAAGTCCGAGACAATGACGGGAAATGGTGACACCTCGCATTTCGCCAAAAAAGCCACCGCGTACTCGAACGCGAAACCGCATACGAGATTAGATTTTTTTCTTTCTTTTTATGCCAGGGTTTCGATGACTTCGCATCGTCGCGTGTGTTTCCGGCTGATTCGAAGAGACAATACTCAAAGGAAGAAAAAAAAAAAAAAGTCAAAGCTATCCTTAAAGAAAAATGACAAACAAAAAACGACTGAAACGAGCGCGTCCTCAATTTTGCGACGAGTAGCATATCCGACATTCGTTGTACGCGGCATACCAATGGTACTTTACGCGTGCAACGAATGGCGGCTGACTTCACGACCGCCAGTAACTCCCGATGAAGACATTTCTCTTTTCCAATTTTGTACCATGCAACACTAACAATGTTTGTCTAGTACATACTTATACGGGCCGTGCCAACTCTCTCTTAGGCGAATAGCAGTTATCGGCCGCTAGAAGCTGCTTCACATATTTGCGTCCGAGTGCAACCAACTGCGTTGCGACCGCTTACGACTGCTTACAACGAGATAACGCGCTGGTACACTGGCGCCCTCTTTTGGGTAGCAGTGGAACACCTCCGATCAGCGTACAACTAGACTAAGGTTTTGCATTATTCGAGTGATGAAATGTGCCCACTGTCTATGAAATGTAGTCGCTCGTAACACTGTCAGAGTTATTTCCAACCCAAAGCAAAATAAGGATGCGTGACAAAAATAAAAAAAATAAATGTAAGCAAATGGCAAGTGGGCGGCCAGGACTACTCCATAGATGGCGCCAGTGTATTGCCTCGTCGCAAGCAGTCACAGATAGTTGTAACGCAGTCGCTCACACTCAACCGCAGATTGTGAACACGCCGCTGTAACTGTGCAGAGTACATGGCTGGTTTGGCTCCCAGTTGAAACCGAAACAAAACCGAGTGTAGTGTCACCTGATTAATATATACTACTGCTGTATAGTCTAATGAAAAACGCATTTTTTATCAATGGTTGCCGAATACGAGATGTAAGACGTCATGCTCCTCCTGCAGAGCATAAAGGCGAGCATATAGACCTTTTCATTTTAGTAGTTGCCTCACCGAAGGACAGAGGGCGCTGACGCACTCGGCGCCATTAGGTTGCTTCAATTTGGTTGGTTTCGGTTTCAACATGAGCGCGGCTATGTTGCTGTTTTACGCTGTTTTTGCTTAGTTTTGCGATACGATTATTTTCCTGGTAGCACACAACCAATGAAACAGTAGTATTGAGCCACTTTGATGACTACGAGGTGTATTTTAGCTTAAATTGTGAGCTCTTTTTACCAACTCCATTGATGTATCTGATTATGGTCGGTTGCGAAACGCCTGACTGATGTGCAGGGAAAATTACCATCGTGTATAACCGTACCCGTAACACCAGTTTCCAGAAAAACAAACTAATAAAGAAGTTAACATGTGAATGTAGAGGGGGGAAGCATATCGACAGCTTGATTAGCAATATTCTGAATCGGCCAGAACAGATGAACTCGCGAGTTTACAACTCACTGTTTGGTTTTCGTGGGCACCCAGCATTTAGTGAACTTCGCAGAATAAAAACGTATCGTGTAATGACGCAGATAATCGATATAAACAAATAATATCGTCTCGGTCTCTTTTTTTTTTAATTTAGTACTCAAGCATGTTTTGACAGGCTGATTAGGAAATTTCTTAAATTATCAATACTGCTAAAGTACTCATCAGCAGCATTTCGCGATATTCGCCCTAGGGAATACATTTTTTTATATGAACATTTGCTTACTCAGGATATGATGGAAGTGACAGGCCCTTTAAACTAAATCTGGCATTTGTCTTCCGCAAAATTGGCCAAATAAAATTAAAGGGCGCAGGGGGAGAAATACCTCGGAAAGTTTGGCTGAATTCTAGCGCTAGGCACCACTTCACGGACCTGTGTGAACAAATATTTATTTTTTTAGCACAAATTCGCTTTATAAATTTCGGTGTAGCCAGCCGCAAAAAGTAAACCTCTATTCGCCATCGACAATCCTGGACTCAAATACTGTTATTAAGACGGCTCTTTTTTTTTTTTTTTTTTTTTTGTTTGTTTTTTTTTTTTTGGGGGGGGGGGGTAGCTCAATTATTGCGGATTTTAGATGCTGGCAAAAGATAAAACAACGTAAGCAAAAACAAAGAAAGCGTCGTCATTATTGCGCATGCGCCGAACCCAAACCGCGTTCTGAATTTGTAAATAGAAACGACGTTATTTCTTTAGTGTTGACGATTGGGCTAGTTGGTCATTCATATTAGCGGAAAACAAACAGCGCAAGGACAAGGACAACTCGCTACTGTTAAGTGTATGTGACAGTTTCTTACGCGGGAGGTCCCAACCTTTCTGTTAAGTAAATTAAGCATATAATACAATTTCTTAAACTTCATAAGTAAACCGACCAACCGAATGTCTACGTCGCAAAAAGGAGATTGAGAACCTCATACACGTGTAAGTGTGATATTTGAACAAAAAAATCGCTTGATGTTAACGTACCTTTACTTTTAGCCTCAGATAAAATACAAGTTAAACGTTCGTTGTACATCTCCTACGCGAGTTTCCTCACATAATCAAAAGAAACTGTTTTCGATATATTATGAATACAAAGAACGATACTTTCACGGAATACAGATAGTCTCCTTGTGCTGACTATGCTTGACGCCTTGCAATCCTAAATGCGCGATATAAATATAAGCGCTTCTTACTGAGAATGTTTCGCCACTATTAGTAAACAAACCTCAGGAGTCGTCGAGTAGACGTATCGGACTACAGTTTCCGAAGTAAGGCAAGCAAGCGCGGTGAAATGCGACGAAAAATACGAATACACCGCATCCGGCAAGGCGCGGAGGGGAGAGCGGAGCAGCAAGTTGAAGCAACCTAATGGCTGCCACGTCACGTGATTCCAAGATGGCAGCGCCCATGCGGAGGAGGATGAAAAGGTCTATAGGCACATCGAACAAATGCAAGCAAAGCAGCGAGCAGCAGTGCCGTCGACATCAATCAATGGCGGCGCTCAGAAAACACGAACTTTCTGCCCATTTCCCAACGACGCGACCTGATGGGATCCGATTCTCTCTATATATGTCTCCCACGCATTTCCAGGCGGTAAGTGCTTCGCTAAGACTTTACGTCGGTGACGATTTCCCCGACAGCGCCATCTTGAACCCAGTTAGGGAGCCAAACGGAGGCTGCCAAGCGGAGTTTACGCTAACAATGTTTCAAGAACCAACTGTAGTTTGGGTAACTATAGCATGAAAAGCAGTCAGATTCTCTGCAGTTTTAACCCGACGTGTAAACTAAGATTTTGATACAAGAAAGAAAATAACCTTAAAGCCCTCCCCTCCAGGATTCTGATGAAAAGTGGAAACGGCGAAGTGGCGCCGGGCATCAAGGCTTAGACAAAAAGAAAAAACAAACAAAAACTGTCGTCGTCTCGCATTTAGCATGGTGAAACATCATGCTCAGACTCAATGTCACAGCGGAGACGGTTTTAAAGCGAAACGTTTTTCGGGATAGGTGCTCAGCACTTCGTCAAGCCTGATAAGCGTGGCCGCGAAGCTCGATGCCGATTGGTTAACGGGAAAGGTCACGTGACCAGAGGGGCAAGCGAGGAGGAGTGAGGTCGGGGAGGAGGAGCTCGACCAGCTGTGCGCACCGAGGGAGGCGGAGCTCGAAACTCTGGAAGGTCGCTGCAGGTTTATCAGCCCTGCATACGTGAAATTCAGAGTATCGCTAAACGTTCGTGTCGCTGGAACGTTTCACGTACGCAACACAATGCGGAGGGCAAATTCGCACGATTCTTTCGCAGGGGGTTCTGGTGACGTCAGAAAGATGCCAAGCTGCGATTGGCTCCGATTGGAAGGATAGTGGGCAGGCTTCGAGGCAGCTTGCTTTGAGGTCTACCCGCTACCCTTCAGTAACGTCCAATCAGAGCTCGGCGTTCTGACGTCACCACAACCCGTGCAAAAGAAGCGGAAGAATTTGCCCTCCGCATTGCCTAACAATTTACCTTTTTTTTTTCGATCTCAACGTATATTTGCATATATGTCGAGACTGTTGTAACGAAATCGGTTATTACGAAATGGCGACTACAGCGAAGCGATCGCGATGCCCTACTTCCTTTTGCGCTTCGTTATAACGGAAGTCGGTTATAACGAAATAACGGAAATAGCGAAGTGATTTCCGATTCCCATCGACTTCGTTAGGACTGGTCTCGACATTTGCCGAACTCTCTCCGTAAGTTGCATCGATGAACACTCCCAATTGCGTGCGCCAAAGTAGACGCTCCAAATTTCTCAACGTGTTTAACCGCCGCATCCATGCTCTCAATACGTCGTACAAATTACAGTCTGTGCAGACAATGTTTGGGGCGTGTGTCTCTTCCTTGCACGAAGGTCCCGTCCCATTGGCCGTACAAAAACACTGTCTGCAAACATGTTCGAAGTTCACGCACGACCGAGACCGGTTATAGCGAAGACAACGGGAATCGGAAATCACTTCGCTATATCCGCTATTTCGTTATAACCGATTTCGGTTATAACGAAGTGCAAAAGGGAATGGAAAATCGGGATCGCTTCGCTGTAGCCATTATTTCGTTATAACAGACTTCGTTACAACCGGGCTCAACGTAGACAGAAAACATACTTCGCAAAATGCCAGAGACATCTCTGCAGACAGTCATGTCATGTTTCCTGCAGTCAACACCGCGTATTTTTTTTTTTTTTTGTACGATGTATGAACCGTGGGGACTGCGGCTTAAATGCGGGGTCGCGCTGCATCATAGAAAGGACAGTCTGCGTACGCGGATTCGAACGCTAGTCGCCGCGAGATCCGCGCTTCGAATGCCGCGGGGCAACGCGATTTCGAGAGAAAACTTGTTGGCACGCGTGCATTCGAACCACGGATAGTATTGCGGTAACTCCTGCTTGCAGACTGTTTTTTTTTTTTTTTTTATGAGCAGGGTAACCCCGGCTTTAAAGATCACGTTACATCGAGTAATTAGGTGACAGCAAACGTGTCTATATAGAGAATACGTGCGAGTAAAAAAAAGGAGGGGTAATGCAATTGTATGTACACGAGTGGTCACTGTACTTCGTTCCACCTTATGTTGTACCGCAGCGAAGACTAGAAGCGCGAGCTCATAGCGTTGGCAGCTGCCCTTAATGCACGAGAGCTTGTGTCGCCAAGATGTGCCCTAGAGCAAGGAGCTCGCGCCTGTAGCCTTTCGTGGGGTACATCATAAGGTGAAACACAGTATAACAACTAACTTAAAACTTGCATGGGGGGATCGGTGGCCGAGTGGTCTAGCGCACACCAGCTCGGAGCACGTGGAGCGAAAGCTCGCGCTGCAGAACCCAGGGATCCTGGGTTCGAGCCCCACCCCTGCCCGTTTCGATCTGGATGAGCATCGTACCGGCGTGCGGTCGTGTATCACTACTGCGTGATGCACGTTAAAGACCCCAGGCTAGCGGCTGTACCGCACTGGCTAAATTTCTCATCTACAGCTGGGAGACTCGTCGCCCCTGTGAGGCAGACCAAGTTCTAGGCTGTATAAACACACACAACCCAATTTTTAAAACTTGCAATTAAAAAAAAAAAAAGATATTTATTAAAAAAAATATATAAAGCGCCTCGCTACACGTGGTCTCGTTGAATCCCCACTCGCAATTTCTTCACAGTGCAACACACCCACACCAACATGAAAACGAACGAAACATCAACAAATGGTAATTTGAAAAAAAAGAAAGGATGAAAAACCAAGACAGGAAAAGATAGTTGGCACGGAGGAACGTTATTTGAATCTTCGATGAGGCCAGGCCGACGATCCTACGACCTCGGGGATCCAGTCGGCTCCTCAGTCGGGTCGTGGGGGTGCTTTGCATCGCGAGGTAATTTTACAAGCTCGTACATTTCACGGGTTATTAATCTACGGGCTTTCCGCGCGCCGAAACCACCGGCACAGCACCGCGAGTCGCCTCGCCGTGCCAGACTTCATTAAAGATTATGCGGACGTCCAGCCAGGGAAATAAAAATGCCCACAAGAACGCCGGATCTCGTCAAGAAAACACGCAAAACAAAAAAAATACACGCGCATAGACAGAACCACACAGAAACAACAGTATAACGAAGTCTGACCTCTGAGCTGAAGAACGCGGTAAGCTCACGATAGTTTTTGCTATACTTCGTTCCCGTCCTAAGCTGACAGTGCAGTGGAAGCTACGTGCTCGCTGGACCAATCACACGTCTAGCTTACGTCACGTGATCCTGCTTCCGTCCATACACAAGCGCAAAGAGAGGGGTCAGGTAATCAAAAGGAGGTGGCTAATTGGTCCGGCGATAGCGTAGCTCTCACCGCGCTCTCAGCCTAGGCATGAAGGGAGTTAGTTTTGGTAGTTTTTGTTGTTTTTGTTGGGAAGTATTCGAGAAAAACTCGAGAGAGGAAGAGACTGCCCCCGGAGTTGTTTAAGATGTTTCGCCGTGTGTTAAACTGGGGGGAGTCAATTGGCGTCGGCTGAGCGGCGGCGGTGATTCAACGAAATTAATTCCGAAAGGCTGCAGCTTGCGGCTGCCGCGTAGTTTTACGATGCGGATGCAATCATCTTCCAGAAAGAAAAAAAAGAGAGAAAAAAAAACGCTTTACCGCATTTTCACAATCGTGTTCGTCTTGGACCGTGCCAAATCCTAGCTTGTTCTCTCTGGACGAACTGCTCCTCGTTCCTAATGGACCTTTCCGGGAATTCCCACGAGGTATACCTCGTCAATCTCACGTTGCATCTCGCGGGAAACTGCGCGGCCGTTCCGATGTACACGCGCGAATGGGCTCGTACTCTCCGTACACCCAGGAAGTGTGGTTCAACCCCTTCTCTCTTACCACTGCGAGCTCAGGACAGCAAGAAAAGAGCGAACACGTCACAAAGCCGACGCGTACCCTGTTTTGTGACCATCCTTCTTCCTTTGCATCCAGAAATCGCAATATGCTAAACGAACATGAACCGCGCCTACTGTTTATCGGTGGTGCCCCTTCAAGCGCCGTACACCGGATAGCCGTAGTGCGTCGAAAAGTCGATGGGAGGCGCTGCGTATTTCCGTAATCATCTATTCCTCGTTGGGAACCTTACGAAACGGTTTCGAAACCTTGTAAAAGAAGAGATATTATAAAGGAAAGAAAAAAATATATTGCCGCGCGAGGAGGACATCTTAAATTTAGATCAAGGATGCCTGGAACATGTTTACATACATACTACAACGCGTGGTTATTTTTCCATCACGATTAGCGCCTGGTGACGTCACGATTGAGGGACGCTGCTGATTGTCACGCGCCTGGCGGAAATGCCGGTAGCCACGTGTTTCGATTTGCTGCGACGATAGCGACGCTTGCGTTTGTTTGGCTCCTTCTACAGCCAGCCACCAGGATCGCGACAATCCGTAGCGTTCGCCAGCAACTCCCGTGACGTATTTTGTGTCCGTTTCGAAGAAGCAAAAAAAAAAAAAAGTATGTGAACGTCTGACTTTCTGTAGGAGCGAACTATACTGCGCATGTTAAAGAATGCGTGCAGCAGGCGCAGGATTAGTCAGTCTGCCACGTTCACAGTATTTGCGCCGCTCGCGTCTGTGCCTAACGCCACTCGAACGGTCATTCGTCCGTTCCATCACGTGACGTTCCGTTAGGCACGCCGGCGAAAGCTGGTCACAAGTATGAGAAGGCTGACTGTACACGATATATATATATATATATATATATATATTTTAAAAAAAAAGTCTTGTTTCTAATTTGCAGAACTTGTTTCTTACGCGTTTCTAACGTCAAAACTATCAGAAGTTTCTTTCTAACGTCAAAACTATAAGAGTGTTTTCTCTCTGAAAACTACAATACATCAAATTCAAAGTAAAAAAGCAAATCCCTCAGAGGGTTTCGTCTATCTCGGTTGTTCTTAGTTTTTCTTGGACGTGTAAAGATTACCTTTAGCGTAACGCATATGATGTGCGAGGCATATACGTACACAAGCAAACAAAACAACAAAACGCTCGCATTCGCGCCACGGTGTCAAGATGGCAAGTCGAACTTCAGTCCGGCTACACGTGGAAGTGGGGCACAAGCCACAGTTGGGAAGCGGACGGATCCGTTACAATACCCAAATAGTTCCGTTGCCTTCTTCGCCTCCTTCCCCTTCCCTCCCGTCCGCCTCCTTTCCCCCTCTGTGCCTTCCCCGATTCGGGAAACGGGGAAAGGACCGACCGGCCAAGCGGGCGAGTGGGAGAAATAACGGTAATCCTTTAGTGCCAGCAGTCCTCAACTAATTAGTGCCATTAAGGCACTTAAAGATCGGTTTCGTGTTAGCTCCGTGTAGCGCCCTCCTCCTCTTCCTAGATTCCCTTCTTCCCTCCCTCTTGTTCCCCTTTTCCTGCGCATCTTTTCCCCTTTTTGCTTCCTCTTTCGCCAATGCAACGGGTCGATTGCTGTGTATGCCTTTTCTTTTTTGTCTCCGGTCCCGCTACCGTAGCCCCGCTTAACTCCACCGGATGGAGCGGAGCCAAGGCGAACAGCCGGCTAAGCCAATCCCTTCTCGTGAACGCGCCTACGTCACTCCGCTCTACGGCCCTCTTACACCAATCAGAAGCCAAGAAACGCCAAGTCACAGCGATCTCCCGCCGGTTGAACCAATCTGGCGTGTCAAAAGAGCCATGACGCGGCACTTTTCGAGCGTGTGTGTACCGTCCTTGGCCCCAGTACGGTCCACCCGACGCCGGGCGGAAATGGTAGGGGAGCCCCTCTGTGTCTTCGGCTTTTCTTCGATGGAGGCGTTTAGCCGTTACGCATTCTGGAGCGTCTCGGCGATCCGTTCGTACCTCGCCGACGGAAGCGCGTGCATGTTTTCGGCACCGTAGTTCGTATATCGTACACAAAGATTCTACGTATGGACGTGGAATGCAAACGCTTGCTTCCGGATTAGTTGGCTATGCTGCGAATGCGCGGAGGTGATACACTCGAGTTGACGAAGCATCAACCTGCACTCTCAGAAACGTCTGCGAGTTTGCTTTTCTGCGGAACACACAGACAGCCATTCACGATGAATTATAGGAGGGTCTCAGCGAATCACAGTGCTCTAGAATACGATTAGATAAGAAGAATGCGATGTTCGCAGGAACAATGCAAACGTTAAACGTCATGTACATTGGTTCTGCACACATCACTTTGTGTCTAATCGTATTCTGAGCTTTGTCATTCGCTGAGATCCGTCCATCATTCGCCGTGATTGGCTGCCTCCCTTTTCTGTAGAATAGTGAACTCCAAAACGCTTTTAGGGTGTATGAAAAAAAAAAAAAAACTTTTAGCCTTTTTATTTTGGTGAAGAAGGAAAGAGCAGCGGAGCTGTAGCTTCTGTTCTCGGCGGCGGCTTTCCAGGCGAGCGATCTGCTCTTCTTTCGCAAGGGAATCTGAAACGCTCGACGCAGTGGAACTTTAGGCGATAGCGGCCTCGCGGCGGTTGCGGAACCATTCGCGCTGCTGCGCACATCGCCGCTCGTTCCGTTCCCGCTCTTCTTCCTCCGAAGCAACCAGCTGTCTGGTTGCCTAGGCTGGGAAGGTTGCCGCGATCTATGAGCGACGGCGTCAAGCAGACAACCGGCAAACACAACACTGGACAGCTACCGCCATCTATGAGCGACGGCGGCAACCAGAGTGTTGGGTCGACCACGGGTGTCGACATTTGTTTGGTACCGGACACGATCCTGGGAAACTAGCCCTTAACAGCTCCGCTGTAAAAAGAAAAAAAAAATGAGAGCAGAAACACAACATCGCTTTGTTGTAAGCTCCTCACACCAGGTTTCACGCACCACGAAGCGTCACGTTAGTGCTTATGCGGAAGCAGTCTATTGCGGACAGCCGATGGGATAGAGACGCACAGCCCGCGCCCAATCAGTGTGCAGCATCTTGGGCAATAGCCTGAGACCTCAGCAGAGGGAGCGAGCCTCCTGTAACGTCGGGGACTGTTCGTCTAGAAACTAAAAAAAATAAAACACACAAAAACCCTGCATTCTGCGAAAGGGGTAGGGCGAACCACTACGTACGGAATAAAGTTTTCACACAAAAACGAGCTTCACGTCGCGCTAAAAATGTCCGTAGGTATACTTTTTCTGCAAAGCACACGAATGAGAAGGCCAAAAAAACAAAAAAAAAAAACATTTCGGCTTTAAGAAGGAAGTCGGCGATGTCACACTGAGCGTGACGCGAACATGTAAAACATTATGCTCAGTGGTGCCGGGGACGTCTTTTTTTGTATAAAAACGCTTTTCCCCGGCAAGTTAATTTGCCGAGTGCTCTAGATGGACGTTTGGATGCTAACGGCTGTAGCCTTTATAACGGGCGGTAACTTGCGCCACCTAGCTTAGAAAGTAAAAACCAAAAGTATGATTCTTGCCCTGCTATGGGAATCCCGAAAAACAGCTTAAAACCGCAAAATGTGTTTTCTCAGTGGATTTTCTTCTTTTTATTATTATATCCACCACTCCTCTAACAACCCTGTGATAAGGCTAACAGTATCAATACATTTGTTTTTTTAAATAAATATAATGCCGCGCTGGCCGCTCTCCATACGTGCTCCGGGGCTCTTCCAGTCCCGACGTCGATAGCTGTCCGGGCTGACCGGCCCGGGACAGGTCGTCACCATTTGAGTCCGGCGTCGCAACCGTTGGCTCGCTCGAGAAACACTCGCGTTTACTGGGTTCCGGCGCAGCCCGCCGCTTAGAGTCTTCTTCGGCGGTCTGTTTGTTTGCACCACCGGACACTGCGTGCTGGCTCTCGCTCGCTTGCTTCCACGTGTTGCGTGTTTTTTGTACTTTTTGTGAGAGGTCGTAATCTCGTTAACCTGTTTTCGGCTGATGAGATTATCGCGACGCCCGTCTGATTGCTTGGACGCCGATTCGGGCGCAGTTGGCCTCAAGCTGTGGACCGAGTTGCCACCGGCTGACGTGGTTTTACTTTGCGTTCCGTCTCTTCTCGTCGCTGCGCTGCCTTCGTCTACCTCGCCTTTCCTTCTACTTTTTTCTTATCTTTCTGCTTCTCTTCCTTTTTTTTTTTTTTGTTAATATACTTTTTGTTGCATTCTTTTCTCTGTCTTAGTACTCGATGATTAAGAAAACGTAAACGACGCTTTGCGTTGCGTCGGGTTATTGCACAACGCCCAGTACGAGCCTTGCAATGACCAATAACGAGCAGCGGATGTACTCAACTGCTAATGAACTAGTCAGGATTGGATAACTGGGAAAAGCATCGAACAAGGGCTATCCGTGTTTTGTTTAGTATTCCTAAACACGCACCCGTCTGTGTATAGTTCCGCGGTTTCATCGAGAAACTCGACTATTGTCTCTCTCTTTCTCTTTGAAATAAAGTAAACTCTTACATCGATTCCCAGATAGTAAACTCCCGAAACAGCAGACCCTATTTCAAGATAGACTAATTTCTTCCTGCCCGTTGAAATATTGGTAATATTTTTTTTGCCAGTGGCTCTAATCTGTATAGTCGGCAGGGAGCCTGCAGACGGTGTCTGGGGCGTGTTCCTTACTTGTCGGGCGGTCCCGCGTCACATTAGCCATACAAAACACTGTCTGCAAACATCTTCGAAGCACACAGTGCTCCCGTCCACCTTCATCTTTGCCTCTATCGCTTATATCGAATTACCACTTATATCGAATTTTTTGCCGTCCCGTTGAATTCGTTATAACGAGACACACGTATAGGAAGCTTTTCGAGCGTACCTTGAGGCGTGTCTGCGGACAGTTCTGTCATCGTGTCTGCAGCAAACACCGAGTGCTTTTTGTACGATGCATGAACAGTGTGACTGGGACTCTATATATTATAAGTCAGGGGTAGCTCACGAAATGCAGCTGACTTCTTTCCCTGTCTCCTCCTACTTTCTTTTTCTCTTCAATATTTTCTCACCTGCAGTTTCGAGTGTTTCAATAAAATGATAAGACGTTGATTACTTCCCGACTATCGGCTATACTTATAAATACCCGAGACAAGGGGGAAAAAAGGGACAACACAACGACGTCTCCAATTCTTCTCTCTCCAGTTACGCGACACACGCGACGTCCTACAAGCAAAATCACCTACCCCCCAAACTTTCTTATTTTGTTTTATCCTCAATGCCAAAACGATACGCGCAGCATGCATTAAAAAAAAAAAAAAAAGACCAAGCCGAAAGGGGGTTTACATAACTCGAGCGGATATACTCAGCGGCAGCTTATAAAGGCCGACGAACGACCAGAAAGCTGGAAACTCTCTCTCGATTCCTCCTTTCCATTAGTGAAAATGTGAAACCCTTCTCCTTTTGGCGGGAACTGGGAACCGGGTTTCTGCCCGGCAGAAGACGATTCTGTAGCTCGGCCTTTAAGAGAGGCGGGGCGTGATGCATTATACTTTCACCCCTCTCGCTTCGCGATTAGTTCTTCGGCCTTGTTGTCGGCAAACCTGATACGCTTAAGAACGACAGCTGAAGGAACGCCTTGTGTTTGTTAGGCTGGCATTGATGGTAGCTTTATGACGCAACACCCACAAACAAAGTGGTGCGTAGTGTCACATATACGTCGTCACGCCGTTGAGCCGCAGAAATCGCCGAGCGCAACATTTGCTCGTGTTTTGTTTGCGTGTGCAATGAGTGCGTTATTGCATGTTGTATTTTGTGTCATCTAATGTTTATCCCGCCCCCCCTCCTAATATAATTCCCTAGCCAGGCGACTTAAAATACGCTAAATAAAAATAAAAAAGCCGAAGTTTCCCAAGGAAGAAACTGCCCCAAAAAGTGTCCATTGTTTTCTATGCTGCGCCTTTCTTGAACGAACAACGACGTTGGCCGAAAATCCATCTTACGGAAGACGTCGAGCTTACAAAAACAGAAAGAAAAAAACATACAAGGGGCTCATATTATGAAGTTGTATTAGCAGAAACCTATAGAAAAAAGGGCCTCTCCCCCCCCCCCCCCCCCCGCCCCCCCCTTCCCGTCGTCCCCTCCTCCCCGCCCTCTATCTCTAATAGATCGATATTAGTATTAATTTTTGTTCGAGCTGTCCAATCGTGATAATCAATCTGACTTACGATAATGAAACGAACTAAACAAAAAAAGCGACGAATTCTTTCATTCCCGTTAATTTTTTTTTCTTTTTTTTTTTCTCCACTTTTATTCACTTTGCGAACGTATATACAGTGCCCGAATCGCCATACGGTATAACTATCCGCTTCACCTTAGGATGGACCGCAGGAGATTCTACGAGCCGTCGGAGCCAATTAAACGCCGTGCGTGAGTCACGTGACCCTCGCAGAAGGGTCCAGAGAAGCGCGGAAAGCGGAATCACGTGACACGGTCGCAGCGCCGGACTGGCTGGGGATGGCTCGTAGCGTCCGCTGCGGTCCGACTATAGGTGTGTGCAAACAAATACGCAAAAAACTGAGAAAACAAGAAGAAAAATAAAAAGTTGGTCTTTGTTTAAGAGAAAGTGAAAAAGCGCAAGTGTGGAACGCGTATGGATTTCTAATTTCTGTGTCGCGGGCGTGGTCGGACCTTCTATTTTTGCTTTTTCTTTTTTTGCATTGTCACACCTCCTTTTCACTCTGTTTCTCTCTCTCCCTTTCTCCAACCCATTAAAGCGAATAGCTAGGTGATGTGCAGCTACGCCCATGTGTTTTTCTTCGAACAAATACGGTAAATACGAACCAAAACAGCGACAGCCCCACCTTCAACTCCGAGCTTCGGACACTTTAGGGGTCTGGTCGTTTCCCGGTGTTTATTTCGAACATCCACTTCTTGTTCTAAAAGGGCTGGTGGGAACACTCATCTCGTGTCGATGCGAGCGGATGGATGCAGATCGGAAAAGAAGGGGAGGGGAGGGGGGGAGATAGGGGCGACGCTTGATTTCCGACAGATCTGGAAAGAAAGCGAGGTAAGATGTCGGCCATGACGACGCTCGCCGCGACGCCACGCGGCGCGACCTGTGGTTAACCGCGCCACGGCTCTGCCCAGAGCTAGCAGCGACACTCCGGTGATTCGCTTTTACGGCATGTGATATATAATATGGAGGACTGTGTTTCAGGTTTTGACGGGGCACGTGTCGGATCGTGTCTGGATATACATTCGGATTAAAAGCAGCGTTCCCACTTCGATTAGCATTGGATTAAACCTGGGACCATTTGTGCTGCCAAACGTGAATTCAAATATATAGAGATGGAACTCAACTTTGAGTAGTACCTGCATGTGAAAAACAGTCAGGCCCATATTTTAACTAAAACTCAGGGTTAGGTTAGGTTAGGCTAAGTTAAATTGGTTAGGTTAGGTTAGGCTTAGTTAAATTGGTTAGGTTAGGTTAGGTTAGGCTAAGTTAGGTTGGTTAGGTTAGGCTAAGTTAGGTTGGTTAGGTTAGGCTAAGTTAGGTTAGTTTAAGTGAGGTTGGTTAGGTTAGGTTAGGCTAAGTGAGGTTAGCTTAGGTTACTGCCATAGTGCTTGAAAACTTAAGAAACGCCGGGCGTGTCGAGTCCCGAGTATTTTTTTGTATTACCGAAGCCAACGAGTTTGCGGCACTATATACATTAGGAACCTTGAAGGACGAAACTCTAAACGAGAGAAGGAAACAAAATCAAGCCACGCGCTGTGTTTCTTAAGCCGTCGGCCACCAGTGCAGTAAACGGGAGTCAAGCCAAGTCTTGCCACCGAACGATGGGACACGAGCGCTGCGTCAAAGTTCGGCAGGAAACTCGGAGGTTCGAGCTCGAGAACGGATTCGATATGGTCGCAGCCGCAGGACCTCTCAGAGTTGCGGGGATTCCGGGTAAGATGGCGCTACCTGTCGAACCCAACTCCATATGCCCGGTCGGTTTAGTGCCTTCATCGCTGCATGAGACTAAACACTAGCGAGTTTTAGTAGACCGTGTTTCTCGCTCCGCTAAGCCCCACCGCTACCCGGAACTCTACAGCCAAGGCAATCGGCGCGCAGGCGCAGTGGCGGTTTCTTCGTAGCGGAGGCGGAAACACGGTCTACTAAAACTCCCTACTAGCGTAATATTATGGCGCACTTCAGCGGAACAACAGAGGGACAGTGCCAGAAGTCCGGAGGGCCACAAAGAGCCGTTGTGCCCTTGAGGCGTAAACTCACGTCCGAGAGAAGTTAATAAAATAAATTACGTGGGGCTTTCGATTCCGCATTAGATACAGCGCACATTTAAGTGAAAAAAACAAGACCAACTTCGCCCCGATGTAGCTCTACTGTCTCCCGATGTAGTTCACCGCAGACACGTGGCAACGCGCGGAGAACAAAACAGGAATGAAGCGTTAAACGAACGACAATCGAACTGCCCGGAAGGAGGACGATACAACCGAAGAGCGCTTCTGGGCCTCTCTTTTTTTCCGGCGGGCGTCCCTGCGAGTCGTCTTCATCTTTACCGAACGCGCCTCCGCATCCTTTTTCCGCCACCCTCTCCCCTTCATCCCCTCAAAACAACGATGGCAACAGTAGCAGCCAGATCCGACAGCTCCCCGTCAGTCACCCTTCCTCCTCATCCGAACGCCCTTCTTCTCCTTCCCCACCTCGCCAGGTTTATCTGCCTTCATCTTCCCTCTCTCCCTCAGCCACCGTTCCCTGCATTTCTTTAGCGCTGTTGTTGTTTACATCATTGTGCGCCACCTCACTCCAACAGAGCGCCACGCACCGCTCGTCCTGCAATCCCTTTCCCTTCCCCTTTCCTCAGAAAAGCCTCTGCATTTCGTCCCTAATAGCATTATATCCCAACGTCCCTAATTCCACTCCCCACCCCCCTTTCCTCAGAGCCCCGACGGGCTTCACCGAACGGTTCGCCATCTTTCCAACCATCTTTCTCCCGTCGTTATTTCTTCCCTCCCCCTTTCCTCTTCTTTTTCCCCAATTCCCTTCCTTTATGATGTATACGTCTCCGGCTGTATCCCTTATCCCTATACCTTTCGTTGTACCCCCTTTTTTGTTGTCTATTCGCGTCACTCATTGCTACCGTATCGTTACGGTGATATCGTACACCCCCTTCCACTTTCACTCCGCAATTTCCCTGTCTCTCTCTCAACTCAACCTCCTTTCCCTCATTCCCTATCTTCTTTTCCCCTTTTCCCCGTTCATTTCTATGTTCGCGGAGTGTGTAACGTATCTAATGTTGGGGAGATCTGACGTTCGGTCCGAGGTACAGTTATTATCTATACATAACAACGGGCTTCTGGGGCGGCGTTTTCGCGGCGGCGAGAAGACGTCGGATTCAGAAAGGCGAAAAGCAAAAAAGAAAAAAAAAAAAAAGATGCCCCACGCTTGTTTCTTTGGGCACTCTGGTGCGTACGTATTCCCGCTCGCGAGCCGTGCCGGTGTTGCCGTCGCTTTCAGGAAAAGCGGAGCACGAAGTGAGGGAAGGCGCGCTCGAGCGAGTGTCCGTCAGGCGCGTGTTTGTCCCTCCGTCTCACTGTTTCGCGTTTTGTTGGTTGGTTGGTTGGTTGCTTGTTTGTTGTTGGTGTGTGTGTGTCTTGGGGCCTGACGCGGCGGTTTGTACAGTTGCCGAGCGGCGTTGATACATGTTTCATACAGGGAACCGGCGGAGGAGGCAGTGCTTCATCACCTGTGCACGTTGGAGGAGGAAAGGGGTGAGGAGGGAAGAAAAGAGAAATAAGAGAAGATAGATGCTCTTCGTTTGTGATTCATTTGGTGAAGCGTGAGTAGTACGTTTATTTCGATGAGATCGACAATATCCTACACACGCCGAGGCTTGGAAAACTACGCAGATATCAGACGAAAATAACAAATTCTAACCATAACCTTTGCTTTCAACACATTTACTTTCAACACATATTCAAAAGCATTACGATGTTAAATCGAAGATAGATAGATAGATGGGATTTATTTGCGTGCCTGCAAACAGCCAAGTGGCCTGAGCAGCAGAGCACTGTCCTGTACACAGATACATAAAAGTATGAGATAAAAACACAATCAGGCGAAAGTGTCTGTTTCACCAAAAAAGGCATCGTGAGTCTGTTGCAGACGTGTCATTGGGCAAGTGGCCCGCACATCAGGGTAAAACGTGTCTCTGCATTTTGATGTCCTCCCTGACGGTACCCGGAACCTCAGCGACATCAGCAGCTTGGCACAATCAAGAGAACCATGCACACTTTGACGCAGGAAATGCTTGTCTCTTGCAATTCGTCTATCGTGCAGAGGCACTAGACCGAGGTCAGTGAGCAGGGAATGATAATTGTAGAAACAGCGGCGGCCGATATATCGGTCGTATGAGATTCTTATAAACTTAAAGCTGAACGTTTTCAATAAGATTACTATGTAACATCGTTACAGAGTTCCAAACCACAGACGCAAACTCGAGGCGTGATCTAACCAATGCACAATACAGACATAAAAGACACTCAAAGCGACGAAATTTTTTTGTCATCCGCGAAATTACACCCAGTTGGCGAAGTCCTTGGCCAACAATACGAGAGACGTGGAGGCGAAAATCCAATCTCGAGTCCACAAAGACACCAAGATCCCGTATATAGACAACCCGCAGCACTTGCTCTTCAAATATAGTGTAGTCGAAGACTATGCTCCCCTTCTTCCTGGTAAGGGACATTACTACTGTCTTTTTTGGATTCAGTTGAAGCCTATTTTTTAAGCACCAATGTTCAACGGACCGTATGTCATTTTGTATCTGAATACAGTCATTTACATTGTCAACAACACGGAAAAGTTTAAAGTCATCGGCGAACATTAGCACTTTCGAGTTTCTGATGGAAGAGGGTAGATCGTTAACAAATATCAAAAACAGGAGTGGTCCAAGGTTAGAACCTTGCGGTACGCCAGATAAAGATGCAAATGTCTCCGACACACAATTTAAAAATCTAACATAATTTTGGCGATTTGAAAGGTAACTTTCAAACCATGCGCAATACAAAGTGCATAGTCCGTATTCTTTTAGTTTCAACAAGAGTATCTGGTGGTCAACATTATCAAAGGCCTTGGTCATGTCAAAGTAGACTGTGTCCACCTGACCACGGTTGCATACTGCAAGACCACTATGGCCGAGGAAAGTAGCTAAGTTCGTCTCCACTGATCTGCCCCTGAGGAATCCGTGTTGCAAAGGTGAAATTTTTTGTTTAAAATACGAGTACAGGCGTTCATACATCACCATTTCAAGAACCTTTGAGAAGCCACAAAGAAGAGACACAGGGTGGAAATTATTGACACGTCGACTATGATAGGTTAACTGGAAACAAATCGATTTTACAAAAAAAAAAAAAACACACACAAAAAAACAGTAAGCTTACATAAAAAAAAAAGACAACGGTTAGCGTCTTTGTTACCGTGGGCTTCGTCGACGTGGTCTTTGCAAACAAGTACAAACACAATCTTGGGGTAAATACTGTAACTGAACTGAACACTGTATAAGAAATAGTAATATCTACTCATCCCCATCATCTTTCATGTTTTAATGTTCAAAATGATTCTAAATTCCGTCAAAAGTCAATCCAAACCTAAAAAAAAAGATGGCCAAGAGAAAGAAAAAAGATGCAATTGCAAGATTTGCAAATAGAAGGAATCAGAAAACATGCCCCCCGAAACTCGGTGCAGTGGCTAGGAAGAGGGAGGGTTCGGGGCTACAAAAAACAACCACGTGTCGCGCGAAAAAAAAAAAAAAAAAATAAGAAACGTTCCGAGGGAACCGACAACAGTGCCGCGTTGCTTCGCATTGTGCACGTGACAAATCGGTGTGATGGATCGGTCGCGTGACTGGCGTCCACTCGCGTGGCTAGGATGACCTGTGGTGCCGCTTTTGGCCTCTTCCACGCAGTATTGCCGTATTCTTTTTGTTGTCTGAAAGCTTATACGGCTTTTTTTTCTTTCAATTTTTCTGCTGCATTTTCGATTATAATACAACTTTTGATCGAAGGGTAATTAATGAAAACCGTTTCCATGTCTCGCACTAAATAAACAGCAACGTAAAAAAAAAAACTGCATCTTGGTTTTGTTTTGATTCTCGTGAATAAAGCACGAATGAAAATCGACACCGAACATTTCATTCTGATGTCGTGATATCTCGGAGTAGTATATCATTTCTGCTCAGGCGCCTTTCTCCAAAATTCATATGATACCAATAAAAATAAAAAAGGAGGTAAATATAGAACTTTAAATTAACTTTTTTAATGAGACGAACTTGTGCCTATATATGGTAAAGGAAAATACCACACACCTTGCGATGCGACGGAATAACGACTGTCAGTCTAAGCTTGTCTAACCTAGTCTAGAACATTCTGAACTCGAACAAAGGATACGTTACAAGGACCTACTGGAACGTTCCAGAATATCCCTGAAAGATAAAATGACCATGCTTTCGAATGGGAGCTGCGCTCGAAACAAACTCGGCTGTGCACGCGGCAATATATTCGAATGAAAATGTTGAACCGGGATTAAGACTAACCAACACAAACCCTCCGCGTTTTATATGCTCCCGCATCTCTTTTAATAATTAATGTGCAGGAAAGAAAGAAACATATTCAGCAAATATGTTTTGTGCTAGCCTTAGTAAGGCTACCTGTCGATGTAAGTTTGGAACCAAATAAATATACTGGCCTGGGGCACGACAAATAGTCCAGAAAATCTCCTCTATTCTAAGTTGTATTGCGATCGGCAAGTACAGCAATTGGGTAACCCCACCCCCCCCCCCCTTTTTTTTCCCCCTTTTTCATATTTGAATCAGAATCAGGATTAAACATGGAAACAATGGCTTAAAGTTCGCAAATATGTTTTCAACCGTCACCGCTATGTCACTGCCTCCGCTATGTCACTGCCTCTTCCATAGCAGTGTACCAACGTTTTCAAGCGCAGCGAAAGCGATTGAAATACCCAGGCTAACACCTTTCAAAACCTCGTCTAATATTAAAACTGCCAAGAGTTTCGATCTCTCCCGCAGAAAAACAGATACCTGCAGTAGTGCCATATGCAAACAATACCACGTTCATAGCCATCGAGCTTTACTTAAAGGGGCCATGAAACGATTTTGAAATCGAATTTCATCCACCGCACGTCGTAAAAGGTGTGAAAAGAAAACCAAAACACAAAAATAGAGAGCAAAAAAAAAAGTTTTTGCTATAGAACTTTTAAAAGAAAAGCGGACTCTCCCATACCTTCTTTCCTTCGAAAGCTCTCTGCCTTTTCACTGCGGCGCACCCGCGGCGCCAAGGCACGTCAGCCAACTCTACGTGCTGGTAAGGTAGGCCAGAGCCTACCTTACCAGCACCGCAATCATGAACAATAAAGAGCAGGCGAATGTTTGGTTAAAGAATATTCTGATCCACATTTTGTTCAATAATTAGAGATGTGACGGAAATTGACGAATGTTATGATGCTCGCAGCTATGCGCCTTCTATCGTGTGGTAAACGAAGCAAGAAAAAGATAAGACTACTCCAGCGCCGTTTCGGGGTTCCTGCTGTAAGCTGAAAAACATGGCGTCGGTGGTGCTCGTTGACGTGGTCGGCGTGGTGGAAGCTCACCGTTTCGGGTAGAGCGATATTCTAGACTGAATTCTCGTCGCCTGTCGCATCGATAAGCCAGCACGTCTTAGAAGGGAAGATCCACCTACTCGTACGGCGATGTTGTGGAGCCTCCCTCAAGACAACAGAAACGCTCGTGCCGTCGTCTTTGTTTACTTCGACTACGGTGGTGCTTTCGTAGCATATGTCTCCTCGAACGTCGCCCGGATTTCTTATTTTGCGAATTTCATGCGTCTGCTCAAGTTTACGATATTACTCGTGCGTAGTGAATTTAAAGGCGAGTATGAAGGATGCGAATTTTGACGCGTTTTTATCACCCGAGAGAAGGGATTAGTGTTAGAATTCCTTGAACCATCGCAACGTCTATGTGAACACGAAATCCTATTCCTACAATGCTATATCTCTGCTATGATTACATCGCCTCTTGCAATCGGAAAAAAGGCGTGTCGCGAGATTTTTACTATCAGTAAAGTCGTGTTTTCAAGTCGTGATTGTCAAAGACGGCGTACTGCATCGTTTCTTGTTTTCATCCACTCTGCCCTGTGAGCCCACCCTGACAAAATAAAATTTAATAAAGCTTGAGCCCACAGAAAACTCTCTGCCTTTTCTCCTACGCCATTATGTGACAGCGCGTCCCCTTCTTTTTAAAGATACCGCGGAAACGGCTGACGACCTGCTGCGCCTCGTACCGGCGTATGGGACCACTCCCATGCTGTCGCTGTAGCGCAACATGCCTAATTGAATTTCGCTCAGCTGCGATGCGTCCATGGCTATCGCGGTGATGAGAGGCGCCGATTCAGAAATTATGTCGGTGGCATCGGCGCCATCAGCCCGGTAAAACCCTGGGGTAAAACCTACCGGCACAACGCCCGCTCGCCACTAACGCTCCCATTCTCGTACTGCCCGGTGATGCATAGTACGTCACGACCGTCAAAATTACGCCGCGGCTTGTTTTGCGGTGAGCTGGAGAGGAAGAAAAACTCGATATTTGAATAGTTTCTCGTGTAGAAGTTAGTAAACCGAAACAAAAACGGATGCCTTTTCGGCGTTCAGAGAACAGTGAAGGTTTAGTGTAAAAGTTATTTGGCAAAACTAAAAAGGTCACTTCACGGTCTTTATAAGGCCGTTCGTGTCTCTCTTGTCTACCGTGTGTTCCCGGAGTTTACTAGCGGCCGATTCCCCACGTAATTCTTTTTTTTTTTTCTTTCTAAATGCATGTGAAACCCTACTCCAGATGAGCATCGGCTCCCCTTGGTAAAAACAATTACCGAGTAACAACACCCACAAAAACCGTCCAGATGTTCCTTTTCGGTCAATAAACAAACTAAAAAAAAAAATTACAATTCGAAAACATTTTTTTTTTCAGAAATTATTTTTACTATTGACCGACCAACAAGCCAGGACCAGAAAATTGCTCCCCCCAAAAACTGTCCCAAGTAAAACACTTTACGCAGACACCTTAAACGCTCTCTCACGCTGTCTCTATATCTCCTGCCTATCTCTCTCTCTCTCTCTCTCGTTTCCCTACGCCTTTTTCTCCCACCACCACCTACCCTCACAGAATTTCACTTTTGCCAAACACCAGATTCACTTTCATTCTTTTTTTTTTTTTTCTTTTCATTTTAGTTCCCAAAACCAAGGTCCCGTTGGTCAGGCGCAGAAAAAGTGAAGCAGGAGGGTGCATTTGAAGAACTTTTCCTCTCTTCTACCCCCCACTACAATAGACGCGACGCTTTTCTCTTTCCCTTTCCGGTACCTATACATCTCCCTTCCCCGATTTCTCCATTTATTTATTTTCCTTCTGTCCAAACACCAACACGATGACGCCCTCCCCACACATTTCGCGTCCCCCAAACCACCCCAAAAACCGTTACGCTTGTTTACCGCTGCCGACTGGACAACACAAACTTCACAAACAGGCGAAAAAAGTAAAAACCTAAAAACAAAAAGCAACAAAATAAATGCTTGAAACTTCAAAGAAGCGCGGTGTGACGTCCCCTCACGCTTACAAACACGCTTGTTTTTTTTTTTTTTGTTTTTTTTTTTTCTTCAATGCCTGCCGCAAGAACACACATAAGTGTGCACGAGCTTAGTAGTACACAGACACATGGCACACTCGCGGAGGACAGTAAGCAAACGCAAAATAAAACAAACAGCTTCGAACGGGGGGGAAAAAAAGAGGGGGGGGGGGGGGGGGTCTATCGTCCGAGACACCGAAAGTCCGGCTGTTCTGTCCGATACAGATAACGTAATAAAAAAATATAAAATCAAAACAAACATAAGGTAAAAAAAGAAGATCGAGCTGCCCATCAACACCGCAGTAAACAGGACCAACACCGACAACATTAGCCCAACAAAAATAAAATAACGGCTAGAATAGACAAAAGCGCGGGAAAGGCGCAAAGCAACCGAATTGTGTAAATAGTTACACCGCAGTAACGAAACTAAATATTCAAAATAAAATCGAGTTGTATAGTACGTTGCTAGCAATGCTCCAACGACGAAAAAATAAAAACAAATTTGAGGAAAACAGCTGCTGTGTCGACCAGCTTGCTTCTCCCCCCTCCCCCCTCCCCTAAAAAAAAAAAAAACCGGCCAGTCCACTGCTGGGCAGCGGAGCTGACCGATCAGTCGAAGCCGACATATATGCTATATAGAAACAGAAATATAGTCTATATATTACCTCACTTGCACAACAGTTGCTGGTGGTGTCGCCACCACGTACGTTACGAACATTCAGACAACGCTTTGTTTACCTGCAACTGTCCGACCAAGCTTTTTGTGTTTTTTTTTTTTGTTTTTTTTTTTTTTGGTCAGTTTGATTTTTTATGTGTTTCTTGTTTGGAAACCAAACATTGGTTTTCTTCATTTTTTTAGTTGATTGTACGTCTCTGTTTTTTATAGTATGTGTTGGTTTTGCGTGGAAAAGAATTGCTACAGCTGACCCGGCGCTGACCAACATGCTGCGGCAAAATATAGAAATAAAAAAGCGAAACTTCTCGTCTCGCGCCGTTCCGCTCGTGATTCCAATAAACGCAGACCGAAACGCCCATCGACGCGCTGGTCAATCTGCCCGGGTAATTTTTATATATATATATAGAATTCTGCCACCTCTACTCATCGAGGTATTATAAATATCGTAACAAAAGTGGAAAAAAAATACTGCAATGAAACATTAATAGAAAAAAAACAGTTCAAGTGCAACAGCATCATCAATTGACAATATCATTTGTTAAATCCTTCCAGTCTCGAACTGCCCGAGGGAAAAGATAATCTCTAAAACAGTTGTTTCTGAACCCGTGCTGTTTTAATGCTCTGCGGTGGCTTAACCATCCACAAGTAAAAATTAAAAAAAAAATATCAGCTAATAATATGGGGGTCCAAACAAATTTTCATGCAGTGATACATCAGTGTACTGAACCATTATTTCATTTCACACGTTCTAAAGCAATGTATAATCAAGATCAGACGAATCATCACAAGAGGCACCATGTTATTATTTAAGAGGTTCAACTGCGCGATTTTGTAGCACTCTTAATTTCACGCCGTAGCAGAAAAAAAAAAAACACAACAGAAACACACCAACTAGCATTAACTTCTCACGTGCTGCTAGTGTCTAAGCCGACGGAAGAAACATAACCAATCTACGCAGCCTTTCTGAAACATCTGCCGCAGCCGTATACGATTCCCAACTCAAAGCCTTCCATGGCATCTTGTTTTCGCGTTTATTCTTTCGTTTCTTAAATTCTTACTTTTATCTTAACGAATTCTCCTTTCCCTTTCCCCCGTTTGCATTCGCGGGAGAACGGTACGCGAGTTCGAACGAACACCCACATGACACACCGCCAAAACAAAACTTACAAACACAAAATCAACGAGAAATAAAACAAAAACAATTTAGTTTACGTGATGAAGGCGAAACTATAGTTATGCTGTGAGGAACAGAACCAACGGGCGGATTCGCCACGTCTATACCAGACTCTACAGAAATTAATTTCTTTGTTTTGTTTCGTTTTACCGAGCGCACCTCTTCCCCACTGCTGAGAGAAACCGTATAACGACCAGAACTACAAAATATAAATCTAAAGAAAAAAAAAAAACGAAATTAACTTAGAGAAGCGTAGAAAGGATGCTAAAGAAGCAACAAAAACAACATAAAAAAACACGTCGAACCAAAACTTCCGTTGCAGACGCCCTCACTTTTAATTACCAGCACCAAAAATCTCGCTCTTATATATTTTTTTCTTCTTCTTTCCGAAACTGCACAACAGCGCGCTGAACCCAACTTCACTCGGCCAACGTGCGCTCGAAACAACCCTAACCACAAACCTGGACGAAACAACAAAAGCCATAGTCGAAGAAAGAAGAGACTCAAGAAGGGGAAAAAAAAGTGGAAAAGCATCCCCAATCTCTTCCCAACCATCCCGAAAACCCTCAACAACCCTTCTCCGCGCACCTTCTAAATAATGCAGCAAGTTAAAAACAGAGCTAAATTAAGCGGGAAGCGCTCCGACGAACACCGGGGGCTTCCCAAATCAAACCGAGGGAGAACAACGACTCGAAGCGCCAACGCACAACCCTAAACCAACGAATCAAGGCGCGCAACACAAATGTTTACAAGTATATAAACACTAAACAGACAAACGAAAAATCGCAATAGAATCCAGCCGCGAGGTTAATTCAAAGCCGGCCGCAATTTCCTGACGAACTCTAATTCTCTACCGCCGGAGCTATTATTTACTCTTGCGTGTTTCTTTGTTTTTTATTTTATTTTTTTTACGTCGTTTTTCGTTATTTGAGTCTCGACTTTTCGATCTTACATTCACTCCTCCGCGTTTAGTTTTTGTTTTTGTTTTCTGCTTCGGAAGACTTGGACGAAAACGTCGTTTATTAGTTGGCCGTGTCTCAAACCAACTACTAACTTTTCGGCTGTCTTCTTTCGGCGTGGCTTTGTTCTTCCGTTTTGCTTTCTTTTTTTTCCCCTAACGCTTCAGTGGAATTGTTGTTCTTCGAGGTGGGGGGGGGGAGTCGGTAATTTCTCCAATTCGGCATTCGGTTTTCGCGCAAGTCTGATTTGGTGGTTGCTAATTACTTTTCGTGTCTTCCTCCCGCACTGTCCCCCTTTCTCAACGTCTTCCCTTGCCACTTTTACCTACGTATCACGGAACATCGCCGTAAGCGCCAATGAAAACCTTTTCTGTTGTTTCTAACCGAAACCATAGTCGCGTTTATTGGGCGACTCCCGCTGGTTAGAAGAAGTGAGCGAAAGCAGACCCTTACGAAAATGCGCGCCAATATATCTTTCGATAGGCCAGAGCCGACGCTGCAAGCAATTCCAGTATGAGCGTATGAGCGAGTATGAGCATAACCTCAGCTTTCGGTTTCGCTTATTTTCGAATCGTTGTCTCGACGGGTGCACGTGGCATCGGGCTGACGGCCAATTATACCACATCTCGATCTAAAATGGACCGTAAAAATCGACGCCAGCACGCAGCAATCTAAACTTTGCGCCAAAGATATATTTCAGAAAAAGTCCCACCAAAGAGTGAGAACTGCGCGTATCAAGTTTTCGTCGTCGGTGTGTAGTCACCGACAAATTAAGAAACGCGGGGCGGGGCTTCTCACGTTCGCGCTTCTCGTGATCGGTTCACGGACGTTCTTATCGGCCGATTCAGCAATCTTGATTGGCTGCACTGCGATAATGAGATTCACAAAGCTCGCCACACCCTACCTACCAGTGACTATACGGGGAGCAATCGAGGGAGAGGAGGAGACGAGAGCTCGCGGATGTGCCCCTCTTGGAACGCGTTCGAACACCGTGACACCGACGTCCGGCGTTTGCGTTCGAACGCTTTCCAGGGGTGAGTACGGGAAAAGGCAGCTAGCTTTGCGTCTACTCTCGAGACCGGTTATAACGAAGTCGGTTATAACGAAATAGCGGCTACAGCGAAGCGATCACGCTTTCCCATTCCCTTTGCATTTCGTTATAACCGAAATCGGCTATAACGAAATAACGGATATATCGAAGTGATTTCCGATTTCCCTTAACCTCATTATAACCGGTCTCGACATGAATCCTCCAGTCGTTCCAGTAGGAGCTCGCGGTGTTCTAACATCCCTACGCCAACTCTCACCTCCTCCTCTTCTGTATGCAGTCCTACATGGGTAAAGATACTCCAAACTTTTTTCCGCACATAAAGAACAACCAGCAAAAACGCCCACATCTTCGAAATGAGAAAGAAATGTAGCAAAAGCTATTTCAGTCACTAACAAACGCTAGCTTATCCCTACTAAGTTTTCATCAAATCAAATACAAGAACGCACGCACGTTAACTTTGCGCTACACTTCTATACCATACTAAACAGGAGAAAAAATTAAAAGCATCGCCATCATTAATCATCTAGGTCCCTTCGTTGTTTACTTTTGCGGGTCCCTAAACTCCCTAAAATTCGAGCGACTCGTAATATTGCGTCCTCTACGAATTCCGGCATAACTTTCTGCTGCTTCTATTTTTTTTCTCCAATTTTTATACCGCCTAGAAACAGGTCGCAAAAATCAAGAACAATTACACTCCTAACGAGCAGTATAAAACTCGTATACGCTGAAACTCTAACTGCCCTTATCATTATCTAATAGCTCATTTTTCACGCCCGCTCGTGTCATCTTCCTAAACGACCGGTCCGTTCTAAAGTGCGCTGCCAACGTATATATGGTTTACTAAGTTCTACTATTACGTTTAACGGCAGTAAACAAAAACAACGACATAATTGTACAACCACCGGTTCGCCTCCACGTGCGCGCGCGTTATCGTAATGCGTCGTCATGTTTTTATTTGTTATTTTTTCTTTTTTTTTAGATGCGGCCATCAGAAACCAACGGCTACACGTAAATGAAAGAGCAAACTTTAGAAAGAATAATCGAACCGTAAACAAAAGCTCCCATTTTGCGTAATGATCGTTGAAAAACGGTTAACGCGGCAACCGGGCAAACCCATTCTCGGAGATTAACTTTAGGGAACTCGCCGCGCGGTTCATCGAAACAAACAAAATAATTTAAAACAAATTAGAAACCCCCCCCCCCCCCCAAAAAAAAAAGAAAAAAAAAAGAAACAGCAACAGCAACAACAACTTAACGGGACAAACATCACGTTCAAGGTTGCGAGCACAGCTTAAACCTATAAGCGACGCCGAGAAGCGAGAAAAGAGAATGTACACAACAAGTTTCAAGATTGGTAAATAACTGAGTTAAACAAACAAATAAATTTACATTGGCTGACACCCAGCGCCCGCGCAACAAATAAAGGAAAACCGGGACGACGAGCGGCGAACTTCGCCAACAAACAAAACCACCAACATCATATAGGGATAGGTTGGCGACGGAAACGACTAAAAGCCTATGAAACAAAACAAAACAAAACAAAAAAAAAAGAAAAACGTTGCCGAGTATGGCAGCGGACTACATCGAAAGATAAGGACAATTAGAAACCGCGTACACCCCTCTCCTTCCCCCTTTCCCTACTCCCCTTTTTTGCTCCCACGTCGACACTAATTACAATTCGTACGCCGTTTTCACAACCTTCAAACTGTACAGGCTCGCTCGGAGGAAAAAAGTAGAGAACGTGCCAGCCAGTCGTTATTTATACGAAGAGGAAAGTAAAATGTGGATTGGGGAAAATAAAAAATCAACGGCCAAAAAACAACAACAACGAGGCATTTTTGAACTCCCGACTTCCTCATTTTTACAATGTAGTAGTAGTATAGCAACAACCACGTTTGCACTCCCGCTTCCAGATATCTTTTTTCGCGCGCGAGCGCTTATTACTGGAACTATTACTGCGTACTTTTTTGTTTCATTCATCGTTATCAACGTCATTTTGGTGGAACGACTACGACTGAAACTTGGAAAGAACAACGAATCACCCACGCGAGTCATACGTCACCCCTCACCCATTTCAACCTCGCACACACGCTAAAGAAAAGACGAAAAAGAAAAAAAGTACAAGTTCGAAATTAAGCGAAGAAACAAACGAAACCAAAACAGTAACACCGCGGTTCATTTTTGTTCCTGCCGTGTCATTAGTGAGTTTTCCCAAAAAGCAATTCATTTGTCTAGACGCCGACAAACCCTTTCCACAAGTTTCAACGGAGCTCGTGTGGACGTGCGCTCTCGCTCACGCGCGCATACACCCTTTCCCCCCTGCGCGAGAAGACTAAGAGGGTAGATTACAAGCGTAATTTGCATATTTGATCCCGTTAATTACTCCTCCTCTCCCATCCCTTCTCTTTCGTCGTGCTGCGAACGGCGAACGACTCTGTCGGAAAAACCGCGGACGTTTTGAAAGTAAGAAAATAAATGAAAACAACGAATGAAAAAATAGAAAAACAATGGGTCGTCGCAGTTTTCACAGCGCACGCACACGAACATAAAGAACGTTCCGCGTTGCGGGTATAATTTTCTCCCTCGCTCTTTAACTCGTAAAATGAAGCTGGAATCAATTAAACGCGACCGCATAACCAATAAAAAAAGAAACTAAAAAACAACGCCGCGGCGACAACACGATCATCATCACCGTTCACAACGAGGATAAGATTGCAACAAAAGCATCGCTGCGATAACTACGACAGCAAAATCCGAGTTTATACAACGTGTTGTATAAACGTGCGTTGTATAAACTATACAATGTGCATGTTTGTGTGTGTGTGCGCGCGCGCGCTGCACACCCCCAAAGCGCGCGCTAGAATGCGTCCCGGCCCGCCAAGACCACTAAATTAGGCTTAACCGCTCATCAGGCCGATATGAATCTTATCGAGCCGGTGGTTTCGTGAGCAGCACCGCCCCACGCTAATCGATTAAAAGAAGAAAAAGAAAACAGTCAGTGACCTTGCAACGAGAGTTAGCTTAGGTGAAAAACGTGCCCTATAAACTGGCCTCTTTTAAGTGGCCACGAAACGAGCCTGATTGAAAGTACATCGATTAAAAACGCTCGAAGCGCCGCCATCACACACGGCGGCGGTTATCCTTGGTGAGTGTCGCGTTACGGATCCCCAAAATAATTAAATAAAAACCTATGTATTTTCTCTTCCTTCTTTTTTTTTCCTTAAGGTGCAGACAGCTAGCGTTAACAGTACGAGGTTAGCGCGAACGAGATAAGTTAGCGCGAATACGAGAACGCCGCTTTCTGGCCATTTAGATAATACAGTCTACAGCGTATAACAACCAAATTTACCGCCAAGATCGGTGCCCATTTAGTAGCTTTAATGATAATATCGATTTTAATGACAGCCTATGAGCTATGCAAGAAAAAATACACGAAAGGCCGACGATCGTATGCCTATCAATGTCACTCGCTTTACGCGTATACAGGCAGTCTGGTTTCATTCGAACATATTTATCGCAAACAATCCTTGGTACACTAATGCCGTTTGCGCAGGTGAGTTATACGGCCAGGGAGACATAATATAAAAGTATAATCCTCTCGGTAAGTCACGTAACTTCGTGATTATAGATAAACAATCCTTCTCTTTAAAAAATATCTGAATTAACTTTTAAAATACTGAAAATAAACATTTGCAGCCATATTCCCCAGTCGTGACAAACTAGCGCTGTTTTAAAGTTAGTAGCGGGTCTAAGTAGTTCGAGCTAAGCGAAAAATCGGCGACTATAGGAACGACTTGGAGCGCCTAGACCCTGCAGCGGTATTCACGGGCGCGAAACGAGCGGGTGACTATATCTAGTCCGCAGTAGCGAGAGGAAATGACATAAAAAGATTGGTCAAGCATCCGCGTACTTAGACGCCACTGCGTCAAAGGGGAATTTATCCCGTAAAAACTAATATGAATATATGTTAACAAAAATAAAATGTTATAACGAGAGGTATCCGGGACAATGTTTTAAAAAAAAATAAAAGCCAATAACCTCAACGGAGAAAACAGGGAAGCCTCATTGCCAGCGACATACGCAAACATGGAAGCGCCCATAAATGCGGGCTCTCTGGTCGTCCAGCGCCTTGCTGAGAGCGTTCCAGAGCCATCTCTGACGTCTGAACATGTCTATTCTCACAATATTTGCTGCTCCGATTCTTTTTGGATGTGTCCCTCAGGGTTCTAACTTCTAAGACGGGAAATGTTTCTCTAGCGGTGGCGGTCAGCGATGATAGGAGTCGACCATGGCGCCGAGCTGCTAGTCACCCGCTAGACACCGGCTAAACTAGCCGTACCCCCCCCCCCCCCCCCCCCCTTTTCGACTAAGGCTTTCCAGTCGCCTTCTAAGTCGCTCGGGGCGACTAATCCCTAAACGTGGTCGGTGAATACCAAGTGCTTACTTAGCTACGATTACCACCTGCCACGTGATCATTCTAATCGATGTCGAAGTTAGTCAGCGGATAAACAGGCGCCAGTCGCATCTGGTGAATACGGATGATGGTTTCAATTACACTCTCCGAAAAAAAAAAAGGAGTGCAGTCTTGCAGCCCTTGTCCCATGTAATACACTCCGAAACTTCAGTTGGACGTACAGCGCGCTGACGGAGAGCCGACGGTACCAACCTTCACGAGCGGCTTGATAGCCGAGTGGTGCAAACTTTTTAAAATAGTTAATGTACGCGTTACTGACTACAAAGAACCAGAGGTCGGCATTTTAGGTCGCCCTCACTCACCCTCACCCTCACAGCCACACTCACCTAAGCCCCTCACTCACCCTCACCCTCACAGCTACACTCACGTTCAGCCCCTCACTCACCCTCACCCTCACAGTCATACTCACCTTCAGCCCTTTACTCACCCTCACTGAACCTCACGGCCCTCACGCACTCACCGCCCTCACGGCCCTCACGCCCCTCACGCCCCTCACCGCACTCACGGCCCTCACGCCCCTCACTCACTCACGGCCCTCACGCCACTCACCGCCCTCACGCCACTCACCGCCCTCACGGGCCTCACCGCCCTCACCGCCCTCACGGCCCTCACCGCCCTCACGGCCCTCACGCACTCATAGCCCTCACCGTCCTCACGGCCCTCACGGCCCTCACGGCCCTCACGCACTCACAGCCCTCACGCCACTCACCGCCCTCACGCCACTCACCGCCCTCACGGCCCTCACCGCCCTCACGGCCCTCACCGCCCTCACCGCCCTCACGGCCCTCACGGCCCTCACCGCCCTCACGGCCCTCACGGCCCTCACACCACTCACCGCCCTCACGCCACTCACCGCCCTCACGCCACTCACCGCCCTCATGCCACTCACGCACGCCACTCAGGCCAGCTTCAGATGGGGCAATTTCGCCCAGAAACTTTACGTCGCAACACCAGCAACACGCGCCGCCCGCGATCACACGCAGCAACCAATTGCTGCAATTTGCCATCGTCATCATAAAATTTTATTTTTCTTGCACTATTCAGACACAATTACGCGTTATAAACGTGTTTTTATGCATTTAAACCTCGTTAAGAATACTAATGCACCTTTCTGAAACAGTTTATTTCCAAAAAACGATCGATTTCAAACGAGAACCAAGTCTTTCGGTGTCGTCATCACCGGCACGAGGTATCACGTGAAAATTTTGCGTCCCTGATTAGATGCAGCCGCTTCAAACGTATTCGAATTGCTCCGAGTTGCTTGCTTATTTCGAGCCGGACCCGATCTCAGCAATTCGTGTCGATCTAGGGAAAGCTAGAGAACAGCCCGCCATTAACACCAAAATTGCTGAGAAAGATGCTCGATCTGAAGGGGGCCTCACGCACTCACCGCCCTCACGCACTCATGGCCCTCACACACCTCATGCACTCACCGCCCTCACGGCCCTCACCGCCCTCACGGCCCTCACGGCCCTCACCGCCCTCACCGCCCTCACGGCCCTCACCGCCCTCACAGCCCTCACCGCCCTCACAGCCCTCACGGCCCTCACCGCCCTCACGGCCCTCACCGCCCTCACGGCCCTCACCGCCCTCACAGCCCTCACGGCCCTCACTCACCCTCACACTCATGAATTTTCCTGGTTCAGAAACTCACTCACCCTCACCTCACCTGTGAAGATGAGGGTGAGTGAGGGTGAGTGAGGGCCCTCATGAGTGAGGTTTGCCGAGGTATGCAAAGAACTAATCGGAGTTTTGATTACACCTACTGCAGTTTTTTTTTTTTTTTTTTCGTTTCTGATATTTACTTTAGCAGCTTATGACACCGTTATCAAGTTGCAGCAGTCAGTTCGATGTCAGTGCAAAGTTTTGGGGTGTACTATATATGGCATGGGACAAAGGGTGTAAGACTACACCCTTTTTGTCTGAGAGTGTATAGAAACTTGCTGAACGTCATCGAAAACCACTAAACCAGTCAAATTTTAGAAAGACTCGGAGCATGCGGGAAGCACGATGCAGTGCTAAAGGCATCGATCGTGCAGCAGGAACAAGGCTAACATTGTGAAGGCGTGGACGATTGCATTACCATCAGCGTTTTTCCATCGCTATATAGCTTTGCGCCCGTTGCGTGGCTTGTAACATTGTCGCACACACGCGCTGCCCACGCAATAAAAAAAAACAAAAAAAAAGTTTTTAAAGTTGATTGATTTAGTGGTCTTCGATGACGCCCAGCAAGTTTCTAAATAAAACCACGTGTTTATTTTCGATAATTAAAACGTTAATTAACGCACTCCAGTTAATTAGCCGACTGATCGTTACGATTATAGACACCCTGCACCCATGCCCTCCTGGCCGTATAACTATCCTACACAAACCACATTATTGTAACTCTCACGTTTATTTTAAGTTTTTTTTTCAGTTGAAAAAAGAAACACCCCGTATACAGTCACTGGAAGCAATGTAGAACGAGAGGAGCCCCGAAACTCTTAGTGTCGCTCCACGGTCGATAATATTACGGCATTTGCCAGTAAGAACACACACGAAGCAGGAGGCGTGAACATATGTTAAGTCACCCGCTGAGTCTCTTAGTCCCCCCAAAAAAAACGTTCACATTATCCGCGTGCTAAGAACTTTTTCTTAATACTGATGTAATCGAAAGAGACTAAAAGCTTCCCAAGCACGCTGCGCAACCGAATTGATACAGTATATTTTAAAAACTAAAACCAGCGCAAACAAGACGAAGGACCAGAGACGACGGACAGAGCGCCGACTTTCAACTGATTTGATTGGGAAATCACACGCATCGAAGTGAAGAGAAAGAGGACGATTACCCTTTCACCGAGTTGTTAACTATGCAACTCTGTCAAAAGTACCTAAGAACGCAAGTTCCTCGTCATAGAGAGCGCTATTGGTGAACACACTTGTCATACTTACTGGGTCTGTAGGCCAAATCGTCGAAAGCGTACACGTCCACGGCCAACACGTCAGCGGCTCTTTCGTCGAAGAGGCCAATTCGTCGTAGGGCTACTCGTCGAAGGAAAACTCGTCTAGGAGGCCAACTGTTCGCAGCGTTTGCAAAGCCAAAATATATCATTTTTGTCCTGAAATATTAAAGTCAATATAGGTAAAATCGGCGCACGGCAATTGACCTCCAGTGTGCTCTTTTTCGTCGAAGATAACAACTTGCCGCTTGCATGGCGCAGTGGGGGACGGTCACTACGTCGTGTGTGTATCACTGCCACTGGGCGCGTGTAAACGTACCCGGCCCACCCGTCCACGACGCTTCGCGGCAACAATCTGCAGCGGCTCATTACAAAAACGTTAACCCACTTGGCCCACCCCTTCACGCCGCTTCGTGGCAACAGCCTGCGGCTCATTACAACAAGTAATAAAGAAAAGGAACTAAAGGAAGCGATCCCAAGATGACACGTTTCTCAACTTAGCTGAAGGCTCTGTCCTGTCTTCGCCCTCTTGTGATTTTTCTTCCAGTCTTGCAACCTAACAAGTGAGCAGTCTCTAGTCCAACACACAAATAAATATTTAGCTCAAAAGATAACAAGACACTAAAAGCTTTTACCTCAAACCGCCATTCAACTCATTCGAGGAATCGCTCTTCGACACATTGCCCGTTTCGACAAGTTTCCCTTCGATAAATTGCCCTATTACGAATTGGCCTATTCAACAAACTGGCCGTCGACGAGTTGGCCGTCGACGAGTTGGCTTACGGCGAATTGGCCGGATCCCCACACCGCGATATAAAGCGTGCCTCTGCAATCGCCCTCTTGACTTGCCGGCCATATCTCCCCAGAATGGCCGTATCTTCTACAATATGCTCACACCCACGTCTGCTAAGATGATCAGCGAGATTGCCCGAGGGCGATGATCGAGCGATATTGCCCGAAAACGCTGATCTAACGGTATCGTTTGCGAGCGTCTTGAAGTCAAACGCTACTTACTATTTTCTTTAATCAGCCAACGACAACGTAATATGATGTGCCAAGACAACATCGACGATGAAACATTGATTTTCTGTTACTAGCTGCGATCAGAACACCGACTAACGATCACTCAGTAAACAAGTAAAGAAACGAAGAACGGCCGAACTTCCCCATTAAAATGCCTCCTGCAACAAGCCAGTAAGGAGAGCATCATGTTTCATTGTTTTGAAAGTACGTAAGCAAAACGGCAAACATAAATGGCTTTCACGCCCCTCCCCCCCCTCCCCCCGCTCAATCATACCTACCGAAAGAAAAAGTTATCTCGGAAAGTACGCCGCAAATGCCAGTGCTAAAACCCAGAAAAGGATCGCCTAAATAATCGCGCAACACGAAGAGATAGACGCAGACTTCGTGAACCAATAAAAATATAAAAAATAAAAAAAATCCCCGGCTGCGCTGCCTACATACGTGAAATATACACACACCTCGCGCGTAAGGACTGCATGGGCCAGATGACCCGCGGTAATTTATGGCCAGACGTTATAAATTAAGTCGTTGCCCAGAATTCGCTCGCCGCGTTTTTGCTTTATTATTATACACTGGCGTCCGCTTAGTCGTCTTAGACCTCGTCTTTCATTCTTCTTTTTTTCTCACTCTCTCGCCCACTATAACTCTCTCCCCCTTACACACACACACACCGTGTTTTACTAATGTTGTACTTATACCTACTTCTCGTATAGATGGCGTTTCCCTCGAAAACCGATGGGATGCGCGTATTTTAGGGGTAGAGTCCTTATACACCCGCCGTGTTTACCGAGAAAATCGCTTTTTCGTTGATTTTTTGTTTGTTTTCTCTCGTGTTAATCCCACTCGTCCGCGGCTGCCATTTTTCGCCTTCCTCGTGTCCCCTCTCCCGTTTCCCGACAATTATGCCGTTACTCTCACTTCCGATTTCTTATTTATGGGCGTTCCACGTCGGAACGAGAGAAGATTTACGCGTTCATGTATTAAACATCGCCGGACATATAAAACGCGAACTGATCGCGCGGCCGAGGCGAGCGCATCGTATGATCGGCACGGCCGCCCTCCGGTATAAACACGCGGCGTTTCATGAACGACGCCACGCGGACAGCTGACGTGAAGAGCGGCGCCGGTCCAGAAGTTGCGCCTTCTCGCGACGAGAAACAATAATCGAGTCCTCTCGGTGCGGTTCACTCGACGAGGCGGCCGAATACAACAACACGGGGAACACACAATAAAAGTTTAAGAATGAAGAGCTCCGACAAAAAATTATCTTGAATAGTCACTAAAGTGTCTTAAGATTGGTCCGACAGATTAACAAGAGACGCGTTGAACCGGTAACCCAAATCAAGAGTCGGAATAATCTTCGTTTCGCGAAACTATCGAATTTTGAAGTTTGGTCCGAGAGGCTCTATCGGCCACAGTGAAGACGTGACGTCAACCGATGTAATATGAGGGCATGTAGTACGGATCATTTCCGACAAGGTTCCGGGAAGCTTGATGGTGTGGAACGAACGCTGGAGAAGCTCACGTAGCAAAACAAAAACAAAAACGACGCGCAAAATACTTTTTTTTTTTCTCGATTTGTAAGGTTTACGATATGTGACGTCATTCCCCATAGAGAGCGCGGGAAATTTGAATGTTGGTTTTGGCATCACTTTCATTTTTCGTTTTCTCGTAGATATTTTGTTTATTTTCATTTAGAAACACTAAACAGCGTGCCGGGCAGAGAAAAACCTTTGTATTCCGAAACTGTGCCTAGTTTGGGTAGCTCGAAAAACCTTCCGTACGAATCCGACTTCAGACCTTCGCAACACAAGAAGGGAAGGGTAGGCTTCGTCCGCCATATTCCGGGAGCAAACTGGCGTCACTAATATACGAACGCCACCTTTTCATATCATCACGAAAGAAATACACCCGTTTGCATCTGAACATCCCAACTGCCGCCTACAGATATAAAAGAAAACTAAGCTCTTCCTACAGTCTATTGCAGATTAAGAAGCTCACAAAACTCTTTAGTTTTACTCCACACAAATGGATGATTCCTTGCCTCCACTGGCCTCTTCAATTTTCGCTCTGCTATGGCAGAAAGGGAGGAAGGCTTTGTAAGAGAATACTTGCCCTACTCTTCTTAGGTTGAAGCGGACTATTACCTCCAAATGCGGCTCGGCGCGTTGGGCATTGAACAGAGCGTTTTGTTTTGTGCACGAAGCCTCGCCTGCTGTTCCCTATTTCGCAACAGGCTAAATAAGGACTATACTTCATTTCAGCTTAAGTCGAGACGAGGCTGACCCTACGAGCTAATGGCACCAGCCAAGCTGCGCAAAAAGCGCAAGTCACTGGGCCTCACTCACTGACAGCTTAAAGGTGCCCTAGTGGGTTTCTGAGATCGCCTAAATATGGTGATATCTCACTCTGCGGGCTGTAGGCATCCTGGGAATTCATAAACCATAACGATGCGCAGCCCCTTTCCTTATTAAAAAGAAAAAAAAAATCTGAATTATCTCCGGCGATGAGAGGAACATTGTTCCCGCAGTCAGGACGATTTCTGACCAATGCAAACACGACATTTCGGTGAGATTGCAAACACTGTTATTACAAAATGTGTATGCTTTTCTAGATGATAACAGCGAATAAAGGTAATCGAAAAAAAAAATTTTTTTCTCACGGAGATGGAACATATTACTGCAATAATCGTCTCAAAAACAACTGGTATCGCTTTAGTGGTGCCAAATGTGATCACAGTCGAAATATTACGTCAGAGTGAAGCCGCGTGCCCCCCTAAGACCGATTTTAAAGATGCGACCACCTTCTCTTTAACGGGTGGCAAGCGGGTTAGCTTTCAGTCAAGGAACACTGGGCGACGTTTACCGCAGTGACGAAATTGCACAAAGTAAGCGAATTGGCGAAGGAAAGAAATCATACTTTTGGTTCTTAATTTCTGGCTAGGTGGCGCCAGCTACCGCCCGTTATAAAGGGTACAGCCTTTAACATCCATCCATCCATCCAGTCATCTGCGGTACGTCGTACCGCGTACCGCAGCGCCAAGGTGACGTCACGTCGCCGCCGTACAGTCGATGATCAGTGTTGCCATCCTTCCTAGTAGATAGTTTCGGTTTTGTCGTAGACGCCAGAAACCGAAATTTCAGCCGTGATATTTATAAAAACTACACGCAATATCGAAAAAACAAAAAATTACATATTTTAATGGGACGCTGACTGAGTTGAAAACAGTCGCAGTCCCAAATTCTAAAATATTGAACGGAGTCGCCGTCTAAGAAACGTAGGGTGCACAGAGTCCCGCTAATATCATGATAGACCCACAGCCAATCAGATTCCGGCATCAGCAGATAAGAACGCCAAAGAGCCACTCACGAGGCAAGACGCATCAAATTAACATAATAAGCAACGCCCCACGTTTCTTTAGCTGCCAGTGACCACATATAGCCCCCGGAGCAAAACAATTATTCTCGAAGATCGAAGAACGAGCAGAAATATCCAACAGAAAAGCATATGCGCAGGCGCATCACTCACCGTGACGTCATCGATATGAATTTGTGTTCCGCTAAACACAATATCAGGCGGACCCAGCCTTCGCCGAAAAATGAAAACAAACAACAACGTTGCTTCCTCCCCCTCTCCTCCTCCCAATTAACAACATGGCCACGCCCCCTTTAACAGACGAGATCCAGCCCACCGTTCAAAACGTCAACATCAACTCGACAAAACACCTACAATAAAAAAAAAAAAAAATCGCAAGCACGACAGGCGCGCGCGAACGCTTCGACGGCGTTCCAACGAAATCTCGCCTATACACGACCACATCTCGCGCGGAGGCGAAACAGACCGCCTGTAACGCATCAAAACTTTTTCACTTTCTCATTTCGTTCCACGGCCTACCAGCCTCCCCCCCATATATCGCGTTCTCATTAAACACCCTCTCCAACTTTCATTATTACCCTTTCAGAAAAAAGACAAATTTCCGCGTTGTATTTTGTTTTACGGAATGCTTCCATTTTGCTTGTTTGGTTTTCCACTATCGCTGCGTTTCGTCTTTGCGGCCTTTTTGCCTGCGTTTCGTTCGTCCATCCACGCCAACTAGCGGTCGCATCTAGCAACAGCAGCGCGATAGCAGCCACTTAACGCACGCCCGGGCCGACCCTCGCTAATGCGAATGCAGACCCCTCAGCGTTGGCCGACGACGATCTAGATGTGAGCCCGACAAACGAGACGCGTACAGAGTAGGAACGTACGCGCGCTCGCGCATGCGTAACACAAACAAACAAAACACCAAAACACCAAACTTTCGACCCAACTTCGTTTTGTGCACAGCGATATAACCTACCTGCCTAGTCGGAGATGAAAATTACGTTTCAATGTTTTCTCCCCTCTCTCTCCCTCTCTCTATCCTCTCTTTCCCATACGAAACTCACAACCAGCTCGTGCTGTGTTCCATCTTTCTTTTTTTATTTTATTTTGCGGTTCGTTTTTCTTCGTCATTTCATTGCTCGGTACATCAAGTTCATGCAGTTTGTGTATATCGCCCATTCGAAAAACAAGCAACCAGCGACCGGGTAAAAACAGAAGCCGGCTAAACCGGTATGTGTGTGTATATTCGTACATAGATTCTCGCTTGTTTTCTCTCTACAACCCGTTTCTTTCGAAAAAAAATAGTAAAGAATGCTTTAGACCATGAAGCATTATTAGCTCTCCCTTTTCCCCTCACCTCCCCAAACTCCTCATACCGGCGTTGCTAGAGTAAAACTAATAAAACCTTTAACCCCCCCCTCCCCCCGAAAAAAATAAATAAATATAGTAAAAAATAAAAACCCCAGTCGCACGCCGCACTAGAACATATCGCACGATCATCGCAATTCTCCGCCGCAATTAGTTTAATGACCTTTTTCACCGTTCCCCATTTTTTTCTTCCCTTCATTCGCTTCCTTAGTTTCCCGACCACCCAACAGCCGCCGTGTTTCCAACGTTTTGCAGCACACTTCCCCCACACACTTTATTTTTTTTTTTGTCTTGCTTTTTAATTAACTCGACTTTAGTCTAATTGGCTGACGTCATCACAATTTTTACGCCGTGCTGATTGCGCTGCGGCGACGACCCTATTTTTTATATTTATTTGCCACTCGCTTTCCTGCCCTTTTTTCGAGGCAGCCCGTACAAGACACACAAGCTAGGTTGGAAAATGTAATGAGCATTCACTCTCGGAGTCAACTCGCGCCGCGGGTCGCCTAAGTTTCGTATTTTGCTAGGTTTGGTTCCGTTCCGTTTTCTTTCTTTGTTTTTTACTTCCCGGTGTTAATTTGCTGTTCCACTTGACGCGACTTCCAGATAAAAATTATACAGTTTCGTCACCTTGCCCAAAACTTTGCTCGCTCATCACGACAAAGCAAAACAAAAAAAAATGCAAGAAGAAATATAAACGTTTAGAGTGACAAAGAAAGAAAGAGGGGGAAAAAAAGAGAGAGAGACAAGATTAATTTTCGTCAGTGTCAAAATTAGTATTGCAGGTGACTGAAGCTTTGCTGTTGCATTGCCTTCACGACACTTTACTCGCTGATGACGATAGAATAAAATTAAGAATATTAAGATAGGGAGGAAGAGAGAAAGAGATAGGTGGAGGGAGACAGGGAGAGAAAAAAAGTACCCACTTCGATTGCGACGTCAATGTCGAACTTAGCAGCGCAGGCGACGAGGAGAGCGTCAGGCACGTTTCACATTGCTCCCTCAATCGTAGGTGGCGCCACAGGTCATACTGACTGTTCAATCGATTGTTCGGTCGTCGCTTTGGATTCGAACATTAATATTTCTGTTCATAGAATAGTTCTGCTCGAGTCACTGTCAATTTTAAAAGCGCAGCGTGTAGCTTAAGTTCGCGCTCCTTTACTCGTTCTCTGACGCTCCGAGTTTCACACTCCGAGTGGAGCAACTAAGCGGAGCGTACGGGAGCACGTCACACCAAAACCATCGACGAGTCGGACGCCATTTCCGGTCATTATAAGGTTACGATGCGAACGCAGAACGTTCTGGATACAAACGGCCAGAGCTCGAATTAATCCGCGAATAAATTAAAGCAGCCCGTACCTGTGTGCACAGGCAGAGTATAAAGTATATAAAGTATAAAGAAGTAGGTAATGCAATTCGGTATTGAATGTTTTAATCGTTTTAATACGACTGAAAGGTTGAGAGACTCGATCTCTTCAAGCACAGAAGCACTACGTTGCCGAGACCCGCCTATTTATCGCTCATCCCGCTCCGGTATATAAAACATATGTAATTTTTGGACTGGCTTGTCGACTGGGGAAAACGTCAAGATTCTCAGGGTTGTTCAGATGGGTTCCGTCGTGCAGCTTGAGAGCAAGACCCGTCGACATGCCATGGCTCACCGCAGTTCAATATCTATTACGCTAATTCATTTTCAGGCCATATACACGAACAAACCTTTTCCGATCGACTCGCTTTTACTCGCAGGACTAAGCACTTTTCAACTCAAAAGGGGAAGCCTTTCGACCTCACTCTTCGTCACGATAAAGTTCCCGCCGGCGCAGCCATCCTGTTTGAGAAAGTGACGTTACGGAGCACAAAGTCACTCAGGCCTCGAGAAAAAAAAAAAAAAAAAAACTCGGTGCACGAATAGTGCGCTTGAAAGCCAGTCTTCGGTGGTATACTCCAGTCCGTTCAGTGAACAGAGCGCCAAACTCTCCCGATCCCGAGCACGAACTTAACGCGCCCAATGATAACATCCAAGCAACCTTTGACTCAGAGGTAAAAAATTACTTGACTTTAAGACACTTCAATCTTCATTATTATTTTTGTTTTGTTTTTGTTTTGTTGAGGGTGACCGTCAGTTTCCTCGATATACTGCACATTGCGTTTCTTTCAATAAAAAAAAAATATATATGTATATATATTTCTTACTTTTTCAGGATGGCTGATCGCCGCGGATGATCAGCAGCTGACACGACGGACCACTTGACCGACAGGAGGCAGCGCAATTCCTGTAAGTATAAAAGAAAAATCCCCGTATATGTGTAAACAATACGTACACGGCGACGCTACTTTTAGTTACAACAAATATCGCGTTATACACAGACGGGTTGTTCAAGCTGTCCCGTGAAAATTCTCGCACTGCAGCACGCGTGGCTGCGTGCAGAGAGAGTTGTATAATTTATCCGCGAGACGCGGGTTGCTGCTGTTGTTTTCTTCGTGATGTAAAAAACCCGAGACTGCGGTAAAAGCAGGGAAACTTGGTCGAAGAAGAAAGACAGGGGAAAAGGCCAGCTCGCCTGAGCACTCACTGTTTTTGTTCTTTTCCCCTGTGTTTCTTCTTCGACAAAGTTTCCCTGCTTTTACCACAGTCTCGGGTTTTCTACATCATGATCAACATCCACCAGCTCGCCTGCGCACTCACTGTTTTTTCGTTGTTTTCTTGTCGTCGCAGTGGTGGCGTGTGACCGACAGAACGTCTATCTCCTGCTGTCGTTCCATTTGAGCGTCAAACCTTAATTGCTGTTCGCCTAGAACAAAATTATGAATTTTTTTCTTTCTTTGCCGACCTCAGCGACCCTCCGCAATACCAGATGTCAGCGAACACGTGCCTCCGTGGCAAGTTTGTGTTTCTCGGGTATAACAGGTATCGCAAATAAGATGTAACAGATGTGTCTACGAGCGATGTTTGTTGTTCGTCCCTCTGGTGAGACAAAGCCCTCCCTGAATTGCTGGAAAGGTTTACGTATACAAGCACTCCGTTAGAGTTCGGACATACACTTTTGACAAAAGAAAAAAAAAAAAGAACAAAAAAAAAAGTGAAAAAGAAAATGAAAAAAGAAATCCAAACCCATCTTGTTACGAAGTCGTAGCGTGGGGCCCTTTTAGTTGAGAACTAAAAAAAAAAAAAACATAGCAAGGTGATATATATATAAAAAGAAAACACGTCACGTTCAATATTCCATGGGCTTATATACACCAAAAGCTCAAACGTTTCTTAAATTGTCAGGTAGTATCGGCGCATTAAGCATCCTACGGAGCTTTAGTTTTTGTCTGCGTATTAAAAAAAAAACGGTGCGAACTTTTGTGGAAAGAAGCTGCTCGCTTTCCGTGACGTCATGAAACATCGTGCGTGCGTACTGAGCGGCGTAATGACATCATTTCTTTATGGGAATCGAGGGCGGGGGCAGAGCCTTTCCTACGGTTCTTAAGTTGTAACGTACTACGGTCACCGATAGCCTAAGAAACGCAGTGGGTGCCTTATTATAATCATCATCATCATCATTTATTATTTACACGCTTCTTGCTTCGTGGTCGGCTCTTCGGCGTTCTCACAAAACCCAATGCCGCAATTTCATTGGCTACCTAACGCTAATGAGATGCGCGGAATTGGACATGCCCCCCATTTCTTTAAGTTGTCGACGACTACATGCGGAGAGCAAGTTCGTCTGCTTCTTTCCCAGAAGTTGCTGTGACGTCAGAATGGCGCCGTGCTCAGATTGGCTTCGATTGAAAGGATAGGGGCAACGTTACTAAAACACTCAGTTGGGAAACTCGCCGTCGGAACATGGGCCGCTGGCGTCCACCGAGACCGAGCTAAATGCGACAACAGCGCCACTCTTTATCGTTTGTCGGTACTGTGGTCAGCTTGAGCTTTTTAAAAGCCTGTTGTTGCGTAAAAACAAATAAAAAAAGACTCTTTTTGTATGAAATTTATTGGAGTTTAGTACAAAAAGGGGGGCACGTTATGTTTTTTAAAATCTTTAGTTTGCAGGGTTTTGCGGCACAATTAATATTGTTTTTATTCAACCATGCCTCAGACGGCCTTTCAGGTAGCGCGTCCCGCCCTAGGTGCATTTTGACTTCGGTAGTTGAACGCGGCGCGTCCGCCGGGGCGACAGGGATGGCACCCCTGTAACCTCTACCGCTGTATCTGTTCTTAAAGCCAAGATGGATGTCACGTGCATTTCCTCGAGTGGCCGCTGCGGGAGAAATGGTGGCGTTGTGTTCGTCATTAGCTTGGTGCTCGGAGACAGATTGGGGCCACTTTTTCAAAGCTGTCTCTATGGGAGTTTCCCAACTGAGTGTTTTAGTAACGTTGGATAGGGGGTACACCACAATTAGGCGCACTTCCGGTCTGGGGCTGTGGGCGGAAGTCACCATGCGGGACGTGCATTCCTGTGTTGTTCTGAAAAGAAAAAAAAAAAACAGACAAAAACCTGTTTTCTCGTCAAACAACCGCGACTGGGGCTGTACCAAAAGAGTCGGGAAAGGTTTGAAGGTCAGTTTTCATATGTTTTCTGCCTGTTCGGTTCGTCCGAGAAGAACGTGGACAGGGGCCGTGGAAAGGGGAAACCAGACGCCGTCGGACCACGATTGCTTGTGCGGGAAGCACTTTGGGTTGAATTCAGGGATAGTTGTGGCCGTCAGAATCATTTGCTTTATTCCAAAATGAACGCGGGAAAACCGCCGAGTTCAAACGACCGCCTGATCGTTCAAAGTGTCGTCCGCTCTTTCAAACATTTCTGCTTGTTGTCGTCTGCTCGTTCAAACGACAGCGGCCCGTAGACCAAACGCTGACCCGGTACATGCAATAAGAAGTAAGTGCAGGCCTCAAAAAACCTACAAGTTTGAAGGTCGGTGTGGGTAAGTAGGCTCGGTGTAAGCAGTAGATACGAGGAGATGTTAGTAGTTGTTACCAGTGGCCATCACCGACTTGTTATGCCTGGTTCACTTGGTCCGATTCTGCTTGAGATATTCAGTATCGACGTCGACCTTCTAAGCTACGGTTCACACTTTTACGGCCCGGGCGACTTCCTGACTGAAACTTTCAAGCAAAATCTCACAATGCTAATCAGGCTTTAGCGTCCACTCTGTGGCGTCCACGCGGAAGGAATCGCCACATGTCACATTATTCACGCTAAGTTTCGCGGTGTAACGAGCCTCGTTAATTTCGCTGAGGCCACTAAAGTAGTCAGACATGGCAAGGAAGACGTAGAATCAGCCATTCCAAAGCGAAAAAGGGCATGGAGACTCTCACCGACGCCGACAACATCGCATTCCAATGGTTTGCTTATGGGCGACGGCGAGCTTCTTGCCAACACTCTATCGCGCATGCTCGACGCCAGTGGCATCCGCCAGGGGCGCTTCGGTTTGTGTGTAAACATGAGTTGGTCTATAAATGCCATGAGGTCTACCCACTATTTTTTTTTCAATCAGCCAATAAGAGCTCGGCGTTCTGACATACTCGCTATACCCCTGCTGCAAGAAGCAGACAAGCTTGCGCTCTGCATATAGCGATCCCTGATCGGCGGGCGCTGATAATGGAATGGCAACGGCAGGCGTAATTAGTCAGATAATCCGTACCTATTTAGGGAACAAACTTTTTTTTTTTTAAGTTTAACCGATGCTTAGAAAATTGGTAGAGTAGAAAAAAAAAACAGACCCCCGAGCGTAAACAAAAAAAAAGTTTTCGACTTGCGGCCAATGCTTGTTTTTATTGTTTTTTTTTTGTTTTAAATGGGGGAAAGTCGTCTGACACGTCTATAATTTGGGACGCGTCCCAGTGGGCAAGACCGCTTAAAGAAAGTCATCTCGCTTCGAAGAAGAAAGTAAATAAAACCAAATCAAAAGGGAAAGCCCGCACTTTACAGTTTGCAAAGAGAGGACCCTTCATATATATTCTCTGCGGCCCGATTAAAAAAAAAAAAACAAAAAAAAAAACTTATAGATACATATAAATTAAAAACAAAATAATTACGATGAAACGAAGACCGCGAGTAGGCGAGGTGTGGCTTCCCAAACTGCAATTACGTCAGGGCAAAACGCCAATTAACCGAAATTCTCGGAGCGCGCGTATACAGACGCCAACCCACATTTTGTTACTACTCTCCCGCCGTTTAAAAGGAGCCGATAATTTCGCTTCAAAAACGATATCTCAACGCGCCATCAGATACACACACACACCCGCAGAAACAACGACCAAAACAACAAACGAAACAAAAAAAAAATTCAAAAACCTCGAAAAGACGTGCCGAATCGAGAAATCTCTCTCGAGTCTAAAATCCTCTGCGGGCAGTCTGATCAAGTGGCCGCTGATATCCATCTATAATTAAACCAGTTTCATAAAACCTTGAAAAAGAAAAAAAAAATGTCTCTCACCGCGTCGACCTCGCGGTACTTCTTGTTTTTAAACGCTTCAAGCCATACCGGGCAATCCCCGTGGCAAAAAACAAGCGCGCTACAAATTTCTTTCTATTTTGTTCGACGCTACACCGACTTTTCTTTTTTAATTTTCATTTCCAACTCGCACTATACACTTGTTTGCTTTTTCTTTTATAATTAACATATAACCGACTTAGGAGCCCGCTAGATAATTGCTGGCACCCGCGCTTGTATACGGCATCGGCTCGTTATACACCGAGCCGTCTCTATATACTTTTTAATCGGCGTTTTTTTTTTCTCGTTCTTATTACTTTATTTTCTGGTATCGCCGTATAGGTCCCTTGCCCATTACCGGTTCACTCCGGCGCGTTTACGTAGTACACGCAGCAGCGGTGGCGGCGGCGTCAGACCATACCGAGGAGGCGACCGCACCCACACAGCGCCCGCCTAAAAACGGCACGCCCAAAAATTGTCGGCAATGAAAAATACACCGCGTCTATCCGAGCGGCCCATATGTGCTCGAGCTCGTACTCGCCGACGGAGGTGCGGTTGTTGCCTCCAAACACCAACACGTTCTTCACTTTTTTTTTTTTCTTCTTCCTTTTTTGCGTGTATTACGTGCATGCGTAGCACAAGAAATAAAAAAAAAAAAAAAAAAAAATACGGTTTTTCCTATTTTAACCGAAAAAAAAACTATGTATTTTACATTTTACAAAAAAAAAAAAAAAAAAAAAAACTGCAAAAGAAACGTTTTTTTAGGCGTGCCCTTCCCTCATACTCGGAACATGCCTGGATCGTTTATCATGCTTACTCAATTATATGTAAAAAAAAAATAAATAAAAACTGATGCAAAAGAATTTTGGAAAGTAATCAATCCTAAACCTTCACCAGTATTGTCAAGTATTTCTTGTGATGACGGGTCTTTTTTTGGGCTCACGCCAATTGGCCGCAAGGTTTAACACCTTTTTTTAGCAGTGTTTTCACTGTGGAGGATGACTTCCCTCAGCCAGTCGCTTTGCCATTTCATGCTGAATGTATTATGTACGACATTGTTATCACCAGTCACGGGGTCGAGTGTGCCACTGGTCAGTTGAACGCTAACTCCAGCCCGGGTCTTGATGGAACATCAAACAAACTCTTCAAATTAACCAAACGAGCATCTGGGGTTCTACTGGGTAGGCTGTTTCAGCAATCCCTCTCCTCTGTCGAAATACCTGATGACTGGAAACTTGCCCACGTCATCCCCGTTTTCAGTCTGGTCAAAAGAATTCTTTCAACAACCACAGGCCTATTTCGCTAACCTGCGTGGCATACAAACTCATGGAACATATACTTTCATCCCAGATTATGACTCATCTATCCAGTAACAGCCTTATCTTTCCGAAGCAGCATGGCTTCCGACGCGAGCATTCTTGTGAATCCCAGCTGTTTGAATTAATTCATGACCGTCATGTTTCTGTTCATGCCTCACGTCCCGTTGATGCTGTGCTTATTGATTTCGCGAAAGCTTTTGACCCGGTCCCCCACAACAGATTGATATATAAATTGGGTACTGTTAATATAAACGAATTAGTTATTGAATGGATAGCGAGCTTTTAATCAAATCGGTCTCAATCTGTCGCGATTAATAAACATGTCTCCCCTCCCACACGAATAAAGTCAGGCGTCCCACAAGGTTCGGTCCTTGGTCCGGTATCGTTCCTTCCCTACATAAATGACCTTCCCGCTAACATTCAGTCGACCATACGCCTTTTCGCGGACGATTGCGTCATATATAGCCCCATATCGACTTCTCTAGATGTGTGCGTACTCCAACGCGACCTTGAAGTAATCAGCCAATGGTGTATCACTTGGTTGATGCAAATCAACATTACGAAAACGGAGTCTCTAACTTTCACCACCAAATTAAATGTTGATTGCCACACGTACGCAATTGGAGAGAACCGGATTGAAAATGTCACATCAATCAAATACCTCGGCGTCCACCTTTCAGCTCATGGAACCTATCATGGAACCTTCATACTGAGCATATCATCACCAAAGCGTCTAAAACTCTAGGATTTCTTAAACGTTCATTGTTCCAGGCTAATAAAGCAACAAAACTTCTTGCGTATAACTCTCCCGTAGGATCGCAGTTGGAGTACGCGTCCATTATTTGAAACCCTCATCAGATGTATCTAGCCAATAATATTGAGGCACTTCAAAATAAAGCCGCCAGGTTCATAGCTAAGGATCTCTCCCGATGCTCAAGGGTGACTCACATAAAACATTCCCTCAACCTTTCGCCACTTCATTGTCGTAGATATATTTCCTGCATGTCCTTCTTCCACAAGCTATACCATGGTTCATCTGCTTTGAGAGATTCATACATCCAGCCTCCTCATCATGCCTCATTCCGCGTAGATCGTCCCTTCAAAGTACGCCCCATTTTTGCTCGCACCAACCTATTGAAAAACTCCCCTCTCCTCCTCGCTGTCTCCGATTGGAACAGCCCACCCAGCGATATTGCGTCGATAACCTCAGCCCAGATGTGTACCAACGCCCTAACCAATGTATAAAAAGATATGCAGTTTGTGCTTACCTAGTTTTCTGTAAGCACTTTCTGTTTTTTCTGTTATTATATGTTATCACTAAGCTCACTATCTTTGTCTATGATTGCCCCCGCCCCCCCCCCCCCCCCCCCCCCTATGTAATGCCCGAAAGGGTTTTTAGGGTAAATAAATAAAAAATAAATTTCGGAACGCTGAGTTTCTATACTCAAAAGTTTCGCCAGCAGTCCGGACCATATCGAAGTTTCGGGACTTGCCGTTATCTGATTTAATAGTTATAAGCAATTTTCGGAAATTTTCAGTCACAAAATAGCGGCCAACGAAGGAAGCCCACGAGAGCATGACGACAAACGCCGTCTGCTATCGGGAACAAGCCCCGTTTTCCTATTGAACATTTTTTTCAAAAATGTATTTATAATATTTGAATTAAACGAAGGCAAGCTCCGAAGCTTTGGCGTCTGGTACGGACCACTAGCGCTATGGCCCACCAACACAACCTATAGACGAATATAACCAACACTCACGAGGTTAACGTTCCGTTATAGAAGGCAACCTCGCAAGTGTTACAAACGAGCGCAATCGGGGGAGCTGTTCACGCCCTGTAAATATATTTAAAGCGATTCCCGTTCGTCACGTATATGCTCGATGTTAGCTCAACGTACAAACGCAGTGGAACGCTAACTTACTTTTGCAATTTTTGTTTTTTCAAAAGCTCGTTTACACGGAAAGGAACAACTGCCGGGATATGTGCATTTCCCGATAGGCGATGTATACCTGCCCGCGGCTGCTCTCCGTAATCGAGCCTCACAGCGGGAGCGCGGCGGGGCCACCGGGGCCGCTTTCACGCCAACGGAAGGGACGAGTGGAACTACGTGAATCGCATCTTAATTCTACCGTACGCCGCACAAGAAGACGCGTGTCGAACGAAAACGGAGCATATACAAGAAAGAAAAATAAAAAGACTCATCCGACCGGACGCGATTCACGGGCGCGCGACACACGAGAGGTCTTGAACTTCCTTATCCGAGGAACGCGGTAGATTATGGTGACAAATTGCTCATAGATAGATTGGCTGGATGGATGGATGCGTGCGTACGGCTGAACTCTTGTAATCGGGCGGCCGCTTGCGCCACCTAGAGGCAATGCCTGTAGTTATAAGTCCGAAGAAACTTCACTCGGGTAATGGCTTGTGTCCAACCAGTGCGGTGATGAGAATAGCCGAACTCTAACAGTGCTTGGGTGGTGCGAGCTGGACAGTAATGAACACAAAAAATTTACCACCGCTGGATTATCAACAATATAACGAGCGAGAAAAACTGTTTGTGCGGGGGTCCTGAAGGGCTCGAGCAGCCTTCCGTTTGTAAACAGGTATGGAAGAAGAGGAAGAAGGCTTTAATGCAGGTTGTAAATAAGGAAGAAAAGGGCTTCAATGTAAATACTGAGAGTAGTGAAGGAAGAAGAAGGCTGTAATATAGTTGATGGTCCAGCGGTTTTAAATGTTCTATGTTCATTACTGTTGAGCTGGCACTATACCCAAGAATATGATCCAACTAGCTCAGCTCCAACCAGTAGTCTAACAATGCATGGAGCTTAACCCGCGTTTTCTACTTCGCCCACCCCAGCGCGAGTGTATGATAATAAACGTTGGCGGCATAGGATAGGCACCAGGCTACGTGGCCGTGTACCGCAGCGTTCAGTCGTGTACCACTACTGCGGTGAGCCGCGTTGAAGCCGCCAGGATAGCAGTCTGCACCGGCTCAATTTCTTACGTATATACAACGTGAACCCCGAGTGTCGACATCCTATAACGGGCCGAGCCCACGCTGTCCAAACATCCAACGTCTATAATTTGCTATTGCCGTGTCGGGCTCCCTACACAGTCAGACGCCCAATGACCCACGGCAGCGGAGCGCCCAGCGGCATCCTTCGCTGTAGCGCACGTCAGAGTGCCTTTAATTAAACAAAACGTTGCTCATAAAAAAAAAAAAAAAAGTGGTTGCATAAAAAAAAAAAAAACGAATATGAAGAATGAGAAGAAGACGTTCATAGGAAGACGACGCGCGAATAAAATAGAGACAGAAATCAAAGCAAGCGGCGGCCGTGCAGCCGAGTGGAAATCAGAGGCAATATGGGCCGGCATTCGAGACACGTCCGGCTAAGATATTTCCTGATTTCGTCGACTCCGTCCTCCCAACCCGGCCTGTGTACTTCCAAGCTCATATGAGGGCTACGCGCACGCTCCTCTACTCGGCACAAAGAAATATATCCACGCTAAGAAAACAAAAGATACAAAAAAAAAAAAAAACATCTGAAAGGGAAAAAGAAAAGAAAAAAAAGCGACGTTTCTAGCACGGCAACCGAAACTTCTCCGTCGGTATGTCACTGCCCATCCTCGGCTGCAACAGCGGGGCGAAGGCGACGCGTCTCATGATAGAATCATCAGATACGAGCGCAGCGCCTCTCTCTATATACATACATGAAGTGTTCCGTATCTTCCAGATGTAGCGTGCGCGAAGGTTAGTTACAGCGACGTTGCAGATTCACTACGTATGCTACACGCCCGAATCATAACGACGCTCCAGCCATTTTGTTTCGTAAAATCATTGTTGCCAGTTATCTATTCGAAGAAATTTTGTTCTGCGTTCGTTTAGACATCGGGGATTTATAGTGAGCCCCAAAGGGGCGTCTGGTGTCTCTCGCGAAGATTCAATCGACAGGATCCTTGCAAGCTGTCCTCGTGTCTACGTGCTCCCAGCTGCGGTGCGTTTCCACTCGATTCTTCGGAAGTTTAGTCGATTCACTTCGTAGCCCTCCGTTTTACACGTTTCGTGTATTTGTTCTGGACATTGCTTTATCCAGTATTGGTAAAGATCTTCGAATGCGGGAACGATGACGTTCACCCCTTCTGTTTGATCGTCGCGTAATTTTTGGTGGCGTCATTTATAGTGACGTTCATTTTCGGTGTGACGTCGTCTACGGCGAAGTCATTTGCAGTGCGACGTCACTCGGAACAGCCTTCCGAACGTCACTGCCCCGAACGGTCCGAGCGACTCCCGCGAACACCGGCCGTATCTCTCGCCCGCCAGCGCGGGTACGTGTTTAGTACCACCAGGCCTCACGAGATGGCGCCCGTGGTGAGCTATATGCTCCGATCTGGACGGCGGACGACGCGGCGCCACCACCAGGCAGCCCGAGCCTGCCCAACAGTTGGTGACAGGTTGAGAGTTCAAGGGAAAGGTCGCCCCACCTCTTTTTCGCATTAGCAGAGCGAGTGCTGGAGAGGAGGACCCCTAACGATGACGTCTAACGCGGGCCTCGCCTTCTACGCGGTATTGGCTAGAGCCCCTAAGCAAGCCACGCTTTAGATTAAAATCACTTCAGCCATCTTGGTGCCTAGGATCATTGTTGCCAGTTGTCTGACGCCTTATCTGAAATCGCAGGGATAGACCTATTGCTATATTACCCAAGCATCAAGGGGAATGTAGGGATCGGTGTTCCACGCGCCGCAGGTGCTGGACTCAGCAGTAGTAACTTTTCCAAAGCAAATACCTAAAACAAATGACATCTTGCACGCGCGTTCCTCAACGCTTTATTTTGGTTATTTACTTGGAATCTTTTATACGGGTAACGCGTGCGCGTGTGGCGCGTGGAACACCAATCCCTGCATTCTCCTTGATGCTTGGGTAATATAGCAAATGGTCTATTGCTTCACCCTCCTTCAGAAATGTTAATACAGTACACGAGAGAGCGAAACGATATCGTCCGAGCTTCCGGACACCGTATCTATTTATAATAGTCCTGTGCGAATAGTGGATTTTGAGTTCGAAGCGAATTCAAAGCGAATAGTGGTTGTGGCCGAATATTTTTTTAAAAATTCGAATGAATAGTTTATGTACGCCTTTCACTACCATTGCATCATGCTTAGACGAACACTAAGCTAAACTCGTGAAGGTCGTTCCACGTGTTCATTTATAACCCAAGTTTAATCTATCCCCAGAAGCTACGTTATAAGCTAAGTTTAATCTATCCCTTTCTGGGGTCAATCTGAACCCAGGTCTGATGTCCTGGCATGGTAAGTAAACGGCGGATTTGACATAAAATGGATCCTAGAGAGATGCCCAACTATACCCAATTGAGTGAATTTACAAATCTTGCTATATAAAATATTCTTTCATTAATCTCGAGTTCAAAAATTGTAGAGTCCATTCACTTTACGTGAAGATGGAGGACTAACGAAGCGGTTATCTTTACCACAACTTTGCGACAACTTTACGACAACTACACGACATCTATACGATTTACACGTACACAATTTCTTGTTTAATTGTCTGTTCTTTTTTTTTTTCCAATTGAGCCCAAGTTTCTTTATCAGCATCGCGGAAGCCAAAGAAAAGAAGGTTAGATCGGCGCGTTCTGCCCTCAGCCTCGTCACAGCGCACTCTTAGCTGAGATAAGTCGGTGACCGTAGATGATATCGAGGGATCAGGACCTCACTATTTAATAATGCCAAGGAAGGCTGACTCACGCGGGTTGCCCCTTCTTTTTATTTATACTTGCCACGACCAATCGGAAGGAAGGAGCGCCGCTTAAACGGGAGTTTTCTGTTAACATCCATGGACGCATTTTTTCCAGATCCCAGTACATAACAGCTTCACTCTAAAAAGAAATAATTGCGCATGACGAACGCAGGTTGTAAGGGCATCTCTACCTAACATATACTGTTGCGTAACAGTCAGTTTATTTTGGAACTTCTATTACAATGTGGATATACACATTCACGAAGTTTCCATTTATTTTCAAATACAGCCGGCACGCCTGCACCACCCCTTTTTGAATGTATGTTTTTCTTCCAAGCACGCGATTGCAACATTCATACACTTTCAAGTGTTTATCGCGGCGGGTTATCCCGTTGAGTGCGCTTCTTACTGAGCACCGATGTAATGCAGAGAAGTAACACCGGCGGAGCTAGCTTCCGCGGTGTTGCTTCTCCGCACTGCACCGATGCTCTGTAAGAAGCGCGCTGAACGGCGCTAACCCGCCGCAATTAACACTTCGAAAAACGCGAACAGTTCAGTTCTTCTCGAAGCGAATACCGAATACCGTATTATTCGAAACTACTATTCGAAATTTCGAATATTCGCACAACCCTAATATATAAAGCTCAGCCAGTCGCAGTTTAGAATCGCCACGATCGGCCGCTGCACCCGCTTTAAGCACCAAAATGGCTGCGCCCACAAAAAAAAAAAATTAAAAAAATTGGGGAACAGAGTACTGATACCTCAAGCGTTGCTTACTCTCTCTAGCCTGACAAAGAAGCGCTCACGGTGAACATATACGAAAGCGAAATTAAGAGAAACACGCTATCATCGTTAAGACAGCCGTGTTCGTAAACGCGCCTTTCAAACGAAAGCGGACCGCTAACCTTCGCTACTATTTAGCCTCGCACCTCAGTCGAGCGTGGAAGACTAAGAAAATCGCTGCAAGTTTGCCGAGAGTCGGAGCACCCGGACGACAAATCAATCGAGCCAAATTCCGAAAGGTGGACGTGAAGAAAACGCGCTCCCCGCGCATGCACTTTTAGTGCGACTAACAAAGACGGTTTGAGCTGGCACGCACAATAGGGCGTTGTGGTAGATCGTCCCGATAGCTCAGATAACGTCATCACCCGATACCGTAAACGACGCATGCACAAAAGAAAGTTCTGGTAGATCGTTCCGACAACGATTCGATGCACGCGCAAAGGCGTGGTTAGGGTATCGGATATCGACATCGGAGTCATCGGAACGATTTACTAAAGCTCCCTACTGGCGGAGTACCATTATCAGACTAATCGGAACAGTCAATATTCACCATTCAGAGGGCCTGGTTTCTTGTTCCCTTATTTCAGTAAATGAAGCAGTGATGCCAACCGACACATCCGAAGTAACAAGGCTGCAAGGTTTTTTGTTGTTGTTTTTTACGTCACCGGTCGGAGGCCAGCGCAACGCGCTGATTGGTCACGAGCGCTACGTAAGTGTCCGGCTTAGACTCGAGTTAATTTTTTTTTGTCTTTAAATATTTAACATAACGGCTAAGATATTTAGGTGATGTGCAGTCTCGTAATTGACCGTTACTTGAAAAAAAGTAACCGTTAAGCCGGGCTTCACACTTCTTCTACAGCATGCAAAAGACAGTCTGCATACAGAATCCAACGCCAGTCACCGCGAGATCCGTGCTTCGAATGCCGCCTGGCAATGAGTTCAGGAAGAAAGCTTGACAAGCGGCATTCGAACCAGGGACATTTCGGTGACTCGCGTTTCCAGACTGTCTTTTGTATGATGTATGCGCAGTGTGACCCCGGCTTCATGAGTACCTTACAAGTCTGGTACTGTGCAAGCTGTATTTCGGCAACAGCTAAGCTGACTATGCGGTGGGAGCTGCGGCTCCCCGGACCAATCACATGACCTGATCCAGCTCTCTGTGTGTATGTACATAGCCTCCTATATACTCACAAAGCCAGGCAGATCGCCACGAGAATCGGCCGCCGAAACGGAAAAGGTGGAGCGACAGACAACGGATGAGAGGAGAGCCAGGTGACGGGCGCCCCGTTGCGGCGAGACTCCGAAACACACTTCTCCCGAGGGAACAAGTGTGCTTCGGGTCCTCGCCGCTGCAAAAGCTGTGCGCTGACGTCCAGGTTCCCCGAGAAATGGCTCTTTGATGCTCTGTGCTACCAGATCCTCGCGCTCCAAATCTGCGACCAAGCACTCGATGGCTCCGTCGTCGAACTGCCAGGCTTTGTGAGTATAGAGGAGGCTATGGTATGTATGACCAGGAGCCTGGTCGCATGGTGAAAGACAAGAAGAATGATTGGTCAAACGAGCACTCAGATTCCCTTGTAGTGTCATCTTAGGAGTGAACGGCGTATGCGTGTACCAGCACCAAACGTTAATGGAAAGAAAGGTGGTAAGAACGTTTGGTTAGAGTTGCTGGTAATACAAAGTCCACGCTGAACCAGGACGAGAGGTTATCGGGTCAGCGTGTAATCGTACCGGCCACAAGAAATACATACTCGAAGACGCTCCCCCCAAAAAACAAAATGCGGAAAAATAAAATGGTGCCCAAATAGCCGCCGGCATTCACGCGCACATGCGCATGTTCCGGGTGGGAGGGTGGGTACACACGAGGGTCATTTAGAGGCCGCCTAGAGGTCAGGCTCGGGTCATTTGAAGGTCACCGCAGAGGTCAAGAAGCAGACGAGCGCGTGCGGGTTACGCTCGTGCGTTCGAATGGCTCCTTCGACAGAAGCGCTGCGCTTCTCGTCCGAACTTGATTCATAATTGATGGCACGGTTGTTTATTCTCCTCCCTCGAGGCATCTCCCACCAAACGCTCGGGGCGCCATGTACGTTGCCGATTTTTACGCCGAAGTCAGCGGTCGTGGCTCCACACTCCGTCTCACCGTACGCTTGGCAAAACGACGAAAGCTACGGTCTCCCAGCGAGCCAATCAGCACGTCGGAGGGAGGCACGTGACCATACTCTATCTCTCTGGTTGCGCGCAGTGCTGTTGAAGCCAAAGGAGGGAGAGAGAGAAAAGCAGCTTTTATGCAAACTTCGAGTTACATGCTAATCTACGAGGTGGACAAAAATTACGTCTGGGGCACACACACACACAAAAAAAAAATGAACCTGGGTAAGAAAGCAGTTCCCCATTTCCCCCCCCTCTCCAACTGCCTGGGTTACGCTCTCGGCTAGTTTTGGTAAGGGCTGTAACGTGGCTCGCCTCCGTCGCTGCGATTGGCTCGATGGGGCCGCAACGTTCGATCTTTGCCAGGTTATACGGTGGAACGAGGTACAGACACGTTCGCCTTTTAAATGCGGTTAATGGAACGCTTTTTCACGATTCTCCGTCTATCTCCTACGTAGCTCTAAACGGGTGAAAAACGAGCGAGGCGGCAGGGGAAGTTATAGTTCGCGGCGCTTGGCCGGTGCCTAGGAAGGAAAAAATTTGCATACGCAACCGTTTTATCTTGTCGCGTATGCAGGACCGCCAATTAGAGCCCTCAAATTGACCATCTCTCCGCCTCTAAGAGCCTCCATTATAAGTCCGCGATTTGGAATGGACGCACAGTCCGGCGAGGTCAGCCGGTTCTGTGCGAATGTTAGGGGTTTTTCGTATATACCCGTTCATATTTGCGAGTAGTATGCTCCGATGCGTGCGCCTCGGGTGTGTTAATTTCATACTTTTCCACTCGATCTTCGTTCGGCCAATCGTAATTGCGTAACGACGTTGCCCGTCACGATCCTAGCGGTGGAAAAAGCAGCTCGAACAGACAGCTGTTAGGACGCCGCGACGACAGGGTCCGCTTCGCCTTGTTCGTCTGCACCTCTACGGCCAACCGAGAGGATCAACGACGATTGGCATTACACTGCAGCTGCTTCAGGGTATCTTGCTGTTGTTTCGGGCATGCAAGAAGACCAGTCCAAAAGAGTTGGAGGCTCTGACGACACGACGCTGAGATGGCGCTGCAGTCGCCGTTGCGCATGCGCAGACTAGTTTTGTAAACAGCGTGTCGGTCTATAGAGGCATTGCAGAAGCTGTGCATGGGCGTCGTCATAACCAACCTTCAGCTTGCGTTTCCTCTTATTTTGATCACTTTCGCTCCGTCATTACCGCACCGGGACGGGTCATTGCCATTTTAGATGCGACCGTGTCCTTCTCCCCAGCATTGGCCTTTGTGGAGGCTCGTGAACGCCCGCTTTGGTGGCTGGGTATCTCGACAAGACGAGCTCAGCAATGGTGACTGTAATCTTGCACGCGTGCAAAGCGTCCATTCACCAAGAGGCGCCCACCATTTAACAATGGCACGAAACAAAAAGGGGCCTGCCATTCCGCTGTGTTCTGTCTCAGTTCACTGAAGTTTTCCCGCGATTCACGAAACCACACTTACAATCTGCCTTCGACCGACACGACTACCAACCCACGAACTTAGTGACGAACTCTAGGGAAATCGAATATTGCATGGGCAGGTTCGCTCGTCAGCCATCTCGAGCGAACCAAATTTTTGCAGCGCCTGGCGGTCTAAATTCGAAGCCGTAAAGCCAACAATCAATCAGCGCCAAAAGTGCATCATCGCGATGCTCCTTATCTTTGTGCGTTCGTTATCATCAGGTCATCAGGCTATCATCATCATGCGCTTGATCGGTTTAGCTGGGGACGGCAATCGTACAAAGAAGATGAGCCAAGACGTAGCCAAGAAAGTGTTAAGATGGAGCCGAGATAGAGCCAAGGTGGAGTCGAAATGTCTCCAAGACGGAGCAAAGATGGAGCCAAGCAGGTGTCAAAATGGATCCTAGATAGAGACAAGGTGAAGCCAAGGTGTACCCAGGACGGAGCCAAGATGGAGCCAATATGGAGCCAAGAAGGTGTCAAGATAGAGCCAAGACGGAGCCAGGATGTACCCAGGACGGTGCCAAGATGGAGCCAAGAAGGTATTAAGAGAGCGGCAAGACGGAACCAAGATGTATCCAGGACGGAGCCAAGAAGGAGCCAAGATAGAGCCAAGATAGAGTCAACCAAGCAGCACTATAGGTGCTGCTTGGTTGGCTCGATCGGATTGTAGCGTTGGTTGCGGTCGGACTTCGAGTGAAACGGACTACAGAACCGCCCATTCGGAGTAAATATCTTCCGTAATATCCCGAGGGATAGCTAGCCTAAAATCTAAAGAAAATTGTCTGAAAATAAGGAGGAGGCTAACTTTCGGGTGTGCAATCAAGAAAAGTCTTAAACAACGCTATTTTAAGATCATGTGTCCCTGCCAAACCTGTTGTCGCGGCGATGCAATAAAGCTAAGATGACTGTGCTTACCAAGTCACCCCCCAATGCTCGCTTACACATCCCCAGAGCTAACTAGACGCATTTAGGCCGAGGTCATCACTGATCCGAACGCTAGGATTACCAGCCGTGGTCTATCCTTCGGTGTTTAAAAGAAGATAACAAATCAGCTCAACAATAGGGGTGGGTTACCTTTCGGGGGTGGGGCATCTCTCAAACTTTTACGGCATGCGTTTTTTTTTTCTTTGCAGACAGCCCGAGAAACATTTTGTTACGACATTCACGTTCAGACAATCAGCAGCCCGAACTTAGACGCGTATATAAGACGAGCATTAATTCCATCAGATGATCGGAGAAGTCGCTCAACAACAACAGCAGCAGCAGCACGTCTGCCGTCTCTTATAAAAGAAACACGCGGCTGTTCAGTGTATTTATGGCGACGGGCTCGTCTACCCGCATATGGGAAAGGGCACCTTGCGTAACGCCTCGTCACCGACCGTTCAGAATCCGACTACGGTAGTTCCCCGCCTTGGAAGACGCACCGTACCCCAATTGCCCGGATTATAAACAACTGCAGGGAATTCGCTGACTCATTCCAGGTAGCTTCTTTTTGCGCCGATGTAAGTACATATCCACCTTCCGAGACGCAAAACACACACACGCACACGCACGCACACACACACACACACACACACGCACACGCACACACACAGACACCCACACACACACACACATATAACGCCAAAGACCCATACACTTCGTGATGGTTCTTTGGCGATCGGCTACTGCCCCATTCTGATTGGTTCCGCAGTGATGATATAGCCGATCGCCAAAGAACCATCACGAAGTGTGAATATCATAGACCGCTCCCTACGTTTTTTAAGCTGTCAGTGGGTGTAGAAACACTAATCTCTGGACGTCCGTAAATTCCATGTCACGGGTACTTCAATGCTCTATCTCCTGCGTGCCGTTAACCGAGGCCAGCTCTTTAAAAAGCCAGCGCGCCTACTCTCCTGCAAAACACGTGATGGGCCGATTAATTCGGCACCGCGATCAGCTCAGGACAAGGCCTACAAAGTGATTTGCTTCCAAAACGCAATGCTGGGACAATGAGGACGACGCAGGGATGTTTATAAAAGGGAGGAAGGAAGGAAAGGGGGGGGGGGGGGGGGGTTCTTATGGGACACCAGAGTGCTGGACGTTGTTCCCATAGCTCGTGCTCGGAGCAAGTTTCGAATTATCAACTGCCGATAACGGACATCTTGATTGGGAGGAATGCGCGATTAAGCACGTTCTACACGCATTCCACTCAATCAGGAAGGTTGTTCTTGGCAGAAGATAAATGTGAGCTATTTTTGAGCATGGGCTTCGAGCAACGACCAACACTATGGTGTCCCGTGAATACCCCAAGAGCTACTGACAGCTCAAAAAACGCACTCTTATAAAAAAGGGTCAGTATAGTCCTCCCTAAAGGGAGGAACGCTCTTGACACATATGTTCCTTCAGAAAGGGGGAAACTTTCGTCCCCTAAGCAGGGGAGGAAAAGTTCCTCCGTCGACTGCATCTCATTATGGCGGCCACGAATCGAGCAAATCGAGCTCGGTAAGGCTTAACGAGAACACTAAGTCTATTGCACGAAGCGAGAGGAGCAGGAAATAAAAACGTAACACGAGCTTTCCGCGAACTGTATTTATCTCCGAAGTTTCTTTACCCCTGCAGGTAAAGAAACTTACGTTTCGAAAGCATGCAGTCACTCAGTCTTCTCATCGTCAGCACTGCGATGTTCAACGGAGACAACCGGCACTCAGTTCGCGCACTTTATGTCCTACCTTTCCTATTCCTCGAGCCACAGTTCCTTCGTCAACCGTTGCGTCAACCGCACATCACGGAGGAGTGAAAATCATTCGCCCGCAAAACCAAAAGCCGCTCTCAAAAAAAAGCAAATCCGAAGCAACCTCTTGGCTTATCTCAGCACGGTAACACGAAATTATGGCGTAGCCGCGTAGCGTAAAAGGATGTTAAATCGCTTGCCACCAGATGGCAGAGTCAAGCAGAGTAATCGCACGTAGCTAGGCTAGGTGGCGCTAGGTACCGCCCAATTCATGTTTTACAAAAGAATATTTTTATTTTCTCACGCCACAATTGCGTTTCCTTTTCTTCGGAATTTCTAACACATGTAGACACGTTGCGCACACTACAAACATCAGGTCAACATATATTGAACGCATACACAGGCATCGCGCATACAAACATCAATACAACAGCACACTACCCCGATCACTACTACCGAGCCCTGCGTTGCCGTCTTTTATACTGGTCGTTTTGAACGTACGGAATTTTTCGGTGACTCCCTAAGCAAAAAAAAATATTCCGAACATCTTCATTTTTTTCCAGCAATGTCATACATCTGAGGCTATTTTTAATGGCTCAGGGGATGAATCTCTTATTAAAAAGAAGACGCTCGATCATGCCATAATTATTTGAAAGCCAATAAATTGAGCCGCTCCAATGTGGCTCCAAGCCATGAGTTTGTTTTCGCGCATGGCCCTTCGTAGCCAGTATTTATATTATAGTGTTCGTTTTTCTATTTGTGCTGTTCGCGCAAAGCTGCAATTGCCGTCTTGAATTAATCTCTGTAGAGCGGATATCCACTCAGCTGGAAGTGATGCTTCACGGGCACAGAAATCGCTTTTCGATCAACTTGAATGCAGTCAAAGCCGCGACTTCCGACAACTGTTAAGTGTACGGAGCTGCGCCGTTGCGAGCTCGAAAACTTCTAGCGCTCATCCCAGCGCGCCACTTATAGGGCAGTTTCTACAGGAACCGTAATATATTTAAACAGTAAAATAAAGGATAGCGTTTTTTTTGTGTTTTTTTTTTTCGATTTTGCCTGTCTTTTCTTTTTTTTATGCTAAACTTCCATTATAAATATACGTACTTTCCGTCATACTTTCGTAGTGTTGTCTTTTCCCCAGAGCGCAATCGCTCTCGGGGACCGACAGTCACATTGGCCACTGTACGATAGGAGCTTACCTTTCAGACCCGTTCAGACCAGCGTTCCAACATGACTATCCACATGTCGATCGACTGCACCTAATCCCTCAAGTGGTTTTAAACTCTTTAATGTAAAGCGGAATGTCATCCTGCGACATCCCGGCCCCTCCGATAACGGCCCGACCAGCGGCATCAATGCCCGACAGTTTACGTCATCTCATCTTGTTGTTACACCACTGATACGCGAACACACGGTCACATCGGCGATAATTCCAGTATTCTGTTCACAACCCACAACACTGCCATCACGATGTCGCTGACACGAAGAAATACAGAACCACGTTGACGATGTTGCTGACACGCAGAAGAATCACGTTGAACGCCGGTTGGCACTCGGCACGGGACAACGGAACCGAACTCAGCACGGAAGGCATCCAGGCAGCCGGCAGGAAAACCTGCCTTCCTTGGACGCAGTTCCCGCGATTTCCATAACGTCGAAAACGTCGACACAGTTCCTCGTGGTTTCGCTGCTGTAGTTCCGCGTGTGTCCCGCAAATTGGAGACGGCCGTCTTACCCAGTGTATGTAGCACTGCTGGCACTGCTCCGGAACTTCGCTGTTTCTAGCGGCTTCGTTAGCTCGTTCGATAAAATTAGTGGTAAAAAACGTCAATGCAACCGAAATGTTCTGCACGTTTGGACTAGAAGACGGAATTACAGGCGGCCTTCGCTGCCGCTGAAGCTCAATCAACTCAACGTTAATTTATTAAACAACGTGCGCGATGTGCTCGAAAAACGAAACCGAAAGAAGATGGGTCGGGAGGGCGAAAGCTTTCTCCGGTCTGCCTGGAGGAGGAAAACGTCTCGGAGAATAATAAGGACATTAATTTCCCTTTCATCGGTCTGGGTTTGTTTATGTGTGTTTTGGTAAACAAAAAAAAAAAAAAAAAAAAAAAACTTTACAAGAAAAAAAAAAATAAAAACACTTTTCTGGGGATCGAACCGTTGACCACTTGGTCAGTAGCGCGATGTTCTACCCCTGCGCCAACTGAACAAGGAGGAACTCGCCCTCCTCCTTTCATCTGAACTGCCGTTCCTCCCTTCTCTGGGCAACTTGTCCGCAACAAGGAGGAACAGTCGCTTTTGCTACCTTTCTTCTCCCTTTTTTCTTAGAGTGCGCGGGGCACGCACATCGTTCCTTAAGTCGTCAGTGACTCTAGGGAGTATTCACTGGCGGCCATATCCGTGTGCGCTGCTGCTGAGCGCATGCTGACGGCGAGCTTCCGCAGTTCTTTTGGAGCGTGCATTTAGAACCATCAAGGTTGGCGGTCTTAGCAGGCTATTAATGTGAGCTCGTTCTGAGCATGCGCTCTAAACATCGTCCTCAAATATGGCGCCCAGTGAATACCTCCTATACTCTGTTTCATACTTGGCGTGCAACGCTGTCACAGTTACTGGGGCGAGCATGTGGCTTCATCCATGGTTTTGTTTGCGCGAGAAAGCGTGCAAACGATCAAGGAGATCAAGCCCCACGCACGCGCCAATAGTTTTGACAGCGTTGCACGCCAAGTATGAAACAGAGTATATATATAGCGTAAGCTGAGCATGTCTGCGAGCGGCCGCTCTTCAAAAATGAATCCGGCAACCGTGCACGAGGAACAACCTACGGGAATACCATTGTCCATCCCCTAAAACCGCTTTTTCTTCCTTGTCCTTTCTTGAGATCGCTCTGATTGGCTGTGCGAATCCTCTGCGAGAGGGTCGACGCCTCGGTTCTACCTAAAGGCGGCCCGGCCCTTTAGGCCGCCTTCACCGCTCATTCACACTGAAAACGGATCCGCGTTCGCAAAGCGGTTGCGAACGCGTGCAAGTACGAGTGCGCGTGCAATAGCACTCGATCTTTATACAACCGCGTTCGCAACAGCTTTGCGAACGCAGATCCGCTTTCAGTGTGAATGAGCGGTTAGGGTTTTTTTACTGGAGGCCACATCTGTGTGCGCGACTGCTGAGCGCGTGCTGATGTAGAGCTTCCAAAGTTCTTTTGCAACATGTATGCTACACGATGGAGAGTGCCGGTCTTAGCAGCCCATTAATGTGAGATCGTTTTGAGCATGCGCTCTATGCTCCGTTCACCCTTAAGCTGAGACTAGAAGCTAAGCCTACCGTGCGAGCGTTCTGCCCTTGCTAACGCAAGCATAAACGCGCAGGCACAGGCAACCAAAGCACTGAGGAAGGCAGCGAGCTCGCGCTGACGGCGGAGCTTCTAGCCTCAGCTGGAAGGTGCACTAAAGATGTTCTTGAGATCATCTGTACTTAGTCATAACTCATTCTACGGAATCTTAGCATCCCAGAAATAAAAAAAAAAAAAAAAATTATGCTCGTGCGAAGTCGATTTTCCTACTAAAAATGTGATTGAAGTTCGTGCCACGCCCAGTTTCTAAGCGGAAAAATCTGGAGCACAGAATTCAGCGGAGGCGCAGGCGGCGTGACGACCGACGCGCGTCAGCCAATCGCAAGCCGCCTCGCTGCAGATTTTTCCGCGTAGAAAGGGGCGTGTCACGAACTTCGTGCCACGCGCTGGGGTTGGCAAGGCCCAGGACACGCGTTGAGTTCCAAACATTGGTATGTTTCGGCTAGTGTCGTCAATGCAGCGATTGGACACGGGCCACTACCCGAATGCTTCTCGAGCTATCGATTATCACGAGCCCAAATCGAGTGCCCACGCAACGCTCATGTCCAATCTATGAGCCGCGTTCAGATACCCTCACTGAGCGATACTCCGACCGTCAAGCTACGTTATCAAGTTTTGCGAAGGAGAGAGTGAATTAAAACGCTCGCTTTTGTCCTTGAAATTTCATCGCAACAACGGAGTTTCTTGGCCAGTGACGTTGCGTGCGAGTATCCTTAGTCCTACTAGTACCAGTAAGCTCCTGTAAACTGAAAAACATTCCAATTGAATATCGTTGCACCGCCCCTTTAAACTGAGAGTGCAGACAATGCTACAAGCACGTGAGCACGAGGCTTTGAGACGTTCTCCCTCAGAACGAGCGCTCGCGTTAGAAAGGCACGTCTCAAAGCCAGGAGCGCGGATTATACTTGGTCTCACCCACGGTGGAAAAAACATTCAGGTGATGACTCTCTGTCCGACGCGGCGACCACATTATGTTCGGCGCACCGAGCGCGCTTCACTCGCACGGGGATAGGTGGCGCCCAAGTATTGGGTCCCTCCCAAATCGACTGCTCCGGTTATTTCTCCCAGCGGTGGTCCCGCATTCCCTCGCTCACTACTTCTTGTTTCCCGCCGCTTCTTGCCGCCAAGTCACCGGAGTCTGTAATTCTTCTTCTTCTTTGGGTTAAGGCTCCCCTTCGCGCACGATGGTGCCACCTGTGATCGACACAGCACCAAGGCCAAACACGAGGCCAGCCACTGGCCGCACACCACCACCACACCACAACACCGCAAAAAAGGCTAGCACGCTACGACGCCAGCACCGTGGCCGCCGAGGAGGGACCTCATACCTCAGCGCCCTCCGCGGCGGCGCGGAACAAACTACTCCTGGTTCGAGGCTATACCTCCGAACACGACCTGGTCGCTCGCTCCCCGCGGGAACAGCGGCCAGAGTCATCACCTAAATTTGCTTCTTCCACCGTGGTCTCACCTAAGCATGGATTTTTGTTAGCCCATTGCCTCCACTATACTCACAAACGCTGGCAGTTCGACGATGGAGGCATAGAGCGCCCGGTCGCAGATTTGAAGCGCGAGGATCTGGTAGCACAGAGCATTTCTCGGGGAACGTGGACGTCAGCGCCCAACTTTTGCAGCGGCTAGGACCCGAAACATGGTTTTCAAACCCGACGAGAAAAGAAGCGGTAGCGCGAAGAACGCGAGGAGCACGAGCGGACATTCCATCGCTCGGGAGAAGTGTGTTTCGGCGTCTCGCCGCAGCGGGGCGCCCGTCACGTGGCTCTCCTCTCATCCGTTCTCTTCCGCCCTACCTTTCCACTTTCGGCGGCCGCGTCTCGTGGCGATTTGCCAGGCTTTGTCAGTATAGGGGAGGCTATGACTGTAGTTACTATAGCAGTCGTCCTCCAAAAACGGTGGCGCGACGAACGTCGGGAGGCCAGCGGGAGACGAGGCGTGGGTGGGTGGGGGGGTACTGCTTGATCAAGCGGCGTCTTTGGGCAGTTATGTAACTGAGCAAATCGGTTAGCTCGGCTTGCACGTGACGTCGTCACACCACACTGGTGGTCATTCCTACTCGTTCATGTCGAGGAGAAAACATCGGTTAACGTCTTGATCTCATCGACTCCGGAGCGATCATCAGATAATCAGATGATCGGGACTCGGCACGCTCGTGACCTTTCTTGACCTGTCAGTGGCTGCAGTTTGTTAGTCCCACGTAACACTCAGATGGTTAAAAGAAGACCATACACTATACGCGGAAAATACGAAAAAAACGTGCGAATAAACGGAATGGATACACGACAATATACCCGACGACGAATCTATTATAAACGGCGCGCGCGCTCATAAACTCGTTCCAACTCGCACTAAAATCAAAACGGGAATGAAATGCTACCCCCTCGCTCTCTTTCTAGAACCCTCTCCCTCTCTTATCCTCTCCGCTAAGTTTTTGTTAATGAAGTGCATCGATAACAAGGCTGCGAACATCGGCTCCAAATGAGGAACAATAAATCAAATTAGGAATGCGAAAAGTAAGTTAAATGAGAAATAAGAAAAAGTAAATGAGCGAAAGAAGGGTAAGACGAGAGAAGCGGAGAAGAGGAAGGGCAAACCGAGACTCAACAAGCGTCTCCTCCAAAACTCGGCGACGGCAGCGGCGGGGTCCCGGAACGTTTTAATCCCATTAAGAACTTGTGTTGAATTAGCGGATTACCGCCAAAAGGAAACTTTCAATTTCTTTTAATTGCATTAGCGAACTGCGGCGGCCTTTTCGGGTCTAAGGGGTTGCGGTCTCTGATCCTCGCTCCTCTTAATCTCATTAGAGAAAGAAAGAATTAGCGCGGATTAAAAACGACCGAGCAAACAAATAAACAGGCTCGGGAATAAAAATGAAGTGCCCAAGTGCGAGCGCCGCACACGCGAAACGCGACACGCGGCATCCGAGGCTGTCGATTCGAAATCCGGCGTGCTTCGCGAGAAAAGTCAGAACGCGATTCGTTAACGGGAGCGACAAAACAAATATATATATATATGTAAATAGATATGCGGCAGTTATTCAATTGTGGGGGAAACAAAAAGGAAAAGGTTAATTACAACTTTACTAGAACGACTGCGCTCTCTCGTTATTTTTATTTCGGCACATAATAATTCCGAGTCCGTGAGTTAGGCATCGTATAGTGAGTGGCGCGCGATGCTATGGAGAGTATAGGGTCGAAACCGTGGCTCTGCCCAATGCTTGATTTGCGCGACATCTCGCGCAAAAAAGAATGTCGGAGACCGAAAAGTGAAGGCTGGTTCAGACATTTCCGTGTGACCGTGATCGAGTGCCTCGCGTGTTCTTGGAACTGTTGACGACGAGAAAACGCACTCGCGCCATCTATCGGCGGGCAATGTCGTGCAATCGCCTGTGCTTGGGCACGCGGCAGAAGCTGCGCCTTCGAATTTCTGGAGAAAGCAAAACGCTACTCAATAAAAACACGATCTTTTTTTTAGTTGTTTACGTTGCAAGGGCGAAATCGCAAGTAAAATCACACCCTGTGAATAGCCGGACGGAAGCTGCAGTCTGCAGAATACACGACAGTACTCGACGTGTCAAAGAGAGCCAAGTTTGGCTCAGGATCAAAGAAGACCTTCATAGAAGGCGAGCAGTATACGTGATTTCGAAGTTAGTTCAGCATGCCCAGAAGCACCACCGAAACGCAGGTTCTTTGCAAACTGTATCCCGTCGCAGCTGCACGGTTACTCGCGAACATTAACGTTCAGACGGCAAAAAATATTCCGCGAAGTCGAGGTGTTTTGCGGATGCTGATTTGACGATCGCGAGTTTCTGACGAAAAACTGATACATCCTGGCGCAGTTTCGTTTTGGGCGAGTACCTTGTGCTCGCAGTATAGAGCTCTCATGCATATTGAATACACGTATATCGCTGCTTCCGAGGCTAAATCAACGGAGTTTGGGCATTCGTCGACGTGACTTTTAAGCGGCTCTGACCGAACAACGCCACGAGTTCCTCCAAGTTGTATCTCTACCACAGCCACCGACAACTTAAGAAACGATGGAAGCGACCCGCCCCGACTACCTTATTGCGATCAAAATTTGATTGATCCGATTTCGATTGCCCGCGTAAAGCGGTCCATCGAATTGCGGCATCAGTTGCTAAGAACCCAAAAGTAACGAATCAAGAAACCAACAAGTGCGTACATTTTAAGTCGCACACCGCGTTTCTTACATTTTCTGCGACCATATAAGTTGGGGATCCAGTAAGTTAAACTTCGTTGTAATCCGGTAAAGACTTTCGTTACTGAAATAGTAACCAATTTCCGTGGCTCAAATGCTTTTTTTTTTTTTTAATAATAATTGATTAGCGTACAACGCTGCTTACATGACATCCAACAATAGGAAAGCTTTGATGATCCAGCCGCCATCTGCACAAAGTTCTTGACTAGTCTCGTGATTACTGAGTTGTCCGCTTCAATCACCAAGGATCCGTAAACAGCGGGGTTACACCGCTCAAACATTGTAAACATTTTTTTTTTTTTTTTTTTTTTGCAAACACGGGTTACCGCAATATATCCGTGGTTTGAATGCTCCGGCGTGCAGAGTTTTCTCCTTGGACTCGTTTTTACGTGGCATTCGAAGCACGGATCTCGCGCTGAGTCGCGTTCGAATCTGTATGCAGACTGTCTTTTGTTTGACGTAAGCAGTGTGACCCCGGCTTTATACGTTAAAAATTGCCGCGCTTACGAAAGTTGTGCACCCGTGTTTCGCTCGAGGTGTCCCCATGAAATAAATATAGGGCAATTTTGGAAGCAACTAAATTAAAGGTGCGCGAGTATCCCGGTTTCGAATTCGGATCGAATAATGATTGCACGAATAATTCGATTCGACTTTCGGATTCCTATAGTATTCGAGTTTTCGAATAATTCGATGCAGCGAATATCAGTGCTGCTGGCACATATTCAAGTTTATCCGGGAATGCAGTTGATGCGGTGATACAGTCCTCACAAGCCTGTGTTTCATCTAAATTAAGCCTGCACTCCGAAACCTTTAATAAAGAATCACATCGACAGAAAGCAGTTTTGTTTCCTGCGTTCCTCGAAAGAAACAGCCATGCCCCCAGCTTCGTGGATGCGTTCGACGAAAACTCGAAAAATCCCGCATGTCGCCATTTTCTTTAAACTTCAAGCGTTCGTTTCGCGTCGCCTGTAGCCTCTCTCCACTATAAACCTATCGTCGTTTGTTGAATACATCACGTGACAAATTCTTGTTAAAATATACAACAAACAGTGATAATTTAACCGGTTCACATTCACTAACCCGTTGCTCCCCCTCTCCGTCGAGCGAGGTGCCACTCTAGGTGACACAAGACGTCATCCGGTTCAAACGCACCGTCCACATCGATCCATTCATTCATTCAGACAGTATGCGTGTTCACACGTGAATGGGTGGACACGTCCATCGGCTGTGTTTTAAGTTCCTAGTTTAAGTGTGGCGTTTAACGCCACTTTTTTAGTGGTCGAAGTGACCGCAGTCCGACGGAAGCTTATTGCGGAGCAAGCACTGACCGAAATGAATCCTCAATAAGACACGGTGGTCATGTCTTATTACGGTTGCGCGTTTCGCTTCGTGATTAACGGCATTCTCATAAGATAATGCAACAAGCTCATTGGCCGTGACGCGATAATAAGATGAGTTGCTCCAAAATAAGTTTCGTAAGTTATCACTTACTAGAAATTTTGCAGTTAAAACCACCCAAAAAATGTTTTACTTGTTTCTCTTTGTTTCGCGTGCCTGCAGGAGAATAAGCTCGTTAGACTTTTCCGCTAATCCTTACGTTTCTTTCTTTCTTTCTTTTTTTTGCGAAGCTTGCGAGTAAAATAAGGGAGTTTTAGAATAACGTACGCAATTTTAGCGCACGTTAGCGCTATATTTAGAGCTTGTATTAGAGCACGCGACGCAAGAGAGTTTTAGAATAGCGTTTCTCCGTCGCGACGCGAAAGCCCAAGTATCTCGCGCTTGCGACGCCACCAAGATACAGTAACAATTTTTATTTCACATACGAAATAATGCAAACTTCAGAAGAAAATAAAAACAAGTTTTTTAGTCAATAGTATTCTTTTAGATTTGTTTAAACATGAGAACGCGATGCGAGTGGGTGACCGGTCGTGTCCGCTCGCGTCGCCTCGGCAAGAGAGGTCTCGGGTACTGACCTTCGCACATCGTACCTTCGCCGAGAAATGTTCGTGCGTCGCAAGCATCAAGTTGCCGGTGATCGTTGCCAAACCGAGTACAATGTCGTCCCGTATTGAAAATCGCAGTCGCGAGGATGTCGCCGACGTCGCACTCACGACGCCGCAGAAGCAGCCGCCGACATAATCCTGGAAGCCGCCATTTTTTTTTTTTTTTAACTCTGCTCGTCTTGGCTTTGGCCAAATTCTCATCACGAATCCTCCTTGGAGAAGCGTAAAGACTCTTTGCGTACACGCGCTATTTCCGAGAAATAGCGCATGCTGAAATTGCGCACGCAAAGTGCAAAACCTGATTTGCGTTCGGAGCATGCGCAGTGGCGACGACGCTATTATTTGCGTACGCAGAGCTTTAGCGTGCGCTATTCTAAAACTCTTTATTGTTGATAGTCGTATTTGATTCGACAGAGTTTTTTCGCCACTATTCGATTCGAGTTGAAATTGCACTATTCACGCACCCCTAAACTAAATATCGATTTCGGGGCACTTCCTAGCACTTAAATGTAACATTTAAAGCGCTTTGAAGCACCCAGTTATCACATTTAAAGGATGTTAGAGTTCCTAATAATGTTGTTTCTTCTAAAAAGTCTGGAGTGGTCAAATCTTGAGTTGGTTTAGAATATCGCTACAAAACCCAGTTGGGCGACCGCTCGAAATTGCGAATCTGCATTGTTTAGAGATTGTGTGTTTGACGATTTGGCACCCTTATAAGCGGAACACACTGCGGATTCGATTTACAATACGCCCGACATCCATAACCAGGGTGTAAGATAGACAGGTGGGGAAACGGCCCATAGAAGCCTACCGCAGCGCCGTGACCGGATTGTGTACTCGTCTGCTTGCGGGTACCCCCGACTTGCGACAGATGGCGCTGCGGCGAGAGGAAAAAAATCGGAATCGGATTTGCGTGGAACTCTATGGGAGACTGCGCAAAATAAACCGAGAGCACGACAGTCTTTCATTAAAAAAATCCACAAAAAACCATCTCCGTCAGTTTAGCCGGTCGCCACCGGTCGCCCACCCGAAGTGAGAGTTCGCGGTGCTCCACATAGATGGCGCCACAGAAGAAGAGAAAACTGAGGGGGACACAATGCGGTCACTCATTTGGCTCTTGTTTCCCCACCTGTCTATCTTACACCCTGTCCATAACATACATCCATGAAATCGGAACTTCATTGTTATTCCCACCCACTCGCATATTCCCTCGCACTGATAACGTCCGTGAAGTGCATCCAATTTTCCCTTCCATCGGTCTCGTTTCTTAACTCCACCTTGCCATTAACAATAACGGGCTGGAATAACCTCCCTAACAGTATCGTGACCCAGACAGATCATGACACATTCATATCCACACTAACCATATATTTGCAGTTGCACTAATAGTAAATTTGATTCGTGTTTGTAGAAATGTTTTATTTGGGTATTTCTTTTTTCTGTTTAATTAAGTGTGTTTCCTGAAAGTGCTTGAGCGTTTAACTTTCCGTTTCTTAATGTTCTCCAACATGCACTCCCACCTTGTCTAACGCCCGTAAGTGCCTTCGAGGTTTAATAAATTGCGAATAATAAATTAAGGTGATGACCTGGTTTTATAAAGCAATTATCCTAATTTTGTTAGTACTCGGCGAAATGCCCCAATAAACCCAGCGACGACCAGATGCGCGCGCACTTTGCCGCAAAGTCACGTTGAACACTTTGTTTACCGCGCACGGATTGTTTTGTGCGGCTACTTCGACATCCACCCCAGAACTACGGCAAGCTGACGAGAAGGTGTTCGATTTCGACGCTCCTTCAAAATTCGAGAGGAAAGGAGAATAAGAACAAAAAGCTACAACGAAAACACCTGCCGCTGCATTTGTATCTGGGAGATGCAAGCCATCTCGTTCGACGTATCTCGAAGCCTACCACCCCCGCCTGCAGATGTCGCTATGGTAGGAAATTGGCGTAGCCGACACCGCAATAATTATCAGCCATAAAACTATCCGCCTATGGCACGCGAACAAACCACGCCGCAGAAACTGCTCGAACGCAAGTTTTGAACGTGGCGCCAATGCGCGCGCCTTGTTTTTTTAAAAAAAGAACGCGACTCCGCCAACTCCGCAGCGACGACGGAACCAGATTGTTTTGTTTACATTCGGGCGAAACGCCGGCGAACGACGGCGGAGCGCGCCCGAGAACGAGCAAAAACCACGTCCACCGCTCAATCCCCACCGAATGAAACAGACCCATCGACTCACGTTATCTCACCCGACGCCTTGGGATCCCTCAAAACCGGCCGAATTCCCTTTAATAAAGCCTCCAGTCCGAAACAAACGAGCCGTCCACGCTAGCAAACGACACCCGCACAGCGCGCCGCCATCTTTAAACGGCGGCGGCGGCCGCGCGATGGCGACACCATCGCGCTGCCGGGCCGGCTGGGAGAGGAGGAAACGCCGAGCGGCTCTCCGACGGCGGCGCGCGGAGCCTGCTGGGAGAGCGTTCCGCAAAACCAACATGGCTGCGGAAGGGTGTCAGCTGTGAGGATCCGTGTGAGTGACTTTTCCTTACTAACCGCGATCGCGGACGAGCTACGCTTTGCCGGCGACGCGGGGAACGTCGCGCGAACGTCCCGGCAACGTCCACGAACCGACTCGGGGTCGGGGAAGGTTCGGTTCGGACGCGATCGGCGTCGGAAACGGCCGACGGTTCGCGCGGTCTCTCGGACGCCTCGTCGGGGATGGGGAGCCTGCGGCCTCGGAGGGAGCGATCCGCGCGCTCGTGCGCCTCATCCTCCGTCGGATGCAGCGCGGGCGGACGTCCACGGCCGCTTCCACGCGGTTTCGCGCTAGCGCCGGACTCGGTCGCGCCGAGTTTCACTTCGTCGTGGCACCTTGCGATAGCAGACGACGTCCCTCGTTTCTTTCTTGTTTCGGTTTCGTTTTTGGTCATTTTGTGCTCGGCTCATCCGCGAGGTTCTCCGAGACAAACGCTGACGGCTTCGAAACTCCCAAAACCTCTAGGCTGCGCTTCGGGTACAGCCTTGAATCTGCTAGACAAACTCTCAACGTACACTTAGATAAATAGCATGCACTGTGACTTCGCGTCTTTTGAGTGCCGCGTAGCTCCCGGTTTGGATGCCAAAATACTTTTCTTTTTCGCTTTCGACTGTGTGTCTTCGACAAATTGCACGCGCGTTCGGATTCACGCTACACGTTGTTGCTGTTGTTTGTGTTGTGTGTCTGTGAGCGTTCATATGTCTTGTTTGATCGGTTTATGCTTTTTTAATAATGCGCTTTTCCTTTTCCTTTTTTTTTTTTTTTTTTTTTTTCGTGTTGCGCTCGCTCGAGAGCGACCGGCGCTACCCGTAGCGACCGGTCAGCTCGACGCAGCGTCCGAACGTTCGGCGATATGCGATGGAGCGGAGAAGGAGAGCGAGAGGTGAAAGCTTGATATGAAACTGCGAGGGGAAGTTCAGACTCCAAGCGCCGGTTGCTATGGTGATCGGTGTATTTCGAACGGCTCCTTGTTTTTCCCCACTCTTGGGATATTTCTTTTTTTTTTACACTCTTCTCTTTCTACTCTCGCGCACCACTTCTCCTCTATTCGTCTCTTTTGTATCGCTTTGTTTTTATACGCGAGAATCTATCCGTTATTATTAATGCTGTTATTACTGTCGAGTCAGTTCGGTGCCTCGTTGTTGATTATTTTGCTGTTTATGGGTTTTGATTAGGATCAAGCTCCGTGGATGGTCAATTTGGGTTGAAATGAAAGATTAAGCAACGCTTATTATTTATTTAGTTTTCTGGTCAATTCAGGTAGTTTGAGACAAACCATCTTGTAAACTTCCTTAATTGACGTGCTCGCGGTAGGTTGGAATACTGTGACTTGCAGTCGTTAATTAACTTCTCTCTAAGTGACGTTTCGGTTTTCTTTCGTTTTGTGTCGTGTTATAACCGCTTTTCTTGGTTGTCAATTAGGCTTCTTCGCAAGGGTGACAGTTGCATCGGTCGAACTCCTCATTCCTCTTCGAGACTGCCATTAACTTCGGTTATTTTTTATCGGCTAACTACCTTATCGAGCCTTTTACATTCTTACGCAGTCTTAGATAAATAACTCAATTCAGCGCAATAGACCCTTTTCAAAAGTGCGCGCCCTTTGGGGGTCGCACCGAGGCCACCAAAATTACGGGCACGCAATGTGGGCCGGCATTCGACACGACTGTCGCGTCAGGGTTCGGTGCCTACTCGGGCGCCAGTCTATTGGGCACGAGTGCTGCGTCAGCACTCGGCGTGAAGTCGGATCTAATCGCACGCTTGGTACAGGAAGCGACGTCCAAAATATTTCGGCCACCAGTGTTGCTCGATGTGCTTTTGAATGGGGTCTATTAGCACGTCAAAACTCTACTGAATGGTGGGCTAAGAGCAGCCTTTTCAGGGCTCACACGCACGATCATTTTTTTTTTTCTTCTGTCGCTTTCTGTGCGGTTTGGTCTTTCTTCGTATAGTGCTATTATTGGATGGATAATCGCGTTTACACCTTTGTCTGATTTCGTTATGCATTGCAGTTTCATTGACGTCATATCCTTGCTGGTCAACGCGTTCTTTTGACAACATACATTTCGGACCTCCGAATTGGTTTAAAATTCATATTCCTTCTTGCTTTTGTCAAGGGACCGCTGTAACATTCGAAATGGACACAGGGCAAAAGCAAACATACGCGACTTACTTTCCAAGTTTCAACGCGGTAAGAGAAGAACTGAAGAAACATCACAGTTTGTAATATCGCTGGGTGAAAGAAAAACCGGAAAACAGCTCCACTAACAATGCAGCTATAGAGTTTACCAACCGGACCTCTATTGCAGTCTGTATGTATTATCGCAAACGTCTAAAAGCTAGAAAAAAATGTTACGAAAAAAATAATTCCTAAAGACCAGGTGCGATGTTCATTGCGATACTTAACAGATACCCCGCGTCTGACTTAGCACTTATCTATATAGTGCCAACCAGATATGAGGGATGATTCCGATTCGACGGTGATAAGCGACGCGCGCACGGCTGTGTTCAATCGAGCTATCGTTTCAGGTCGACTGATTGGCGGTTCATCAAAATCTTACTAATTAAAAGCGCAAAAAAAAAAGAAAAAGGAGGGAGGAGGGATAGAGTAAGGATTTACGATAATACGAGCGCATTAACCCGACTCACAATATTGTTGCCATTGAAGACGCCCCCCTGTTTCATGCCTGATTTGGTCTCATCGCGTCGGACTGTGTTCCTATTGGCCGGTCATCGTTATTGAGATGTTCGGTGGGTGCTAGAGTCGGCACCGCTATTACTTGTTCGCCTATAAAAATCTACTTTCCTTCTTAGCATTAATGGAAAGAAAGAGAGGGAGAGAGAAGGTTACTACTATCTACGTAGAAAACTCGGCGGACGCTGCGAGTAAAAATATATTTACGCCTAAAAATTGACTCGTGGCGCCGCCGCACTGGACGTGATCGCGAACATGTAAAAACGTCACGCTCGTTGTCACACTTTGCACAGCCGGTTCTTATTGTAACTCCTAAGGAACGTATATACGGTGTGGTCGACGAGTGCGCAGCATATTAAAATTGCTCCCAGCCAATGAGATTCGCAGCGTGGCTAAACAACCAATCTCAAATGAACGAGATAATAAGCAACGTTCTGCGTTTCATAAGCTGTTACACTGCTCGTGTGTCGTATACAACAGACACGCGGAGTTTCTCCGCGAACATATAAGGAGAACATTATCCGCGGGCATGCGTACTCGAAACTTGCTTGCTTCGTACATCTCTGCAGCCTGTCTTTCGTATATGATGTATTGTGTCAACGCGGCTCAAAACGTACTACTTCCGGGCTTTTTGTCGTTCGCCTCGAACCGTCTTCGTACACTCTAAGAAAAAGCCCGAGCGTCTACTTTCCCGCACAACACTCGGAGAGCCAATCAGCGCAACTTACGGTGGCAACTCAGCGAATGACGATTCCGAAACACATGTTTAGACCAAAAAACGCAGTCTGAGTTGTGACATTAAGCAATCCAAAACGTCACGCTTGCATTGCTTAATGTCACAACTCAGACTGCGTTTTTTGGTCTAAACGTATGTTTCGGCATCGCCATTCACTGCGCTGCCTCCGTAAGTTGCGCTGATTGGTTCTCCAAGTGTCGTGCGGGAAAGTAGACGCACGGGCATTTTTTAGAGTGTAGAGGGCAGTCATTGGCTCTTTTGAGTGTTCTGCGGGGAAAGTGTACATGAACGGACCACTTTAAAGAGTGGTTTCCGCTATAGACGGTCTTCTTGTAGATTCCACGATGCAACTCTCGTGTTAAGAACGATGCCAGAGCGTGTTCAGTTTTTTTTTTTTTTTTGGCGCGTATTAAATTGGCCGCGAAGCTCCGTGTATAAGGCTTGATCTGCGCATTGGAAGCTTATATATAGACACGGACAAAACAAAAACAGCACAACGTCAAGTTTTTTTTTTTAGTTTTATTTTTTAGTATAGCCGCGCTTTTAGTAACAGCTTGTTGCCCCTGCGCTTTTAGTAACAGCTTGTTGCCTTCCGCAGTGCATATTGTCTGCGCTTGCACGCTTGAAGGTTACGGGACGTTCGATTGGATTGTTATCGAAGGTAGGACTTTCGTGCCGGAGGCAGTACAACTAAAACTCCCCCCTGTCGTTTTCACCCTATCAGGGACTATATAATACGCCCATGCAGCCTGTTAAGCTTTAGTCAAAGGCGTTCATTGCATTGCGCCTTTAACGCAGTGTGCGAACGAAAAATTGTGCCTTACACCTTTTTGCCGATGTATCGCATTCTACCTGGTGATAGTTACAAAATTGCGAAGGAGAAGGAAAATGGCTTCGAAGGGCGAGGGGAAGAATCGTACTTTTAGTTTCTAGGCTAGGTGGCGCAAGCTACCGGCCGTTATGAAGGGTACCGCCAATAGCATCTATCTATACTGGTGCCGCAGCCCCGACTGTTTTTCTTTCCTAGGTCTAAACGCATTTCCAGCCTAGTCATCCGTGGATTGTGGCGATTGGCTCTGCTAAATGCGTTGAGAGAAGGTGGACTCCCCAGATTTTCCTTGGAGTGTAAAAACAGCGTCTCAACGTGGGAGGCTAGCAGTCAGAGAGGGAGAGAGTGAACCCCCGGGTTTGTAAATTCGGCTTAAATTTACGACGTGGGATGAACGCCGCGCCGAGGAAAAGAAAATAAAGCTGCGAAAGGACCTTAAAAGAGGGCGAAAAGGAAAGCCAAAGGAGAGGATGAAAGTTATCTTTTATTACTCGTTTTGAGTTTGCCCAGCTGTAAAACAAAATGGCCGACGAGCCCCGCCGCGAGGTGTTGCTCGCGAGCCGAGGTGATAAAAACTCTACGCCCTGTTCAAACAACGAAGCAACTAAAGGAGAGAAAAAAAAATACATATATAACAATACAAGAGACAGATGTGGGACCAGTCTAAGCACACCCTTGTCTTTAAAACGCAAAAAAATATACAAAAAAATATAAAGTCAAGCCCGATAAGGCGGGATAAAAAGACGGATAATGTGTGTCCACGTCTGTCGAGTATAGGTTTCGATCCATTCCCTTTTGCTGTTTTTAATTGCAGCTCTCGCGTGAATCCCCCCTTTTTTTTTTCGGCGTGACCTACCGGTGTTCGCAGAGAGAGACAGCCGTGTTTAAACAGTGGTCCACGTGGACGAAGCATTTGTGCGTAGACGGATGACACCTCGAAAGGGCAGCGATCGCTCGTTTTATATTTTCCAAACTGCTTAGTTTTAGAGCGAACGATAGTTTCTCACTCCTCCTCACCCAATGTGTTTGCGTGATGTTACCTTCAATGTCGTCACGACGCAAACAATATCTTTCGGCAAACTTTTTTTTTTTCTATTCGTCATTTATTGGGTCCGTGATGATTGCTTCACCAAGTCTTTGAGCTCACTTTTCTGCACATCAGAAAAACAGCCAATCACGGCGAGCAGTAGAAGGATTTCGAGCGCATGAGGAAGATCACAATGCGATTACACAAAAAACATACTATAATTTTTCGGTGACAATGAGCATCGTGTCATAATCGTTTCACCTAATCATTGTCGTCACTGCGCACGTCGCGTTTTTTTTTAAATCTAATTGTATTTGGACTTTTGTCATTAGTTGGAATTGTTTTATTGTTCCTGATTGCACCTCTTGATTGGCTCTCTCCGTGTCGTGCAGAAAAGTGACCTCGCAGATGTTTTTTTTATATTGTTTTTATAATGTTTTATAAAAAAGTGGACGCACGGACATTTACTGTAGAGGATACACCACATGCCGGGAGAAAGAAACATAAAAGCCGTGGTCGCACTTCTTAAACATCATACAAAAGACAATCTGCAAGCCCTGTCTGATATGTGTATATTCCTTCTATGACGCTCAGCTGTCATATTGGTCATACAATAACTATAAAGCCGCGTCTGCGGCTTTATAGTTCACTTGTATCTGAGGCAAGCGCGTGCTATACGAAAAATACTCAGTCCGAACTACATCGCATTAGTTTTTCAACGCTTTAGATCGACGTAATCCGGAAGGAAAGAGGACGCGTGCAAACAAAACAAAACTGGCAAAAAAAAAAAAAAAACATTAGAGTGACTTGTGTATATGCGAACTCGGATTCATTATTCGAACTTTGAAGCCGAACTTTCGCACCCTTCTCTCGGTGCCAGCCAGGTTTACCCTACTCACGTATCTATCCGTATACACACACATACACACACGAGTCAGACGCCGCGGGCTTCGGCTGATACAACTTCCCAAACAGTTCAAAGTTTGCGAGCGCAAAAGAGAGAAAATAAAAAAAAAAAGTTGGGCGTCCCTCCGAGTTGAGCGATTGCGGAGCCGACAGGTTGCGCGCACCGGAGGACTACACCGAACCAAAAGGAAAGCAACAAAGAGTAGAGGAGTTAAAGTTTAGCTCGGCAAGGTAAAGCGTTGTTTTACTCGGAATGTAAACGTTTGTATTCGAGTTATGTTCACGCGTGATCGCACGTGAGACTTGAACAGACGCTGGCGTTGGATTCGGCAGTAATTTTTTTATTGCGCGTGCGTGATACTTCTTCTTTTCGTTGTTGTCGTTTGAAGCCAAGGTGGGAGTCTAGATACAAACGTCAGTCTGTTTGCTTCTGTTAGCAGAAAACAATCGCGAAGAGAAATATAGTGGCACTTGTAACGTGCTGACTTACGGACGCTTGGAAAGTTGCGGAGCCATTGGACTCGGAGCGCGCTGGAGTTTTGCTTATGCCGTGTCTTTTCGTTCTTGTTTAATGCTTATGCCGACGTAAGCTTGTGTGCGCAAGGAACGAATAATAAAAAAAAAACTGTTCGCGTATGTTTGTTATGAATGAAAGGGCTCCGCTTTTGCGGGGATTTCTAGCGCTTGTACAATGAACCGCGAGTTGTCTGTTAGCGCCGTGATGTTGCGGTAGCGTCCTCTGACGGTTTCATTCGTGACGCCACGTCCAGGATTTGCCGATTTGCCTCGCCGTGACGTCACGAGTTGTTACCCTGGCTACTTGTCATTAGTTGCAACCAGTTCAACGGTGCGTTTTAAAAGGACACTGGAAGTCAGGAGTCATCGCGTTCTCAAACCAACACCGTCCAAATTGACAGTCTTTAACAATGTTCTTATGCTCGTGGTTGGCCAATCGTGGAAAGCCAGGAAAGCCGACCAAAGTGACGCCTTTTGTCGCGCCCGTCGCTAAAGCGTGTTTCACATGCAGCGATTTTGGCCCTAAAGCCTAGTTCACATGCACCGATTTTGGCCCTAAAGCGTGTTTCACATGCAGCGATTTTGGCCCTAAAGCGGCGCGATTTCTGCCGTCGCGGCGCTCGTGCCGCAGAATTGCTAGTGCTGGCCAGAGCGCCGCGACGGCAAAAATCGCGCCGCTCTAGGGCCAAAACCGCTGAATCTGAACTAGGCTTAAAGCGGCGCGATTTCTGCCGTCGCGGCGCTCGTGCCGCTCAACCGCTGGTGCTGGCCAGAGCGCCGCGACGGCAGAAATCGCGCCGCTCTAGGGCCAAAACCGCTGCATGTGAACCAGGCTTAACAGTCAATGACACGATATGATATAGCCTTCTACACACTGATAAAGCCTGGCAGATCGCCACGAGAAGCGGCCGCCGAAATGGAGAAAGTGGAGCGGCAGACAACGGATGAGAGGAGAGCCACGTGGCTGGCGCTCCGCTGCGGCGAGACGCCGAAACACACTTCTCCCGAGCGAACAAGTGTGTTTCGGGTCCTCCCCGATGCAAAAGCTGTGCGCTGACGTCGAGGTTCCCCGAGATATGGCTCTTCGATGCTCTGTGCTACCAGATCCTCGCGCTCCAAATCTGCGACCGGGCACTCTATGGCTCCGTCGTCGAACTGACAGGGCTATGAAACTATAGAAAGATTCTTCTCTTGTTCCGGCTCCGGCACGAGCTACTTTCGTTGACACCTCGCTGTCTTCTGAGCTTCGAACATGCGCACGCAGCTGAAACGCGGCGGATGTCACCGAACGCGCGCTGGAACCATCCGAAAGACACGCCTTGCCGTTCTCAATCTTCGAGTGACGAAATTCGCGCGAAAGCCTCAATTCGACGTGGCGGTGGCAGCGAGGCATGTTGTACATGGCATACCGTAAAAAAAAATAATAATAACGGATTCAGAGTGCGTTGTTTGCTAGTAACTGTAACGCTCGAGTCCCACTAGAGCGTCAAACAGAAACAACCGAAACCGACAAGCCTCAAAGCACGTGCAGCACAAACGCGAAGTTATACCTTCGGCAGGCTTGCACTCTTGGTGCTCGTAATGTAAGCACGAGCGATCACAAGCCTCGCAAACATACCTTCGCGAGTGTGCTACACGTACTTAATAAAGCCTGTCGGTGTCGGTTGTTCCTGTTTGTCAGTCTGGTGGGACGCGGCCACAAAACGTAACGGCAACCAGCAATATTGTGCGCGTTACGGCGAGAAAGTAACGGGACACGTCGGGGGTTAAGACCGATTCACTCGTGCGGCGCGGCGCCAAATCGGCGCCATAGAAAACGGCGCTGATGCAGCTCTTGACTTGTACGTGACTTATCGCCGATGCTCTTCCCATGGTGCACGCGACTTATATAATGCCGACGTGCTGTTCCACAGTGGCGTAGAACAACTTGCGACGCCGCAACGGCGCTGCATCAGCGGCTTTTCCGGCGCCGATTAGCCGCTGCGCCGTATGTGTGAACCCGCCTTAACTCGTAAACGAAGTAACACATAGCAGCAACGGGTAATGTTGTACAGGTTAACGATTAAAGTCGTACTCACGCTGGTCGCACATGATACAAAATACATAGTGTTCGCCGCAGACATGATGACAGAATCATGTGTGGACATGCCTGAAGCGGGTTCGAAGCAAGTTTCCTTCCTACATATGTATATGTATTAAACATTTCTGCGTAGTTTTTTTTTTTTTTTTTTTTTTTTTTGCACGATTTATGTGTCGATTTGTTCTATATTGTTTTCTGCCTCGAACAGCCCGAGACGTCCCTTTTGGGTTAATTCCACGAACGTGACCATTACAAACGTTACAGGCACACAATGATTTTTGTTTAATATAGGATATCGGTGTGCAGACAACCCCTCTGTTATATATAAGTTACGCCACTAAGGAACGGAAATCCGTTACGCGGCACATCTTCGACGGTTAAACGTTACACGTTAGGCGGTCCTAAACGGAACGCGTCGCCTTTTAGCGTTACAGAGAAAACACCACGCACCCTACTCCCTCTTTATTTATTTCTTTTCGTTCGCTACACATTTTAAAATATATTGTTCGAAGTTACCCATAATCTTGATCATGACATTTAGTAGGCGGAGCAATGACTGGCGCCACTCCAGAATGGTAACGGAAATACGTTAGCCGTTACAGTTTCGAAATTTAAACACTTACTCTACCTCGTATCGGGTGTGTCGTTCGTCATTTCCACCAGCGGCACCTGCGGAAGTGACGTATAAAGATGATCACTTCCGCAACCGAGCAAACGCACGTGACGTGTCATAATCCGATGGAGCTTCTTAATCAAAAATCGTGAAAAGTCGATCGTCACGTTGCTTGTTACCTCTGTGGGTTAACAGTCACCACTAATTGTTATACAAAAGTTGTAAGTATTTTTTTTTCTACAGCGAAGCTGTTTTGTGGCCAGGGTTCCATGGATTTTTCGTGTGCGTCAACAAAAACTCGGATCCCGAATTTGATGCAAAATTGCTTCGTTCTGTGCAAAAGCTTATACGCCTGATCACTTGAATATGCATTTTCAGTAGCTTAGTTATCAGTAGGCACCATTTCCAAGATCAGTGCACTCTCAGGTAGATAATAAAGGTTTCTCAATGATTTGCCGCTCTGCGACTCACGCCGGCCATGTCTACGCTCGCACTGCCCTCTCTTTGTCGTCGTTCCAAGCGCTTGCGTGCCTAGTTTCCTTTCCTTCCGCTCTCCCGGGGTGGCGGTCCCGTCGCGCGTGTCTAGTTTCCTAGGGCTCCTCGGGGCGGTTCTGTGTCGTCTGCTAAACAGCTTCGCTGGTCATCCACCTTTACAGAGCTTATGATTTTCAAGTTTTTAATGGAAAAATGACGATTGACGGAGCATTGAATGCATGGAGCTCTATGGCGCGCCAGTTATTGAAAACGGTCAAAACTGGGCCCCATTTTCCCTTTAGAAAGCAGAGAATCACTAATAACCTTTGAATGAGATGACGGGTAGTGCCGACACTTTGGTATCTGGTTCGGACAGCTATTAGCGCTACATCTGTGTGGACAATGAACGTTGAGTCGTGGTCGCGCTGCTCATACATTATACAAAAAAAAAAAAAAAAAGAAAACGTTTTTGTGTTTTTTTAACACACTGTAGTTGGATTTATTTTCGACGCTTGTTCAGTTGTAGACGAACATCCACCCCTAGATGATTGCTGGTGGTGGCGCCCCGCGCCACCTGGCGCTCGTCGCAAACACCTTGTTGGCAACATTTATTTATCGTGATCGTCACGTTTCTGACAGCCTCGCTCGACGGAAAAGTTGATGTCAGTTCCAGGGACTGACATGAGATTGCACAGTCGACCGGCGCCATCCCCTATAACGCAACGTGGTGCACGCGCGACGCTCGTAGTCGGGATTGCGAGCCGATTCGCCGGTCACGTATAATGCCGTTCGACGGAAAGGAGGTTATCTTTGCCTCGTGGCCGCAGGGGTATAAGCACGCTGTAGAGTCACTGGAAGAGTCAGAACGGTAGGGAAGTGCTTATAGTTGTCCCTCCATTAGCGCCAGCTTCTTAACTTCAATAAATCTTCGTCGTTTCGCGAGCTTCGAGCTTGTTCGCGGAGTCGAAGAATGGCAAAAGGCAACGTGCGCCTGCTAGCTGGGGGTCAGGCTTTCGAAAGAGACACCCTTGTCGTTCTCACCTTGTCCATGAATATAGCGGTACTAATAACTTTTTTTTTTCAAATCGAAAAATAAAATAAAAATAAGACAAGCTCTCTTTGTTATGTTGGAGAGAAATGTTGGTTCTGTGTTTGCCTGGTGTGAAGCGGATATGACTTGCATTCTTCGCGCTTCGGCCTATTCGATTCGCTTGATATACTCTCGTTTTGAGAAACGAAGGCATTCGGGGAACGACTACGGAACAAAAACGAGAGCCAAACGACTGTAAAAAGAAAGAAGTAGAAAAAAAAAGATGTCTGTCTAAGCAACTCGATGCAGTCCAGCCTGCTAGTGCTTCCCCTGACCGAGAACAAAGCAGTGCCGAAAAACAAAAAGTAAAAAGATAAATCAGGCTGGATGTCCCCAAAGGGGAAAAAATAGGGATCAGCTCAAAATACTGGTTGAGAGAGAGAGAGTGTCGCATAGGGGGGTTTGGGGAAGGTATTGGGGGGCGGTGGGCGAGAAAGGGGACTCAAAAGGGACGGGGGAAAGAAATAAGCACAGGGTTGTCCGACTGCGTTTTTGTTTTCCATCCTGTCCCAGGCATGAGAGTGCCGTATTGATTGATTCTATAGGGGTGCTTCTTGATCTGCGTTTTCATTGTATTTTTTTTTCTCGACGTATCGCTTTTATTTCGTAGAATGAATGTTCTTCTGAAAGACAACTTTTTTTTTTTTCATTTCGTGTTTTCTTTTGAGGAGTTTTTTTGTTGCTCCTTGTTGTTCTTAATACGGCTCCTATCTTTGCTCTCATTACCTTTATAGTTAATATGTTTGGTAGTTGTTCCTTTGTTTTAGGTTTGATGACGATGTGACAGGGTCCGATTAGGCTAGGGAATGAGACGTAAAATAAGAAAAACAAAATGAAACAAGAGAACTTCAGCGGACGTTTGTTGCTTATATGTTTGACTTTCTGACGATAGTTGCACACTTATCACTTTGCCGCGTTATTTCCTCCTTTTTATTTTTATGGCAAATTCCCTGTCTGTTCATTAATACTCTGTCCGGAGGAAGTGTAGTCCTGTTTTTATTTAGGCGCTGCAGTTTTGCTATCTAATTAATTAACGTAGCAATAAAATATCCAGCAAATGTCTGCACAAATCATTTGGTTTTAGGGCTTCGCGAGTGGCTGTACGCGTACCATTAATCGCTGTGATTGGCCGTCTTCGTTCACTGGGGACAAATATATATATAGTATATCTAGTATAGAAGGCTCAAAGTTTTGCAACGTAAAAAATATCTGTTCGCGACGCTCCGCCTATACTTGATGAATCCCCCTCCCTTTCCGTGACGTCAGGAAAAAAAAATGGTGCGTTCGTAACGGGTGGCGTAGTGACGTCATTTGTCTCTGTGAATTGAGAGGCGAAGCATCTAACCAACGTTACTAAAACACTCAGTTGGGAAACTTCCATAGAGACAGTTTCGAGAAAGTGGCCCCAATCTGTCTCCGAGCACCGAGCTAATGACGAACACAACGCCACCATTTCTCCCGCAGCGGCCTCTCGAAGAACTGCACGTGACTTCTATTTTGGCTAAGAACAGATAGAGCGGTAGAGGTTACAGGGGTGCCACCCCCGTCTCCCCGGCGGACGCGCCGCGTTCAACTACTGACGTTAAAATGCACCTAGGTCAGGACGTGCTACCTGAAAGGCCCGCTGAGGCATGGTCGTATAAAAACAATATTAATTGTTCCGCAAAACCTTGCGAACTAAAGATGATAAAAACATCACGCGCCCATCGTGTGGTACTAAACTCCAATAAATTTCATACAAAAAGAGTCTTTTCCGTTTGTTTTTACGCAAAAACAGGCTTTCAAAAAGCTCAAGGTGACCACAGTACAGACAAATGATAAGAGTGGCGCTGTTGTCGCATTTAGCTCGGTCTCGGTGGACGCCAGCGGCCCAGGTTTCGTCGGCGAGTTTCCCAACTGAGTGTTTTAGTAACGTTGCATCTAACGTAACATTTTTTTTTTTTCAAAATTACATCAAGCAACATTGGTGGTCGCAGCTTCGTGGGTCATCCTGGTGATATCCCAGACCGCCTGGTGATAGTTACGAAATTGAAGAGGGTAAGCAAATTGGCGAGGGAAAGAGGTCACACTTTTGGTTCTTAATTTCTAGGTTAGGTGGCGCAGGCTACCGCCCGTTATAAAGGGTACAGCTACTAGCATCTATCCATCCACCCGTGGGCACGAAGCGTGGGACTGGATCTGAATCCTCTCGGAACGTTGAAGCAGCCCTCGTGTCCATGACGTGGTAGAAGAGCTAGCGTGCCTATAGGGGGCACTCACTGGACACCATATTTGAGGGCGATGTTTAGGGCGCATGCTCAGAACGAGCTTACATTAATAGCCTGCTATGACCGGCAATCTTGATGGTGTAGAATGCACGTTGCAAAAGAACATTGGAAGCTCGCCGTCAGCAAGGGCTAAGCAGCCGCGCACACAGATATGGCCGCCAGTGAATACTCCCCATAAAAGTGGCAGGTTCTGATAATTGGCGCAAGAGCCACTAGATGGCACGCACTCTCGAAAATGTTCTATTCTTACGTGAAAACCATGGAGGCATAAAGCCTCTAGAGGCGACATTATGTCACCGGCCGTGATTCATGTCACCTCCAGAAGCTTCCTTCCTCCATTGTGAAAACAGACTTCGTGGAAAGATCGAACTACAGGGGGTGCTTTGTCCAACCTGTTTTCCATACAGCTCGATGTTCTTTACTCCATCTTCCTCAATCGAACCCGTGGCACGGGCTACTTGGTCCGAGCGCGGCGTCTGAACAGAAGCAAATTATTCGTGTTGTTTCCGCGGTTTAATCATCCCTCCAAATAATAAATTATTAGGCCGCCAAGGGATTTCGAGTGACAAGTTTGAATGTATTTTATCGAGTTCGATAAGCTCCGAGGAATCGGGGCGCTCTCGTCCATCGATGGCATCGAGCAACTGAAAACCGACAGAGCAAATTTACGGCCCCCGCAACACAGGATGCATAAGAGACTCGAGCATTCCGTGCACAACACGTCAAAAATCAAGAGAGAAAAGAAATGGGGAAGAGGGGAAAGGGAGATATGTAAGAAAGGCAGAAAAGATAATCGTGGAAACAAAAGACTAACGTAGGATTTCGGATTTCCGGTTTCCGCAGAAAGTGGAGACTTCCGTTCATTTTTACTGCTTGCATCTACTTTTTTTTTTCCCCCTTCGTTATTGGCATTCGAAGAACGCACCGTGGCTCCAGACGTCTTAGATTTCACTGGATATGCGTGCGTCAGAACGCGTATGGCTATATTTTGCGCCATTCGTAGTTTTTCTTTCCTTTTTCATTCCGAGCCAGCGTCGGCGGTTGTAGAATGCAGAGCGACGGAACGCTCAGCGACGAAACCGTGAATGGATCCGAACTTGATGCTGCACTCCAATCGCCGGAGTTACGAAATTATTCGATTGGTGCCGTTACCAGGACTAATGCCAGTGGATAGATGAACGCATACACACGGTTGAACTTTCTTAATAGGGCGGCGTCTTGCGCCACCTAGCCCGTGTTTGTGTTTTAATTGCCAGTCTTTCTAACCGCTGCAATTCAAAGAGGGCGAAGCCCAGGGAATGACGAGGCTCATGTTTCTTTACTATAGTCAATGACAGTTAAAAATCCCAGGGCCTGCGTGGCCTACGATGATCAAGTTTCTTAATTCTTTGTGATTGGCCCCTCGGCACTCTTATCACCTGATGCCGGAACCTGATTTGCTGTAGAGCCGTAATGAAATGATCGGAACTTGGCCACGCCCCGCATTTCTCAAGTTGTCAGTTACCGCGAAATATTATATTTGCGAAGTGAAAGCGAGTATGGCGTTTTTTATGCTCACGTCAAGTCAAATGTCACACGTACGATTTTTGATCTTGGCTCGGTGTCCACCGGAAACATCTAATGTAAGCATGCTTATACGTTTCACTTTTCATGCGTGTGGGCACTTGTCTGTTGTTTTTGCGTTTGCGAGACACGCTTTACGCAAACTTTCAGAAGTGACACTCTAACTCGTTAAAACACAATACATTTGTTTTTATTTATTTGGATTTGCACTGTTAACAATAACAGCAACAGCAAAAAGCCAGTTTCTTGACCACGCAGAAGGACCAACAATTGAGATTTGAGCAGCGCTTTCTGACGATTCCCAAAAAGAGAGTTTGTGCTCGGAAACTCGATCTGCGCAGGGCCAATGGTCACGAGAGATCTCATGTGCGTTGTATACACGCATATTTTTATGAAAATGCATAATTTTCCTCTGTCCATGAGTCACACGTTTGCGCGAGTCACACCTTGGCTTGTACGGCACTCATTTATAATCATCAAATCAGTTGTAATGGAATTCCTTTGGAGTAATTTTGCGAACTTTTTATTACATTTACTAGGGGAAGTAATCACAACAATAATCTAATTACTTTTGGAAGTACTAAAATTACTTGTAACCGTTTCCCCTCCGCCCCCTCCCTTTGGAATGGCGCTATTTGGTCGTACAAGTTTCCTCCCAAAAAAGCCTCGAACAAAGTCTCCGACAAGTGGATGATGATTTACCAAAATTGGTGGATTAATATAAAGATAAGCAGTTAATTATTCGGTGGCTGCAATCCCATAACGGACGGTGCGAAACACCCGTTTTCAAACAGCTAGAAAGCATCGTCGTTTCGTGAAGCTAAAGTAATCGTAGAAGTAACGTTTTTTTTTTGTCTTTTTTCGGTTAACGGCCAATTACTTTATGTTTAGAGTAACATGGTAATTTAATGGAATACTTTTTTAAGCTAGAGTAATTGTCATTTTAATCGACTACTTTCTTTGGGCAACGTGTACAAGACTGGCCGCAACCCCTCTGTAAACAGCTGTATTCAAGGGGAAAAAAAAGTTTGTATACAAGTCGCACCATATTTGTACGGCGGTCGGCGCGGCGAAACAATGCATTGAAAAGCCCGCATATTTGTATTACGATCCCTCGCGAGCGAACGCAAGTTTTGATATTCTCGTCGACGAATCCAACGACAAATATACAAGTTCAAAATGAAGGAGAGGAGGAGAGACGAGAGCGCGCGGCTGACAGAAGCAGCTGCAGCTTTATGTCTACCCACTACTGTAATATCCTTATACCCGAAAGATAGCCCACCCCTAATTCTAACACGACTTGCTTTTATTTTTTTTTTTTGAAACACCGAAAGATGGGGTATTTTTAGTAATTGCAGTTCCCTGGCCAATGGTGACCTCGACATAAACGGTGTTACTGAACCACGGCGGGAAATGAGCGAACGTTGCTGACTAGGAAGGGCAGTCCGTCTTTGGTTCATCGCCCCTTCCTGGGATCGCAAGTTTCGAGGTTCACAATATTTAAAACTAGTATTTTTTTCAACTTTCTTTATTTTCTTATGGCACACCGAAAGTTAAAACCTTATTATCATCCGATTTGTCATCGATTTTAGGTGGGCCATCTCTCGGGTATTACGGTAATCATTCCAACCAGAGCTCGATGTTATTAGGCCCCTCTTCCTCGGCTTCTACCCATATACCCGCGTGACAAATTTATGCAGTTGAATTTTGTACTTTTGGAGAATAAAAAAAAAAAAAAAAAGTCGAACCGCTATAAATAAAATATTAAAAAAAAACCACCGACGAAAATTTTAAAGAAAAACAAACTTGATTTATACGTTGGAAAATATGGTAATGGTATCAATCTACATACCAGGTCGCCCACATTGTTACGCTATCTCCAACTAAACTTACACGGGTTCCAGCCCGTTTTCACTTCCTTTATAGATGATATCTCTGTCGATTGGTCGCCACCGTGACGCGCAAAAGACGGCGACACTCTGGGCGAACTTCCGGTTTCGAGCTTCTGTCGACAATAGAAACGCCTAAGCAACCAGAGACGCACTGAACGACTGGGCGCCCTTCCTCGGACCGGAGAGAACAAACCGTCGCTAACGTAGCGACGTGTGAGCTGACGTCACGCGCGAAAGAGACCAATCAGAGGTGGGCGCACGTCGGCTACGTCACGCCCCCGAGACATTGCGAGGACAGTATCACTCTTGACAAAGATAGCATATGATGAGGCCCGCCGTTACTCCGCCTCAGTGTCGGTTGGTATCGGCAGATTATCGAATGACAGTCGCGATTATATAGTTTCAAACTAATTTCCAACTCCGGACGTCGTTGCGCGGTAAGTTGGACTTTTCATCGAGAGAGGTGACGCGGTTCGGAATATTGCACTCTATAGTGACCGACGGTTAAAGAAATGCAGTGTGTGGTGACTTTGAAGCATATCATTATCGCTTCAGGGTCAATTAAATGGCGCAGCTACCCTACAAGAGCGCCCAAACTACTAATCGTGACTTAAAAAACGAGAACCATAATGAAATATTTCATTTCTTGAAATGTCAATCACTATATCTAAAATATAAAAATAATGAATCAGTTTTTTCTTTTCTTTTCTTGTTGTTTTTGGAGAACATGGAGATTGTTAATCGTGGCGTCCCAGCGAGGGACGAAGCTCAGAATACGATTTGATCGGATCAAATGCTAACCGAAATCATAGTATCTCCATTTTGTATTAATTGCAAACTCAATCGAAAAAAGGTAACGCAGCTTTCTAGATGGGCCTCTCGGCAGTGACCCCTTACCTCGTCTACATCGTTCCTTATTCGGCGCTTAATTTTCGCCAGAAGATTGGGGCTTCTTGCATGTAGTCTATACCCTATCGCGGGATACGATATCCTATCTTTGTACGACAGTTCTCGGCATTTTTAGAACATATGCTGGATGGAGATACGGACCGATTAAATAACGCGAAGCGATTCAGAGTCCTCCGTTCACTTGTTTTCTTTATTATTTCATATCCCTGCACGTGTATACTTTTGTGACCTTCAAAGCGAGCGTATCCACCGATAAGAAGCGTCCCAGAAGCTATTTCTCCAAAGATATTCCGCTGGTTGAGTCACTCACTGCAGCAATGTCGTTTTTTTGTTTTGTTTCAAAGACTCCGATAGCGCGTTACGCGGAACACGGTAACGGTTTGCTAAAAAGTCTCTATTACCCCCGGCAGCATTTTAGACAGAACTTCCGTTACACCTTAGTGAGCGCGTGAAGTGGTACACTTTGACGCGGCGTTCCTCTCAGCTGTATTTTTTTTTTTTTAACGGGAAACGTTCTTTGGCCAGTTGTTCCGGATTTTGTGAAGGTGTGGCCTATGATGTCACATTATTTCAGTTTCCCCGTTACATTTAGCGGAAAAATTGGCGTCGCTTGACCTCAACAGAAATTCAGTTTCCCCGCTAAATTGAGCGGGAAAAGTGACGTCACACGACTTCCCGTCACATGACCCAAAGGCAAATTCAATTTTCCCGCTGCGGGAAAATGGACGTCACGTGACCGCAATGCCAGTTCAGTTTCCCGCTAAATTTAGCGGGAGAAAACAATGTCACACGGCTTCGTGTCACGTAACCAGCTATACACAAACTCAGTTTCTCCGCTAAATTTAGCGGAGAAATTGACGTCACGTCGTATGATGTCACGTGACCTATGCTTTAATTCAGTTTCCCCGCTAGATTTAGCGGACGAATTGACGTCGCGGGGCGAATTGACGCGCGACCTGCCGGCCGACCCGACGGGGAAACTTAAAGGGGGGTGGAGACACCTGGAGGCATAGCTCGAGAAGAAATGCCTGAAGGTTACTATACGGAGCGTACGTTCGTCTGCATCTTTTGCAGGGGGTTGTGGTGACGTCAGAACGATGCCGAGCTCTGATTGGCTGCGATTAAAGCAGGGTGGGTAGATCTCAAGGCAACTTGCTTTGAGGTCTACCCACTATACTTCAACCGGAGCCAATCAGAGCTCTGCATCGTTCTGACGTCACCGCAGTCCCTGCAAAAGAAGCAGACGAATTTGCGATTCGTATAGCGCTAAGCCAAGAACGTTTCACGTAGCAGCACAGTTGCAGGTCAATTTGCGAAACATTTTTGTTTATTGCTTTTATCGATTGATAAAGTACTCTGTAGTCAGTCACATGTCTTCAACTATAGCTGTCCTGCTGGAGAAAAAGTCTACGTTTGAACGTCGTCCCAATTTTCGTTTCGACCTTCGTTGCCGAGCAGAGGAAAAAAAATAAAGAAGCGCTGTTTGTCAATCAAATTCCAGAAGGGTGTGACGCTTCTGAAGTTGTCGTTGCTAAAATCGAGACAGTATAGAGACTGACCTAGTATCACGAGGCTTTATTTCGAGTGTCTTCTCCTAGCAACATCTTTCAAACTTTAAAAGCGTTTCCTAACATTTTTTTTTTTTTTTTTTTCGTCTCAGCGGTTTCAAAATTTCAAAAGATGCGTTTCGCGCCTTGGTAGACACGCTTCTCTTGTTTTCACCTCTCGAAGCAACCGCCCGTGGCTCTTCCTCTTAAAGGCGTGAAAACGAGTTATGAAATCGTTAAAAAACCGAAGAACTGAAAAAACATAAACGTTGAAATATTACCTGTACACGAGCAACCCCTCCCCACACCTATTTTCCTCTTCTTTTTAATGCTGTTATTAGCTTGTCTGTCGTTTGGTTTCTTTCTTATTTCGGTCTTACACCTATATATATAAACGTTCTCCTCCCTTTATATTTCTATTGTGTCGTTCAGTTTGTAGCCCGCAAAATTCGCGTCTGCCCTTTTTTTCCCCCCAGTTTTTACGTCTAAATGGGTGCCGGCCCACTCTTATAATTGGAGAGATGTCTGGGCATGCAGAGAGAAAGTTTCTTCTGCAACTTTCTTTCATTCTCCATTCGTTCCCTCAATTATTTTTTTGAAGAGTAGGTTTGGCGTTCCCGGCTTTATATGGGCTGCTGTCATTTCGTTTTGCGTCACGCCAAATATGACGCCCCGAAGGCGCAAACGAAATGCAAAACAAAAATGAAAAGTAGGAAAGAAAAACTTGATCATGAAACAACATAATTACTCGAACATTAAAGTCGGACCAGACGGACTTGCATCAGCGTGGTAGGTAGGTAGGTGGCTGGTGGCGACGAAAACTCGTAAAAAAAAATAATAAATTGCATAATTTTAGTTCTTCTCGCGAATCACGTGATTCAGCTTTCTTTCCTGTTTTCACTTTCGCTGTGTGTCTTTTGGTTTGTTTACGTTTAGTCGCGAATTTAAGTTCCAAAACAACAAAAAACAACAAAACCTTCAGCGGTGTATAGGCGCTTGATTCGACTGGAGAGCGATGCGCCAAAGTAGGTGTACAACATTTTTTTTTTTTTTTTTTTTACTCTTTAGTAGGTGAATTAATGTACGCGTTACCAGGAATGACACTTAAGTTTACTTTAAAGAAAAAAAAACATGTTTCGAAAAATTCATTATTCATTAACATGTTTCTTGTGTTTTTCTTTAGAGCGATGCAATTCGAAGAAAAATGGGCGGTTTGTGGCTAGGCGCACGGCGTCGTCAGTGGTTACGACGGAAAGCGAAAGATAATTATAATAATATTAAAAAAAAAGAAGAAAAAAAATTGCGTTTTTATGCATGCGCGAGGGGGCAGACGCTAATTTGCATAAATAGCTCGTGCATTTCGAGAGAGAGAAAAACGAAAAAAAAAAAAAAAAAAAAGAAGAAAGTTTTGGGCCCGAGCGAGCATTCATTTTATATATGCCGCAAATCATGCCGCTACCGGCGCGTTCTTCTTTTTTTATTTTTTTTTCCTTGACGTTTATTTATTTGTCTTTCTATATTTAATTTACGTCTCGCTTCTATCGTCAGTCATGACTTTTAATGACTCGCGTTTTAATGACCCCGCTTCGCCGACTTCGCGGCCTTCGGGGTCGTAAAAATGGCCGCGACGTCGGAATTCGTGGCTGTGGCCGTAATGCCCGCCTTAACATATTAAAACGGAGAGAAGAAAAACAAGAAAAGACGAAATCAATGGTGCACTTTAGTGCGACGCAACTACAGTTTAAAACTGAGGCTTCGGGACGAAAGGGAAAAGGCTGGTTACGTAATTTGCGGTATGTGCCCAGTCTTTTTGATTGCTTTTTTTTATCTTATATTTTATATTTGGGCTGGGTTTTTCTTGTTTAGTCTGAACTCCGAGCCGACTTGAAACACGGCTTCAAATACGTTTTCAACTTGTACTTTGACTTGGGTGTTGACAATAAAAGCAATAAGAACTCGGTTATCATCACGTGAGTTCACATTTGACTTTGTGATTGCAACTTCTATTACAATTTTCGCCTCGAGTTACGTTTAACATTTGACTGACTTCAACTTTGACTCTGATTACAACTTCGGATTTAATTAGTATAGTCTTAAAATTTGGGTCTGCTTACAATTTTGACTTTAACTTGGATTTTAATTAAAACCGTCTTTAAATTTCGCTCTACCTACAACTTTGTCTTTAACTTTGACTCAAACTACAACTTTGACTTCAACTTTGACTTGGGTGTGGGCAATAACAACGAGCAGAACTCTGTCATCGTGTTAGACTTGACTTCGATTACGATTTCCACTACGGTTTTCACATCGCTGTACATTTCAAACTTTACTGTATTTAGGATTGACTTCAACTTTGACTCTGATTTTACTATCACTGTAATTACAGCTTTGGCTTTAATTAGAATAACAATTGAAAACGAGCGTGTTGGTTAATAGATACAAAACTTGAAAGTATAAAAAACAGAGAGGACGAGGACGGGACCAGGACATCTTTGAAAGATGTCCTAGTCCCGTCCTCGTCCTCTCTGTTTTTTATACTTTCAAGTTTTGTATTTAATTAGAATAGTTTTTTTTTTTAAATTCGGCTCTGACTTAAATTAGAACTGTCTTCAAATTTCGTCCCACATACAAGTTGGCTCGAACTACAAATTTAGCTTCCACTTTTGCTCTGATGAAAACTTTGACTTCAACTCTGGCTTGAACCTCGACTCGAATCGCAACTTTGACTTTTATTTTTTTTAGGCCAATTTTCGCCTCACGCTTCAATATGACATTCGACTTCGATTATTTATCAATTTACGACGTCATATTCGACGATCGTCGACTTACAACAGTCAAGACTACCTTCGTCTCCTACTGACTTCAATTCATAATTGAATCTTAATTTTTCTTTTCTTTTTTACTTCTTACTTGGCTTGGATTTGACCCAAACTTGACTTGATAAAAGACACGGACACCGCGATCACGTCCATCCCATAAACGCTATTCCGAATAAAATAAAAATAAAAGGCACCACCTAGAACACAACACCTGCGCATTACGTCATCCTTACTGGGTCCCCGACCCGCGCCAAGCGGCCAAACACTGAAGTTCCACGAGGTCCCGCAGGCCTTGTCTTTTATGTCATGTAATAATCAAGTAAACTAAAGTCAAACCATATCGAAAATATTTTTTAACAAGTTGTTATTTTATGAGATATATATTCTGGAAAGGGTGCCTACGTTTTCGAGAAAAAAAAAAAAAAAACTGTTGAAGGGGCCCCTTCGTAATGAAGGGTTAGGTAGTGACCAAAATGTTAGCCCAGAATTTGACGTCAATAAAAAAAAAACACAGTAATAAACGAGAGCAAAGTTACACAAAGCTAAGGTGCAATTGTGGTGCATACGTGATAAAAGCAGAAGGGTATAAAACCGATTGAAATGCGAGAAAAGCGAACGTGATGCGATTCCGAACTCTATAATCTCGTTGCAGAAACAACCAAAATAAACATGGCATTATACGGCGATCGCACCCGTTAACGAAAGGCCGAATACGGGCGTTTGTTCAACCTCGTTTTCTCGGCTGCATTATTCTCCAATTAAGCGAGCTTAAATAACCCCCAAGACGCGTGCCAAGTCTTCGGGTGTAACCCGAACATGACTGATAACTGTAATGCGAAAAGAAAAAAAAAATTTACCCAGAAACAAATGAAACCTTGCGAATAGACCGCTTTGGCTCGTAACAAAACTAGGGTGGAACTCGCGAACAAACATGGAAACACGTCTGACCACGTTATAAACAAAAAAAAAAAAAAAAAAAAAACTAAGATTAAACAAGTCGCGTAAGTGAAAAGATCGCTAATAGCTGTAGCAAACAAACACACACACACAAAAAAAAGAGAGGGCACGCGCCCTCCGAATGAATAGCTCGGGGTAATATAACTCTCCGCTCGGACAACTAAGAAAAAAATCGTATATTTTAATAACCCGCAAGAGCACGACATCGAAGGTTAACATTTTTTTGCACGAACAACGGTGTGGCATGCATGCTCGCGGGGCGGCAAGGTTATCTATCGTTTCTGGTTTTGTCCCATTGCCGTTTTCCGATCTTTCTTCTCTCCCCCTCACTCTCTCCCCTCCCCCTACCCTCCCCTCGCCCAACCAATATCCCCAACTCCACCAAATTACAGCGTACACGTCCGCTACAAATGTTCTCACAGAAACACAACTCGTAAGTTTGGGTCTTGAAGTAGCCGAGAGCGAGCTCTACGTCGTTTTGCTCGGAACACGTGTGTAACCGCCTCTACGAAAAAAAATATAAATAAAAGAAACGATTTCGAAGGCTACCAATAATATACATAGTATGTAGACAAAGGAAAATTTTAGTGGGCAGTTAGGAGAACGATAGACCGAGCAACCGACCGACCGCAACGTTGGAGGAAGTACTAGCCTACGTACCTACGAGAGAGATTATTTGAGACACTCGCAATTAATGCAAATTACTACTCTCTCGCCACTTTTTTTTCGAACCGGAAGAGTGAGGGGGAACTTCAAAACTTGCCCTTGTACACGTGAAAGTATCGAGGGTTGTGGGGGTGGAAAGGGGTGGAGGAGGGTAAGGCGGAGAAAGAGAGGCATAGGGGAGGAGGTGGGTGAGAAGGGAGGGGGCGTGTGAGACGTGGAAGGTCAACTTAAGACACGGAAGACATTCGGTCGTGATATCGCAACCCACTGAAACGTTGTTGTTACGTTGTTTGTTCATCGTCTACTTTTTTTTTTATTTTTTATATTTTCCGGGCTCAAGAACGAACCACAAAAAAAGCGACCGCGAAAAGCAGAAAAAACTGGGTTGTTTGAGTGACGTTTCAAGGTGGTTTCGTGATCTGCACGTCCAATACTTTTCAGCTTTGAGAGCGCGAGTCGTTCGAGAAAAGTAAATAACAACTTCGTAAAAAAAAAAAAAAAAAAGGTAGAAAATTACACGGCGAAGTTATAAGATGCGAGGTAGTTGAGGGGGAGGTGCCAGCACGAGTGTATGTGCGGTATATATTCGCGCTGTGAGGTCGATGCAAACTTTGTACTTTTATGTTTATTTTATTTTTTTATGGTTGCGCGCTGTGCACGACTTAACCTTCCGGCGTACCGATTGTGAACCGACAGCTCTGATGGTCGTACACTCGGCCGTGGTGAAGCGATTAGCTCAATTAACTTCTATTGTTTCGATGGGATGAGCCCCGCGGATGGGATGCTTTTGCTGCGCGCGCCGCCGAGTTGGAAAGAAAGACGATGTGCTGCCCGAACTTGGCGATTACTCCTTCTTCCCCTTAGACTGACTGGAGTACGGTAGTTGTGTTTTGTGTATACGGTAAGACAACGGGAAGTCAGATAGCCCCCAATGGGCGCCCGGTGTCTCTGCTGTAGGCGAAACATGTAGCCAGTGCTGTAAACCTGCTAGGCTGGGGACTTTAACGTACGCTACGCGGTATAGTGGCACTCGACCGCACGCAGGTACGATGCTCAATTAGATCGAAACGCGGGTGGGGTTTGGACCCGGGATCTCTGAGTTGCTCGAACGGAGTGTTTAGGTTTGTTTGTCCAGTTGGTATGCGGAAATGGTAAAATACGTTACAGCGGCTCCACAAAACAAGGTCTTCCGTCTTATTTCAGGAATGAAAATAAGCGAATGTCTTCGGTAGTCCCGACCTTCTTTTCAAGGACGATCGCGCGGGATCTCGGAGGACTGATCGAGAAAGATAATTAAGAAAGATAGCAACGAGATGCTTCATATTATGCTTAATATAAGATCATACTAGCGGTTTACATTTGCTATCATAAACGTAGAAATAAATTAGTTTCGTCTTATGTCCGAGCATGCTGGACGCTGTAGGAGTTCATAGATTGATTAATAGAGGGGACTAAACTTTGTTTAGTCGGACGGCCAATGTTTTTTTTTTCTTTCTTTTTTACATGTAGTTTTCCAGGTAAAACCGTGAGCACAATAAGTTACACCCTACGTTTCTTAAGTTGTCCGTAATGATATTTATTGAGAAAATAAGAAATCACGATTATTTCTTTGATTGGGCTTAAACCCTTCTGGCCTCGTTCTAAAGAAAACCAAGAATCGTGAAACCAATAAGTAACCCCTTCTGTTTCATAAGCTGTCGGCTACTTTCATACAATCATGAATACGGAGCTTTCAACGATTAATCTTGAGAAACTTTAGCCGAAAAGGTCATGTGTTTATTATGGTTGCTGAGGAAAAAAGAAAAAAAAAAAAAAAAAAAAAGAAGCTTAAATGGAGGAAGAGACAGCACGCGGATGGCTCGAATCTGGGTCGCCAACTTTACAGATTGGTGTCTTCCAACCGCGACAATAGGAAAGTTGTTGTTTTCGATAAGCTCTTATCTAGAGCGCAAATAACAAATAGCGATGATACTCGCAAAAGTACAGGTCAGTTAAAAACAAGAACAAAAAAGCTATAAGAAAAAAAAAAAAAATAAGGGTCAACTTTCGCTCCCCGACCGGCGACTTCCGTCTCTCCAACTGCAAAGTTTGTTTTGCGATAACGACTCCGACGATTTGCATAAACACGCGTTCGCCACGTGCATCGTGACCCACTTGGGGGGACGGTGCGCCTTTAAAGTTTCGTTTTCGCTCGACTCGTTCGACAAACGACCGGACCCGGTGGGATTGAGTGGACGGCTCTCTCGTTTTAAAGCGGCACTGATGAGGAATTTACGCTTGCTGAGACTTACTCCGGCACACACGACGAGGGTTCCAACTTCCCCAAACAACTAATTTCAATTCCAAATCCGTCTTGTTTGTGTGTGTGTGTGTGTGTGTGTGTGTGTGTGTCTGTCTGTCTGTCTGTCTGTCTGTCTGTCTGTATGTCTGTCTGTCTGTCTGTCTGTCTGTGTGTGTGTTTGTGTGTGTGTGTGTGTGTGTGTGTGTGTGTGTGTGTTTGTGTGTGCGTGTGTGCGTGCGTGCGCGCGTGCGTGCGTGCGTGCGCGCGCCTGCACGCGCACACACGATTAGCGTCGGTCTAGGATCGTGTTTTCGGGGCTGCGGGAGGTGGCCGTAACACAACTGCTCAGCAGTTTGCTACGCAACTGTTTTACGTGAAACGTTCTTTGGCTAGTTTCTTCGGATTTTGTGAAGCCGTGGCTTGTGACGTACCCATAATGCGACGCACGAAGTGTTGCATTGTGGGACGTCACAGACCTATACATACTAATTCAGTTTCTCCGCTAAATTTAGCGGGGAAGTTTAGCCGGTGTATAGGCCACGTGAATTTAATTTCCCCGATAAATTTAGCGGGAAAATTGATGTCACGTGATTTGATGTCTGGTAACCTACGCATCAATTTAGATTTTCTAAATCTGGAGCTAACATTAACGTCACGTGGCTTATACACCAATTCAGTTCTCCCCTAAAATTCAGCGGGAAAATTGATATCACGTGACCTGCTGTCACGTGATCCTAGAGGCCATGAACATACGCAACACAATTGCCCAGCAATTTGCTGTACAATTCCTAGACGCAGGTATTTTAGGCATTTTTCCGCATGTGAACACAGACTTTAGATTAGGCTAGATTAGATTAGATTAATAAATATATAGATTGAATGATTTTAGTGGCTGTCAACAGCCGAGAGGCCTACAAGACAGTACACTTCGTCGAATAAAACACAGCCGCTGCCGTTCCCAAAGGCAGAGTAAAGAGAAAGTGAAATAAACGTCATCAAGATTAAAAAAAGAATATATCAGACATATAATGATTTTATAGTCACACAAAGTCAATTAAAAATGTCATGCTCCAAAATTTTTAAATTGTATGCCTCTTGCAACCGTGTTATTGGACACTTGACGTGCATATCTTTGTGAAAACTGTGCAGCTACGTTGAACGCATGCTGGTGAAAATCCAGCCTGGAGTCCACTTGAGCACCAAGTTCCCGCACAAGAGACACGCGCTGTATCTGACTGCCAGAGAGAATACACCTGAACACGACGTCTCCTGCTCATAGACATTATCGAAGTCTTCTTGAGATGTCGTTGCAGTCCATTTGCTTTGCACTATTGCTCGACAGAACATGCGTCGTTTTTTAACAGAAAGCAGTCCTGCACTTTCTCGGCCTTTCTGAACTATTTCAAGCCATCGGCGTACAACAATGCTTTGGGGTTATGCACCTGCGACGGCAAGTCATTAATGAACACTAAAAACAACAACGGCCCTAGGTTGGAGCCCTGGGGCACATCTGATAATGATGCGAGCGGCACTGACATAAATTAAAAAAAAATCTAACTCGATTCTGGCGATTTCCCAAGTAACTTGCAAATCATGAACAGGAACTCGTGCATAAGCCACACTTATTCAATTTGGATAAAAGTGTTTTGTGTGAAACCTTGTCAAAAGCCTTTGACATATGAAAGTTAATAGTGTCTACTTGACCGCGGCTGTGTACTAGAGGTGCACTGAGCCCGAAAAAAACACTCATGCTTGTCTCAATAGATACATTGAATATCTTGCATGAACCGATATTTGAGTTATCTGCGTTAGCCACGCCCGCCGTGTCTGAAGCTGTCTCCTATTCAACAGACGAGCGCGATCGGCTCAGATTTCCGACGAGGACAATCGAGAAGTTGGAGAGGCGTACATAAAATTGCAATTCGAGGTCTTCAGAACGCAGCGAGACATCAAATGAAGAAGTCATTCCGGTTATTGGCTCGAATCTCCCGCAACAACGGGCGATGCTTACGACAGGGACCACTGATTAACTTCTTCGGCCATCGCTGCACCCTGGGAAAACGCTGCTCGATACCTTTTATTATTATTGTTTTGTCATTATTCGGTCGTAGCAGGGGGGAGCTTTCATTTGGAAATTGTTATACTGGCCCGGAACGCGAATGTAGTACTTTTCGAAAGATGGGTCGTTACTGACGTCATGATGACACCTGCGACCCAATCACCAATCACGGCTGTTGAAGACGGCTTTATTGCTTCTATAGATGGAAATTGGTTCCACGATTTTTTTTTTTTTATTATTATTATTTCGAACTCGAACATGGTTATCTGGGAACGCGGGACCACTTAAGTTGCGAACGCGTCTCGAGACAAACAAAAAAAATGAAAATGATCCTTATAAGAGACAAGAACGCGACCCTGCAGAAGTCGTCGACCGGGTTGTTTAAAGGCGACCACTTTGAAACTCTTCCTCGTCTAGTCAAACTAAAATTATCGCAGTTAGAGAGTTGCAACAGCGACTCGACTTCAAAGTTGGGCGTGGGACTCGAGGGCCGAAAGAGAGCATAAATAAAAAGAAGAAAGAGATAAAGATGATCGACCACGGCCGATTTGGAACTGCACTAAATTTGATGGTTGATCTTAGCACCAATGGTGTCCGCTTTAAGCGGAGAGGTGCGTGCACGCGATGTGTTGTCGAAGTTCGGGCAATCGCACGGGTCGTCCGCTTATTGTGAGTCTCGTATCGTTTTGTTAAGCGACCTCGTAATAGGTCTTCGTGTCGGTTACATAAAGATATAGGGCTCGACATTAAGCCGTTTATTGGAACAATGTTGTTTAATACAACGGCTACTGCCTCCTAAACTTTGGGATATTGTAGAGAAAAATAAATTTAGCTTGAAATTGTGAAGTTCGAGACTCACAAACTTTGAGTATAAGAGAACAAACATAATGCCACGCAAGCTTAGTGAGCTTGAACATTAATGTTCGTCGAAAAAGCCGACTCGTGTTTTTCTCCCGCGCAGAAATGCGACTACCCTAGTGTGGCTCTAGGAATTGCGATATGATCCTAAACTTTCGGAGCTCGATAGCACCTTAAACAAAAATAAGATTCGATTTGGCACGAAAATTCGACGTGGGTTCCTTTTCGGCAGAAGAAACGCGGGCCCCGACCGCCGTTTTCTCATGTAAATTTTCAGAACCATCGCTCCTAAGCTTTGTGGCAGATAACGCTCTGTTCTGAAACCTTGTTGATATAGTTCCGGCCGCCGACGTTGCACTCGGAAAAGATTTCTAGCTCCAGGTAGCCCATAGTCTATTTCCGCGGAGCGAAAACCGCCGTTCCTTTTCTGGGCTAACACCTTGTAGGTTTAAAACGGCTGATCGCGGCTCACTGATCGGATACCGACATTGCGTCGGAACTTGTCCTATGCTTCCATCACATCACAAGTTCAACCACTAGCGGGCTATACTTTCTGAAAGCCAGTGAACGCCGAGACCCGACCACGTGGTTCTCGCTAACCAGGACGAACGTGAACCCTGAGAACAACGAGTTCTGTTCCGTGTCCGTTTATTAACGGCAGTAATTTTTTTTTCTTTAAAACGCAGTTAGAAAAATAATGTCACCTAGTGTCGGTCTGAGCGTTTAACCATTCGACAGCTCGCGAGACGCTGCCAACCTTTTTAAAGAACATCTTCGCACTAATGGTTCTCTCTCCGACGAACACGTGAACTCCGTCGCGAGTGTCAGATTAACCGTCGTACGTCGATTTCGTGTAGGAGAAGTAAGTGCGTGTTTTACGTTGGGACTGAAAAAAAAAATATATTAGGAGGGCGAGGGGGAAAAACATCACCAATCATCGCTATCGTCATCGGACGCGGAGGGCTGGGGTTATCACAATTACATTCATTCCGCGGGCGGAATTCTTTCCTCGAGCTAAAACCAGTACGCCGCTAAGATCGACGAGAGGACTAATGTATCCCTCCGCCAAATAACAGACGAATAAGTAGGATATACATAAAACAAGACCGTTAAAAAAAGGAAAACCCGAGACAACAAAAGAGAAGAGAGAAAACTTAATGCACGAATCAAACGTGAACGCCGAAAGCAAATGGAAGGGAGGAAGCTTCCAAAGCAGAAGAGAATGGCAACAACACCAATCACGCTAAAACAAAAGACGGCTTAAAGAAAGAAGGATGGGAAGAGGAAAGGAAAAAAAAAGGTTTTTTCTTTTTATTTATCTTTCTTTCTCATCTGCGTTTATAACGACCAACGCATAATGCTTATTATTCGCTTCCCGCAACGTTAAAAACACGACGAGACACACAAGAAGAAAATATGTATCCGGTTTTTGCTGTTGAATCGAAGTGGAGACCTTGAATATGAGGTCTCATCGCCCCCTCTCCACCCTTCACCCTCGATCTCTCTTTCACTAATTTTTGTTTTTCTTAATAGGTATCCCTTTGTCTTTTTTTTAAACTTGCGTTTATGGTGTCATTTTTTCTTGTGCTTTGAGGTATTGTGTACGTTTGAAGTACAAAAGGGGGGCTGTTATTATATTAGTGTCGTTTCGGAACGTGTACGCTGTTTTTAGCGTTAGGGTTAGCCCCGCGTTCTCGCGTCGTTTCTTGTGTTTCTTTTTTTTTTTTTTTTTTTTTTTATAGGTACACTGAACGATAGAAAAAGGCTTTCAAAAGGCAACCTTCGCGCTTTAATTGACCCTTTAAAGCGTGACGTATAGAAGATTTCGAAATAATTGTCTCGTGTTTCTACGGGGAGAAAAGATTGGCAGGTGGTGGCGGAAAAAAAGAGAACTACAACATGCCAGATTGTCAGACTCCCTTTAAAGAAGCACTACTCTGGTGTTAGAGCTTGTCTTAATTTTGATGTCGATAACTAAGTGGACGCCCTCTGAGCTTCCCGAAAATCGGAAGATGTGATCATATGCGGCATATTTTTATATAAATATATATAAAATAGTGATTAGACACGAAGAACGTGATCAAAGATCGCGATACGCCCCTTCTCTCACGGACATGTCGCAATCTTCGATCACGTCGTTAATAAGGAGACAGACGGGGCATGATTGTAAATTTGTGTTTCCGTGGGTCAGTTAGAGAGCGTGGATTAAGTTGTCGCCATAACATAGACCACGTAGGAACCTTCTCTGCGCCTTTTTTGACGAAAAACCTGCGACATTATACAAATAACAGAATTAAAGAAACCTGCCCATAGTAACTGGCAGGGTGAGAACGGAGGGTGATGAGAACCGCCTCTTGTGCGAGCTTTCTGACTTCAATAACGGCTTCTCGGGAGCCTTGAGAGTGCACGCGAAGTCAAAGCACGGTCGAAGGCGACAAATGCTCGCGGAAGTCTAGTCGCTGCGCGCGTGCCTGCGAACCATCGACGTTCGGTTATGAACTCTTTCCCATGGCCCAGTCGATAGATAGGCGATCCATATTCTTCATGTACGATGCTGCGAAGGCTAGGAGCTCGAGCCCTTACTTAGCCTTGGAATCTGCTCGCATTTCACAAGCTTCCGTGTGGGGTCAGCGCCGTCGTAGTCTTTGGAATCGCACCCGTAGTCGGTGTCGTGCTTCACTAAGCTTCTATCGCAGGTAGACCCGTCGCAGCGAACAATTCTACGCTTTGCCTGCTCATGGCAGTCGATCATGGGAGCAGCTCATGGCAGTCGAATCTCACTGTCGGATAGACGACATTCAGATTTTCCAGTCGGATCTGCTACGAAGAAGATCCGCAAATGAGTGTCACAATATCGCGCTGAAAATTTCTTCTAATATGTAGATTACTTTCTGAAGTTGGTTGAGTATAATCTCGAAATGCACAATATATTAGGCAAAAAAAAAAAAAGTAAGAACAAAACGAAACAAAGCAACAACAAATTGTTTACGTTAAAATGAAGCGGCCGTTACAAACGGTTTTTACATAATTGGCGTGACGACTGTCAGGGAGCGTCGGTGATCAATCAACAATTAGTCATATTTTTAATTACTATTTTTTTTTCGGAGAAAACGGGTTCGTGGCGCAAAAAAACGACTCATGTTAAAGTGATTATATAAAAAATATATGGTCATAACCTCCGTCCAGTAATTGCGTTGCGCGTGTGTTTAGACAGCCGGAAATCTGTCAGCCCCAGTCTGCGTCTGATGTGACCGTTGTAGACGAGAAGTGTAACCAGTGCAGTACGACTCCTAGCTTGGGGGTCTTTAACGTGCACCCCGCAGTAGTGACACACGACCGTACGCCGATGCGAGGCTCATCGAGATCGAAATGGGCAAGGGTTGGGATTGAGCCCAGGGTCATAGCCTCCTATAGACTGAGAAAGCCTCGTAGATCGCCACGAGAAGCGGCCGCCGAAATGGAAAAGGTTGAGAGGCAGACAGCGGATGGAGAGGAGAACCACGTGACTGGTGCTCCGCTGCGGCGAGACGCCGAAAAACACTTCTCCCGAGCGAACAAGTGTGTTTCGGGTCCTCGCCGCTGCAAAAGGTGTGCGCCGACATCCAGGTTCTCCGAGAAATCGCTCTTTGATGCTCTGTGCTGCCGGATTTTCGCGCTCCAAATCTGCGACCGGGTGCTCAATGGCTCCGTCGTCGAACTGCCAGGCTTTGTGAGTATGCGGAGGGCAAGTTCGTCTGCTTCTTGCGCAGGGGGTAGCGGTGACATCAGAACGCCGAGCCCTGATTGGCTGATCGCGACCCCCTATCTTAGCGTCGTCTGCTCGCAACGTCGTCTTCGTCTGTCTTACCTTTCCTGCGACTTTCGGAAGGGCAGAGGCCAGATTCACGAAACGATCTTACGCGAAAAATGTGCGTAAAACATAACTTAAGAACAAAGTCGTATTCAGGAAACGAAATTTTTGTAAGTTTTGCGCAGGTTACGACGAAATCCTCTGACAGCTTCGAAGCTATCTTACGCACTTGTTGCGATCAAATCAGCACGGCCGACAGCGCCGCGGTCGCGACGACCCACGGACGTTAATTTTTCTACGTGCGCTTCTCACGCGTCCCGACTTCAAGCAGCCAGAAAAAAGTAAAAAGTACTTGAGACAGACCACGACGAACAAGAACGCTATATCCACAAACACCCGGGAAAAGCTCCAACGACCACGATTCCACCGAACGCGACCAAGCGAGCTTGCAGTTAGGCCTAGCAGGCACTCCGCGACTCGGCGACCGTCTCGACCGGCTGGCGTGCTGAATGGAATATGTTCGCGCGACCCTTGTGAGCCCTTCCCGTATTATACTTTGATTACTGACCTCAATTTTAGATTAAGAGGCCAATCTCTTCCTCTTGTCCTCTCCTTGTTTTCCGAGGCAGCGGTGACTCTCGCCGGTGAAAAAGCGGTGAATCTCCGACAGACGCAGGAAAGGTAAAGCAGCCATCGCTTTGACTAGCAGACGTAAAGCAGACGATGTTAACTGTGCCAACCCGCCGACGCCGTTAAAGAGTGAGGGGTCTCGCCGCACGCGAAAGGAGGGAAAAAGTATTTGGGAGGGAACTTGCGGACACTAACCACTCTCACTCTCACTTCTTAGCAAACAAACCTCGGCGCCTCGGGACACCTCGCCAGTGAGTCCTTTGACTTCCCTCCCTAATGCGCGTCTGCCAGTTGTTAGACGAAAACAACGTACCGCTCGAGTTATTTCGTCTGCCCTCTCTGAAAAGCGAAGTCGAGCTCGCTCGTTAAGACCTGCACTTCCGAAAGTCGCAGGAAAGGTAAGACAGACGCAGACGACGTTGAGAGCAGACGACGTTGCAAAGGAGCAGACGACGCTCAGATAGGGGGTCGCGATCAGCCACTCAGGGCTCGGAGTTCTGACGTCACCGCCACTTCCTTTCTCATGCGCAGAAGACGAAAATGAGCCCACTTGCGAGGCGTATAGAGGAGGCCATGCAAGGATTCTCTGGCTCTGCAACGCGAGCTTTCGTGCTCCAATTTGGGGTGCGTCGATTGCAACCAAGCCTGATACACGTTACTAACGCCGCTTTTGTGACGCTTATGCTTCATGCGCTGAAAGCTGAAGTAGGCTATCCGCAACAGTTTGCAGTGATAACGATCCGGAACACAGCACGGGTACATTCGCTGCTAAGCTTTTACTTTGCGGCATCACATATCAAAAACAAACAAAAAAGAATGCTGCTTACGACGTCACGAGGAGCGCTCGACCAATCACAGAGAGGCGACCGGAGCGACGCACTTTGACGTGAACATTAATCAAAACGTGTACTAACGAAATCTTTCATTTCCCGACAAGCAACAAGCAGAAGAACTAAGCACAGTAACAAGGCATAACCAATGGTTTTCCCACGACGGGGTGTAGAGATCGTAGGATACGACTCGCGTAATTAAAGTTTGGTTACACTGATCGAAGACGCTTGACCACCAGGGGCTCACTTTGCGAAATTCCAAAGAGGAAAGATTTCCAAGTGTAGTCCCTAATCACACTCAGGAATGCACAACGCCCGAAACGTTTTTAGCACGTACACGCAAGTGTCTTTTTTAGCTAGTAACGTTTTATTGCAAATAAAAAGAAAAGAAAATGGGCGCGTGCATTGCTTTGACCGGTTTTCAAAATGCGCTACCGCACAAACACCCTTACGAATTCAACTTTACCCGGGACTTTAATATACGCGTTAACATTTGTTGTGTGTCGATTGCGGAAACGCATTGATGCCGTGTTTGCGCCCATGGTGTTTGCGGCCATCATTGTGTAGAAGACACAGTGCGAGCGACACGCGAAACTAGCGCGACTTTCTTGCGTATCTTAGCTCTCCGGAATACTAGTTTATGTCTCCCAGTCACAAAGCTCTAGTTCTCTCCCCCCCCCCCCCCCCCCCAAACTAAAAAAAAAATAAAAAAGCTTGTTGGTGTGTTCTCTTTTTTATTTACTGTTAACAGCTATTGTAAGCATTCAAATAGTGCTCGCATTTTTTTCTTACTGTCTATGGAACATTCTAAAGAAAATAAAACCGCATGCAAATAATACTAAAAAAGAGAGAGAGAGAGAGAAAGATAAAGAGAGCTCGTTATCGTGCATTTAAACGAGAAAAGTACGCCGTTAAAGATGGCAGTGCTTTTGCGATACATCGTTGAAGATTACGTTGAAATGCGATAGCATTGGGGCTGGTCTTCTGTCCAGGCTAGACTCCGCCGATTAAATTGCGATGAACCCTATCGCGAGAAACTATATGCTTTCTCTCACCCAGCGTCTCTCTTTGGCACGTCGAGCGCGGCCGTATACTCAGCGCGTCGACGCCCCTTGTGCTCGTCTATCTGCCCTTCACTCCGCCCCTTACTCTAGCGCATACCCAGGATTCGAAGACACGAGCGCGCCGACACTACTTGCGCCATCTATCGGCAGCGGTGGCGGGACGGCCCGTAACTCAATGGGACGAACTATATATTTTTTATTTCACGAAATTCTAAGCGTCGCATTATTTTGCTCTCAGCGACCTTTTTTAGTAGATACCCTTTTTGTTCATTGTGCTAAATTTAAGGACTGTATGTCTATGATAAATAGAGCCAACTGGCAATCGCAAAAAAATGCATTATCCTTATGGGGGTACTGTGATTTACAGAGAAATATTTAAGTTCAAACTTGATTTACAAACTAACCACTCCGTATCGCGAGTTGCTCTCTACGGTTATATAAGCTCCAGTTCCCCAGCTACATCATGGTACTATTTTCTTTGCGATCCGATAATTCTACGAAGTGCCCTCGTCATTAAAAGAACAAAAGGCAGGGCTCTCCAAATGAATTCAGGGCCGTTTAGAGCAGTAAAAAGCTGTTTCTCGCGCATAATGACAAATTAAATAAATTAATCTTACCATGTATACTACATGATAAATGTGCATCATTAATTCCAAGCACATATTTACCAAACCCCGGGGTTTGAACCTGGAGTTCCTGAATAAAAAAAATATAAATGAAATTTGAATTAGTTTTACGGTGGGGCAAGAACGTTTCTCCGGAAGGTAAAAGCATTTCTCTGTAAGGAAGATACAATATTACATCTAATTTCTCAAATCAAGGTAAAAAATATATATTTATCAAGCAGCACTAACGCCACGCACACGAATAAAAAAATTATTACGCTGACTTCAACCACGCAGTTATAATAATGATGTGATTTTAAGTGCACTTGAGAATACATTTTTGACTTGCCGTTCTTGAACGAGTTATTTAAATATGATCTTAATATAATTAATTAAAATTCATCTTAATCCTTTGGGCATACTCAAGACAGAAAATGAGCAGCGTGTTATGAGCTGCGCTGGGTATTTGTTTGAGATTTTTTAAACCCTTTCGTAGGTACAATATGTCCGATGATCACGTGGTTGGGGCACGTGATGTCACAGTGTCGCGTCATAACGTCACGTCACGTGACACAATGTAGAGTTATGTCATAGTATCTTGACATCGTGATTTTTAGTGTCACGCCTAGGCCTCAAGTCATGTGCATTGTGTAGTATTGCGTGACGTTGTCACATGGTTAGTATCACGGGACGACGTTATGCTGATGAAGTAACGGGGTCACACCTCGCTTATAATGTCACGTGACGATCGTGCGCTAAATTGGGCGGGTGATTTAGCATTTCTGCAATGCATTCTGTAACTTTTACATAGCGGGACCTAATTAGCTATATTTTGTGGGCGTTTGACGGTTTTTAGAGGCCGTTCTCGTGACAACTTGTCACGCTTTCTGAGCACAGCGGGATTACACGTATGAAATTGACCGCCTAAACGCGAAATCGTGCGAGCCGCGGGAGGTGTTGCCTTTGAATATGTTCTCGGCGAAACGCTCCGCGCTCGTGACGCGCGCAAGATGGTCGCTTTGCATGTCAGCTTCTTGGCAGTAGTGGCAATACAGATCTCTATTGTGTACTCCGTTCACCCCTGGGGTATCCACACGAAGGAGAAATCCCCCACTTTCCTCCGAGGATCGCGCATCACGTGAGACATACGTCATCCCTTTTTGACGCCTCGCGTCGCCGTTCTCCCGTTTTCCTCCGTGGCGGAGGCGCGGAGGCTTCGTGCTGTCAGCACGAAAGCTACCGGCGTGCGGTCGTGTATCACTACTGCGTGATGCACTTTAAAGACCACAGGCTAGCGGCTGTACCGCACTGGCTAAATTTCTCATCTACAGCTGGGAGACTCGTCGCCCCCGTGAGGCAGACCAAGTTCTAGGCTGTATAAACACACACACAACCCAATTATTATTCCACATGTGCACGCGGCAGAGCCGGGGACGCAGTTTCCCGGGTGGTTGACGTCATGACATCCGTCCGCAGAGTTCTCCTTCGTGTGGATACCCTAGAATCTCCGCCTTCAGCACGAGCTCGCTCGCTTCCACAGAGCTTTAGTTGCGCGTTGCGCGTTCACACTTGTGTTAGCAAGGGCAGTAAGCTCGAGCGGAAGGTGGAGCTTCTAGTCTCAGCTTAAACGGCGTATAGTAGGCTGGAATGCGGATCAGGGGAACGTCGGTGGCGCCACAGGTGGACATTGATTGACCCCGGGTGATACACACAAGTCTAAGGGAGAAACACAAAGAAGAGGAGTATTGAAGCTTGTACGCGGTGCTCGAAGGCAAGTATTTTATGATGTGCTGCGATCATTATATCAGGTGTTTGGAGATCGAATCGGTAGAGTTCAAGTATTCGAACGCAGATTAAAAAATAAAAGCGCCAGAGCACCACCGATTGTGCCGGCGTCGCTTGCTTCAGTTGCTAAATAAATGACACGTTCAGCAAATGAACGGCACGCTCCAAGCTTTAAATCGTCAAAGAAGCCCTCACTGAAGTTTAAAGCAAAGGCTCGCCCCAGCAATAGTCTGTGCAAGCTCCCGAAACGATGCAAATGTCCTCAGCAAAGGCCAACTTACCGCTTGCTAGCCTCTGACGACGTCCAGATCATGAACGGCTACACATTGTCTGTCGGCAACTCTTGTCTTATTGAACCGCATCACAGTTTACACCCAACAAAGCCGCAACCCTCGACCCTAAAGCACAAATCAGTTATTAAAATATATTAGTATTGTATCGCTTTTGATAATTGCGACGAGAATATTAACTTTCATTCCCACATAACATAAAAGTCTCATCGTCGAGAACAGCTTACTAAGGTAAGAAGTAGTTTTCCCCGTTTTTCCCGTAAAGTTTCATGCATTCCCTTGTGTGAAGCAATACGTGACGGTGGTGCCGCTCGACCCCAGCAGTAAATAACGGCCGAAAAGGGGGCGTGGTCTGCAAATATTGGGAAAAGGTACTGCTTTCAGGAACCTAGGGTCCTACCCTGAGTGCACTCTAACTCCCCACATATGATAGCAGGCTTCGTCAAATTTTAGAATCCCGGAGAGCATTTTCACAATCGCTTCATTTCTCGAGTTACTTTAATCGGAACATGGTCTCTCACTTCAGAAACGGTCAAAAAAGGGTGTAGTTCAAAAATATGGGCAAAGGCGCCGCTTACAGGCACCTAGGGTTCAACCCTCAGAGTACTCTAGCCCCACACATATGAGAGCAGATTTGGTCTAGTTTTAAAATCCAAGAGAGCATTTCGGGAATCGGATTACTTCGCGAGTTATTTTAATTAGAACATACTCTCTCCCATCAAAAACGGCCAAAAAGGGGGCGTGGTCCGAAAATTTGGGCAAAGGCGCCACGCTCAGGCACCTAGGTTTCAACCCTCAGAGTACTCTAGCCCCGCAAATATGAGAGCAAACTTGGTCTAGTTTTAGAATCCAAGGGAGCATTTCTAGAATCGAATTACTTCGCGAGTTATTTTAATTAGAACATACTCTCTCCCTTCAAAAACGGCCAAAAAGGGGGCGTGGTCCGAAAATTTGGGCAAAGGCGCCGCGCTCAGGCACCTAGGTTTCAACCCTCAGAGTACTCTAGCCCCCCACATATGAGAGCAGACTTGGTCTAGTTTTAGAATCCAAGGGAGCATTTCGGGAATCGGATTACTTCGCGAGTTATTTTAATTAGAACATACTCTCTCCCTTCAAAAACGGCCAAAAAGGGGGCGTGGTCCGAAAATTTGGGCAAAGGCGCCGCGCTCAGGCACCTAGGGTTCAACCCTCAGAGTACTCTAGCCCCACACATATGAGAGCAGACTTGGTCTAGTTTTAGAATCCAAGGGAGCATTTCGGGAATCGGATTACTTCGCGAGTTATTTTAATTAGAACATACTCTCTCCCTTCAAAAACGGCCAAAAAGGGGGCGTGGTCCGAAAATTTGGGCAAAGGCGCCGCGCTCAGGCACCTAGGTTTCAACCCTCAGAGTACTCTAGCCCCACACATATGAGAGCAGACTTGGTCTAGTTTTAGAATCCAAGGGAGCATTTCGGGAATCGGATTACTTCGCGAGTTATTTTAATTAGAACATACTCTCTCCCATCAAAAACGGCCAAAAAGGGGGCGTGGTCTGAAAATTTGGGCAAAGGCGCCACGCTCAGGCACCTAGGTTTCAACCCTCAGAGTACTCTAGCCCCACACATATGAGAGCAGACTTGGTCTAGTTTTAGAATCCAAGGGAGCATTTCGGGAATCGGATTACTTCGCGAGTTATTTTAATTAGAACATACTCTCTCCCTTCAAAAACGGCCAAAAAGGGGGCGTGGTCCGAAAATTTGGGCAAAGGCGCCGCGCTCAGGCACCTAGGGTTCAACCCTCAGAGTACTCTAGCCCCACACATATGAGAGCAGACTTGGTCTAGTTTTAGAATCCAAGGGAGCATTTCGGGAATCGGATTACTTCGCGAGTTATTTTAATTAGAACATACTCTCTCCCTTCAAAAACGGCCAAAAAGGGGGCGTGGTCCGAAAATTTGGGCAAAGGCGCCGCGCTCAGGCACCTAGGTTTCAACCCTCAGAGTACTCTAGCCCCACACATATGAGAGCAGACTTGGTCTAGTTTTAGAATCCAAGGGAGCATTTCGGGAATCGGATTACTTCGCGAGTTATTTTAATTAGAACATACTCTCTCCCTTCAAAAACGGCCAAAAAGGGGGCGTGGTCCGAAAATTTGGGCAAAGGCGCCGCGCTCAGGCACCTAGGTTTCAACCCTCAGAGTACTCTAGCCCCACACATGTGAGAGCAGACTTGGTCTAGTTTTAGAATCCAAGGGAGCATTTCGGGAATCGGATTACTTCGCGAGTTATTTTAATTAGAACATACTCTCTCCCTTCAAAAACGGCCAAAAAGGGGGCGTGGTCCGAAAATTTGGGCAAAGGCGCCGCGCTCAGGCACCTAGGGTTCAACCCTCAGAGTACTCTAGCCCCACACATATGAGAGCAGACTTGGTCTAGTTTTAGAATCCAAGGGAGCATTTCGGGAAGCGGATTACTTCGCGAGTTATTTTAATTAGAACATACTCTCTCCCTTCAAAAACGGCCAAAAAGGGGGCGTGGTCCGAAAATTTGGGCAAAGGCGCCGCGCTCAGGCACCTAGGTTTCAACCCTCAGAGTACTCTAGCCCCACACATATGAGAGCAGACTTGGTCTAGTTTTAGAATCCAAGGGAGCATTTCGGGAATCGGATTACTTCGCGAGTTATTTTAATTAGAACATACTCTCTCCCTTCAAAAACGGCCAAAAAGGGGGCGTGGTCCGAAAATTTGGGCAAAGGCGCCGCGCTCAGGCACCTAGGTTTCAACCCTCAGAGTACTCTAGCCCCACACATATGAGAGCAGACTTGGTCTAGTTTTAGAATCCAAGGGAGCATTTCGGGAATCGGATTACTTCGCGAGTTATTTTAATTAGAACATACTCTCTCCCTTCAAAAACGGCCAAAAAGGGGGCGTGGTCCGAAAATTTGGGCAAAGGCGCCGCGCTCAGGCACCTAGGGTTCAACCCTCAGAGTACTCTAGCCCCACACATATGAGAGCAGACTTGGTCTAGTTTTAGAATCCAAGGGAGCATTTCGGGAATCGGATTACTTCGCGAGTTATTTTAATTAGAACATACTCTCTCCCTTCAAAAACGGCCAAAAAGGGGGCGTGGTCCGAAAATTTGGGCAAAGGCGCCGCGCTCAGGCACCTAGGTTTCAAACCTCAGAGTACTCTAGCCCCACACATATGAGAGCAGACTTGGTCTAGTTTTAGAATCCAAGGGAGCATTTCGGGAATCGGATTACTTCGCGAGTTATTTTAATTAGAACATACTCTCTCCCTTCAAAAACGGCCAAAAAGGGGGCGTGGTCCGAAAATTTGGGCAAAGGCGCCGCGCTCAGGCACCTAGGGTTCAACCCTCAGAGTACTCTAGCCCCACACATATGAGAGCAGACTTGGTCTAGTTTTAGAATCCAAGGGAGCATTTCGGGAATCGGATTACTTCGCGAGTTATTTTAATTAGAACATACTCTCTCCCTTCAAAAACGGCCAAAAAGGGGGCGTGGTCCGAAAATTTGGGCAAAGGCGCCGCGCTCAGGCACCTAGGTTTCAACCCTCAGAGTACTCTAGCCCCACACATATGAGAGCAGACTTGGTCTAGTTTTAGAATCCAAGGGAGCATTTCGGGAATCGGATTACTTCGCGAGTTATTTTAATTAGAACATACTCTCTCCCTTCAAAAACGGCCAAAAAGGGGGCGTGGTCCGAAAATTTGGGCAAAGGCGCCGCGCTCAGGCACCTAGGTTTCAACCCTCAGAGTACTCTAGCCCCACACATATGAGAGCAGACTTGGTCTAGTTTTAGAATCCAAGGGAGCATTTCGGGAATCGGATTACTTCGCGAGTTATTTTAATTAGAACATACTCTCTCCCTTCAAAAACGGCCAAAAAGGGGGCGTGGTCCGAAAATTTGGGCAAAGGCGCCGCGCTCAGGCACCTAGGGTTCAACCCTCAGAGTACTCTAGCCCCACACATATGAGAGCAGACTTGGTCTAGTTTTAGAATCCAAGGGAGCATTTCGGGAATCGGATTACTTCGCGAGTTATTTTAATTAGAACATACTCTCTCCCTTCAAAAACGGCCAAAAAGGGGCGTGGTCCGAAAATTTGGGCAAAGGCGCCGCGCTCAGGCACCTAGGGTTCAACCCTCAGAGTACTCTAGCCCCACACATATGAGAGCAGATTTGGTCTAGTTTTAAAATCCAAGAGAGCATTTCGGGAATCGGATTACTTCGCGAGTTATTTTAATTAGAACATACTCTCTCCCATCAAAAACGGCCAAAAAGGGGGCGTGGTCCGAAAATTTGGGCAAAGGCGCCACGCTCAGGCACCTAGGTTTCAACCCTCAGAGTACTCTAGCCCCGCAAATATGAGAGCAAACTTGGTCTAGTTTTAGAATCCAAGGGAGCATTTCTAGAATCGAATTACTTCGCGAGTTATTTTAATTAGAACATACTCTCTCCCTTCAAAAACGGCCAAAAAGGGGGCGTGGTCCGAAAATTTGGGCAAAGGCGCCGCGCTCAGGCACCTAGGTTTCAACCCTCAGAGTACTCTAGCCCCCCACATATGAGAGCAGACTTGGTCTAGTTTTAGAATCCAAGGGAGCATTTCGGGAATCGGATTACTTCGCGAGTTATTTTAATTAGAACATACTCTCTCCCTTCAAAAACGGCCAAAAAGGGGGCGTGGTCCGAAAATTTGGGCAAAGGCGCCGCGCTCAGGCACCTAGGGTTCAACCCTCAGAGTACTCTAGCCCCACACATATGAGAGCAGACTTGGTCTAGTTTTAGAATCCAAGGGAGCATTTCGGGAATCGGATTACTTCGCGAGTTATTTTAATTAGAACATACTCTCTCCCATCAAAAACGGCCAAAAAGGGGGCGTGGTCTGAAAATTTGGGCAAAGGCGCCACGCTCAGGCACCTAGGTTTCAACCCTCAGAGTACTCTAGCCCCACACATATGAGAGCAGACTTGGTCTAGTTTTAGAATCCAAGGGAGCATTTCGGGAATCGGATTACTTCGCGAGTTATTTTAATTAGAACATACTCTCTCCCTTCAAAAACGGCCAAAAAGGGGGCGTGGTCCGAAAATTTGGGCAAAGGCGCCGCGCTCAGGCACCTAGGGTTCAACCCTCAGAGTACTCTAGCCCCACACATATGAGAGCAGACTTGGTCTAGTTTTAGAATCCAAGGGAGCATTTCGGGAATCGGATTACTTCGCGAGTTATTTTAATTAGAACATACTCTCTCCCATCAAAAACGGCCAAAAAGGGGGCGTGGTCTGAAAATTTGGGCAAAGGCGCCACGCTCAGGCACCTAGGTTTCAACCCTCAGAGTACTCTAGCCCCACACATATGAGAGCAGACTTGGTCTAGTTTTAGAATCCAAGGGAGCATTTCGGGAATCGGATTACTTCGCGAGTTATTTTAATTAGAACATACTCTCTCCCTTCAAAAACGGCCAAAAAGGGGGCGTGGTCCGAAAATTTGGGCAAAGGCGCCGCGCTCAGGCACCTAGGGTTCAACCCTCAGAGTACTCTAGCCCCACACATATGAGAGCAGACTTGGTCTAGTTTTAGAATCCAAGGGAGCATTTCGGGAATCGGATTACTTCGCGAGTTATTTTAATTAGAACATACTCTCTCCCTTCAAAAACGGCCAAAAAGGGGGCGTGGTCCGAAAATTTGGGCAAAGGCGCCGCGCTCAGGCACCTAGGTTTCAACCCTCAGAGTACTCTAGCCCCACACATATGAGAGCAGACTTGGTCTAGTTTTAGAATCCAAGGGAGCATTTCGGGAATCGGATTACTTCGCGAGTTATTTTAATTAGAACATACTCTCTCCCTTCAAAAACGGCCAAAAAGGGGGCGTGGTCCGAAAATTTGGGCAAAGGCGCCGCGCTCAGGCACCTAGGTTTCAACCCTCAGAGTACTCTAGCCCCACACATGTGAGAGCAGACTTGGTCTAGTTTTAGAATCCAAGGGAGCATTTCGGGAATCGGATTACTTCGCGAGTTATTTTAATTAGAACATACTCTCTCCCTTCAAAAACGGCCAAAAAGGGGGCGTGGTCCGAAAATTTGGGCAAAGGCGCCGCGCTCAGGCACCTAGGGTTCAACCCTCAGAGTACTCTAGCCCCACACATATGAGAGCAAACTTGGTCTAGTTTTAGAATCCAAGGGAGCATTTCGGGAATCGGATTACTTCGCGAGCTATTTTAATTAGAACATACTCTCTCCCTTCAAAAACGGCCAAAAAGGGGGCGTGGTCCGAAAATATGGGCAAAGGCGCCGCGCTGAGGCACCTAGGGTTCAACCCTCAGAGTACTCTAGCCCCACACATATGAGAGCAGACTTGGTCTAGTTTTAGAATCCAAGGGAGCATTTCGGGAATCGGATTACTTCGCGAGTTATTTTAATTAGAACATACTCTCTCCCTTCAAAAACGGCCAAAAAGGGTGCGTGGTCCGAAAATTTGGGCAAAGGCGCCGCGCTCAGGCACCTAGGTTTCAACCCTCAAAGTACTCTAGCCCCACACATATGAGAGCAGACTTGGTCTAGTTTTAGAATCCAAGGGAGCATTTCGGGAATCGGATTACTTCGCGAGTTATTTTAATTAGAACATACTCTCTCCCTTCAAAAACGGCCAAAAAGGGGGCGTGGTCCGAAAATATGGGCAAAGGCGCCGCGCTGAGGCACCTAGGGTTCAACCCTCAGAGTACTCTAGCCCCACACATATGAGAGCAGACTTGGTCTAGTTTTAGAATCCAAGGGAGCATTTCGGGAATCGGATTACTTCGCGAGTTATTTAAATTAGAACATACTCTCTCCCTTCAAAAATGGCCAAAAAGGGGGCGTGGTTCGAAAATTTGGGCAAAGGCGCCGCGCTCAGGCACCTAGGGTTCAACCCTCAAAGTACTCTAGCCCCACACATATGAGAGCAGACTTGGTCTAGTTTTAGAATCCAAGGGAGCATTTCGGGAATCGGATTACTTCGCGAGTTATTTTAATTAGAACATACTCTCTCCCATCAAAAACGGCCAAAAAGGGGGCGTGGTCCGAAAATATGGGCAAAGGCGCCGCGCTGAGGCACCTAGGGTTCAAACCTCAGCGTACTCTAACCTCTCAAATATGATAGCAAACCTGGCGCCCAAAACTTTTGTCAAAGGGGCCGCGCTCTAGAACCAATATTGAACTGGGGCCCAAAGCCCTGAACGCTCTAGAACCAATATTGAACTGGATCCCAAGTAAATGCAGAAGATTATTTAAAAAAAAAGAAGATTTCGATGAACGGGTTAGTTTACTAGTAATTTTATTGTAATAAAAGGGGGATTTAGAATAGCATTGCCTCCCTCGAGGTATTGCTGCCGTTAGCACGCACTGTGACTTTGAAGCGGGCCCTCCTGCACGCGCCAGAAACCGTACCGAGGCCAGTGGCCACTGTAGCCCGCAGTAACGCTCTGCTAAGATATGCATATTCCTTATCACGATAAAAACAAATTAGAAAATATTCATACTCCGGCTCTACTCACTATATAACTTAAATCATAGCCTCTTATATCGGATGTTTCTGCAAATAATTTAGAAAGTCTGAAATCTTGTGTAGTTAGGAAGATAATAAACTCCTTTCGGGGGGAACTAACTGAAGCCACAGCGGACATTGAAAATTGCATACAAAAAAACATACTAATTAGCAAACTAATTTTTTTCCCGATTGGCTATCTAATAAGTGAGATTAAAGGGGTGGTGCAGCGGTATTCAATTGAAATATTTTTCACTTTAGATTAGCTTACTGGCACAAGGGGGACTCATGAATACTCGCACTCAACGCCATTGTCTAAGAAACTTCCTTGTTATGGTGTAACTTCAAGGGTAAAAGCGAGCGTATTCTTTCAATCTCTCCTTCGCAAAACTTGACGACGTAGCTGGGGGATCGCAGTATCCCCCAGAGACGGTAGTTGAATGCGGCTCATAGATGGGACCCGATCACTGCGTCAGCACTTGATTTGGGCTCTATAGTCGATAGCTCGACAAGCATTCGGGTTATGGTCCATGTCCAATCGCTGCAAAGGCGACAATAGGCGAACCATAGCAATGTCTGGAACTCAACACTTGTCTCCTGCTTTGCCGACTCTAGCGCGTGGCTATGATCAACATTGGCGGCATATAATCGGCTCCAGATCGCGTGGCCGCTTGTTCTAGCTGGCAGTTGAGGGGGTCAACGCTGCTTGTTCTTCTTTATTTTTTCTGCGACGTTTATTACGTGCGGAGAAAAACGAGCGCATGTTTCATCGATCATAAACGTTAGGTATTCGTTCTGTGTGGTATTCACGGAAAGTACAAAAATTGTTGCACCGACACTTTGAACGTTTGTTTTCTATTAGAGCCTTTGTGAGAGTCATTGAAAATCCCTAGATCAGGAAATTTGAGGACGCGTGGGAGGCGCGGGAGTTCGCTAAAGTTAGCACACGTTCAGCTTGCTCAAGGTCGGCGATGCGAAATCACGAATGGCTTTATTATCGCTTATATCCTCGCAGACAAATATACGCACACACAGAAACGCACACGTGCATACACACGCAGGCACACACACACACTCACATGCATATTCAAAGACGGGATTGTTGATGGACATACACACACGCAGATATCTGAGCGGAATCACGGAAAGACAAATAACCAAAACAAAACAAAATTAATCTTTTCACCATAAACTACAACATCCGTTAAATCCGCCCCCCACCCCCCCTCTCAGTGCAATAGTTTTGCACCCTCTCATAAACGTGACCTCGTCAATGCAGGATGGCAGGGATTCAACCCAATACATTTCTTGGTTACTACTCTCCCTTTGAGTTTTCTTTTTTTTTTTTTTGCTATGTCTCTACCAATAAAGGTGTACTGACAGACTATATCTCTACACTTTTAATGTCGTAAATGCGGTCAAACCCTTTAGTAGATCGCGTTTTCAGGCCACACGATTTGTAGCGGGAGCTCGCGCTGCCACTTCGATGTATGCTCTGAAGGAGGCGCTGGGAACACCCGTACATACTCACAAACGCAGACGCACATACGCACGCACGCGGATGCCGGACGCCGGGCGCAGGTCCGTTCAAGAAAGAATGTAAGGAGTGTGTGTGTAAGGGGGGGGGGGGGGGGGGGGGGTTACGAGGTCGCAGAGACTACATCAGTCGCTCTCTGTTTCTGGGGCAAGCGGTCATGTTCGCCTCCGGCCTCGCCAAGGTCAGGCCTTGAGCTTTTTTGAGCTGAGCCACCTGGTCTCGAACGAAACTAATCCTAAACACAAGGGCACAAGGAGAAAAAAACGTATTGTTAGGCAGCAGGGCGTGTACTCGAATAATGCACGTTGGACTCATCCCAAGCCGCGTATTTCGTTAACCCGTCATCACGTAAAATAATGAAAAAAGCAAATCTCAGGCATATACAGCCTGGGCGAAATGGATTGAAAGCACTTCAGACTGACTGCATAAATTGGTTAACTTGTCGCGTTGGGATTTACTAGAGACGTGCTCGAAGCTGGTGTATTCAATAATTGAGAGTATGGATGCATGAAATCTTCGGAGTCAAAAGAAAGAAAATAGAAACTGGGTTTGTCTATGAACAATTTATCGAGAAGCCTTTTATCTCAAAATCATAAGACCATCGTTGTGGGCTATTCTGGCGTTTACTACGATTGAAAAATTTGTCAAGTGGAAAGAAAATATTATTGACTTACCTTTTCTTCACTTCGTTTTGCTGAAACAAGCGCCACAATAAAACTTACTTTTGGTGCACCTGCAAAGTATAATGAAAACATAGTTTTTTAAATTTTTTTACTTACTCGGGTGATACAATCTTTACACAATTTTACCGAAAGCCTCAACCAACTTGAGGCATCTCTGTAGTAAATCCCAGCGCGATAGGTTAAGAAACCTATTTATGCGGTCAGTTTAAAGTGAGTTCAATCATTTTCGCCCATGCTGGATATACACCAACACAGAAGCCGAAGTGTGCTATGCGCGAGGCTCTCAACGCAAATAAACATTGCCGTTTTATTTTTTCTCTCCGAGCTCGAAAAATGTCATCAAATATGTTAGTGCGCACCTGCAGAGCCGTATATGTAGCTGTGCGCATCTGGGCACTACACTAACCGCTTATTCACCCTGGAAGCGGATCCGCGTTCGCAAAGCAGTTGCGAACGCGGTTGTATAAAGATCCAGTACAATTGCACGCGCACTCGATGACATCAAGTGAGCGTGCAATTTTACTGGATCTTTATTGGCGACGTGCGCGACCGAAAGCGTCGCTGTGGTCGGCCTTCCACGATTGGCCGAACGCTGACTATGACGTTCTAAAGGGGATTTATCATCGACGGAAATAAGAGGAATGAAAGAACTTCAATTTTGACGGTGTTGGCAGTGTTCCTTTGACAGCGCAATGATTTCAGGCTTCCACGATGCTTTTTACAAACACCATCGAACTTGTTGTTTGCAAGGTAATGACGTCACAAGGGGGAACCATAGGAGGGCGCCACCGAAACATCTCGCCGCTAATACGACCGCGTTTGCAACCACTTTGCGAACGCGGATCCGCTTCCAGTGGGAATGAGCGGTAAGGGATACAGTGTGACGCCCCACACAATACCCTTTCAGAGTAAAATTCGAAGATGCGCCGTGGCAGTGCCCTCCGCACTCTTTTTAGATTGTCGAGATCCAGAAAGCCATATCGCGTGGTTGTTCGAACGAGTTCGGGACCGCTTCAGTCCGGTTTCATAAATTAATACGCATTAAAATTGATATTGCTTTACGTAGATTACGCTGGCAACCACCACTGTAATTTTACGTTGTACTAGACGCTTTATTTCGCCACTCTCTGGTTTATGAACCGTCAATATCTGGCGTTCGATCATGCGCTTTTATTCAAATTTTTACAAAAACACTCGCTACATCTTCAATGCAGTGCTGCGTTTGTGGTTGTGCATAGCCACATGACCACAGACTCAGAGTCAATCTTCACTAAATCATGGTTGAAAAGAATTGCCGAAGCACAATGAGACACGGGCCATGCTCTGTGATGAGTAAACGCAAGAACAAGCTACCGTTGAGGAGGCCAGCACGTGCAGTGCGTGTAACCATACTCCATCTCATGAGTTACGTGCAGCAGAGGCAAAAGCACAGACGCGAGGGCCTGGCTTTCATATTTGCTTTCCTTTCACGAGCACTCGCGAAGAGAAAGCAGATCTGAAAGCCACGTGCCCGCGCCAATGCCTTTGCGTTTGCTGCACACAACTCCTGAGAGAGTATAGACCTTTGCAAAAAGAGCGCTCTGGCCGCTGCCATTTTGCGAATCGAGCGACCCCTATCAGCCAGATATTTCTGGCACCCGCCTGAGCTGTGGAAACCCGGTCAGCGTGACTCCCCACCTGCATTTTGCATTCGGAGTTCGGCGGCTTTCCTTGGAAGTTTTCACTTATTCGCCTGTTTAGGATGCTTACCCTTTGTATGTTATCTTCCACTGTGAGAACCAGGGAATACCAGGGCTCGTAGCCCGCTCGGCCTTCGCAGGAAGTGAACGAAGAGAGCGAACGTCAAGCAGCCCGCGACGCAGGCAGTTCGACGTGCTTGGAGGATTATTTCCGTCGAGATAATCTCCAAAAAGCCTTCCAGGCTGTGTTCCGGGTCTTCGCAAAAACTAGCGGATAGGGTCGGGTCCGGGGTGTGGCGACGGAATAAGCACATTCGTTCATTTGCTTTGGAGCTGTGCATAAAAGGAGCTCTCCTCTACATGGTTCCCAAAACACGCCGGATTCCGTCCGATCGTCGTGAAGTGACTATCGTCGACACTGTATATTGGATATGCTGTGTTATTTGAGACCCTTCTCAAATCCTGTTCGGATAACGCGGTACCGTGGGATACGTACAATATATTTTTTGTTCGATTGATGAGACTCATTGAATTTTATGTTGTGGGCGGGGAATATCCATGCAGTACGGATATCCTGTGCGGTCAAATATTTTGACCTTTATAGATTGACACGGCTGACTTTACGGTGCCGTAAAACAATGAACATAAAATGTAACAAACATTCCAGTTGCATTTGTTCTGTCGCGCACGGACTCACCAAAACAGCTTTCATTTCTTTGTTTTTGTTCCCAAAAATAGAGCACTGCTTTCTTAAAGACCTCTATAAATTATAATCGCCACAGAACTCAAAATAAAAAAGAAAACGCGGCAATTCAACCGCCACCAGTGTCCGGAATTGCGCCTACGCAGGCTGCTATAGCCCACTGACGAGAAACTCCACAGCTCAGCGCAGTCGGGCAACACTGACGTACACTCTCAGAACCAGGGACGCGCGCTGTAAATCGCTTCGTTCAAGACTGCCGCTGGAAAGGTCTATACTTTCGCAGCATGCTCCTTGATTCCTCGGGAATTGAGAAAAACGTGTGCACCACCTAGAAGACAAGGCTTACGCCCCCGTCTCATGGGTCATTGGTGATGGATCCAGGCAGCCCCATCTCCTTGCGTCAGAATGGTCGTTAGCGCGTCTTGCAGCGTTTCCAAGGAGCGCGACGCTATCACGCAGTGACGCCAAGACGGACGCGTGTGCCGCTTTGCGGTCGCTCTCGTCAAGCGTGTTTGCCGCACGCGGCGGGTCGGAATCAACGTTATTTGAATAACGTTAACTAACGATAACGATAACTAGCTATGACCTCCGACGCACAGCTTTTATTGATTACGTCCATGCGCTTGATTGAGCAAATAGGCGCCTGGACGGCTCTACGACGACGCGAACCCAGGAGAAACTTCCTATCGTGAAGGCCGGACGCGCTTGCACGAATTACCGGAAAAACTGAGCTCGCAGCTCCATGACGTATCAAATGAAGACTAACTCTAAATTAATTATTACATTTTGCATGAGACAAGTTCGATCATATGCTAGTCCTAAGCAACGACCGGTAGTGTTCCCGTGTAATAACATAAAAAAAAAAAAAAAACGAAAGGCAAATTTTGAATATGTTTAGGCGACTACCATGGGCCCCAATATATTGTTTTCATATAGCCGGTCGTAGCATTTCAATCTGGGTATCTGCCGTAGTAAAAGGTAGCTTAGAGCATGAAAACAGATATTTAACCTCGGAATTTCCAACCAGGCTCCAAAGGGCGCTTTAATTTCAAAGGCGTGTGCATCGCGCAATTATGACGTAGTCATCTTCGACACCAATTTTGTCAGGTTTACGTAAATGCCTAGCCGTGAGAAATTCGTTTACACATACAAATTTCAATTTATTTGATATTGAAGTTCGAAAAAAAATGTAATATTTCGAATTTTTTTCTAACTGCAAAGTCGAAAATTTTAAAAGGTTTGATTTCAAGTTCCAAGTCTGAATTTCACGAATGAAAATCGAATTCTGCACGAACTAAGTTTTCATGAATTCATCTAGAAAGTTAGCGAAATGTGTTCCCAATTTTACTAAAAACGTTGCCCAGATTATTATAAGCTTACATCAGCTCACTCGCGCCCTCCACGTTGTGTTATAAAATACTCATTCCTTCTCAGTGCTGTGGTACTGACGGTATTATCTGTATTGCTCGTTATTTTTCGAAACTTATGAAACAAGCGTTGAACTGGTTGAGCGGTTCATGGAAAAAACCCGACGCGGTCGGGTGAACGTACTTCCTACTTGCGAACTAATAGCAATCTGTTGAAACGTCGCCTAAATGCAACGCTGGCATAAGACAACTAAATATGCGGTACAACGCAGTCACATGAAGGCATCCAGGCTTCTCAAATATTTTCAGTTGCACTGGGCGTTTATTTTCGGCAGGATGACCCGTGGGATGGAGAAAACATTGAACACAGGCACAGCACTCTACACTACTCAGGGTATAGGAGGCAACCAGGCTCCATTAGGGATCCCCAGGACTAATACAACTGATCAGGTCACGATCGGTTGTTCTCGACCAAACCATAATGCCGCTCCCTGAAACTTTTCTTATTCGACGAATGGAAGTATTGGACGCCCTAAAATGTAGCCGGTCACTAATGATAATGAAGTAAGCGCCGGTTCAGCGTTCACTGCAGCGCATCGGTGACACTCTCCGCGCGCGTCTTCCCTTGACGCGAGGGAATCGAGGGACTCGCGTTAAAAAACAACTAATGCTACGAAGGACGCTCCCAGCGAAGGACGCTCCCAGCGAGAGGCTCTGCGCGGAAGTCAAAAGAAGAAGGTGCGGGGTACGAGGCCACCCTAAAGTGATGAATCGGCGCTTTACAAGCATTGGGGAGGAAGTGGCCGAGTGGGCTAACGCGTCTCAGCTCGGAGCGTGGAGCGAAAGCTCGCGCTGGGAACCTCCTGGGTTCGAGTCCCCGCCACCCCCGCCCGTTTCGATCTGGATGAGTTTCGTACCGGCACGCGTTCGTGTGATGACCACTGCGTGATGCACGTTAAAAACCCCAGGTTAGCGGTTGTACCGCACTGGCCAAATTTCTCATCTACAGCTAAGAGACCGATTATCCGTTGAGGCGCATCTCCATCAAGGCTGTATAAACATAAAGAGCAAACCAATTTTTTACAAGCATTTCGTTAGTGGCAGGATCAGTTAACGGTAAGAATCTGAGTGCAATTTCAACTTCACTTCATACATTGACACCTCGCATTATTGATATTTGTTGCCTCGAACGTGTACGTTCGAGGCAACAGTTCGCCCCTATATATAGTGGTGAACTGGGTTGGAACTTTCTCGAACTTTTGTTTAAAAGTTCGAAGTTCGTTGAACTTTTGAATTTAGCAGGGTCGAAAGTTCGAAAATCGTCGAATTTCTGAGCGTAGTAAATTCAAAACTGTCAAATTTAATAGCGCGAAAAATTGGAAGGTTGAAAACAATCGGAAACCTCAGCGCAAAAAAGCCTTTGCAATCCTTTCGAAGCTTCGCAAAAAGTTCACGGAATCTCTAGTTCTAATGTCGCATACATGATGTGCTCGGATCACCGCCGCCGAAGCAAAATGGCCGTTCAGCCCGTCATTAGCCCTCACAAGTCGTAACAAATATTTTCACGCGAAGGCCTTGATGATACCACGTGGAAGAGTTTATTTACTCTGCGTATGAACTTGTAAATCGAACAGGAAATGTGCCTTCAATATAAGCGGTGAAAAATGCGCATATTATTTGTTTTTCTCGTCATTTTGTTACCTTAAGTAAATGCCTACTGATATAATATTTAGTGTGCCATCATCCATGGCACGTCTTGTGTTTAGCTTGAGTTTCTTTTTGTTCCGATCGGCTCAGTGACGTTCATGCTCAGTGTCGTTCTCCTGAACTCAACATGGAGGGTTCGAACCGCGGGCGACCCTTTGCCAAGCAGTTTTGTGAGCGTCGCTCACAGCCTCGGTATCCTTGCAACTTATAAGGTCCTCATATCTTGTCTTTTGTTGTTGTTATTTCTTTATTTTTTTTAATAAATATGTATTTCCGGGCGTTTATTTTGAAAACTCTGAATAAAACAATGTAATATTGTTACATCGTGATAAAAATCGGTGGTGGGAAGAAAGACAATGAATAAAAATAAAATGTACTTGGCGCACTCATTGTGAAATTAATAGTTTGTGCGCCTAAACACCGCTCCAAGAAGTTCACATCAAATCTATATGCATTGAAATGACTAAATACACGTCCTACGGCGAATGAGTCTCAGAGGAGCTACCAATCCACAGTGTTCTCGTTTTTACTACAGCAGTTCAGAGCATCCGGGAAGGGTGCAGAGAAAAATGTGCATCCGCTCCAAACTGCTTGCAAGAGCAGAAAGCAGACTGGCTGCTTCGTTAGTTATTTTTTTTTTGTTACCTTTTCTCCCTTCGGTTATAGTAAACTTCCCCCGATTGTGGACACGCGTATTGTACAGTCAATAATAGATAATTCACAATAGGGAGTAAGCACAATAAAGCAGAAGATTATGTCAACGTAAGCTCTAAAGCTTAAAAATCCGCGTACTACCTGGGTTCTACTCTGTTGACCCTTAAGCTGACAGTACGGTAGAAGCGACGGGCTTGTAGAATCAATCACCCGCCTTTCTTTCCTCACCTGACTCCCCTCTCTGTGCGTGAGAACGTGATCACGTGGCAAAGAGATGACGGTATGAGTGGTTTAACAAGCGCGTATCTTCCACCCCATTTTCAGCCTACGGCGTGAATAGGGTATCGGGAAAACAAATCCGCTTAGCGTACACCGTCCGTCGGGCCAAGGCTGCGAAGAGAACCGACGAAGCGAATTTCACGAGGCTGCGCACACAAAAGCGTCCCTCCTCGGGCGACGGGACCGCTTCTCAAGTGTCGAGGCGGGGTCGCCATCCTGTAAGCCCGATGTCCTTGTGAACAGAAATTTGGCGTGGGATGGCACTGTTTAGCCCCCCTCCTTCGTTTCGCTCTCTGCTACTCTGAGTACATGATTATTTGCGTCGAAGGGCCATCCGCGTCCAGAAGCTCCTAAAGTATGAAGTCTCGGCAGGGAAGTCGTGGGCATAGCTAATGACACCATAAAAAACTTAGAAACTTGGGCTAGTTCAAATAATCTAAAAATAAGTGACAATAAACCGAAAGCTCTTTTCTTTCGCCCCAAAAATAAGTACTGTGACCTTCCATGCGATATTATTTCAAACTCTTCTCCTGTCGAACTAGTAAGTTCCTTTAAAACATTGGGGGTGTTATTTTCGAAGTACATGTCGTAGATCAAACACGTCGACATAGATCGTAGACCGAAAACGTCGAACGACACCGGCAAGTTTCTAAACTCGCTTGTGTCGTTGACACAAGACGTGGTTAGACACTTGGTAGCACTCCATTTGATGTCGAACATGTAAAAACTTCCTGGGCCTACATATTCACATAGTTGTCTCGATATTATTTAAAGGGGAGGGAGAAAGAGGGGTGTATCTATGTGTGTGTGTGGGGAGGGGGAGGGGGGAGGCGCCCTACCAAGTCTGAATTACCCGGCTTCCATATCAGGGGTGACAGTGGCAACGGCCATTGACGGTGGCGATAATGTGTGTGTACGTGTTAGGCGAGTCGAGAGCGTTTTTCTGGCCCCTCATCGCATTGTTTACTTCGAATTTTTGCAATTTTTATAGGAGGAGAGGGGCGGGCTATCGAACCCGTCTCCTCTCCCTCTGTTCCAACGCTACCCCAACGTACATAACGTTTTTTTTTTTTTTTCCAATGTCATATTTATATGTTACGTTCAGTCGTCACAATACAGGATTGTTGTTAGCTCTTTAGTCGGACTGGCCGTTACCCTTTTATAGGCTTCACTAGGCATATTAGCTGTTAGCTGTTTGCAAGCATAAGGAAGGGGTTTGCTTTGTTTCTGTCCCGTAGGAAAGTAGGTTGAGGACAATGTAACCCTAAAAGTCGCAAAAAAGCGTTGTGTCTTGTTTTTCTTTCTTTTCTTTACAGCAAACTGCTTTTCACCCTGGAAGAAAAACAATTCGGCAAACTCGCGTCTTAGTTTTGGATAACTGACCGCGTATCAGAAAGTTTTCTTCAATTTCAGCGGTCGCAACCGTAAAATTCAGATGTAAAACTTTCTTTTTATGTGCGAATGTTTTTTTTTTGTTTTTTTTGCCACCTTAGAAGCTAATTACGAGTTTTGATTGTTTACTTCCATCCAGAAGAATGAAATGTGAATAGAATAAATACTAAAATTTTGTGCTCATGGAAACTACGTAGTGATCATCAGGACATCACTATTTGTAGCGCGTGATAACGGGGGCAAAGCTAGTTCTTTTAATGTTGAGACGTGAATCTGATACGCTCATATAATATTCACAGCGAAGGCCTAGAAATCCGCTTTGAAATTGTAACGTTTATAAATTTCCTAACCTGAACATGAATAAAACAGCGTTAAGCGATTACTAAGTTATCCGATGAATCCACGTTCAGTAGAATCTTTAGTACCCCTCTAACACGAACGTTATTCATTGGTCTCTTTATGCAGTATAATAGCACCGACGTTACTAGTGTTCTCTATACAAAACACATGCTTAATTTGCAAAGCTTTCGGAGTCGGATATTTCAAGTGCGGCCCCTGAAAATCTGAGTAAGAAGGTCTTGCGTTTTAGTTGCAAATCCAGGTCACATGCGTAAGCATATACGCATATATTCGGAAACAACCATACTGCATCTTGATCTTCAGACCGATACACTCGAAAGTCAATGTTGTTATATGTTTGAAGTTTTGTGATGTTAGGCACGTAATATTTGCCTTTAAATTAGGAAAATATAAGTTTGTCAGAGCTGACGGACCTATATCAAATAAAAGTAATATTCTTTTTCAACATCAGCAGAAAAAAAAAAAAAAATCCCTGCCAGAAACAGTAAGCGACTGGTTGCTTAGAACACCTCCTTTTTGAAGCGATGTGCTCCTGTGCCCGACGGCTGGACCGCACGACCAGCCGACCCAGTTGACCACCGCCCACCCCACCCGCAAACTTCTCTCTCACTTCGAGGGGAGAAGGAAGGGGAAGACGAAGGGTGCCTAGCGGTGATCATTGGCTCAGCGCGTTTGACCCCGCTTCCCGCTTCTTCGCTCGTAGTCCGCTCGTCGCGCCATCTGGGAGTTCCTGGGGGAACTAAAGCAAATGTCTCCCAATCCTGGCCTTGAGGCATGGTGAAGACTGCGGCGCATCCAAGAAAGGACTCGTCCCGCGACCCGCGCATGTGCGGGATTAGGAGAGGAGGACAACGCGTGTATCAAACTCTCTCGTGCACATGACGACTGACACTCTTCAGGGGAAAGGGGGGGGGGGGGGACATGACATTAAAAAAAATGATTGAAACCCGAGGCTGTGGTTTGAACAATGGAAACTCGTGAAGGAGGGGGAAAAAGGAACAGACAACGTTTCAAAAAGGGATACACAACATATTTGACACGTTGTCTGTCCATTTTTCTTCCTCCTTCACGAGTTTCCGTTTTTCAAACCACAGTCTCAGGTTTCAATCGTCATGTATAACTTACACCAGCTCGCCTGCACTTTAATCGTTTTTTTTTTTTTTTTTTCACGAGTCAAGTATGTTCTGTTGACCGGTTGAGAGAGCGGTCTTGAAATTGAGCGTGATGTCTTCTCTGTAGATTGAGAATTTGGGCAGTACAGTTTACTGCTAACCTGGGATCTATATAACGTGCATGGTGCAGTAATGATAACCAACCGATTCTACCACCGCGCATGCCGGTATAGCGTTTATCCCAGATGAAAACCGACAGGAGCTTGCTGGGATAAGAAAAGGTCCAGTGTACAAGTTCACAACACGGCCGCCTGAGGGAAGTTGGACGTTTGCTAGTACGTGGAACAACAAGTAGTTAGAGAATAATTGTTAACAATTCCTCAAAGTTTTTTTTTTTTTTTTTTTCGGTTTAGCGAAGGCGAGACGGAAAACGCAGGTTGGAGGGGGAGGAGTTGCGTAGACAACCTTGGGTTATGCTCCGCTGACGTGACGTTGACAAATGCTTCGCCTAACCAATTGACGCCTTTTTATTTTATCTTTTATTTTGCGTGTGTGTGTACGTGCGGTCCGAGTCCTGTAATTTTCGGAAGCGACTCTAAGCAGACTGTGTACGTCGCAGCCGCCCGCCGCGCGTGCGCACGCGCAAGGATGAATAATCTTCTTTTGGGGGGCAGACCTAAACGCGCATCCGCCGAAGAAAGTAGCTAGCCGCAACGGAGCCCCTAAAATACGAGGGGGGCTTACGTCGTTTTCGAATTAAACGACGCATACGCGCAGTATGTAAATGAAGCCGAGTGTTTGTGTGTATGTGTGCGTAGCTGCGTGTAGGCTTTCTATTTTAATAGTTTTATTTCGTTGTAGTGTACAGGAAGGAGGCACAAAAAAACCCCGGTTAGAAGGAGACGAAAAACAAAATAATGAAAAGGATTTTTTTTTTCTTTGGAGTATTCTTTCTGCCGTCTGCAATTTAAATAATGGCTTCACAATCGACGTAGACAAAAAAAAGAAAAAAAAAAAAGAAAGCGGAAATTTGGACTACTAAGAATATAAATGTGGTGGAAATAATATAAACTCAACCCTCTCCCCCCCCCCTTTTTTTTTTTTTTTTGTTCTTATTTTTCGGAGAAGAGTTGTTAGGCAGTAGCGCGCGAGACTAACCGAACAAAAGCCGAAACGGACAGTCAAGAACCGCCCCCTTGTGGGAAAGAGAGAAACGTCGAAAGGAATAAAAGCGCTGCGCCGCTTTTGAAGGCGTATAATTATAAACGATAAATATTTCATACTCGAATCATAAAAACAAAAAGTAAAATAAGAACGCGCTCTGACTGATTTCGCCCGCGCTCACATTCTTTTCTTTTTCGTTTCTTCCCCGTACCGGTATTGAGGATACTACCTGGCCAATTCTTGTCTCGTTTTATTTTGTTTCCTCCTCCAAACGTACGTATGTATATTGTTTTTTTATAGCCTTTAAAAAAAAAAAAAAAAATGTCGGTCCAGTCCGTTCCTTTTCGTTTCGGCTTTTCGTCGCTTTCTAATAGCGAATTGAGCCGGTCTAAGTGCAGCGCGGCTGACCGGGAAAGGGGCATGGCACAGCCAACGCTGGGGGGAGAGGGGACGCAGTAATTGTGGCTCAGTCGGTAATTATGAAGAAATGACCTCAATGTCGACTCGAGGAATATTATTACACTCTGGGAGGCCTTCGGGCCAATCGCTCGCGCTCTTGTCTGTCGTCTCCCTTTTTTTAAAATGGCCGAGGCCCTACATTTGTGCTAACCCCTCTCCCCCTCCTCCCTCTCTCTGCCAATGCAATAGTCCGTAGGGTGTTTTTTTGATACAGGCCACTACCACGCGGACGGGTTTATTTTGTTTATTTATTTATTTCTCTTCAAAGGTCATGACTAGTTGGCTTGCCTGCCGGCTCCGTTCTTGCTGTTTGGCTGTTTTTTTTTGTGGCTTTGGATTCGGTTTCGACTTTGGCTTCGGCTTAATTTCTCCCAGCGGCGTTCCTCCGAGTGCCGATAGGGTTGAGGTAGGGAGGCGGCAAGTCGCGCGATTTTGGAAGGGTTCAACGCACTGGGCCTTTCTGCGCCTGTGGTGACAACGATGCAGGTATATATTTGTATATTGCTTGTGGATGGTACGCGCTGAACGTCACTTGACCGTCCGCCATCTTGGTAAACCTGAGTGTCGGTCAGGGTGTAGGAGTGTGTATGTCGCATAGAGAGAGAGGGAGGGAAAAATTATATATTTATCCAGAAATAGGATGGTGACTGGTAATAAACCGTCAAATATAACGGAACGCCAGGAACGTTGTCCTGGTGTCACGTACCGAAATGGATGTCCACAAAAACAGCATAAACTGATAAAAAAATGTAGGTACGTCGAAAGGAACTCACATCCCCTGCATATTTTAATTTCATTTCGTCAATCATCGTAAAAACAAAGAATTTCTTCCGAAATTGTGAATTATTTGACTGGTGTGTTTCCAAAAAGTATTGAGAGGGACTTCAGCACTTTTTTGTGTGTCGGTTAGTTGTTCACTCTTGTGGAACAGTACGTATACACACAGTGCCACGAAAATAAGTTCTTTTTTGTTTCTATAACCTTTGGTATTTTATTATTGTACACATCATTTAGTCAGGCATTTAAGTGGTTCAAAGACTACAGAGCTCGCTTCCAACATTGAAATGCGCCACTCTCCATGAAAACTACCGTGATCGGAATACATCTGGTATGCGAAGTTCCTTCTGCTACGTACCAAGTTTAGAATCGAATATCGTCGTCAGAAAATAGTCTGCGCGAACTCAATATAGTAAAGCGCAAGAATAAAAAATAAATAAAAAAACACGCATCAAAAACTCTAGTTCCGATATATTCATTTTCTAATGGTTCGTCCAGATCGTTCGGCAGAAATGGCATTCGCCGCCCGCCACGACTAAATGTGAAAAAGAAAATTAAATATAAAACGTACCAAAAGATTCAGCACACAACGCTCTCACGTTCTCATTTTTAAACGACCCGCGTATATGTTTTTTTTTTTTCTTCACCGCACTAAAAACGACGGTGAGTGAAAAGAGAAAATAAATTCGAGTCGTTAATCGAACGTGATCTCCGGTCAGCCCCTTGGGCGACCCCGTCAGACCCCGCGAGATCACGTCCCACAACACGACAGTGCACGAGCACGCTTAACGAAGATCGTGAGCGCGTGCGTGAGCGCGTGCGTGCGCGCGCGCCCATCTCCGGTCCGAACCGTTCCCGCAAGCACTGGCTCCGACTGTAAGCCAGAGCACTCGACCCAACAAACAAACAAACAAACACGGACAAAACGACGAGGAAGGAACGGCGCGTTTTCGAATATGCTCACACAACAGCCGCGTCGAAACGCTATGTGTGTTTTTGCTCGTCGTCGTTCGGATACTTCACCGCTCACCACAACCGCAATAGCAGCAGCAGCATTTCGATGAGTGTGCTGTGATCACCCCGAAGCTGACACTGGGATGGTAGCTAATGCGTTCGTCCAACCATGTCTATCTCTCGTCACGTGATCACGTTCTCCCGTTCGTACACGCACACGCACGAAGAAAGCTGGGTCACGTGATGAAATGGAGGCGAGTGATTGGTCCGGCGGGGTCGTAGTTCCCACCGCACTGTCGGCTTCGGGGTAAACGGAGTTATATAGGAAGCGCAGCGTGTAGGAGGAGGAGGTATTTTTTATCAATCGCGCGGCCGGGCCGGCCTGCCGGACTCTACCTAGTGCGCCTGCGTTGATGGTTTCCTTACGCACACACACGCTCGCGCATTGACTTCGCGTTAGTGGTGCAAGGTTCAAAGATCGTTCACGAAATACCCGACTGGACCTGCCCCCTTTCTTGTTTTATTATTCCCGTTTTTTTGTTTTTTTTTGGCTCAGTTGCGATTTGGGTTTATGGTTTTGCGCTGGTGGCGTTGGTGGACGTTGTCCGCCGCGCCGTTTTCCATGTCCGCGTGCCCTCCCGCATGTGTTTATGGTTCGGTAGAGTGCGTTGTCTCAGATACTTGCCCGCTGCGGCGTGTATACCCGGACGAAGGGAACCACCGTCTGTGGAACGTCACCCTACGACCGAACGAAACGTTAAATAAACCTTACAAACGCACGACAGCAACAACAATATATTTGTTTGTTTGCTGTTTTTGTCTGGGCGCGCGGAATTCGGTCGACGGATCAATCTTGTCGAAACCTTCGTGTTACATCGAAACTTGGGGTCGGGCAGTGGCTGTATGCAAGCACTGAGAGCTGAAGGAACGCAGGGAGTGGTTTAATATCTCCCGTAATCTAATCGCCTGCCGAGAGATTATACGATGCTCAAATCATGGTACACGTTTCTTAAGTTTTTGGGGACTCCAGGTTCGAGAAGCTTTACGTACGTCGTGGGTACACCATCAGGAGTTTCCCCATTTTCTCCGGCTTTGATGCGAAGAGGTACGTCGCAACCCCGTCGGGCATGCCCACGGACTATGCTCTTTAAGTATCACGTTTCAGAGTACACCAGGTCACATATAGCTCCATGTGCTTGTCTATATTTCTTTCTTCGTAGGAGCCATAAGAAGAAGTTTATGCAGTTTATAAATAGCCTGCTATACAGTCACTCACACGGTGGAAGAAGCAAGAGGTGACTGAGCTCCACCGTTTCGCCACGGAACAAGTCTGGCGAAAGGTCGCCCAGATCTCGGACAAACGCCGCGAGGTGGCGTGGAACGTAAGGGACCGATGAGAGCCAATCGAGGAACCGTCCTTATTTGCGCACGCGTCTACAAGGTCGCGCGACGGCGCGACCGCGAAGGCTTCTCAACCCTGCCGCGAGGTGCGGGAAGCCTGAGCAAGCTTGTGACACGTTGGCTGGTTTCGCCCAGACACCTCTTTCTTCAACCACCTCGGTCACCGACAAGTTAATGAACAAAAAAAGACTAGGTTTGTTAAGTTCTCACTTTTTGCTTCGCGGTTCGTTCTTCGATCGGCGTTGGACGGATGGATGGTTGGATGCTAATGGCTCTACCCTTTGAAACGAGCGGTAGCTTGCGCCACCTAGCCCGAGTCTGAAAAGACTTATCGGTCGTCCTATCGGCTAATATCGATGTCTCATCGGCTACAGAGCGACGCTAAAATGCTCATCCCTCGCAGCCACAGAGCGCAGAAGGAACGATTTCGAATAATCCTAACGGAAATATACGCGTACCGAGAAACCGGCAGAATATATGACGAGTGATAGAAAGGCGCGGCGTCAAAGTTAACGACTTTCGTGATATATGTTACCAATGGCTGCAGCCCCAGAAATCCGCAGCCGCGTGTGTACCGCGTCGATACGAACTCGTCTTCAAGCTGTTACGCCGCGGTCAGTGGCGCCGAAAACCTCGCGTATACCCTTCCGTTTTCGTTTTATTCTTTTTAGAGGCTCTAAGGAGAAGGGAGGGGGGGCATGTTATATGGACATCCGGGTATGCACGCGTAGCATATGGCCGACGCGGCGTCTGTACGTCGGCTTCATCCCAACGCGGGCCAGAGATTCTTTCGCCCGGCGGGCGCCCAAAAGTAAAAGTCATTGCCGGAGGTTTGAAAACCGACAGGGTCGACCTCGTATATCCATAAAGCAAAAGTTAATTGCTGTTTGCTGCCGAGGCTTCGCTCGGTGTGTATGCTCCTCGCGCTTTGTTAATTAACTAGTTTGCATCTTTTACTTTCGCTTCTCTTCCCCCCCCCCCCCCCCCTTTTTTTCTTTTCTTTCTCGTCGTCGTCTTTAATAGTCACGTTTTCCTAGTCGTTACGTGTGTAGTTGTGGGATACCGCGCTATACCAATACCGCCTAGAAGACAAGGCTTACGGATGACGTCATCGATAGTGGTCCCCTCCCCCCTCCCCTTCCTGCTTCTCTCCTTTCTTTCAAAACTAATATTCATTGTGTTGCGTATACGAGCGAACGTAATCACTCTGCGTTTGCGTTCTGTGTTCCACACGATAGCGATAGGGCGATAGCGATAACTTTAAGGGCTAAACAGTACAAAACAAATATGCTCCGAAAAAAACAAAACGACGAATTTTGTTTGGCGCCGTTCGCTCTGTGCGTGGCTTCCGGCGAAGTTCGTCGGTCCTCGGCAACACATTCCCTCCACGGAATTCGACAAACGGTTGTCGATGGCGGATTAGTGCGAAACTGTTACGATATAATATAATATAATATAATATAATATAATATAATATAATATAATATAATATTCACTATCATATTCGTTATTTTCCGGTGCTCTAAACCGGGATTACAACTAAGTGCACCGACTCGAAAAAACAAAAACTCGAACGATATTAAATAAGAACAGTCAAACTGACTGTTTTTCTTTGATGTATTTATCGAATGACTTTGATATTGAGATTGTTATACACTTGATATTTAGGAAATGGTCTCTATATGTCTAGACCGCGTGAAGTGAGTCAGCCCCTAGGTGGCGACTGGAGTCTCCGATGTAGCTGCGAAATTTAGCCATCGCGGTAGGACTGCGGTCTTTAACGCGCACCGCACGGTAGCGACGTGTACACGACCGCACGCCAGTACGATGCTCATCTAGATCGAAACGGGCGGAGGTGTGGATTGAAATCATCGTATCTCTGGGTTCTTTGAACTTGGAACTTAGAACTTTATTTCAGCAACATTATGCCGAGGACACCGGACAAAAAGCTAACAGAAGCTAGCTTGACTGGGTCCGGTGCCCTTGCATGTACAGGGAACACAATCATATTTAAACAATCCAAAATATTTCTTACAATATTCAAATCAAACAATTTAAAATGTTCCAATAAAAATTTTAAAATCACCGACATTAGAGAACATTTTTTTTTCTTAATTTAACAACACAAAAAAGTACGCAATGTTTTCTTAGTTATACAATGAATATCGATGCGGTTCATTACAATGTTGTTAAGCAATGTAGGTAGATTATGAGCAAGAGACTGCAGTGCATAATTTGTACGGAAATGGGGAACCTTCCAGAATTCTCTACGACGAACATCGAAGACTGATTCACGCTCAGTCAGGTTTGCTAGCTGTGACAAAAAAGCAATAAACTCCAAAGTTGAAGAGGCGTAAGAAAATAGCAAACGATAGTCATAAATACAAGAAACTTTCATGATATTGTAGCTCGAGCTTTCGCTCTCGACATTTCATTATACGAGGTAACACAAAGAACACGTTTCCCCCAGAGCTCCCTCGACACAAAGGGCACCACCATATAGCCGCAACTGAAATGCACTGTTTTTGTATTTTGTATCTCGGTAGAATGTATTTCATCTTTTTTTTTTCTTTCTGTGCCTTCACTTTACTTTGCTTCCCGGACCGTTGAAGTCGCGAGGCGTGGAGACGAGTGCGACGGTTTTCAACAAACACTCGCGACCACGCGGCATTCATAACGACAGATTTGGTCAAGGTTCTTAGGAGTTTTGAGGCCGACCTAAAAAAGTATTTAAAAAAATTAAAAAAAGAAGCTTAACTTTGCACAAACTCAATTGAATCCCATTTTGGCTGTCATTTTAACTTATTTTCATTATACTCTTATTATATTTTTTCTCCTCCACATTGCGTCCAGCCGCTGCCTTTACGGGTCCGAGAGGGCAAAGAATTATAACATTAATGTCATAATTCTTTCTCTAAGTAAAGGGTCAGGAAAAGGAACAGTTTCACAGCAAAGTAAAGAGAGGAGACAGTGCCAATCGGCCAGTGTTGATTGTTTAGAAGAATTAGATTAAGTATCTCCATGCTGGACCAAAATCGTTTCTTTGTTGAGCACACAATTGCAAACAGTACAAAGGGAAAACCTGATATAAACCATTAAAGCACGAGCACGCGGTAAGACGAAAAAAGAATATATGAATAAAAAGTTAAAAATCGCGAACAAACGGGGACATTAAAGAAACACGGACGACAGGACAGGCGCTTCCTTTTATTCAGTAATGGACCAACTAGCCCAAACCCAAGTTTTAATGAATATATGAATGCTCCCTTTCTAAAAACAAAACAAAAAGAAAACGTTTTCGTCTACGAAAGAAATTATTATTTGCTGCGATTTCGAGATTTCCCTTCATAAACGTCCCACTCTCTCTTCATCATTTTATTTTATTTTATTTTCCAAGTTTCCTTAATATCGCGATTATTTGATGATGATTGCTTTTTGTTTTCGCATTTTTTTTTTTTTTTCTTTTTCGCTACAACCTTCGGGTCGAGGGTAATTTTGTTTGATGGCAGCCGAGCTGTATAATAAAGGCGCCGTGTTTCGCGAATGCATTGGCGTATATCGAAATGAATGCCACGACGCAGAGTGTGTGCGTTGCTTCGAAAAAAAAAAACACCAAAAAAACTAAAGAGTCAGAAAAAATAAATGAAAAGGTGGAAAGCCGGGGACCATTGCGACAATAATTTTCGAATCCATTATGCAAATCATCGACGAGAAGAATTATATAAAAAAATAACATCCGCGCCACGTGAGAGAGGAGAAGTTGCATATTCGCGTTCCCAGACCGTAACGACCAAGAGACATCAAAAATCAAAACTACAAAAACAAAAACAAAAAAACGATTTTTTTCGTTGGAAACGTAAAAAGAAAAAAGAAGAGCTAGAACCCTCATTTATTGACACGACCTTGAAGAGACTTTCCTCTTATTTCTACTCTGCGTTTGTTTGTCGGTCCTCTTTATTATCCTAATGCTCCAGACGTTTCTTTGTCTCCGCATACACGGGTTTTAGGAATATGCTAATTGCTCTCGAGTTGCGTGATCATTTTCTTGTCACATTGCTTCGCCAGTTTACTCTTCGTCTGCCTCGTGTTATTGTTCCAACTTTTCGTGTGACCCTCAGCGTTTTGGCATCTTTTTAGGAGACCGGACCCAAGCAGACCAACACAAACACACACGCACAAATACGAAGCAGTATCGTCGAGAAATCTAGGGGCGAAAAACCGTCGTAATCATACCTATTTGTGAATGGAGTCCTATATGACTGGCTTCTTGGATATGCACGTCGAGTGCCATCTCTTGAGAGGTAATTTTGCTACAGACACGTCTAGGACGGACATAAACCTAGACTTCCAGACTTCGACGATAGATGGCGCTTTCGTCGCTAGCGTCGCTTAGCGTTCCTGCGGTGGCAGCAGGCTGTTACGATGTTTCGCCACTCGCACGTGCGCGCAGACGTTGCGTCAATTTGTATATATATATACGAGGGGGGACCCAAAAGAAACCGAACTAATTCTTTTTTAAGCAGAGCTTTTGCAGTACCGCGTTTTGCCGCCAGGAGTTGATAGAGCGAACATTGCTGAGTCATTAGGCCTAATTCCGTCCTCGAAGAAGGTTAGGACTAGTTGCGGCTGGGTTTATAGTGACAAGTGTTTCGTGTGGGCGTCGTTTTTGCAATGTCTGATTTCTGTGAACAGCGTGCGGCGGTTAAATTCTGTTTTTTGCTCGGAAAAAGTGGAACAGAAACTATTGAACTGTTAAAAACGGCGTACAAGGACGATTCCATGGGGAAAGCTCAAGTGTTTGAGTGGTTTTCCCGTTTCAAGAATGGCGACATGTCAATTGATGACAAACCTCGTTCCGGTCGTCCTTCCACGGCACGAACACATGAAAACGTTGAAAAAATTCGTGCAATCATCAACGAAGATCGACGACGGACCATCGACGACATTGTGGAGCTGTCGGGAGTGTGTTGGAGTTCATTGCAGCGAATTCTGACAGAAGATTTGGGAATGAAAAGGGTGGCTGCCAAATTCGTGCCACGACTGCTGACTGCTGAACAAAAGCAAGGTCGCGTGGAAGCATGCTGTGCTTTGAAAGAAGAGTCCCGAAGTGACCCAAACTTTTTTTCAAAAGTTATTACAGCTGACGAAACTTGGTGCTATGGTTACGATCCTGAATCAAAGCAACAATCAAGCCAGTAGAAGACTTCAGGTTCGCCTGGCCCCAAGAAAGCTCGTCAGGTGAAATCAAACATCAAAACAATGCTGATTAGTTTTTTCGATGTGAAAGGAGTCGTCCATTCAGAGTTTGTTCCGCAGGGTCAGACAGTTAACCAGGCTTTTTACTTGGAGGTTTTGAAAAGATTGCGCAACAGTGTGCGGCGGAAGCGGCCCGATTTGTGGAAGTCGGGTGACTGGTTTTTCCATCATGACAATGCCCCGGCTCACACTGCCTTGTCTGTACGACACTTCTTGACCAAAAATGGTATGACCCCTGTTCCTCACCCTCCATACTCACCCGACCTTGCCACGTGCGACTTTTGTTTGTTTCCTAGAATTAAAAGAGAAATGAAAGGAAAGCGTTTTGCTGACGTTGCTGAGGTGAAGAAAAAAACGACGGAGGCGCCGGCAAGCATCACAAAAGATGAATTTAAACAATGTTTCGACACATGGATTAAAAGATTAGACAAGTGTATTAGTGCAAGTGGACAGTACTTTGAAGGAGATTGAACGTTTGTACTTGAAATGGGAATAAATAAGTGCAAAAAAATTTAGTTCGGTTTCTTTTGGGTCCCTCCTCGTATATATATGGAACGCTACTTTTTTCTCCGCGGTTTACGGGCCTCAATATTACTCCACGAAGTACTTCGAAAAGCGCACTAGTTTGAAGAAGTAACGCTGCTCTTGTCTTTTCTTTTTATTATTATTATTATAACGACGTTTACGTAGCAATAGGAAGAACCAAAAAGAAAAGAAAGAAAGCCCATTGGCGGTGTGTGCAAGCTGTTTAGTTCGTCAGAGTTGCCATCAATCCGCTTCCATCCGTCATGTGGACGACACATGCGTCAAAAACGCAGCCGACCGTGTCTGAACACCAGGCGCCGATGATATGCGCGGGTTGGCTCGGAAGCGACGGGTTCCTAAAGAAAAAGGACGTGGGATTCGAAAGTGATACATGGAAGGCAGTGTACCTGCATTAGGAATGTGCGACCAGTGGTTCGAATGGAATAGCTGATTGCCATCACAGCGCTACGGAAACCCGCAACGTGCCGGAGTCCTTTTTTTTTTTTTTTTGTGGTGTTTAAAGTGGGGATGACGCTGCGATATTTGATTCTATGTCGTCCAAGTTTTACATCTTGACGCGATCGTATTCGCGACTCCCAGTCACGTGCTTCCTATCCTCATTACCGTGCCGTCATTTATTCGCTAGGAGTCGGGCTAGGTGGCGCTAGCCGCCGCCCTATTCAACGAGTTCGCCCGTATTCATCCATCTATGTACGATTCGCTTCGTGTGCTCGGTGCACTGTCTACCGGCTAAATCGTGTTCTGACCACTGCCTACTGCCACTGTACGCTGGTTAAGTCAGGAAACAAACGGATGGATGGATGGATTGATAGTTAAAGCTTGGTTCGAATTCGGATGTGGCTCGCACCACGTAGCTTCCAGCCGGTTCTATTTTCAGTTTTCGTGCGATTGGCGCGTGATTTACTCGCTTTGTGAAGACTTGCGCGTGCTGGGCTGAGGATCTGTAAATAGTGGAATGGTGTATAGAGCCGTACGGCAGGCGACAGAGCTGTACGACCCGACTGCCCTTCGCTCATTAATACATGTTCGGACGTTCATTCATTTCTCTTCTATTTCCAGTCAAAACATCTTTTTTTCTTTGCCTATGCCCTCGGGGTCGATGATTTCCACCCGAACAGGCTGCTTTGTTTTTTTTTCTTTCTTTCTTCTCGTTAATACGTTTGACGTTCCACCTGTCCAAACACTTAAAGTTATCATCAATATTTTTTTATTATCTCTGGGACCGTCTGCGCGCAAAGGCTAACTTTGAGAAATACTTTTGTTTCCTTTCATTTTTTTTTCTTCTTTTCTTTTTGCGATAGAAGACCCGCCACAGACGGCATTTATTTGAAGGAACGAGCAGCGTCATGCAGAATCTGCCATTCTATGTATGCTGCGTCTGAGACCCGTGGCGGACGACCGGTTGGCGCTCTTTTTCGGACTGAACTCATTCGAGTGTCGAACATGGCATGGTGCTATCGAAGCTGGTACGGTACGTGTGATAATGTTCATCTACTTAACTAGCCTTATTTGACAACTTATTTCAGTTGCAAAAAAACAACAACATTACAATCGATAATCGATAGCGCGTGTTCCTCCTGACTACGTCACACACTATATTGACGGTCGTTGTGATCACCTCATTATCGCTCAACAACCTATGAGGTTGCAAAATCACCCTATAAGATCAATCAGGAACCAATCGTAAAACAATAAACGGTGCTCCGGCTTTTTATTTTTGAAATCACCGGCCTTTACCCTTTCCGGTATGCTATTAGGTATCGCGAAATTGAGAATAGTTATACTGGAAATCTGTGCAAGTAAAAATAAATTCAAGATTCAAATATGCCCTCACTTTTTAATGCCGTGACGTCAGTGGCAGGCAGGCTTGCCAGTCCAGTAGACGGTCTAAAATATAGGCTATGTCAAGAATTTGTTTCTCGCAGGTGCGCGGGTATTGGAACAAGCTTCCAAAGCATTCATTTGACGCCATGGAACTGCTTGAAATCAGTTGTGAACAAAGTCTACAGTTCAAATTTAAGACTGAGCCCCTGTCTGCCAATGGCTGTACACTTAATACCACGCTGTAGCTTGCGCTACCTATGGCCTAGAAAGTAGAAACCTAGGAAAGCTGTCGTCACTGTTACATTGCTGCCAGTGGAGAGTTTCAGTTTGAAAAATACAGTAAAAACCAAAATTGTAAATAAATTAACTTTGCGAGAGAAAAAAAATGTCACCTAATATTTGGCACACTATTTCAGCGATGTTTTGTTGATGTGTTTAGCAAATTTTCTGGCAAATTGGGGACAATGTAGAAAACGCCGTTATATCCTTTTTCTCATATTAAAAAAAAATAAAACAAATATTCCGTTCTTTTTGTGCTTTTTTTTTGTTAGAAATGGTTGGGCTATGTTGCGAAGGCAACAAGCTAATAATAAATATACATATTTAGTTATCTTTTCGCAAATTTTCTATTTGACGAAAAAAAAAAAAAAAGTCAACACCGACGCTAAAGAAGTAAAGTGTCCCGATACCTTTCTTCTAGAAGTAACGATAACCGACACGGGTCATAATGCCCATTCCGCGGGTTCAAAAGCGGCCTCTCAGTTTATTCTGCGGCTGTGCGGCTCCATTTCTTTGCCAAGAACTGCACCGTCACGCAGTCGACGCTCTAAAGAAAGAATGTGTTTTGTTTTTTTCTTGTAAGAAGCGCGAAGGGGTGACTTTTATAAGTGGGATTTACAAATGCCCAACGCAGAAAAATTTGACGTCACAAAGAAGTCACGTGAGTTATTTCAATTCCCACCTCTATATGCTTTCAAAGTACTTTGAAATCAGCTTATGTTCAGTGTTTCGGAGGCTATAAATGTTGCGTTACAGCAATTCTAATATACATTCTTTTTTTTATTTTATGACCGAATGTATTAATGATTTAAGACAACCCTGAGATAGGCGAAACAAGGACAAACACGACGAAGCCTCAATTTGTTTGTCCTTCTTGTTTCCCCCTTCTCAGGGTTGTCTTCTATCATGAACGTAAACCAGCCTCGCCTGTGCCTTATCACTCATTTCAGAAGGTATTGAGTTGGAAATATTCTTTGGATTGTTGGAGCGCTTGTGCGCTGTGTTTTCACAAATATCTAGCACATAATACCGAGAAATCTGTTGCGGACGCAACGATTTGCGACCAAGAAACGTTTAATAACGTTGGTCACGAAAAAACGTCGAACTCGCGACTTATCTGCAAACAAGGAAACGACTACTTTCATTAGTCCATTCAGTGTTGCTGCAGGGGTAGTGTAGGGGTACTGCTAATAGGATCATAAGTACCGACTGAATTGGGACCATTGCAACGGGTTACTCATCCATCGGACAAGAGAAGAACAGTTTCGTGGAAACATGGCGGAGACGTTTCGAATGTAGGGTTGTGAGTCTTGTGACGGGATAGATTAAATCGCAGTCACGTGTTCATGGTGCCCGGATAAGATTCCGGAATTAGCTGATTAAAACGCAGAAGAATGAACCGCGCAGCAAAAAACGTAAACACGTACAGTAAGTGACTCCACGGCCTGTTTCTTGAGGTGGCAGTGACTGTAGTTTCCTTTGTCCGCGACTTCATTTGCGACTGCAAAGGAGGTGACGCCACCAAGCGGAAAAGACGTGAAAGAGAGAAGCGCGGAGCTACTACCTAACCAAGCGGATGGATGGATAGATGGGTACATGAATGCATGGTGACTGTTCCCTTTGAATGGGGCGGTGACTCGCGCCACCTATCCAAGTGTGCAGCAGAAACAGACACTACCTGCCGGCCGAAACGTGAAACAGAGCAAGGGGGACGAACTTTGGAGTTTCAAATAGTCCCAGCACGGTGACTAGGAGACGCCTCGGTCGGCTGCCATAGTGAGCGCCACTGGTGGACAAGAAGCGCAACTATGGGCATGGCCGTGCCACCAAACGATCGGGCACGAGTGCAATAGCTTCACAGTTCGGCAAGGCACTCGGGAACGTTCAATCTTGAGATCGGGTCCAGTGATTGCGACCGCGGGCCGTCTCAGAGTTGCGAAAATTCCGCGTGAGATGGCGCTACCTGCCGAACCGAGCTTCTGTCTCTGGTCAATGTAGCTATAAAGCCGCAGTCGGACTGCCCATATATATCATTCAAAGAACACGGTGTTGGCTGGAGACATAATAGAGAGTTTTAGGGATCCATTTTTGCGCTCTCTATTACGTCTGCAACTCCAAAAGCCTCGCGCATGCGCAGTTCGTACCAGAAGGCCCATTGTATACCGTATCGGACGTGCAGAAACGGTTCCCTAAGACTCTCTGGTGTCTGTATTGACGGTCCTTTGTAGGATGTAGTAGCAGTGTGTACGGCCACGACACTTCGGACTTACGAAAACTCCGCGCGAGATGGCGCTACCCGTCGAAGCCAGCTTGTTTGTCTGGTTGGTATACCTGAGTATTATGCAGATGACCCATCGAGGTTAATGGTTTATTGGTGTGGAAGCTCCGTCAACTTGCCGCTTAGCGACGCGTGTACGGGGCTTGTGCGTGAGAGTCAGAAATTTAAATAGTCTAGTGTCGTCCTTGTTTTATCTGTAACTTTGTGAAACATCTTTCGTTTGATTTCTTTTCTTTTTGTTTTCGCACGGTAGCCGTGTATGAGCGTGTTAGTTCAGCAGCCGAACGCGGTAACGGTCACGCGAGAATTTACACCCGAAACTCATTTCACTGGAAAGTAGCTCGTGCGGGTATATATGTTTTGTCTGTCCTTCTGCTTCGCATGAAATATTTATATAAAAAAATAGTGACTGCGAAAAAAAAAAAAAAGAAAATAAAGAAAGCCTCGCTGTTGCTCGTCCTGGATTAATTATACCCCGAATGTCCAGTAGTGCACCTGTGCTGACACGATTGGCAGGACCGGATAATTCGAGGTAACATACAATGGAGACTGCACGCAAAACACACGAGAGGCACGAGAGCAAGAAAAGAGCTGAAATCCTATTTCTACCTTTATTCGGTGACAGGTTAGCAACCCAGTATATGCTCCGACTGTTAGGGAGGAGATGGAAGAGTCACGCCTTTTGAGGTACGCTTAGGCTTTAGGTACAACGAACCGTATTTTCTTGTTTGTTTTTGAGCCGAGAAATCGAAGATGACGATTCCAAGACCGCTCCTCGTGCGACTAAAGCACTGGTCAGAGCGAAGCGCTCGTGCCCAGAACGTGCTCGGCGAGGTTCAATTTCTTTGCTATGCTCTGCTAGTAAACACCGGGCTGTGTTGACAACAACCTCGATAAAGCGCCCCCTATAGTTTGATCTCCTGCTCGATAGTGTCGCTATATTAACAAACCAAAAAAAGAAAACGAAATTTTGATTTCTTACGTTTTTCGCCGGTAACGGTAAGACATGCGGGGGAGTTTCGCATGTCTTACTGGCGAAACACGCTTCCGTTCGCGGGAAGCTTTTAATTAAGTTTGTTTCCTGCAACCGAAAACTCCTTTTTTTTTTTTTTCCAAAAGCAACTAAACAAATTTACGCTAGTCTCGCGCTTGTAACTGTAAAAGTATATTAAAATTGTTTATTTATGGGTTTTCTTTTTTTTAGTGCAGCCTACCTTAAATTCTCAATGTGTGTACTTTAAATGTGCCTCTAGCTCACTTCATGCTCGAGCAACGCGCTGCCCGTATCGACCTATAGTCTGTTCGACGAAGGCGTAGAGTCTGAAGGTATATTTTCAATATATACTCTTTGTTAGACTAAGGAAATAACTTACGTATACTTGCCGGCCTAATTCGTAAAAAGTAAAACATTAGTATATTTTGTGGGCGTTGTTCTTTCCTTGCAAAGGGCCGTAACGATTGCCGTAAACCTAGCCCGTATACCCTAAAGCACTTACTGGTTTAGGCTTAACCGCGTAATTACCTCTCTTAAAAAGAAGTATCGGTTTTTTAGCGTAGACGATAACGCGAACAAACAGGCGACGTTCGTGATTGACCAAATCGATGCGCGAGCACACGCCACACCTAAAAAAAAAAAAAAAAAAAAAAAGAAAAACGACAACGAACGAAATGTACACAAGGGCGTACCTTACCAGCAAACACAAACACACTCACCGGTCGCGCAAACATTAAACACGGGCACGGGTCATCAGGTTCCGTATTTAGATGATACGCGCAACAACGCAGTCGCCGCGACGAACCGAAACCTTTATAGCGCAGAGCGATACGTATATACATTCGAGGGTCCCGGTTGTATGTAGTATAATACTAGACACTGTTAATACATTTGAAAGCTTTCAGTCGCCTTGCCCCCTTCTCCCGTTCCGCTTCCTTAAGACCATGCACTCCTATCTGACCGAAAGCGGCCGTTACGATTGTTGACTCTGCGGCATCGATTGATGAAAAGTAAAAGCCTCACCATATATTTTTTTTTTGGGAGGCCGCCCGTTGTTTATAGTGGCGTCTACACTTCGGAGAATCGTTGCCCTCTTACAATTATGAAGAGCGCGTGCGCGCGCCCTCGTATAGTGTGTTTGAACTGGCTTTGGGTGGAGAAAGTAAATGCATTCGGCGGGCCGCAATGGCAGCCCTCGCAAGAAAGCTATTCCGTGTTCTTTTGAAAAGCGGGGCCGCCATGGCGAGCGAACGGATCGTACTCGCAATTCCCGATGCGATCCTTCTAAATAATACGAAGAAACGACTTCACGATGTGTACGATATATTACGAATGCGTTTCCCCGAGGCCCTTTTTATACATGGTTCACCATGCTCGCAAATACTCTATTTTTTATTATTATTATAGTCATTGTTATTCCGGTGTGCACCTAGAATAAGACACTTTTTTTTTTCTTGTTTGAATAATACATTTGCGTGAGCAGAAGCTCTCTTCCTAGAGTAATTGTTTCGTGCGACGTTAGGCCCGCATTTAAATGTTGTCGTAAGTTTGGTTTGCATTTGTATGTGTGTGTGCTTGTGTGTTCGTGTGTGCGTGATTTGGGTCTTGTAGTGTTTGTTTTCGGGTAGCGATAAAATTGAATTCTTAGTTGCCGGGAAAGAGAGAGAGAGTCACGATTCATAAGAATGAACGCCGCGGCGACTAACTTCTTTGGTAAAAAATTGTGCGTCTCGTCAAAGCTTTTTTTATTTTTTTACTTTAGTGCGGATTTTTGGGCCATAGTATTTCGGAAGACTGACAAAAGGAACAATATTAAATAACTACGTCATATCCGTAGCTATAACATCACTTTTCAAACGATGAAACAAAAAAACAAAGTTCTAACTGCTTTGAGAATAGTAACACGATCTGTTTGCAAAAAGAGGCACACATTTGTATAAAAAATAAAACAAAAATGATTAACTTGTTTTATTATTTTGACCTAAGCTCATCAACGAATATTTCGGAGGGCTCAGGCTCCTCAATAAGTTTCCTCGTGACAGAATTAATTTCTCCACCACTTGCTTTCCTGACATGTAAACAAAAAAAAAACATATGCAGGGCTTTTTTTTTTAGTTTGTTTCCTTTTAAACGGCGTCCGCCGTTCCCAGACCCTCGTTTGTCTGGTGTTTTCGCGCCCAGGCACAATCATCCAACTGTACCAAAAGAAAAAAACAAAAAAAACTGTCGGAAACAGACAAAAACCTAGCCCTCTAGTTTCTAAAACAAAAGAGCCGTATGAACCGAGTTTACACCAAAGAACTGAGCAGCCGCAATATATTGTGCAGTTCCCGTTCGCTCTCTTTATTTACTTTTTTTTGTTATCGAGCTGTTCTTTTTTTTTTTTTTTTTTCAGTGACGACGCATACCTTCGAATACCCGGCCTACACATTACACAGAACACAAGCGACGCGGCACAGACAGAAGCGAACGCACAACTCGCGCCTGTCCACCCTCTCATTTCGACAATTTAACGAGCCGCTCGACATTATACTGCATCGCCGTCTAAACCCCTTCCCCCCTCTCTTCCTCTTTGTATTCTCCTTCTCCGCCATCTTTTGTCTTCTCCGTTTTGACCGATGTAATAACAACGTGTCTGAACCGAGTCGGAGCTTCGCGTATTGTGCGCGCACCGGGAAACACGCGCTTGCACAAACATACACGAACACCCGTCCAGAAAATAATGGTACAATAAAGCGTGCGGCCATATTGCACCGGTCGGTCAGCCCTGACAACGGAAGAACGTGCATACACACATGTACGGACTTGACGGGAGTATAAAGTAAAGAAGAAACAAAGACGTACAAAACGAAACAGACCGACATAACTGAGCTCAGAACTACACAAAAGAAGAAGAGACGAACAAAAAAAAAGTCCGTCCTTTCCATTGTGCAACCTGAATTTTCCCACGCTCGTGGCGTATACGAGTACATCCTACAGCCCTTTCTATCCTTACCGTTCTACCATGTGTATCTCTGTCTATTTTGCTCTTCGATACGCACGTAGAAGAAGCTCTCGCACAAACGAAAACAAGAAAACGCCCACACGCTCGCGAAAAGCGATGTCGAAGGAAACAAATAAATGCGCACGAGTAAAACGATCGTGCGTTACTATATTGCTCGTCAAGATGTTCCATTCGCAAACTTACCAACCATCCCTCAAAAAACTGAAGCAGACGACGTATCAAATGCAAAGAGAACATAGCAGACGAACAGGCCGTTTGCGAAGCAGACGACCGTAGAGAGAGCGCGAGACGCTTCTATAAAAAAAAAATAAAAAAATAGTACTTGAAATAAACATGACCACGAGTTTTTGGTATACGACCTGTGGCCATTTTTTTATTTTTTTATTTGGACATCGAAAAGCGCACGGATTGACCTCTAGGTGCCTCGCTAATGCATTCTCTGGCCGCGAGATTCGAGCTTGGGGGCATCATTGTCGTACGCGCTGTTAGAGGTATATTGTCTGCTTTATTGCGATCGCACGCAAATATACAAAGTATAGTTTTTCGTCTCGGAGTTGGGCATCTTTGACCTTCCTCTCCGTTCGGACGATTCGGGTGTGTGCATGCATCCACGGTTTCCCCATAGGACCAAAGCACAGCACATTCCATTCCGTTCATTTCACTGCGTCGTCATCGAACACTTATCCACTTGTTTTACGGTGATTCTCTTTTTTTCTTCTTTCGAATTCCGGATGTAAATTTTGTATGGACCAACTGATGGCGCTGTGCTGAAGAATGGACGGCGACGTTGAACTCGGCTTCAAACAGTTTGTCTCGTAGATTTTTTCTTGATTTGCTTATAGTAATGTTTCAATACATTCTAATGGTATCTCCTTCTTCTTACATATATATATATATACAAATGGTCAAAGGAAAGAAGTGGTTTCCAATTACGGCGATCATCACGCCGCTTCCTGCTTGATTTAAATTAGGAAAACGAGCTCGAACTATTGATTACAATTAACTGCAAGCTAAATAAAAGAGACGTCTATGAAGGGGAAAAATAGTTGGAAGACGATGAGGTTCACCTAGCTGAATGACACTGGTTTTTTTTTGTGCGGGGAAATTGGACTAGAGTTGAAAGAAAGAACAAGAAAGTACAGAGAAAAAAAAAAAAACAGAAAAAACGCAATTAAAAACACGTAAATGGATAAATACATCAAATACAATTGAAGTCACATAAAATCAGGATATAGCATTCATGAAGCATGCATGGTTACTGGACGTGCAATAACACCCTTTTTACAACGCGAAACTTAATGGATTTCCGTCGAGTGACATTCGGCTACAGGAGTGACGCACACTGATCGGTCGATCAGATCATTTCACTCGATCGAAATTGCATGAAATTTTCCGGTGTGGCAGGGGTGCCATTTTTTAAGCTTTATTTAAGTAAATCTAATTAGAATTCTGACGACAATATCTTTTTCCCGGGAAAGAATTGTTGAATGAAACCTGGCAAGTGGAAAAACAAAATGCACAAGGTTTCGCGCCCGAGCGGTCATTGACCTTTTTGTGGTCAGCGTTAAATTTCGATTTTGTGGCAATGGCTTCCGCGGTAGACGAACCGATACGCCGATGCCGTCGCCCCCTACCACTGAATTCCCTAACCCGGGATCACGACGCAACATGAAAGCGCAGCCTCATTAAAAACCTTTTCTAATCAGATTTGGCGGCTCAATCTTTCACGGCGTCCAATTCTCAAATTAAAAAAAAAGGCGTTCTTTCCTAGCACGTCACGCAAAGTCACCCCGGATATTGGAAGAAGCGCGCGCTAAAGGCTCTCCGATATAACCATAGTTCCTGCCCCCTTAATCAATTCGCAGCTCTCTGCTAGAACGACCCACAATATCCGACGTTCCGCGCGCCTTTTTGTTTTGCTGGCGCCAAACCTACAATTATTAGCGGAAAGCTCGTGAACTTAGTCATAATCTCAAACTAAAGTTAGGACTGCACAGTTAACCACCATAATGTGCGAGATATAAAGTAAAAAAAAAAAAGTTTTCAATTGCAATGGTGCACAAAGTTGGCGCCCAAAGGGAGGTCGCCCAAAAAACTTAGAAACTCAGCCCTAACACGAAATGCACTTCGCGGGGTCACATGCAGGTGTTCAAAACTGTCACACAAAGCGGAAAGGGGTTGCGGAGAATCGCATTAACCGGCGACGCGAAGCCGCTTAGCGTGCGCAGACCCAGAGGCCACGGAGGTTCATTCGGCGGGCGATCACGAACTGACCGGGGAGGGCCCCAAAACGCTTGTCATTACGTAACCTGTACCACCGTATATTACCGATATCCCCCCCTCGCCTTAGTGAAGGTGCTTGCGCTGTTAAGTATCGGTTCCGTATTGAACCTGTTTGTTTCTCTATCCTTTTTTTCATTATTAAATGCAAAATGTTCCGAACAGCGAATATACAAGAAAATAGCGAAAACTAGAAAGAGTGGAGGAGAGAGTCGTGTTGACCCCTCGCGGCATTTGCACATGGCTCAGCGAATTCTTCAACTAACCAAAAAAAAAGAGAAAAAAAAAGCATAATTAGTCTTGAGAGAATCAGCTAAAACGTGAAAGGCAAATGCAATCAGAATAAGCAATGAACGTGCAGCGTCCCTCACACTCACACAGGCACGGACAAGGGCGGAGAAGGAACCCCGAAAACAAAAGGATGAGAATAATAATAATCATATTTATCTTTTTGATTAAGCGCGATCGTTATATTCTTGCTGCGCCTATTTGGTCTCGACGGACAGAGTGATAGATAGGTCTTGGAGGATTTAAGGGTTAAGGTCACGCAAAAGTAGTCGAATCTCTCCCCCCCCCCCCCCCCCCCCCCCCCCCGCCTTTCTCTCGACGCCGTCACGTTGTTTGGTTTGTTTAGCTTCGCTGTATTCATTCCCTGCGTGCTATCGAGACGTTCTCGCGGCAGTCTCACGTTCTATCCAACAAGGAATCAAACTCCGCGTGTACGACGATAAATGTAATAAACAATCCGCGATATATATATAAAAAAAAAAGAAACACGAAAGATGAGCCGATTTATCGACGAGGAGGTGGAATAATAATAATCTCGGTAGAACTTCTTGAAGTCGCTTAGCCGTTTTTTTATGTTTTGTTTTTGTATTGTATGGCGTCTCGTACGAGGACACGACGGGCAGGTGCGACATAGCGTTTCGCGTGCTTCTTGTAACGCAAATATGGTGTGGTGTGTTTGTCGGCGCCTGCCGCGGTTGCTTTTGTGTTTGAGCTCAGACCCGCGCGAAATGCATATGGAAAAGACTGCAGGGGCTCGGTAGAGATCGTCTCGCCATGCGGAACGAATTTTATCTCTGCGGTCGCAGGTGATTCCGAGGTGAATGTAGTCAATTTCTAGTTTCATGTTTGTCGGGGGATGCCGCACGGACATGGCCAGGAACATACTGTTCAAGTAAATATTTGGATAATTGTTTTTTACGTCATGTACCAAATATTGTTCGAACGGACCCTTTCTCGAGAAAGTCTTTTTCACTGTAGACATTTGTCAAACGATTTGCGTTTGAAAGACAGGAGACGTAAAATGTAATGCTCTAGCAATGCAAGAAATGGATTAGGGTGGCGATGTGGGGTAGTTGGTGCATATTGACAAGAAGGTCAAACAGCGCACAAGAAAACAGGTACAAGGTAGAAGTGCAGACAGGACGAGGCGCTGACGCTCAAGTGAGCTTTAATAAAAAAAACAAAATCAGCGACACCGAACATCATCACGGGGTGGCTAATCAACTCGTATCTAAAAATGCAATCTTTTTGCCTTGTCTTGTAAGAATGTTTTTCCAACGACGTTTGGTTGACGTATTTCGTACCTCCCTTTTTAATTGCATTGGCTTCTAAAATTTTCGTGGTTATTCGGTATCTGCCCTTCCCAATATAATCTCTGCCTTTTTGAAGATGGGTCGACTGTTTGGCCAAACAGCGCGCTGCTTGCTCCATTGACAAAAAACGGATAGATTTAACCCCAACATTTGACTGCAGTTGGATCGTGCGCCAATCGCCGCACGGTATTCTCAAAAAAAAAAAAAAAAGGAAGAAAAATAATTTCTTAATGTGTGCTTCCTGTCGAAAGCATATTATAAATTCTATGCGGTGGATCACTTTCGTGTAGCTCGCTTTACAAAAAATAGCAGAGAGGGACAATTTTCACAGACCCAAGACGAGGAATTTTGAAAAAGTAACAACATGAATATAAAAAAAAAAAAAAACGACTTACAACATGAGAATGGCGGGGCGTCTCTTTAGAATGCTTAGTCTCCAGCCCGCGCTCGTTGTTTTCCGCCGTGCTTTGGCTGCGCCTGCAGGCTCGAGGCCCTCGAAACACCGAAGCGTTATCGAAGGTAAGACGCCTGCGCTGGAGGCGGGAACAACTGAAAGACCTTGCCGCCGTTCTCATCCTTTCGCTGACTACCAATGTTATAAGCCGGCCTGTTCGAGCTCACCGTCACCTCAAAGCCCTGAATAATGTTTTGCTTCTCCGCGTTCTCTTCTTCGTGTTCGTCTGTGTTTGCGGATACAAGTTTCCTCGTAATCATTTTGGCACGCTCTCATTTCCGTCTGATTCTCGGATTTATGTTCGGACACGTGTTCTACCATATAACCTCCTATATACTGACAAAGCCTGGCAGATCGCCACGAGAAGCGGCCGCCGAAGCGGAAAAGGTGGAGCGGCAGACAACGGACGAGAGGAGAGCCACGTGACTGGCGCCCCGCTGCGGCGAGACGCCGAAATACACTTCTCCCGAGCGATCCAGTGTGTTTCGGGTCCTCGCCGCTGCATAACCTGTGCGCTGACGTCCAGGTTTCCCGAGAAATGGCTCTTTGATGCTCTGTGCTACCAAATCCTCGCGCTCCAAATCTGCTACCGGGCACTTTTTACTCCATCGTCGAGCTGCCAGGCTTTGCCAATATAGAGGAGGCTAAGGTGCTACACTTCGTTTCGCCTCAAGTTCGAGTGCAGCCGACGGTACGAGGCGAGGGTCTGTAGCGCATCGTATACCGTGGGGGAGCGCCGAAAGTGCAATGTCATGATGTTCGCCAAAGTCTGTATGGGGGCTCATCCGCCGGCTCATCCAATGAAGCCCAGAGAGTGTTCTCCGTGACTTTACGACTTTAGTTCGTGCGTATGCGTTTGTTAGTCTTCCAGGCTTTGGCCTTGCTTGGACCAAGATGAGACAATAACCACGGTGCTTAGATAAACTATACGCACAGGTCTGGAAACTCGGGTGGTTTACGCCCTGGTAAAGTTTGCCACCAAAAGCGTCACTGGCGCAAGTAGGTGTGATAAAATTTCAGAAGAAATTATTACCGCTGTCCGACGGGCACGCTAAATGCCTTCCGAACCAACCCCTTTAAAGGGATGGTGAGAACCGAAATTTAGATCATCCAAAATAAGGCCGCAGAAGCGTTGAACGGGACGCTGCGATCTCGAAAACATTGCTCATCAATCGATAGCTCAGACGGGTGGCCGTATTTTTGGAAAAAAAGGTCGCGAACAAGCGAGGAATGTGACGTCACGATTGTCTTTGAACAGTTGAGAATGAGGGAAAGCGGCCTCGCTTTTCTCCTCTTCTCTTCGGTTTACCAGCTCGACGGGACGAAGCGAGGAGAAGAGGGAATGAGAATCATGACGTCACATATTTCGTCGGCCTTGTCGGCCGTGTTCAGTCGCTCACTTCTTTTCCGAAATTACGGTCATCTGTTAGAGATATCGCTCGCTGTATGAGCGATGTTTTGGGGATTTTCAGCGTCCCGCTTATCGCTCCAGGCTCGTTTCGTGAGCTCAAAATTTCGGTTCAGCATCCCTTTAGAAGGGTCGGCGAACTATAGCGCACGCCGATAAGTGCAAGACCGCGAGATAAATCGCCGATTCTTTAAAGCCGGGGTCACGCTGCTTATACGTCATGCAAAGGACAGTCTGCAAACAGATTCGAACGCGAGTCACCACGAGATCCGTGCTTTGAATGCCGCGTGGCAATGAGTTCGAGGAGAAAACTCAGCACGCCGCGGCATTCGAACCACGGATACTGCGGTGGCGCGTGTTTTGCAGACTGTCTTTTGTATGATGGTGTAACCAGTGTCGCCCCGGTTTAAAGGAGTTCGTTCTGAAGGTCCTTCATGCGCCCGCCTGGCAGCGGTATAAGAATTTAAATAAAAAGAAATCTCGAAAACGTTAATTAATTTTTTTTAAAGCAGATGTAGCACGCTTCACGTGGCGTTCTAACTATTAATCCGATAGCGTTTAGAAGCTCATTTCGCAGAAAATCCGGCGTCGGCGAGACTAAAAAATCCCATAATGCGACGCGCGCAGCCACGTGTGACGGTGCACGTAGCTGCGCGCGTTGCATTACGGAATATACCCGCTAAATTTGGTGGGAAAATGTTCCCGTTACATTTAGCGGGTCGATAGGGTCATGCCGTCACAGCCACGTCTTACGTAAGGTGACAGGTGACGATACCGAGTAGACCGCGCACACACGCTTGCAAGGCCTGGCAACGAGCACGGGTTTACACAATAGAAGGCTTTGCTTACGGGGCCCGATAACGCTCTCGCGTTCCGCTCTTAAAGGCGAAGCTTAAGTGTCCCCCAAGTTTTTCGCAATAATATTACCCCCTATCGGTTCTCCTCGAATAGATGGTGCTTCCAGTCATTCTTCTTTTCAACGGATGTGTGGAGGTTTTGTGAAATAGCAGGCGCGCATCATGCGACTTTTCTCCACGATAAATCCTCGGAACCTCCGTCCATCCGTAACGCCACAGTCGCACCGCTCGTACAACCTGTACAAAAGACAGGGTGATCGCTGCCACAGACGGGATGACATAATTACCTGCTGCCACACCTCGAGCATCTTCGAAGCATGTTCACTTCATGCAGATCTATGTGCGTGTTTCGAACATGTTTGCAGACAGTTCCTGCATGACCAATGGGACGAAACCGTCGGACAAGGAAGAAACACGGCCCAGACGCTGAGAGAGTTTTAGGGAACCGTTTTCGCATATCCGATACTGTAGGATGGGCTCTCCGGTACGAGCTGCGCATGCGCTACCGCAGACGACTCGCGCATGCGCAGTTCGTACCGGAGGGCCCATCGTATACCGTATCGTATGTGCTAAAACAGTTCCCTAAACCTATGGTGCCTGGAAGGCGTCTCTGGTGTATTTACCGCGACCAAAAAAGTGGTTCCTCGATTTCGGCCTGACGACGTCATAGACGTGTCACGCTGTCGCTGGTCGCGATCCTGGCGGCGTGCCAGCAGCTGAGGTGTATGAGGCAGACGCCTGTTCTGCCGCAGGTCGCTCTCCGGTTTGACAGACCACGGAAGCTTCGGCAGCCAGGAGTTGGGACGCCGTGACGACAGCGACACTCGCGGTCGCTCGTGCTACTCTCAGCTTCTTGTTAGCATTTGTACGACCAACCGCCAGGATCGGGACATCCGACAGCATGACACTCCGGTTTTTATGACGTCATTTGTTGCCACTTAGAGACCACTTTTGATGTATAGGGCAGCATAGGACGCTAAACACACCAGTCGGAGACTCGCTCCAGGCACCATACTAAACTTCTCTACTGTCTCACAGTGTTTTTTTAATGATGTATTAATAGTGCGACCGCGGCTGAACGTTTCGGTTCGCGTTTCACGGCGAAAAAGCTAATAAAAAAAAAAAAAAAACATCTGACCAGAATGAAAAACAAAAAAGAAAAGAAAAAGGAATATCGACGGCATAGCGGGCAGACTCAAGCGAGCGATGTATGATTGATAAGAAGTGAAATTCTTCGAGTCAGCAACCGGCGCACGCACTTCCCTAGCAAAAAGATAAAAACAAAACAACTTAAATTTCTGTTTTTATCTTCGCCTTCTGAACGCCGTTTCTTTTTTTTCGCTCACCTTTGAAATTTGTTGCTATGCTGTGCACTAAAGATAAGTGACAATTGAAAAAAGGGCAACTGATAACTCATCATACACGCCAAGCTGATCGGGCGTATTGAAATATATGAATAACGCCGACGGGGCCGGCTGGGTCTAAAGCATTTTTTTTTAATCTTTCAGAGCGATAAGGAGCTCGATTGATTGCTAAACTCTACGGGCGTTTGTAAAGTGTCAATCGGCTTGAGTAAGGCTCGAGCAGCTACGATTTGCACTTTGCGTGGACGTGTTTCTGTGAGCGATTACGAGCTTTCCCGCGTGCACGGTGTCTGTCTAAATTTTTTGCCGAGTTTGTCTCCCCCCTCCCCCCCGGTTCCTTCTTTCTATGGCTAAATGCTTTTCGTGATCCCCACTCGTGGAATTTACATTTCGGCGGCTTCCGGACACTGAATAAGTATCTAACATTCATCACTGTTATTCTTTCCTGTGTTCCCGAGAAAAACAAAAGCGCTCCTGTGATATACTGTATCCTGCAGCAGGTTGGCGCGGCAGCAGGGTTCTTCACAATGGCCGCCGATGTGATGTCAGTGCGAGCCACGTGTAGATCGAACACATATACCGTATATACGTGTGTGCGTTGAGCGACGCGAAGACACGGCCGGTGCGGGTGTTAACACGCTGAAAAAAAATTATTTTGAAAGAAAACCGTATGAAGTTATTTATAGAGCCGTTAAACAAGGTATACGCTCAGGGTTTTTGTCTCTTCCATTTCACGATGACGGGCGCCGCCATTTTGTTGCTCAGTGCAGAGTGGGCGCGATTAGGCATCGCTACGCGATTCGAAACTGCGACTTTCCTGGGCTTTAGAGGCGATGTCAGGAAGCTCGATCGAGACCGTTTTTCTCGGTCGACGAGTTTTTTTAACAGTTCTGAAAGGGTGAAAAAAGTGTTTCCCGTGATTTCAGCTAAAAACTTTCCTTAACCGGCAGTGATGACACTAAGCACTAAGTGGGCCGAAACGTCGTTGCTTAGAAGCTCGGTTAGTGGCACCGAAGCCTCTCCCAGTTGCATCTGGCGACGACAACTTGTCCGTGCCCCTTTCCCTACTCGCGCACACTGGTTCCACCGGCTGCCAAAGTGTGGCGCCGGCCGCAGACAGCGCGGCGCCAGACCGCGACGGGGTTATTATCGCTGCGGTCCTTCTCCCGATGCTTTAGATTCAAACCATACGTTTTGTGACACGACCCCTCTCCCCTCCCCTCCACCGAAAAAAAAAGATTAACCCTTTTCAACGCTGGCACCAAAACACAACCATCGCTTCGGGCTAGAGACACTTCGAGATTGACCGAGAGAGGCGCTACAGACCAGCAGAAGGCAATTACTCGTCGTGTACAACGTGGTGCCTTCGGTGAGACGCCACCAATGAAAATCCGAGAATTCCGCTACGTCACAGTCGCGTTTGGCGGGCTTGACCAATCGGCTGTCTGGGTGGATTCCACTTCGCTTCCTCTCGACGACGTGGGACGCGGCAAGGCGCTGAGACGGGCGCAGCAGTGTGTTCGTTTCCGCGATGCAGAATGCGAGAGATAGGGAGAGAGAGGAGCGTTCGAAATTCGTAGAAGCGGCTCGCAGGCTCTGGTTTACAGCCCGAAGCCCGTACCATTGGGAATTAATTCTACGACCTCACTCTAATTACCGACCTCCCCACTGAGGCTTCTCAATTTGCGGGCCACTGAAGAAAAAAAAAAAAAAAAAGAACAACATCAAGAAACACCTCAACCCTTTCGAACAACGTTAACAACATTAGCGATATTAGCAACATTAGCGACGGCGCCGACAGCGACGGCCACCACCACAACAACTAAAACAACAAAAAAAGTGAACGGGTTATGTACGTTGGTACGTCGAGGCTAATCGAACGCGCCGTCACCAGAGGCTCTTTTATTACTATTATTTTTTGTTGTTGTTGCGTCATGGACATTTTGTCGCGGAAATGTTCGAGGACTGATGCTCCTCCTACGTTTTTTTTTTTTCTTTCATGTGGAGGTTTTTGAAGGCATATTACGTCGTCGCCATGCCATGGATGACGAAATCGAAGACAAATCCAGACTGTAATAGAGCGAGACTTCCGGGTAACTGTGGTTGTGGGCGAGGTGTGGAAGCCGAACATTCCGGTAGTATCCTTCCATGAATATAGTCGCGCATCTATCGATTGCCAGCACTCCCCCGCCCCGAAAGTCATCAGTAACGGTTCCACCCAGCGCCGCCTATGAGGAGCGCAAGTTCGTCTGCTTCTTTTGCAGGGATTATGGTGACGTCAGAAGGTCGAGCTCTGATTGGCTCTGATTGAAAAATAGTGGGTACACCTAGATGCTAGATGTTTCGAGGTCTACACACCATTTTGTTTTATACGTTTTAATCAGCCAATCAGAGCTCGGCGTTCCGGCGGCATCGCAACCCCCGTGCAAGAAGCAGACGAACGTGCTCTCCGCATAGCTTGCGTCTGCATCGCCGCCATTGCATCTCGCACCGCTTCACAACGAGCGCGACGTTGGCGCTCGGCGACGCTGAGACGGACGCATATATGTCGCTCTGTGGCGACTCTTGCCGAGCTTTAGTGCGTTTGCCGCTTGGGGGCGGGACAAGGGGTTCACAAACGATGACGTAATGCCCAGGCCTCGTCTTCTACGTGGTGTTTGTCTATCGCTCTGCGACTGTATGTACGAAGTCCCTTCTCTAGCGAAGTATAGAGAGCCAGGAACGGCGTTTCGGCCGGACTATATACGAAGCACAAGTTCGTCTGCTTCTAGTTCAGATGTTGCGATGATGTCAGAATACCGAGCTCTTATTGGCTGATTGAAAAAAATGTAGTGGGTAGACCTGAAGGCATCTAGCATTGAGGTCTACCCACAATCCTTTCAATCAGAGCCAATCAGAGCTCGGTGTGGTCCTGACGTCACTGCAACTCCTACACAAGGAGCAGACGACTTGCTCTCCGGATATACGGTCTGCGCAGAGACACTCTGAGCGCGCGTGAAAAATCGGAAGTTCTGGGCAGAGACGGAAGCCTCGAAGGGTATATGTACGTTTGATGGAAGTGAAAGACCCATACGGCGAGCCCGTGTTCCCCAAAAAGCGTCTTTCGGACTTCGGAATGCAAGGAAGGGGCACGCCAATCAAAGTACTAGATATAAGAGACCGCGCAGGGATTGCGCGATGACGACGCAGCCTGCAAGCGCGCGCATCATGATTCGTTGAGGTCGAGGGGAAAACAAAAATTGCCAGGGACCTTCTCCTTTGAAGTCCTATAATGCGTGAAATGCATTCCAGGGAACTAATGAGAGAATGGGTGCCTCACGTGGCGTGTATTTTCCCGCTAAGTTTAGCGGGGGAAACTGACCTGACGTATAGGTCACGTGCGTCAATTTTCCAAAGGTCACGTGACGTTACGTGAAGTCAGGTAATGTCACGCGGCTAAACGAAAGCACGAAGTAGACGGATCTGCACGTCGTAGAGTGACAGGAACAGGGTGAGAGCGGCGGGACGTCTCTTTCGGATGTCCGGCCTCTAGGAAGGCGATATTCGCCTTCCGCCGTGCTTTGGCTGCGCGTGCACTCTCGAGACTCACGACACGCCGAAGCACCATCGAAGGTGACTATTTGCCGAGAAAACATACGAGAGCAGTGCGTGCGGAGGTCAGAATGCCGAGCATCTGGTTGGAATGATTAGCGGCGTACTGCAGCGCGTGGTGAAGACGTGGTGATGGCTTTACGCCATCACCACGCCATCACCACGCGTAAAGTCATCAACTTTAGAAAGATGAACAAATATATATGACTGAATTCCCGATAAAAACCAGGAAACATTCACGGAAAATATTTTTCCCGTGGATAACGGTGCATTTCTCGAATTGTGTGTCCTCTCGTTCGTTCACGGAACTGCTTGCCTCTACGTCGGTCTTTTCTTTATTTTTTTTTTATCCCGCGCCAACGTCTTGATTTCGAGGGCGCACTGCTGAGCCCGCGTGCGCTGGGCTTTGCTTTCTGTAATGACGGACAATTACAATATATTACGAGCTGGCGGAGTTTAGCGGCCGCTTTCGTATCCTTTAATGGTCCCGCCGCTGTATATTCATCCCTGGGGCCGACTGTGACTCAGCAATCATTTAGCAGCGCCCGGGGGCGCCGTGGTAGTCGTCGAGGGCCATCCCAGTGTTCTCTTTTTCTTTTCTTTTTTTTCACGGAGTTGTTTCAGCCAGAATTGAAATGAGGTCCCAGTCCGTTGCCCTCAATTTGTCGCCGACACTTTAAAAAATAAAGAAAGAATGTTAGGCATTGAGAATCCTCGCCGCTCCTCCCTTTGTTATCGCGAGTATCATGGTCACTGCTCACTGGAAACCTAAGAAACACGGGGCGTTGCGTGTTCCCCGAGAATTTTATGGTTGTTTCGCACCCAACGAGAATAAGACATTTCCCCGATACGAACGTCTAAAAACGAATCCCCAAGATAGGAGGGTGAACGTAATAAGTCATCGAACGCGCTCCTTAAGGTGTCGGAGGCTACAGGTAAATCCGTTTGATAAGGGTCGGCGATGATCGTCAGCTGGAAGAGATGAGCCTGCAGGGGATAGTTTGAGTCCGGGATATGTTTATTTTGGGCCAACCGTATTCAACCGTGCATCTGGTTTTTTTCGCACACACGTAGTCACACACACACACACACACACACACGCACACGCACACACACACACACACACACACACACACACACACACACACACACACACACACACACACACACACACACAGACACAAAAAGAAAAAAAAAAGACGGACCGAATACACCAGTACATCGCGAAAGCGATACGTACCCTTCTTTGTTGCCGTCGTGCTCTCTTTGCTTTCTGACATCGCGTAATTCTAAACCAGCATGGACCGCTCCTTTTAATCGCGGTTACGCCTCCCCGCGCCGTATACATCGGATATATGTAAGGCCTCTAAAAGACGATGGGAGGCACTACGAGTTTTCCGGACTGGTGTATTGCTATCCAAGCTACCACCTATATATTCAAAGACAAACAATCATCGAAACCTACGGGAGGTGCTCGACGAGTGACTCGGCTCCCCGCATCTTAAATGTCGCAAAGTATGTTTCAGTTTTAGATTTAAGTTCGTTGTGTGACACCGAGCCTCTTGACTCACACGTTCACATCGTGCCCGAGTCAATCATCAGACGTCCTTTTGGGCCCCGTCATTTCTTCGTAGAGCGCAGTGATTGGCTCCGCGAGTGACATCCCAAGAAAGCAGACGTATGGACATTATTTTACAGACTACAGAGACTGAGAGTGAGAGGAAAGGATGTAGAAGCAGTTCAATTTGGTTAAGCGAACAGAATAAAAAAAAAGAAAACAAAAACGTCAGAAAAGAAAACAGAAGCGTACGACCTAATGGTACAGCCCTCCCTCTAATATCCCCTTAAGAAGTGGTCTCAGATTTCCTCATACGTGGAGCGATGAATCGGGAAGCTGTATAAGCTCTCTCGCCGAACTCCGCGATCGGAAACAAACGACGAAAAATGCAATCGACTCAAAATTGCCTTCACGCGACGGTGGGGCTTTCCCTTTCCCTTTCATTAAGGGTTTCCAACGTACGCACTTTAAACATTATTCGGAGCGGGAAGTATCGAAGAAAAAAAAAATGTAAGGATAGATTTAGTTGCCGCATATTATTTTCCTGATTGTCTCGCTTGGCCGTCTCGTCCGCGTTGTTGAAAGCATGTTTTCGAAACGAGGAAAGTACAGCTTTGATGCGCTAATAATTATCGTCCGGTATATTTTCAGCTTTCGACGGCGTACGTTGTGTTGTTTCGCTGAATGTCTGCCTTTTGTTCTGATGTTCTTTTCCCCTTCTTTTATCAAAACTCTCCGGCATGTTTCGCGAGATATCTCAGCTACGCTTAAATCGTTTCGTGTCAAATTGCTAATTAAAAAATGCGGAAATATTGTATTTATTATCTATAGAAGTAGACAACTAATCTGGTTTTCTTTTGGGGCATTTGCGTATGAAAGTACAGAGCGCGAAAACAAGACCCTTTGCTGGTTTCTATGTTATTTTAGAGAAGTTGTGAATATATACATTGCAATCTGTTTCATACGTAGTGTACAGCGCTGTCAAAGGACACTACCAATAAAGTCTCATTCACTCTTTGCTGTCGTTCGAGCGCTGACGCAGTCGTAGTGTGCAATCTATGCCCAGCGTTGGCCTTCTTTGAAGACGCCATCTTATTTAGCACTACGGCTATGTTATCTGGGAGGTGTGGCGGCGCCTCCCCCTTTCTGGCTCCGCGCCAGCTGTGCGCGTGACTTTGCAAAAAACGAAAGGGCTCGTTTTGATGAAAATCCGGTGGTGTCTGTCAGTTTGTCAGCGCCGGGGAGAGAGGGAGAGGTTCACGCGTGCTGACGTCAGCGCTTCGGACAATTGGGTGCGTCGCACGCTACAACTGACAAACGTAAGACACGTGCTTTAATACTAACGCATTAAAAACAACGTGAAGCGTGAATTTTATCAGGAGGCTTTAACTACCGCGAGCTCGTGGCTCCATCTATAGCCCGACTCAACACAAGAAATGCGGGGCGGCTTAAGGCTGAATTTAAACCTGATTGACATGGTGCGATTTGACTCCCGATTTCGCTGATGCAACGTCGCTCGTGCGGCGAAAAAAAGAAAAAAAATCCGGGAGAAGTTGCGGCGCCCTACGTCGCAGCTGCAAATTCGCGAGCGAAACCTTACCGTGTAAATCGGGCTTTAGAGTTCGAGTTCCCGGAGAGAATGGGCGTCACTGCGACACTCAGCAGGAATGCCTCATTTATGCGACGTCACGGAAAGGGGCGAGCATCCGCCAGCACACTCTTTTTGTCAGGATTGGCTTTCACCAAAAAAACAGAGCTCCGGACAATGCTCAATGCAGCCCGAGGCACTAAGCGTTGAGCGGTGCATTGTTCTCTCATAGGTAAGGTTAATTAAAGTTTTACTGGCAGTTCATCTGGCGCGACTGGCGAACGTGAGCCGACGGCGTGCTTCCGCGATGCTTTTGCCTCGCGCGTGCCACTCCCATCGAGGTTGCTGGTCTTAGCAGCCTGCAATTTTGGCGGAGCTCCGAGCTCGCACCGCGAACAACGCACTCAAATATGACGTCCGATGGATTTCCGTTTGAGAAGAGAAAGTTTTAGAATAGGACGCCCCAATCCTTTGGGTCGCCCAGAGCAGCTTCGGGCGTCGCATTGCGCAAGCGCAGGAGTTGTGCGTATGCTCTGTGCAACGCCCCAAGCTGCTCGGGGGACCCAAACACGCCGCCCATTATAAAACTCTCTTTATAGTGACTCGGCGACGGGCGCCATTTAGATCGGCGCAGCTATGGTAGGCCCGTGACAACTCGAGCGTATTACGGCGGTACGTTGTCACGATGGATCGCTCCGACGCTCGGATTGGCTCGCCGAGGCCGTATCTCTCGCTCTTTACGCACCCAGTTGTGACGAAACGCAGCACAGAACGCTATATAGGCCCCAAGAGGGAAGGCGACTCGATTTTCCTGCGAGACATTTCCAGCAAACGCTACGAGTGCACGACAGCCGTCAAAGTCCGGCAGGAGGCTACAGGACAGGTTGGGGTCTCTCGGTTTTATTCATTATATATATGTATATATATATAATCTTTTTCTTTTTTTTTTTAATAGCGGGCGCATACGTACACTCGGATTTCTGAGTATCGCGGAGACTATCGATCAAATTAGTGCGACGCAAATTCACCAGGCTAATTATTCTCGACGTACGTGTACAGACGCGCAGTTACAACACTTCCCTTTCCTTCGTCTCTTCCTCAACGTACCCCCTCCCCCCCCCCCCCCCCCCCAAAAAAAAAAAGGATATATAATAAAGAAAAGAAAATGGAACAGGAAACGTCGTAACGGTTTCGGCGGCGACGCGCCGCAACGAGGTATATACATGTAGTACGATTCGATTGCAAATGTGTGTGCGATTCATAGAAGCGGCCCCCCCCACTAGAAGTTGCACGCGAGGCGGTTTCCCCGAATCGCGCATTAAGCGAGCGAAGGTCCTTCGCCTAAAACGTCTCTATACGCGCGCGCCGCCGTAAAGGTGTTTATGCGCAGAGCGCGACACGGTTGGCGCCAACAAGAGCTCGCCCGTATTCCGTCTTTTACGTATGAAAGGCACTGTAGTCACTGACAGGGCGAGAAAGGGCAGGACGTCTGTTTCCGGTGCCCGTCCTCCAGCATGCGCCCGTCGCCTTCCGTCGTGCTTTGGACGCGCGTACACTCTCGAAGCCCGCGAGACGCCGAAGCATTGCCGAAGGTAGGAATCTCGCGCTGGAGGCGGGACAACTTAAACTCGTCCCTGCCGTTCTCATTCTTGCGGGGAAAATAGTGTTGTAGTACGGGCTTACGTGAGGCGCCAACGTTGACGGTAAAATATGGCGTCCGGCAGTTACGTGAATAGCGTCGACGTCGCGTTCACCATAATTGGGTCTCGCAGCGTTGTGCACGATGAAGTGCACGCATCGTATACATACTTGCGCTGACGTCACATCGCGTACTTTTGACTACCACGAAAGAGGGAGAGAGAGGGGGAAGCTGCTTTTGTAGGAATTTTGAGTGACGGGCTAATCTTCTCTAATCTACTGAGTGGAGAATAGCGACGTCTGGGCAAATCTCGGCGACGCGAAAGAGGGTCCTGGTAAGAGAGGAGCTCCTTCTTCTCCTCTTTTCTGGTGGCCATCGGAGCGCTCTATGGACGACGTCATTTACATGCGATGCATGGCTCCGAGAAGTGGGCGCAGGGTTTGCTCTCTACGTTTTACTGAATGAAAGTTACGTTGTGCTCTGCAAGGTGGTCGTTTTGCCACTGTAATCAGCGCGCCAAAGAGAAGCAAGTTATGCGCCGAAGGTTATATGGGCGGCAATTGATCGCCGTTGTTTGTCAAAGTAGTCTCTCGAAACCTTGCGTGACGTAAACGTGAGCGTTCTCGAATAATACCGGGGAAAGTTTCACGAAATCGCAGCACCGCTGAGAAGCAGCGTAGTTGCGTAGTTCCCTTCGAAAGGACTTCCTGGACGCGTTGTAGGGTAATGCTCGAGTGTTCTGTTTGCTCGACCGTGACGTAGACATGATTTTTTGTCGGGAGGATTGGAGGGGGGGGGGGGGGGGGGGAGGAGCAGCAGGAGCAGGAGGAGTGGCTGAAATGTCCATGATTTGGGACGTGGAGAAGGGGGGGGGGGGGGGGAGGGCAGGCGAGGTCAAAGGGCTTGTGTATAACATAGGCTCTGCTGGATATATCGGAAGGGGGTAGAGGGGGGTGGGGTCGAAGGGGGGGGGGGGGGGGCTTGAAAATGGAATTAAGTGATTTCATAATTTCCGCTTCAGAATAATGACACCTGAGCCACCTCGGTGATTAAAATCATTGTTGCCACTTCTCTGAAGCTTTTTCAGAAATCGAAGGAAACACTTTTCCGCCCCCCCCCCCCCCCCCCCACCCCCCTCCCCGGAAACTGCTCAAACAGTCCGCGACAGAATGGAACTATGTCGCCCTAGCTTCCGGACACGTTTAAATTAATCCCAGCGAGTCGAATGCCGAATTCGAACGTTCAACAATGGCACCCGTTCTGCACCAAGCACCAACATGGCGGCGCCCACAACAGAATCGCCGATCCTGTTTAGTGGCTTTGGAAAGAGCAAGATCCGCGATGTGCCAACGGAGACGATAGATCAGTACGGGGTGTGTTCACGGGGCATTAATCCGCCATTGTCCGTTAGATGTCAGTGTGATAAAACTTATCTGTGCTTTATCCATCTGAGGGTTCCGTGCTAACCTTTGGGATGACCACATTCGGCACGCACTAGACCGCGCATATCAACGTTCCTGGAGTTTGTGAACTCGAGCGACATACAGCGGAGGAGCGCGGGCCGCTGCGGTGGCGGGCAAAACAGTGGCGCTGCCGTCGCCGTGAGATGAAAGCCCCTCTCTTTAATTATTTATTTATTTACCCTAAAAACCCTTTCGGGCATTACGTAGGGGGGGCGGGGGCAATCATAGACAAAGGTAGTGCACTTTGTTGACAAAAAAATGACGTTGGCGCAACTTATAATGACAGAAAAGACAAAAGAATGCTTAGTGAAAATTAGGGAAGCAAAAACTACATACATTGTTATACATTGGTTAGGGCGTTGGAAAACATCTGGGCTGAGGTGATCGACGCAATATCGCTGGGTAGGCTGTTCCAATCGGAGACAGCGAGGAGGAGAGGGGAGTTTTTCAATAGGTTGGAACGAGCAAAAATGGGGCGTACTTTGAAGGGGTGATCTACGCGGGATGAGAAATGATGAGGAGGCTGGATGTATGAATCTCTCAAAGCAGATGAACCATGGTATAGCTTGTGGAAGAAGGACATGCAGGAAATATATCTACGACAATGAAGTGGCGAAAGGTTGAGGGAATGTTTTATGTTAGTCACACTTGAGTATCGGGAGTAATCCTTAGCTATGAACCTGGCGGCTTCATTTTGAAGTGCCTCAATATTATTGCTTAGATACATCTGATGTGGGCGCAAATAATGGACGCGTACTCCAACTGCGACCTTACGAGAGAGTTATACGCAAGAAGTTTTGTTGCTTTATTAGCCTGGAACAATGAACGTTTAAGAAATCCTAGAGTTTTAGACGCTTTGTTGATGATATGCTCAGTATGAAGGTTCCATGATAGGTTAGCTGAAAGGTGGACGCCGAGATATTTGATTGATGGGACATTTTCAATCTGGTTCTCTCCCATTGCGTACGCGTGGCGATCAACATTCGTAGCCAATGCGTCGTATTACGCACACACCGATCCACTTTTCTGTAAGCATAAAGTAATGAAAATACAAGAATATTACAAATATAAGCTTGCGACAGTATACGCGGCATCCCTTAAGTATTTTAACCACCCATTACTCCGGTTTTCTAGACTAAGTGTTAAAAATACGGTATACGGAGTACGTAGCGCCGGGTCCCTGAGAGTACCTCGTCCTAGAACAAATTATGGGCTTTAAATGTTACAGCATACATTGCCAACATTACTGAACTTTTTAAGAGACCACCATGTCTGTCTTGATGCACTAAATAAGAAAACAATACGCACAATATTCACTTCTAACTTTTAAACTTTTTTCTCCTGCATAGAACTGCCTGTTTCGTTTTTTCGCCTTTAAAATGTTTCTGTTAACGTTTCCTGTCTGCCGATCTGCCGATAGGGGGCAGGGGCTTTGTCAAGCTGCACATTTTGCAGCTTTTTTTCCTGTCTCCGTCACCCATATGTAAAAATGGGAGTAAATAAAATGAATTGAATTGATTTGAATTTGGTGGTGAAAGTTACACACTTTGTTTTTGTAATGTTGACTTGCATCAACCAGGTGATGCACCATTGGCTGGTTATTTCAAGGTCGCGCTGGAGTACGCACACATCTAAAGGAGTGGATATGGGGCGATAAATGACGCAATCATCCGCGAAGTTCTTGGAAAAGTGGCGCCATTCATTGTTGTGGAAATGCTCGAGACACGTGCCGCGCGCCACTTCTGGGAAGAACATGGTGTCTGAAAGCTAGCTCAGTGCTGCGCTGTGCCGCCATGATCTTCCCAAGAACTGCGCGTTGCTCGTGCCTCGTGCATCGACGCACCTTGCGCTACTTTAAAGACATGAAGCGTCTTTACGGGTGGTCGGTTTATCCCGCACTGTCGGCCGCGCAGATATCACTCGCATCGCTTGCATGGTCTGCTGCGGGCTCCTCCCGATCCGCCGCGAATCCTCCGCTAGCATGCATCGATTTGGGAATGGTAAACCGATTTCAAGCTGTAAAGCCGCCTTTTTATTTATTTTATTTTCTTTTTTTGGGGGGGGGGGGGGGGGGGCAGGGGGAGGGGGAGAGGGGGAAGGGAAATCGTCGATTCGAGATGGTTGTTGTTGGGGTTTGACAGTTGGAAAAAGTCAACAGGGGCATCCAGCACACACTTTGTGGAACTCAGCATAAACCAAATGCACCCTCAATTCTTCGAGGGTTGATAACTATGACTGAGTCGTACTTTGACTCCTACAGCTTTCCTCTGGCATCAACTTTCCTTCTATGCTGACAACCAGAATCCTCTATGAATGTGACAGCCCCCATCACAGAAACTACGCCTTGCTTCTCCATAAGCTTGTAGAAAATCATGTGGTCCTCGGGTGTCCTTTGACGTTATCATTTTTTTTTTTTCACTGGCGACTGTGTTTCGGAAGTTCTGGAACAGAAGTTGGAAACTTCGGTGCGCGTGTCTGTTCGGTTGCTGTCATCGTCGTCTCCTTCGGGTTTGCATGTAAGTGTTATATTAGGGGTAACAGAACTGGCTGCAACTTGAGCAACGCTTCGGTCGGTGGGCGCCTTTTGTTTGCCACTCTTCGTGGTTTGTTTCGAGAAATGTGCGGGGTCATTCCGAAATAGACGCGGTACAGCATCTCTTATAGAATTACCATTGGACCTCGGCTATAAGAACGGTCAGACCATCGATGACGTGCGAGTAATGACGATAAATGTCGTCGGGCTGAAAATGCAAATCGCCCCACCGTTTTTCCATGTGAGGGTGAACTTTTTCTGAAAGATCGCATTCTGCCTTACTTTCAGGCGCGCAGCATCCTTCGGAGCGGTAAAGAAGTGGCGCTTCTCTTCGCTTTTCGACGCTCTCAAGGCGTACCCGCCGCGACAGCTGGGAGCGCAGCTGGTCGGAATTCTTACTGATAGATTGACGAATGACTCAGAGCTCCATGGGTCCACAACGGTCACGAGCCTACGACGAGCCACCGACGACACGAGCGAAAACACGAGGAACAACAGCAATCGCGAGGCACCGCCGAGAATCGATCTTAAGCCGACTACAGCGCCACCTCTCGCGCACTCTACATAATGCTGTCACGCCGGGAAGCGAGTTTCCAAACTGACCCGCTCTAATAACGATGGCTCGTACGCTCAAACCAACTAGATGGAGGACGATATTGCTTCAGTAAATACACCCTGTACACGATTGCAAGCGGGACATGTTGGCAGCTGCCATTTCTCTGTTGTTGGGAGAAAGCGCGTGAAATTGTGAACCTGACAAAAGCACTTACACATGCATGGTGGAGATACTTGCGCGCAAAGGGAACCAGGTGGGGCTCCACGCTACGTGCACGTTGGTTACCTTTGCCTTTATTCTTGAGAATAATGTTTTGAATGAGAGTAGTGCTTTCGAATATGGGAAGAAGATTCAACCGTCGCTGCGCTAGTGGCTAATTTGAGAGCTACACCTATAGGGACAATAACAACATAAATTACTTGTTTTTGTGTTTTGACGCGGCACTCGGCTCACATATATCCGAACGGTGCGTCAATGTTCGGCTCGGGTTCGTGTTAAATCAGTGAAGCCGAACGGTCACGCAACACTCAAAAGATTGTTTACTTCATCTCTCGTCTGAGCTCGGAAAAAGCAAAAAAACAATCTGGGCACAAGCCGTGTTCAATGTCTGCTCGGCGAGCAATCAAGAAAGTAAAGAATCCAATGCACGTGCATTGGGTTGGTAAACACACGCACAGATACACACATCTGGGGAAAACAAACTGGACATAGCGACCCCTGTGGTTCGATCTCCTTACCAACAGAGGGCGAGATACTCCGTTTCGTCCTAGAGTGCCTTCATACACACGCGCGCTTTTGCTTGAGTGGTGACATCTCAGCCATTTTTCCACCCAATCGTTTTTTTATGCATTTTGAAGTGCGCGCAATCCGGTGTCACTCAGCTCGAGCGCGTAGCTCTGGCTGATGCATAGACGCCATTTTACCGCCCAAGTCACGCACCGAGTGCGCGAGAGCGTCACGCGCTGGCACATTCCGGACAACAATGGATGTCTTCACCCTGAGACAGACAGACATCTAGGCACCCTATTTCGTCCTAAGCGTACAACGCTGTGAAAGCTGCTGGCGCGAGGAAGGGATTTGACCTCGTAGATAATTCGCACCCGTTCTCGCGCAAACGAAACTCTATAGATGAAGCTACGCGCTTGCGCCAGTAGATTCGACGGGCGTTGTATAGACCTTTCCAATGTTTACAAATCCACAGCTCAGCGTGCGATCTCCACAGCTCAGCACGCGCGTGTGCGTCGCTTCGGAAAGCGAGCGAATCACGCGCGATACGCACGAACACTGAAAATGAAACCGGCCAGCAGCCCCTTTCTGGAAAGGTCTATATTAGGTATGAAACAGAGTGTACCTTCTGCGTGTAACACTTTCCAAATTTATGGTGAACGTGTTTTGTCAACATGCTAAGCCCTGAACGGTCATCGCTGTGAAGGTGTTTCTCGCTGGTCTGCAACCAGCGTCGCGAAGTGTACGTGGTATAGTGAACGCGGCGTAAGTGTTTGAAAGCAGTACCGCAGAAACAATGGCACGGTGCTCACAGCCGGCAAAGGCGGAATATTCAAATACATGACGATGGAAGATATAGCCGAGCGAGAGACGGAAAAGCTCGTCGAGAACACGGAGCCTGTACACTTGTCCCTCCACTCCTTTTGTTCTTTGGCGCGTCACATGGCCGACGCACATGTGACCTTCTCGCCCTCGAGAAAACCGCTTGGCAGGTTCGCGGCGCCGCCGCAAGTCCCACCCACGCCATTTTGAAAAGACGGAGGGTGTTTATACACTCCAAGAAATCAAGGAGAGTCGAAAGAGAGAGAGAAGGAGGTATACTACTCCCGGCTCGATATCCAGAACGACCGAGGCCTCGCGCTCCGTGTCACATCTACTCGGATATAAAATAAATACAAAAAAGAAAATATACGGAGTATAAAAGAGGGCAAAAAACTGGTCCGGCCCACCTTTCAATCTGAGTCGAGAGGACTACTTCTATAAAATATGATTGGACCGCCCTCGCAGCTCTTTCTCGCCTCCGTCCTCTCCTCTCTTGCCTTCGCTTCTTCTCCATGTTAGCGTGGCTCCTTCGCCTTTTTCTTTTCTTCTTTCTTTGCTCGCCTGTTTTATTTTCTTATCCAACTTTAGGTAGACGCTAACCTTTCCCGTATGTCCAAAAATCCTTGGTTCGAAGTGAAATAGGTAACATAGAAAAAAAATGAAGACTATAGAAGTCGAGGAACGATGAACAACGGCGGAACAAACGAAAACAGAAACAGCAGGTGAAAAAAATATCAAGATGGCCGAATTATTCACTCCGCCCCAAAGTCGGCGGTGAATATTGCATGAACCCGCGCGCTGGTTCATACTGGAGGCGATGGACAGTGGTGATCTTTAGGCGCGCCCTTAGGCCCTGTTAGATCTTTAAACGCGATACGGAATAAAGCGGGGCATGTTAAGGAGGAGAGGGAAGAGAAGAGGAGGAGTTAAATAAGAGAGGGGGAAGGAGAGAAGAAAGGAAATCTAGTACTACAACGCGGCGTGGATGGCTTCCTTAATGTCTCAATTTTGGACAAGGGATACTTTAGGGTCGGCCATGCGATGGTCACTCCTCCCTCGGTGCTCTTCTTAAGGTCTACCCCTTTTTCTTTTACATTGCTTTTTCATTGGCGGCACTTAAGGTATCCCATCAGCCGTACCGCCCACCCCTAAACCCCCTCCTGAAAAAAAGATTGGCCCGGACCCATCTTCGAGATTGATTCAGAATAACCCCGAGAAGGGCATCGGCAACTACAAAAAATATACCTACGGAGGAATCAAGAGAGATTTCGTTTTCTCCTCTCAATTGCCAGGAAACTACGTATATATTTTCTTTGGATATGTTAGCTTTTAAAAGTTTGTTGGAGCGTCATTACCTGCGTCTGTTATTGCGCTCGTCTCGGACTCAGTTTTTCCCAGTCGAGTTTATTTGAGGGTGGTCGGCGTTCAGTTCGGAAAGGTGGGTGGTGTCTGCGACTATCTTTTTTTATTATTATTATTTCGCCGTCGGAATGGCACCATTGTGGACTACTAAGACATCTTCATTATTTCGGCATATGGGATCATTGTTCGAAAGAAAACTGTTCCAGCCACGCCATCGTCACAACCGAAGGTTTCGCATCGACATCCCGTATGGCGGGGGCTGGTTTTATATTTTAAGTGAGATATCGCGGTGAGGTTCTTCCGACGTGCTTGTTCGGTTCTCACGTTGGCGCCGAGGAAGGCATCGTTTGGATTGAGAGACAGAACGCATCGTTCGTGCGTTCCGTGGACGAGCTCCTTCGAAAGTGGCTGGGCGTGCGCCTCGATCTGTCCGCTGATTCTCCGCGGTGTGTAGTAGGGCGATCTGAGGGGTGCCGTTTTCGTACCACACGGTGGTATACAATGGGAGGTTCGTACGGGGGTAGCGAGCGGCCTCGAGTTGGGATACGTACTTCGCGTGACTCGATCGGAATCTTGCGGTCGTCGTTGGTGAGACTTGACTGTGCATTTTGCTTGTTTTGTATTGTCATACAAGCGTGTTCTTGTTTTTGTTCATTTACTTTTTTTTTCTTCAATTCGGTCGCTGAAGTGTGATGCATACTACTGAAGGTTGGAGAGTTGAGGTGCTCACGGTGCGATCCGTGCTTCAGAACTAAGACCGGTCCTTATCGTTCTGCGGGTAGAGGTTCACGAAAGAATACACAAATCCGTATTTTTGAATGTTCTTTATATTATTTAGAAATCTAGTTGATTACAGCCCCGAATGCCGCGCGTACGTAAGGGTCGACCGAACATACGGCCAAAGAAACTTCAGGCTATACAAAAACAATTTACAGTCAGTGGCAGCTTAAGAAATTCGGGGCGTTGCCGAGCCTAGTTATCGCATCTTATCTCATTATCGCACTTTGGCCAATGAGCTTGCAGCAGAAGCCAATAAGAACGCAGATCAACCAATCACAAAGCAAGAAGCAACATAATAAGCTATACGCCTTCCGCTAGAAGTGGTTTTCAAATCAGTGACCGATACGCCGAACTCAAAACCTATCAATCAGGCTGACTTAACCATCCTTTGCCGCCGCAGCAACTTGTTTCAGTCAGCAATAATTAAAAAATATAGATATATCGGAATGCTTTACAAAATGGGGAATGCAAGGCCTTGTGTGTGTGTTGGCACACCGCAGCTTGGAGTGTGCACGGAGCGAAAGCTCACGCTGCACAGATCAGGGATCCTGGGTTCGATCAGTACCACCTGAAAGACACGGCCTGAGTCTTTCGCCTCCCTACGTCATCACTAAAGGATCCAGGTATACCGTCGCCTAGCTTGCGTCGGCATCTCTTGCCAGCGCGTCTCGCACCATCCCATAGCGCGACGCCAAGCTACGTTCTTTACCACAGACGAACGTCTAATTTGCCTCATATTTTTTGCTGCACAGACGTAAAAAAAAAAAAAAAAAAAAACGCAAAGAGATGAAGAAAAAAAAAAAAGGCGAAAACATCGAGTGATACACCGGTGGACGTCGTTAAAGACGCAACACCGAGATTCAGAAAAGCCGCTTGTTGATAGCCTGGCCATCAGTGCCGCGCGACGTGTAGACGCTCGCGTAAAGAATCGTCTTCCCGTATCCCCCCGGCCTTTTAAAACTTTCATGAAGTCAGGTTCTACCGTCGCAGATATCCCTTCCCTAAGCTTTTAAGGCTGCCGAAGATTTAGGCGCCATATTTATTTATGAAGGAACGTCGGCTTCTTACGCCCGCCTCGCCGCGTGTCCGTATTTTTTGCGCGTTGATTTTGTGTTGTTTTTGTTCCGTCGTTGTTGCCGCGATCACCGTCGTCCGCGGCTCCGCCCAAGTACGACGTCATCGTGTGGCCAACCTTTCGATGCGACGTAACTGGTCGGATGGTTGCGTCTTTTGTCTGTATAGGTAATGAGGCAAGGTGTCTTACGGTCGTTGTCTTAAAAAAACGATATCGGTTTGGATTCAGTTGTGGCTGGTGACGTCTTCAGAACGATGGGGCGGTGCTAGAACAAAGAAACCAATCGCGACGTAAGGAATGCTGTCATAGTTAGCCGTGCTCCATTTTTCTTATCTATGTCAGTGACTCATGGCAATTCGAGTGACATCCCTTTTGTTTTTCTTATTTCTTACCTTTTGTCACAACTTTGCGTTTTTGTCGCCAGGTGCTAAGAAATTTTAAAGCGTTTTCGAAACAAAACGGCGTTTTTATTTTTACAGTCTCGTTGCCTGACGCCAAGCTGCGGGGATGCGAGCTGACAAAACTTCGCAGTTGTCAATAGAAAAATAAGAATGTATTTGTGAACCAATCGAACGATTTGGAGCCCTTGCCTTACTTTTTAATTCATTTAACAAAAGTATATCATCGGTGCAAAACGTGTAGGGAGCTTATCGAAGGCGTCACACGAGCGGGTGAATTTAGAACTGAAAAATATAGCGAATTTGTGCCTACGAGATGAAAAGTACCACGCATCTTGCGTCGGTGACGAAGGGTGGCGACCGACCTAATGTTGCCAGTCGCAGCTTTTTTTATACAGGCTACGTAGCCTAGAACATTTTGAACAGGAACTGGTGACACGTTACAAGATTCTACTAGAACGTTCTAGATGATCCGCGAAAGATAAAATGAATGTCCAGATTTGTGTTGATTCGATCCCCGTGCTTTCGCGTGGGAGCCGTGCGCGATACCAACTCGGCCGTGCACGCGGCCATCTTTTGCTGGAACCGAAGAGGAATCTTTTCACTCTTTGCGTGCAACATTGGAAACATTGATTACATATTTTAATAAAGCTTTATGGATCACTCACGTCTATAAGGAACACATACTAGAAAGGACGATAATATTAAAAATAGAAGTGATCTAAAAAATAAACCGAGTTGATTAAACATTTCCTACCGAAGAGATACACCTGTATCTACCGAGGGAAAGGTTTGAACACACGACGAAGACTAAAACCAACCCGCTAGACCTAGAATAAAAAAGAACGGTAGCATAAAAAAGGAACAAAAAACAAACAATACCACCCACTAAAAGGAACCACCTCGCTAGTCACAGTGCTATATAGTACTCGAGCTCCTCAAAGACACAAAGCCAGCAGGTCAGGAACCCTGTCGCAGCGTCCGCTTTGTAGAAGCCACTACCGTTGTCCGTCGTGCACCCAGCACTATCAAAGACCAAACCAATCTGGTTCCTTTACAGCGTAGGTTGGGCGGGCAGTCGGAGGACCGCCACTGCATCTTGATGCTATCTCGGCTTCCCCGCTTTCTCCGAGTAACGAAGCGTCGGAGCGACCCAGCGATCGAGGTGCGAATTCCGTATTACCTAACGTATCCTTCTTTGTTTTCGATTCGACGCACGCACAGACCCGCCCCCTCAGCATTCCGAGCGAAGCGGCACGGTGCGTCGTTCAGGAGAGGGGGGTCTGTGCTCTTTGCCTCAAGCAGGCTATAGAATTTCTAAACGTTCGTTACATGTGCGCTCCCCGTCGAATAGGCACGCGTGAGTCGGAATACTGTGAAGGGTTGGGAGGACGCGGTTTACACCGGAACGACGGACAACAAACACTGTCCGCTTACACGTCGAACGCGATTGGCTACAACATTTTCAGTATTGCGCTTAAAGCAAAATTGTTCTATGGCTTAAAGGGAACACAAAATGATCTTTCAACTTCGTCTTCCTTAGCTTTAATCCTTGACTCAAAAGCGAAATGAGAAATCACGCGGTCGTGATGTGCTTGGGCACTGGATGCGATGACTCCCCGCTTCCCCCGTGCTTTATGAGCAAACCGCGGCACTGGTCGTTCTCAGAGGATGATGAGTGCCGGCCAGGGCACTCATCACTCCATGCGAATCCAAATATTCGTCGACGGATTGATCGTTGACGAGCGCATGCCTCCCAGTTTCGGAGTTCTCGTGTCCAAGGCGTGAGCTGGGGTCGGCTGACGTGCTTTGGGTACCGCGGATGTATCGGAGCGAGTAGGAGGAGAGCTTTCGAAGGTAATGAGATAAGAAATAGTCCGCTATATTTTCAAACTTCCGTACACAAAAGCAGGCTTTAGACTTTCTAGCCTCGTGTACTAGTTTTCTTTTGGCGCACTAAACGATACGCGATGAGTAAAATACCAATTTATCCCAGCCCGAATTTCATTTCGCGGTCCCCTTGATCGGTACAAACGGGCCACAAAGCTACCTTGTGTTTGAAAAAAAAAGACAAAAAAAAAAAAAGACTTGTATTCTCGCTGCAAAAAGAAACAACGCTTGACCGTAAACCTAGTCGCCGCCCAGATGAAGCTGCGGTTGGGACCAGTTTCCAAAGTTTCAGAGCTTAACATTATCTAACTCAAAAGTTGCGATTTTTCGGAATGTTCAATGAGGTAATGGCGAATACGTAACGATAAATAGCGGACGCCACCGAGAATGCCCCTCGTTTTCTTGTGACAATTTCCAAAAATCTGATAACTTTTAGCGGCAGTCGTCTTAGAGTCACTGAACATAAAGTGTTTGAGGCATTCGGGTAGCATTCCGAATTCATTGTTAGTGTCATAGTTAAGGTTACCGGTCCTGTAGGTAACATTGCATTGTAAAGGTATGCTCTACCACTGTCTCGTGTTGCTTCCCGTGTTTTCTTACACATCATTCTCTAGCGGCGCTCATACAACCGAAAGACGGAAACCGCGTCCCAAAAGAACGTACAACGACTAGCAACGACGCTTAAAGTCAACTATTAAGCTCGAGTTTGCTTAAAACAAGCAGCCAATCGCTCCTTTAACCGAGTCGGGTTCTGTCCTTATCGCTTACGGCGAAACTTTTGATTTCACGAACGCTTCCAGCCACTTTTCTTTTAAGCGTTCCGTTCCTGATCTAATAGAAAAAAATATTAAATTAATTATCGAAGGCTCCGTGCTCAGGCGTCCCACCTTGTTAAAAACAAGAGGGACATAATCCCAATGAAAACACGGACCTAACCCAGTTATACTCGCCGTTGTCATTGATATCATATCCTTTGTGATACGAGCGCGCGCCCAAAAGCAACGCAGTCCTCACAACCGTGGTTACGGTCGACCCACTCGGTGGAGGGGAGGGGATGGGAGGGGGGGGGGAGAGACTTCTTTTGTCACATGACTTTTATATTGCGCGCACGCGCACACGTGCTTGCCATGAAACCAATTGTCTGAAACTTCGGCGTGCTAGCAACCCCGTTACATCTAGTTCTAATTCACGATGCGCTTTTCATCGACGAAGCGAACGTGGAGCGTCGCCGCATGATGTCGCCCCGGTCGCACGCGTCGCGGGCGCCGAAGGTTCCTGGTCGTCGCAAGACTCCGTTCCCTTTATTGTCTCTCGTAGGAGGTCTTTTAATCTGGACAAGGGGATGCCGATATGTGGGACGCGATAGCGGACATTGTACCGCCGTTCTTTTTGCGACGGCAGCACGCCACTGCCCCCCCCCCGTCGTCAGAACGTCTCATCGGACAAAAAACGAGGTCACGTGGACGTCTTTGTCGCGTCCATTTTGTTTGGAGTCGTCGCGTGCCACTATATAGTGGTGCCGGTCAGCCGGTTAGCTAGTTTCGCATTACTAGAGATTTTGGGCAGATATAGAACCGCTCTTCGTCAGTTAAGCTTCAGCGGCTGCGTTATGGTGCACAAAGGAACGCGTCTGCAACTGGTGTGTTCATCGCGTCCAAAACAAACGCTTCCTGGATTTATTTATTGTCGGGATTATTGATCATTATCATCATCATCGAGCTAGCTGCTCTTATTCGTTGGTGTTGTATCGTATTTTCCTAACAAAATTTCGTGGACTACAGACTTTCTAAAAGCCCGCAGGTCACACCACTTATACGTCTTTGCAAAACACACGATTTCCGCCGCAGACCTAATAACAGAACTATTAAACGGATTATTTAATATCTAACTTGTCGTCGGACGACGTGGCTTTGGGTAGACGGTTACGTCGAGCTTCGCTGTCATCAGCGTGCCCGAGATGGTTAAATACCAGTTGCCAGACTTCAGTATCGAGATTAGCGTTTTACTGCAGTAATGTCTTCCGCAGCTGTCGCCGTAGACTACACGTATCGGTGACCGATAAGAGACGGAGGGCGCGACGTATCTTACGCAGGAGTAGCGGTGACGTCACAATGACGCCGAGCTCTCATTGGCTTTGATTGAAAGGATAGGGGGTAGACTCAATGCTAGATGCCTTGAGGCCTACTCACTACTTTTTTCGATCGGCCAATAAGAGCTTGGCGTTCTGACATCATCGCACCCCCTGTGCTAGAAACAGATGAACTTGCTCTCCGCATAGCATCTCACTGTCGGTTTGCGGCCAATCGGATTGCGGCTTGAACCGCTAAGAACTTCGATCAACCAATCGCGAAGCGTTGACATAGTGAGCCCCGCCCCGCCTAGCTGTCAGCGAGTGTATATATCGGGACAAATAGCAACAAAATTTGCCAACGTAAGAAGAAAAAAATTGCTGGTGGTCCGAAGAATGGTTCGCACTAGCGCATGCATAGACACAGAGGTCAGTTGGCGACACTCGGGACTATTTGCACCTTTTCTACGAGGGCGCAGCCATCTTGAATGCCGTCACTTCTGGCATGCGGTAAAACATCGTTTTGTTCTCTCCACGCCGCTGGAAAGTGTGTTTACGAAAAATGCGCGATTTTCACACATTCTTGTTTCGCCTCACCTATATTTTCTAACATATTCCAGGTTGAAGTGTTTTTTTTTTCTCGTCCCGTGTATTAGATACGGAACCCACGTGACTGAGAACGGCAGGAAACAGAAAACGTCTATATAGATGATGTTGCTATCGCGTGCCGCGTCTCTCTCTGTCTCTCTCACGCTATTCGTCAGTTTCAATTTTCCGCGTGCAGTGTTTGCTCGTTGTCGGTGGAGTGGGACGCGTCGCACTAAAAACCGCGGTCAGACTGCCCATGCGTCCAAAAAAAGACTCCGTATTCGGTCCAGACACGATATCAGAATAACCAGCACATACGCCTCAAGGATGTTCGGCGCATGTTTGCTTCACACATGTTTCGAACGTATCTCTGCAGACAATTTGTTCGTATGACAAATGTTGCGAGACAGGGAAGGAACACGCCCCAGACATTGTCTGAGAGTTCTATTTTGTACGTCATAACTTCGCTTCTTGTAACACCGCGCAATGAGCTAAATCTTCTTTTCCGGTATGATAAAACTTTCGAGTGCGTTACCAAAGTGCACTGTAGAATTTTTCTGCTGCTTTCGGAAGCCGGCATATAACGCAAGAGGGTCCCTATCTATCGTATTATATGCTCGGACGCGCCCGAAATCATCCGAACGAATCCTAGCAAAAAAAAAAAAAATTACGCGGTGCTGCGCACCTTCGAACATTAAAATGGGCAGGGCCTATTTCCCGCCTGCGAAACCAAACATGACGTGTCTTTTTGTGTGATTGTTTTTTTGCGCCGATTTCTTCGGACGGTTCTTTTCTTTTCGCCCTCTTTTTACCCTTCGCGATTCGCGCGGTTCTTTATTTAAACGAACGAGCCATCGTCCAAAAACGGCGCAGTAAAAACAAAAGAAGAAAAAAAAAACTCAAAAACCTGTTAGATACGAGATGGCGGCGAATTGCGCAATTTCAGACAGCCTTACCGAGAGGGTGCCGGCAGTGCGTGGCCACACCTATAAAAGCAAATGTTTTGTCGCCGACATCGATCTCGCAGCGTCTGTCAGCGTTTTGGATCTCTCTCCTATATATATTTCGTTGATTTGGACTTTACCACCGCGTTCGCTCCTTCACTCTCTTTTCGCCTTGTTCTTCTCTCTATATTTCTTTACACGCATTTATCCTTGTTTTCTTTTGTTTGTTTTTTTCTCTTCGGTTGCTTTTTTTAGTCTCCCGCTTTGTCTCGGCCAGTTCGAGTGGTCTCATCGGCGACCCCGTGGTCCCAACCGCCGTAGTCTGGGCGTATACTTCCCAGATGTTTCGGTACCGCCCTCTGGGGATACTTATCCGCAGACTTGGAAGAGTAATCCGTTACATTCAAAGGATTACTTGTAATCCGTTACTTTTTCGAGTCATTTTGTCATTGGCACGTACTTTTTTTTTTTTTCGGCAGTAATTTGTAATCTAATTTCCTTACAAATATTGATAACGCATTACTTTAGTTACTATATGAACGTATTCGAGTACCTGGAGCAATATGAGCGGGCAATTCAGCAGCATAAAGCTAGCAAGTTCAACAACATAGACAACATCGTGACGAGGAGAAAAACCTAAAAGAAAACGCGATTTTGTTTTTGTATGATTGGTCATTACAACAACTAGAGTAACGTGTAAGGCATATACATCTATGCGAAAAATTGAGATCAAGAAGACGACGCCGAGTCTTCTTGATCTCCTAGCGGAGGCAGACGCTACTACAGAGCATGCGCGCCGCTAGCTTCGTCTGCGGAATTCCAGGGATCATTCCCGTTCGCCGTAAGCTAGCGGGATGGCGGGTGTGGTCGCAGTTTTCGCTGCCTCGTCAGCTTACAGGTGAACGAAGTGCACTTACATTCTTCGTCTTGGATACAATACTTTATTTTTACAATGACTACCATAATGCGGGCGTGCGAGAAATGGAAAGTTGTGTTGCGGGACATTTTTGAAAACATCAAAATTGTTTTTATCGTTTTCTTGATAAGTCTGTGAGAGAAGTAACATGGAAGTAATTTGTAACTTAACGAATAAAGTAATTCCCTTACTTTTCAGCGAAAGTAATTTGTAACGGTAATCCATTACATTTTTTGAGTGACGGGCACGAGCCCCCTTATCCGTGACGCCGCGATTGAGATTGGCCTCGCCGTGACGTCACGAGCTGTGGTCATCGCTTCTCGTCGTCAGTTGCGGACGGACAGCTCGATGGTGTGCGTAAAGAGCACGATGGAAACCCGGAATCGTCGCATTCTTAAACCAACGCCGTCGAAATTGACAGTATGACATTACTTTTGTTTCCGTAAATAAAACCGAAAAAAAAAAAAATCCAACTGAAGACGTCTAAGGCCGCGGTCCAACTGCTGATACGTCATACAAACGACAATCTGCGTACAGATTCGAACCCGACTCCCCACGTGATCCGTGCTACGAATGCCGCATGGCATTCGAACCACGGACATTGCGCTGACTCGTGTTTGGCTGGCTAATCTTGGGAAACCGACCACAACGACACTTTTTTGTCGCGCACGTTCAACGTCATCGGCTCCATGCTCTCCGCACAACGGGATGATTGGTTCTTCCAGCACTCTGCGGGAAAGAGCGCGCGCGCAGTCAAGTTTTAGATTGCAACGCAAAACCCGAAACTAGTCTTTCCTCGCCTCTCAACCAGGCAGTTCGTTTTCGCTTCTGTTGCCCTCCCGTTGTCGTGCGCGGCGTTCGCGGTGTTCGTTTTTGCACGGCACGATACTTTAACACGAAGAGCACCTCCCTGCACACGGTATACTTAAGCCGTCGTCGAAGAGACGACCATTTGACGTGTCATCGTCGGACGGACGGTGCCCGAAGCGAGTAGCAGCGTCCCTAATTTCGCTGACGCATCGACCGAAACGGCCCTCTAAACCCGTTCTTAATCAACTTTAATTACAACGCGAGCGGACTCCCCGTTCCCCGTTCTCATCGTAGTCCTCTATTCGCGTTGACAGCCGACGCGAGGTGCGTGTCGTCGAGTTGAGACATTATTTTCTGAACTCGAAATGTTCTTCGCGCTCGCCACGTACATGTCCCCCCTCTTTTGCTATTTTAGTATCGCCTCATTTAATGTCGAACGATATTCGCGAGAAAAACCCCGCGGGTGTCATCCGAGCGTTCGCGGCGACGGGCCAAGGTTGCCAGCTCGCGGTGACAGGGTTGCCTACTGAAGTTTTTTGCTGTGGCGCCTCCGCGCGTCCCGTTAAAGCAGTAAAAGTGTCACAACGCTGTAATTCACGTCATCCGTGGCGCGAGTTTTATGGTCGACTTACAGCGCCGCCTTCCGTTTCGTTTTACTAACCGAATCTTCTCGTCTGTTTTCTTTTTAGGGGTTTGTTTTCGGCTCGTGCTTGGCTCTGAGGCTACGGGAGAGGTGTTCGTCGAATGTAAATTGCCCGTATGATGTCACTCAGCCTGATTTTTTTTTTTTTTCTTTCTTGAAGGTGGGGCGGTGGAGGGGAGGAGGAGGGGCGTTTGTTTCCAAACCGGTATGTTTGTATACGTGAGGTGGTCGCTGGAGTTTCGAAAGTCGGCGGGCGTCAGCGACCCGTCTCGTTTCATTAACGTCGAACAGTGGTCTCCTCGAAATGCGCATACACAAACAAAAATAAAAAAAAGAAGATACTTAAAAAATAAATACGGAACGTCTTGTTTTTAAGTTTTCTTCAAAAATAGCAACCAGCGAGCTAGAAAAAAAAAAAGAGAGAGAGAGAACATTCTCGTGACATCAGTAGCAACGAAGCGCTAGCAACAAAAGGAATAGAAACAAGGTTTTTGCGTAGTAGGGATACAACAAGACACCCAAACTCAAAACCGAAGAAAAACAATGACAACAATCAACAATCGAGAGAACGGGTTTGGCGACCCTACCAGAGCATACTGTATTAACCAGATACGCACGCAAAAAGTCAAGAACGCCACCACATACGCGATGTTACGAGTTCATCCACGCACAAGAAGAACAACGTCAGGACGGAAACTTTTTTTTTTATCCCCGTTAGCTGTAGTCTGTTTTGCCCTACCATATACCGCAGAGGGCGCTATGGGCCTTCCAAACCAATCCCGTGCGGTGTGAATATCACGTGACCCTCGGCAGGGACGCTGCGACGCGTGGGGTGTTTAATCACGTGATACGTTTCGCAGCGCTGGAGTTTTTAGAATAGCTCGTGTCCGCCACGTTGCCCAGCGCAAAGTGAAACGGTGTACACGGTTCGGTACGGAACCCAACGTACCTCCTTCGTCAGCAAAAGAACGCCACGTCTTTTGTTTTAGGGGACATCTTTTCTTTTTTTCTTCCCCGTCTGCTTCTGAGACTCGTGTTTTTGATTATGCGTTTTCGGTCGGAAAAGATGGGGAGTGACTGTGTGTGTGTTTCGTCTTCTATTTGGGGTGCGCGGAAACCCTTCGCAAATGCTGATCGATAGCCCCAGCAGGACGAAGCCACACTTTGCCGTGCCACTCCGTCAAAATCTCCGCGCCCCATTACAAATTCAGAGCCAGAGAGACAGGGGGGAACCCGCGGTGTATTGCCGACGAGACGTATATACACACGAATGGAGCGACCATACACGCGTCCGCGGTGCATCTCCTCCCCGCTTTTCCTATAGGTATATGCATATACTCTTCCCCCGTGGAGTGCTACCGCGCCGCACCTCTCTTCACTCATTTCCTTCGACGTTCCGTCAAATTCCATTACACTCGAATTTCTTCGACGTGTTGCGCTCACCGTGAACTTGCATATTTACAATTCTTGATTGCAAATCCTTATAGGCACAATTCTCGTTTCGTGTCTGGTGTAGGCGGCAGTGCTAGTCAGGGCCAAGATCTGCATCAGTTTAAACGTAAAAAAAGAATTATATTCAATTTCGCTGGAATATAATCGAGGTTCTATGGTATCCGATTTCGTTTTAATATCTTCGACGTACAGTGATGTTTTGTTTTATATCCCGATATTCCGCTTTACTGGGACATCATCGACGTTCGATGGTATTTTATTTTTTTGGAGTATCCTCGGCGTTCGTTGATATTTCGTTTGATATCACGATACAGTGTTCGGTTTTACTAGAATTATCGACGTTCTATTATTTACCGATGAATACATGTCATGGAACATCGAAGAACGTTGAATGACATTCCGGCGGAATATACTCTCCAACATTGAAGTGGATTCGAAACATTTACAGCGTGAATTGTATCTTTGTTTCACCGAAGATGACTAACAAAAGCAGAAAAAGAAAAAAAAACTCTCTTCGCAGGGGAACAACGTATTAGCATATATGTGGTGTGTTCCAAAAATTACTCGGCGTCTTTTTCATGTACAGTAATCCTGTATTCTATTACAAAAGCGTTAAAGTGGAACTAACAAGTTATTATTTATGAATATTTCGCGATCTCCCTCCACTGCCGCTTTTACTCCAACACCAATAAAACTTATAATGCAATTAAATGCAAAGGTGCAAGCGAGCTGGACAAGAATGACCAATAGAAGCTGCAAAAAACAAACAAAAAAAAAACGGAAAAAGAACCAGTACTTTTAACTACAAGTGTGACACAAAGAGTGCAAAGAGCTTTAGGTCTACCCTCTAATCGTTCCAATCAGAGATTGGCGTTCTCATCCTCTTCCTCAATTTCTCAATCGGCGTATAAAGTACCGAAAAAGAAAAAAACTACCGAAGTCTAAAAATTAGTCAACTATATGCTAGAGGTATCGTGGCAGCAGAAGAACTAAATGCCAAAAGCGATGATCTCCAGGTGTCTGGATGGCCCGTTGTCCGGCGGTTGTGTTCAATAAAGCTCCGCGGCGAAGAAAGCGGCTTCCTATACTGCTTCTTTCAGATCGTCAGCTACCTTCTTCCCTCCATTTCTTTCAATCTCTCTTCCTTTTATTTTGCTTTTCCATTTCCGGAGTTGCGCGCACACCTTGAAACGGTCGGCACCAACTCGTCTACCGCCGTAAATCCCCCCAGTTGATGCCTCTTTATAAACGGAAGAGAGAGCCGGGGGTGGTGCACGGTGCGGCATATGTAGCGCCGGCCGTCCCAACGGATGATGAAAGTTTTTTTCCGAATCTACGAGGAGCCCGTTGGGCTTGAGTATTTTTGTTCGTTTGTCACGCGCAGGTGTTAGCCCGTCAGCTTAGTTGTGACGCTGTTCGTTTCGGTTCGGTTGGGCGTTTTCGGAAAAGAAGAAAACCTCTTGGTATATTCTACGGCCGCTGAAATCCCCATCCCACGTTCAACCCTTTCCAATGGGCGTGGCGGCGGCAGTTTAAAAGACTGAAATCGAAAAGTAAGATTGGTAAAACTTTGAAGGCATCGTCGGCAGGGCCAGATTGAGTGCCTCCTTCACTTTTTGCTGGACCGCCACATGTTTATTTTTGGCGGCTTAGAAGACGCCGGCTCGTTTTAAAATGTTCATATATATATATATATATATATATATATATATATATTAAAGACGCACCACCAAGTTAACAGTTGTCGGGATGCGTTTGCTCAATGTGGAGGAGACGTAATAATACCTGAAAAAAAAACAAAAAAAAACACAGCCTTAAAATTGCAATTTTTTTTTAAGGTCACATTTGGTCAAGTTGTTTTACCAGCTTTCAAATATCCTAATGGAGGCATTCAGAAAGCTTCACTCCTGTAACTAATGTGTTTTGTTCCGAAAAAAAAAAAAAAAATTTCCGACAACGGGTGTTTCTCGGTTTCCCTTTGCGGCATCAAATTTCGGTTCAGGGAAACTCTCATTTGATAATAAATTGACGTGCGAAATCAGTTTTTGAAGTTTCTGTATTTTAATTTGATAAGGAACATGGATGTCAGCTTGCTTTCTGCATTTTCATGGTCTTTTCTTTTCTTCTTTTTTTTTATTGAGAGGCTGCATTCTTTTTTGCGTTTTTATTTTTTTATTAAAATTTTATAACTTCTGTTATTGATTTTAATAGCCGTGTGACACGGGTGTTATTTTGTATGTTTCACCGAAAGAACAGAAGTTTATTGTTGCCTTTTTTAAACGATAGTTTTCCTCGCGGGTAGCGCAATGTTTATCTGATGTACTTTTACACAATGTTTTGAAGGCTTCACTTAAAACTTTGCATGCCATCCGCTTTCCCAGCTATGAATATGCCCTGCAAATTTCATACAAAACAGAACAAAATCGTAACTAACGAATTGAAAGTCCACTTTCCTAAGACCTCCCTTAAAGAACCCCTAAAAAGAGAAAAAAAATGCTTTTTTAACAGTTTGGTTGGGACACGCGTGCCTAAAAATAAATTTTACGCGAAAAAAAATCATTTTTGAGCAATATTGACGGAGAGAGATTTATTCGAAAACCTGCGCGTAAATACCATGACGTCGCGGGTCATTCCGGAATGACCATTTTGGTCGTGAAGGCGAAGTCGATCGATGTCTCCTCCACGCGCCCGAAATACCGAGAGAGAAAACAGGTGGAAACCAGGTGACTGCCGACTAAATAGCGTCTCGCGCCGTCAATAGCGGTCCAAAATGTTTTTTTTTTCACGTAAAATTATTTTTTGACACGCGCGTCCCAACCAGACCGTTAAAAAAAGAACATATTTTTTTTTCTTTTCGGAAGCCCTCTAAGTTCTCGCCGCTGCAGCGCATATTAGGACCTTGTGGTACGCGTTGCCGCTACGTGCTACACGTCTCCTCTATCTAGGACAGTACTCTACGGAATTTCCACTCTACATCCGAGGCACTTGACGTCATGTGGAGGCGGGCTAACCATGCCGTCGTATCGACATTCACACACCGGATCGAACCCTTCCGAGTTAGCGGACTCACGTGAAACGTTTGGTGATATTTTACAACTTCTGAGCGTTGGATCCAGCGACATTATGCTGCTGTCACGAATACACAGCCACCCGTAGGGCTGAACGTCATGGTGCTACTATGCGGTGAACATCCGATAATCTTAGCCCGGAGGTCCGCTTTCTTCACGCGAGTTGCCATCTGTTCTGCATGAAGCTAGGCACAATGCGAACGCCGGCGGGCTAAATGAGTCGCTCGTTCGCGTCACATTGTCTCAATAAAGTCCGGCCTTTGGGACCTCTGTCCTCTGACATGAGTAGGTGACCAGCGTGTCAAACATACGTTCGGACAGACCCCCCCCCCCCTCCTCCCCTCTCCTCCGCCCCCCCCCCCCCCTCCCCCGTTAGCTGCTAGACCGCGTCAGGAATTCACGCGCCTAGAAACCAGAACACGAAGCTCCGAACAGATGTCGAAACACGATATTTGGCCGGAGCTGTCAATGGTCCTTTTCGCCATCAGTGGGATGAGACGCCAAAGTTACGGGCAGGCTGAGAAGAACACGCATGTCTTTTAGCTGTCTCGCCTCATTTCCCGTCTTGGGTAACGCTTTGACATCTCGTGAGCTTCGTGACACCTTCTTATCCTGTCATTTGGCTATTGTATCTATCACATCACGTGCGAGCGTGTTGCATCGAACGACCCATCCATCGCACGAGCTCGTGCACATATGCGCACGGCGAACAGCAGATGCCACTTCGGACGCCCAACTTTCTCGAACCGTTTCACGGCCCCCGAATCGCGGAAGGTTCACCTGCTCAGTTCCTCGGCGGACCCTCCGACCGCTGCTACTCTCCCAAGATCGGAAGCCGGCAGTCTAGTCCCCCCACCACCGACGCCTCCTCCCGCCGTGCACTCTGCCGAGGGAGCTCCTCAGAGTCGCGACCGGGAGCAGTCGGTGGCCGCCGCCGCCGCTGGATGCCGTCCAGGGAGGCTACCAGGCGATAAATCACGCCCCGCGGAGGGGGTTTTCATTATTCGCTTCGAAATGGGGTTCCCCGCGCGGCGGACGGGCGAGCCGCAGCGAGCGTACGCCGGGAACGCCAGACGGCCGCGCCGGGATCGGCCATCATTACGGTGATTTACTCCGGCACCTACACGAGTACCGCCTACGCCATCGCTTCTTCTTCCTTCCTTCCTTCGTCTTTCTCTAAAAATGGAGCGAGAGGCACGCGGGGGTTAGCCACGCCCTAACCGAACAACGTGTGGGCCATAACGAGAGTTGAGATGATCGGCAGGTATTAGCGCCTTGGTGTCTCGGTGGTGCCCCCTCTTATGCCCGAGTTTCACTAGAGCGGCAAAACAGGAACAACCGACACCGACAAGATGCGTGCAGCATGCAGGCGATCGCACCTCTGGCACGCTCGCGGTCCCTCGGTGCTTGTGAAGTAAGGACGAGTGATTGGGAGCCTGCCAAAGAGAGCTTCGCTCGCACGCTGCACGTGTTGGTGTCTCGTCGGTGTTGGTTGTTTGCTTGTCGCTTTAGTGGGACTCGGATGGCTTCTTTAGGCGTGACGTCATGACCAGGATTTGCCTCGCCGTGGCGTCACGAGCATACCTCGGCAAACCTCACTCATGAGGACCCTCACTCACCCTCACTCACCCTCATCTTCACAGGTGAGGTGAGGGTGAGTGAGTTTCTGAACCAGGAATATTCATGAGTGTGAGGGTGAGTGAGGGCCGTGAGGGCTGAGGGCGGTGAGCGCCGTGAGGGCTGTGAGGGCGGTGAGGGCCGTGAGGGCCGTGAGGGCGGTGAGGGCCGTGAGGGGGGCGTGAGGGCCATGAGTGCGTGAGGGGCGTGAGGCCGGTGAGTGGCGTGAGGGCCATGAGTGCGTGAGTGGTGTGAGGGCGGTGAGGGGTGTGAGGGCCATGAGTGCGTGAGGGCAGTGAGTGGCATGAGAGGCGTGTGGGCCGTGAGGGCGGTGAGTGCATGAGGTGTGTGAGGGCCGTGAGGGCGGTGAGTGCGTGAGGCCCCCTTCAGATCGAGCATCTTTCTCAGCAATTTTGGTGTTAATGGCGGGTTGTTCTCTAGCTTTCCCTAGATCGACACGAATTACTGAGATCGGTCCGGCTCGAAATGAGCAATCAACTCGGAGGAATTCGAATACGTTTGAAGCGGCTGCATCCAATCAGGGACGCAAAATTTTCAAGTGATACCTCGTGCCGGTGATGATGACACCAAAAGACTTGGTTCTGGTTTGAAATCGATCGTTTTTTGGAAATAAACTGTTTCAGAAAGGTATTCTTAATGAGATTTAAATGAATAAAAACACGTTTATAACGCGTAATTGTGTCTAAATAGTGCAAGAAAAATAAAATTTTATGATGACGATGGCAAATTGCAGCAATTGGTTGCTGCGTGTGATCGCGGGCGTTGCGACGTAAAGTTTCTGGGCGAAATTGCCCCATCTGAAGCTGGCCTGAGTGGCGTGAGGGCCATCAGTGCGTGAGGGGCGTGAGGGCCGCAAGGGCGGTGAGGGGCGTGAGGGCGGTGAGTGGCGTGAGGGCGGTGAGTGGCGTGAGGGCCGTGAGGGCCGTGAGGGCGGTGAGGGCAGTGAGTGGCGTGAGGGTTATGAGTGCGTGAGGGCCGTGAGGGCGATGAGGGCCGTGAGGGCGGTGAGGGCCGTGAGGGCGCTGAGGGCGGTGAGGGCCGTGAGGGCGGTGAGTGACGTGAGGGCTGTGAGTGGCGTGAGGGCCATGAGTGAGTGAGGGCCGTGAGGGCCGTGAGGGCGGTGAGGGGCGTGAGGGGCGTGAGGGGCGTGAGGGCCGTGAGGGGCGTGAGGGCGGTGAGTGCGTGAGGGCCGTGAGGTTCAGTGAGGGTGAGTGAAGGGCTGAAGGTGAGTGTGACTGTGAGGGTGAGGTTGAGTGAGGGGCTGAAGGTGAATGTAGCTGTGAGGGTGAGGGTGAGTGAGGGGTTTAGGTGAGTGTGGCTGTGAGGGTGAGGGTGAGTGAGGGCGACCTAAAATGCCGACCTCTGGTCACGAGTCGTGATTCTAACTACTTATTATCAGTTCTGAAGAACACGTTTTATGGCGCGTGCAAGAAGACGCGATGGAAACTTTTAATCACCGGATTCTTAAACCATCACTGTCAAAGTTTACCGTCTGACATTAGTATGCTCGTTTCCTTCGATGAAGGCAGAAATACTCCTACTCCAGACAGATACTACGCGGTGTTTGGCCGATCCTGGAAAGCCGATCAATGCAACGCTCTTTTCTTCTTTTTTTTTTTTTTTTTTTTTGTCACGCACGTCCTCAATACACAGCTTTCTAGCTATTCCGTTGACCGACAGCGTACATTATATACGAGCCATTCCAACCAATCCCGCGCTGTAAACATATCGTGTAACTACAGGTCCTTCGCCTCTCTGGGCCCCTTCCGAAGGTTACGTGACAAACACGCACGGCATTGAATTGACTTCGATGGCTCTTATAGGCGCATCATCGAGGGGGCCCAACTGCCAAGGATGCGGAGCACAACCTCCGGACAACAGGCACACGTACTGGGAATGCCCACTAAAGATCGCCCCATATTCTCAAACAGGGACAGCTGCCGCCCCCCCCCCCCCCCCCCGCACACACACACAGGGGGAAGCTGGGTCGCACCACTATCGTACTTGCGAGACCTCCTTAGGGATGCAACTTCAAAAAAATCATGTCGAAGCAAGTCCTAGGCTCAGCTCCAATGGCTGACAACGGTGACGGCAAAGCAAAAGGGACACTTATCTCACTCGAACGGCGACTAGTATTTAACAGTGGCAAAACCAGCCACAAAGCGGCTCGTACTGAGCTGCTGCAAACAAAGTCTGTTCACCCATTCAGTCAATCATTTCATTCATCGAGACGTGACACTGCCAGGCCATGTTTGGCTGTCTCGCTTTCCTCATCTTGTTTCTTTCTCACTTTCTTTTGTTTGTTGTTGTCTGCGGAACAGAGAGAGGGAACACCGCCATACGGACGCGAACCAAACAGCGTCGGATCAAGAAACCCTCACGAAAGGAGTCATGGATCCGAACCGCGTCTCATCCGTAAAAGAAAGGGGACACACTTGCCGCCATCTTCTTAACTTTTCTTTCATCTCTCTCTCTCTCTCTCTCTATTGATTTAAAAAGAATAAAGACAAAGAAAGAGAGAGAGAGGTGGGAAGGGTCTTAACGCCATGAACGCCAAAAATTGTTGAAACGTTCGGGGAGTTATAGACTCAGAGTTGTCTCCCGTGCAATAGGGTGAGATAGTAAAGAAAATCTCTTTAAAAAAAAGAAAAATAGCAGCAGAAAGAACACTCCGATTTGACGCGCCTTACGCGTGCGGTTATAGCGCAAAGCGATCAAAGACATCGTAAATCATCCAATACGTGCTCCGTTTTGTTTTTGTGTTATTATTTTGTCGAGCGGTTTAGTGACGTAATTTAGCTCCTGTTCCTGATTACTTCTTTTTTTTTTTTTTTTAGGGAGGTGAAAAGGGGAGGGGACAATGTCAGCCTAAGAAAAGCAGGCTTCGACGAATCTCTAGCATCTCATTGTCGTCCGGCAGCCAATCAGAGTGCGGCCGACCAGATTGCAGAAGGGCCAATCACGATGCACAAAGCGCGAACATAAAATGCCCCGCCCCGCCCTGCGTTTATTGGGCTGTCAACGACTACAGGTCCTTTCAGGGTCCAGGCAAACTCTGACATCAGAGGTGTCGTAGTTGGCACCTCCCACTGTAGCGACTTCAGAAACAAAAATTAAACGAAGGACCGCATTTGTTTTGCTCGGCATAAGAACCCGAGATTAATTTTTAAACTACTCGCTACGTAGTTTTCGCTATAGGCTAAAGCCGAGTTGGTTACTGCCTAAACGCGTACTACCGTTAATATCCCGAAAGATAGCCCACCCCGAAAGATGGCCCACCCCCTATTTTTGTCACGATTGGCTTTTTTTTTTTTCTGAAACACCGAGAAATAGCTTATCTCTATACTTCGTTTCAGCTTCGGTCCGAGCGCGGCCGATGTTATGAGCCGAAGGGCCAATCAAACACCGCAAAAAGCGCAGCGTCATGGCGTGCTCTCTGCGCTTGATAAGACTAGCCAGCGGAGGAGTACGCACAGAAATACGGCGAATACCGGCTGGTCCTATCAACTGCAGAGAGCACGCCATGACGTTGTGCCTCTTTCGCTGTTTGATTGGCCCTTCGGCTCATAACATCGGCCGCGCTCGGACCGAAGCTGAAACGAAGTATAGTAATTGCAAGGCCCTGGCCAATGCTGACGCGAGCTATGAGCGAACATTGCTGACTGGGAGGACTGTCGTCCTTGGTTCATCGCCCCCTTCCTGCAATCACAATTTTTAAGGGTCACGAAATCTAAAACTAGCGTATTTTTTCCCCAAAATTTTTAATTTTTTTTATGACACACTGAAAGTTAGTTTACCGCTTATTTTCATCGCATTTGCCATCGATATTTTTAGATGGGCGATCTCTGGGGATATTACGGTATACTGCGTTTCACTTCGAGACTGTCCGCGGCCGACTTTATCATCTGACGGAGGCAATCGAGCAGCCTCGAACGTGCATCGTCACGACGCTCACTGCTTTAGTGTGCTTTCTATCGCTGACTAAATTAACTGCGCACAAAAAAATGCACCGTTATCCTTTTTTTCTTGCGTGACTGGTGTAGTTGTTTGTAGCAAACATCGTATCATATCGCGTACACTGCGGTCGTACTTAAAGTGAAGCGGAATATACGACTTAACTCCGTTCCTCCTGAACGGACTGATAAATATCTGCGAGTAGGGGGTCATCCAAGGCATCCGTGCTTCAACAACAACGAAAGAAGAAATAATCAAAATCAAAATTGGCACCCATCTTCACTTTCAAAGTCCGATGATGGATAAAATACGGTGTTTAAGATTATATAGATCTACTGTCTACTCAACTCAGTGACGTCAAGCCACTGCGGTGGCGCTGCTGTCGATACTGCGCACGCGCAGACGCTTCACTCCGCCGCAGTACCCATTCCTGGTGTGGGCAGTGCGGGCTTGTTTGGAAACAATGTGTTGGTATATGCAGTCTTGTATAGTTTAGGTCACGTCACGTCGTCAAGTCAGGTGACGTCAATTTTCCCGCTAAAAGTTAGCGGGGAAAACTTGATTGGTGCATACTAGTTCACGTGACGTCGGGTTACGTGACATTGATCTTCCTTGCCAAATTTAGCGGGCAAACTGAATTGGTGTATAAGTCACGCGACGCCAGGTCGCGTGACGTCAATCTTGCCCCCAAATTTAGCGGGGAAATGGAAGTGGTGTGTAGGTCATGCGAGGAATTTTTTTCGCTGGATTTAGCGGGGAAACTGAATTGGTGTGTAAGTTTTGTGGTGTCAGTCTCGCAATATCGAGTTTCCCTTTAAATTAAGCGGGGAAACTGATTTTGTGTATGGGTCCCTCCGTGTCACATCAATTTCCCCGCTAAATTTAGCGGGAATGCGCCGACGAACGTACGGACGGAAAAATATTTTGGGATTGGGAGAGGGTAGCGTTAAAAAAAAACATTTCATGCTAAAAAACACACACAAAAAAAGAAGGGTATTGGGGGTAATGATGTGAGGTCAGTTTCATTGTTCTCTATTTTACATCCACGGCAGATAACCTGATAAGTCCACTCCCGGCCCATAATCTCGTCCACGGATTCCCCAGCTTGGAATGACGCAGGTCCAGAAGTTGCCAAACACTAAAATGCGATAAGCCGCTTCTCGCTGTTGAAGAATTTTTCTCACCTCCTCGCACTGAGGCGGGTGGCTTTGGGCCCAGTGCGCGTCGTAAAGCGACAAACCCCGGGTAATAATCTCTATTGCTTCCGCGGCCTTCTGGTGAGCAACTACGTACTTTTTCGTCGTAATCTCGCGTAGGTTTTTGTTTTCACTTTGTTTTTGTTTTTCTCACTCGGGCTTATGGTAACTGAAACGCGTCACCGACCGATGTGTTTACCTCGCCCTAAGAAATTGTCCCTAGATCTTTGAATGTTGTCGAACGTCGCGATCCTAGTGGTTGGTCGTGCAAATTCTGAAGAAAAGAAAAACAATACGAACCTACGCGAGCGCCGCTGTCTTGTCGCTGCGTTCCAACTCCTTGCTTCCGAAGCTATAGCTTCTGTGGGCTACCGAAACTGGAGAGCGACCTGCAACAGAAAATGCGTCCACCGTATATCAATCACTGCCTCCCTGCCACCACCAAGATCGTAACAGGCGACAGTGTGGCACTTGTTATGACATCATAAGGTCGAACTTGAGGCAGGACCACTAATGAGGTCGCGGTATAATCACACCGCCTAGAAACGCGTCCCAGGCACCATAGCCATGGGCCCGGCTGTAGAGTCGCCGAATAGACAACACCGAAGGGTACTGCGACCGAATCGTTAGACGGTTCTACGAACCGTTCCCGTAATCGCCCTCTTCGATCCGCCGTCTTTGTTTACTGGTCCGTGGATCGCGTTCGGAGCTTGCGCACTCTTTTTTTTTTTTTTTTTTTTCTGGAAAATCTTGTACACTGCTCATGTGACCCCACAGTCTATTCACAGCGCATATACTGCCCGAGCGATAGGCGATGTAGAAATCAGAAAAGTGTCGCGATCGTGCCAGTCTTTTACGTGAGCGGCTGTGAAGCTTCTCTGCTTGGAAAATAGGGGGCGCGCCCTTGTCACCTTGTGCTTAGGTGCCGTTTTATCGATGTCGGTGACGGCGCGTGTCTCGAACGTCGAGCTCTCCGATAAGCAGATATGGAAACACGGCTTTGCGCAATGATAACCTGGCGCGTGCTCGATGGACTGCTGATTTCCGCCATGTTGTAAGGAAGCGGATGCTCGCTTGCAAGTAGAGGCGGAAGGTGGCGACGCCGTCGTAATTTATATCGCTCGTCAACAATCCAACATGCACCTCATTTTATAGTCGCCGGCAAGATGACAACGGCCTCCAGCCTGGGCTTTTTTTGCCTTTCGTGGTACTTCGGCCGTCCGCATACACGCGCAAAGCTCACGCAGACGCCGGTTCCTTATCAAGGGCAAGTAGCTTCCGCTAGACGGGACACCTGGAATACCTCTCTGCCGTATACTCGTTCTGTCGGGTTTCTTATTTGGCATTGTGGCGCGGGATCCTCAATGTTACGAATGACCGCTGAACTTTGCCACTTCAATGAGCGGAAAATGTCGAAGGTGTAGGTAGCTTCCCTCTGGTTCAATAATAGCGCACCCGAGTCCGAACGCGGCACGCAAACCTCGAAAAGTCTCGTTTCGTAATCAAGTCCGCAGACGTAACTTGGTTCGAATACCGTTGGCGAGGGGGCTCCGACGTTGAAAGAAGCAAACATGGGAAGTTTGCTCGCGGAGGTCATTCTTTTTTCGTCTCTCCCCCCAGTTTGCCGTCTGCGCGGGCTTGAAATTGGCGTCGGCGCAATCTTTTATCTCACCTGCGTCTCGCTTATAACGCTTGTCTGATAAGGAGTTTGTTGTCCACTTTCGTTCAACATTTCTTTTACCCCATTTCTTATTGGTCTCTCTCCGCTCTCTATGCGTCTCTCCTTCTCTTAAAGTCGTTTCTCTCGCAAACCCCTCCGCTTATGAGTACACTATCCGGCAATCTACACGCCGACATTTCATTCTAGTCTTCTGTTTTTGTCCTCTTCCGCTTTTGGCGCCCGATACGGCATGCATCTCTTCTGCCTCAGTCTCCCATGCAAACGATTATCAGTATCGTTAATCTTATTTTGTCCTTTTGTCATTCTTTTTTCTTCTTCATTTGTTGTCGCGAGCCTTCTCTGGGTCACCAGTACTCAAACCCAGTGGTCATTAAAGAAAAAAGAAAAACGTCAAGCAACATTGGCGCTTGGTAGGTGGCGCAAGCTACCGCCCGTTGCAAAGGGTATAGCCATTGACATCCATCCATCCATCCATCCATTGGGCACGAAGCATGGCGCTGGATCCGAGTCCTCGCTGAACGCTAGCGCAGCACTCCTGTCAAATGCACGCTCATAGTACGCGCAGAAAACAACGGCGGACTCGAATAATTAACGCAGGAGTTCCTAGATGGCGCGAACTTCTGCTAAAGGGTCTGTTGACTCGCGGTTAATGACGGTTCCCTGTTGTTTGTTTCTTCGCTCGCGTTCTAGCTATTTTTATTGCTCTTATAACGCAACATTCTTCCGCCCGCCGCTACGCAGTTCTCGCAGAGAGTTCTAGAACATTTTGTAGGCGGACGCGATAAGAAATCTTTGTTCGTCCTCCTCTCCAACCGTTCTGTACGTTTTGAAAGTTACGAAGGCATTCGCTCTCCTGTTTTTTTTTTCTCTCTCTCTCTCTCACTTTCGTCGCTTTATTTTTTTTTTCTCAGTGCTTGGCGTTACATCTCTGCCGTCAAACCGTTTATTACATCCGTTGCGGATGCATCTTGTCTCGAGAGTTGGCGTTACCTCCGAGCAGTTTGCCGAGATTTGACGAGACTATAGCGCCCAAAAAAAGGACGGAAGTTGCGCAAGAAGGCGACGCGCCAGAGTTGCCAACCCACCTATTGACCGGGAAGTGAGTGAGTCACTGAATCAGTTCTTTTTATACATATACATAGTCACCAACATGTGAAGAAACGTAGAGCGTAACTTAGTACTTTTTTTTTTATGTTTCACACAAGGTGAGCAAAAGGCAGCAGTCCAAGATTGGGATCGCAGGCTTCACCATATGGCAACTTCCGAAATGCGACGCATAGCTGCCCCGCGACGGGGTATGCTCGCTGCTCAAGAGCTGTTCGGGCATTTCCAATGGCGGCTGCGTCCTCGCATGTGAAGATCCTCACAATTGCTGTGCCATGACCGCCGTTGCTCCATTACCTTCGCTGTCGCTCGATAACGCAGGTTTGTATATAGCCATCATTTATTAGCATTTTTGTTGTTTGATCTTACTCTACATCTTACGAGAAGTACGAGTTCAGTCGAAGAAGCAGTGCTAAAAAATAGCCGCAACGCGACATGATATGGTGTAAATATTTATGCGGGCATCTGGTGTATACATAGCTAAATATAGACGTTCGGTGTCCATGTTTGGTCTCGGAGAAGGTCGACGAAATTGAAGCTACGGGATCAGAAACGGCGACAACCAGGCACGGTAATCGGCTGTCACAACGGAGTCGCAGGCGTCACTTTTGTACCGCGACGGTGCAAACGACTTCCCGAGTCGCACGAGCCACAGGAACACACCCATACTCGTGTTCACCTCAAAGACCATAGTTAGAAGAAAAAAAAAAAGAAAAAAAAAAAAACACCGAAGTAAGAGCACAAGGACCAGACAAACTTCCACACCGTACAGTCGGTGACATGACGGGAAAGGCAGGGCGTGGCCTATCATGTTCGCGCTTCGTTCTTCCGCGTTCTTATCAGCTAATGGCGCACTTTGATTGGCTGTGGAGCGACAGGTCTCTTAGCGAAGCATCGCCCGCCACCCTACCAGCCTCCCATAGTATAGGCTTATCTGTACACTTCCGTTCGCAGACCGAGCATCGTGAAATGCGAATTACGCGCAAGTCGCGCAATATACCTTCCTCGTTTCCATATCCGTTTCTCCTCGGAGCGCGAGGTCCTCCTGCTTACGCTCGTCCATTTATCTAAACCGCCATAAAAAAATTCTTACCCTTTGTTATCTTGTACTTCTAACTACCTCTACAACTTGCGTGCCTGGAGCGTTTCATGTTTCGTGGCGTCTGCCTTTGCTTGGCTGCGCCTCGGGAAGCCAGTGCCGTCTGCTGTACGCTCAACAACTATAGCCACCGATAGGATGGGAACTTATAGCCACCGATAGGATGGGAACTGCAGAGAGACTCTTTCGAATGCCTGGCCTCCGGCACGTGGTCGTTGCCTTCCATCGTGCTTTGGCTGCGCGTGCACGCTCGAGGCTCACGTGACGCCGAAGCACTATCGACGGTACAGGAAGCTCGCGCTGGAGGATGGACAACTGAAAGGCCTCCCTGCCGCACTCGTCCTGTCAGTGGCGAAACCTTGACTCGTGTGGGGCTGTATTCCGAAATGTAGTCGATCTCACTCTATAGGGTAAAAGTGTTTGTACTTTGGCGTATAAAAACTCATGAGCCATTCCACTCTGTGAAGGTGGATTACCAGCGAAGTTGTTTAGCACACGACACAGACGTGACACAGAATTTGGAACAAACGTACGAACACGTTTATTTTCTTGATTGGGGGTCATCTTGACAAAAGGTATACACATGTTAGCACACGACACAGACGTGACATGGAATTTTGAACAAAGGTACGGACACATTTATTGTTTTAATCGGTGGTCATCGTGACGAAAGGCACGCGCACACATTTATTGTTGTCTTGATCGGTGGTCGTTATTCGGCGTGAACGACTATTGCCGCCCCGAGGAGCCGGCGGAAACTAGACACGCGCGACGGGACCGCCACCCGGCGGAAAGTAGACATGCGCGACGGGACCACCATTCCGGTAGTGCGGAAGGAAAGGAAAGTAAGCATGCAAGCCGGGGGCTTGAAACGACGTCACAGAGAGGGCGGTGCGAGCGTAAACATGGCCGACGCGGGTCGCACAGCGGCAAATCTTTGAGAAACCTTTATTATGTACGTAAGAGCCAACTGATCTTGAAAATGGTGGCTATTGATAACTAATCTACTATTGCTAAATTACCCAAGCATCGAGGAGAATGCAGGGAATGGTGTTCCACCCGCCGCACGTGCCGGCGTCTCCAGCACTAACTGTTCTAAAGCAAAAACCTCAAACAAATGGCATCTTGCACGCGCGTTCGTCAACGTTTTATTTTGGTTATTTACTTCAAATCTTTTATACGGGGAATGTGTGCGCGTGCGGCGCCGGCGTCTCCAGCACTGACTGTTGTAAAGCAAAAGCCTCAAACAAATGGCACGTTGCAGGCGTGTTCGTCAAGGCTTTATTTTGGTTATTTACTTTGAATCTTTAATACGCGGAAGGCGTGCGCGCGCGGCTGTGCGAGCGTAGGGATTTTGTTGGCGCACATTAAAAATGAATCGAACCCTAGCCATAGGCCCGTAGCTCTCAAGTTTTGAGCAGCCCTCCAGGCAAGCAAATATAGAATATTTGGCTCGCGTCTCGAACATGCGTCAATTCGCTTTCCCATTGCAGTTTCTTTCTACTCCGTTCCATCCTAAGTGCCAGCGCAGCAGAGGCTACAAGAGCGAGCTCCGAGCCTCCGAGCTTTCAGTGTCCTTGCCAAGCACGCGCGCACGTGCAGTGCGAGCATCGTTCAGTTGAAGACGCTTTTGCAAGTAGATTCAGCTTCGCTATCACGTAAAGTTAAACGCACGGGCTCACGGAACCCTTGAAATAAAGCAATACAAATAAGCCGCGAGCTGCATACTTCTTTTTTTTAGCCTTTTTGTTATCGCGCGTCTTCAGATGCTGACAGATGCTTGCATTCGAACGTGGCGGGCGCAAAATCGAACGTTACAGCGCCGCGTGAATGGTCCAGCCAGCATAACAAGGTCGCGTCTTGCGGACGCGCTCGAGCCCCCTGTCCCAAAGCAACGGGTCTATAAACAGCTTCGCTGTAAAACATACCCGCGTCCAGAGTTGCTCAGTCTGTGTTGTTTTCACGTGACGTAACCCGCTGGAAGAACTCGGATCCATTTCAAGTAAGATTTAGAACACAGCCGAGATTCTTCCTGCAATCATGCCTAAACGAACGGTGCAGGGTTCCCCACCCGATTCCGCACTTTTGAAGTTACGAACTTGCGACTGACCTTAACTCGGAAACCACCGGTAGTGCCGGGTGCACGGGTGGATGGATATATAGTTACACCTTTTTGAATCAAGCGGTTGCTTGTGCCACCCAGTGCCACCGACGAGGACTGGACGCGCCGTCTGGCAGATTATGTTCGAAGCACTGAAGTGAGGATTCTTTTAACACATACTGCTTACCGCGGCAACCAGGCACGTGTAAGGCCGAGCTTTTGTGATGAGAATATCGGTGATGGAAGAGTGCATGTAAGTGCTTTGGGTGCGCCATCAAAGAAACGTCGTTCCGTCAGTGTAAGAAAGGCCCGTGAAGTTATGAGCGGTCCTGTATGTACACTCCGACGCACCGGCGCCGTAAAACTGAAAGGCACAGTTTATTGTTTGCCTTCTTTCTCTTTTTTTCCGTTCTGGCTCGCGCTGTTTGGAACATCCGCCTCCTCTCCAGAAAACCTCGAAAAGAGCAATCAAGCCAGATCGCTCCGATATCTCAAACGGCAAAACAAGTCAACAAGCGGGGCCACCGTGGCAGCGTCTCGTACCCGGACGAGCAGGCGTTCCACGAGGAAAACGATTTCGAGTTACCTGTCCTCGACCGAGAGCGTCTCCCCATTCTCTAGATCTGTTTGTTCTGTTTATACACAAGAGTCCAAAAGTCTGCTTATCGAAAAGAAGAAAAAGAAAAGTAAGAAGGCACTAGAACTATTTCTTTTTTTCTATTCAATTGTTTCTCGGCGCGAGCGGGGGCGGAAAGGTGCCAAACGTTCTCGATAACAGAAGGAAGCGTCTAATCTGCTCAAACTTTTGCTTTCAAAACAAGACGCAGCATGAGTGCGAGCCAAGTATACGTGGTTCTTGAGTCACTCTGCCTATCTGCTCCGTAAAAAGTTGCTTCGAAAAAGTGCGTGGCAGAGTGATCCTTCGCAATGAAACAACAACAACAAAAAAAAACTTTGGTAAGGTTGACGTAGAACACTGGTTTTCCAGAGTGATTGCAAACCGGACGGAAATTGATAAGCCTGAAATGTGGAAGAGCTCGCGTTTGCGAATGTCAGCTTTTTAAGGATGTCACGCACGGGACTAGGTGAGGTTACATCGTGCTACTTGATGTGCACACCAGACTGACTGGCGGGCAGACTAGACTATTCGAGGTGCTTCCCGCGCTGGCGGCCCATCAGATGATCTGATGTGTACACCAGATCAGTTGATCAGCAAGTCCGATGTCAGTCAGTCAGTCTCGTATCACGATGAGATAACGGGAGGCGACCCCAGCTAGTCTGGAATGTGGTACGTTGTGCAGATAGCAATCGCACATCATTTCCTGGCTGATATTCAAGCAGTAGTTTCTGGTGTTACACCGAAATTCGCTGATGTAATAATCTTCATGGGGGAGTATGATAGAAAACGATGAATGACGCATTGAAAGATTGAGAAGTTTAACAAGATGGCCGGTGAAATTCAGATCATTGTGGTTTTGCAGTCTTGTCTGTCACGATTTTTTTTTTTTTTTTTTGATTGGATGAACGGGGTACTTTTTTAACTTTAGGGAGGCACGTTTTGTTTTGATTTTGCGCTTAAAACCATACTATTTCTGTTCGTGACCTTCAAGCACAAATATTGTTAGAAGAAAAACAATTCAGGTAAATTCATTTAATAAGAGGAATCCTACTTAATTCTGTTGGTGGTGCCTTGTGACATATATCACAGCCTTAGGTCGAGAGTTAGGCCATGGCGGAAAAAGACCGTAGATGATAAGGACTTTGACCTTATTATATTCTAAATGGTGGAAAATAGCTCTTCCTCACTCTCGGTTGAAGTGCACCAATCTGCTGATATAGTTACAGTCGCTAACCTATGCATTCTGTTTCACTAGTCCTTTTCGTTCTTTCAGTGGACATGTTTTCCTACACAAATGGTGTCCCTACACACAACTAAACGCGAGAAAGACAACAAAAAAACAAAACAGTGTTATAAATATCGCCTACGATGCAAACATTAAAAAAAGTGATCCACAGTGGAAGGTTTTCAAATCGTAACTATGGGAACGACAGAGAAGGAAAGGACTCGGCAAACTCTCCCACAATAGTGGCTTACGTTTAATCGGACCATAGTGTTTTATATACGGAGAGAAAGGAATGAACCGTACTGATTAAATGGAAAGGACAATGTTTCTTAGCACCACCTGGTGACAGTACTTGATACTGTTGTCTCCCTCGGTGATTTTGTAACATCAACTCATGTTCGTGACGTCACGCATAGGTGATGGCGCTTGCGAAGATGCGGGCCAACTTGGTTATTTACGAATAGTGAGTTTGCTGTCAATATCCTCACCCCCCCTCCCCCTCATTCACAATCACCGGAAGGTGCTCGCGCGACTAACACAGGGATATTATGAATCCTATAGTTTATCCCATTTGCATTATTACTCAGCACTCGAGTGGCTATAGAAGGCGAGGCTTTTTCCTGGGAAAGATAAAAAAAAAAGATTCGCCTAATTTTTTTATTTCCCGAAAAAGTCATTAAGCCTTTTTTATCTCGGGAAAGGCACGTTATATGCAAGCGCCTCTTATCTATGTCGCCAAGCGGCGTCCAGAAGAGGAGAAAAAAAATATAAAAACGCCTATAGGTTGAGTCAAAGGTTGGAAACTAGGTTTATATTTATACTTTTCTTGGAGTACATCCGTCCGTAGTTGAAGTGAGCAGAAGGCGCTTTGTTTGCTCGCGATAAGGCACAAACTCTTTTCATATGGGTCAGTACGTTATCGCGAAATGAAAAACAGGAAAACAAAATAATGCACGCGGTATTTTGTTGCCCTGGTGATCGCTTTTCACTGGAGTGCCCCGCGCGTGACGTAGTATACACCTCCCGGCTTCGGTTAGTGCGCTCTAAACACGGCATACGCTCCAAAAAAAGATAAAAAAAGAAAGTCAATGAGTACATTACAAGTTGAACCACCTGAACGAGGATGAAGGAGAAACAGAAAAGACAACTGACCGCTGGTTCCACCCGTGATGTATAATAACCAACTAGCTCAGTTCATCCCCGCAGTAAGTACACTTTCCTGCAGAACGCGGTTGCAGCCAATCACGGCAAAGAATAGAAGGATTCCAGCGAATGTGTGGAATACGAGATCTGAAAAATGCGATGTGCGCAGGGAGAATGAACGTGACGTTTCACTCGGACATTGTCTCTTTTATTGTTCGCCGTGATTGGCTCCCATCTTGTTGCATCAAAAAACGTAACTCACAGAATTTTTTTTCTTCAAGAGTATAGGCATGGACACAAACTTTACGTGTCGCCCCGTGGGAAGCCAGACTTCCAACTGGCATGCTCCAGATATTGTAAGTTACACAAACGTGCGGACCAAGAACGGTGTAGTGCGGTCCTTCGACAGGTGGCTTCACTAGCCCGAATAAACCCAGAGTCTAGGTGAACTGGTCCCCACCGGGTAGTCGGTTCGGTTGAACATGTCGCTGCCCTGTTTCGTGACGGTTTAGGCTCGCCGAACCACTGTTGCAACTGCGAATTCGAGCCGTTGAGCCAGCAACCGTCATCTGCCATCCAGCAGCCTACAAATATGCCAGATGGCTGATGATGTGTGGTAGGTCTACACGGATAAGTCCGGTGGTTCTAGTCGGCTTAGTCAACCAGACTGAACCACTGATCCAGCGGCTGAGTTCGGCCGCTTGGCCACTATCCGTCGTCCGGTTATTCTCCAGATATGCCGGTAGGCGAATGGCGGGTTTTGTCTTTCTACTGATAGGTTCGATTACTCTAGTCAGATTAGCGGGATTCAATCATTCGCCCGATGGCAGAGTTGGACGATTAGACCACAATCTGTCATCTGCAGTCCTCTGAGCGTGCCGGATGGCCGATGACGGGTGCTGGCACTGTGTGAACAGGTCAGGTGACCCGTAGTCGAATGAGCCAAAGAAACCGTTGACTCAACGGCAGTGTCGGGCCGATGTACCAACTTGCGTCATCCGACATCCGCTATCCACTGGCCTCCAGATGTATCCGATGACATGTGCAGACACTCTGTGGACCGGCCTAATGATTCTTGTTGGATTACCTGGACTGGACGACTGACTCGGCTTCATAGTCGGACAGAGGTACTACAGCTCGCCAACCGTCATCAGTCAAATTTGCCGGACGACTGGTGACGTGTGCTCACCCTGAGGGGCTAGTACTTAACTGTCTAGTGACTCTGGTCGAACTAGTGAATCTGAACCGTAGACGGGATGTCCTAGTAGAACAACACGGTCGTCAGCATAGAACGCGTTGAACCGTTCAGGTTTTGGAAATACCGATTATTACCGGTATGGTCATCTCTTTTTCTGTTGGGGGGCACTGAGGCCCTAGGTGATTACTAACGAGGTTTCTATTTTTTTACGCCGGTTAAAAAAAAAAAAAAGTTTTCGAACGACTAAGGGATTTGCTCCAAATCGCCTACAAATCACAGAGGTCAACAGACTCCTCTTCACCCCGTTTTACAGAGCGAGAAATCACCTACGGTACTCCACACGTTAATAGAAGAATGCAAACTGAGAAATCCTGGTCGCACGGTAAAATTTAAATCCGAGCCACGTGTCTCGTTGTCGACCGTCGGTTAGTTGAACACCGCATCCACACATTAGACGTACCCGTAATCCACACAACAGCTCGGACCAGTGTTCAAAAGATGCAACCACGCGCGCCCACACGCCACAAACAAAACCTCAAATCGAACAACAACAAACAAAACAAGACAAACATTTAAATGCCCAATCAAAGTTCAAACGCATGCACACACACGAACAGTGAGAGAGAGAGAGAAAGAGACAAACCACACTTTCCGAAACGTGCCCAAGGGGGGGGGTCACAAGCAGGGTCTTGCTTCAATCTCCCCCTCTCCCTCTCAAAATCAGACAACCCCGTGAATCGCAGGTATGCACTCTCGGACGGACGTCGGGTGGGTCACTACAGGCAAAGCAAGAAACAACCACACCGCCGCCACCAGAGAAGGACTTTGCTTCCTTCTTTCTTTTTTTTTCTCTCTTCGAGCCCGTTTCACGATGCTCCGGCTCGCTCGCTCGCCGTAGCCGCGCAATTAAAGTTATTACTCATATTCAACCCGGGCATTAAATTCAACCCACACACACAAACGCACACACGGACTCGCTACAGACGGACGAAGTTCAGGGGCCTCGTGCACCGCTCGTCTATGTCTTCTCCCGCTCTCTCTCTCTCTGGACGCAGCGTTGGCAAATCGCGCCGACTGAACGCGAGGTGGATTAAAGAGTCGGAGACGCTCAACGTAAATACCGACGAGCAAAAAACAAAAACATGTTTCTTCTTTACTTTGATTATTCCTCTTTTACTTTCTTGTTGGGGGACTCGCTGCTAACGTTTAAGTCGTTTCTTTTCTCTCTTTTGGATTGTTGTGTTGCTGTTCCTCAAAGCGTGTTTTATTTTTCTTCTTATTTTATCTAATCTTCGAACCCAAGATCCGTTTGCCGTATCGTTGTCCGCCAATTAATTTGTGCTTGGAGTCCGAAAATTGTAATCGATAGGTTTCTTCGCACGTCGCTTATCCATCACGGAACCCAAAACTACGAACGTTTACATTTTTTATCCTCCGCTTCCTCCCCCCCTTTCGAGGTACCCCTCAAATTACGCGAGAATGACCAGATGCGTGCTTGCTATACGCACCGTCGATGGCACCACCGCATCCAGCATAAAGCAAGAGTAACACTCTAGACTAGTGGATATTCATGCACGTTTCCATTGGTGCTGCACAACCTTCAATCATCCTTATAACATTATATATGTAGGGGTATATCCTCACCGGACCTTGGCTTTTGTTTCTCTCTCCCTCTATCGGTTCTTTAGAAGTTGGCCAGATGGCGCCAGTTACAAATTTGCGCGCTATTTTTGTTTTCGGAGTCTATTTGCAATTGGATGCATCCATCTCTACAAAGTCGAGTGTTTCGACGATGATTGTGACAGGTTGCCGTGAATGTTATTATCCTAATCACAATGGTTCGGCGTAATTTTTAGTTCTTGTCTTTGGGCTGGTGGCGAAGCGGGAGAACATGGAACGCGTTCGTTTTAACCGATTGACAAGATGGACCGCGTCATGCTGTTATGGACAAGCTCGAATTTCGTGGCCGCTGCCGGCCATACAATAATGGATTACTTACTTGCTTCTCGTTCGAGCCGGAACCAGCGTTTAGCCTGGCCAAAGCTGATTGTATCATTGTTCGTATGCATCAGTTTCGGAGGGAAATTTTGGGCGAACTGCCTTAATAACCGCTGACAACGTGACCAAAGTTCAACGTCTCGAGTTATATGGACGCTTTCAGGCAGCTGTGCATAGGCGCCGCCATAGCCGACCTTCAGTTTTTGTTCCCTCTTATTCCGTTCGCTCCACTTCATTATTGCGACAGCAGGACAGGCTATTGCCATTCTAAGCATAGGCCTTTGTGGAGACTCGTCAACGCTTGCTTCAGTGGCTCCGTATCTCTGTAAGACAAGAGAAGGTCGGCTATGGCGGCTCAGTCTGTCGCGCGCTTAAAGCATCTATACAAGACATAAATAAATCTATGATTGATTGACGCTGTCTTGCACGCTAGCTGAGTAGGCTTCTGAAGGGGAGAGCTTGATTAATTGATTAACTGCTTGAAAAGTTTGCACGAATTCAGTGGTTTACAACATCCGTCCGAATAAAAACCGGCAGGTCTGGAAGGTGGTTATTCTCAAAGCGTGCTCGGTTGCAGATTAGTGACGTAGCTCATCATTGCCAGTCGATTGGTCAGTTGGGTTGCGCAGTACTTTTTCAAGAGACTCGATTAACTTAGCTGGCGCTCTAACCTCCGCTACTCTCCAGCTCAAATTGACCGCCAATTACCAAAATTTATCAAGGAAAACAACATAAAAAAAATGTTGTCGTGATCCTTGTGTGCACTTTCTGATGAGCTCGTGATACCTGGACGCAGACAGAGCTATTCCTTCTGATACCCTCGTGATGTCCTACCGTTCCTTTGACGTCATGTGAACGTACTTAAGACATTTCTTCTGCCTGGGCTTGCATTCCGGACGTTTCCTTCGTTTTATCGCTTATTCGCTCCCTCCCCGCTTTATGCTTCTTATTTATTTTATTTTTCAATAAATGCAACGTATGGGCACACGCAAAGCACTGCCAACCTTCGCTCTACAGCAATCACTACCCGGGGCGGCTGACCAATGACTTGGAAAGTATTTTTGATCACTTTTATTGCTTCGCTCAGAACGCAGCCTTCAACGTTATGAGTACAGGGACAGAATTGTTAATTTGCACACCCTTCGAATAAAAACAAAGACAAACACGACCTCAGTATTAGGCTTTCTCGGCCTGTAATTAGCCGCGCAAACATTCTCATTATCTACAATCAACTGATCCATCAACGGGAAGTAGAATGAAACATTTCATCATATAGTGTCGCACTGTTGTACGTATATGAATTTCGCTGGCTTCAGACGGGTAGGTTACACTGTGTGGTCCTGCTACAAACACAACGAACGTCAAAATAAACAAACGTCGTACCATACAAAATGGAGGTAATAAAATACGCCTATCCTTTTTCTTGCAGAACAAAGTCGTCATTAAGACTCGAGCTTGCATTAATTCGAAAGGAAACAAATAAATACAGTAACGCAAAAATTAGAACTAATGGATTTGTTTAGATATCCTGGTTGCATTACACATCATACTCAGGTTTATCATTTCGTGTAATCTCCAGGTCCGCTAGATTTCGTTTTTCTTCTTTTTGAACATTTCGCGTACTATGTTGCGTGCTTCAAGCTCGCGTGAGTATCGGATTTCGCCCAACGTGGATGTCGAACTTTAGAAGACAAGCCGAAGCCGTAGCCAAACAAACGAAAACAGCCGAATCCAAAACAGACTTCTCAAAACAACAACTACTACAAACAAGCAATACAAAGCGAGAAAAACTAGAGATAAAAACAAGGAAGAAATGACAGGAGGTAGCCCCAGCACGCCAGCCAAATGCCCGGGTAAAGGGTTGCAACGCTAATTATCCTCGATTACGGGGGAGGGAGAAAAAGCGGAGGGTAGGGCCCTGTACATACTACTCCTAATGCGCCCCCCATCATGACTATTTCCAGTCCAAATGGATGAACGCCGATGGAATGCTCTGGGAGCGCCGCCGCCGCCGCCGCGTGCTTCGACTCAGCCACGGGGCGACCGTAACCTCGCTTCACCCCGACGTTTTCTAGCCGATTTGGTTTATTCGTGTTTGGCTTTCACTACGAGGTGCACAGCGAGCCCGGGAAGGCTGGAAGAAGTTGTCACCCCGCCGGTAGCGTCGTGGCTTTCGTTCGCGTCCAAGTTCTATAGAAGATCCTTTGTTTTTTTGCAAATGCCACCAGGTGGTGCTCCAGCCTTTGACGTCCTATGCGAACTTCCCGTTCACAAAAAAAGGAATGAACAAAGCCCACCTTAGCACCACTGCTCGAAACGTCGATGAATAATTTAACCACCAATTCTCCGGGCGAACGCCAAAAGAACCAAAAGAGCGCTAGATCTGTTCAATTGTTTTTTAACTATTCTGGTAAATCAACTTGTTTTCTCTAAGATGTTGAATCTCCGAATTTGTTGTCCGTGTGTAATTTACGCTTTATGACACTGGTGACATAAGCGAGCTCGACGGGCTTGCAAAGGAGGCGCGACCGGAAGTCGCTTGAGACGCAAGCAGGGGGGTTCATGTTTGTAAACAGTAAAAGGGTCTTTTAATGCACGAACGCGCTGTTTACTATACTTCATTTCACCTTATGTGCGAGCGAAGGCAAAGCTGGAAGCGCTAGCACGAAAGCTCCGTGCGTTCAGGCATTGCTCGAGCGCGCGAGCTGGGCAGAAACGCAAAAAGCGCTGGTCTCGCGCTTCTAGCTTTGGCTTCGCTCGCACACAAGGTGAAACGAAGTATAACACGTCCACGTTTGAGGACACCGAGTTTGGGCACTGCGCGGGCTCGAGGAATCAGATTCGCGTGAACTAAAAATAAATTGGGTTGTGTATGTGTTTATACAGCCAAGAACTTGGTCTGCCTCACAGGGGCGACGAGTCTCCCAGCTGTAGATGAGCAATTTAGCCAGTGCGGTACAGCCGCTAGCCTGGGGTCTTTAACGTGCACCACGCAGTAGTGATACACGACCGCACGCCGGTACGATGCTCATCCAGATCGAAACGGGCAGGGGTGGGGCTCGAACCCAGGATCCCTGGGTTCTGCAGCGCGAGCTTTCGCTCCACGTGCTCCGAGCTGGTGTGCGCTAGACCACTCGGCTAAAGCGAAGCTAGCGTGTGCGCATAGCCTCGTGTATACTGCCAAAGCCTAGCAGATCGCCGCGAGAAGCAGCCGCCGAAATGGAAAAGTTGGAGCGGCAGGCAACGGATGAGAGGAAAGCCACGTGGCTGGCGCCCCGCTGCGGCGAGACGCCGAAACACACTTCTCCCGAGCGAACAAGACTGTTTCGGGTCCTCGCCGCTGCAAAAGCTCTGCGCTGACGTCCAGGTTCCCCGAGAAATGGCTCTTTGATTATGCTCTGTGCTACCACATCCCCCCGCTCCAAATCTGCTATCGGGCACTCTATGGCTCCGTCGTCAAACTGCCAGGCTTTGTTGGTATTGGCGACGTGAGTGATCGAAAGTGTCGCTGTGGTCGGCCCACCACAATTGGCCGAATGCTGACTACGACGTCAACAAAGGATGTCTCATCGACGGAAATAAGAGGAATGCAAGAACTTAAATTTTCACGGTGTTGGCAGTGTTCCTTTGAGAGCGCTATGATTTCAGGCTCCCAGAATGCCCATTACGAACACCATCGAATTTGTTGTTCACGAGGTAAGGACGCTACGAAAGGTAACCAAATGAGGGCGCCACCGAAGCATCTCTCCGCTAATAGAGGAGGCTATGGCATGCGGCGTCCCGACAACAGCGCCACCACAGTGGCTTGACGTCAGCGTCACGCTTTGATGCATAGTCGCCGACAGGGTGAGAACGGTAAGGCAGGCTTTTCGGTTGTCCCGACCTTTCGTGCGAGCTTACAATACTTTCAATGACGCTTCGGTGTGTCGCGTTCTTCGAGCGTGCGCTCGCAGTCAAAGCACGACGAAAGGCAACGGACGAACGCGTGCTGGAAGCCGGGTGTCCGAAAGAGACGCCCTGCCGGCTTTAGGTTGTCTGTAACTAAATCACAAACATCACTAACAGATTTTTCTTCTTCTCGCCAATAGAACGTAATCAGCTTTTCTTGGCGACCTTATCAATCCCCAACAGTACCGTTTGATGACGAATGCATTTTTTTTTTTTAAATCAATAACATTCATGCACGCAAAAAGAAATCCCAAAGAGGTATGCTTTAAAGTTGCGTTTGTGGAGCGTAACAAGACAGTATTTGCAATTCCAGTGAACTCAACGCCACCCGGCGGCAAACACTTGACTTTTAGAAGAGGAGAGCTCGTACCTGCCGAAATGTGCTGCGGAAACTTCCGTAGCCTGGCGGCGAGTACGTGAAACAGAGGAACGACCGGGGCATTAAATGCACGTCATCGGAGCTGCGCATAACCACGCGCGCATTTTGTGTCGGGGCTGGTTCGCGCATTTGCGTTTGACCGTGGTTCGACTGCGCATAACGTCGGCTCGTGACCGCTTCGACGAGAGAGAGCACACTGCCTTTCTGGCGCCATCTATTGGGTCACGTTGGAAACACTTCCGATCTACGTATATAAGTAGACCGAGGGTTTTTGCGCTAATTGCGAAGTCAAATCTACCCACCATCTATGACAACTTGTCTCTGTTTAAGATTGTGAGAACCAATTCGGGCACACGCTGAAAGAGTAATTCGTAAAATGTACGCAGATCTGTAATTTTGGGGGACTACACGATGCCGCCAGTGTCTTTTCTCGTCGTATGCGGTTATAAGCGGTTCCAACGCGGTTGATGACACTGAAAAACCCAAATATGCTAACCAGCCCTAACCGTCATTTCTGTGTCGGTCGTGTGACGAGCGTTTCTTGTTCGCGCAACCGTCGATGAATGTGCATATACTGCTGATGCAACACGCAGTATTGCATTAGTGGCATATGTAGAGTGTTAAAGTGTATGTTTGTGTATATCCAATCACGCTAATTTCACCCGCGTTGAACGCATTGTTTTACTTACTCGATTTCAACCATGATAGCTGGGTTTGACGCGTAAAATAATCGGTCCTTTTTTTTTTCTTTTTCTTGAGGAAATATTACTTTAATGCCACACGGTTTATAGTAATGAAACGTTACGTAGAGCATAAATACGGGCGATGTATAAATGCGATCGACCATGCCAAATTTCTCGTTTATCTAGGTCCGAGCTTTGCATTTTTCATTTGTTTGTTCATATTTCATTCGTGATAATAATTCAACACGTGCAGTTTCTTACGCCTGAAAAAGTGCCAAGTTTATTCATATTATCGAGGATAGCAGATCTTCCGAGTCCCACGCTCGTGGTTTTATTGCGACATATGGACCGTCAGTTGCCTCTGCTAAAAAAGGCCTTGCAAACGAGCCTTGATTTTTTTTTTATATGTATATATAAAATATGATAAAGGTGACACAGGCCATCGGATCTGTCTTCCCGTGTCTTCGTTTATTTGTACCGCGTAGTTACTTTTCATGCCATTGCTAGTACATGATGTGAAGTGCTATCGCAAAAACTGTAGCGTGGAGCAATCGCCCAAAAACGCTGTCGTGCGACTTCGCACAACATAATAATGATAATAGTACGTAATAATATTATCATCGTGATAGAAAAATTATAATGGAGATCAATCCGGCTTTGTGCGTGATAAAAAAAAGTCGCTTCGTGTGAAACTAATTTTAAATCAGTCAGTCCGGCAATCTAGTATTTTTCCATTTGGACCGATTCTCTTTGTTCAAACAACGTTCTAAAGATATAGTGGCGATAATACTGTGAACATAGGAGGAGTGCGGTCTATCTGCCGACTTTACATTCGCGGCAGATACGGCTCGAATTCTGAGTTTGAACGCACGTCGGCACTTGGAATCCTTGAAACTGTTTACATCCTATCGTCTGAAACGGCTGAATCGCGGCGCCGCATCGTTCAAGCGGGAGGCCCGATATACCTGATAACGGCGCGAGCTTTTTCTCGTCTTTTGTCGCCGTGCTAATATGAATTTCCGCACTCCTTACGCGTTCCAATCTCGCCATTATATCGAACGAGAGTACTACACTTTAAACGAGAATATGCGCCGAGAACGTCTTTATGTCCCGAGTTTTGCAGGTAAGTGTCTTCCGTTTTTGGTGCGTTATGTTTTCTTCGCATTTCGTTTGATCAGAACAAGGGGTGATAGCCACACGCTTCAAGAAAACTTTTCGCTCCCAATCACACCGCGAACAATACATCTTGGGGGGAGCGTGTCGTACTTCGAGTTGTAGAATACATCAGGCGCACAACCAGTCTTACTTTAACGGTCAACTTAAACGCAAAAAAACGGTGAATTTTGGACGTTGTCAATTTAGGTTTAAATTCGGTGAACTTAAATTCGCATTTTTTTGGTCGAGCTCCGTGGCGGCTTCATAGGCTCCTTGCACTGACGTCACATCGCATACTTTTGAACACCAACTAAGAGGAGGAGAGGGAAGCTGCCTTTGTGAAAATTTTGAGTGACGGGTTAATCTTCTATAATCTTCTGGGAGGAGAATAGCGACGCCTGTCCAAATCCCGGTGGCACAAAGGAGGATCCTGATAAGAGGGGAGCTCCTTCTTTCCCTTTTCTCTGGAGGGCATCGGAAATGACGTCATGTGCAAGAAAAGTACCATAGCTCTGTGCAGGCAGGGCGGACAAAGGAAAAGTACGCGCCAAACGTTTCCTCAAATTGGGTCCAGGATCGGAAGGTGGTGGCACACATAAAATACGCGATCCGGAGAAATGAAAGGAAAAGATATTAACTAAAAGGTGGACTTGTTTGTTTAGTTTTAGGCGTTAAAATGACATTCAGTTACATGTTAGAGCAAAAACATCGAAAACAGACGAGCCACTCGAACTTGGTGTCTCTTCTGGTGACACTCTTTTGCAGCTTCATCTTTCGAGTCATTCGCTGATACGTATTTCTATTATGCGTTCAGGAATAGACTACTAGTGACTATGAGCATGAGCTTATCAAGCGTTTGAGGCAACCTGCAATGGATAGATGGATGGATGGCGAGTATTCCCTCCGAATTGGGAGTTGACTTGCGCCACCTAGCCAAGTAATGTACTGTTTGGTTTCGCGCCATCTAGCGTCTGAAGAAAGAAACATTGGGTATGTCTGCAAGTGGCGGCTGCATTGTTCAAGCGTGAGTTTTTACTTTGGTGGCGTTGTTTATCCCAGTGTCTGAAGCAAGAAATGCTGGGTGGGTGGGCCAGGAAGCCGTGGATGTATTTCATGCCAGTAGAACGGAAGCTACTGCCCCTGCGGGCCAATCGGAACAACGGAGTGAGGCACGCGACTATATACGTATCGCCGGAGTGCGTTTTTACCGCAAAGAAGTGTCGAGCTTTTTCGCTGCGTCATGCTCCAATATGTGGGCGTTGCGCTCGTAGACGCAGCGCATATCGACCCCGTCGGAACGCAGTGTAGGGCATAGCGTTCATTGTTTGCCAATTTACAACGAGAGTGGGTGTAACCGCGGGCTCTCACTCGGCAACGGCCGCCTGGCCATTGCCGGCTAGCCATCCTATAGTCTTCAGCGACAACAGGGTAATATAATCGGGCGTCAAAAGTTTTTAATGTTCGTTTTTTGCTCAGCCTACACGTGTCAAATCCTGACCCCGAACAAACACACAGACATGTTCTCGAGATAAAAGCCAAGAAAGATTACGTCGTCCGGACGTAACATTATAATTCATTCTCTTTTTTTCTTGAGCTTTTTGTTCTTTCTCTTTGACTCTATCACAAAGAAAGCGCTCGATCGTTATCGCGAAATATCAGATAAAGCTGAAGTGTCCGCCGCAGCTCTCAACCCTAGAAATGTAATAGGGGGCTTTCAAAAACTTCCTCTTTTTTTGTTGTAATATCTTTTTTTTTTTTGTAACGTTCTGCCGCTCTTTTTCCCGTGAACATACTTGTCTGCCTTTTTCAAGTGCGTCGACACGTGTGTGTTCTCTTTCTCTCTGAAGGGCGCGCCGTCATCTTTTACGGCGCCCCAGAGTTTTGCAGCGCCTCTTTCGAATTTTCGAGAACTATCCACGTTTTCACAAATGGCGCCATGACATTGTCGGCGCCTTACGTCATCTACGTCCACCGAACGTTCGGCCACGACTTGTGTTGAATCAGCAAGAACACGAGTTCGAGCTGAACGCTGACAAAGTGTTCAGCTCCCATGTTCACCAGAGGTTGGTCAATGCGGGGTTTCCTTTTGATCTTCTCTGAGGAGCACACAGAGATTCATTCTTGTTCTTAACCGCACAAGACCTGCCAGCAAAATTAGGAGGTTGCATCGTTTTGCCGTCGTCCCTCATGTGCACGACTCAGCAGTGGTTGCATTCTATGTTTTGCGCGAACCAGCATCGTGTAAGAGGGCACCGTAGCCGGTCCGGCAGAGAGATAGTAGAATCCATCGCCACGAACAAAACCGACAACGATGTTTCTGCCCCGTCTCTCCTTTTAACTCGACTGCTATAAGATGGCGTTCTTGTTTCCGGAATAGGCATAGCCGTTTGGACATAATTTTAGGGGAGTAATGTATAGCTTTTACCGTTCACCCCCCCCCCCCCCCCCCCAAGTCATCCTTTCTTTTAATCTTCTAATATAAAAAAAGTCAAGATATTCTCTTTTTCCTTTTCTTGCCTCCTTTCCGTGTGTCTTTCTTTCGTTTTATTATTGTGGGGCGTGATTCGGAAAAAAATTGTTGTGGTTTTATTATATGAAAAACGTGAACGTCATTTCTCGTCCCGCCCGTGTCTTATTATTTCGGTGTTTTTAAACTCAACCAACACGGCCGTCGGTCTACATTGTAAAAAAGGCCGTCGCCTTTTTTAGGTGACGTCAAACATTCAGCACTACGGCTTTCTTATCTGGAAGGTGTTCGTATCTATGGCATTTTTATCTACCTGGTGTCGGCTGTGAACGCACCTGACCACCCTCTCCCTTCGGCTGCGTGTAAGCCTTCCAAAGTCTACAAACCTACCTGTATATACGACATAATCGTGTAGTAACGCAATTACAGTAATCGAATTATAGTAATTGAATTACTTTTTGATAATTTGTCAACAAATAACACCAGGCAGCAGAAAGTTTTTTCAACCGCTAAGCAAAAAGAAATGCATGGACTCGTAGCCCGCCACTGCCCCTGACGCCCGTTATGTGTATATACGGTTCGAATTTCTTTCTAGAACAATAAAGAAAACAAGGTCACTAAACATATCTACAGGGTGTCACAAAAAAAAATTACATGTTTTTTTTTTTTTCACCTGCACACCGCCAGATCGCCGCTAACGCTCCCATTCTCCTACTGCCGAGAGAACTTCCGGTTCCGGTGACAGAGCACGTCACGACCGAAAACATCGATATTTCAATAATTTTTCGTGTAAAAGCTAATAAATTGAAACGAAAACGGATGCCTGTTTGGCGTTCAGTGAACATTGAAGGTTTAATGTAAACGTTATTTGGCAAAAGTAAAAAGGGTCATTTTATGGTTTCTTTAATGAGTTGAACAGTACGCTATTTCGAGCGATTACTGATGAGGGACAATGAAAGCGCTAGTTTCAGAGATAACATTACGGCGCCAAACTCGGAAACGAACGTGTGTATCTTTCCTTTCCATCGACATCGACTTATCGGTGCCGTCGTTGTCACCGCTTTCCAGAAAGCATTTCTCATCGAAGAATTGCGGCACGTGTGGAGGTCACTGTTGAAAGAATGTGACCTGTCAAGTAACAGCAGTAATTTGCTAATAAAAAAAAAGTGAAATTGGGCGCAGTGCATTCTCCGAGTTGTCAGCGTAAACGAATTGAAGATCATCATGACCATTGGTTCAGTGATGAGTGAAAATAAATTTAAAAAAAAATAACAATAAAATACAGAAAAAAAAAAAAAAAACACTGGTGCATAGGTGATTAGGGAGTTTTCGTAGACCGCGTTTTCGCCTCCGCTAAGGCCGTCCGCAACGAGGAAGCCGCTACTGCGCCTGCGCGCCGACGGCCTTGGCTGGGGTATCGTAGCAAGTTGTGAAGAGCGTTGCGGGACATCGGAAACGATCTACGAAAACTCCCTAGTGACGTATATTTTTTCCTTTAAATTTAGCGGGGAACCTGAATTCGCCTGCAGGCCTCCCACGTGAGGTCACGTGACATTAATTTTCCCTCCAAAGTTCGCAGGGAAATCTCTTCGTTTGCGGTCATGCCATCGCGAAACCGGGGGATGGGCCACTGTTACCCCCCATTCACACTGGAAGCGGATCCGCGTTCGCGAAGCGGTTGCGAAAGCGGTTGTATAAAGATCCAGTGCACTTGCACGCGCATTTGATGTCATCGTGTGCGCGTGCAATTGTACTGAATCCTTATACAACCGCGTTCGCAACCGCTTTGCGAACGCGGATCCGCTTCCAGTGTGAATGAGCCCTTAAAATTTCTTACTTCCCGCGCCGATTCAAGGCCGGAATCTAAATCCTTCTGGATATAGGCCACGATATCGCGGTCGCTGATAACTCGTACAAGTTGTGCAACCCTCAAGTCGGTTTGGTGGGGTATATACGGCATATTGTTTCTGTCGTTCCATGAAACTCTTTGAATACTCTCGATGATCGTCAGCAGATTTTCGTGTCGTGTGCACGCTCTGCGGAAAACGATATTCTTGAGATAGGTGAGTCATGGGTATATACTGGATTGTACCTCTGTCCGAATTCTACCTGTTGATGTAAGCTGCTCTGGTTTAGGATACTTCATTTGAGAAGTTGAAAACTACCAGGTGTCTTTCATGATCTCCCGTCGTTATTATCTTTGATTTGCTCAAAAGCTAAACACTGGCCTTTAAAAAAACTTTTTTTTTTGTAACAGTTCTGGGCGGCTTAGAAAACGCAGACCGTGGCTTTACGTTTACGCATCTTGCCTCGCGAGTAGTTTAATTAGCGTTCTTATTGACCAACGCTGTGATATGATTGGTTGCGGAGTGCTTGTAACATTCAGTAATCTGCACATTCGTTTTATTTTTGAGAAAATATGTTTATAATTATATAACAAATTATAAATTTATAGGAAAATACAAAATAGTTCGTGTAACTTCATAAAAAAATTAAAACTTTTATTTGTTATTATTTTTATATATATATAAAAAAAGAAGTGAGCATGGACATTCAACAGGCGCATGCGACCGATTTCTGAAACGACCATGCTACGCCGCGCCCTGTTCGTTTCTTCCTTCGTTTCCGTGAGTGTTTCTTTTTTTCTTATTTCACTGTGAGAAGATATACAGTGCACGTGCTCAGTATTAACACCTGTACCGGTCGTTATGTACTTCTTACACGCGTTCTCGTGCCTGTAGCCTTTGCTGCCCTGTCGGCTCGAAGGTGAGCGACGCGTAGTAGAGACAGTGTGCTCGCCTGTATAGGGAGTATTCACTGGACGCCATATTTGTGGGTGCTGTTTAGAGCGCATGCTCAGAACGAGCTCACATCAATAGGCTGCTAAGACCGGCACTCGTGATGGTGCGGGATGCACGTTGCAAAAGAACTGTGGAAGCTCGCCATCAGCACGCGCTCAGCATTCGCGCACACAGCTATGGCCGCCAGTGAATACTCCCTGTACAATAAAGAGCTCGAGCTGGTATGCCAATTCTTATGAAAGCGTCGCGAGGCGTATTTTAAACACGCGATGAGTATTGCTATTAGTCGCGAGCCCGTCCTTAATTTTCTGTGGCAATACCAAACAGTTATTATGATGTACGCCGCGGAGGTACGACTCACGCTAGTGTCTAATTAACTTCCAGGAGGCAAATTGAAGCAGACAGCAACCAGTCTACTTCTGCGGTGCTCCTGTGCATGGGAAAACGCGCGTGCATGTTTTATCTTCGCCATAAGATAACGTGGAACACTTTTGCAATTTGGGTCGTTCCAAATAGTATGTACCTTTATTAACATTGTAAAAGTGCAATTGCTTTAGTTAGAGCATTTTTCTTTACCGGTGAACGACGTTTAACCGCTATGTTTCACGCCCAAACCTGCGTTTAACGGAAGATGTGTAAACACGAGCGACGAATCTCTGTAAAATGACAATCAAAAGGAATATAGAGTGTGTTCAAGGTTGGCCAGTTTTCGGGTGACGCTTATATATTGTTAATATGCCAGTCTTTTCACATATATGAGAATTAACCCGTCGTGCGTCTTTACGAGCGGTTAAAAACATTTGAAACTTAAAGAATAAAGTACGTGGGCTATGAAAGGTGTTTAGTTTTATTATCTTCTATGCCGGGCAGCTTTTGTCGGGCACATGTTTTCTGGCTTCTCCCTATTTTCAAAGATTTCGAGCGTACCGGTGATGTTTTCAACGCAGAACAAGCATCTTCACACGTATACGCACGAGCAGAGAGAAGGATAAAGCAATACTTATTTATTGAAATTCAAACTTTATTAATTTGGCCTTCGATTTAGTTTCTCTCGTCTTCACGCGATCCAGTGTTACTGCGTAGTACTTGCCGCTTTTTTCTTTTCTACATGTCCGTCGTTCGCTCAGTATACGTAAATCCCCTATGCAGAAAAGCGGAGACGCCGTGTTCGCGCTAATAGGGTCCGACAGTGCACATAAATGCACGTATGAAGCTGTTTTAGCACTGTGTTTTCTAACATGAATTTGACGACAAAACAGACTCTAGAAAAAGCTCGTGCATCTACTTTCCCGCTCAACACTCGGAGAGGAAATCACTGCAACTTACGGAGGCAGCTCAGCGAATGACGATGCCGAAACATGTGTTTAGACCAAAAAACGCACTATGAGTTGTGACATTAAGCAGTGCAAAACATCCCGCTTGCATTGCTTAATGTCACAACTCAGACTGCGCTTTTACATTCGATCCACTAGATGACACTTAATTTGTGAAAGGGTCTATCAGCGACAGCATACTATCGCCAGCTGAACCTCTAGCGTGTACATTATAATACCTCTATGGTTAATAGAACCTAGAAGGCAAGGCCTGCTCATGACGTCATCGTTCGCGAATCCCCAACCTGCCCCCAAGCGGAAAACACGCTGAAGTTTGACGAGAGTCACCTGAAAGTTGCAGACGCCTCCGTCTTGATGACGCCCCGTGCTATGCGGAGAGCAAGTCGTCTGCTTCTTGCGCAGGAGTTCCGGTGACGTCAGAACGACGCTAAGCTCTGATTGGCTGACTGAGAAAAAAAAAAACAGTGGGTAGACTTCAAAGTATTTAGTATTAAGATCTACCCACTATTTTTTTTTTTCAATCAGCCAGTAAGAGCTTGGCATCGTTCTGACGTCACCACAACTCCCGCGGAAGAAGCAGACGATTTGGTCTCCGCATAGCGTCGCACTCATCGTTGGGCGCTGCAAGACGCTCTGCCGGTGATACCGACGCAAGTAGGCAGCTCTGCGTGGATTGGTAGGAAGCTTTTCTTTTTGCGGTGGTGTCGGCTTTGGTGGGCTGGGACTATCTCTAGGTTCGAGGCATCCTAGGAAATGTGCTTTACGTTTGCAAGTATGTGGCCGCTGTGCACTGCCATATTGCCGCTGGTGTGCAAGGTTGTTTGGTAGTGAGTGAAGCTTTGCTAAGGCGTATGACCACGTTTGACAGATGGGTGCCCTTACAAAGCGTTATCCCCCGTGGTAGGCATCGCTTCTAAAGCGTGACTGCTTGCAGCCTTGTATAGATGGGCTCGCAAGCTCGTCTGAACCTTCACACCGCAGCTGGGGGCACGTGAGGCGAAACCTCGCGCTGCAGAACTCAGGGGCCCTGGGTTCGATTCCCACACCTTCTCATTTCTATCTAGAGGAGCGTCGTACCGGCGTGTGGTCGTACACAGACATGTACACCGTACCCTCCAAAAAAGTTACTAAATACGTTACTCGTTACCGAAAAAAGTAACTAGGTAGAAGTAACTGGTTGCGCGTTACGTACGTTTCTATTCGTACATCAGTACTGCGTGGTGCGCGTTAAGGAGCCCAGGCTAGCAGTGGTGTTTCGCTGGCTAATTTTCTCACCTTTAGGAGATGTACCGGACGACTACTGGAGCTGACCGATTCAAACAAACACACAACACAATTATGTTTCCTCAACCTTTTTTTGACCTTATAAAATAACACATAAAGATTATAGAAGTTTCAGACTGTATTCGCTGCGTAGGATTGCGTAACCTCGAGGCGGAACCGCTGATTTCCGCTTCCCTATGTCCGCTCATCTTTGCACTAAACGCTGATAGAGGTATTTTTCGTGAAATGTTTGTACAGATCGTCGTCCATATTAGTATGGTTCAAACACCCGTTTGGCCGTGTTCTTCGGGGATATGATTTGTCTTCTCTCCCATTTATAAACCTTTTTCTTATACTCTAAGCTCGGAGCTGTTCGACGCTCAACAATTAATCGGCTTCAGATATCGTCGAAGTAGTGGCATGCAAACCTTGAAAGAAAAGAAAAAAAAAAAACACGCAATAGTAACAAATCTGCCTAGACGTCGCCTAGTATCGAACCTTGAAAAGATTAATATCGCCGACGAACTCGCTCGTTTACATTCTAGCCATTTAAGGTGCGGCGAAATTGATTTTGAAAATCGAACACTTCGGCTAACGGCAATCGCGGACAGTTGAGTTTGCTTCCATTTGTCAGTTCTATTTATCTTCTTTTTTTTTCTGCTTTCCAGCTTTGTCAATTTTAATTTCCACAGGTCGTTCTATTTTGACAGATGTATTTTCATATTCATCGCCGATTCTATTAAATTTGTCGCGAGCGCTCAGAATGTTTTTCGTCTTTTTTTTTTCTATTCTTTCTTTTTTCGTTTTTTTTTCTATTCTCACTTTTTTTCGTCCTTTTCTTTTTTTTTTTTTTGCTTTCTGGAGCCAGAATGCGGCAAACATCCGACAAACTTTGCCCGGCTGCCAGGTTCGCTTTGGGCACGGCGGCAACGGCCACTTTTCTGGCGCCGCGCGCAAAGCGAACGCCGTCGAGCGAAATTCGTCGCTTGTTCGCAGCACATACATCGCTCCACTGCGTGTCTTACTCTGTTTTCGTGACTGAAAAGAGAGAGAAAGAAAGAGAAAGAAACAAAATATTCAAATTGAAATTAAAGACACAAGGACAGACTTTTCTTATTTTTTTATATTTCAAATTAAATTCTTATATTTCAAAATAAAATTAGAAGGCACAATGACAAACTAAAATTAGAAGACACAAGGACACAAGGGAGACAGAAGGACAAACTAGGACGAGAAATTACTGAGTCTTTCAGGATAGCCGGGGATGATTTGAACTAGGCTTCACCCTCCCTTAGGTTAACCAAGGCAGAGGTAGACTTTCTGAGAGAGGAGGTTGAACGGCGAGCTCAAGTTGGTTCTGCAAGTTGTGCTCTTATTTTTTTTTTTTTAGGCGGTGTTTTTATTCTTTTTTTAGGGGACATAGGAATCTTTTTTTATTTATTTCCTTTCTTTTTCCGGTGGTGTATTCTTTTTCCTACTGGAGACAGTAATCGTTTTTATTTATTTATTTTAATTTTAATTCGAGTACCTTCTTTCTTTTTTCTTTTTCCAACGGTGTCACCTTCTCTGTGATCCCGGGTTTTCTTCCTTTTTTTCGAGGGTTGGCCCATCGAGGTGGCATCGTAAACGTCGGTTGCTAATTGAAACACATTTTAGATCGAGCCTGGTGACTCGGGACACCCTATATAGTCACGCGTTTCGAATCACACTCGGCCACGCAAAATTATAAAAAGCGCGATTAAAAAAAAAAAAGAAGTAAATCACCGCTTTATGCGGGGGCGACCTTTGCCAATCACAGTCATCCGTATTCATCCGCGCGTATCGCATTTCGTTAGCCAGAAACATTATCCGCGCCTCCTCATTCGCGATATAAAGATTAGCAGCCGCCTTCGATAAATGCGAAGGTGGGCTCATCCCACCTTCGCATTTATCGCACCTTCGCAAATAGGAGTACAAAGAAGTACTCCCATTTCAATTAAAGGATACTCCCAGCTGGGGTTCAAGGGCGTTCCAGATACCTGGCTGAAGTACACTCATTGTCTGCAAAGAATGTCAGTCAGGCTCGATGGCCTGTTTCGTCACTCGCAATAGATAGCAGAGGCGCCCGCATAGTGATGAATCCCCGACGTTCTACCAACAAAAGGCCAACACGGAGCGCAGGTTCGGGTACGAGCGTTCCTTTAGCGTTCGGCTGGCACCTGCCTTATGGTCCCACGTTAGAGTGTCTTAAGGAACTTCGTATGTTGCTACTGCATAAGCATCGCACATGCGCAGTTCATACAGGAACGCCCATCGTATTCCGTATCGGATATCCAAAAATGGTACCCTAAAACTCTCTAGTGATTTGCGGGAAATTGGCCGCACCGAATTCCTTGGAGTAGACGTTGCGTAGAAATGCATTGCGGGGCGCAGTGTATACCCGGAGGAACTCCTGAAAAGGGCGCCCGCGCTCTGAGGCAGCGGACGCAACTATGACCGCCGGCGACTACTCCCTAACCGAACCCGATGCAACGCGATAGGTTATCCACGCGGAAAGGTTTCTAATTTTTTTCCGCGATCTTGCGACGTCAAACTCCGCCCTCCCGCTCGGTTGTCGTCTCGCCTTTTTGTCTATTGTGTCAAACGCCGCGGGACGCAAAGCAAATAAAGCACGCACGCGGGCTCACACACACACACACACGCCAGATAGCGGCTGTTGCTTCTGTTACCGCTGCTGCCGCCACTGCGGCTACTAACACACGCTCATTTGCATAAAATTAGCATAAAAAGCCGAGCGTGCCCGTAACCGCCCGGAGCGCGCGTTCATGGTCGAGTCGCCGCTGCGTTTTTACGTGGCTATTTTATTTTCGTTTTTGTCATCGCCCCCGCGATTCCAGTTGGCGCTTTTGATGCTGCAGTGTAGGCGACATGCTGTTTTATTTTATTTATTTTTTTAACCGGCATTTGAATGCTTTTAAGAAATCTAGGCTCAAGAGACTTCAAATAAAAATTCTAGCGTTTTATTTTATTTTATTTTTTCTTTTTTTGTCACGGACGTTGGCAGGGCCGGCGTATTTATAGAGAAACACGTTCCCGACAAAATAAAAATATAAAAAAATAGCGCGTTTTGGCAAGACGGGATTGCGATAATTTGTATTTGACTGCATCGATATGAATTCGATTGGACCGAAGGACGACGAAAATAGCGAGACATGCACGCCTGCGTCGGAGTATGCAAAATTTTGCTTTTTTAGTGTTTGTGTTAAAATTCCGGCAACATCCGTTGAAGCTTCCGGTGGATTCGAGTTATCGTGCCCCTTATCAGAAAGCGGATGGGTGGACTTTTTAAACTCGACTTGAGCATTAACATCTCCCAAATACAGAAAATCGCTCTGCAATTAGTAAAGCGAAACACTTATTCGAGACAGCACACTTTTAGCGACGAGCTCATGGGTAGGTTTCTGTAGTGACAGACAACTTGATTAAAGCAGGTTGGGGCTACACTCTTAAAGACATAAGAGTATTTAGTAGGTAAAAGCTAGTAACTGCTTGTTGCATATGTTACTAGGTACCTAGTAAGCGTAACGGTCACGCTAGTAACAGTCACTAGGTCAACCTAGTAGCTTTTACCGACAACCATCCCTTAAGCGAATCCTATTCCGTCATTTAAAGTTTCCCCAAAGCTCTTGAGGTCTAAAAAATAGGCCACAACACGGTTGAATTGTGTAAATAATGCCATATCTGTTACGAAGACTGATGCAAGCAGTTATTCGTGTTCGACAAGTGCAGCCAGCGTTCCCAAGACTATTCTTGACAGCCCACCTGCTCACCTACGTCGAAATTAAATCTACAGTTCCTCGGCTATCCCCGAGACTGTGGAACATAATTCTCAGCACTAAATTTAATCTCTTAACGGCGCATGGAAACCGTTAATCACCGGTGAACGATGGCCTATGGGCGGAATCAGGAAAGAGTTAAAAAACGCAATGGTGGAAAAGTTCTTTTTTTTTTTCCCCGGTAATTTTGTCAATTTATGTTTGTCTGGCGACCACGACGTGAAGTTGAAAAAGCGGGTTGGCAAACGTTTCGTCGGACCAGCAAAAAGCGGTCCACCGGATCGCTTTATTTTCAGAGTCGTATCCCCCCCTCCCAAGTTTCTGTACCCTCTCCCATTCCTCGCCCCTTTATGTTCTCTCGTCTCCTTCCCTCCCTGTTCAAAACTGACACGTGTGTTCGCGAGGACATGTAGGGTGCACGGAGGAAAAGGGAGGGGGGGGGGGGGGTTACATTTACCACCCCCTTTCCGGCGATTCTCGGAGAACTCGGAAACGTAGCTTTTACTCGGACTTTCGCGAGAACGTCGTTAGTCAAGCCAACTCTCGCGATTCGAAACGGACGGGGTCCTTTTTCCAGCTCGTCAATCCTGGGTCGGCTTCTGCGCGTGTGCGACGTTCCTTTCTGCTTCTTCCTAATGAGGGCGCGCTCCCGAAAGCGGGCAACCCTGTTCCTTCGTGTATATGTCATCCAGGTGATATCCCACACCGCCTGGTGATAGTTAGAGGGAGGAAATTGGCTTAGGAGGGTGGGAGGAATCGTATGTTTGTCTTTTTTAGACTTAGGCTAGGTGGCGTATGCTACCGCCCGTTTCAAATCCATCCATATCCATCCATCCATCCATATCCGAAGGGCACGTTTTCCTTCAGTATTACCCAAGGAGCCAATGAGATTTTGGTATTAACCGGCAGAAGAACCAGAAGAACAATCAATAAAACAAAACAGTCACACGAACCTCGTCATAATTTCAATAGTCTGCCCATTTGTACACAGCATCTGATTGCTCAAAGACAAACACGATTGCACCTGTTTTTCTTTTTTTTTTTTTTAGGTAAGAAATACAAGTGGACAGATGCATACCGCTAAACCTTTTTTAATCAGGCGGCTGCTAGCGCCCCCTGGCCATTGCTTTTACAGTAACAACGCCAAGAGTAGGCGTCAATTCATAAATATGCATTTGTATTTTAACTGAATTCCACAAATTGTAAGAGAAAAAAGTCTAGAAACAACCCGAGCTTCTTGGGTATCTATTTAACGCACCCTGTGCTCTCGTAACAGACTGGCCCATTCGTCGCCGAGTGTGCACCCCCCCCCCCCCCCCCCCCCCCCCCCGCCCCGTCACCTCAGTCTTTCGACCGGAAAAAAACGAAACATACGTTGTAATTCAAGAAGAACAGGGAGCGTGACATGTGGCGGCAATATTGTCTTGACTTACAGAAAATTACTGACCCGCAAACGGATTGATAAATGCTTCGCGATCATCGGACTTTCCCAAACGCAGTCAACCACGCAGCGTTCTGAAGGACACGCTGAGAGCCAATCATCGCTTTCACAGAATTACCTTGACAAATCACAGTGCAGTATAAGGTCATGTGGCGATTCTTTTTTTTTTTTCTTCTTCTATCATTACAGTGATTACAACACATAAAATGCAATATTCCGAACCGCCATTTTTTGTCCCTGGTGCTAGATGCATACAACATGGTTATGCGACGCTTCAAGCACCCTACACCAGATTGTCACGACGAAGTCGCGAGTCCTCCATGCTACCAGTACCAGAGTATACATCGAATTACGAGCTACGCAGCCGTGAAGTCATCCCACGTAATAGAATGAAGTAAACGGGTAAAAAAAGAAAGCGATGTCAAAGGCACCGTTTGGGTACTGTACACTGTGGCGGTTACGGGGGAGGCGTTCGTCCCGACCGATGTGTATAGACGGCGTGACCCTAAGGTGCTTGTGACCCCGGCCTTAAGGTGAAACGGAGTTTAGCAGAACGCTTCCCAATGAAACCGACGCCAGAAGGCGCCGGTTGCCGAGAAAATTGGAGAGGAGTTGATGAACTTATACCTCGTTCCGTCTTGCGAATCAGCGAAAAACAGAAACCACAAAAGCGCGATAAAGAAACGAGCGAATAATATAATAATGACACCAACAAGAACAATTTCATAAAAAAAAAACGCGATATTCTCGGCCCCTCTTTGGAGGGAGTAGTCAGTCCGTGGTAACCTGCATTTAACGACCCAGTGGACGGAGGCAGTCTAAAACACCTATTACTTCGAGTGTAGCCCTGCGCCGGAGCGGCGGTCGCAGCCGCATCGGCATCAGCCGCTTCAGCCGTAATCGGGACAAATTACACGCTTACGTCACCATAACATAAAAGCGGTCCTCCCCACGGAGAAGCCAGCGACAGTTAAAAGAATACATAAATATCTGGTGCTCTGTCCACCTCATCGAGAACTGGCAACAGGGACAGGGTTGCGGCGTTTAGTCGATTTTACATATCTGGTCTAACCTCTCTCTCTCTCTCTCTCGTTTATTATGATTCCATTTCATCTGGTCATTGTACCTTCCCCCGCTTTTCGTACCCTTTCGGCGTATCCCTCTAAAGCATTACCCTCTCCAGATTTAAAACAAAACCAAGGGCAAGTGTTAGATAGACATCGGCATCGGACAAGAATGTGTACGGCCGACACTAGGCACGCTTGCCTTTTTGAACCGCTTCGGGCGAAATTGGGAGAGAGTGCGTTCTACGAGGGGTGCTGTGAAGGGAACTGGATAAGGCAGCAGAGATCGCTCGTTCCAATTCTGGCACCCGGTAAAACTCTAATTGCCCCTTGTCTGATTACACGCAGTTGTACCCGTGTCTTTCTCCGCTCTCTCCCTCTCTAAGAAACCTTCTTTCCACCTTTTCTTTCTCTCTTTTGTTTCTTTTAAATCTATAGCCTGAGGCGTTGCGATGTAAAGTGGCGAAAGTATCCGCGACGTATAGCTTTGACCCGGAGAGTGATATATTTTTAATAATACGTATACACATGCCGCAAAGTTGGCGACGGTCGAATGTACGTAGGGCACGGCCACAACCAAAGACAAATTTCAACGTACCAGGTATGCCAGAAACGAAATTGCTTCGCCTGGGCGTGTCAATGTTTCTCGGTTCAAGATCACTTTTTTTTTCCCTCTTTTCATTTTTCTTTTTTCCTGAAACTCCGTTTTGTTAGTGGGAGGGTCGGAAACGGAGTGCCGAGCTTTAATGGAGGTTAGAATTTGAGAGTGTTTAATTAAATTGGTGCAAGCATGTCTAAGGTCAGCTCGATGGTTTTTTCAGACCATCGGTTTTTTCACAAACGAAACTGTCACGGTGCTTCACCCCGTTTGAAAGAAAAGCACGTTAAATGCACGGCCTAAGTACCTGATAATCGAATCGTTGGTGTGAACTTCCTTTTTTTTTTTTTAAGGCGAAAGCCTTACTCGTTTCATTACGCGAAAAGCCGTCGGCGTTGTCCTCAAAATATGGTCATAAAACTACGTCACGAAGCACGCTCCTCAGAAATAAAGCACAAAAAGAAAAGCACGGACACTCAGATGCTTTGTCACAGTATCCGGCGGGGTGCTCATGCTCAAAGCGGACGCGCTTGAGAAATAAAACGCAAAGAAAAGCACAGCAACGCTGATGCTTCGTCAGGGAAGCCGTCGTGAGGCCGGCAGTGGGGGCGCGTGACGTCACCGCCGGTGCGAGCGCCGTGTGCCAATGGAAGACGTGGCGCGCCGCTTGTAAGAATGCACTGCATGTAGGAATGCATTCCTACACGTAACCAGTTTTCAAACGTCCACGGCTAGTTTTTTTTTTCTTTTTTTTTTACGTACCATCGAATTTTGTGGACAGATTTATCGGCTGACACGCTTCATACGCACGTTATGCTTGAAACATTTCTGCAGACGGTGCGGCAGGGACAGTCACGCGAGGAAAAAGAAAAACACGTATCGGACGATGTCTATAGGACTGTCTTCGGTATTAACATCGTGACTCCGGCTTTGTGTGTTGATGAACATCCGAATTGCGAAATTAGAGTGAAGCGCGCGTTCATTCGGCATAATTTATCAGCAATAAATGACCGAATTATTTATCTGGGGAAGGGTATGGACGTGAAATGAACGGGGCACGAAATCCGGGACGCTCAACTTCACCCGAGGGCACGTCGAGACAGGTTTAAACCACCCCCCCCCCCCTTCTCCCCCCCCCCCCCCCCCGAAAAAAAAAAAAAAGAAAAAAATGTTAACAACAAACAGTCTTGAAAAGAAAAAGAAGCGAACGAATCAAGAACAAAGGAGCGGTTCGCGTGCTCGGCTCTCATCCGCCCCACACGTTGAATAAAACGCAACCATTCAAAAACATTAACAACAACGGCGCGCTCGCACATGCATATACGCACACTTACGCGTGTGTGCATACGCGGGCTCTGCGCGCGCATACGCACACGCGCACATAAATCAAAGAGGAAAACAAAAACCACATCGTCGTCAACAACAAATGCTAGGAACAACAGCCAGAATAAGAACAGCAACGGAAGAAGGGGAACAAAAGCGGCGGTGAAGTAGGCATAGTGAAGTCCACGAAGGTACCTTCCTTATTTTAAAAGTTCGTCTTTCTTTCTTGTTTGATTGTTTTGTTTTCGTCTGCTTCTTCCTCGGGAGACGTACCCCTGTCCGCTCCGGCAGGTTCCCTCTCGCCTGCCGCTTCCCAAAAGAGGGGCCGCGACGAATTTAAATATTGCGTTAGCGCGTGATTTATAGAGACACGGGACGGCGGTGAAGCCTGCAGCGATGCCAACCACGCATCGCCACCAGCGGCAAGCCTTGCAGTCGCGGCCGCTGGTTGGGGTATGACGCGCTGACGGGCTCTGGATGCTGCGCGCTTTTTTTTGCCAATGTTCGAGTTCTTTTCTTCTGATTCAAGGGCACGCGTAGAAAAAGGAAAAAAAGAAAAGAGTAGTTACATTTCTGTGTGTTTGTGGTTGGAGATAATCTCGATTCAGCGAACGGAGCTGTTGAATTTTAAACGGACGGAGTTGAAGCGAAGCGGCATGTGGGCTCGCGTTTCTCTGTTCGGGTAGCGCTTTTGGGTCTTGCTTGGCGACGCCGCATCGCTGTCTTTTTTGTTTGTGTTATTTTTGTTATGTTTAGAGTCGCGTAAAACTGAAACGGACCGGATGTGAAATAAGAAAGTGATGATTCACGGCGAAGAGGAGTTTCTTTTCTTTTAAAACCACTGTTATTACCTCTGGGGAAGAGTTCGCACTGTAATACGTGGCTTGCACGGGATGTCATCAAATCGGGCTGGTAGTTATTCTTACTTGAGTGAATAGAAAAAAATATTCGAGGGTATTAGACGCATGTTGTCAAAAATACGCGCTCAGCAGCAATACAACCACAGTTGCAGTGGATGGGACGCCAGTGCAAGCCATGTATACTCTGGGGATGAGGTTTTCTTGTGCGATGTTGTCGTGGCTGGTGTAGTTTTTGGCGATGCTGTCGAACCTACTTGCGAAAGCGAGCGTCTTCGTTTTGCGTCTCCTTTGCGCGAAAGCCTGTGCAAAAAAAAAAAAAAAAAAAAAAAAAAGAAGAACAAAAAGACCGCAACATGAAGTTACAAGCTTGAGCTGTTGTGTGGTCGTGTCGGAACGCTAGTCTGAATAAGCTTATTAGTAGCATTCGCTGCGTTACACAAAGCCAGAGAAACGCAAGAACAGAGCTGACTGTTCAAAACAGTCGCGTTTTTACGTTAATGGGAGGGGGCGGTATCGAACAAATGAATGTAAAACAATTAAATAAACGCTACGGTATTGAAACCGATCACGCGAGATATTAAATGGCGTAGAGAGCGGTGATGGCAGTTTATGGGTAGCCTATTTGTTAAAAGTGTCCCCATAACTGGAAATGTAGTCTGTGTCTGGTAATAATATGTAGCTGACGATAAAGCCGGATAAATTTAGAATAAACTTGTAACGCTTCCTACAATCCGACGAGTGAATTCTTTCAAAAGCAACCGAATCAAAACTACCGACACTACACTCTAAGAAATGCCTGCGCGTCTACTTACCCGGAAAACGCTCAAAGAGCCAATCTCTGCGATCTACGACAGAGATTGGCTCTTCGAGTGTTTTGCGGGTAAGTAGACGTGCAGGCATTTTTTAGAGTGTAACAGACATTCAGTGTGCGTTGTGGGGTTCTTTCACTCTCCTAGATTCCCGGCTAAATTTCCAGGAACAGATTTAGTATGAGTCCAATCTTGTCCGGGCTAAAATACTCGAATCCTTATTTTATTTTATTTATTTATTTTGAATACTTTCAAGATTGACGAGGGGAGAGAGCTATATAATATTAACTACAAAGCGCACAAATCAGTAACAGCATGTTTAAACAAAACAATATCAGTGATGTTAGCAATCGAGGCGGGTAGGTGGTTCCAGCCTGTCGATGGTGGAGGCATAAAAGAATCATGAAATAACGAAGTTCTAGCATTTGGAATACCAATTCTTATGGCTATATGCGAGCAGAAATGTAGAAAGCTGGAGTAAAAAGTTTTACGAAGGGCAGCATTTTGATAAAATATTTTATGAAAAAGACACAAATGAGAGATATTTTGGCAATGAATAAGTAACGACAAACCAGAGCTTTTTTTTTTTTTTCATGGTAGAAATTTTGGCAGTGCGCTGATATGAAACGAGTTGAGCGGTTTTGAATCTATTCAATAAGAGTAATTAGTGATGAGTGAGCGGGATCTTACACAGCAGCAGCATATTCTAATTTTGCTCGGGCTAGAGTTTTATACATGGTTAGTTCTAATGAAGACGCAGCGAGGAATTTTGGAATATCCTAACATACAGTTAGCACTGTTAATTACGTGCACGATATGCGCCATCTAGCGTATCTGGCGTCGGCAGCACCACCGAGAGACGCTTCTTCATCGCTGCCATTCGTACGCCAAAGGGGTTCGGCTTTTCGAGTCTGATTCGCGAACGTGCTAGATTCGCGAACTTGTTTTACAAGGTTAAATACTTCCGTTTAAGAACGGGACAGGAAGAGGGGGGGGGGGGGGGGGGGAATCAATCGAAAACGGCGGTGGTACCACGATCCGGGTATTCGATCTCCCGCCACGGAAAATTCCTCACCCCGCAAACGACGAACGCGGTAGCAGCTATACCCGGCGGGATACCAATTATTCACACGCCGTTAAAAGAGAAAAACTCAAACCAACACAAAAAAGCAATCGCAAACAAAAATTCAGTAAGAACTAAGGCCGCGCGTCAAGAAGAATTAAGCAACAAGCCAGCCCATATACCAGGAGCCAAGTTAAGCCGTTCCAGGTGCGACGATCACACGGGAGTGGCTTGGCACGCGGGACCAATCAACTCAATAACGCGTAATCTCTTTTACAAGACCCGACACGAAACAATTTGTTTCCTCTGCGCAAGGAACAACGACGACGACGACAGAAGTGGGATCAGGCGACTCCGAAAAAAACACTTCGAAAACTTTGAAGTAGCAGAGCAGGTCGCGGCTCCCGGGATTCTCTATGGTGTAGCACCTCTCTTCTTGATCTGCGATGCGTCTTCCGTTCCATCCTGGAATTCACCTTGCGTCAGTTCCCCGACAAATGCGACCGGCACCGCGGAGATCCATTTCGCATTATCTCCATCCTCCGTCGCACGGTCGTGCCGTCGATACCATTTCTATTCTCGAGCAGACAGAAAACCATCTCCGCCGATCGCTACCTAAATTGAAAAAAAGAACTAAAAAAAAAAAAAAAAAACATCGTTCCAGGTAGCTTTTTTTTTTGGGAATCCTATTTGCCAAACAGGAATTCGCAAGTTTTTTTATGTTTATTTTTTTATTGTTTAGATTCCGCGTCCTCTCGTTTTATATTTTTTTCATCTTGACTATCGTAAATTGAAGAAGACACAGGTACACAGACGAGGTCGCAAGTATACAAGTAACGCGAATTGGTTTCGAGGGCTCTAGGATAGAGTGATATCAAACTTCAATATACCACTCTATTAAGATTAAGACGCCGTACCGTGTTCCCTCGCCGTGGCCCGTACGCCGGCCTATCCATTTTGACTGACATCTCAGCCTCTCTCCGGCTTCTTATACTTTATGCTTTTTTTTTCCTCTCACCTCAAATGCCGTGTTTAAATCTTCACCCTCGTACCTCTCTATCGCCTTTTCTTTTTTTCTTAACGTAATACTTACGAAAAAAAATAATAATTTTTTTTCTTTGTTTGTTTTACTTGTAAGTCGAAGAGCCACTTCTGTAGCATCCCGCCTACATTCGACCTGTCGCTCGCCAACATGCATCTCTCACTTCACATCGCAATTATCATTCCAAACCTCCCTCTCTATCTCTCTACTTCTCTCACGGTCTTCCCTCTTTCTACTTATTGCATTCTTTCTTTCTTTCCCAACGTCTTTGATTCCTGCGCGAGTTAGGCTTTTTTCTTTTTACGATACAAACCGGACGATCCGAAAGTTTTACCCTTTCCCATTTCTGTGCCTCCTTGCCCCCCCAATTTTAGACATCTGCGCTTAGCTTAAGAAACGGTCATGATCAAAAAACAAACAAGAACGGAGTGCACATATAGAATCTTTGACTCGGTATGCGAACTACACCCGACAAAACACCATGACGAACCATCAAATAAACAAACCCGTTTTTTTCTGTTTGCATTATTTATTTTTTTTCTATATGGCAATTTTTATTACTTGACGTTCTGTTTTGATAACCGCATCGGGCCTTTACGGGAATCCATTTTTGGTCCCTCCCCCTCCTCGTCTTCTTACCATTCTCCCCCGCTTTGAATTCTCCTCTCCCCTTTTATTAGTTGTGCGCTGTTCTTTTCTCTCAAACCGGATTTAAAACAGACGCCGCCCGGCTGCGCGGTTCAACGAAGCAACCGCACACACTCACAGTGAAGGCGGCCAGCCGTTTGAAATTCCGCCTCCCTCTTTGCCGTTTGTTTCTTGCCCGGTTTCGGTTTCCATTGGCTTGTTTAAAGAACGGCCGACGAGACAAAAAGAAAGACGGAGGGGAGGGCATCGCGCAAAACAAAGCTCTCCAGGGGCAAAGCTCCCAGCATGCTATGATATATGGATTACTGTCGGCAGGGGACGCTCGTCTAACTGGCTGGCTCGGCTCGGCTCGGCTAAACTATACAACCCTCCGTTTGAGGGAGAGGCTACTACACGCCCTGGCTTGCGTCGGCTACGGCTTGTTGTCTTGTTTTTTAACCTCTTCTTTCTCTTTTTTTTCTTTTCTCACTCGCTAACCCCGCGCGGTTTAATATATGTTTTTTTCTCTTCGGGTTTTTCTTTCTTTTTTTTTCCCGTCCGCCGCCGATGCATCAGGAACAATAATGAACCGCGAGTGATTTATTCCGGATGCTATTCGAGAGGGAAGCATCGTTCAGACGAGCCTTTTGACGAGCAGATATATAGATATATATTTTATTCGAGTTTTACTATTAGTGTTGTTGTTGTTGTTTTTATTATTGCTATCATTATTTCTATCCTCGCGATTTGTTCCATCCCACTTTTTTTCCTCTCTGTACAAGTTTCACGAGGAGGGAAGAGAGAGCGTTGGTAAAAGGAGGAGGAGAATCCAAATCCCTCGCGCGTTTCCATATTTCGTTTTTTTCCCCTTATTTCTTTTCTTTTTTTACGTTACGAGGAAGAAAATGCAACAAAAACTAAACAAAACCCAGGAAGGAAAAAAAAATAATAAAATAAAGAGAAGCAGTCCACGCTGTCGCTTGTTTTCCACTCTAACTCAGTTCTCGGCTCGAAGCCGCAGGCGGAAGACCTCTCGCGCGTTTTTTTTCGTTCGCCAGCTCTGCCAGTTTTCGCCCCCAGTGTACCGCTTAGTTGCCCCTCGGACGGGAGCTCGGAACGGCCGTGTTGGTCCCCCGCCCCCACCAACCTCGTCACGTCACATCGCCTCGTTTCCCGTCGTGTCGACTCGTGTGTCGTCGTGTACGCTCGTGTACGTGTGTGTGTGTGCGTGTGTGCGTCTTCGATCGTCATGTTTCGTGGTGTGGCAGCGATCTGTGTGGCTCTTCCCGGCCGCGGTGTTCGTTCGTTGTCGTCGTGCCTGCGAGCGCGTTCACGACCAACATGATTCCGACGTACGCGATCGCGACCAAGTCGCGTCCCTCGGAGATGTCGGTGATTTGTGTCACGTGGTGGTCGTCGCGCCGACGCCGTGGTTAAACAATTTACGGAGAAAAATATAAATAAGAAGTGTTCTGTTTGAACGAAGATGTGACGGCAAGTGCAGTTCCGTAAGTATATCATCGGACTGTTCTTGATCTTAAACGCGCGTTCTGAGATATCACTATACTCCCCCTCGCCTCGTTAAATAAGTATTTAAGCGAAAGCTACAAGTGCACTCGCATATACCTCTGAGAGATGTATACATATGATGCGTGCAATCGCAAAACGTTTCACTACATGTCACGAGGTCGAACTTTGTGCGATTCTAGGGCGTGGCTTATGATGCTTATGAGATATGCGTGCAATCGCATCAAAAACAAGATGGCCGCGCCCATGTATGAGCAAGTGCGCGTGTGATCTGTTCATGGTACTAGTAACCTTTGCACTCGCTTTGTAATTGGATAGTTTACGTGCCTTTTTCTCGCGGTCCTTCGAGTGAATGTTTGCTATTATCCTGCGAACAACGTGCGGAAACGTGAAAACCACACCCAGTCTCTTCGGTGTTGATTGTGATGGCGGCGAAGCTGTCACGTGACAAGTTGTGGGGCGCGATCGACGGACACAGACGCGCATGGTTACGGGCGCATCGTACGCGTATACGCCTACCTACCTGTTCGTTCGATACTGATTTTACTGATCCCGCTTGTACGTCTCAAAACTAATCGAGCTTTGGGATTACCGGTAAGCGGTTGGGCGTCTCGTACTCCCTCGTTTCTCGGATACACGTAGTTCGCCTCCTGTGAATGGTCGGACTAAAGCTACTCTCGGGGTATCGGCACTCTATTCCCCGATTATATTGTGCACGCCGCCATTGTGGTACTTAGTGAAAAGAGGGTGCAATAGCGCCTTTTTCAGAAGTACATCCAGCGACATTGGTTGTCGCCATTGCTCGGCCGCGAACCGCGCGATTGGATCCGAGTCATTGCCGAACGCTGACGTCATACTCGTGTCCAATACAAACTCAGAGCACGTGATCAAGCAATGGCGGACGGGCGCAACGGCGCGGACTTTTGAGAAGTGTCTATTGGTGATGGTCGCGATTCGAGAATGCAACTTCCTGAGCTTCAGATGCGCGTCGAGAAGCTCAGGCGATGTGTCGTGTTGCTCTGACGCGGACTGTTTTAACATTTTTGGATGACGGAAAAGCGTTTCTCGCGATTTTGGACGAAGCTTTAGATTACTGGCAACCATGACTTTCAAGCACCGTGGACGGCTGGAGTGTCGTTGCTTTGAATCGTAGCTCACTTGGCGGCTCTAGGCTGGACGAATTTATCCAATGTATTCGGTTCAAGTTGCAATTATTTCAACATTTCAAACCGCAAGTCAGTTACGATCGTACGTGCGTCGTAAAACATAAACAGGACTACATATCACATTAAAGACAGGAAGTAACTCCGCAGCGTAAATGTTTTAATCAAGTCGGCCCTGTACGCAATGGCGCGGCCCTTTTAATTAAAATATAATAAAATGCAAATCGAGAAGCTTGTAATTTTTAACGGCACGTGTTCTAAGTATCAATGCTCGCTCTTCAGTCATGTTTAAAAGACCTCTTGTTCGAACAGTCACGTTATACTCTACCACACTAATTCACACGTTATTAGCGCACAGGATGGGTCCAGCTATGACGAGTAAACACCTATTTATTTACTTATTTAATATTCCCTCAATGCCCGAAGGCATTGCAGAAAGGAGTGAGTAAAAGGCAAAGGTAAAAAAATGCAACGAAAACTACGCCAAGGAAGGAAATTTGAGACTGCAATGCTAAAAATAACATCGTGAAGGCAACGCTTGAAGATTATTAGATCGGTCACACGCACCACGGGCGATGGAAGGTGATTCCACGAAATTGTTGTTCTAGGAATAAAAGAGTTGTAAAATGTTGTGGTTTTAAACGACAGGCAGACCCATTTTGTGTTGGTGATCCAGGCGCGACGAGATGTGGGAGGATGGTCTTAGGAATCGCTCATGGAGTGCTTGATTATGACAGTATGTTTTATGGAACAAACAAACACGGGAGAACTGGCGGCGCAGTGCCAGGTTATGCAGGTCTAAAGTTGATTTCATGGATGTTAACTGGCAGTGCGATGATAGTAAGAATGTAGCGAACAGGTCTATCTTGAACAGCCTCCACTGCAGAAGTTAATACGTCAGTGTCGGGGTCCCAAATGGAAGATCCATATTCCAATTTAGAGCGAACGAGGGTTTTGTACATAAGTAGATTAAGACATACGGGAACGGATGAGAAATTACGTTGGAGGAATCCTAGCATGCGATTAGCATTACTGGTTATATAATGGGTATGCGTTTCCCCAAGATATATTAGATGAAATATGAACGCATACTTTTACTTATATGACACTCGTTCCAACAATACATTGTTAAGACAGTAGGAAGAAGAGTCAGTGTTAAGTCGAGAAACTCATTACCTTACATTTCTTTAAGCTTCATGCTCCACACGTCGCACCACTCAGACACACGATCGAGGTCAGACTGAACGTAAGAAATATCGGAGTCGTTAGTTACTTCACCGTAAATGACACAATCATCAGCTAATAAACTCAGAGAGGATGAGGCACAGGAATTTAAGTTGTTAATAAAAATAAGAAAAAGAAGGGGACCTAGTACAGATCCCTGCGTGACCCCCGATGTTACTGGAGCTAAAGTGGAGACAGTTTCATTCGTGAACACAAATTGAGATCGGTTGGTGAGGAAAGCATGAATCCAAGCAAGCACGTCTTGATCGATATTTAGTGGAGGTCATGAGTAAAAGTTTGTAGCTGCGTTTTACACGAAAATGATTTCCGGAAGCCATGTCGCGCTTTAGTAAAAAAATTAATTAGATTCGAGGAATTGACGAGTCGAGAATGAAATAATAAGCTCGAGATTTTGCGCGAAATACTCGTCATACATATAGGTCGAAACTTGAGGGGACATTGTTTATCACCGCTTTTGTGCAATGGCACCACTTTACCCGCCTTCCAATCGCCGGGTAAACCATCATGATGAAGTAGTTACTCTGAACGTTTCGGTAGTATTATAGACGAATACTCTTTAGTGCTTGTTAAGAACTTAGAATTAATGCCATCAATTGCTTCAAATGATTTCACAACAAATATTTAAAGTGAGAATTCGTAATGTTTGAGCGCGAAGCTTTATCCCAAGTTTCATTTCATAATTGTATCAATATGAGCAACCTCTACTACCTTGAGGGTTATCTTTCGGGCACAGTATGTACTCTTAACGCTGTGTCTATTTATTTACTCGTAAAAAGTGCCCATGTATTTTGTTTAATTTCGACTACTGATATGCCGATCCCATTATGGCGTGCACGTGACTTGGCCGGGGCTGTCGGGAGTGGCGTACATGCCGTGTTCCGTCGTGCCTTGTGCCATTTGCGCCGTTCTTGTTGTAAAACTAACCTCATTATAGTACACTGCGTTCCCTTCTGCGTCCCCGAACATCGCCATATTCTTGCAATGTAACTGTGACTCGAAGGTAACTTGCAGTGTAACTGTGACACCCCCCCCCCCCCCCCCTATGTAAAACCCTCTCACGAGGGCCTTTAGGGGTAATATGAATAAATAAATAAATAATGCCTAGCGATCCTCGCGACTCAGGAACTCCAGTAGTGTTGACGATTGGGCTAGTTGGTCATTCATATTAGCGGAAAACAAGGACAGAGACACACAGCGCTACGTGTGTCTCTGTCCTTAACCTTGCGCTGTTTGTTTTCCGCTAATAAGACTCAGGAACCACAAAAGAACGCGCCCGAAAGTCTCACAGTTTTATCTTAAAACGGTGAATGACTCGAACAAAAAAACGCGACTCCGGGGCGTCGAAGGTGTAGTCGTGATATCCTGTATCGATATTTACAAAACGAACGGATATTCCTTGGGGATTGCGAGAATGCCATTCCGTATTTGAGCCGGGGCTAGGATCATGTAAACGTAGTTTGCACGTTTGAAGGCTGTCCCTTAAATTAAATTTACGATTAACTAAAAAGGCGGTGACGTGCGGGCAGTAATATTTGTATTCGGTTCGCGGCTGTTCGTTGTAGTCGGCGCGGTGTAGTAGTATTTCTTCTTTTTTAAAAGGTTTACAAAAATTGACGACCGATGTACAAACCTAGCACCAAAAGCTCGTTTAAAGTTACGTTACTTGTAACAGGGACACACCTCGTACGCTTTGTTGCCAACTTAAAATGAAAAAAGAAGGAAAAAAAGAGCGTCTTCAAAAAGGATGCACGACTACGTACGTGTATAATCTCTCTCCAAATGTATGATACTCCATTACGACGTTGACTGGTATATTCTTTTCATCCGACCTTCTCGCTGTATTAACGAGTGAGTTTAGTTGACGGTTGTTGTCGCCAGATACAGCCGAGTGAGCTTTTCGGGATCATTTGGCCGCTTCGAACGCTTACGCGTGAACTTTTTTAGACGCGCCATCGTCTTTTAGGGTGCAAAAAAAAAAAAAAAAAGCGTCTCCTTCAAAAGCCGCAGCGACACAGCTCATGCAACCTACTCGGCTAGGTGGCGCAAGCTACCGCCTGTTACCAAGGGTATAGGCATTATCATCCATCCATCCTATAAAATACGCGGTGTTCGCCGCGGAGATGGCGACAGAATTGTCCGCGGACACTCGTCAAGCACGTTCGATAGCATGCTTGCTCCAAGCATGTCAGCAGGCAGTGCCAATATAACATGACCTTAGTACAAAGAAGAAAGGTGTCTCAGACAATGTCTGCAGGTCGTTGTTTGTGTGATGTAGTCGATCCCGGTTTTATCCCGCTGGGTGACTGTGTGTATAGATCGTCCCAACGATTGGGTGTGACAGTGTACACTTTGTTTTTACACTCAGTAAATGGTACGTTGTTTCCTAAAACGTTTTTCCTCTCGATTTCTTTTCTCTGGCAGGCCAGCGAGACAGAGACAAAGCCAGGCTCGCATCGACACCCCTGCACCGACGAGAACGACAACAAGACACGCGGGGTCCGAGCGAGCAACACGCCAGGCAGCGTCGGGAACCGCGGGGGGAAGGAAGATGCGCGACCGGAGGGCCACCGACTCGTGACTGCCATGTAGCCGCCAGCCAAGACGTCCACCAGGTCCCACAACAGGGTCCGCAGCGTTACGACAGCCACGACGAACACGACGACACGCGGACCGGCGCCCCGACACCAGCCATGAACCTCGACTGCTACGCGGCCGACCCGCCCACGGCGGCGTCGTCGCCCAGGGACCTGTCCACGCCGCCGACGTCGGCCTCCCACGTCGGCGACGCCCTCGGGTGCGGGTCGGGAGACGAGGAACCGCTCGCCTACCAGGCCGACCTGAGTCGTGCGAGCGGCGACGAGCCGCGGGCCAAGAAGCGACGGAAACAGAGCAACCCCGTGCGCTACCACACGTCCCCCGTGGCGCTACCTGAAGGTCTGGAAGACCTCGCCGCCGCGGCGATGGACGCGGGTGCGGCGCCGTCCGACGAAGACGGCTGCCCCGAAGAGACGTCTCTGGCGCCCAGTTCCCCGCAGGATGACGCGGTGGATACCGGGGTGCTGAACCTGGAGAGCAAGCGAAGACGGAGAGATGAGGCGAATGGCGACGGCGATGACTGCAGCGGGCTACGTTGTCATCACTGCAACGCTGTGTTTGCGGGCGACGACCAGCTCCGGCTTCACATAGAGGAAGAGCACGTGCAGAAGTTGCTCGAGAAACAGCTCCAGCAGCAGGCCAGTTACAACCGAGCGTACGTGAGCCATATGGGCGGCGACAACGGCGGCGCCAAAACGCCGATGGACTTACAGAATCCTCCGCCGTTCCTGGACCGCAAGCCGACCACCAGCCCGGCGGAGTTCGCCAAGAACCACCCGTTCCCTTTTCCGGCCATGCCTCCGCTGATTCCCATCTCGCAGAGTGGCAACGAAGTGAAGCCAGGGTCCATGCCCGTCTCGCTCAGCATGTTCCCCAACCCGATGGCGCCGTTTCTTTTTCCGATGCTGCAGCAGGGACAGAACCCGTCCACTCCGATGCCCAACGGCAGCTCGGGACCCGCCGGGAACATGCGCATCTTCAACCCGGAGGCGTTCTGTGAGCTGTGCAACAAGGAGTTTTGCAACAAGTACTTCCTAAAGACTCACAAGGCTAACAAACACGGCATCTATTCCGTCGAGTCCTTGGTAAGTTCTCCGTACGCCCCGGGGTTCTTCTCGCCTGGCCTGAGCAGCCCGTTGCCCATGCACCCGATGCTGCAGGCGCCCATGTCCGATCCCAGCCTCGGCGCTCGGCAGGGCATCATCAACATGGAGTCCTTCTGTGAGATCTGCCAGAAAGAGTTCTGCAACAAGTACTTCCTCAAGAAGCACAAGCAGAAGATACACGGTATCGTTGACCCGTCGCAGCAGAATTCAAACTCGGCGGACAGCTCCAGCGACCGCAAGACAAGCTCATCTCCGACCGGCGTCACAGGCCAGGAACTGGCAGTGTCCACGGCAGCGGCGTCGGCAGTAGCCACCAGCGTGGCGGAAAAGAACGGCAACCCCGCGTCTCAGGAGCCGCAGCAGCAGCAACAGCCGCCGCACCCGGCAGACCCGTTCCGAATGGACTTCGCCAGCATCTACCCGGGTGTGAATGGAAGATTCAGCATGCCCAGCCTGACGCCGCCCACGGGGACGCTGGTGACGTCGGCTTCCAGCCACTCGCCGATCGTCAGCTCTTCCGTGAGCGGCGACCCGAAGTCGCTCCCGGCGTTCTTCAACCAGAACTCTTCGTCGAGCACAGAAAGCGGCTCCACCACCGTGTTCACGCCGGAGAAGCTTCGGGAGATGGGGGTCATCAACGCGGAGGCCTTCTGTGAGATTTGCTGCAAGGAGTTCTGCAACAAATACTTCCTCCGCACCCACAAGCAGAACAAGCACGGCATTCAGATGGTGGACTCACCGCTCAGGCCCCCGGGTCTGGGCCCACCACAGGCCGGTGGGCCGTTGGCCCTCATGCCGCCGGTGGCGTCCATGGCCACGCCGGCTGGCTTGACCGGCCCCCAGGATGCGCCAGAGAACTTGACGGCTCCCTCAAGAACAGCGGGAGGCGGGACCAGTCCGGAATCCGCACTGCTCAGGTCCACCTTCGCCAGCGATTTCGAACCGACAGCGGACCTGACCTGCGAGATCTGCAACAGGCCTTTCTCCAGCCAGTACCTGCTGAAGATGCACAAGTTCTACACCCACAACGTTCCGTACGTGAAGGAAGAGGACGACGAGTCCAAGCCGTCCTCGCCCAGCGGAGGGCCCAATCAGGCCGCGGCACAGAGCAGGGACGGGGCGCCGCGGGACGGTGCCGATGCCTTGAGGATGGGCCGGCAGCCCGACGGCGGCGCCTCTTCCTGCCATACGGATGACGCTGCCAGCCAGGACCTGCAGAAGCTGCAGAGCATGATCCGGGACCTGACTGCCTCCATCGCCAACGAGAACAAGGTCGGCTGTAGCGTGTGCCGCGCTGAATTCGACAACAAATACTTTCTCCGCGCCCACATGATGAACGAGCATGGCGTGCTGCTTAACGAGGACGGCAGCAGCATGGCCGCCGGTGACGGATCTTCCAGCTCGCAGCACAGGACACCGATGGAGCTACCTCCGCCACCGTTTTCATCCATCGCTTTTCCGTCTCCTGTCTTCGACTCTGAGGCATTTTGTGAGATCTGCCAGAAAGAGTTCTGCAGCAAGTACTTCCTCAAGACCCACAAACAGAATATCCACGGCATCAGCATGGAGTTGGATTCCCCGATGGCGCCCAAGAAGGACGACGCCCAGCCTCCCAAAGTCCCGCCTGCCAGGGCGAACGGACCGCTCCTGGCATTGCCGCCGCCACCACTGTCTTCCATGCCGCTGCCGTTGGTTCCGGTTCCCGAGAGGGGCAGGAGCCAAGTGACGGGCCGGAACTATTGCAACATCTGCAACAAGGAACTGTGCAACAAGTACTTTATGAAGACTCACATGCTCAAGATGCACGGCATCAACCTGGATGAACACCCGGCAGACGCCGCCCGCAACAGCATCATCGGCGGCGTGACGTGCGAGATCTGCCAGAAGGAGCTGTGCAGCAAGTACTTCCTCAAAGTGCACAAGCAGAACACGCACGGCATCCTCGAAGATCCAGCCAAAGAGAACTCCAACCACAGCTCGGCGAGCGGCGAGAAGGGCAATGAACTGGTCCTCTACCAGCCGGGTGAGGTGGGCGATGCGAACAGCCGGAGCTTCAACCACTACACAGAGGTGTGCCCGCTTTGCGACCGGCGCTTCAAGAGCATCAAGTGGCTCAAGACGCACATGGTGAATGACCACAGCGACATGCTCAAGGAGAACGTGTACAGCCGCATGGACACGGTTCCTCCCGGAGCGGTCAAGCTGTGCATCATCTGCGGCCAGGGGTTTCCGGACAAGGTGGCCCTTCAGATTCACCTCATCAAAGACCACCGCACCACGACCGAGGAGCTGGGCCTGATGAACACCTCGCCCACGGCGGCCGCCTCAGACCCACTGGTTGCGCTGGCTCAGGACCCGGTGAAGCTGAACGGCGCCGCGGCGCACCCGGCCGACCGGGCCGCCCACGTCTTCAAGCGGCCGGGCGTGTCCGGTGGCGGTGGCGGCAGCACCCGCATTTACCACTGCTCCTACTGCGTCTATTCTACGCGATGGCTTTCCAACCTCTACGCGCACGAAAAGAGGCACACGGGAGTCAACCTGGAAGGGGAGAAGCGCTTCGTCTGCCGCATCTGCCACCGCGCCTACCGCTACAACCACTCCCTCCAGCGCCACCTGCTCAACCACCGGGCGGCGGGGCTCTCGGCCGCCTCCGCGGCCAGGCCACCCAAGACGCAGGACCTACCGCAAGACCTGTCCTCTGCAGACCCGGCCAAGTCGTCCTGTTCGCAGCCGCAGCCGCCGAGCAAGGTCAAGTGCTACCGGTGCAGCAAGTGCAACCGCAAGTTCCGCTCGCGGGAACTCTGTCTGGCCCACATTTACACGGCGCATGACGCCAAGAGGCCCCACAAGAGCGGCCGGCCTTTCCGCTGCCGCATCTGCGGCTTCGCCACGAGAGCCTGGAACATCCTCAAGATACATATCATGAAGCAGCACCAGGAGGATGCCTCCGAGGACAAGTCCTTGGGCAGCCAGCCAGACGGCACGCCCGCCGGGCCGGTGGACGAAGACGGCAGTAAGCCCACCAGGACCCCCACGCCGACCAAAGGCGGCGGGCAGCTCCCCATGACGTACGCCATGCCTCAGAGTCCGCCGACGGCCGGGACGTTCATTATGCAGCCGTTCCTCATCGAGCAGCCGGAGTCCAAGGACGCCAAGAACGACACCTTCGTGCCGTCGCTCGTCTACCTGCCGGTCTGCCAGAAGGTGTCACAGCCCATGACAGTCGCGTTCACGCTAACACCCGCCTGAGTTCGCGCCACGCGGCCAACCCCGAAGCCCTTGTCGTCGCCTCCTCCGGCGGAACCAAGCTCACGGTGGGCACAAGGAGTCGCAGCCATCCACGGAGGGGCGTCCGTCGGCGGCAAGTCCTTCAAAGTATACCGTGTAGCGGCAGACAGACCCGCAAACGAACCAAACCACACGTCGGCAGAAACGAGAACTACAGCGAGAAGACCTCGTCGCGCGGGGACCAAGACGGGTCACCGCGGCCGACATCGAGTCGCTCTTTCTTCCACTTGCCCTTCCTCCGATACGTGCAATTCTTTTCTCGTCCGACGGACCTCGTAGCTCTCCGCGTCACAAGAAAGCGAACAAGACGACGAAAAAGTCCTGGCAGGCACGGACCCTCCAGCCACCCGCTGGAAGAGTCGCCACACCATATCAAAACGAGGGACACGCCCGCAGCAGTGTGACTCTCCCGTTTCTTCGTGTGTTCCGTGTGCGTGCTAGCGCTGATCTTTTCCCCGGGAACAGTCGGGCCAGTTTCCAAGAAGCCGCGCGCGCTCGACCGTGGGTCACACCTCGTCGCCCCGAACGCCCGATCGGGATGCAAGCTATACTACAACACAGGGCGGACGGGACGTCGAGGTGTTCCCGCCCGGGGCGCAGCTCGTCCGAACCCGGGCCGGCGGGCCGCAATCTCTCGCCCTTGCGGTCCGTCCGCCCGTGTTCCAGGCACCCCAGATGGCGCTGAACGCCGCCGTCGCTCGAATCCCAGCCCAGCATTCGTCGTCGCAGCGTCTCGACAAAAAGTACAATCAGCGTGTGAATGGCCGCCGACCAGTGCACACAAAGGCTCCTCGGAGGTCGTCGGGGATCGAGAGGTTCCCTCGTGTGGCCGTCAACGTCGTCGTCTTCGAGCATCGGCATCATCGGCCGTTTTCAACGGCAGCTACAGGATAAATCGTCTCGCCGTCTTCGTTGTTTGTTGCGGGAAATGGGTTTGCGAACGCTCCACGATCAAGGTCAGTTGTGTCTGTTCGGTGTGTTGCTTGGACGCTGGTTCAGACGTCGAGCTTGAGGCTGCGTTGCTGTGCTGCATGATTCCACGAGAGTAGGAGGTTGAGGCGTGGTGCTTTTGCGCCGCGGCTTTGTGCAGCGTTGGCGTCGAGTGCTACTCAACCTCAGGTTAAACTTTTGATTCCGTGACTTTCAGCAAGCTTGTCCGCCGGTCCTGTAGCGTCTAGCTCATCTTTCAAATTGATGTATCTAGAAATCTACATTGGTGCAAAAGGGCTGAAAGCTGCGATAGGCTGTGCTGATTTATTATTTTTAAAAAAACATCACAAAAGGCGATCACAAAAAAGTAACGAATATACATTTAGGCATGATCGTTATCCAAAAGATTGGCATGTGGATTCAAGTTGCACCGACGGACAAGTTTCTTTGAAAGTGACCGAAAACTTTCCTCTTCAACTTGTGAGAGTTGTTGCAACCAATTTCCCGTTGTTTACATCAAAACAAACACGACACGACGAAGAAGAAAAGTCTAAACGAGTGCGATACGAGCTAGGAACGGAAAATCAAAATGTTTGACTGTTAAAACGAACGCCGTTTTTGAGACATCGACGGCGAAAGTTTGTAGACATCTTTGAGCGAAGACATCAAAACTGAACGACGAGTAACAATCAAAACTTTTTTGTCGAGCCATCTGGCTGTGAAGAGAGCGCAATATGTACGGGGGCTTATAATCAAAATGAAGAAGCGCTTATAGCCCTCGCGTGGTGTGGTACAGACCCGTAATCAAAATGAAATGGAACGTGCAATATCGCAGTGGAAAGGAAAAAAAAAAGGCTAGTCCTGAAGTATTGTGTATAAGCGAGGCGAACGCAGCAGATTCTTTCTTACCGACTGATGACCATTAAACAGACGTTTAACTGTTTTATTTTATAGAGTCAGTGTTTACACCCGGTTAAAGGAATCAGGTTATAGCGGCGAGAACAGTGTAGAAGTAGCGACATTGCTCTACTGTTAACATGCTTTTATATTATATAGTCTAGAAAAGTTCGTACGTTGCATTTTTTTTTTGACACAGCGTATTTACACATGCTGAGTTATCACACCTTTCAGTCTTTAATTCTATTTTTAATTCGGGAATGAAACCAACAAAAATTTTCAAACGTAGTTTCCGAAGTTTCGTAAAGGAAAATAGCTAACGAAAAGAAAAGAGCGAGCGAAGGTCACAAACGTCTAACGGCTCTTTTTTTTTTCTAAGACTCTGTTAGGGGAATCATTTGTATATTTAGAAAATCAAAAACAAGAAAGAAGTGAGAGTTAAGACCAAAATGTTCGTTTTATCGTGGTTTTGCCACAACGCATTTCTAAGTATCGGCATTGTCTCTTCGCATGCACTGCTGCCTGACTGACTTTACTGACTTTGCGCGAAGGAATGGATGGGATTGATGTGCACGAGATGTGTGTGTTTTTTTGGTCGCTTTTTTAGCGGAGTGCCTGTTACAAAGATTCCAGAATCTTATATCCAACTCCTTTTTTTTTTTTCCTTCCTTATTTGCCCCTGTGTGACGGCTAGTCCCGATTTTTGCTCCACAACTTGTGATCGTATAGCGCTCGCGTAAGTGCTGCCGCGATGTGATTCTACCGCCGGTATTTAAAACCGGCCAATTTTATTAATTCTATAGAGTGGCATTCGTCTTTAACTCAAGGCCTACACACTAAATGTAGTCACAGTTTCGTCGTCGAACAAGTCACAGATTCGCAGTCGCGAAGCCCTGGGAGAGCATTGTTCATATTTCAGAATACGGCAAACTTCTTTTGTCAGATTCTTTGTTTTGTTTTTGCGCGTGTAGCGTAGAAATGATAAGCTACGTGTGAATTGAATTCGCGGTATCAAAAAACGCAAATTCTAATTTTTTCTTCTTCTGTGTTATATGTATGTAGAGAACTTGTCTTGAATTCTTTCTTTTATTTGTACACTCGACGTTTCTTACACGCAGAAGTATAAACTTCGTTACTTTTTGCTAGACAAATTGTGCCAAATACCTACGCGAAAATACAACAAATTAGAAATATTAGGTGGGCGAAGACACAATGCCAGGGTAGGGAGATAACCCCCCCCCCCCCTTTTTATATTCCCCCTAAACCTATTCTGAGCACAACTTGAAAACGGAAAAATTCGAGTTCTGTCCAAAAGCCCCCCAAAGATTTACAGAATGTCGAAATCGAAAGTAAATAATACTATAATAAGGACATGGCACACCCCGATTTTCCCCCCAAGTTCTTTGTAAATGTACCTTTTTTTTTTTTCATTTGTATGCTGAGTGCTGGCTGAATTTGAGTGAAACGAAAGGTATTCATAGAACCATAAAAGAAAAAACAGATAAAAAAGAGGATATGTAATACGAACACGGCTAATGGTATCACACGGCTCGCACTTTACTACGCGAGCCAGCCGGTAATAGAGACACAGACTAAAAAAATAAATAAAAAATAACATGAAATGACACAGCATTCGCTTCAGAAATGGCGCTCCGTCCAATTTGACCCCCGCAACCCCGACTAGGCTGGTAGTTAGTTCTACAATCGACCAGTTTGTGCTCTAGATTTTTTTTTTCTTTTAAATTTCGTATTGAAATGTTTCGGTGTATATAAAGAAGAAGGAAACAAACAAAAAGGCGGTCTCTATCGCCTGCCTAAATTAAGAAGTGAGTTTTTTGTTATCCCAAATTTAGCGACGTTTTTTAAGTTTTTTTTTCTCTTTTCAACCTTTACTATTGTCTTCATTTTTTTTTTTTTTTTTTGGGGGGGGGGGGGGGGGGAGATTGAGGCTGAGGGCATAGCTTTATTTAGGACGGGTGTCTTTTTTTTTTATTTTAAGCGAATTTCGGAGACACATTGAACGATAGGAACATAATAAAAACGATAAAACACACCTTACTACTCTGTTATTGGATATCTTCGTACGTGTCGCTAATACTGTTCCTGCAGCTTCCATTAATATTGCTGCGTTTCCTATTCGCAGCTTTCAACTTGCCGCTGAGTGAAAGAGAGAAAAAAATACCGAAAGAGTCTAAAAAGGCGGGCATACAGTTTAATCTCAAAAGCATGGAGCACTTGGCCTCATGCGTCAGTGTTACCATAATAGTGGGAGATTGCATAAGTGGGGAACGTTGAGGGTTACACAAAAGCTGTGCAAACAAGATTTGACGTGAAGCTTTTTCTATGTTAATTTGAGTTTTTTTTATGCGTTTTTTTTTTATCAATATATTTGTAGGGAGACAGTGAGTGGAGTAATTCTTATTAGATTCGAGACACACTTATGCTTTCAATGTTTCCATATTGATATTAATTGAGGATTAAAACACACACCCTTTAGGGGTTCATTTCACTTTCATTTCATAGATACAGATACTGTTCGCGGGCAGGTGAAATATACCTGGTTAGTCACCCTTTCTGCTCAGACTAGGACGTCACCATCTTGTCGCCATCTTGCCACCAAAGAGCACGTCAGCGATAAAGCGACACCGCGTAAAATTGCTCACATCACCAAGGAGCTGATTCTGTGTGGTCGGCTTTCAGAAATCGGTGTTTTAGCCACCGTGATAAGTTCACATCAATTCTTTGTGTGGCGTTTTGGACTTGCTCTAACGTTTGGACCGTCACACTTTCAAAGTTCTAAAAGGTAATTGCCTTAAAATACTGTCTAACTGCGTAGAAGGCACACTTTAAAATACTGTCTGACTCCGTAAAACCCACCAACAGATTAACGTTTTTTGTTTGTGTTTTTTTTAATTTGGGATATGATTGCTTTGTTAGAGATAAAAATAAACTACTCACACGAACACTAAAAATTTCGTCTCGGTTTGTATTTGCAGTTAGTTGGAAACAAAATTGTAACTATAAATTCACACACACACCAGACTAATTAGACGTTCAAAGCAAACGTACACTCAGGAAACATAAATGCTCTCCTCCACGCAAAAAAAAAAAAATATAAAGTACTTCCAAAAAGGTACCGCCACATCTAAAAACAACGAGTCTTTAGAGCAGCTGGGATTCGTCACTCAGCGAATTGAATATCCGCCCCCACCACTACACTACCTCTCTCAACATCCACCGCAAAAAAAAAAAAAAAAAAAAAAAAAAAAAGAGCATCTCAACATGAACCATCGCCAGTTGGCGAATTCCAGGCTTACAGTGAAACCCTCGGCAGACTATTTACAAAAGCGTAGACCTATACAACAGTTCAGTTCGCGGTATAGACGTCTCGATGGGGTCTAGATGGAAGACCACCCGGTAGGGTAGCGTCAACATTCCCACCCCCCGTCAAAAGAAATGAAATAAAAAAAAATTAATAAAACGCGAGCTACTGCGAAGAACCTGCGGTCCTCCCCTACCGTCGTCTCTCAAAAAGCAACCGTCGACATCGAAGACCAACGGTTTCTCGTCAATTTGAAGGGCGCGAGACTAAACTGTTTGGTCCTTAGCCCAGTAGCGGCGGCGGAAATCTTTGTTTCTATGGTCTTCGCCTATAATGGTCTAGGGAGGGCCCCATGTTAGGCGGCTTAGCGCGCACACACACACACACACGCGCAAAAATAGCGAAAACGGTTTTTCCCGTAAATAGGACTATTTCTGCGAGACAAGACACAGCTAAAAACCTGACTCCTCCTCCGTCTTTCTTCCACTCTAAATAATCCGGAAGAAAAATAAATGAAACCGTAAATTGTTAGTCGTAAAGAAAACATTGATGACGGCAGGATGGATACCATTAGGGAAATAAAGTAAAAAAAAAAAAAAAAAGGGCAAACGTGGTTTGGAGGGTCCGAACGAAAATAGTGAAAGAAAAACGTGAGCTCGGCATTAAAACGTGGGGTGGAAGTTACATAAACAAGTGCAGCATGGCGGACAGATGGACAGGGGTCCTATGTGCCTGTTGCATTATTTTTTCTAGAGGGGGGGGGGGGGGGGGGGGAGAAAAGGAGGGGGGGGGGAGGTGACATGCAGTATAGGGCAAGGATATTGGGAGTCTAAGAAACGGTGTAGTATCTCATATAGGGTAAGGGGCCATCGCTTCCCATTTCTGACTAAGACACGCAAAAACAAAAATGCGAGCTACTAAAAGAAGTCGACGGCTGTGTTTGACGGAAAAGAAACAAAAATTACATGATGATCGAGCCTCTTGTTACACGAGCGGGCAAACAACCGTCACTCGTCGCGTGTTCTAAACACTTTGCGATGTCTGGTTGGTAAGCGTACAAGCCCGTAAAACCGTATACGTAGATAAAACTAACAACAACAAAAAAGAAACAAACAACAACGGGATTTGCGAAAGTAGGGTATGGGGGATCGCGCTTACAGCCGGGGTCAGACCGCGTATACGTGATACAAAAGAAAGTCTGCATACAGATTCGAACGCGAGTCACCCACAAAACCTGTGCTTCGAATGCCGCATGGCAATGGGTCCAAGGAGAAACTTGGCACGCGGCATTCGAACCTGAACCGCGGACATTGCGCTAAGGTATCCGGTGATATGCGAGAAACCTAACTACGTATTCCGCGTGTACTTCGTGAGACTCACTTTGGTTCCACATCAAGTACCCTAGTTTTAGTGAAGTTTGAGTCGACCAAATAGTGTACTTTAATTTACACAAAGTTGAAGACGAATGCCACTCTATGACGAATAGGATCGGTGTCTGCGCGTCACGGCGCAAACCAGGATCAGAGACAGCTACCGGGAGTCGCGTGACAACGGACGAACGAATCGGGGGGCGACAGAGGTTCCCCCCCTACAGAGCGACCAATCAAAATCTCTCGCAGCGTGGGATACCTATGAGGTACCGCCACGCCTGAGAAACGAAACGATGACCATTCCCCCAAAATGTGCCCATTTTTTGTCACCCGTTTGCACGAACAAAAGACGTACATTGTGGACCCACCCTCTCTGTTCTTCTAGATTTTTTTTGTGTGTTTTTTTTTCAACTTTAAGTATTTATACGACGTGTACAATTAATTATCTTTATCTCGACATCATCCCAGTGACACAACCTTGGTTTTCTTTTGTGTTTTTTTTTCCCCCACGAGTTTTTGTTTATGTTCGCAAACACGTATATCGCCGTATCTTTCTTATTTATTACATCTAACGGCTGCCGTAAGGCTGGCCTGTACATAGCCCTCGTATACACTTCCACACTCTGTCTCTTATGTTTTGTCGGTTTCGTCGTATTATTATTCTTATTATCATTAGTGGTGATGTTTACGTTTTGCATACAAAAGAAGGATTCTAACACTTGGAGGGCAACGCCCGTTTATGAGATGGTCAGTGCGTGCGTGTGTGTCTATTTTTGTTTAAATAAGTATTACATTTTTTTTTTACTGCTCTTATTTTTTTTTTCTCCAGTTGTGTTGTTCGAATCCCTAGCACGTTATCTAGTCTTGATTCACCAAAATAATAGTAACGAATGACCTGTGTGTGCTTTGTATCTACAACCCGTTTTTTTGTGTTTTTTTTTTTCTCCCTAGCCCCTGCACTGCTGCATGTTTAGAAAAATTGCTCGCATGTATATCTCGCTAAATGTTCCTTTTTGTATTGTTTCTCGATTAATAAGGTGTAAAAAAAAATTTTGTAAGACCAATTTTTTGAGTATCACTTAAATATTTTTTTTTTTCACACGGTAATAAATTATCAAGATTGTGTACAAACTGTGTTTTCGCATTGAAAAATGCGCGCGCGTATGTTGTGACTGTGTGTGTTCTGTTTTTTTTTTTATTTGCCTGCACCATTCGTGTGGATGTTGCGGTGGACTTTGAGACGAAGCATGTTTCAAGAACGATGATACGGAATGAAATTTGCCTGCCTCATTCTTTTTTGGTTGCTCGCGTTTTGTATGTTCTTCCCCTTTTTTGTTTTGTGTGTGTTTCAAGGGTTGTTTCACTGTATGCATCTTGACGCGAAAAAAGAGACAAAGATGGTATATACATATACATATTTTTATATAAATAAATCATCTTCTTGGAAGGAAAAGAGGACAAAACAAAACTCCAAAAGCCTCTGTCATTTCATTTACAAATTATCTTGCGCTTCTATCCATTTTGTATTTATTTAATATTTCGGCGTGTTTAGTACGAAGCATACTGGCAGTTACTACGTTGCGAGTGAGCCTTAGACTTTCCGGTTTTAAATGGAAAGCACCGAAAAAATATTTGTCGGTGTCAAAAATTCAAAAATCGGTTGAAACCGAGTAACATCTTTAAAGATCTGCTGGAGTCGAAAATACGAAATCAATTTGCACTGGAAAATACCGATTTCCGGAAATTTCTCGTCCATCTAAGACTGCTTTTTGCGAAAAAGAAAATCTCCCCTTCTAGATTTGAACCATTAGTTTTTCATTGGATATTTTTTTCCCGTTCATTACTGCTTAGCGTCAGTCCGAAACGTATAACCAAAATACACCAGATATAAAATAAACCCACACACCAAAAAAAAAAAAAAAAAAAGGACTTCAATAAACATTTGCTTACTTCTCTTATAAATAAACATCGGAAAACCAGCGTCCTAGTGAGGAGAAATGATATTTAAAGAAGTAGAACTCGTTATTGCACACTGTGCTATCCCATGAATAGACTAAACTTTAGATTGCTCTCAGTCAAAACACACAAAGAAAAACTATATATTTTTATTTTTTTTGTTTTGAATTTAATGGTCATCAGGGGGTATCTTTGCGTATTAAGCCCCGCCAAGCAGCTAAGTCAGAGAAATGAGACGATATTTTTTTCTTCCAAATTATATCTAGAAACGACGAGGAAAAAAAAGAGTTGAACATCCCGGTTGTCGTACGCGAGATTACGACACTGACAGCATGGACGGAACCCTCCGATCAACGACGAAAAACCTGCGACGACACTGAAATCAAAACATACGAAGAAAAGAAAAAAAGAGAAAACGGGGTGAAACTATCTACGCTGCTTCTAATACCAAACCAAAGCGAAGGTTGTTTGAAGAGAAGAAAAAAAAAACAACAAATACAGACAAAAAACGTTTTCCAAAGAGAGAAAACAAAGCTCAGGAAACACACACCTCCCCCCCGGGCTGTCTCTGGGGGTCGCCATTTTGGGGCCGCGACACACCGAACCAGAGGACCAAGTAACTACACCGCAGGTGTTCGCGAGTAACCCGCCATCTCCTGTTGAACCCGCAACGAGCGAAAAAGCTAAGACGAACCTACAAAGAAACAAAACAAAAAAAGTGTCGAGTCATGGTCTCGTTTACGCGAATCACCCAAGGTTGAGGGTTCGAAAACCCGTCCGCCATTTTGTTTAACAACCGCTACGGAAACGAGAGAGCGAGATGGTTTCTGCAGGCGGCGGTTTTTTGAAGAGATCGCCGACGATAGTACAACGTCGCGCGCTCTTGCCTGTTTCGTCGTAAAGTGTTATGCAAACGTTCTTCTTTTTTAATAACGATATCGAAGTGGGACCTGCCCATTCCCGAAGGAGTGCCTTGAGCTATACACGAGGTAGGGATGGAAAGGCAGGCTTCCCCGCACGACGCGTCGTCGCCCTCTTTCTGCCATTTTTTACCTTGTATTATAACCGCATGACCGCGGTAAGCTCGCCGTATCTCGCGACACAAGTCGGTAAGTTTTAAAGTACAACAACTCGCGCGGCCGCCGCCGCCATTGTTGTATGTGTGCGTGCGTGCGACACGCGACAGTATATATACTATATATAAATATACAGGTGTCGAAAGAGAGACTGGAGACTTATTTTTGATAAAACGTTGAAGGCTCCCCGGAGAGCGACTACAACATTGCCTTAAACGTTTTCCGTGTGTATGTGCTTGCGTGCGTCTCTTTGTCAGTTTATGTCGTGCCTCTTATTTTTTTAATTATTTTTGTCTCGACCCTGTCTGTAAAAACAACTTGTTGTTCGTGTTCCGGTAACATTTAGTTTCAAGGTGTATCTTTGTTCAGTGCTTCCGCTTGTATGTCTCGAAAACTGTGGAGGAGATATTCCTTTTAATTTCTTTATTATTCGTTGTTTTTTTTGTTTTTTTTTGCAGGTGGCATATGCGGAACGGTGGTTTAATATTAACATATGAGTGAATGTTCGTAGCGGCAGTGTGACAATGCGACGTTAGGGCAGCTTTAGTACGCGACGCTCAAATGTGATATACCTGTTCAAAGTGAAGTTGAGCTCATGTTGCGGATTTCGAGCTGCCTCGGACTAGCGCTGTCAAGCGGCCGCGCCGACATTCAACGGTAATTTAACGCTGAGGAACGTAGGAATGGGATCATTTACCGGTACAAGTTTTGCAGCCAGGTGTTTATTAAAAATATGGCGCTATTTTATGTCGACACAAAGTACACTTCAACAACGCCCAAATGGCCCCTTTAACCCTTGAACAAAATCCAAACTTGTTTTCACGGCGAAACTGGCCTACGGTAAATTGCTTAACTTTTAATCATTTCGTATTTCGTCGTTCTTTTTTTTTTATATCTGCCACAAAAACCCCGAATAATCACATGCAATTTGGACTTACATGTTTCAACTGGAGTTTATATACATCCTATAGGGTCTATTCACTGGACGCCATGTTTGAGGGCGATGTTTAAAGCGCATGCTCACAACGAGCTCACATTAATAGGCTGCTGTGATCGGCAATCTTGATGGTGCAAAATGCACGTTGCAGAAGGACTGTGGAAGCTCGCCGTCAGTACGCGCTCAACAGTCGCGCATACAACTATGGCCGCCAGTGAATACTGCCTACTCATTTCTCGAGCTTGGAGTATAGCCGCTTCCTGGATATCAAAAGAGATTCTTTACTTCATCGAGTAACATTGAAATTAATTGAACTTGGACGCATTATAGAAACGCCAGTAGCGTATAATATAACTTTTCATTCAAAGAAAAACTTTGTGGCGAGATGAAGATTTTGGCACCAGAAGTAATCGTAAACGGGGTAGATAAACCCATCGCCATCGAGAAGGTAGGTGAGTCCCCCTCGCGGCCGACTATGGAGTGAGAAGCAGCTCGCAGCAATACATCAAAATAAAGATTTCTGCGAGATGAAAAAGAACCGCCAGAAGCTTCCTTCGTTCGGCAAATACGCGCAAAAACGAAAAGAAAAGAGAAAACAGAAAACGCAATTAAGTAAACTTTTGAAGCGCACAGAACGGAAACGTCAGTTCCTTTCATCTCCGTTTGTGAATAGACCGATCACGACCGCACGGGCGGCGTGCGTCTCCGGCGGCCCGCAGGTGCCTATACTACAACTTTTACGAAATATGTGTATACATTCGACGTAGATGTGCGCTACATGTAGGGAGGGTGGGAGGCGTCAATCTCCTCCCCTGTGTATACTTCTATACGCCGCCGCGGGACGCGGTGGCAGGCGACGTCGTGATTGGTCCGTTTCTCTACTTGGCGTGCAGCGAAAGCTGGCGATTATGTATTTCCTTCGAAATATAAATTTGCGGACTCGAAAATGATAACATCTGCGTACGGGCTCACTTGGCTCTGATTTAGGGTTTTTCCTGATGTGTCTTTTTTTTTTACGAATCAAGACCGTTTTTTCCCCCGCTTTATCCGATTAGAGCTTGTGGTGTAGCGTGCAATAGCAAATTCCTAATTGGGCATCTGGTAAAAAAAAAATCCTTGTTGACGTTATTTTTTGTTTTGTAACGCCGGTATATATATATATATATATTTTTTTTTTAATCTGATGTGAAACGTCATAACAGTACAAGAAGGCACAGAGTAAAAACCATTGAGTTTCGTTAGGTCATTTAATTAGAATGGTGGTACGAGGTATTTGTCACAACTCCACGTAAATGAACAAAGAACAAACATCTTAAATGAATGTATGCATAAAACAGAGATAGCGAAACATTCTTGAAATCCACGTCTGAAGAATAAGTAAAAAAAAAAAAAAAAAAAAAAACGAACATCTCTTGCTGAGCTATCTCGCGCTGGTGATCAGTATCATGTGACAGTCCTTGCCATTATCCTTGTCTATGCGACGATTTGTTAGTTACGTATGCTCTAGACCTCGCTGCATTCTTCTTGTACTTGAGATGCATAAAGGAGAGAGAGAGAGAGAGAAGAGATGCGTTGACGACAATGCCTAACTGATGTTACTAAAAATTATATAAGTAAATCTCTAGCAGAATGCGCCAAACAAAACGTGTTCCAAACATGAAACTTCGAAAAATATATATATATACATATTCGCAGCATTTTTTTTTCTTTTCAGTACATTGACGCCTTTCATTGCTCGCGCGCCTTCACCTTCGACGAACATTAGTCTAGTTTGAATTCATTATTTAGTTTAAGTTTACATACCTCTGACGTGTCCTGTAGTATAGATGTATAGCGTGAAATATCTGTGGAGAAATTGGATGCAATATTGTCAAAGTTCATTTCGTAGCACTCTCTAATGTCGAAATACGGTTGCCTGGGTATCACGTGCCCAGTTGTATAGTTGTCATTTCACCAAAGCTCTGCGTGGAGAAGTTACGCCTGACTGGGTATAAAGAGGAGAAAGTTAAAGTGCACTGAATATAATATCTTGAGAAGTTTAGTATAGATTGGAGATGTAGAATAATTCAAACTAGTAAATAGCAAAGGAATACTGGAATTTATAAGGTAAAGGAACGAAAATCGATTGAAAATAAGCAAATAAATAACAGTCAAAAGTAGAGAAAATTGACAAATCCCATTAAAATCACAGCAAAGAAAATGTCTAAGACAGAAAAAAGAAAAGTAATTGGGTAGTTCCACTTTAGGTTTAATTTTAAAGTCCCTTCGCTTGGAAGCATGTTTGTCCAAAATTAGTGTAGGCAACATGAATGACGTCACGACGCCATATTGCAGGGAGTTATCGCGTTTCAGTGGAATAATACGTTTGAAGCTGCAAACAAGCAAAGTCCCGCGTAAAAGAAAAAAAAGAAATAGGTTGTTTTTGAGAATATGCACTGGCTGTCGCTGTTAACAATCGCAAAACACTCCCACCAAAAAAAGCTTTTTTTTTTTCTAATGTGGGCTTATTTGTTGTCTACGCCTTCTATCCAGCTCTTTCCATCTTTCCCACCGAGGACGTGTAGGTTGTGTCAACGGCTCCGACAAGAAACTACAGGATACAATCGCCTAGATCAGACCCGAAACAACCAAAATCAAAAACACACATTAAACTACAAAAACAGACAGACAGTAAGGAAGAGATAAAGAAAGAAAGCAAGATAAAAAAAAAAAAAGGAATTCGTCATCCGGCCTACAAATGCGTGCCGCTGAGATTCCTCAAACGGTCGCGATGCCGTTGTTCTCGCCAAGCGAGCGAGTCCCGGCAGCCCCAACAGATCCTCGCTGTCAGAACAACCATCAAGTCCAATCTCGTGCCGATGAAGGGACATCCCCCCCCCCCCCCCCTCCTCTTCCACGCGATTAAAAATCCTCAGCATCCTGTTTTCGTAAAAAAGCAAACGGCTAACAGTTCGACTCCGCAAGACCAGTTCTGTCCCCTCGAAGACAGCGACGATTCAGACGCAGACAAGAGAGCCCGGATTGAAGAGAGGAAGCAACTGAAACCATGGACAACGTTTGCGCTGTATGGGCCGAGGACGCCTCCTACACAGTGATATTGGTCCCACGAGATTGCACACTTGGAAACACTCTGAAATCAAGACAAACACTAACGCCCCCCCCCCCCTCCCCCTTTCCCGGCAAAAAAAAAACAACAACAACTAAACTAAACTAAAAAAGACGACCTACCAAACAACGAAACGACGCGCGGTCTTCGAAGAGGAGACACTCCAGAAGCAGACGAAACAAAACAACTGACAAAGCAGAAGAGGAGCATCCCGCGTCGTGATCAATAAATACAACGCGCGGTCGGTGCGGCCACCGCCAATGACACGTCGTAAAACAATTCTTCGGGCTCGCGCGGATTGAAAATCCTCATCGCGGCGAGAACCTCAGACAAAGGAAAGACTGAAGGGGAGAAAGAAGGAAGAGAGTTGGGAGGGTGGCTATGGGAAGAGAGCGGCTTTGTTCTTAGAGCTTCTTCCCCTCTCTTCGAATCTCTCTCGTTATATTGCCCAATTCGCTATATCCGTCTTGAGGTCCCTCTCGAGCGGGTGGAAGGTCGTTCTACGTCCGCTACTGCTTCTCCGGACGACGAGATTTGACTTTTTCTTTTTTCTTTCGCGTGCCGTGTCGTTTCCTTTTCTCCCCTGAAAGCCGCTGGATAAACCGACATCCGTTATTCGATCAAATTCGTCTTGATCTTTCGCGTCCTGGGGTATGTTTTGAAACGTTGGGTCCGAGAGGCTGCCGTGACGTCCAAATCATGATTCTTGTCGATTGTCACGTCAAGCTGCCGCATCCTGCTAATTTTCCACTGGCAGGATCGTATAACATCGCGTTTATCATTTCTCCCCTGGGATACGTGCTCGACAGGAACCAAAGAAACGAGCCAGTTATTCTTAATGCGTAGTTCAACGCCACCCCACGGCGAAACGTGGCGAAATGTTTAGAACTGGATCAGCTTTCTGATAACGTCGATTTTGGTAGGATGAAAAACCGGACTAATTTAACGAAAACAATGCGGAAAAGACCTTAAAAAATTAAGACAAAAAAGATACGACGTTCTCTAACCGCGCTTGGACTTGTCAGGTCTCGTTGTTTGTCCGTCGTATCTTCGTGCTGTTTTTTCGCACTACGTCGATTTTTTGGTTTAGCGAATTCGGTGTCGTTAAAACCGTAACTCGCAACAACTTGTCCATAACGAGTGGTGACCTTTTTGGACGTTTGTTCTCGTCCCAGATTTCCTTTGAATTATACCAATATCGCAAAAAACTGTTCTCAGGGTACGAACGTCAAGTTTGTATCGGCAAAGGCGCTTCAATAAACCGCACAATCTCGTGACGTCATGACTTTTGAATTATTCTGCTTTCGTGAGACGTCAACCGCAAACTACACACGCGTATTTTTTTTTCTTTTACGTTAAAGCTTTTTTTTTTTTTTTGTGAACTATATATACTTATTCAGGGTTACATATTCCTTCTTTTCCAAGTTGGTACATCCCCGCTTCATGTGAGTAACAGCCAAAAATTTCAATCCCAAATCACACACTTCCGGCGCAACCGCAGATATGTGAGTAGAAACTACGCGGCTCTTTTCTCGTAAAGGTGATTCACCCAATGCCACGAAGCTTCAAGAGTAATGGCCGTTATTACGGGCGCAAAACAAACGGTACCGCAACCTTGTCGAAGACTCGGAGCGTCCTTGCAGTACGCGATAACCTTCCCGTCCACTTCAAAACAATGAAACGACCGCGTCAAGTCTCTCGGGCTTCGATCAAATCGGAAAGCAAACGCCACGGGAGGCGGGTCCGGCCTTCGAATCCGAACGTCTATTTATTTATTTATTTGCGCCGCCCTCTCTCAGGTTCGAAGCGCGCGTAAAATAAAAGGGCAGCACTTTACAGACACATCCTTCCTCACTAAACGCAGGATATGACCAATTCAAAAGCGAACACCACCACAGAGATTCATGAGCGAGCGCCCGGCTCGGTCTCTGAGCGAACGTGGCTCCAGTGCCGATTCTCGTCCGTACTACAGCCGAATCGAAACGATTACGATGGCCAAACAGGACGTTCTAATTTTAACGGGCGAGAGAAGGAAAAGTGAGAGGAGGGGCATCGTCACACCTAAAAAACAAAGGCGACACCCCTCGACTCTAAAAGACAAAAAAATGCGAAAAATAAAATCACGAAAAAAAAGAAAAAGACTCGTCTCCCATCTGGGTTAGAGCTCCGTAACGTTCCGCGTCAATCAGCGCCATCTTTTGTCGTCGAGTTCATCCCTCCCCTACCCCAACTCCCTTTTTTTTTCTTTTCCTCTCTTGAGGGAATAACAATATAAAGCCAAACAAAACAGAAAAAAATGTGACTAAGAAACCTAAACGTCGTGCACTGTACACATCCACCAAAGAACGTCTCAGATGTCAAGCGTGCAGGGAAGCGTGGCTCCCATAAGCTGACGTAGCTGAAATATTTGTGTATAGTTCGCGATGTGACTTTCCCTTCCTCCCCTCACTTTACCCTCTAGACCGCGCACCAGTCGCGGCTGTTTCCTAAATTCCAAAGCGAGGAAATAATAACGAGAAGAAAGGAAAGGAAGTGGGGGTTTAAAATAGACCCCGAAAATGTGGCTCGTGCGACTTCCTGGTTCGGGACCTTTTGGGGAGCGAGGGAGCGAGCGACGCACGCGCGCGCGCGCACCCTAGAGGAGATATAGCTCACGGCTGTCGCGACGACGGCACAACCTGGCTTTTTGTCGCTCCCGTCTCTTTCTATACTTTCCATCTTACGACCGCCATTATGACGCGTGCCAACGACGTGTGGCAGCGGGCTCCAGTTTCAAACGCCATAAAAACAAAACAAAAAGTAAAAAAAAAAAAAAAAAATCGAGAGGGGGAACTAGGGGATGAATTCCACTTACCGGAAAAGCTTTACCCTAGGTTCGAAAGAAGCCGAAACGGCTGTTCCGGGGGTCGCTCGCAACCCCCACCTCCTCATTCCCGTAGCCAGAAAGCAAACGAAGATTAGAGGAGAGCTCGAAAAGCAAACGACGCAAACTTCCTCCTCTTCCAGGGTAGTGCAATCTTTTCTCTTTTATTTTCGATTTTGTTCTTTTTTATTTTTGGTTGGATTTGGCTACGACTTTGGCCGCGGATTTGTCTACTCCTTACGCCTTCTTTTTCGACACAATCGGACGGTATCGGACCGCGCCGCCTACATCTCCGATTTCGAGTCTCGCGCGAGCCACAAAAGTACGATATTTATTTATTTTCATCGTTCCCCGCTCGGCGTTAGGAAAGCAAATTACTATTCGATATTATTATAATGCGCCGACCATCTCTCGTTACACCAGACACACACGCACACACAGACGCAAGAGGTCGTTACTCAACGTCAGACGGATATGAGCGACATTTGTAATTCGCCGTTCTGGTTTCTGCGTTCCTCCTCGAGTTCAGATGCGAGAGACGCGCAATTTGTCGATGTGTTGCCGGGATATACGTTAGGATATGAGACGCGCTGTTTGCGAACCGTTAGACGATCTGCCTCGGCGAAAAGGCCGGCGATGTCCCCGCCGCGAATTAATGGCATTCAGTTGAGCAAATCGCGAGTTTCCGGTTATGGGGCCTGAGTTATTGCTTTCGTCGCTCCTCTGCCTGGCTCTCCGTGCGGCTCGAGACGACGACCGTCTCCAATCCTGTCGCTGCGTAGATTCATGAGCCGCGGGACGAAGATAGCGTGCCGATCTTTGAGTGGCATTCGACACTGAAATATCTTGGTATAGGTTGCGGCTGTTAAATTAGTTTCAACCCAGTAGATTCGACACCTCCGGCATGTACCCGGTTTCTTGCAATGGGCGTTGGCTCGGTGTGCGACGAAGTTTTCTTTTTTCCAAAGCAGAATGCTCGCGGTACAGGCAGAGCATCTAATGGCTTATTACACTGTCGCCAACTATAAAGACAATGACGTATTTAACTGTTGGTTGGAAACGTCCTAAATCTAAACAAAAATAATTAAAAATATGTTAGGCTACCAAACAAAATTTTGAAATAGGCAAGTGACATTTCATTTATCAGTATGTGAACAGGCGCACTCTTTTGCTACGGATCAAAAAAAAATAATTATTACCTAAATTGTTTGGCTAACTGTGTCCTACGGGCAGGCGTAAAAGAAACCAATATTTTGAGCGTCGTTCGTCAGAAACCGGCCCTACCCAATCTTATCTTTCTCAGTGTCTTTTTCTCTTTTTGTTTTGTTTTCGAGTTCGATGTTTAATATATTTTGGTTTCGATTCCAAAATTCACAGTGGTTAAGAATTATACTAGATGCGTTAGATACAGAAATGTAACTCTCAAATGGGGACGGAAGACCGGTTATTCATTCTGGTTCGGTCCCATACATAAATTATGTAGAAATCGAAGAAGAATCAGCCGTGAACTAGAATAGCTCCCAGTGAACGCCCGCACAAATTCCACGGCCTCCACTTCCATGTCGGACACTCAGGTGTTACTGCCCCCAGCCGACGGGACACCCAACTGGTTGGAAAGGGTTTTCTACCTGTCCATCTTTGTCTCAGCGTGTAATGGCTTATGCTGCGCTTGTTCAACTTCAGCAACGTACGCAACTTCATACCACCGGGCACGGCGCTCTACCAAGGATTTGGATGCGTAAGGCACGGATACGGCCCGCAGCAGGTCCTATGCAGTCTCTGAGAACTGACCCGCGCCATGGGCGCCAGCTTCCCCCAGGATGGTCTCTGCGATGCGCTCGTCTACACCCACTTGGACACCGTGACGAACGTCCAACGTAGTGCGACACCCAACCTGCGTACCTTCTGGCAAGTGGCGAAGGAGGCCGACCAGATTCGGTTATTCCTTTTCAGACGGGATACTATCTTCGCGTCTGGACCAGATCAAGGAGTTTGTCAGTGAGTCGGTCAGCAAGTAAAACACCGGGGCTGGTGGTATGCTCAGTACCACATGGACCAACCTTACTGACTCCGAACGTCTCGCCAAGGTCATGCGGGCTTTAGATGCTATGAGGCGTCAACTAGCCCATGCTAAACCCAGTAAAAATATCATAATCGCGTTCGGGATTACTAATAACAGCTACACTCACGTGGATGGCGAAAAATTCCTTCTGCAGTACAGTGCAATCTATCAACACGTCCAGATGCTTGCCCATGTGACGCACTCTGAACTTCCACCGCGTAACCGCGGGAATAACAACAATACCTCCATCGAGAAGCGCTCCTGCCTAAGCGTTTTTTCAAAACAGACATTTCCAGACAGGCAATGAAGAGCCAACCCTCCAAGACGCAGTTTACGCCATGGGCACGCTTCTTCACTTTGAGGGTCACCATCTGACCTGCAATGTTTGCGCTTCGCTCACGCTGAGCGCCCACCGGTACTTGATGCACACTACCATGGACATCAACAGTGGCCGTAAGAACGTGTCCGCTGCAGCGTACAACGTCACTTATAACCCAAATTATGTCAAACTGGTTTAGGTGGATCGTGAGGGAATCGTGGTGGCGAACCCTCGAACCAGGCTTCTAGACGTTCTTGACGCTCCCAAAACGATTGTTGAAAAGGTGAAGAGCATCAAAGCCGCGCTCCTCCTTGCGGCGCCTTCCTGGTTTTTTTGCGTTGCCGTTTTTCATATCGAACACGAGGATCACCAGGGCGTCTGCAGTACTAAGTCCTTCTAGGAAACGTCGGTCTTGATTTGAGTACCCACTATCATACGGCCTTTCTGGACAAAAACTCGGACGACGACAACGTTTTAAGCTGGACAAGCAAGCTCCGAATGAAGGAAAAAAATAATTCTAGAGAAGAGCCAGCTTGATTGGATTACAAAATGCAGATGTATATGCGAGACTGACCTTGCATTTGTCTAATGAACGCAAGATATTTTCGAAAGGGCTTGAAGACGTGCACCGATTACTGTTTTGTACAACTCCAGTTCGTTAATTGGATCGGTAAACGCCAAACGTTAATCCACTTTTTTGTCTCAATAAATAGTAGACACGAATAAGACAGCTCTAATTTTGTGACGGGAGTACTTTAGAGAACTGTGATACACTCTGTCATAAATTGTTTCCATCATTATCAGAGGCACGGGCGCGACAGCACGTGTTAGAATATACTTGATTGGAATAACCGCTCGCGGGAAGTTCTTTTGTAGGCTACAATTTCGCTTACGGTGCTTTATGGAACTCCCGAGATAAAGCATGCTTGGCTAAACAGTGCAAAGGCTAAACAGTGTCGAAACATTAACAAAGAATGGTCGCTCAAGGCGTTTTTTGATATACTTCATTCGCGACTTACCGGAGCTGAATTACATGAAAGTCCTTAATGTATCTAAAAACCAACTTCTCATTCTTAAGACAAACAACAAAAGACCGATCGAGACAGACAGTCACGGCATTTGCGATCTTCCTGTGCATGTGCTACCAAGGTCGAAACCAATCAAACGCAATGAATGCGCTATGACCTCGGGCTTTTAATTTGCGTGTGGTCCAGTACTTGACCGCACTCATACTTCTGACGAAACGACGTATAGTCCCAGTATCTAGAAACACGGCGTCTGTACCTTAACAGCGACCGGCAGCAGCGGAAGAAAGGGGTTGTACCAATCGGGGAAGAGGTTGGCACTTGGGGAGCGCTAGGGGTCCACTTAGCGTGGAGGTAAAGGGGGCTGCTTCGGCTACTAAGTGCGCACTAAGTGCGGCGGGTTACGGGCTCGTAAAGGGGCCCCGCGGATGTGCCGTAAACGCCCACCTAACCAAGACGGGTGGCGTCTCGGTGTCTGTCCGTCTTCGTGGGCGCGGCCCAGAGACGATCGCCCCGAGTCGAGAAAACGGGGACGGTCCGTCCTCGGGGCTCGTTTCTTCGAGGTTCCCGTCACTTAATCTTCTTCCGCTACGCAAAATCCTCACCTAGCTTACTCGTCCTTTTAGTTTGATCTCCCATCGCTCTCACTTTATCGCAGCCTCTTTGAGTATTCGCTGGACTCGAATCTGCTCGGCTGGTTTGAAGCTCCAACTTCTTCGCCTCCTTCCAGCAGAAAGAAATAAGACAGAAAGTGGACGAGGCACAGACGGGCACATTCTGCTAGAAGTATAATTATATCAACACTCTCATTACTAATGTAATTCTTCGCCTCCTCCCGTCTTAATATCCTCAAATTTCTTGGACATATGCCTTTCAGCGAAACGTTGTACGACATTGGTTTTGGACGAGCAACTGCGGGCATCCTTACATTCGACGGCAGAACTGTAAACGGCAGTTCAATATTGTTGGTTAAAAAAATTAATATTTAAGAAATGAAACATTGAGGTCACTGTTAGTAAGGGTGCGTACGCCAGCTACCCTACTTATCCTCTTCGCGTTTTTTATAGGGATAAAAAAAAAACATGGCAAAGCATAGTCATAGATGTCGCCACATCTGCGGAAACTTCTGAAGACATTCGTGCACCGTAGAAATACAAGATGCCAAAGACGATGCTGAGGACTAGCCGCTGGTTACATGTCAAGCTTGAGTAATGAAAACTGTTGCTTTTCGCTAGGTACAAGGGTGTGCTAAGATCCCGGGGAAGCAGCGCGAGAGATGTATGGGGAAGAGAGGTAAGATGAGAAGCCCGAAGAGGATAGGGGGAAAAAAAGGATAGGGAAGGGCCGGATACAAGCAGCGCGTCTCAAAACACGCGATCGGGTGACCCCAATTGTAATATTAATCATCGTAACACCGGCCCACCCGAACTGACATGCGGATGAATCAATGTGTCACCGGAGGATGATGCTGAGCTGCCGCCGTCTTCTTTTTTTTTTTCTTCCCCGCTTCCCCACTTTTGTCTCCATTTATTTCTCTTTTTATCCCTACCAGGCTCCATACTTTTCTCCTTCTGCTTCGATTCCCCCCCCCCCCCCCCCCCCCCTTCCGCGCCCTTTTTCCCTATCTCCCATCGCGCGCGCGCGGATAAGAGCTTCCAGAAGCCAGATGGTGTGCCGGTTCGGTTTGGCTCGAGTCGGCTTGGATCGGCTATCGTTCGGACAGGAAGAAACTTTGACGGCTCTGGCTTGCGCTGAGGGGCCGGCCTTTCCTTGTAATTGGATCTCTGGACGTCCAATAACAGCCAATCACAAAACGCCAGCAACTTCCCTTCGTGTTTCTTTATTTGTCACTCGTATTTTTTGTATTATCGCGTGTGTACGGAATGTACAAAGGAAAAACGCCGCGGCTGCCCAGTAATAATAATCGTCAAGAGAAACAAGGCAGAAGAGACATCTACGGAGGGCCAAAAAATGCCACTGGGAAAGTAGCGACGGCTGGGGCAGAAAAAACACGGCTGCGAGGAACACTGCCAATCATATCCAGGTTTGGCTGCCGCGTATTGGCGTTGCGCGTGTTAGAAAAATAATTACGGCTTGGGGGGAGAAACAAATGCAGATAGGAAAACACGGCTTCCCTACACGAAGTGGGAGAAGCAGATAGGGAGCGCTCAAAGATGCCGGGGGAGTCGACGCGGCCATCTTGATTGGGTCTGTAAGCGAAATAGTTTCCTTGATCTGCTCTTCCTTCGTTCTGTTTTATCCTGTTTGGATTGTTTTTGGTTGTTGTTTTCCGCAATGCCGAGGTGAATGTCAACTGTCCGGGACCGCTACCTGGCGTTTCCTTCGTTCTGTCGATCCATATTTGTAGACGATTTAGTTTAATTGGATAACAAACAACGTGATCTCGAATAAGGCAATATGAAGTGTAAACTTTATGCATGCCAACTCAAACAATACGATAAGCGCAGTAGTGACGCACTAAACGGCTTTGACTCTGCGATAGAGGTGCCGCATTTTCAATTGAAAGGGTCAGGCCAATTGACGTCATTCCGTTAGTGCCTGAGGCTCCTCAAATTGTTCCTTTACCAGTAACGAAGATGCCTATTGAACAAAGCGTTTTCTTACTCACATCTCCCGCGCACGCCACGGGAGCAGCGCAGAGACATCTTCAAATACTGTTTTTTCTTGACAGTTATCATACACACTAAAAGATCTAGTGCGCCTACTTTTCTGCAAAACACTTAATTGACAGAGCATGTCGCAGCAACCTACTAAAAAAGCTCGGCGAAGGATGGGGCTGAAAATATACTTAGACCTAAATAAGCAGTGTGCACATAATATGGCGAAGAGTCGTCGCGAGTGCATTGTTACCAGCAGACAAAAAAAAATGGAATCTAGAAATGCGTCCGGACGGGGGCTAATTCGAAATTGATACGTGTTTCCCCGACGCTCCACTCCGAACCGGTGTGACAGCCGTTCCTTCGAGAACCCATCACTCATTTCCCCCGTGTCCTTCCCCAATAAGGGAAGCGTTCGACGCCCGATCATTTTTCTCTTTCACAACTCTAGTCTCCCCAACACTTCGCAACTCGTTCGACCACGCTAGAGTTTCAATCCTTGGTCTCAAGGTCGATGTATGGTCCCCAACTTGGCGTCGCTGCTGAAGGGAGAAGCATTATACTACAATACTGTTCCGACAAAATTTGAACTCATTTGGAAACACAATTTTGAATATATTTTTTAACAACGGACCAATTTTCGGCACTAAAAGGAGCCATGAATTTCGTAATCATTGTTGCTTGATATAAGTCAGGCATTTAGCACAATCGTCCCCAAAGTTTGCTTCAAGCTTCGCAACAGCAACTCCAGTTTAACACCTCTTCCCCTAGAATCCTCCCATCAGTCGTTCCCTTTCATTCTCGTTATTTTGTTGCTTTCTCTTTTCGCTGGCTTCCTTTGAACTTACCCCACGTCCCTTATCGATGAGGAAGGAACAGACGAGGCGTTTCTCTTTTATCCCGGACTTTTACACGCTCTGTACGTTCCCCTAATGAATGACGTCAGGACGACCCCCTGCTTTAGCCTCACTTTCCCTCTTTTACTGGCATCCTTTCCCTCTTCTCAATTCGGGAAAACTCTCCGTAGGGTACTCCCCCCTTCATTACAGTCGAGTAACATCCGGTTTTAACTGACCCCTTCTACTCCCCCTCCCCAAAATACCCTCCCTTTTTCTTTACTCTCTCCAACATCGTCTTTTCTGCTGTCTGATGTCATTTGCGATCAGTTGCGCTTTTGACAGTCCCCATTTTCCCGATTGTTCCGTCCTCCTGCTGTATTTGTTTGTTTAAAAGCCGTGGTGATTCACCCTTTAATGAAGGGGTAGGGTAAAGAGGACACAATAGTCTCCCTTTTTTTTCCAGTCTTTTTGTAATATTTTGCTGCGGAAACCCGGGTATTACGAACGTGCAGACAGTCCTTAGAGTGCTTTGTTGACAGTTTTGTGCACAATACGCCATAAACGTTTCAGGTCGCAGTAACCCGATATCGCGCATTTACATTATAAGTACCTTATCATTTGTACTTGTACTTTCTACATGTAGTAACTAACCGGAGCAACCCTCACTATTCTCGAAATGCCGTCTTATCTATCTCGAGCATACGGGTTATAAAATGCAGTCCTACCCAAGAAATACGGATGCACATCAACAACCACTTTTCTAAAGTATCAAACATTCATTGTTGCCCCAAACTACAATCGCTTTTCAATATCCCAATACCTGAGTACTGTACCTCGTTTCACACTGTCATGGTATATACAAACAAAACCCGCAAGGGCGAGGCTTTGGCGGGGGGTTCGAGCAGATAATCCTCGTAGTCTTCGCTGGTCTACACTGATGCGAGACTGAGTGGTCTACACAACACAGCGAGTATTTTAACCGAAGTTGGGAGTTCCAATACGAGCAAAAAGCGTCACATTAGACGAGATGTTTCGAGTAATATTTCTTCCTATGCGTCTCGCTTCCCTTCCCCATCTTTCGGCCCTTTTTCCGCTTTGCAAATCCAGAACCCAGACGAAATCGAGCGTCAGTCATTTCCAAGCCCGCTCCGCTCTCCGAATCCCAACCCCCTTCGTAGCCAGCACCACCGATTTTCTCCCTTCGCGCACCCCACAATCGAAGATCTCCCCCGGCCCCTTTTCACGTCCGTTTGCTTATCTGGATTTATCTTAATCTACAATTCACCCCTTACCCCACATCCAACAGCCCTCTCTCTCGTTCCCTCTTCATCCTTCTCTCCACTCCGGACACCCAGACATCTAACTTTCAAGACCGTCTGGAACTTAGATGGGCCATTTTTTTTCTACGAACACGCCGAAAAAAAGAAAACAGAAGCCACCCCAACCGCTTCGCTGGCCTCCTCTCCTAACTTACACTCGCCTCTTTTAAACATCTGACTCAGCCGGTCTACACGCACTTCTCACACCCCGTTCACGGTTTTGTTGTCGTTCTTTTTAAATTCTAGTACTTATTCTCCTCTCCAAACCCTTTCCCGTTTCCTCCCGCCACATCTAGATAGCCGACAAACACGTATACAAATTAAAAAAAAAAAAAAAAAACGCTTGGTTTTGGGGCGGATTGCATTCAACCACGAGTTCCACCCCTCCCACAACTTTCTATTTCCCCTCCTAAATAACGGTCGTCTTTGTTCTTTTTATCTCATAGTTCACTCTCTCTTTCTCATCTTCTGTAAACCTCCTCTCCCCGTCTAGTCCTTTCCCCTTGGCTGCTTTTCGCATTTTCGCTCCTAAATAGAGACTACCACCATTTCGCCCTCCCCTTCTCCCTACGGTGGGTGAGGACGGACCCTTTCCCCCTCTCCATTTTATGCATTCCTCCTCTCTCCCTTGACAAGACGCAGACGAAATGATATTGCGGCTCGTGGCCCAGCGGCTGGCCAGTGCAGCACACGAACTTGGGAGGCCAAGTTTCGTATTATTTTTCTGTCTCGTGTTTGCCTATTCGTTCGTCCTCCTCGCACTCGGCTTTCTTACTCTTTTTCTTTTTTTTCTCTGGACCACGTGGCGGTAAACGTGCTCTCTCTCCCCTCTTCCCTCCTACCGTCTGGTAGCCGTCTGCTCTTACAGCGTTGTTTACTTTCTCGCGAGAGAGTTTCGGTCTGCCCTAGCGTGGATTCCGTCGTCTGCGAAAAACCGGGGTGGGTCAGGGCTGCCGTGCCAAGTTCGGTTCCCCTAAAAACGGAAGCCGTCGTCCGCGCACTGAATCGGTTTATATTTTCTTTCTTGTGTCTGAATTCGTGGAAACACGTCGACTTCGAAAGTGTGTCTTTCTAAACTTTTAGCAAAAGCTCGAAAATATGACGACGTATGCCTGTACCGCTAGCCCTTCATCAAAAAAATAAAGGGAATCTAAAAAATGTATTTTTTTAGGAGAAAGTTGTCATACGGTTATCGCAATAAAATATACATTCGGAGTCTTTCTTGGAGTGGCCAGGCTTCATTTCCTTAAAACCTGGACCCAAGACAGTTTAAAGTCTATCCGAAATTAAATATCTGGGACTTCTCAGCTCGCCACCAATATTCGACTAAAATCACCTTTTTAAACCTCTAAAAAAAAACGTTTTTTTAAACCCATATTTTATATACTCGTACAAAAGCCGACATGTTACGCAAAAGTTCTAAAGTAAGTTCTCTGTCATTTCTTTCAAAGTAAAACTCCGAAAGCAAGGCCGTCGGAAATATCACGCAAACTCAGACGCTCCCTGCAAATACCTCCGACGTATTTCCACTCGGATCTCTCATCTCACCAGCCGCCAAAGGACAACCAAAGCGATCTCCCAGATTCTCGCTACAAAGCAAAACAAGAAAAAAAAAAAAAAATCAGATCTCGGTACGCGGCAAGACGACTTCGCGTGCCACGCGCATGACGCGGGGCGGTCCAGGCAGCACACGACTTTCGGAGAGCACGTGCCTGCCATTCTTATTAGACCTCCCGTCGCCTCATCACCCCCTCCCCCTCTTTCTATTCCAACCTTCTCCTTCCTTCCTCCCCTCCAAATAAAGAAAATAAAGTACGAAGAGAAATTTACACGCCGTGGCGAATAAGACGACAAAGAATGGTCCAGACGAGGTCCCCCCCCCCCCCCGCGCAAAAACGAGGCGACAAGCGGTCCTCCTTTCCTTCGCTTCGCGTACGCACCCTCTCTTCCTTTTCTCCAAAGTTGAGAGGGCAAGAAACGAAAAAAAGATAGAGTTAAAAGAAAAGGCGGGGTGCTCTTTTTCGCTGCTTCTCCTTGTAAGCGTTTGGGAACCGACTTCCATTCCTCCCTCGCAAGCTATCTCCCCCTCGAATCGGAGATCGTCTGCTTTCCTGGATTCGCTAGGATTTCTGTCCGCTGGCGTCGTCTGCGAGTTGGATGCGACTGCGAGCTGGATGCGACTGCGACTTGGATGTGACTACGACTTGGATACGTTCTACTTGCGCGCCATGAACGGTTTCGACTATCACGTCGTATAGAGCCGACGGAATCCGGTGATGGCCTGCTGTCTAACTGCTACTTGGATACGACAACGAATTGGATATTACTTCGAATTGGATATAATGACGGCTTGGATAGGCCGAAGTTGGTTTCCACGGCAAGAGGATTTCGGCGATGACGTCGTATAGAGCCATCCGAATCGATTATGGCATGCCCAGTCCAGCTACGACCCGAGTATATATACGACAACGACTTGAAGACGTTAAAGTTGGGTTTCACATATGAAGGGTTTAAACGGTAACGTCGTATAAACGATTCGAATCTAGTTATGACGTATTCGAATAACAGCGGAGTATAGGAATGAGGCGTAGTTCAAGATGATATAAATAGGTCACTACTAAGTTCAATCTCGAGTTGTAGAGGCTAAGGTGGAGTCATGTTATTATTCGAATATATAAATCATGAATTAACTTGAATGCGGATAACAATCACTCTCTCTCTCTCTTTTTTTTTTGGGGGGGGGGGGGGATTAAACATAAATTCAGTTCATTTGCGGGATTGAATAAAGTACCGTACTTCCGCTACTCTTTGAGTTTGTGGAGGCGAGACATAGTTATGCATGGTACAAGAATAATATTCACGAAAGCGATTGCTCTCTACCTTGAGTTAATATTTGCGAACTATTTAATTTTTCAAAGGCTAGAACATAAAAAAAACCTGTTTTAGTCACTTCTAAAATTTGATCACCATTATTTTTATAAAGTCATTTTCAACTGTTTCGAATAGGTTACATATGTTAAAGCAAAACTCAAAATTATAAATGACCAAATGAAAATTTACAATAATTCGAGGGAACCAGGTAGACATCATACCTATACATCTTTGACATATATATTTTTTTTCCAAAGCCTACTCGTAATTTTTTTTTTTGTTTCTACAATGCCCGTAGTTTGTGAACCTGAAAACATATTTTAGTTTACTTTAAGGTAATACCTTATGTTATTTACTTTAATATTACTTTTTGTTTAGTTTAGTTGAAAATTACTTTACGGTAATAACAATCGATGTTATTACTTTAAAATGTCAAGGAGCGCCGAAAATTTATCCTAGGAGAAACTCAATGTAATTAGTCACTGGCATTGGAGTTACAGCCGTCCTTAAGCTTTCCGACTATTTAACCTGGGGTTCCTTCTGCACACGTCATTCCATCTATATATCGTCTGCTTTTTTTTCCTCACCTAACTTCCGCATATTTCCGTCAATTTTTCTTTCTCCCATAGCTCCCTCCTAACCAAACATCTGTGAAACTATATTTGCTTCATCGTATTTTCTTTTTGTCTTTCGTTTCGTTTTCTTTTTTTTTTTTTTTTGTTATTGTAAGGCGGAAGCAGACGGAACAGGGCACGAACCAAGATGGCCTCCTTGAAAAGCCAAGACTCTCCCCCAGAAGCAAGCTGAGGCGCGCGCGTGCCCAGTCGTGTGCCAGGCGCGTGGCCCGTTGCGCATGCGCGAATGGGAATCGCCGAGGACACGGTGGGGAGATTTAGGGAAAGAGGGTAAGCAGCCGACTCCCGCGGTCCCCTCTCCCTTTCTCCCCCTCTGTCTGAAACTTCCCTTTTACGATGTTTCTTTTCTTTTTTCTCTTTTTTCCTGCTGCTTTCTAGGGGTTCCTAAAGCACCCCTCCTATCTTCCTACAGTCGTTTTGTATGTTGTTCCTTCTACAATTCCCTCCTCTGAAAACCTGCTATATATTTTTTTTTATTCTTCGGGTACCTCCACACCGAAAAGCTCTTTCCCCCCGAAACTTGTTATAATTATCCCTAGTTTTAGGGATATTTATTTCCTTTTTATTTCCAGTTTATTTTAGTTAGGAACTGCACCCCCGCCCGCCCCCGCACATGGCCGGGATTATTACCTACCCTTACAGCTCGAACCCTATTTTTCTTCGAACCACCGCGTAATACGGGTATTTTTGACCTCCCTGAAAAGCAGTCGCTCACAGTCGCTCGAAAAATGTCATGCAGATATATGTATTTTCTTTTTATCGTAACGTTGTTGCGCGTGGATAGAGCAAAAAAAGAAAGAAAGCAAAACAAACCCAACCGACCAGCTCCTGGAGAGGTTATCAGTTATGACCGCCAGCCATTGTGGCCGAAGAAAGTGGAGATCATTGAAAATACAAAACCGAGTCGCGTGTTGTTATTCCAAATTTGTATTTTTACTTTTATGGGATAAACGTCTCCCCCTCCTTTCCTGTCAGCGTTAAACTCTGACGACATCCTTTTGTCCCCCGCGGGCTTTAGAAAAAAGGAAAAAAGAATGACACAAAAAACGGTGATTAGTGGTCAGTCTTTTGTAATTCGTTTCATCTCCAACGCGCTTGTGTTGTAATACGCACGTGCTGACCACTCGCGCACGTGCAAATCCTTACGCTAAAGCTCGCGATAACAGCGAAATAAAATTTAAAAAAAAATGCAGAGGGTTAGAATACACTTTATCCTCTCAAGTATTCCTCGTTCTTTGTTGCCGGTGGACCGCGTGTGTGTGCGGGGGTGGGATTTTTCTAAATACAGAATAATCTCACCGCAAGAGTCCGTTAAGGCTGTGGGGTGGGTGGGAGAGTTTTGCAAACTTAAGCTCCGTGCAGGCGGCTGTTCTTTCATACCCAACTTCGTTTACTTTTTGTACTCTTTTGACGTGACAAGGAAAATGCTGCGTGAGTCGTTCGTATCGGGCTGGGTGCGCTGGCTAAACCAGAAAAAAATGCTGAGTCAGGGCTACCCGTAAAAAAAAAAAATATATATATACATATATATGGCGGTGTCAAATTCGAGAAAGGGAAATTTCACAGTTGGTTCCGGTGCATTGCGGACGTTGGACAGGCTGACGTATTGCCGGACGCCATTTTGGATTTATGACTTGCATATGAATCCCGAACGCCTACTGTCGGGCCTTACGCAGAGCAGATTACGGACAACTTTTTTTTTTTTTTTTACTTTTCTTCCATTGTACTACTGGGATTTTGCTTTCTATCGCGTGTAGTTCAATGAAGGATGGCGCGTTGTCTGAGGTAAGAAATGAAAAAGTAAGAAGGAAGTAATAAAAAGACGTAGTGAAAGATTGGAATAACAAACAGGCGACGGTGAGAAGGTATGCACAATAGGCGTGACGCGGTAGTGTGGAATGGATGCTGCGGAGGCGAGATTTATTGTGCATTGTGGGCGGGAGTAATTTATCGTTTTCCACTCGCTGAAGAAAGCGTGGTAACGCGAGAAGAACCTCTACAATGGCCAAATGTTTTTTTTTTTTTCTTTGGCTGGTCGGTTGGGTCAGCCTTAGTTCATTCCACAGTCCTGCAAAAAAATAAATGCGGAAATCAACGTTTGAGACGAAATATTGCCATCGATAGACCGCTTTAGCATAACCTGGAAGACTGTTTTTTTTTTTAGATTTAGTTTGTTTATTTATTTAAATTACTGATCATAATTGTAATTGAGGCTACGACGATGGCTAAATTGAGGCACGAGAACGGTTAATACTATAAAAGTACAAGAAACATAAACAGTTCTGTTGCACTTGTCAGTTAAAATTGTGGTATAATTACTTTTGAAGCTATTAACCAATCACCCGAGTGTTCATGCATTCTCATGTGCTCAGATTACGAACACTTTTCCGTATTGGCGTGGAAAGTGAAGCGTGTTTTCCGCATTAATTTTAACGTTAAATTCAGTCCTTTCTGGACCTATAAGTTTCAGTCAAAACAAAAATAAAATATATGCACGTATTTTGCCTTTCCCTCGATATTAACATTTAAAATGCCTCATTGCGAACTTCACTATGATAAAAAAACGAGAAAAAAAAACAATATCGTTGAGGGGTCAAAGTTTAAGCAGCTAAAACGCTTGAGGATTCCTGGAACCCCTACAAAGAACAGTAGAGAATAGGATTACCAGGTTGCTTAGGAACGTTCCCTATCTACTCAACTCCAACAGTTGCTTGCGAAGTACACTTATGTAGTCGTTGCCGTTCCCAGCTGCAGAACATACTTCCTTTCAGAGACACAACTTATAAGCAAAGTCCTCGGGGAAAAGGACTGAATGACGATGCCTTGAACGAAAGGCTTAAAGGAATAACGTTCAATCTCTATCTGTCTTAGAAAAGTCGTAAAAGAAAAAAAATCAACTTTGCGAACATTAACGAAGCAACAAACTAAAGCAACAGAGGCATGCAGGGTATCAACCTAAGGATACAACAGATTCTCGCGGACGGGGAAAAGTCTCGCTGTCGTCGAGATTCCGCGATAACGTTGAACTCCGTGAGCACAGTTCTGCCGTCGTTTTATCTATGCCGGACGCATATTTGTTCGTCGCACTTCTCCATTATTTCTTTTTTAATTCTTCTTCCACATTGCAGGGAGTTCAGGATCGCCGTGCCAGATGTGAAAATTCGTTGCGTGAAGGCGCCGCTCGAGTTCGAATAATGATGCTTCTGTTTCGTAACGAACGATGAAGTGATTCAAACAAAAACAAAACAAAAAAAGCAGAAATAAAAAAAAAATATATAGGAGTGAGCGAAAGAGAGTACCTTATAAATAGATTAAAGAGCATACACGTGACGCAGATCACTATCAATGTGGTTTATGTATTGCGTAGCTCGGTAGGCCAACCTAAAACAAAAGGACGTCACTGATTGGATGCATTCGGAAGGATAAAGTTCAGCTTATGAGAGAACGGCGTTTTGCTACGGGATGCTTTTTTTTTTCTTTTTTTTTAATTTGAGCGGCAATTTTCATGACGTCATACGTGCGCATCGAATAAATACGCGTTTTTTTTTTGTTTTTGTTTTTACCGTTAAGGCTGTTTTTTTTTTGTTTTTTTTTTGCCTCCGAGTGTGCGCATAACAAGCCAGGTGGTGAGATGGAAGAGAAGAAATTGCGTGTCCATGTGAAATTAAGAGTTATTCAAACTTGCCGCAATGTTACTCAAATCTGCTTTTTCCAGAATCTATATCAGGCTCTAACATTTTACTTTGAGAGCGTTTATCTTCATAAGGCATACTTCCTGTCTCCCTGGTATGTAACTAAAGTGGTTTTCTTTTTTGGCTGTTTAAAACAAAACGAGCACACATATCTTTTAACGCAATTATCACTTTTTTTAGAGCACACGGTTTAATAGTTAACGAGAACACATCGGGTTAAACTTAAGCTGGTTAAAACGTTTAACACTCTTTGCTTTCGAGGCAACCAGATATCAAACTATATCCGCTTCTCAGTGGCTCGTTCCAAGTTATTGAAAAGAGAGTAAAAATCACCGCGATACCAATCCTTTGTGACCCCCGTTAAGAGATACAGAAACATAAACAACAAAAAAACTAGGAAGCGGCGACTAAGTGAGATTAGTTAGGTACACAACTTTTGTCGTTAGCCATCGCGTTCTCGCATCGCCACGTGTGACCACCGCTGGCATTTATATTAGTGGGCTGGATCGCGGATCGGAAGGGCGACTGTGGCACCACCAGCGGCAATTGCTTGACACCAGACAATGCATGCAAATCCATGGGAGGAACGAATAAAAATGAACTCTCTGAAGCTCGTGTGAAGTGTTTAGTAAAGAAACCTTTAGGAAGTTTCGCAAGGATGGTGGGAGAAATAAGCGAGATAAATTAGAAAATTTCACCGTTCTTATATTTTTTTTAGGATTTAGTGCATTTGCTGGTGTCAAACAATGGCCTCCTTGTGATGCCACTCGACCCCAGCAGAGCAAGCCTCGATCCGCAATCAAGCCTACCACTACAATGGAGATCAGTGTGGTAACCGCTCGACACTAATGTTCTCACCACTCGTTACGCACTATGCGCAAACCTAAAAAACACAGCGCGCGCGCGCCGGTCCCACAACGAATCGATCAAACGCCTAAAACACACCTCGATCAGCAAAAATGCAAACGTGACAACAAAAAAAAAAAAAACAAAAAAAAAAAACGCAATCAAACGCAGATGAACATGGGAGTGACGTCGTACACTACTCTGTTTCACTTGACATTGGACCGCAGGTCACGCTATACGAGCAATCTCAGCCAATCCAATGCCCCGTGAGTGTCACGTGATACTCGGGAGAAGCACAGTGACGCGGGGGCTACGTTGTCACGTGACACTCCATCAACGCCGGATTGGCTGAGAAGGCACGTAGCGCGCATTGCGGCCCACAGTAAACGGAAGCGCAGCACAGTGGACGGCCGACACCGAACACAACTTGCGCGAGTCGTAGGTGGACGGCGGATGTATCGCCGCCGCCGAGAAAAACCGGCAAACAAAAACAAACGAACGAATAGAAACCAAACCCGATTCCCGGTAATCAGGAATCACGGATGACGAGTTTTCTCGGCTAATCCAGACGTCGCAGAGAAGGAGAAGAAGAAGAAGAGGGAAGGCTTCCTAAATTAGGACTTAATGTGTTTATAAACATCACCGAGAGGAGGGTACGGCGAACCGGCCGGCCGTGCTGGCTCGGCCCTGATTGGCCGGCGTTACGTTGGAGGGGCTTGTGGAGGGTGCTGCGGCGAGAGAGTAGAGGCTAGAGGAAGAAAGCGAGAGACGAAGAGAAAGAGAGAGAACGAGTCCTCAAGTGGGTAGCCATCTTACCCCGTTTGCGTATCGTCTGCTAAGTCGGGAACGCGGCATCGGTGTGCCCCTTAATAGGCTTAGGAGAGAGAGCGCTGGCTTCGCGATTCGGGGAGATTTGGTCGACAATTTCGGCGGTGATCGGAGACAAAGAAGAAAAAAAAAAAAACAAAGAATCGGAGGCGGAAAAATGAAATGCAATGGGTGATTAGAAAGGAAGACATCACGAGTCGCCATTTTGGTAGACCTTAAACTATATCCTTAACATTCCGCTTTCTTTCCTTTTCTGAAATGTTACGCGACTTTTTTTCGGACACAGAAAAAGAAAAGCCTAAAAAAGAGAAACGTGAAAACATAAATACTACTTGAAAACTGAAAACGAGTGAGCTTTTGACTGTTCATCGGCAACTTCTGCCCGTTTACTTAATGACTATCGCCTTCTTCAAACCTTGGTCACTGTTTCAGTTTTTCAACCAATCGGATGAAACGGTTATAACTTAGGTGCAACATAATAAAACAATCACTCGCTAGCATTCAGATAACAAAAAAGCGACAAACATTCAGCCCCCAAAATTAACAAAGAAGCCATCAGAAACGATTGCCAATTGGACCCCCGCGCATACAATAAGTCGACACTTAATAACATAAGGAAATCATGCTATGGCATAAAACAAAAACGCAGTCTGGACACAGCGAAGAGAAATGGGGACCGAAATGACCGTCCGCGTTCAAAATGGGGAAATGAATCGGAAGGCGCAACACGAGGCCAGATGAGCGGCTGACGCACGTTTTATCAGCGACGAATAAATCAGCGGACAGTTGGGTCCAGTCTCGTGGCCTAATGTCCGGTTCAACTCGATTCCCCCTCCCCATTCCTCAATTTCCTCCGCGTCCCGCCACGTGACACAGAGGGAAAGTCCAGTGGTCAGTCAGTGCGGACTTCCCCAACTCTCCTTTTTAGTTCCGTATTCATTTTCTTTTTTAAATTTCTCGCTTTTTTGGGTTGTTAGTCGATTTCATTATTTGAATCCGCGAGTGCAGTCATGAAGGTTTGACCTCTGTATTTATTGTTTTTGTCTTAAAAGCTGCTGAAGACAGGCGCGGACTAAAGTTGAGTTAATATATATAAAACTACCTTATTCACGAACCAGTCATTATAAAGCATTTTTTTTCTTTGTTTATCTAAAACGCGACAAAATTGATAGGGTAAGAATACCGCAGCCGAACGAGTGAATGATTATGTTGATTAAGGATCGAATTTGACAATAACGTAATCCTGCAGAGATCGGTGTACTGATAAAAATATACTACATTCAACGCGAGGCAGATTATAGAGAGCACCATATCACACTTCTGACATCGAGAAGATAATAACATTGTCTCTGTAAACAATATTCAAGAGAGATACGTAAAACACATCACTTCATCCAGAGTTAGATTAATCGCACGTACAATTATATGCATCTCTGGCGCTTCGCAAGACCACGCCTGCTTAGTCCAAAAATTTCCGGTAGTAAAGGTACAATAAGTTAGATCAAAGTTAAGGAATTTATGTGCAACCAAAATATATCCAAAAGTCATTATTCGCATACATGCGTCACGAAACGAGATACGCAAGATTCTCTCTCTCTCCCCCCCCCCCCTCCTTCTCCTAAAAAAAGAAAGAACTAAAATCCCAAATATAAACGGTAACACAGAAACATGGATGGATGTTGGTAAATGGTCAAGCCGGACAGCGAAACAGCCCGACTTAAAATATGACCCGGTCATTTCTCGTCAGCGCGTCGGGCCGATAGACATTCGACTCCCCGGGCGCCCCTACCCTCTTCATCCGGGCACATAAATATCGCCGTCGTAACGCCACTGGACACTGGTGACGTCACCGCCAGAGTAGAATCTGTAAAATTAATCGCCCCCGCCAATCCCCCCCCCCCCCCCCCTCCTTTGAGTCGAGCACAAAAGCCAAAACAGCGCCGGACATCGTACAACAGCTATTCAATAAAAAAAATCAGACGAAACTTAAAGGAAAAGTAACCAAGTGGCGCCACTACTCTTTATCATCCTGTTCCGACACGCTCATTTCGCCCACTGCGCATGCGCAAAAAGAACGCAAGGTTACAGCCGCCGCGCCGCTCATCATATCCTATGCAAAGATTAAAAAAAAAAAGTAAATGCGTGCAGCGACATCTATTATGACCAGCGGCCACTATAAATTACGTCGTGAGAGAGAGAGAGAAAAAGACACACGCAATATTCGTCTAAAATTTCGCTCCAATGGTCAGTCGTCCACTCGCCGAAGATTTATGCCTGGGGAACTCCGAGAATAATAAATAACGACACAAACACAAAAAAAAAAGTCCCTTGTCAGAACCGGGGAACGGCTATTATTATGAACAACCGTTATTACGATCGTTTTTTTTTTTGTCGTTATTTTATGTGCGTAACGATATGTCGCGGCGTGTAGTGGGAGTGTGGTGATAAATTAGACTCAAACAACAGCTATACTCGAACGTCGCGTTTCTGTGATGCTAGTTACAGTCCGAATGAGTCGGGCTACACGCACTGCTAATTCTGCCTTTAGCCGTCGTGGCACAGCTGATGCAACGGGAAATGCGCGGAGGCAGGCCCGTGCGCCTGCGACGCTTGCTTCGCCGCCGAGTAAGTCCTAGTGCGGTGAAGCTACCTTGCAGGGTACGTTTACGATCTTTTTGTTTTCTTGTCTTCAACGTCGAGTAGATTTGGCGAGCCTTTTCATAGCTAATCAACCTCACAACAGAGTAATCGTACGACGTAATAATACAAGTACAATGGTTGCTCAAAACCTGAAATTGTGCGAAGTAAAGCACATTTAGAGCGCTCACTAATTTCTGCGACATGCAACTTGAGTACGAATTTGTTAGAGATTCTGTACGCCCATTACTGGTTAAAGGAATAATTAATGGACTTATATCTACGGGATTCGGGAATAGAACCTAACTGAATTTGCCCTGACAGTCCTACGTTTTCAGGTGTAAATGTTCTATATTGATTTGGATTTTGGGTGGCTGGTTCAAGCAACGCTATTCAAATTCGAAACTCTTTTCACGCATCTGCCACAATTCAAACTCGATTAGTACAAGCTTTTTTAAAAGTTTTTAAACGTTATATTGCATTTTATCATACGCCTGAACGCGGTAAAAAAAAAACTAGGAGACACGCTGGCACGAACCCACCCAACAAAAACGCAAGGTCGTGGCTCATTCACTGCTCTCGAATGGTTTATTGGATATTCGCACAAGCACAAAAAAAAAAAACGTATTTTAAACCGCTCGACGTTGCGCTCTTGGTACCGTGTGATTTGCCTCATTAATCCGTAGCGTCAGTTACGCTCTGACTTATACAAAAACCACGTGCATCTTCAACCTCCCCGATAAATACGATTATGAATATAACACGACTCAAACTCGGGCGGGCGCCTTAGAAACTCGCGCGTTGCTCATAAAAGAAACAAAAATAAATAAATAAATAAAATAATACAAGAGCAAAACCAACAAAAAGCAAGTAAGCAAATAAAAATGGAAGCAGGGAGACAGATAATCAGCTCGTAAATCGGCTCGTAAAGGCTAACTTCAGACGAGCGTGAAGCACCCGAGGAGCAGTTATGACACCAGCACCACTGCGCTTGTCACAACACCAGGCTTCCTTCGCGACGCCTGCCTCGTAAAAACCTCCAGTCGGTTGCCGAAAAAAAAAAAGGCTACCACCAATTTTTTGTCTGTTCCCTGGTTTGTTTGTGTATATGTATGTCCAGTTTCCTTTCACGAGCATCATTCATATATATTTTGTTTTGTTTTTTTCCCGCAGAGCTGAATGTCGCTAAGTCAGTTTATGTTTCGGGGAGAGAGAAAGTGCAACGCGACTCGTAAAAGGAAACGTGTGATGACGTGGCGTTAAGTTGGCGAGACAAACAAGAGCATCAAAAACACGAATAAAAACACAAGTGGCAGCACCAGCCCCCTTCTTTTTGTTTTCGATATAACGAGCGTTATAAAGGATTTATAAGGGTGTTCAAACGTTGCGAAGCTTAATTGAATAACGACCTCGTTTTGGAGAAGGCCGATTATAGAAGTTCGTGGGTAAGAAGGTTTGAAATAAAATCACACACTAGGCCTTAGAGTGGCAGTCTGTGTTTTTGCAAAGGGAGTTGTTGCCAAAAAAAAAAAAAGAAAAACTATCTTTGAAGAGTTCTAGTATCTTGGCTAAGTTGCGACTGCCAGCCCGTATACTTCTTAGCAGGTTTAGTATTGTCAATCCCTGGGAAATATACTTTATTTCTCCGCAAAATAGAACAGAAGAAGTCAAAAACATCGTTACAGTAGTCTGGCGCGCGTAAACAAGTATCTCTAAGCTCATACTAAGATGATAAAAAAGAGAAGCAACATAAGAAACCGATGCAAGCGGATGCGTGTCATAAGAAAGACGGCGTTCCTCAGGCGCCTTCCTAACGATTGATATTTTTTTTCACGATCAGTACGCAACGTGTGTAAAAATCGTCCTACGGCATAACCATGACGAAGAGCAACATCTGTACGCCGTGGCGCAAAGTGCCTATTACACGTGCATCGGCATAGCCCATACAACACCCCCCCCCCCCAAACCACAAAAAAAAAAACAAAAAAAGAAAAACAGAAGGCAAGCATAGTTAAAAGTAACTCGATAAACTATTAGGAAACAAACTCGAAAAAAAACTGAACGAACAAGAACGAACATAAGCTTGAACACGCCGATGAGTTTACCTCGCCGTCGATACCACAAAAAGCTCTTAGGAAGACGCCTCTATTTTCCGATTAGCTTTCTCGTTTATTTTGCCTGGAACTGTACACAAGCGTGATCAAGCAAATATTTTTATCGGTTATAAACTGATAATTTGACTTAGATAAGTTAATAAAATATCGGTTACTTGCCGCGTTTTGAAAATGAACTTCACACTGTCACGTAACGTCATGACGTCACGTGCCGTGACATCCTAACATTACGGCACGCGGTGCCGTTACCTTACGTGACGCTATTGTTAGGGTGCAGTCAATGTTACTACATCAGTTGGGGAACTCCCGTGGAGGGAGTTCCCCACCCCCTCCAGTCCGTCTTCCGTTGTTTGAAGCGCCATCTAGATTTTCGTTTCAAAACTCTGTGTTCCATAGAGTTGAAACGCCATCTAGACGCTGTGCTTCGAAAGATGCGTATTCCATTTAATACGCTGCAGTTACCACCGCAGCCGTCCCCCCAATATGGTGGTGCGTCGAACGACAAAAGGGAGGGCGAGCCGTCGGATAAGAAGGGGATGCTGCTCGACAAGAAGCGTCTTTGGGCAGTTCCGCAACTGAGCCAATCTAGTAACGTTTGGTGCAGTGTTATTGCATACAGGACGTCAAGGGACGTCAGGCGACGTGACGTTATGTCATGACTTAAACAAGACACACCACGGTGATCCACTGCGAAACCTAGCCAATAACCGCTGTCGTAATAAAAAAAAAGCAAGAAAATGGTAGGTTAAAATAAAAGAAAATACTTCAGAAACGTTCGAATAAACATGACTATTCGATGCGACGACGACGACGACTTTCGGGCGGCACGACGCATCTTCGTCGACAGCCGGAAGAATGGAAGTGTTGTGGTGATGGGAGGGTGGCGGCGAGGGAAGAGGAGAAATAGATAAAGAGGGGAAGAGGGAAAAGGGGAGGGGAGGAGGAGAGGTTCGAGTCGTAAAGCCGAGAAGAGGCGGTCGTAAACGTCACCTCGGATGGTTCGCCGGGGCGCCGCCACCGTAGGCGTCGTTGTCGTGCGCCATTGCTGTCGTAGCTTTACGCACCCGAAATGGGATGTCGGAAACCGTTTCGCCTTTGCTTTATTTCGCACCCCTCACCCCTTTTCTCTAAAGCGGAAGAAGGGTGCTGGCAGCACGGCGTGGAGTGTGTGTTCGTGTCGAGTGTGTTCGTTGCTCAAAGTGAGCGGGGGTAAAACGCTCGTGGAGTGAGTTAAGATACGACATTGCCGAGTCAGCGACGACATCGACGACGCGACGCGTTGAAAAGACGAAAGAAATCGAGCGTCGGCACTTCTTTCTTTGTCGCCGCGCTTTTATGTTGCTGTTATTCTACCGTCCCTTTAGTCTTTCCTGCGCTGTCAGTTTTTTTTCTCGGCCTTTAGATTTGTAGTTGGAGTTGGGGGGGGGGGGGGGGGGGGGGAGGGGGGGGGGGTTGCTTTTGAGGGTCGGTAGCAATAGAGTTACTAATTAAGTTAGGCTTATAGTATCCGTAGTTCATTCCTCGATTATTTTGTGGGCGCCGCCATGTTGGGTCTTAGTGCAGAGTGGGCGAAGTTGCCGATAGTTACGATTTAGAAATACGACTTGCTTAGCTTTACATGCGGTGTCAAGAAGATCGGGCGTTATCTTTTTGCTCTCAGTCGTAGGCTGTTTTAACGTTTCTGAAGGACGGAAAAGCTTTTTAACCAACAAACAAAATGAAATGTCGTTACTCTGATGTGTTTCTTGTTTAGGTGCTCTAGGTAATAATCAACCTCTTGGTAACAGAGCTAATTATAATCATTAATTCTCTCTCGCTCTCGTCCACGATGTTTTTATTCATCACTTTTTGTCTTCATCGAGTGAGCCAGTTCCTACTCTTCACGTTAAGCGTTGACCTGAGGTACGCTACATTTACAACGTGTAACGTATTCATCGATGGAGTTTACATACCCTTAAAACACTCTCCTAACCAAAAAAATAAAATGCTACGTTTTGGGATTGGCAAGGCCTCTGCGCGTCATATCAGAAAAGAGCCGTTTCAACGTCCTCAGTAAAAAGGTGCCCTCTTGGAGTCTTATCAAGCGGCAAAGTTCTACGCGGCAGTGACTCGGGTGACGCTTTAGTTTTTTTTAGGAAACAAGTGGTGGCGTGCGCAGCTTTTTCCTGCACATTATACACGGACGTAAAATGCCGAGGGTTGTAGACGCGTGCGTGGAGGCGTCTCACATTTTACAGTAGAGAGCTACTACACAAGCTAGGAACGCACTCCAGATCCCTGTGAACCACAATGGCACCGCGCAGAAGGAGACTGAGGGAAGGGACTCTATAGTAGAGTGAACCGAAGGACGCCATGTTACCCACGAAAAAAAAAAGTGCTTCGTCATGTTTGTCGATTGTCGCTACTCGTAAATCAAGGTGCAATGTATCAAGTAGATCTTAGGATCATTGCTTGTAAAGCGCTCCATAAAAGATAGAACAAAGTTTTTTTATTAAAAAAAAAAGATTTCCAGATATGATATGACCTAACAATATCAAAATTTATCTAAATTACACAAGGCACATATGAGGAGCATATACATTTTTATATTATCTTCAACGTTTATTTGAGAAATTTGTGTAATGTTTTTCACTAGGGATTTAAGCGATCTGAAAGGGAGAACGATTAGTGCGAAAGGCTATTTGTTTGTTTGTTTTTCGCCGGTGAGCTAAGGGCCCTCAAGACCGCCCAGGGTGTTGTTACAACTAAGCGGTAGCAACATCCTCCCTCTCTTTTATTCGCTCGACAAACTCTTAGAGCGCAGGAATTCGATCGAAGCATCGTTTCCGGTAAGCACCGGCCTTGCCCGATTTTTAGTGGCTGATTTGGTTTTCCTTGATCGGGACCTATTCCTACGACAATGGCGTGCAGTTTACTCAGCTTAACGCATCTTCGTTATTGCTTTGCATGTGGTTTTCAGTGTGGCATTATTTTCTTTAACGCGCGAGCTTATTTCCTCAGTTTTCTTTTTATTTTTGTGTCATGGCCAAATACTAAAGTAGTTTTGCATAAGAGAGATATTCCTGTGGCCTGTCGTTCATACCGAAAGATATTGAGCTTGTTTTTCAGTGCGGTTGGTAGATGTCAAACCTACGATCGGCTTGTTAAGATTAAAAACTTCGACCTAATGTTAGGACTCCAGATAACCTAGCCTGTCCTAATTACAACGCAATCACCCAATTATTTTCCCAAAGAAAACAAAGTAATTTTTAGTACGTAAAGTTACACCGAGCCCTTTTGACTTGATTCATCATAGTCGGAAATACTATCTCCACACACGCAAAAAAAAAAAGAAAGAAGCTTTTTGGTGATCTTTTTTCCTTTTTTCACAGAGAGTTATACCCGTGCCACACGGGCAACTCGAATGCCATTTACAACGAATGACATTTATGTGATCGGCGAATCAGCTCGCAATCTGTCGCGCGTGGAATGCGCCACGCCCGGACCGTCGCGCGCTGATTGGCCGTCCGCTCTAATGTCATTCGTTGTAAATGGTATTCGAGTTGCCCGTGTGGCACGGGTATTAATATATCGTTTAAACAACGACCAAACAACACAAACATAGAACTTGGTTTCGCGTCATTGTTGCATCAAGCCCCGTCATTGCAAAAGATAAATAAAAATATCACGGTATAAAATATCGTCAGAATGAGCAGCTGACAAAAAAAAAAACACACACACAATAGAGAACAAACGTTTCTCATACAAAGAGAAGCCGCCGCCTCAATTGTACCCGCAGACACTGGCCAGTTAAGTCGGCGGGCAGAGGCCAAGGCTTCCCCAGTTAGTTAGAACTTAGGAGACGGTCCCCACTTCACCCTCCTTCTCTCTTTCTCATCAACAATGGAAAGAGAGAAAAGATCCCAACGAAAATAAACCCCAAAAGAAGATATTGCTGAAATACGAACAGAGCAGCGCCAAGAGGCAGCAGCCACCGCCGAGAGATTCGAGAAAATCGGGAGAACGGGAAGCGAAGATGGGAGAGACACTAACTGGGCGCATTTTCATCCCACGCGTCCGAAACATTTCCGCCAAAGTGGACTCGCGGACCCTCCGCGGAAAAAGAACCTTCTTTCCCCATTTTTCCCTCCTTTCCCCAGTCACCCTCTCCCCTTCTTCCCCAGGCGTGCCGAACATTCCCCAGCTCGCCATTGGTCAGTTTCCCGTACTCCCCCTCTCCCCATCTGTCCCCTCTCCTTTTTCCCCTTTTTGTGCGTGTGTTTTTCTTCCTTCGTCTTTTCCTCCGAGTGTAAAAAATCGATAACTTTTATATTTATAGATACACTAGCCGGGTGAACTGCTGCGTCCAGTAAGAGGGGAGAACTGGACAGCGCCATGGCGGCCATTTTGAAGCTCCTATTTCTACGCGTATATATATTTTCCATCACCCGCTGCCCTCCCCCCCTCCCCAACCTTGATTTTTTTTTTCTTCAAAGCCTTACACGTGCTCTCTTCCCCTCTCTCCCTCGCACTTGCAGAAAGCTGACGTGTCCGGTCGGCAAAAAAGCTGTTGCCTTTCTGTCGGCGTAGGCAGCCTTATAACATTGCACGCGTCAACATAAAAATACAAACACAATAGACGAATTATATCTGCTTCCTGGTTTAGGCTTAGTACCGATCCTTCTACTGCGCATGCGCGCGGTATGTGGACGAGTGCCGACATAAGCGGGACGAGAACAAAAAAAAAAAATGCCTTGCAAGCTTCTATTCGAGTGAAGCGAAAATTAAAGCAGATTATGCGCTATACGAATGCTTTACGTGTGTTCGCGTGTTTTTCGGCGACGAGATAAATGAAAGCTTAGTTTGGTGCGTGGGTTTAGCTACGCGATATTAATGGAACAACGTACGATGATGTCTTTTATGCGCAAGTTCATGAGCAAAACCTGTTTATGAGACCGGTATTCGTTTGAAAGGAAGAATGAACCTCTTGGAACAGATATGTTTTTTAGGCAGTTTACTCGCGCCTTGATCAGACGATATTTGTGATAATGTCCAACCAAACACTTCTCGTTTTTTTTTTCGTTTTTTGTTATGTTTTTTTATAATGTCAAGTGATTTTTCTGTAGATAAGGAATGCGGAATCAACGTGGTCGTGTGTTTTTTTCTTTTTTTCTCTCTTTTTGTGGAATAAGTTGTAAAAGAAAATGCATTCAGCAATATGGCGCTGCGCCCCATGCTAAGGTTAACGGCCAACAAAATTCAATCAATTCATCTCCTCCACAGTATTTCGAGACGTTCGTCCACTAAACTCGCGGCAAAACGAGAGTGACCATTCAGAAAACAAGCAATTTAGACATCCACAAGTTGCCGACTGCTAACAAGCGGCGACCAGCTGTCATTTTGTGATATCGACGCGCCGATAACGAAACCAATAATACTGCTCAGACGTCATGTTACGGAAATGCATCGCACTGTTACGTAGCCCGCTGTTTCCGAAGACTTAACCGCTACATCGCTCAGCTGAAGAAAAAAAAAAAAAAAAGACGTGCTCCAAAACAATTTATGAGTCACCTCATTTATAAATGATTTTATGTAGGTTTATGTGCAGGAGAATTCATTTCCTATTTCAGATTTTAACTATCTAAATAAAAACTGAAAGCGTTTTTCTTTTTTTGGTTTTACTGAAGTTTTAAAAAGAAGGTTACTATTGATTAACATTAGACAAAGAATTTCGCGATATTTCTAAAATTATTTTTATGAATATAGATTCTTCCCTAAAGTCAGTTGCTTTCATTCGTTTTTAATAGTCTTTGCGTCTTTTGAAGCCGGCTATATTTTCTATTTTCTTTTAATTTCTTGTTCTTAGAGAGAAAAAAAATCAAATTTCTTCGTTTATTTTCGATTATTGTTATTTTCGGATTTTAGTGACTGTATAATATCATCTCATCCAAAAAGTTCACATTTTTACTTTTTTTTTTCATTATATCTGCATCTCCGCTGCATGCGAGTTAGCATTCCCTGCAAAGTATACGGGTAACTATCCGACAACGTGGCGGATAAAATCCAAGTGTTGCTACCGACGACGACATACAGTGTATGTCCCATCGCCGTCCAAGTTAGGGTTGATCCTCCGCGCACGCGCGCGCCACAAACCGCACACGAGCATTCGAAAAGCTTCTCTTCCGATCTCAGCGGAACCTTCCTAGGAATCGACTCCTATCACTACGATATGACCATGACTCGACATTTTTTTATCTTCCGCTATCGTCTCCAGCCTTTCGGCTCTACAAGTTAAAAAAAAACTGCAACGGCGAGGCAGTTTGGGTTCAAGAGGAGCCGCCGGGCTACGTGCCTCTCGTACATGCACCCCCAGTGACACCCGAGGTATACTAATAAAACAAAATGGCGGTGTCTTCGTGTTTCTTTTAAAACACGAAGATGGGGAGGTTTGTGTTCTGCGCGTTGAGTACAACTTCCAAGGGTGGTGTGCTTGCTCTTTTTTTATTATTATTATTACTATTACGGATGGTCACGTGACCAAGCGAGCTTACGTCACGAACCTGTCACTGAGTGACGACGTCGCGCACTTAAGGGTCTGCGTGCTTTGCACATTTTTTTTTTTTCGGCGAGGAATTCCTTAGTGGGAGTCAACATGGCGCCGCGTCCTTATTAAAGGGCGCCAGTGTCACCAGTTGTTGCTGCAAGAAATCAAAATGTAACCAAAAAATCAAAAACACAGACACACACACACACACCAACCTGACACTCCAGAAGCAGCCAATCAAAAACGTGGACGTTGTTTTTTGTTATGTGTTTTTTTCGTCAAAAGTTGACAATACGTGCATTAAAAAAAAAAAGGATGTTCTATTATTACCGACACTGTAAGAAATGTGGAGTTCTTGTAAGTTTCTGATCAATGAGAAAGCGGTGTGTTAGTGCTGAATTCAGTGATCATACTTCAAATGCAAATCTCCGCATTTCTTAAGATGTCGTTGATTATGGCAGTGACGCCGGCTGCAGGGAAGGGAAAGGGAGAAATTTAACCAATCAATTGCGGTCTGACGAGTTCCAAACAATGTCTGACCCGCTCTGTGATTGGTCCACTTCGCTCGCCTTTCCCTCTGGCAGGAAGCTAACCGTGGACATTCCACTGATTCCTCATATTCTCTTTACAACAAAAACCTTCAGCTGTTATGTGACGCATCAGGAAATAGATATGTGTACACTGTGTTTGTTAGAAAAAAAAGGTGCCGGACCAATCAAAACAGCGAGTGAACACGTGATGTTTCGCTCATTCCATTTTTTTCTCAGTGTTAATGTTCCAAGCGTTCCTGCGCTCAAGACTGTCTTGAACCAATCAACTGTTCTACGAGTGTCTCTTTTTTTGTGCCTCAGTTGTTCGAACTCTGATGTGAATTGTGGTTGTGTTTGTTTGGCAGTGTTCGCGGCATCTTGATTAGCTGATGTTACGATGTCGCTTTTCATATTTTCTTTCCTGTGTGCGCGTGTGTGTGTTTGAGTTTGTCGCGATCCTAACTCAAACACTTTGTGAAATGGAAAGGAAACTTGTAGCTTCCACTGGACTGCCGCTACGAAAAAGCAAACACCAAGAGAGACATACAACACACGACTTCAAAAAAAAAAATCAAAATCAAACAGCCGCAACGCAACGCGACGAAACCAACTCAGGGGTTTAATTGTAGTTCTGTACAGTTGCTGTAGTTACTGTATCGCGTCCGTAGATTTCTTTTTGTTGTGTGTGACTTTGAACAGAAAAAAAAGAACGTGTGTGCGAGAAAGTCATACTGAGCGAGTGCAACTAAAACTCCTGAACGTGTCGACTTTTGACGGCTTAATTTTTTTTAATGTTTTTATTCGAAAGATTGTCTCATTTTTCGCTCGTTTAAAGTACTTTGCGTCAATCTCTGCCTTAGACAGCACTACGGTAGGTGACAAAAATGGTGCACGAAAATCTCACATAATATAAAATTATTATTTGGTGTGTATTCGTTTCTTTATTATCTATATGCCATCGAATTTGGCGTTTGACAAGTCCTAGACAGTACACCCTTTGTTTCTCGATTCGTCAGCCATTTAAATAAGCACGTGACCATGAGGTCGCATATATACATATTCAAGATATATACATAATGGAGGAATAGGCAGAACAGATTGAACGTTGTGTGAATGCCCCTTTTACCCTGTACGCGATGAGAGAGAGCGAGAGAGAAAGAAAAGGGGGAATGTGTTTTTTATATACATGACATATATATAAATATATATATATATATTATAAATAGAGGAGATGATATACACATGCCTTTCTTGAGTTGGACGTCTGAGCGGTATATAAGCCTCCGGTTTCGGTCCCGCCACCAAATTTGGAACAAGTATTCCTTAAGGTTCCATACGGGTGATATTGTGGCGGTTCGGCCGGAACCAGCGGCACTCCTTGCAAAATCAAAAACGAAACAAACAAGTTATAACGACCTTTCCACGTTTTTAGTATTTCTTTTCATTCCGAGAAACAAAAAGTCTCGAACATAATCAAAACACACATCTCGCTTCTGTACTAGAAAACGTAACACCACCAGTCACGCAAACGCACCCAGTGGACGAAACGTGGCGCCGGGCGAACCCCGATAGCCGCGAGGGCGCCGTCAACTGAAGTAATCGGCGCACTCCTATTGGGCGCCGTCTCGAGCCACGTGACACGGAGGTCGCCATGTTTACGGCCGAGGGGGAGAACGGTGTCTCCAGCTGCATTGTTTACGTGGAATGTCCTGGGTCTGCGGAGTTGACGCTACCCTTGCGTGGTGTTACTACTAAAAGTGATTGTTATTTGATGTGGCTTTTCGCTGTGAGCAGTCAATTATGAAGCTGTATTCTATTCAGAAAAAAAACCCTTGGAAATTGCAATGTTTTTATTTAAAATCTTGTCGAGTAAAAAGAAGAAAAATGATATCAACGTGCAGCTCGTAATAAATCTTTAGACATAGGCATATTTCAAAATTTTTAAATTCGTGACAAAAATTTAGGTCAAGTGCACTTCAACACTGCCCGAATGGGCTTCTGATCTTTAGAAATACTGCGTCATTTGAAGGCTCCAGCATTGAAAGCCATACTGTGCTATCTGAGTTAACATCATCCTCTGATCGCTCTTTCTGTAAACAAAATGTGGCCGAAGTTGTGTGTCTTTTGTGTTTCGTGTTTTTGTGAAGCAAACGAAGTAGTAAGAACAAGAAGAAAAAAAAAAAAAGTCCGCAAGGCGGCGGTGGGGTCGGCGCACGCGAAGCGGGCGTGCGTGCCAAGCTACAAACGACCCTCCGCCGCGCCTAAAAGATGCACACATTTCGTCTGTCCCTTTTTTTAATAGCCGAGAGGAGAGAACCTAGTTCTCGAACCGCAGCAAACACAAAATCAAACTGCTCCATACACGCGCCTAACGCAGACAAACACACGAGACAAACAAACAAGCTCACAGACGCCTCCCCTAACAGACCGTTCCGTGCATTCCTTTCCAACCCCAGACCCACATGGTCGCGTCCCGCCTTTACGGGGTCACGTGACCTCGAATCAAGGTTCCCTTAAACCCAAGTGTTCACCTTTAAGGCGGCAGGCATCCCAATTTCTAGGTCAGTATAGCATTCTAGCCACAAGGGCTGCGGAGGACGCCGTGCCAGCTCTAGCAAATCAACTACGTCCGTTACGCGGCTGAACCGAGACGGGCAGAAGGGGCGAACGCGTCGGTAGTACTTCCATTCCTGATACAGACAGACAAACATAAACAAAACCCACAATCGCGCGAGCTTGGAACGAACCGACGTCCACCCTCGTTCCCAGTTCCCCGATCTAGGATGACTCTGGTGCCTGCTGGAAACTACACACAGCGTCTCCTCTTCCCCTCTCTCTTCCCTACCTTCCTCCTTCCTCTTTTTTTTCTTTTCATTAAAACAAAATATTTTTTTTTTTGTTCTTCCAGCTTACGACTCAGTTTCTTCCTTTGTTTTAACTGAGCGAGAAAGCCTCGAGAAGTCACAATTTGCTTTCGTCCGATATTTTGTGTAACGTCACGGCGTCACATCTGTAAATATTGTACAGCGTTGCAGTTTCGACGAGTGGGAAAGGTCTACCGGAAGTTGGAGGTGAGGGCGTACAGTCTCGGAGGTCCAAATTGTACACAGACGCGGGGGATTCGAACTGTGCGCTCCTTGTAAATACACCGTGGCGGAGAGTTCGCCTCAGATGAAAAGTGGTGGTGGTGGTGCGTAACGGGCAGATGGGGAAACGGCTCACACTATTTCGCACCCGAGCCGTCCGCCATATTGTGTACGCACCGCAGCCAGCCTTCCCACTCAACACCGTGACGTACTCTTACTTTTTTTTTTGAAGACACGAAAGTTTAGACTGATTTTGTTTCTAAAACACACGTAACCCTGGGTTTTGAACCCGGGGTTTTTGAAGAATAGTTACTGATTTAACCGATTAAGCAAAGCTAGGGTGCGTCCTACCGGCGGTGCTGAGCGGAGGAAGGGGGGTGGCCAGATTGTAAAACAATCCGCATGTTGTGCGAGCTTTCCTCAATCCGCGAAACCTGTCCGCCACTCGTAAATTGTCTTTGAAAGAAAAATAGTAGCATTCTCGAATGCCTGCAAAACACCTTGGAGTCGCCAGGCTCGCTCGGTGCAGCTGCCTTAAGCTACTCTCAATATTGGTTTTATTTATACTTTCGTATTTATTTACGTGTATTTTTTGTTAACGTGCCTTCCCTAAACCCAGCGTCGTCATCGGTTCCACGGGTCTGTATAAAATGTAAATAGAGTATCTCACCCTCCGTCAGAGGCAACAGAAGTGCCAAGGCCCAGTGTGCACCGATTGACAAAAATCAAAATCCCGTCTCCCCAAATCCCCTTTTTTTCCCATTTGTTTTCTTCGTTGTCGTAAGCGCTTTACGCGAACCTTTGTACATTCCCCTTTTTGCCCCTTTTTTCGCTTGTTCTCCAACAAGACAACTACACGAGTCGTCTAGGAGGACTGCGAGCGAGTCGTATATTTTCCTTATTCGCCCTTTTCCCTCTCCCGAACACGACCTATACCTGTCCCGGTTGGGGAACTGGGAACCGACGAGACTCCCCCCGACATTTTGTTTTTGCAAGTATATAATCGAATGCATCTTCACCGTGTACGAAAGAGGACGAACTTACCCGTACTCCCTCCCCTTTCCCCACTTCAAACGCATCAACCAGAAATTTTTAATTTCAAAGGGTTTCAAGTGTTTACATTCTGTCCCTTAGTCGGTATTCCGAAACATACCTCACGTGCATCTCGTCTCAATTTTTTTTTTCATGTTTTTATTTCTGAAGTGTTTGAAACTGTATGTGATCACCTCGCCTGTCATGCGAGTTTATAAACTTTAATATTTTTGTTTTTTGTAGTTTGATCTCTGGCGTACGTTTTGGACCTGACCATTTTCCGTCGTTGCTTTTGAATCTCAGTTTTGTACGCCTTTTGGGCATCGCCGCATTGTCGCACTTTTGTTGTGTACGACGTTTCATTCAGATCTTTTTGGATGTTTTTGTTAAGCCTCTGTCCACATGTTCACCTCAATTCGTGCTCGGAAAACCTTTTGTTACGACGAGACAAAACTTTGTGTTCGTTGATTGAGACCTGTGTAGAATTTCTCGATTTTCTTTGAGATGTTTTTCTTTTCTTTTAATCTGCCCGTCGTTCCGCTACCACTTCGAACGTTGTATATGTGTGCACTAACTTTGGGCCGTAAGTCTGCTACCCGAAAGCGTCGAAGTGTTAGCATGTGTGCAACAGTCAAAACCAAAGATGGAGGCAACACAACAAGGACAGCATCAAAAGGAAAGTGAACAACACACGTGCTTGTGCAACTTTGTTTACTTCATTCAATTCGTTTTTTTTACACGTTACTTAGTATTCATGAACTGCTCTCGTCAAATGCAGCAGAGACGAAGAATGCATGCCCCACCCACCCCTCCCCACCCCAAACCCTACTTCCTATCCAGATACAACAAGGTGATAAGAGTGCGAGATTGAGATAAATAAAAAAAGGAACTCTTTACCCTTGAACATTTTCCCGCGAAGTACAGAAGTCCCTTCTTTCCCTAGTGTTCATTGCTTGTGTTTTGAAGTCAATAAAAGTGTGACATAAGAATGTACGTGTTTGAAAAAAAAAAAAAAGTGTCATCTGCTTCTTTTTCTTTCCCTCACCTAGCCACATCCTGATGGCTCGGCCTGCAAAAGTTCCGGGCCGCGAATTCCCAGGTGTCGGGTTCGAACCCATGACGAGATGCCGGTAGTCAGACAAATGCAGTAGAGTTTTTTTTTTCGTGGCAGCGCAATTGTGGAGGAAGCTGAATAATGGCTCCTTGGCAAAGTACAGGGAGTTCCCGAGAAAAGAGAACCGTGTTTTTTTGGCCCAAGTAAATAAACTATGCGGCGCAGAAAGCTCAAACTTCGTGAGAATGTGACGCTAGGGTTTGGGATAGAACGCCAAAGTTTGAGAACACGACTTTACCTGGATCAGGTGATAATTGAGGAAAAACGAAATTTCTTTATGAGCCAACGTCCAGCTAAGCCCAATATCGTCAAAACAAGAATTGACGTTGTGGACACTTGTGGCGTTTAAATAAGTAAAGAACACTTGCCAGCAAGAAAGAGAATATTGTTTTCTCCCTTGCTGACAAGTTTTTTTTTTTTTTCTTCACTGAAAGAGATGCTACAGGAGCCTAAACTATGTCATTTCACGTTCGATATTAAGGCTAGGTGCTAGTGGGCGCATAAAGAGATTTTGTTTTTTTCTCAATTATCATTTGATTCAAGTAACGTCATGTTCGCAACCCATCGCGTCTCATCCCAACCATTATTCTCACGGCGTTTGAGCTTTCTGCAATGCATAGTTATATTTACCGGGCCAAAAAACACGGTTCTCTTTTCTAGACAACTCCTTGTAATTCAGAATGATTTGTAGAGTGCTACGTCACGGAATCGTTGCTCAGCTGCAGCTAGAATAGCGCTCCCGCAAGAAAATACCATTCGCGTGTTCCATACAAGTTTGGTAAGCGCTGTACATTGCGAGACACTGCTAGCGCAAACAGGACATGGACACCATTTCTTGCATTTAACTTCGAAAGGGTATTGGCGAGTACCAAATGTTTTCACTTAGGTAAGTATCCCACTTGAGTAATTTACACCACACAGGTAGTTTTGATGGTAACCTTTCGAGTTTAAGGGCATAAAAAAGAAATGTGTATATACAGGCGATTGCCTGTTTGAGTTAATAGTACCGCGATGGTACATTTAGCCTACAGTCAATAAATCTCTAGCTTTTTTATAAAGTATTCCTTAAGACTTAGCGGGGCCGGACGAGATGTGTTCAGTCCGGTATGAGCACGACTGAATGTCCCTAGTTCGTACTTATATTTAGAACGACATTTACAAAATGCCTAGAGCGTTGCTGATGCTTTTTATGAAATCAATGTGCCATGCACTGCTCGATTTCTGCAAAAGTATAATCAGGTGATACATAGGCCACTTAAGGACCAAGAAGAAAGAGGCACACAAACCATGTTTTGTTTACAAAACAAAAATGCACAGCTATAAGTTCAAATTGAAGAGAAAAGAAAGCTGTACAAATAAGGAAATAGACAATAAAACATTACAACGTATTAAAACAAAATCGACCACTGTATGACAAGAGCTGCTAAGTTGTCATCACTTCTATAAAAAAAAAAAAATGTCGCTCCTCATTTCGTTGCTGTCATGGACGTGGCCAGGAGTTATAGATTAAATTTAGGTGGTGAATTGGCTATAAGTGAAAGGAAATGCAATAAATGAAATGAAAAGCATTTTTAGCACATGCTACGGGCTCGATAAAATCACGCCAGGTTAAGGGAAGTTTGAAAAACATTAAAAAAAACAGTTGTGCGGCACAATGGCTGAAAATATCATCAGTCAGCAAACACTCATTAAAAAAATCCTCTATAAAAAAATTAAAAAATGCTGAGGTAAAGGTTTATGTCGCGAGGGCCCTTTCTGTTTATGATTGGTTCAGTGACGCTAGGACACGTGCAGGAAGATGGCGAACACCATATGATGGTCCGCTTTTGACCATGTTTGATTGGTCCAATAAGCTCGTAGCGTCGGCTGTGTCTGGACTTAAGGTGAAACGAAGTACAGGGTGTTCCCGACAAAAGAGAAGCGTGTTTTTCGGCCCGAGTAAATAAACTCTGCATCGCAGAAAGCTCAAATTCCGTGAGAATGTGTCGCTAGCGGCTGGAATAGAACGCGAAAGTTTGAGAACATGACGTCATATGGTTAAAAGAAAAACTGAGAAAAACAAAATTTCTTCATAATCTGACATCCACCCAAGCCTCAATATTCATCAAACCAACAAATCACATTGCGGGCGCCTGTAGCGTCGATATTGGTGGGAAAAAAAGTTCAGCAAGATAAAAAACGATATCCCCTTTGTTGCTGACAAGTGTCTTTCACTGAAATAAATCCCACAAGCCTCCACAATGTCAGTTCTTGTTTCGACGATATTAGGCTTAGGTGGACGTCGTTTCATAGATAAATTTTGTCTTTCTCGATTATCTTTCACGTCATAATCTCAAATTTAGCCGTTCTATCCCAACCGCTAGCGTAACATTCTCACGGAGTTTCATCTTTCTGCGATGCATAGTATAGTACATTTGCATGGGCCGAAAACACGGTTCTCTTTCCTTGGGAACACCTTGTATAGTCTGAAGCATGCCAAAAAAAACCAAAAAAAAAACCGATGGGTTGCGGTTAACCTTATGATATGATATCACAGATTATGACTGTCAATATGATAAAATCGCAGCACCACTGCGCATAAATTGGATGGCCAAACACAAATCCCCTAGGTACGAAAAGTAATCATCTGTATGCTTTCTCTCCGGTGCGCCACGCTCGTCTTTCTTTATACTTTTTATTTCCTTTTTGTCTTAACTGTTTCAAAATAGCATACGGCAGTCTTAAAGGGATGGCGTTACTTTCCCGCAAAGAGGGCTTTAGCCACGCTATGCGGCTGTCAGGGCTGGTTCGTACATGCATCGCAGCTCTAATCAACAATAGTAACATCGATAGTGCAGCGCTGACTTGAATCTAATACCGCCGTCGGACGGGCACATTGAAGGCCTTCAGAACGAACTCCTTTAAAAATCGGTGAATTAGCTCGCGATCTTGCGCTTGTCGCGGAGTTTGTTCTAAAGGCCTTTAACGTGCGCGTGTGACAGGTGTATAACTTAGCACAGGTGTAGAGAGGGGTAAGCATTACACCAGCAACGTCAGCGCTACTTCCGGCGCTGACTACTAACGCCTAGGTAACACTGTGGTATGTGTGTGAACAGGTCTTTAAGGTGCCGATAACCCGAACAAGAATGGCGGCATTGAGGAATTACAGGAATGTCGATTCTTTCGCATAAACTCGTACGACCTTTTCCCACTAAACACGCATTGGACAAACGCTGTGTGTAGGCAAGCCAAACACACGTGGTTAGTAACACCCAGTAACTCTTCAGTGTCACGAACAAACAAAGAAAAAAAAACATTTAGAAGAATGTATAGTTGGGCGAGTTGGTGGGAATTCATCGAGGAACCAGCGTGAAAACACGAGGACATAGAAGTCCCGTGTGTTTCGTCTGTATCCTCGTGTTTTCGCGCTGTTTTTATGGAAAAAAAACAGGAATGTGAAACACTGACACTACCAAGGATTACTCGGATCTCGGTCGAGCTGTTTTAGTTATGCTGGTGTGGAGTGTAGATCTTTTGTTTGCCACGTAGGACTAGCCCACCGTCAGCATATGGTTTGATCGTGCACTTTGGTCTGCAACTAGACGTCGAAGTGACCGCCAACAAGGGACCGGAAAACCAGGGTAAGTATATTTTTCTAATGTTCACCCTAATCAATCATTTTTTTTTACAATACATTGGGGTGGTGTGGCATAATTAGCAGATACAAAAAGGAGAACTAGTGTCGAGCCGAAACCGAGCCGAACCAAAAACCGGAATCGAACCGGTATTTTTTAGCCGAACCGCAACTGAACTTAACATAAGTCTTCGCCGCCATCTTGGAACTGACCTAGAACTGAACCGGAAAAAAATAACGGTAACCAGTTCAAAACGGTTCACGGTTTTTTTCTTTTTTGTTTGTATCGCAAAATAAATATTTGCGAATAAGAAATTCGCAGCTGTATTTCTATGTATTGATCAAAATGTCATATACAGAAGTGCAATGTATGAGAAATTGTAGGTTTTCGTGGCGCTTTTGTAATGGCACTATGATTAATTATGTGTCACGTGGTCAGGTGGCGTCATGGTGTCAAGACATACTGTCACAAATCACAATTGATGAGGCGACGAATAACTGAAGGAAACTAAGCGTTTGATTGAGCGAACTTGTTCCCAGAACAAAGGAGATGAAGGTCAGCGTCACAGGAGTCCATGGCGGCGTAATAGCAGGCAGCAGCGCACTGGGGCGAGACTGACTCCGGTTTGCCACAGCTCCTTGTGTACACGCGCGGGCTTCTGAAACATTCGGTGTAGAACGGTCGGTGCGTAGAATATTCGCAACTCGATCAGACGACAAGGTTTTCGAACCTACGAGAACGCTAAATTGAAAGAATAAATAAAAGAAGCTTCCATTCCCATGTACCGAACATGGGGCCTCCACGCGAAAGCCAAGCACAGTAACTATTCGGCCACACACGCGCTCGCTCAGCAACTCGCGTGGCATTACTCCCCACTTTGAAAGGCGCATCGTGTCGATGCAACGTGCGAGGAAACAAAACAGAAAACAAACAAAAAGAACGGCAAACTACGAAGGCTTCTGAAACACAGTCGTATCGAGCGTAGTAAAAAAACGCGGTTCACGGCTCTATCAAGCGTAGTACCGCTTGAGGCGCACGACGTGGACGACGTTCGGTCGTGGAGGGCGGTGTGATGATGTCCGTGTTCCGTAGAAAATAACCTCGTAGTTCAGATCCCCGAGTCGACGAGGCACTTTGTAAAGCCCGAAGTGCCGTTTTTAGAGCTACTCACTGAGACCGCGGCGGCCGAGCCGATATCCACACCCATACCCTGTCTCCGAGTTGGAAGTGGGCGTCGCGGCGACGAAGGTGTACCGGCGAACGTCAACACGTTGTTGATCCTGAAGTCGGAGTCCGGCAAGCTGCCGAGCCTCCGCTGCTTGCTGGATTACCAACTGGGCGTCGCCAGTTCCGTAGTCTGCTGGGTCGTGGGGTAACATTGCCTCGAGCATCGTTGTCACCTTTCTGCCATGCACCAGTTGGAATGATGTCATTCTGCTGTTTTTTTTTTTTTTTTTGGCTGCAGTTATGTAGGCACACGTGACGTACGGCAAAACTTCGTTCCATGTCTTGAGTTCAACGTCGACGTACTTAGCGAGCAAGTCGGCGATGGTCTTGTTGGGCCGCTCCGTCAGTCCATAGGTGTCCGGGTGGTATACCGTGGTTCGATGGTGTTCGGTGTGGCTCAGACAAAGTATCACCAGGGTCAGCTGCGTCATGAATGATGACCCCACCCCCCCTCCAATCTGTAATGAGTACCTGGGGAGCACCATGACGAAGAACAACCAACCGATTCGTTGGTAAACTTTGCCACTTCCACGGTTGTTCCAAACGGAAGGGCTTTTTTCTCGGCGTACCGGGTTAGGTAATCGGTGGCTACAATTATCCAGTGGTTTCCAGACGTCGACAGTGTAAAAGGACCAAGCAGATCCATTTCAATCTGCTGGAAGAGTGCGGTCGGGGGAGCGGGAGACCTGCCGGCTTCGTCGGCGGCTTCTTGCTTCGCTGGCACTCGTGGCACGATCGTGTGTGGGTTTAGCGTCTTCGGGAGCTTGGACCAGTAATACCTCTCACGAATTTGAGCCAGCGTACGTCTGCAGCCAAGGTGTTCAGACGCTGGGTCGTCCTGGCAGGCTTGGAAGACCTCCTCTCTAAGATCGTTAGGGATTACCAGCAGCCATGGCGAGCTACTGTCTCCGAAGTTCTTTTAAAATACACTGTTGTCCAATGGCGAAGGTCGGCAGGGCTCTCGAGAAGACACGGTGGATAGTACCCCCTCGTCCTTCGAGGTGCTGGATCAGCGCACGCAGCTCAGGATCGTCTCGTTGACGTCCTGCCCTGTAGGCGGTGTTCACTGCGTCTAGGAAGCACTCTTCGCCGTTGTCGTCGCTGCTGCTGGAAGGTGTCTCGAAAGGGGCTCTGGAAAAGCAGTATGAGCCGCTGTGCTTGCGACCTGACTTGTAGACCACAGTCACGTTGAACACTTGTAGTCGGAGACTCCATCGAGCGAGGCGTCCTGATGGGTCCTTGAGGTTCGCAAGCCAAAAGAATGAATGGTGATCCGTGACTACACGGAACGGACTCCAGTACAAGCATGGAAGAAACTTCGTGATTGCCCAGACGACCGAAAGACATTCTTTTTCAGTCGTGGAGTAATTTTTCTCCGCCTTGGACAGTGTCCGACTTGCGTAGGCGATGACTTGTTCGGTGCCTTCTGGCACTTGAACCAATACCGCACCAGGTCCTGCGTTACTTGCGTCCGTGCGAATCTCTGTGTCCGAATTCTGATCGAAGTGCCCAAGAACAGGAGGAGTCTGGAGTCTTCAATTCAGCTTGTCAAATGCCTCCTGCTGATCCTTGGCCGATTCTAACTTCTCGGCGTCCTTCGGGAGCTTTGTGAATGGTGTGGAAATCTTTGCGAAATCGCGAACAAAGCGCCGATAGTACGCACATAGTCCAAGGAATCTTCGCACGGCCTTCTTGTCTGTCGGCGCTGAAAATGCCACGACGGCGCGAGTCTTCTCTGGGTCTGGGCGAACGCCATCGTTGCTAACCACGTGGCCTAGGAACTTTTGTTCGTCATAGGCGAACCGACACTTCGTTGGCTTCAGGGTGAATCCGGCGGTCTGTATGACTTGGAGAACAGCTCGGAGTCCTCGCAATTGCTCCTCGAAGTGACTTGAAGACACAACGACGTCATCAAGGTAGATAAGGCAGCTCTGCCATTTCAGTTCTGCCATTGCCGTGTCCATGACGCGCTGGAAAGCTGCTGGTGCCGTGCATAGTCAGTAGGGCATCACCTTGAACTCGTGCAGTTGATCCGGTGTGACGAAGGCTGTCTTCTTTCGGTCCCGTTTTCTGACTTCGTTCTGCCGGTAGTCGCTCTTCAGGTCCATTGATGAAAGGTATCGAGGGTGGCGCAGCCGGTTTAGCGTGTCGTCCATGCGGCGGAGTGGATAGATGTCTTTCTTCTTCATCGCGTTCAGCTGCCGGTAGTCCACGCAGAAACTAAGCGTTCCGTCCTTCTTTTTTGCCAGTTCGACTGGAGGGGCCCACGCACTGCTTGAAGCCTGGATTATGTCGTCGTTCAGCATCTTTCGAACTTGCTCCTGGATGACCTCGCCTTCTTCTACGGAGACTCTGTACGCGATAGATGAACAGGGAGCACGTCGTCTTCGGTAGCGATGAGGTGCTTCGCAACGGCGGTTTGGCGCACCTTTGACGACGTCGTAAAGCAGTCGCTGTATTCGGTGAAAAGGTTCATCATCTGCCTTTGTTTCGAGCCCGGAAGCTAGGGGTCAATGTTTAACTGCACAGGCGACGTACTCTTTTGCTGAGTTCGCAAGGATTCTTTAGCAATCGTGGCGATATCGGCGGAGTTTCAGAGTTCCTCGACGTGGCCCATTGCAGCATCCTTCGTGAGGTGTTGCGTTTCTTGTCGGAAGTTCACTACGAGAACCATAGCGCGTCCACCCTGAAGTTCAGTGACCCCCTTGCGACGCGTATTCCTCTTCGCAGGAGCAATTGAATGTTGCCTTCCAAAACAACTTCCAAACCAAAGCAACACCTGGCTGGCGTATTAAGGTGTCCTACGGCGTTTCGAATTTGTGGTCCACCCCAGGGCGTCGTAACTTTTTGGAGGCGGCGAGAGAGCCTCCCACTCAAGACTGGGTAGTCTGCTCCGGTCTCCGCGAGGGCCGATGCGTCGTGGCCGTCTATAACAACGTTTAGGTTGTTGGGCACCGTTGCAGGAGAGTCGTTGCGATGCGCAGCGTCGGGAGAGTGGGAGCGCTCCGACGTTCTAGGAGGCTCTTTACTTCGGTCGTCTTCGGCAACGTCACCTCCAGGCGTTGCCGCACCTAGTTTTCCCGGCGACGCATGGAAGACATGTATGCATTTAATTGCATTATAATCATGTTCTCTCGGCGGGGTCGTGGCGCCAAAGACGCTGAACGTCGTGGCGATGGTGAGCGGGATTCACGGCGAAGAGACGGCGTTGAGAAGGGCGAGCGTCAGAGGTACTCCTCGATGTCGTGAGGGCGTTCACCGTACCTCGGGCGTGGGTCGTTCGGGTGGAACCGACGCAGCCAAAGTCGACGGTAGGGGAATCCACGTTAGATGTGGTAGGCTTTCCCGCAGTGGTAACAGAGCGGGCGTCGGTCGGCCGTTCATACGTCGGTCTTTCTCGGCGAGGGCCCTTCCGGGCGAACGTATTGGGCTAGTTCTTCCTGGCGTCGAGGATATTCCGGCATTGGGACGTCTCTTCGGTGTGGCGCCGGGGCTTGGCGGGGGGAGTTCGGGGCGGTCGTTGGGCCACGGCGGCGTAGCTCACCGTCAGCTGCCCTGGCGCCACCGTGGTGACAGGAACCTCTGGTTGGAGCGCCCGATGCACTTCTTCGCGGACAGCCTCGGTGATAGAGAGGGCTGACGAACGACTAGCGGTTGGCAGCGACCTTCGCAGGTACTCCCGAACTACGTCCCGGATAATTTCACGGATGTCCGGCGCACCAGGAGCGTTTTCGCCGCTAAGCAGCGTGGATGCAGCGACGCTTGGATGCCGCTGATAGTGGGAAGTGCGCGCTTGGAGGGCACGCTCGATGTTAGTTGCCTTAGTGACGAAGGCTTCAACGGTTGCCGGCAGGCTGCGGACGAGGTCTCCAAAAATGTCGTCCCTCACCCCGCGGATGAGGACCCGCAGCTTCTTGTCATTTGTGGCTTCTGGGTCGGCACGGGCGCTCAGGCGCCGGGCATCTTCCACGAAGCTCGTCACGCTTCCGTTTGGGTCTTGGGTTTGAATCTGGAGAAGATTCTCTGCCTTCTCCCGTCGCTGTTGGGTGGCGAACGTCCGCTGCAAGTCAGGCACACAAATGTCCCACAACGTAAACGAAGCCTCGTGGTTCTCGAACCAGTGCCTCGCAGCACTCTCCAGCGCAAAGTAGAGGTTCTGCAAACACTGCTCCACAGTCCATTCGTTGTGGCGAGCCACCTACTCGTAGTGTTGGATCCATTCTTGAATCCAACACCACTACGCCGTGGAAGGGAGTCGGCGTACCAGAAGCGGCGGGAAAATAGGCGATGGAAGGGGCGCCGGTATCTGCTGAGACATCGTCGTCTTCTTGGTCATCGACTTCTTGGCAGGGCTGTAAAAGTTACTTCAAAAATGTATCTAAGATACAGTTACAGTTATACGAAAGGGTACCTAGGTACGTACCTAGGTACTGGCTTAAAAATGTACTTAGGTACCGGTACAGTTACTTCAAAGATAATTTTTTTATTCATTTTCCCCCAATTTGTCAAATATATTGGAAGTAAAGCTTTTGATAGTAAGGATACACGCAAAAACGAGTTTGATAAATGTGCTTTTTTTGGTGTTAATGTGATGTCCTCACGTGTGTTGAGTCCTCACGTGCCTTATCTCCACGCTCCGATTGGTTTACCGAGGCCACAGCTTCCACTTCCACTTCCGTGTCACGCCGAAACCGCCGAGACTTGCTTGTTGACGTTCTTGCCCTCAGAGCCGGTGCTGTCGTCGACGGGCCCAGAAGACGTCAGCCGCATGAAAAAACGCATAAACCGAGTGCATATGCACCTAACCTTCGCGACGACGGGCAAAAGGCTGCAAGCTTCCTAGCTTTTTGTTTCATTTCATTAATCGGAAGAAAAATAAGCTTCCTTTTTTTTCTTACGGAACTTTTTCAGTTTTGATATCTGCAAAATTTGAGTTCGATTTATTGAGTGGAAACTGTATTATATACGCGATGTTACATTACTTTACGACTGTCATTATAATTTATTTTCAATTATATTTTTTATTGTATTTATGGCATGCAGAAGAGAGCCACAACCAGGACAAGATACAGGCAACAGAAACTGCGCGCATGTTTCAAGTGATTTCCCTCCTTGCATAGCTGCCAGAGGAACTTCAAACATGCAATCAAGTCGAATTCGGTTTGAGATGAATGAAGGAGGTCACTATTTTCTCTAAACGGAGTTATGAAGCGACTCAATAAACTGGTGCCGCTAGAACGGCATCCCTAATCCACCGTTCGCTCAAATGAACACCGACATTCGCTAAAGTGTCGTTCGATGAAACATCATGGGCGGGGCTTCGTTCGCTAAAACGTCTTTCGATCAAGTCAGTGCCTCTAAGGTTGTACCCAACTGAATGGTGATCTCGGCACATGGTATTGTGCTAATACTTCAAGATTTATAGTTTCTACCATTTCGACGAAGTGTATAAAAAAGTACCCGTAAAAACGTAACTTCACTTAGTTACAAGTTACTAGAAAACGTACCTAAGTTATAGATACAGACACCGAAGAAAGAAAGTACCTAGGTTTGTACCTCAGGTACAATAAAAGTACCTAGCTATAGCTATAGATTTCCAGTTACTTGTACATAAATACATTACAACCCTGCTTCTCGGGTAAAAGTCGAAACTCAGGGGGTGCGCCGGCTGGCACGGCTTTCGTGCTCGTCGACGGGGATCAGCTTTCCGGGACTTGAAAAAGATCGAGCCCGACAGATCTTCTCTAAGGTACGTTTCATTGGCATAGAATGCGGCACCCCGCACCTCCACCACAATGTTACGAATGACAATTGATGAGGCGACGAATAACTGAAGGAAACTAAACGTTTAATGGGGCGAACTCGTGCCCCCAACAAAAGAGAAGATGACTAGCGTCGCATGCGTCGATGGCGGCGTAACAGCAGTTTCGAGCGCTGGAGCGAGACTGACTCCGACTCACCACGCGTATACCCTTATGTACACACGTGGGCTTCTGGAACATATGTGACTGAGGCAAACAAATGGACGTTGAATTGTATAAAGAATACATTTTTTATGTTAATGTAGATTTGATTTTACTGTTTCGTCGAAAATTGAATGACGCATTTTATTATTCGTAATACCTACAAATAAAAGTGAACTGTACTCACGATAAAAAATGTATGCAGTATAGTTAGTGGTTTCACGACAAACAATGCGGAAAACATACGATCAATTTAGCACTTCAAACCGGTTCCAACCGGTTTGAATCATTATTTTTGCTCCCGGAAACTGAACCGGAACTGAACCGGAAGCTGTAAACCTGAAACCGAACCGAGCCGATCAAAATTTTGATTCAACACTCGGGAGGACTACAGTCAATAAAATATCATTTCATTGGGTTGTTCGTGTCTCATAATCGTTCCAAATAAACGACGAATCACACGGTCAATACACAAGACCATGTATAATCGGTCTATTCATTTACAATCTTCCGTATTTCATGTCACTTGGAGGCGGTGGCGCTAAGTTAGAGAAAAAGCATGCGCGAACGCTTAACTAAAAAAAAAAAAAAGAACGAATTCGCACATTTGCATAGTGATTACAGCTTTTGTGGGCAAACGCACGCGTTTCTAAAGAAAGAGGTAATCCTTCAGACAGTAAAAAAGGGTGGCGGTTGTTTGGGTCATTGCCAGAATGGATAGCCGTGTGTACAGACACCATCATGTGTCCTAACTCTCTCGGAGTAGGTGGCGCTGATGGCACACAATTCTGCAGAAAAACGACGCGTGGTTCATCTTCCAAGTGACAAAGTTTTATGACATCGGCAACCCACGACAAAAATATACACCGAAATAAAATAAAAAAAAGAAGTGAGCGAAACCAAGGAGACGTAAGTATGTGCCGAGATTGAACAACAAAAGCACTGATCGTGGGAAGTTGGGGAAGCGAAGTAATAAAACCGTGTTTGGACGGGAGCTTGCACGCCCGAAGGCGACGAGATGACTGAAAGCGAAATAGAATGAGTCTGCGAGAGACGGATCCGAACGATTTCAAGTGTCCCATTGAACGGTTTAACGTCGTCTTTATTTCCTTCTGCCCCGCGGCCGACTGCCAACGCGGCCCTTTTTAAAGAACAAAGCCAGTCAGGAGTTTCAGCGTCGAGTTTTGCGGGGCCGCGATACTGCTCCGGGTGAGCGTTCCTCTAGAACTGTTTCGGGGTGGTTGCATCGATGCCATTCAACGGGCAGCTCTCTCATAACGGCAGTGTGTCATATTGATGAACGCCAGTTATACTTAGTTTATTCAAATACCACAAAAATGAGTGGTGCGTTAATGAGGGATTATGATAGGTAAGAGATGAACATCGATAGCACTTGTTTTCACGCAAGATCTAAAAACTTCCCCTGAATGTATGCTGTCCTGGACTGCACTTAAGAAAGAAACCCAATAATTTGATGTTTCTTTTATTCAATTCAACCAATGATAATCTGAGCGGAAGATCAAAACGCTTAGAAAAATTAGAAGGTACGTGTTTTTAAAACCACATTTACTTTCTGAGCAATAATCGTAGAAGGGAGGTTGATGAGAACAGTGGTGAAATACTTCGATTATCAAATATACAACGTTTCTTACCAATAATTAAAAATAAGTTTAAAGATTTAAAAAAAAAATGTATTGCTCTGGGATAAGGACATCGACCGCGGCGCGGCGGACGGAAGGTAGTGAGTGCAAGGTCACAATTAGCAATTTAATTACCTAAAGTACATTAAATAATGTTTGAAGTATTCGCCTTAGCTGCCACATTCCAATTAGATATTTGTTGCCTCTTGTCAAGATATGACATAACTGTTGTCACAATTAAAAGAAATGAATTCTGTTTCGCGCTGTTTTCCGGCGAAGATTGCAGGCTGCCATTCTATGCAGTTATGTTTATTTTTTACACAAAACACAACCAAAATTGATAACTGATAAGTCTTGCAACGATGTTTTAGAGAACATAAAATTTGAAGAGGCTTCTTTTTGTCTATTGAAAGACGCATATTTAGTAATATATGTTCGTTCCAAAATATTAAATTGTTACTCCACCTTTATTAATCTTCCGCAATCAGTTTTTGTGGAAGATGACGAGACGAGATTTTTCAGGGTACTGATGTATTGCCCGGATTCATGATATCGCCCTCATTGACTATGTGTGCTGTAGCGACTGCACTTGACGGAACATTCTTTGTGATTTGTGACAGATTGAACTCATCACTATTATTAAAAAATATAGATCACAAAATATTCCCAAGGTCTGAAAAAATATGTTTACATATATAAAGCAAAGTTGTCCACAACGTATGGAGCATACAAATTTTTAATTTAAGATCATTTTCTATTTGCAAGCTATAGCTAGTAATATATTGCAATTTATCTTCCATATACCAACAAACGTACACAACCGAGGAACTTTCTTAGTTACATGTATCTACCTAAATTAGCTTAAACACTATAAAAATAAACATTCTAATTGTGGCTATTCCGAGACTGTGTTGTTGGCAGCCTATAAAACTGAATGTTAAAAAAAATATATTTTTTTTAGTCAATTGTCGCTAAGGCAAGATTTGCTTGTTTCTGTTTGCCGTGTGAATAAAGTCCCTATGCAGAAAATTAAAGGCCATGCGAATATTAGGAAGTTTCCATACATCATTCCGATGCGTCTGATAACGGTACCCGATAATGATACAATGCATGCACAAAGACGTCGGCTGCGAAACGGGTATTGTTATCAACATTATCGAAGCGATATATTCCCGGAGCATTACGTTCAACTATTTGGAACAGAGAAGACGAGCCGAAGGTTTTACTAAGAAAGCGATCTCTGCAAATAAGCAACTTCGCTCTCTTCATACCTTACGAGCAATGCAGTTCATAAACGACAAAGGAGAAGAAAAAAAAAACACAACAAGAAAACGACAATTTTCCCCCCCACACTGACTATGCCAGCTAACGATCGGGCAACTTTCCCCGATTCTCACTAATTAACGTCTTCAAATGCGCTCATAACCAGCCGGTTTTCCCCAAAATAAATGCCTATGCGGGAATGTGTTCGCGCACACACACACACTTTTGGTCCTAGCGAACTCGCATCGCTTAGCACAATAACCCTGCGCCAAATTAATCGAACCGAAAACTGCCTGCTTACTGTGCTCTTTCTTCCTTTTTTTTCGTCGCCGACTATGCCAGGCTGCTCGTTTCCTCGCTCCTTTAGGTAGTTTGCAACCTTCCTGTGCTACCACAACCACATCCGTCCCGCTGCAATGAACCCATTTGCGAAGAATCCCTATACGAGGTGAGACTGCCACAAATGCATTTTGCGCGTTGGAGAAAAAAAATAAAAAAACACAAAGAAAAGATAAACGACCTCTCGCCTTTCAAACGCACCTGTTTACGGGAGTGTTATTCTGGAAAGTCCTGGGTTCCAACTTGACTTCCCTGCGCCAAAGAAATCATAGAAAAAGAAAAAAAAAAGGAGGAAAGGACATTAGCGTCGACGACAAATGCAACGTTCAAGCGCACTCCACACCCAACTTTTAATGTGTGGATGCGCCTTGCTTCCGAAACGGACGCACGTTTCGTGCTTTCCTTTTTGTCCCGATTCCAGAACAAGAGATTATCGCCCACTTTCGATTGTTTCCTAAGTGGATCGCAATCAGGAGTCTTTTTTTTTTTGTCCCATCTACTTCGTCCGCCAAGGGGAATTTATTCTCGACTTCCAAGTTGGTTTTCGGCTCAGTCAGTATCCGGAGGTATAATGAAGGGCTGACATTTCGAAACGAAAATAAGATCTTATAGGCGAGGATACCACTCCATTAATGAGTCCAAGCAACTATGGTACACTGGAAAAAGAAAACAAGACACGTATGGTTGCTTTTCCGCACGCGCGTAAGGAAGGCGGAGGAACCCTCATTCGTAAGTATTGTCTTGACGCGCGTTTAGTTATAGCGATGGCTTCAAACTGATCTCAGTCTCAGACGATTCCCGCCACAACACGCCAGAGCAAGTCGTGCGCTATGTAAGGCTATTTTCTCGGCTGTAATGCCAGCAAACTGGCGCGAGCTGTCCTGTGTAGTTTAGTCGTCGTATCGCAAATTAAATAAGCATCACCACACAGAAATAACAAAATCACGCTAATAGAACTCTGCAGCAGTCATTACTGAAGCATTAATCAAGATGGCTAACATGTCTGCATAGACCATCCTACTTATAACAGACCGCTGAACCTAGCTATATTTCTAATCGCCCATGTCAGAGTCATACACTGAACGAACCTTTATACTTCAAAATCTAGCAAAACTAATTGTCATGCAAGGGTTTTCCACATAATATTTCAATTGGTTCCTCATGGTGCGGACCTCCCTAGAAATACCGAGGTAGATAAATTAGCTAGAGCCGCAAACCAGGCCCCATCGGATATTCATACCATCCTCGACATAAAAATTGGCGGGTGTACCTTCGCAAGCCATTTCGATTACACGTGCCCTACACTAAAAACGTTGGGGGCTCCAATCCAGGTGGTTCGCCATCGAAGCTGTGGTATCACTTGGAACGATTGCCCACTGTATTATACCAAATGCCGCCGCTGGTCGTATGGCTCTTAGATTTCCCTTTTGCCCCTCCTCATATTCAGCTCCTCGGGAGTCCTAACTATGCGTGGCCTACCCATAGCGGTGCTGCAACAACGCTGAAATGAGTTGCTATACGCTGTTTCCCCTTAGATCCAAGTGCAGCGGATGCTACGAGCCGTCGGAGCCAATCCAAGACCCAGTCGGTGTCACGTGACCTCAGAGAGGGGGTACATCGACGCGCAGAAAGCGTATCACGGGCTACGTCCACAGGACGGGATTGGCTAGGATAGCTCGTAGCGTCCAGTGCGTTCGGGCGTAAGGTGGAACGGAGTATAGGTGGGTTCTTTCTTGATAGATGAAAGGCTAGTGACGTCACTCCTCACGTTGCAAGCTGCCTTCGCCGCGGCAGCTCGCGCAACAGTGATCTTTACCGAGAAACGTATGCGGTGAGCGCTACGTGCTTCGCATTGTTATCAGAGCGCCTTATCGCCAATTATTTGGGTCGGATGCTTGTTTTATGCTTGTTCTTTATTGAAACGAGTGCTGTGCTGTATGTGGTATGCGTGATGTATGCACTTTCACTTATATCACTAAAGCATTTTTTTTTCGCGAGGATGCTGACATGATAATATTGGACCAACAAATTGTACACAACTTTGCTGTAAAAAAAATAATAATAAGTATACTTTTTTTTTTAACACGGGACAGCCAATCGCAGCGAACAATACCGGGATTCCAAGGAATGACAAAGCTCGTGATACGATTACATCCAAAATTTTAATATGCAGAGGGACAATAAAACGTATCGTTTCGCTCGCTTATTATCACCTGCTGCACATATCGCTTTTTTTTTCTTCCAGATCTAATCGCATTATGCGCATCGTCATTCGCTGTCATCCTCTCATTTCTTTTTTCTTCCGCCGTAATTCGCAGTTTTCATGTTCGGCAGAAAAGTGAACTCACAGACGTCTTTATTTTAATTTTATTTAGAGTGCATAGCTCTACACGTTCTCCGAAGGCCGTAGTTACACGGCTTACGCATCATAAAAACAAAACAAAAAACTCGGTATTCCCTGCAGACATGATGTCAAAACTATTTACAGACATGCCTCGAGGATGTTAGAAGCATGCCTGCTTCGTACATTTGTATGCTTGGAACATGTCTCCAGACTGTCTTTCATTTGCGGTGTCCTATTAGTCTGAATGCAACGAATCTCACATTCACGAGGAAAAATCATAAATGGAATTTATTTAGAATCACTCTTTCTTAATGCGAAAGCATTAACTATCCCGCGGAGCGCTGCCAGCGTTGTCTGCAACCACAAGAAACGGCACCCAAGTCCCATTGGCTGAACGAAACGGCACCTAAACGCGAGTCATCAACCACGCGCGTTCAGAAATAAAACAGAAAGAAAATCACAGCAACGCAGATGTTTCGTCGCGGAAACCGACGAGGGCATTCAAGGTCAAAGCGGACGCGCCTCAAAAATAAAACACAAAGAAAAGCATAGCAACGCAGATGCATCGTCACGATAGCCGTGGAGCCGGCGGGGTTTGCCGCGCCTGCGCAGTGGGGGCGCGTGACGTCACCACCGGAGCGCCGTGTGAAAAAGGAACAGGTGGGCGTGGCCCGCTGCTTCTAGGAATGCGCTCCGTGTACGAATTCTTTCGCGTTCCTATACACGTAAGCAGTCTTAGGTGCCTCTGTCGAATCTTTTTGTATCCCCACTACCTTTTATATCTTACCTCTCATCCTTTTCAAGCTTCCCGGAGCGGCAAAACCTTGCCTTCTTTGTTGTGTACCTGGTCACAGAATGCCCAGGTAGAAAGCTCAGCGGTCTACCACTGCCGATTCGCAAGACTATGTTCCGCGTGGTAAGCTCTCGGCCTACGCCGAAATCAAATTATTTCATACCGCAAGCTCCCTTCTTTGTCCGTTGATAAGTGTAGTCATTACCCTCCGAAGAGACGAAATGCGAGAAAGAGAACTACATAACGAAAATAACTCGGCGAGGGAGTGCGCTCTGCGAAGTTGACTACAAGTGTGGGTAGACCACCACCAGTGCGTGGTCTCCGACGCATCGCTTCTCGTTACGGCTTCATAAAATATTTGGTTCTCCCCACCAAACAAAGAAGCGACGGTGCCTTCTTCTCTAAACTGGGAGTAGTGGAAGCGGCGGGGACAAGCTCCAAATTCGATTTCGACGGGCGCCCTTTTCTCCGCGGAGTCCTCTTTTTCCCCTTCCTTTGACCAACTCGAAAATCTGCCCATCATTCCTACTTAAAACCCTTCCCGGAGACTCCCAAGTCGGACTCAAACAACTCTGCCATATCTTTCTCTCAAACTCTGCGAGAGATTCTCCTTCATTTTTTTTTTGTTTGTTTGTTTTTGTGCGTTTGTTTCCTAGAACTTAAGGGCGGTGGATTGTCTGCGTAAGCAGCCCGAGTCCTAAATCTAATTTCAGAAAATTGTACCCAGCACCGCAGCAAAGAGGAACTCTCATCTGTACAACTAAGGGAAATACTTATTCGCGCTGTAATTCCCGTTAACTAATCATATCCACAGCCGCTACAGGCCCCTCCCCCTTTTCCCCTGGCGTTTCCTCGCCAAACGCGTAAGACAAACTCACAAGCAAACATACTGTTTCGGACATAATGAGCTTGAAACAGCGATGCACTTTGTTTCTCACGTGACCGAAACGCGTTGCGGTACGGAAAAACGAAAAAATTGGCGTGTGTATGTTTACACAGCCTAAGTTTAGTCTGCCTCAACGAGCGACTTTTCTCTCAACTGTAGAAGAGCAATTTGGGGTCTTTAACGCGCACCGCGCAGTAGTGGTACATGACCGAACGCCGGTACGATGCTCAGTGAGATCGAAACAGGCAGGGGTGGGGATTGAACTCAGGACACGGTGTCGCCCAGAATCCCTGGGATCTGCAGCGCGAGCTTTCGCTCCACGTGCTCCGAGCTGGTGTGCGCTAGACCACTCGGCCACCGATCCCCCTGGGAAGACTCTTAGCCCGTTGAGGCAGACCAAGTTCTAGGCTCTATAAACATCCGTACAACTTTTTCTTTTTTTTGGCCTCCAGGATTACGAATGGCGCGATTATTTTTCAATTGGGTGCACGGACGCTCTAGAAAACCATTTTCAAAGTACCGCTGCCCTTCCCGGAGCGTGACGTCATATAATAAAAGTTTTTTTTTTTTTTTAATCTTTGCTTTTGCACATTTTCAGTGCTAATCAAAGCTATGCACGCGTACCTTCGCTATCCAAAAGAGAAAAAAAAAGTGAAAGTCGTTTACCACTCCCTGTAACGCCGAATTGGAGCGCAGCTCTTGAGGAGGAGGAGGGGAGGGTACTGAGGGCCACGTGTTCTCGGGGGGGGGGGGTCACGTGACCCCTTCCCCCGAGGGCACGTGACCTTGGTGGGGTCACGTGGGGGCAAACACGTGCCCCCTCAGAGGTCACGTGACCTCGGGAGGGGGTCACGTGACCTCGGAGTGTCACGTGACTCAGGTCACGTGACCCCCCGGGTCACGTGACCAAAATTTTTCCGCTAGATTTAGCGGGGAAATTTTTCCGCTAGATTTAGCGGGGAAAGTTTTCCGCTAGATTTAGCGGGGAAATTTTTTCCACTATTTAGCGGGGAAATTTTTTCCGCTAGATTTAGCGGGGAACTTTTTCCGCTAGATTTAGCGGGGAAAGTTTTCCGCTAGATTTAGCGGGGAAATTTTTTCCGCTAGATTTGATGGGGAAATTTTTCCGCTAGATTTAGCGGGGAAATTTTTTCCGCTAGAATTAGCGGGGAATTTTTCCGCTAGATTTAGCGGGGAAATTTTTTCCGCTAGATTTAGCGGGGAAATTTTTTCCGCTAGATTTAGTGGGGAAATTTTTTCCGCTAGATCTAGCGGGGAAATTTTCCCGCAAGATTTAGCGGGGAAAGTTTTCCGCTAGATTTAGTGGGGAAATTTTTTCCGCTAGATTTAGCGGGGAAATTGTTTCCGCTAGATTTAGCGGGGAAATTTTTCCGCTAGATTTAGCGGGGAAATTTTTTCCGCTAGATTTAGCGGGGAATTTTTTCCGCTAGATTTAGCGGGGAAATTTTCCGCTAGATTTAGCGGGGAAATTTACCCATAATGCACCGCGCAATTACGCCGACGGCGACGCCGACGGCGACGCCAACGGCGACGGCGACGGCGACGCCGCTCAAGCCGGAAACGGGCGCCTAAGAGCTGCGCTCTAAAAACAAAGTATGCAAACTACGTCACAACTGTTGTTAGTGAGGAGAAAGATAAGCTCGGAATATCACGGGCTGCCCACACGAGTGGCACCTGCTTGGCGGCCGAAATATTTGGCTATGACATAACGACTGGTCGGAGGTTTTTCGTGTTTTCTCGCGTTTATACTTAGCTCTTCGAGAAAAAAACGAACAAGGTATTCAGATACACGGGATCAAAATGCCCCCAAAATTCACCTTCAACCAGTTTTTTTTTCTTTTTTCAATAACCTCCTTAGCTTCTCGTTAACTAGGGTCACGGACAAGGATAGGACACCAGGGACGAGATTCGGTTATTCCGCCACCCAGCGCGAGCTCCCTGCCTTCAACAGTGCTTCGGCCCCTCGTGCTCGTGATCGCACAGCAAAGCACGACGGAAGGCACGGAGCGTGTGCCGGAGGCCGTGCGTTCGAAAGACAGCCCCTCCGTCTTTATTCTTCCGCTGACTATAAAAAATGGTTGCTTTGTCCTGTTAAGGGAGGGCGCCATTTGTGCGCGGGCGTGTCCTCCTTTTCTCACGCCTAATTATCACGACAAGGACGAGAAGAACCACCGTTGGAACATCGATAATAGTAAATTACGTTGGTGTAATGACCCAAAGCTCGCGTTGCCAGCGATTCAAAAACGCGTGTGCGTCGATTCGCTGACGTCATTGTAACGCTTGTCGCGCGGTTCTGTGGGCTCAATTCCAGGTCCGAAAACGACGTCACCGTCGTTACCGGCGTCTAACGGGTAAACAACAGAGCACCCGGCGAACACCCGATGAAACGCACGCCTAATACTGCAGGCTCATATAGTAAAAAACAAGCAAGATAAGAGAAGCGAGACAATTCCCCGAAACGCTCGCAAACACACGGGCGAAAGAAAAAAAAAAAGAAGAGACTGTGTTGTAATAGTAGAGCCAACAGACTCGTCGCTCTTTTGTCGTTTTAATTTTAGAGGTGGACGAGGCGACGCTGCGTACGCGTCATTAAGCGACTAACCCTAACGTTTTTTATTATTGTTATTATTCCTCGTTTTTTTTTTTTAGTTTGTTTTTAGTTTACGGTCCCCGTTTCGGCCCTTTAGGAATTTATCACCACGATTTCCATTTTAGATGTGTCTTTATCGTGCAGTTCCACTACGCCCCTGCGGAGGACAAACTACGGAACGGTTTTCATTTTCCAAATGGGACAGAAAAAAAAAATTGTCGGCCACACCTCGATCAAAAAACAAAAATCACCTCTAAAAAACATTCGCCGACACCACCACCGGGAAAAGCTCTCGCTTCAGCCACTCTCGCCTCATCAAAATCCAGCGTAGAGGAAGAGGCATTATACTTTGTATTTTATACGGTCGCGCGTCGGGGCGCACTTTTCCGCTTTAATCATCGGCTTTTTCTCACTTTTTTTAATACATACTCGCTCATTTATTTATTTACGAGTACGTCGCTTCATTGTTTTACAGTATAGGCCTTCCTCCTCCTAGAACACTCACACCTCGTACCCCGTTTTATTACATTTTGTTTCCTCCATGTTTTTAGTTTCGAAACTCAGCCGTTGGGCCGTTGAATGTTTTTTTTTTCCCACAAATATTTTATGTTTCTTTTCTTATTACGCCATTTTGTGCTTGCATCTATTCGGTGCATTCATTTTCACACGCGACCGCATTACACTTTAGTGCCCCACGTGACTTGGAACTCCCGCGGCACTGCGTGTAACTTGTCGGTGTAATTTATTTTTGTTTTTGTTTTATGCGGACAGTTAGTTTTTTTTCTTATTTTGCTTTCTGCTATTACACTTATCAACGTTTTATAAAGACACAAAGGTGACTGCGTCCGCGTGACAAGGGGGTGATATAAAGAAATAAAGAAAAAAAAATAACCGCGAAGATCGAAAACAAAGGCGTAAAATTTTGATGAGTTGGGGCACGCTCGGACGCATTTCAACTAGGCTAGGGCTTCATTACTGGATGTCTTCATCAACCCTCCCTCCCCGAGCGCCGTATGCCACGGGAGGGACGCCCTTTTTTATTACTTCCAGTAGCATCATTATCGCAAACATCATCACCCATTTTTGTACCTCTATTGTTATAGGTCGCATTTTTTTTAGACATAATGATGGACGCGACTTTCCCCGCCGTACTTTAACATTTAGGCTAATTAAAAAAAAATTTGGAGTAATTGTTGCACTTCCGAGAAAGGCTATAGTATGGCGTTTTTAAAAGGGCCGTGCAATGATATAGGATAGGAATGTTTCTCACTTTTACTCGAGCCCGTGGGACTCAATTAAGTATGCACGCACGCAAGGGCACCGACCAAGAATTAAACTTTCTTGTTCGCCGCGTATTTGATAATCAATTGCCTCCCCGTGCATTCGGTTTGTTGCTCGCAGCAAACCGAATGCACTGTGTAAAGAATTAAAAAAGGGATAACGCGTGTTTTATAGTTTATGAATGTCAAGGAATAATTCTGAATGGTGTTTGCTAGAAGTACAAAAACTGTTGCATCGCCCCTTGAAAAAACATACCCCGCGGCGATTTATTTTTTTGGGCTAATCCAAGTCATTTCATGATGTTTTCGAAATCACCGGCCTTTATCCTTTCTGATACGCTATTTAGCGTCGCGAAATTCGGTATAGGTGATGTGAAATCGGCAAGTAAAAAATAATGCCAAAAACCAAAATCCAAATATCCCCGCGCCCTTCAGTGTCTTGACGTCAATGGAAGGCAGGCTATGCAAGTCGGGCGGGCAGTCTCAAAAATGAGCTATGCCGAGCATTTGTCTTTTGTGCTGCTGCTGCTGCTTGGCTGCTAGAGTGAGCTTCCGAATCATCCATTCGACACCATGAAACTCCTTGTAATGAGTTAGGGACAGAGTGTACTATCCAACAAGTGAACCCATGACTTCCACTGACGTCACTGCTTATTGTTGCCAGTAGAGACTTTTACTTGGAGAGACAACGATGAGGACGTAAATTATAAATTAAGTAACTTCGCGGAAAGAGATTAATTTGGGTCCAGTATTTGGGTTACTATTTCAGCGATGTCTTTGTTTGCTTAGCAAACCTTCGTGTTGGGCAAAACAGGTTTTGTGTCGTAACTTATAAGTTATATGGCGTGGAAGTGCGCCTGCTTCTTGCACACCTCGGGCGTCTGTTTAGCCTCACCCCCCCCCCCCCCCTTCACACACACACACACATGCACACCACGAAGGCGCCCACGTGCTTCTGTTTACCTGCGACCTTAATCAATGACTTGCGCGTGCCTCGTAATCGGGCGTTCCCTGCGCCTTCTTTATGTCGCCCCTTTACATAGCCTCCTCTATACTCACAAAGCCTGGCAGTTCGACGACGCGAGCCAGAGAGCTACCGGTCGCAAGTTTGGAGCGCAAGGATCAGGTAGCACAAAGCGTCAAAAAGTCATTTCTCGGGGAACCTGGACGTCAGCGCACAGCTTTTGCAGCGGCGAGTACCCGAAACCCACTTGTTCCTTCGGGAGAAGTGTGTTTCGGCGACTCGCCGCAGCGGGGCGCCAGTCATGTGGCTCTCCTGGGTTGGTAATGCAGATTATAAAGAACAGACTGGAGGAATGAGTAGATTGCGAGGGCATACTGGGCGAGTTACAGAACGGGTTTCGGAAACAAAGAAGGTTGGAGGACAATTTATTTTCTCTAACACAGTGTATAGAAATAGCGCAAAAAGAAAACAGACAGCTCTGGCTGGCATTTCTGGATATCAAGAGTGCCTATGACAATGTGAACCAAAGGAACCTGTGGGACATAATGGAGAGCTTAAACCTAGATGAAGGACTAACAGCACTATTAAGGAACATTTACAAAGATAACAAGGTGATTATAACGTGGGAAGGAAAGGCGACAGGGAAAATAGAGATAACACGAGGCCTTGGGCAGGGGTGCCCGTTATCGCCTTTGCTGTTTATGTTGTATCTGAGAGGATTGGAGGATAGACTAGAGAAGAGTGGGCTTGGATTCGACCTTTCTTACAGTAAGCTAGGCCAAAAAATTCAGCAATCCTTACCGGGATTGATGTATGCGGATGATATCGTACTAATGGCTAACAACGAGACAGAGTTGCAGGAATTAACGAGCATCTGTGGTAGGGAAGGAGTGGAATTAGGTTTAGAATTCAGTAGCGAAAAATCAACAGTCATGGTTTTTAACGAGGATGAAGTTGAGAGGCTGAAGATAGGGAATATTACAGTTGAGAGAGCTAGTAAATACAAGTATCTTGGAGTATGGATATGTGATGGTGCAGAATATCTCAGAAAGCATGAAAAGTATATAACAAGTAAGGGCAACAGAAATGCAGCTGTAATGAAAAATAGCGCACTTTGGAATTACAACAGGTATGAGGTGGTGAGAAAGATTTGGAAAAAGGTCATGGAGCCTGGCTCGACTTTTGGAAACGCAGTGCTATGCATGAAATCCGAAGTGCATGCGAGACTAGAAATAAAACAGCGCGGAGTAGGTAGACTGGCTTTGGGGGCACATTGCAAAACGCCAAACCAGGGAGTTGACATGATGAACAGAACTCGCCCAACTTACTACACTTCTGCAAACCAGGGAGTACAAGGAGACATGGGATGGGCGTCATTTGAGAGCAGGGAAGCGGTGAGCAAGATAGAATTTGAGGATAGGTTGAGGCAAATGGATGGGGAGCAATGGGCACGAAAGGTTTTCAGCTATTTATACATGAGGAGTGTAGACACAAAGTGGAGACAGCGCACTAGGAAATTAAGAGGAAAGTTTTTGGGCTATAGCGAAGATACAGAAGAGCAAGTCTCAGTTAAGAAGAAAGTTAAGGCCACAGAAAGAGATCGGTGGCTAGAGTGAATGCAGACAAAGACGGCTCTGGAAAGCTATAGATTAAACAAAACAGTTATTGCCAAAGAAAGCATTTATGACAATTCTAGGGGAAGCTCATTGTTGTTTGAGGCGAGGACGGGTGTTCTGCGAACCAGAACATACGGAGCGAGGTGCCAGGAAATGGATACAGTGTGCACTGCTTGTGGAGAGGAGGACGAGACGGCTGAGCACTTGATACTCTACTGTAAAGGGCTTCACCCTATGCCTACCGAAGACAACATAGATTTAATAAAGTCATTGGGTTTTAGAGACAGCGAAGGGAGAGTGGATTTCAAGACTGTAGAGATTACCAAGCAAAGATTAAGTGAGTGGTGGCAGAAATCGAGAGAAAACTAGGTATTTTCTTATTCACTCATGGCAAGGGGCTTTCATAGCCTCACTTTCTTTGCACTGCGGAGTGAATATAGATTTCACATTTAAATATTCTAAGCTTAAATAGTAAAACAAAATGGCTAGGTGGCGTAAGCTACCGCCCGATCCAAAGGGCTCAGCCGTATTCATCCATCCATCCATCCATCCTCTCATCCGTTGTCTGCCACTCCACCTTTTTCATTTCGGCGGCCGCTTCTCGTGGCGATCTGCCAGGCTTTGTCAGTGTATAGGAGGCTATGCCCTTGATCGTCAGGCTCCTCCTTACGTTCCAATGCGCCAAAGACCTCGCCGTATATACGCTTTCCGTTTCCTTTAATTTTCAATCACCTGGGATTCATATCTGCTATGATGGGGAAAAAAACAATAAAACATTTCCGCCTGGAATATGCGAGAAAATATGGGTGAGGCCAAACAAGAATCTGAGACAATCACGCATTTTTCGCGAATGCCTTCCATCGGCGTGAAGAGATCAGAACCATGTTTTAACGCACGTCGGAAGTGAACACTCAAGATGGCTGCACGCAGCCACCTTAAGTGTGCTAGAAAAGGTCTCTAGCCTCACTGAGACCTTGAGGAGCGGAGGAAGTGGCTCATTATGTTCGCAATTCTGGTCACGTGATTCGTTCTTCTGCGTTCTCATTGGCTAATGCGGCAATCGGATAGGCTGATGAGCTATAATAACATGCTGGGGACACGCCACGTTTCGCATTAATTCAGCTTTCAGCAACAATGTATTTCGAGAAGCTCGCAGAAGGCATTGAGGTGGCTGTTTCACGCCGTGCACTTTGGAAATGAAAGCATAAGCAGTGTGCACCGTAAGTTGTTTGAAGTAAAGGTGGCATGATGTCTGATAATAGTGGACGCATCGGATGATAAATGCCGCGAGATGGGAGAGAAGAAAACACACTGTATGTAGAAATATTCATTTAGGTGTAGCGAAGTCCTCGATGCAAACGACCATTGAAACGCGTACACGATGCAGCAGCGGTGAACGCGTGTCGGTGCGTTTGTCTCCGAGTTGCCGCATTCGTGCCTTGGAGGTCGACTGGCTTTTCATAGATTACACTTTGGGTAAGAAAGTGTAATCTATGAATCGGGCAATGTGAAACATCCCGATCGTTGCGCTTGAGAAGTGCACTTCGATCGAGTTTTTCTCGTCGACGGACGTTGCAGTCTTTTGGGCCTTTGCCCCGGAATAAAACCTTCGAATAAAATCCGAAAAAAACAGTGTGACAACATATCAACCGCTCGGTCGAGTCATTGCCCTGCCCTCCTAAATTTCAGCAAACAAAAATCCAGGCACCCCATAAAATAGGACCCCCCCCCCCCCCCTTCTTTCCCACAGACACTCACTCACAAACACACACATACCAAAAGGTGACCGGCCGAAGCGACACATACCTCACTGGGAGAGTAGACACAGGCAACCAGTACCTCCGATCATAACCGATCGCGCCCGACAAAGGCGAAAACTGCACAGAACTCAATCAACGAACAAAGGGGAACCTATGAAACGACGCTGCCTCGGGGAACCAATGAATTTGCCTTTGTTCCGTTTTTCCGCGGCCTTTTTTTTTTGGCGCCCGATCCTTCCGAACATCATCGACGGAGAACGGGCCAGTTCGTTAGAGACGTCGGCCGCCGCGGCAAGTCGAAATGGATCCGTCCCAGCCGCCGAACATCTCGCCAGTTTTTTCCCTCTCTTTTCCTCTTCATAACATCCGCATCCCGTATCTCTGCCTCTTCTTTCATTGTCTTCCCCTTCCTCATCCTCATCCTTCGCGTGGTCTTGGCTCGGAAAAGAACGCCGAAAATGAAAGACGAGTTGCGGATCCAAAGGCGAACAAGCGTGGCCAGCTGAACGATCCGGGGACGGGCAGTGTGATTCCATCGCGCACCCCCAAAAAAGCCAACCAGAGTGATCGGCGCAAACGAACAAACAAACAAACAACGACACCAACAACAAACAAAAGTCATAAAGAGACCAATTTGATGAAGACGCTAAAGCGTACCGCCACCATCCAGTTGCCGGTAATGTCCCTCAAAGAGTCGCAACGACAACGACGACGGCCAAGAAAAAAAGAAAAAAAAGGGCGGAGACACGATTATTATGAATAATGACGCGGACGTCATGGAGTCCAGTTCCATCGAACGCCTTCGAGATATAAGCTTCGTCACCTCGCTTCCTCGGTCACTACACTGTGCATGTGCGTCTTTGTGTTTGTGTGTGCACGTGCGTATCTCTATGTGTGTGTGTTCTTGTATACGTATGTATGTGTGTTTGTGTCTTGACAGTGTACTTCCATGTGTGTGCGTGCGTGAGAAGCGCGTATTGTTCCTACAGCCAACTGCTTTTCTCTCACCCCCATTTCCCTCCTTCTCTTTCGGATTCCAGCAAGCCTGTTGTATTTAGCACGTTTGTTTGGCGAGCGTACCTTTATTTTTTTTTCCCCCTTTCACGAGATAGTGGACTAACCTGCTGCTGTGCTCCCGTATTTTTCTGTGTTTTTGTTTTTTGTTTTGTTGTTTCGACGCCTTTAAGGCATTGTTACTTGTTTCGTGTTTGTGCTTCTTTACACACAAATGGTTCTCTTTTGCGGCCGATAGGTTCGAGGAGCTCGGAATACAAATCGGATCCCTAAAGGGGCCTCTGGGTAAGAGAGGGTTTGGGAAAAAAGGGAATAAAAAGAGAGAGAGGGGGAAACAGAACCGGGCGTTACGTCTTTTAGAGGCGGCGATATCGGCCAATTCTCGCCCATCCCAAGCGGCGTTTCCAAAGCCCCCCGATGACCAGCGTGCGACAATAAAATTAACGGGAAAAACAAAAGAAAGGGTATAGAAATCTATACTGAAGGGAAGAAAAGGAAGACAATGATTATTCCGGCGTGTGACTCTGTTTCTGAACGACTAGGGAGCCCCGGCGTTCTTTCTAGGGGAGGGCTCATGTCTTCAAATGAAATATGGACTCGTCGGTGGCTGTGACAGTTGGGGGAGGAGGTTCTTTTTTTTTTCCTTCTTTTTTCTTGGACAGCCATTGGACTCAAGAATAAGAGGAATCGCGCGGAGGTGTCCCTCGATACGAATTTGGGGAGGCGGTGGCCCGAACTTCTTCGCAAGTGGAGAATAGGTGGAGGGTTGAGTGATGATGACGCGGCGAGGGAAGCTTCACTCGATTCGTCGACGAGTGCCGCGGTCGGCAGTGGTAATGGCTTCGGGTCTCGAGTCCACTTCACAAAAACCGTTTGCGCGTAGTTGTCCTTTTCTCTTGATTTTTTTTTCCTCGAATTTGGAGTGGATGTGTGTTTGTTTCTCGGAGTCAGTGGTGGATTTCTCTGCAAACGCGTCCAATGAGAGTCAGAAAAAGAACGATATGGTAGAGTGTCAAATTATTACGATCGCACCAGCGCGAGCTAGGTTTCTTGCTTAAACCTCGATATTGCTGGTTGCGGAAAGGTAATAAGTCATCTCAAGTTTGCTAAACCGTAATACGTGTGACATTACTAATCATATAACGCGAGGTAAAATAAGTGAAGTTGCTTAATGCACAAAATGTTTAATTTTAATTTGAACATATATATATTTTAAAGGGGTGAGAGTTAAACGAGGGCCGTCTCCACCGTGTTTCTATGAGGCTCGGCGGATATTAGATGAGGGGGTAATCGTCATTATTAATTGACTAAGGAATTAAAATTGGTTAATTACGTTTTAATTATTGATTTTAAAGGGGTTTTCCGGCGATTTTTTTAGCTATCCCAAATAAATATATCTTCGGAATCACCTGTCTTTACCCCTTCCGGTATGCTCTTTCGTACCTTAAAATTCAAAATAGTTATTGTAAAATCCGGGCAAATACAAATTATGCAAAAACCAACGTTCAAATATACCCGCGATTCTCAGTCCCGTGACGTCAGTGGAAGGCAGTCTTGTCTGTCGAGCAAGCAGTATAAGAAATTGACTATGCCAAGCATACGTTCCGTGATGATGCGCGGGTACTCGAGCGAGCTTCCAAAGCATCCATTTGACACTGTGAACGTGTTTGGAATCAGTTGGGAACAAATTCTACTCCAAAGAGTGAACCCCTGCCTTCCTCTTGCGTCACTTTTTCGTCATTACCAGTAGAGACTTTCAGTTTGAGAAACTCGGTGATTGCAAAATTTGCAAACTCAATACTTTCGGGAAAAGAAATATTTTTACCTAATACGTGGGATACTATGTCAGCGATGCTTGTTGGTGTGCTTAGCGAATTTCCAGGCAAATCGAGGGGACCATGAAGAAATCGATGTTTCAATTGCAGTATTTACGGTAATTACTATTAAAAGCCATACTGATTTACAAAATTTCCAATATGGTAACGTTTTTTTAAAGATATTAATCAATACATTTTTTGCGTTTTTTCATTCGGTTTAAACAGTGCGCGCAAAAGGAGCGCGGAGAGCCCTGCCCAAAGTGACGCTTGAAAGCGTAACAGACACGTTTCAGTCACGTCGTCACTTGTGGCGTCGGCGCACTACCGACGTTATTAGATTAACGCATTTAGGGAACTGCGCATAGACTCTGCTTGCACAGCTCGCCTCCCGTGTTCGACGCGTCGAAACACAACGTCTAGATGGCGTTTCATTCGTATTTTCTGGAATGCGCAGTTTTGCAGCGACAATATACATGGCGCTTCAAACGACGTGAGGTGAGTGAGCTCAGTTGCGGAACTCCCCCCCCCCCCCCCCCCCCCCCCCCCGCGGGGTTCCGCAACTGAGCTAATCTTGTACCGTTGGCACCCACTAACGACACGTTGACGAGACTGCGACGATACGATTTAAACGACTACGTCACTATTCCAAGCATTATTGGTCAGGCCTTGCGGTGCTCTATCTAAACGCAATTTTTTCATCAAACGATGAAAAAAAAAAAGCGAAAATGAATCGAACAATACTTTAAAAAAATTACCTTTCTGCGAATTATTTAAATTTATCTGGCCTCTGCTAGTGATTGCCGTCAAATCTGCAATTACAACATGAGCCCTAAATTCAATAAATAAAAACATTAATTATCAAATATTGCTTAATTAGCCATCTTACCATGACGATTATTTAGTCGTCTTATGTCCTCAGAGCCTGACAAATACATGGTGAGGCATTTTTCTAATTCTAACCTTTTTTCTTCTAACGAAAATAAAGCATTCTGCGTAAGTCAGTATCGCGTTCTTTCTACCTCATGGTTTGATTTATATTGCCGAGAGCCAGGACCTCGGTATGACACTTCCTGTGCTTGTTGGGATCTTCGTAACTCTCGATCAACGGTCTCCTGTGCCTCTTTAGCTGTCTCCCGTGCTTCCTGTCGCAGCGTGGCTCGTGCTTCGCGTTGCCGGCGCGGTCTTGCTCAACCCAGTCGCGAAATTCTCCCCCAGTATACTCTAGCTCTTGACCGATAGCTAGTGACTTTCTACATGATCCATACTCACTGCATCCGCCGACACAGGTTCCGGAATTCTCTGTCCTGCATTACTCGTACCACCACACTCGGGACGACGTCACGGACTAGAAAGCGCAGCAACAGGACGGTTTCGCGAAACACTTTTTTCACTTCCGGTATGGCGCGTGCCGCCCCATGTTAAAGAACAGCTTTCGCCACTTTTTCCATTAGCTTGCATGCAAACTATTAGCTGTTGGAGTCAATTTCTTTTCCCTTTTTTTTTTCTTCTTCTTTGTTGTTGAAGTGCAGAAGCATAAGAGTGTCTCAGTCGACGACTGAACTCAGTAAGACCGAGGACGAATTTAATCTCCTTAAAGGGGGGACGCTACGATTCTAGTGCTTTTGCGCAAACACCGCGTGGAAGGAATCCCTGACGTTAATGACCAATGGAATACGCCTTCGTTCTTCTCCCCACGCGATACAAGTCGCAGAAACAAATAAAGAAAAACGAACAGCGTTCACCCCTCAACTCGCAGTCAGAACAAGTGGCCACGTGATCTGGAGCCGATTATATGCCACCAGCGTTGATCACAGCCACGCGCTGAGGTTGGCTAGGCACAGGAAACGCGCTGTGTTCCAGACATTTTTAAGACCCAGCTATTTTCGTCATTGCGGCGATTAAACACGGGCCACTACCGGAATGCTTGTCGAGCAATTGATTATTACGAACCCAAATCGAGTTCTCACGCAGTGCTCGGGTCCAATCGATGAGCCGCGTTCAAATATCATCACTCGCTGATACTGTGTTCCCCCAGCTACGTCATCAAGTCTTGCGAAAAACTGATTGAAAGAAAAAGCTCGCTTTTGCCCTTCAAATGACACTGCAACGAAGAAGTTTCTTGGCCGGTGGCGTTGCGTGCAAGTATACTTGAGTCCCACCAGTGTCAGCAAGCTCGTGTAAAGTGAAAAGCATTCCAAGCTCGTAACTATTTCGCACCTTCTCTCTTATTTTTTCGAAATCTCCCCGGTGGCATTAATAGGATAATTTTGGCTGCCAACGGTTTGACCTCTCGGTCGCCTTCTTCTCTTAAGTCCAAAAAAGAGCAGTACGCACAAAAGTCAAGTGTCTGCCAATGCCCAGTAACGTCCGAGATTACTCCAAAAGACGCAGTACACTAAAATGCGAAAGAACTCGACCAATCTGAAATACGCCGCATTTTCGCATACAAAACACGCAGGGTGACACTCCCTATACTATATTTCAAGAGTTGTGTGCAACATAGAAGTCATGAGCGTGGGGACCTGGCTTTCAGATTTGCTTTCCTTCCGCGAGTGCTCGTGAAAGGAAAGGGAATCTGAAAGCCACGCGCCCGCGCATTTGCTCTTGCCTCTGCGGCACGCAACTCATACGATGGAACTGCATTAATGCTTGGAGGTGGGAGAGTCGGTTGAGCATAGTAAACAAATAAATAAAATAGAGCAAGAAAAAAAACCACAAGAACAAACAGAAGAGGGACACAGACACCGCGCTGTGTCTGTGTCCCTCTACTACTTGTCCTTGTGTGTTTTTTTTTTGCTTTGTTTTAATTATTTGTTTATTATGAGATGGAGTATAGTATGGTTTCCGGCAAACTTTTTGAGTTACAAGTGCGTGAGGTGGAACCACACTATTGTAAAGGTGGTGGGCAAAAGGGGCTGTGACGCGAATGTGGCTCCGTCTCCAGCGTCCTTTCCATCACGTGGAGCCCACATGCAGCCCGTCACAATTTCCTTCAGATCACGTGACCGCCGCGCTATTTGCGCTCCCTCGTTCGTGACGTCATCTGGTAATCTGGGCTCCCGGCAATCGAGACTGAAGTCCATAACACGTTAGCAAAATATTTAAAGTGCCTGGGTGTATGTTTTGTTGCATTCCACTATTAGTAAAACCATACACATTTTTTAGTGGAAAAGAAATTCAGAATTTTGATGTTTTTATTATTCCTGGCATAACAAATATTAGAATGTTAGTGTATAAGAAAAAAGAAGTTGAAGAGCCTAAGCAAGTGCCTCAAAAGGTTCTCTTGGTGCTTATCAATCAAAGTAGAGAAATGTTTAACCTTAATTCGAATCAATAAGCTTAAAAAAAAAAAACAGGGTGCAATACGCCCGTATTTTATTCGGCATCCTAAAGAAAAAACATTCTAAAAAATGAACCTTCTAGTAATGGGAAGTTTCTGGAACATAATGGGCACATTCCCCAAAGCAACGCAATTGAACGGATTTGAAGGGATGAGTAGCCAGGAGTTGGCCGTTTCTAGCACGCCCGTCTATTGCGTTTTCCTTGTTTTATGTGCGTGTCAGGCGTCTAGTATATACCATCCAGGCATTCGGTAATCATAAAGCCCCTTTTCCCAAGAGCCGATCTACAGCTCCCAAGTCGAAACGATCACCTGTCAGAGTGTTTGTTCACTTAGCGTTGTTTTCTTGACGGGAATAATAGATAAAACCGAAATCTCATCCCTTAAAGTGCCATCGCTAGAATTTTGCCAACTCTCAAAAAACAGATGCCTCCGTGAAACCGACATTGGCGTTTTGTGCACGTTTTTTTTTTTTTTTTCGTTTAAATTTTTTTTTTGCGTCGGTTAACTCGAGTCAACCAACGCCAAGACGCATCCAAGAAATGCCCAGGTAAATTGTTTTTTTGTAGACCAGGAAAGAAAGCTATCATTCCATAAGTCAAATTACTATAAGCCTATTTCAATTTTTTATTTTATTTTTATTTTAATAGCTTTTGGCAGGTGCACCCCATCTTCAAGCGCTTGCCCGCAGATTATACCTGGCCATCCACATTTCATAACGTTAGCTTCTTTTTCTTTTCTTTTTTTCAATCGTTTCAATAATGGCATTTCTCTTCCAGTCTGAACAATCGAGCAGCCAGCTACCAATAAAGGCATTCCTCAAACGCGATGAACATTTTCTTGTACCGTATCGAACACTCACACGAGGTCTTTTAGTTCAACACCGAAAGTGCTGCGAGCGCACAGTAGGGCCCATTTCGGCAGTATCGTTAGAAACATGTATTGCTTATATATATATATATATATATTGTAAGAATGACTAGAGATGTGGTTCGCTATCACCCTAGAAGCCATCACTGCCTCCCTTATTGGAAGCATTACCCGGGCCTGGCCTTACATTTGGAGCATAAAAAAAAACACCAGGCTTTTGCAAGGCGACTTTTTACAGCACGTAGCTAATTACTTTATATGTATGCTATATGTTTTTTTCCTCACTTCAACAAGTTCCTTTCAGCTATTAAAATGAAATTAAACAAGATACTACTTCCATCAAAAACTTATACGCCTATTCCATTTTTTTTTTGTATTTTGTATATACCTGTGACAACGAAATACCCCCCCCCCCCCCCCCCCCCCAATTCATGGAAACCTACAGAGACGATAATAATATAAATGTAGACCTCCGGGTGACACGCCATTTTTTATTTTATTTTTTTTAAAAACCTCGACTGGCTCATTTTCTGGTTAATAATGGAAGTGAGAACGTTAATATATATACATACCCATCTCTATGTAAAATTATATACAGGTGCATTTACCGTACAGAATTTTTGTTGTATATTCAGTGTTTCTAGAGAGTAAATAATTCAAATATAAGCACCGGAAAATTATACCGATCAAGTAAAAATAAAATTCGAAAGCCGACGAAGATAAATAAATAGCGAAGACTGGATTCAAACTGGATTTCCTGATTATCGGTCCAGCATATACTGACATACATTGTGAAGTATTTAGCCGAAATACACACTGATCGAATGACATAAATGTTACGAAACTGCCGAAAGAAAGTATCCATGATGGCGTATACAGTATACAGATAAAAATATGCTGAACACGAATAGAATATTTCACTTCCGGTTGTATTGGCTTGTCTCAGCACAACTAAGGAAGATACGAACAGATATAGCCAACCCCCCCCCCCTTTCCCCCACACACACACACTTAACTCTGCTTTTTATCAACGTCCTCGAACGATGCCTAGCTTCCAGTTCTGCAACAATTTGCTTTTGTTTGTAGACATCTTGAAAGACGATTCGTTTTCTTTCTTGGGAGATGTATATAAAGGGAGGTGTCCAGTTTGGCTCGGTCGAGTCTGTTGCCAGCTGATTCGGCAGATTTCTTTTTCTTTTTTATTATTATTATTTCTCACTGACAAGGGCGCAGCAGTGATTGACGATCATTTTTAGAGACACGCCACATCGAAACCAAGACAATACATCAAATACAAAACATAAAGAGGGAAACGGGGGAAAAAACCGGACCAAAAGATCCTGAGGGAACAAACACCGTATCAAACAAAAGGGTTCCACTTTTTCCTTTCTTTCTTACGAACCTTTTACACTTCTCTTTAATATTTTTTGTTTACGATTAGTTTTTTTTTGTCGTTTTTTACTTTAAACACACGGGCACACACAAACACACGCGCACACACACGCACAAAGCCATCTACGTCGAAACAAAAAACAAATGCTGACATCAGCAAAAGAGAAAACACCGCCAGACAAAAGGAACGAGACAGTTGCCCGGAGAGCTAGTCATCGGAGAAATTAGAACTTGCCTGTCAACAAAACAAAACACGCGCACGCACACATGCACACACACACACACACACACGCACACATGCGCTCACATATTACATACAGTGACGTACGCAAACCCATAAACACTAAAACCCGCCATAATTCCGCGGTAAATAGATGCGAAAATTCCTCGGGAAAAAAAAACGAAATAGGAGGATGGAGATGCCGTCGGATACGGAAAAAGTATCGAACTTGTAGAGAAAAATAAAAACACGCACTCTATAAAAAAAAAGAGAAAAGTACATTTCTACCTTAAGAAGAGACAGAGAACTTAAATTTGAGCGTACTGCGTTCTAACGAGCAGAATCTGTGAATTGAGCCAACCAAAAACTAGTCACCATACCGACCCCTGCCGGTTTAGATGACACTGGGCATGTTTACGGCGTGCGCGGACATGTAACCACTACTGCGTCGCGCACGTTAAAGACCTCGGTTTAGTAATTGTATTCAATTTCCCCTTTTAAGACCAATTGTCTCTCACCCATTATTGAAATTTCAAAATGTCCGTTGCTAGATTTGACGTCCTAAAGTCCTCGGAGCCGTTCTCAAGCTGTCGGTACTTCTGCCCTAACAAGACGAAACATTGAAATTCGGCCAACAAAACATATAGAGCCTGGACCCGATGACACGTTGGCTTGTTGATGGGATCGCTGAAATCGATTTGTTGAAGGTTTCGCGCTACCATTTGCTACAGGGGTGCCCATAGAAGGTGCATTTACTTTTTGGAAGTATGAAAAAGCTCAGCTCCCCCCCTCCCCCCCCCCCAAAAAAAAAAAAATATATATATATATGAAAGAATGTTTCGTGGACACAGGCTTAGCTACATATTTTTACACGAAATCATCAAATTGTAACGTGGGTCATTGTGGCGTTTATTATGACAAAAAGAAACATGTTAAGACGGGAAGGAAAGTGCACTATAATTGGCCTGCATTTCATCCCCATTTATTACGCAAAAAAGAAAAAAAAAAACAAAAAACGCCACAGTGGTTCATTGTATGAATTGAAAGTTTCACGCAAGCTAGGCTTAGCCCATAGAAAATAGATGTTGCTCGAGCAAACTCGTCCTTTAACACAAAAAAAACACACATACACAAAAAAATTAGCACCATTCAATTTGACATATGTGATAGATCACATCTCAGTTGGTTAAAAAAAACAATATATGTGGTCCCTTTGCAGGAAAAACGCGCCATCGGGTCTACCCTGTATAACTCGGTCGAACTGGTACAGCACTGACAGAATTAGAACGGCAGAGCGTTGCATTCCACCGTGCATTGGCTGCGAGTGCACGCCCGAGGATCACAATACGCCGTAGCGGTATCGTAGACAGGAAGCTCGCGCTGAGGGCGGGAAAATTGAAAGACCTCCCCGCCGTTCTCGTCCATTCAGTGACTGTATAGCAAAGTGTCCCGCCGTGCGTACGCGTAAGCTTCGAGGAGCGACCACGGAGCAGGCCTGCCGCCCCCGCGAGGGGAGAAACTACGAGAGTACGTATACGAGGATGAGCGCCGACGACGACGACAAGACAGATTCGGCGCTCTTTGGCAGCTTCCTCCTCCGAGACGAAAACGCTCTCGGCCGTCACTCATGGTTGGCAGCCAATTTTCCAGCCACTGTTCGGAGAGCCGGCCAGCCACCCTCCCCAAGACAATGTACACCGACAAGATTCATGTCCTTCGCCGGATCTCGCGAGAAAACCCGAGAAAAATGTCCGCCTCCCTTTCCCTCCCTCCCTTTCCTTTCTCTCCCGCTCGAGAATGACTTCCATCTCCCGAGTCAACAAAAATATCCCGGCATCAGAGCCGAACGACAAAAGAGCGCGAGTCGATGCCGCTAGCCAAAGCCCAAGCCGGAATGAGGGCCAGTATAGCGAAAGAAAAAGAGGGGAAGCCATCGTACTCTTCTACACGGCCATAAGCAAAGCAACGCTCTCCAGCGGAGACAATATGTCACTCCCCAAAATCCGGCCAAGGGGTGGAGAGGGAGGTGAAGGGGAGCCACTTGAGGAAAGCATAGAGTGGACGCCTTTGCCGCCTGTTACGGCGCGCCGCCAAAGTCGCTGTCCCCGCGACTACAATCAGGAAGATCGTTCATCAATCAAAACACTGGTCGGTCGGCTTGCGAACCGGCTGGCTATCCCGTACGCTACTCGGCTTCCAAGTTGGATATATGTCGTCGTAACACGCGTCTATGGAGTCCCGATTTGGCTTCTTGAAGCCGCGCTACGTTCTGGACTAAGGCTTTTTGGTGCATCCATAAAATTTAGTTTATTAATTCACTCACTCATGGCGGGGGGCGCGGCTGGGGTTACAACGAACGCCAAATTATTTTAATCTTCTTTTTTTTTTTAGCATTTGAGTTGTTGATAGAAGCTTGGCTCCGGGATTATTTTGTCTAAGGACCGATTAGTATTAAAGCTATAGCTTTTTATACGGGAACCCTGCGTGGATGTTGCTCGTGTTGGTGTTGGTCGCACTGCAGCAAGGCCATGGGAGAGTGTGTCAGCAATGAAGCGCATCTGTGGGTTTGACATCATAACGCGCGACCAATGTCGCTTTGCCAGGCGGAGTCAGGTGATGGGTGGTAAGCGAAGCGCTAACACTCCCCCCCCCCCCCCCCCCTGTTCCCACCGTCCGCTGAGGGGGGGGGGGGGGGGGTGCTGCGTAGGTGGGTAGGAACAGCGTATTGCTGCTGTTATATATTCATTGAATTTGGCGTAATGCTTAACGAAGTCGGTTGCTTTCACCTTGACAGTGCTTCTTAAAAAAGAGTAACGTTATCACCGAAGCGTCACGGACAAAGCATCACGTGACAACGCGCCTTACGTCGCGAGACTTTACATCAGTTCAAGTGACGTCACTCGTATCGAAAGTGTTGACTCTTGGCGCACGTGGTTCTGCAGGCTGAAATCCTGTTCACAGGTGTATGACGGGACCATAATATTTTTGTTTAAACCTACGCAATACATGATTATGGCGCGATATTTTTGGTTTCAAGCACCAAGCAAGCGTAAAACTCGACAGAAAACTCTTTTCCATATGTCCTGCGGAAAAACCTGGTCCTGTTTCCAACCAATTTACGAAACTCGTCTTGCAAATCTCGCAGGTGCCTGATTTTGCGAATGCAGTGCCGGCTTTACCGCCATCATTATGAGCATTGTTTAGCTCAGACTTCTGGGACAGCTCCGTAAAATGTATCAAGAAGTTTAAATCCCAAGTTTTCGGGAATGACAAATAAATAGTGCCTCGCAAAGTAACACGGTTTAATGCCCCTCACAAATATGACAATTGTCATAACGTTTGAGAAAATGCTGGAAAGTCTGCATCGACCGTGTGCCGATGATGCGGAATGTGGTTGGAGATGCTACCTTAAATATTTCTCAGGTTATAGCTATCATCATCACTCCGGGGGAGAGCGAACGCCGCTACTTCCAAATGTAATTGTCATGCCCTCTATTTTGGAGTTTCAAACTCACATTCGGTGAACGTGTACACAGCACGATTCAAATGCAAAACGTATAGATTCCAAAACAAGCAAGAAATATCTATGCGTACGTTTTAACAAACCAACCTACTCGCTTAGTATCGTTACCCACTAAAATACGTAACGCTTTAGCGTAGCTTATATTTAGGGACTCCTGAAAATATCGTACAGGACGGACGCTCTCTTTTCCCTCCTACTTCTGCTTGGTTTTGTCTTTTGTTGAGCTCTTCAATGTCTATCCAGCTTGCGCATACCAGAACTTTTTTTAATATTTCATCTTTTTCTATTATGTTGTAAATTTTTGTTTCTTAACAATAATAAAAAAGAAGCTTGACTTGTCTTTTACGTTGTTCATGCTGTCTATCCTTACCCACTGGAACATTTTCGAACATGTACTCTGTTTCCGGTGTTTTCTGTATCTTTGTGCTTTGATAATAAACAGAATAAGTTGTGCAGGGCAGAAAGCGAGACCTACGTTGGAGGATAAGCAGCTTCATAAAAATATACAAATAATATAATAAAAATTAAAAAAGAAAACATATAAGGTTTTTTGACAGTCTCCGCGTAGCTAGGCAGGGCGCGAGACCCGGCTATCAGCCAACGCAGCACGATAAACTCTCGTTTGGCAAGTCGGCGCAAACGAGGACGATCCAGCAACGCGCATTATCATCGGGAAATGGGGACGACGCCGCAGCCGTAACAGTCGAATATACAAACAACCGTACACAAGCAAGACACAAACAAGATAAAAAAAGATCGAAAAAAGGGCGAGGGAAAGTCATTTCGACAACGACGACGACGAAGAACGAAGGAGCAAAACAAGGGACAAAGACCTACCTCTCCCTCAGTAAAAAAAAAAAAAAAAAAAATACGAGGATCCCTAAGAACAAGTGAGGAAGCAATGACAACAAAATTAGGGAAAGGTGAAGCGAAGAAATATAAATAAATAAAAATATGCCGAGGGAGGTGTACAACGTGCGTGCATCTCCTTTCCCCAATTTTTCCCTCTCTTTTTCTTCGATGAGCGGAGACTAGGGAGAGAGTAGAAAAGGGAGGGAAAGAGGGAGAGAAGGGACACACCCGGAGAACTGACGAGCTCCTGATGCGATTAAGGAAAACTCCTTCCCATCCCAGGAGGTGTCACTAAGTGCTGCCTCTAACACACCCGATGGCGGGAACCTCCAAAGATAGGCAGGGCTGGGGAGAAAAAAAAAAGGAATAAAAAGGGAGGGACTACACGTACCGCTTGGAAGGAAGGAAAAAAAAAAAGAGGAGCAAAAGACGGAATAGGGAAGGAACCCGAAAACCAAATGGAGACGAAGAGAATTAAACCCCCTCGCCTCCTCCCTCTTGTCGTGTGTCAGAACACCCTTTACTTCCTTTGCCTCGTGCTTTTTTTTATCTCTGTATTTTTGCATTGTGTCGAGGGTGGTTCTGTCCCTTTTTGTTTTTCTTCCTTGGTTTTGCATCTTTTACCTTCGCCACCTCTTTTTTTTTTTTTTCGTAGTGCAGGGAAGGTAAAGAAAGAAAAAGCCGGGTACAGGTAGCCGACGAGCGACTACTAATGGGGAACTTGGATCATGCCGTTTTGTGAACAACCAAATTACCGCCAACAATCGCGTGATTCCAGACGTTCCAGGTTTGTGCGTCCATGTATTTCTCTCGTGCTACGTCCAACAGTGGTAGTTTCTACGTTATCATGATGTTCTTTTCGCTAATATAGACGACTACCGCTGCGTCCAGGAGTGGTGTTAAACTTAAAAAAAAGTATATTTTTAATTATTTAAGTTATGCAGCTCAAACTTTGCATTTGCCCCAATCAAGGAATACATAGTGTCGTGCAGAAGATCTCGGTTATTTTTAGGAGTTCATAAAATCTCCGAAAATTGTTTCTATCGAGCAAGATTTTGGAAAACCGATGTAAGAGTCATTCCCTAAAGAAACGTCAAACGCAGAAATGACATCCAGTCGTTTTATTACAACGACGTAGCTCGTCAACTTATATAAAACATAAACGTACACAATAAAAAAAAGAAGCTTAAACATGAATAGAAGATGAGAGGTGGGGACAGAAGTAGAGGCTCGCACTTCTAGCCTTTGATGAAGTCAATATTCATTTTTTATTCGAGTTATAGCCGCGATTCCTTGCTGCATCGAAGAAGTCAGTTTCCTCTATCTCACGGCGTTCCATTCACTGCGCACATTGTGCCGGGCATGCGCACTGGGCACGCCAAATGTTACGAGAAGCCCAACCCGAGTCGTTCAACTCGCTTCCATATACCTCTCCCCAATTCCCAGAAACGCTTTGCCCTTTCTCTCAAGTCCAATCGGAACCAAACGCACTGAGAGATTATCAGGTTAGCCGCGGCACCCTGTACACCCAAATGAGCAGAAGAAGATAAAAATAGGGAAGAGTAAACCAGGAATCCTCGGGAAAAACAACAGGGAACCTCGAGGCTGACGTACGCAAACGTCCACTGCGCGCGAGACGGAAAGTTTTCCCTTTTCTTATCTCCCTTTTTCCTCCCTCTTTTTCCCGGTGTTGACAGTACAGGGACAGAGTCCGGGAGCACGGGGGACCAAATCCACGCTAACACACGGAGGGGAGGTTTGGGGAAGTTGGGGAGAACGCGCGGAATGATTCTGACTGACTTGCGACTTGGTAAACGCCCTGCGTAAACAGTGTCAAATGGAGCCGGTCTACCAGGGTTGCTCTGTCTCTCTCTTCCTCCACTTTTTGTTTCTTCTTACCCGTAGGTTGTTGTCCCTTTCTCCTTTTCCTTCCGTCCCCACTGACTATCCTCTATCCCGAGACCGTGAACTTTCCCGCATCTAGGGACAGAGTCGTATCACAGCTGCTTCTGAACACCAGGTTTCACATATAGGGCCATTGAAGAAGCTACGCTGCGTAGTAAAATCATTTCAGCCATCTTGGTGCGTAAAGTCAGGGTTGCTAGTTGTTTGAAGTTTTATTTGAATTCACTGGAAACGGTTTTCCGTCCCCCAGAAATCTTCCGAGCTTCCTCACACGTACCTAAATGTCAAGAAGTGGAATTTTTGAATCGCAACTATCACAAATTTCGCCCACTCTGCCATAGGAAACAAAATGGCAGCCGATAATAGAGGCGCAGGAAGTGTCGATACTTGAAGCGTAACTTATTTTTATCGGATCTAGACACCAGCCTAAAATGCGTGTTAGCGGTGGATCATCACACGCACCAAGCTATGCACCTTTTGACCATAACGGCAATTGCTTAATCGCTGATACCACGCTTTGAGTATTATTCTGAAATGTTAAGGATCTATGCGGAGCTTCACGGCTGAGCACACTTCGAAATGAGGACGAACGTCTGATTCCACGAAGACGTAAGATATGCACGTTATCATAACACTACCATCCCAGTCTGGCATGTCATTCCACGTGGTCTCATGCCCTAGTCATTAAAGTAATCACCCTGTCTCAATGATAAATAATAAACCGGCGTAACTGATCATATATCACGGAGACCTTGCCGCCGTTGCTACCGCGATTTTCAACCACGACAACACCATTGATGTGTGGCTACTTTCCCTTTTGCGTGAAGGCGACTGTGAAGATCCTTGTGAAGTACTGTGATGTACTTCACAGGGACCAATAATTAAATTTAAGAATCTCTCGGATGAAAGTTTCGCTTAAATTTCTCTCGATAAAAGTTTCGTCATTGTAGATAGCTACGACTCACAAAAATTAAGATAATTTTTTTCCCTTCTACTTTTAGCCGTTAGAACTTCGAACATCAGACTAAACATCCCCGCAATCCTGGACGTTTTTATTGCTTCTCTCATCTGTCGACGACTATACTTTGTTGTAGCTAACGATAGACCGCAGCAGGATGCTACGGGTCATCCCAGCCAATCAGAACGCTTCGAACGGATCGCGCGAGACGCCGCTGCGCACTCCCAAAGATCACGTGATACTCGCACGACATTCAATTGGTCCTAATGGCTCGTATCGTCTGTCGCGGTTTATCGTTAGGTGAAAGTAAGTATAGGAGGCCAGAAAGAAGGTAAGACAACTGTATAACTACATAAAACACATGCAAAAAAAAAAAGTCCAAGAGATAATATAGAGATGAGAAAGAAAAAGGGTCTAAGAAAGTGCAGGCGGACCGCAAACAAGTCAGGTCCGCTGGTGGGCTAACATGTACCCTTGGTGCCACATACGCCATCTGCACGCACTTTCTTGCGGCTTCTTCGTCAGAATGTTTTGTCAATCCACTGTCGGGGTCCAGACCTCCCCCGTTCTGTTTTCGTTCCTGCTTTTGGGGTAAAAAAAAAAAAAAAATGGGGGGGGGGGGGGGGGGTTTGGCCCGTGGTCACGTTTATGTTCTCTCCGCTGTTTCGGGAAAAGGCTCAGCTTGGAGGTGTCATTTAAAGGCTTCGGTATCATGGCGAGCCTTCACAAAAAGGTAGTTAAGAATGAAAAAAAAAGGTTCTCTTTAATTATGAGAAGAAAAAAAAAGCCTACAGTATTGAGTTATCAAAGTGGCCTGCGGATTTTTTTTTAAATTTTATTTCAGGATGTATGCGAAATATTTTTGACAATAGCGATCCAACTATAAAAGGGAAGCTGAAGCGATTTTCAAATTCAAAATCAGGCTGTAAGATCTTGGCTACAGTGGCCACCTTTAAAAAAAAATATGTATCATGTTGTTGTTGATGGTTTCCGTGTGTGTTACTAACAGGGATGATGTAACTTAAAATGTTGCCTTAGCTCCGCCTCCTGCTTTCTGACAAGTGCAAAATGGGAAGGAAGGGAAAACGGAAACTCTCGGAAACTTGCGGAAATTCTCGCATTTCAGCCGAATCGGAAATTTCGATGATTACGTCACAACGCCTTTGGCAGACAACAGGGGACTGATTATTTGCAGCATGCCCGGCGGCGATTGCTGCATGTTCTTTTTGTCTCTTCTAAGTAATAATAAAGAAACGCTTTACGCTATATCCTGCTCAATTTCAATGCGATCACCGAATTAAGGAGGCAGATTAAGCTAGTGTGAAGGAGATCCAATTATCGCGCCTATGTAGCCTATAGTTGAAAACTAAACCCAAGGGTACAATAACAGCATTAATAATTTTTTTTTTTTTTTTGTTTGCTTGTTTGTTTGTTTGAGTTTATTTGAGACAGAACTTACAGAATGTCTCGGGGGACATGGCTAGAGGCACTTTGAAGTGCCTGGCGAGGCCACGCCGCCCTTTTTGGCAACAGCGGTAGTAAAACAAAACAAGAGTGACATGCTTTCACTGCTATACAATAAAAAACAAACACAAAAGAAGACAAACAACAAACAACCAGTGGTGTGCGAACAGAGGTGGGCCAATTATCTATAACATTACCTTTTGCTTCGACAAATTAAAAAAAAAATACTTTTTTTTTTGTTCTATCACATGCATTTATCATTCAAGAAGTTTAGGACATATTTCTCGTTGTTTTATTCATCCGTAAATAAAATTTCTTTCACACTTTTCTTATAATTAAGGGGTGACCTGGCGCCATTTAGAAAGTATAAAATAGTTAGGTGTTGGTTCAAAAAATCTGGTATCTGAAAACTTAGCTTCTCATCTCCATAATTTGTCCGTGAACGAGATTTCATTATGACATTTTGTCTTAAATTGCATGGCCCAATTTTCACGGGGTACTTTGCATGGAACAGCAATTTGTCAGTATGAAATTTCCGCCAAATCTCGAGGGACAATTTATATTTGTGTAGATCTCTTAAGTTTAATATTCGGTATGCTCTAAAGTATAACGTGGCATTCCTGAAAAAAATTATGTTTCCAATTGCTCGTAATGCTCGCTTTTGTATAGATAAAAGACGATCTAAGTTAGTTTGGGACGTACTTGACCACAGTAATAGACAATAACTTATGCGGGAGTGTATGAGGGCGAAATAAATTTGACGTTCAGCTTTTTGGGGGAGGTAATATCTTAATCTATTCAAAAGACCAACAGCTCGACAAAGATTTCCTATGAGCGAATCAATATCGGGTGTCCATGATAAATTTTCGTGGAATAGAACTCCCAAGAATCGAATTGTTGAAGACTGCTGAATGAAAGAGTCTTGGAATTCTAATTTAACATTTGACGGTAATGTCATTCCTTTGGGTTTAAATAGTAAGTACTTAGTTTTGTCTACGTTTAAATAAAGTTTATTTGATTTAAGCCACATATGTCTAACCCCCTCAACCATTTTTTTGCCCTTCCAAAGAGATAGTGTATGTCTACACCGGAGAAGAAAATATTTGTATGATCTGCATACAAGACTATATTTGAACTACCATGTATGTTTACAATGTCATTGATATATAACAAAAATAGTATAGGTCCAAGAATAGATCCCCGGGGGACTCCAAATCTGATCTGTTGAAGGTCTGACTTCACTCCGTTTATGATACTGTGTTCTTGACGCGAGAGAGTTTTTAAATAATAATAACGCAACACCGCGGACTCCATAGAACTGAAGTTTCTTTAAGAGTATGTCATGTTGAACGCAATCGAATGCTTTTTTAAGGTCAAGGAATATGCCTAGCGTATATACTTTTTGTCCTATATTCTCAAAGATTTCTTCTTTTATTCCAAGCAGTGCAACTTCTGGTGACTTATTTTTCTGAAAACCGAATTGCTCCTTTACTAGAATATTAATCGAAGTCAAAAATTTAACAACTCGTTTATTTATAATATTTTCAGCTACCTTCGAAAAACTGAAAGCACAGAAATAGGTCTATATTTGCTTAAATCATTAACTGATCCACCTTTGTGTATAACAGCCACACGTGCATGTTTCATTTTGTCCGGGAAGACGCCTGTAGATAGAATGGGGTTACAAACGTGAACCAGTGGAAATCCGATTTCTTCACAAACGGCCTTTAAAGGTCTAGGCTTGATGTCATCAGTACCGGAAGCGCAGTCATCTTTTAGTGCCCTAATTATGTCTATAATTTCACACTGATCAGTCGGATATAAGAAGAGGGAATGTAGGCAATTTGTCCTTATGAACTGTTCACATGGTATATCTACGCGGTCATTTAAAGGAGCATCAGCAGTAACAAAGTGGGCGTTAAACCGGTTTGCTATCTGCTCTTCCGATAGCGCCTCATCGTAAAATGGCCCTTTTTTGGCGAGACGTTTTTAGAATTTAACTCATTTACTGTTTGCCATATCAAGCGGAGATTCCCCACAACTTTCGACAACTTTTGCATGTAGTATTCACATTTTGCTTTTTTAATATCAGTGTTTAGTTTATTTCGTACTTTTTTAAATATGCAAAGGTCATTTTCACTCCTTTTTTTTAAATATCTGATACAGCTTGTTCAGGTTTTTAATTCTTTGATATAATTCGCTAGATATCCATGGCTTACGAGTTTTCTTGTTTTTTTCGCACCTTTAAGGGAAAACATGTGTTATACACGGAAATAAAATGGGATAGAAAAACGTCATATGCCCTGTCTGCATCGTTTTCTCTCAAAAACAATACTCCAATCTTGACACGAGATGAAATCCTTAAACCACTGAATATTTCGTTTAGAACAATCTCTAACTAACGCTTCTTGTTTATAGCCGCGTGGCTGTTTACAAGGCAGAAGACAGTATATTGGTAAGTGCATGGTCACTTAGATCGCACATTAATGTGCCTGATCTCAAATCATCAGAAGGAAGATTTGTTATACAAAGGTCAAGAGTGGTTTCTGTTGTCGAAGTAATTCTAGTTGGTAGATTTATTCTGTCTGTGCAGCTATACGATTCAAATACTTCTTGTAAACGCGTGTAAGATACATTGTCCGTGCAAGCATTAATATTTAGAACTCCAACCAAGACGGCTTGTAACTTCAGCGACACGTTTAAATAAAGTAACGTTTCTGATAAATGAAGGAAATCACTCACGGATCCTGATGGAGGCCGTACAAAAGAGCAAACAAGATGTCACAGCACTGGACTGCAACGCACTCAAAGTTGTCATCTACAATTTTGTGTTCGGAAAGTGCGTTATATGAGAGCTCTGAACGAATGTAAATGGCAACCCCACCACCACTCCTTTTTTGAGCGGCGTGCAGACACACAATCGTAGCCATCTAGCGAAACACAATCATCAGATAAGAACCACGTCTCACTAAAACAGATAATGTCAAAATGATGGTTGAGTTCGGATAAGAACAAGTTCACCTCATCGATTTTATTTCGTAAGCTTCTGGCGTTTAAGTGAAAAAGTAAAAGATATGGCCTTTTCAAAGATATAATGTCACGAGAAAAGTTTGACATAGAAGATAACAGTGTTCAGATGATACGTCCTGTGATTTTCTTTTGCCTGGCAAGATCCTCTTCACCGCGAACGACAACTGCTCGGTCACCGTTCTGTTTTAAAATTAGCACTTTCCCATTCGAGTGCCAAACAAACGCGTAGTCTCACTTCTGCGCCCACTCCTTCGTCGCTGCCAGAAGAGTGCGGGAGAGCCGTGTCATACTTTCACAAATGTATATGTTATCTTTTCCTTTCTTGAGTGCCTGCCTCTTTAGGAGCCAAGAATCGCGAAGCTCCTGACTTGTGAAACGAACAATGACTCCTCGATTTTCGCCCGGTTTTGCTGGAAGTCTAGGCAAAGCTGAAATGTCACTTCGGGCCACAGGCGGCGCATCCAGCTTTTTTGCCAGTTCATTTATTTTGTTCATCAAGTCCTCATTTTGTGTTTCTGGGATGCCATGAATTTCGACGTTCAAGCGACGACTATGCCACTCAAGATTATCCAGACCTTGCCTAATTTGAGCAAGTTTATTGAGTGAACGAACGCTCTCCAGCAGATTTACTCGTTTTATCAGCTCCTTAGTGGCTTTTTCCTGTTCAAGTAACCGCCGTTGGAAGTCGTCAAGTACCTGTACAGACTTCTCAATCGCTCCGATCACACTGGGCAAGGTCATGAGCGAGTCAAGATTGTTACTTATTCCCAGCAGCAGTAATGAGAAGTCTACCTCCGATTTCTGCGCTTTTGTTTCATTTGACCCCCCTGCACGCTTCACATTTCCACGTTTTCCCAAAATCCTCAGGTTTTACTTTCAGCGTTTCTTCGGTTTCACCAGAACAAGCGCCGAAATGAAACGTAAATTTACATTCAGAGCAACTGATCGATGGGCCATTATCGGGAACAGATAACCTGCATACGCAGCACTGTGACATGACAAATGCACAAACCGAGGGTACACTATCAGGTACCGCACTTTGGCAGCAGCGCCCCCCCCCCCCCCCCCCCCCCCCCCGGGAGAGTAACACCAACATAAAATTATAAAAAAAAATATTTCAACCAACTTGCAAAATACAGAAGCAGAGATTCAGCAGACGTGTCGACAGTTCGCTGCCGCTGCCGCCAAAATGTTTGTGACGCAGTGTCCGGCTCAAGTACCCGAACGCTGCATCAGCGCTTGGCAGGGGCTCGTGTTCGGTGAGTGAGGCACCAGTAGACCGATCTCGCCAAGCGAACTGCGCAGGCGAGCGCATTCCGGAAGTGGTGCCGCCGCCATATGCTACTTGTAGTCACCGCGTTCCGGCTTCCCGGTTGCATGGGTCTGCGGTGCGCGTACATCAGCGTATATCGTCGTTTCGCTACGCACCGGTATAGGTTTGGATTCCCCTCTCATATATGTATTTTATAAGATTGCGTTGTTTGCGGTGCCTCAGCTTGTCTGCAAGAGCAGAAAAGCGGTTGCAGTCGTCTTATCGCTTTAGAATCCCTCCGTCGTCTGCTGCCTGCCACGTTCGGATCCTTCACGGGATGGTCCCACTATCGGCCGCGGGAGAAACAACGACGCAAGAACTCGAGCACTCCGGCTGCTCTTACGTCTCAATGAACGTGGAAACAGGTGAACATCTTGAGTTCAATGACAAGGAACACGAAAATTCCAGGGACCATCGGCTCGGTGTAGCACCGCGGAACAGCATCCAAGTGCATCGGTGGGAAACGGAGCTTGGCAATGCTCTGGCTTGTGCATAACGTTTAGTCGACAATGAAGTAAGAAGAGCTAAATAGAATTTCTACGGCAGCGATAGTTTTCTAAAAGTCGTTTCATTCTGACTGATAGCCTATGTGACACGGTGCAGATGAACTGCTGGGAGAAGCCTACACCGAAACAAGAACTACGTTCTTGTTTCGGTGTAGGCTTAAACTAAGTTCATGGTATTCAGCACTAAACAAGTTACCTCTGTATCTATTCACACTTTATTTAACGCCTGTGTAGAAAAAATTATGAATTATAAATACCTACGAGTTTTTTCTAACCAGTAGCCTCTCTTGAGAATGTCATATGAATCATATAGCCGCTAAAGCTAACAAATTGGTTTTCTGCGTCGTACTTTATATCTCGTATCTGAAGAAACTAAACTTGTAGCTTATAACGCCTTAATGCGCCCCATTTTAGAGTATGCTTCTGCCATTTGGAACCCCCACCAAGTCTTCCTTGAAAAAGAGTCAGAATCCATCCAAAATAAAGCTGCACGTTTCATCCTGAGGAATTATAACCACTCTGTAAGCGTTACCTCTTTGAAGTCAATTCTCAACCTTCCTCCTTTAAGTGAACGTAGAGCTGCATGCCAACTAAACTACTTCATAAACTTCTCTATCACTCTCCATCTCGTAAGTCTATTTATTGCATACCTGCCTCTTTCCTTTCTCGCCGACTTGACCACTCCTGCAAACTTCACCTAGACATCCCCAGGACTAATGTTTACAAGTTTTCACCCTTGCAGCTCACTATTAAAAATTGGAACATGTTACCAGAAGCCGTTGTCACGATAACGGACCCCCAAATATTGGCCGAAGCTGTTATTGGTTACTTGCACCTGTGATACGCCCATTGAATTCATTATTTTTCTCTTGTGGCATTATTGTATTGTGTTTCTTGCCAATGTCCCCCCCCCCCCCCCCCTTTGTAATACCCCTCGTGGGTCTTAAGGGGAACTAATAAATAAAATGAAACGATCTACAGAAAGACCATGTTTGAGAGGCCGTAACAACTTGCACCTATCAAAAAGCAGCAACCATGCCAGATACCTAAAACGTTGGGTAAAGATGAGTTTTCGTGTGCAATTTTAGTCAATTTTATTTTGTTTGCACAAGCTCCTAATGGTAGCTAGAACTCGCCCAAATGCGGATTGTTTCTTTTTTTTTCTTCTTCTTTTTTTTTTTCTTTTTTTTTTTTTTTTTTTGGGGGGGGGGGTTCGATGCTTATTAATGCAGAACAGATCAATAAGGCCAGCCATGACCAAGTTGTCGTATAACAGACCATCACAAGGTGGGTGAGGTTTTTTGCTGCCTTTTTGGCAGAAAGTGTCTCACTTATTAATTGCATTGTGCGGTGTTTACGCGTTTTGTGTGAAAAAAAAAATACTGCTTTTAAAAAATTTGGTTTCGGTTCAAGAGATCCATATCCAGGATCACCGCTTTTGTGGTGATTGTCCCGATATTTAGAAGCGCAGTTGTGACTGAAATATGTTGTTGGCATTATCAGTTATAATTACCGAAATACACCCAGCAAAGAACGTATCGAAAACGGCCACCTCAAAGCAGCGAGCAGCTCCTGATTGAGATAGGCGTCTACGCAGCGAGGGGTCAGGGAGATTCTAACGTACGCTACACTACGGCAGTCCTATGTCTCGTGCCTTGTAATATTCCAATCTTTAGCTAACGTGCAAGAGGGTGTGCATAAATTATAAAGCAATCCGCTCAACAAATCGAAAAACGCTCTTTTTTCCTGGTCCTCGTCCAGCTCTGAGTCTGTTTGCCTTTCTTATATCACTCTTGTTGAAGGCTGCTTTTCTTCGTGAAGACATAAAATTCGAAGCCTTTTTGCCTGGTGCCGTCGTTGCAACACCCGCGCACACAACTGGTGAAGCCGCCCATTGAAAACCGCGAGTAATCGCTCAATTAAAAGTCTCGTGCTATCCCCCAAAAATGTCCAAACGACGGGGCGTATGTACAACGCGCAGTGGCGCGGCCGCCCATGTGACAAGGAATGTCGGAAATCGTCGTGGTGTACGTGTTTCTTCGCAGTGGCGTGGCAAGGCTGCGGTAACACCCCTATTGATACGATACGCTGCGTGAAATACTCGAGTGATGCCACCGCCGTGCTGCCTCACCGGACTCAGCCTGCTTCCCTGCTCGCTTTAATAAATGAAGGATGCCAACTGGTATGGCGTCTTTGAAGCGATACCTACTTATCTGTGAAGCTGGCGCCCTCGCCGAGTCTGGTCGTTGTGATCAGTAGGTGGTCAATCAGGTAAGCAGCAATTGTCTCGTCTACCAAAGTCAGGCATGATCCGATCGTCACCTTGGACAACATGAAGTAGGAAATGTTCCAGCATCTCGTCTTGTGCGAGATAACAGGTACCTTAGCCGCCTCGCGACGATGTCGTCCCGTTCAAAGAGCAGCGAGTTCGCGCCCGAAACCGACGTTGCCGATGTCGCCATATCGGCAAAGTCCGCGGAGCAGACGACGCACCACGTGTTGCCATAGAGTGTTCGATTCCGCCGGCTCCGATATCTACCGTTGATATGTCACGGCCCTCGGGCACTCTGACTAAGCGAAGTATTACCGCGTTGACCCCACCAAGTGTCAACGCTCATAGCTACGGTACGCTTGGCCCTAAAAAGGCCGATGACTTCGCGGGCAAGTCACCGGCCCGATGGATATCCCGAGACGCACCGCTCTCTTCGATGGCTGATTTTGAAACGCTCGCCAGAATGGAATATTTAAAACGAAAAATACAGCCATCCATCTGAAATGCAAGCGGGAGATTGTCGTTAGCAGATAGAGTTTATCATGTTTAAGTTACTTCTGAACTTGAGAGGTATATTTTAAGTTTTTATTGAGCATCCTCGACGCCCCGATTTGTCATCCAACATAAAGTCGGTTTCTGTCGCATCGCTGCGACGACGCCACAAAGTTACGGCGTTGTCGGTTGTCGACGCGATCCTCCCTCCAAACATTTTCGGGGCGACAGGTCCCCCGTGTTCGTTGTTTCGACGGGTGACCAAATTGCAAGCGCTCTGTCCCAATTTCTGACCCGCCGAGAGTTTTTGTCTCGGTTTGCTTTCCAAGAGCGAGCGAGTCCATCCATCCTTGATGATCCGCAGCGGGGATAATCTTTCAACCCGGATTAAGCGCGCGAGCTTGATTGATGACTCAGCCCGGATTACCGCGCTCCGCCGTTCCAAGCTGATCCGCGCCCGAAATTTGTTCGACACGTGACCACCAGCAACACGTGACCCCCGTAGGCTTGAAACGATCTTGTTACTTTTGAAACGGGAGCTGCGAAATTTCTACGATGTGGTGACTGTCGCTAATTGGCTGACGACCTATTTTATGCCACTAACTAAATGCAGTTTTCAAAGTCTTCACGAGTTTTATACTACGGTGAAATCTCGTTAATTCAAACTCTCGGGTAATTCAAACTAACATACAGGTCTCTTTTAATGTGTTTCTAAGAAGGAAACTCCTGGTAATTCAAACTTTGCAATATTCATACAAAGTTTGGTCCCGGATTCAAATTAACGAGATTCCACTGTATATTACATCAAGCAGAATACATCGAGTTTCGCCTTGAGTTCCGCACATATGCGTATGGGCGTGTTCATCTAAAGTCAGGCACGGTTCTGGGGATGAATTTTTAATTTTGACAAAAAACAAAATCTTCTGGGTACGTTCTTGAAATTAAAAACTGTGTAAACGGAAAGCTTTGGGGATTTCTTTTTCCTTTGAATTATTGATTATTGAAGTGGCCGAGGCGAAAACTAATGCTTCTCCAACCAGTCGGCGATTGCATGTTTGATAGCTGGCTATTTTCTTATTTATCAAAACAAAGCACTAAGACTCTTTTGTGACACTCTCGAAGTAGATTTCATTAGGCTTAAACACTTAGAAGAAAAAAATAAAACTTTATACATTGAAATAACAAAAACAAACAGAAAAGTCAAACTCTGTTCTTTTGGTGTGGTTTAGTAAAGTTTGGCAAGATTTTACGTGTTATCTATTTAATATAGTTTAATGGCCTTGACATCCTAAAGAAGCTGCCATCTTGCTCATTTCAATGGACCAATTGTTCCAACGTCTGGCAACTCGATGTGCGCTGCCATCTTTGTTGTGGCGAGATTCTTCTGCTGTCTGTAAATTTGGTAGCGTTGTCGGTAACAATCGAGGCCTATACTGGTCACCGTCATCGATCCTCGCCCACACCTGCGAGCCAAGGGTTAGTATTGTTTTACGCTCTTCTTGCGCATGTACGTACTCGTCGCCCCGCTGGTCGCTGGTTTTTCGCCGCCACCAACATGGCGGACGTGCACTTCAGCTCGAAATTTGGCTTTGAGTGCCGGCAAAGACACGGGCGCGAGCGCCTGGTTTTCGAGAGCGCTTTCTCTGCGCAAGTGCTTGTGCGAGCGAAGGATTCTTCAGAACTACGATTTCGCGCCCTGGGCTTTGCCGGCGCCGAAGCCAACTGGTGAGATGTAGCATGGTCTTCGGCGCTCCACCAGATGGCGCTGGTAATTTCGCATATTTTCTATTAATACAAATGTAATACTATATGTTGAAATAAAATCTGTCACATACATTCGGATAAACAAACGTTTCACAAATTAGCAAGTTTGAAATCGATTTCCTGAAGAAACCCATTCATCATCTGTTTATTTTTTTTTAGTAGGACAGTAGCAAGATAAAATAGTGGTTTAATAAAATATGAATCTGTAGTATTTTGTTTATATGAGCGCAATTAAATCTTGAACCCCGTCAGATGTGCGAAAAGAGAGCAAGTTTTGTTGCCGAGTAGAATACATTTAACTACGCATCAGGTTAAGTGTTAATTAAAGTATTATTCATTAACTATACCACGTTATAATGTCGGTCAGAATAGCATCAATGCCAGGATACAAACAAAACGAACAACTGACAATATTTAAGCTTTCGTTTATTCAATTGTATAGGACATACGTAGGATAACGTATTTTTGGAGTTTATTTCGCGTGAAATTCGGATGGTGTTTTTCGAAGTTTATTCTTGGATAAAAATCTGTTTTATCGCAGTCTTATTTTTTATACTTTTTTTTTTGTAATTTAGAGTTTATTTTACTACACTCCTAATTTTCCAAAATTCAGAAGCAAAATAAATGAAGTCCGGATACTATGACCCGGTGTCCTGAAGGAACCTTGACAAGCTAAAGGCAAACCCCTTTTTGTCAGTAATTCGAGATTTTAAAGAACAGTGAAGTTCTCTCTGGTCAGGACCATCCTTGTGCTGTTATAAAGTTTAATAGTAATCGGCTTCTCTTTCTTTTTATGCTGTCGTTGTGAGCTCGAAATTCTGTTTTTGGGATACATTCAAAATGGCAGAAAATTAACGTGCGAGTGTTTTTCGGACCTTTCTTCGGATTTATCCGAAAACAAGGAACCCTAAACATATTTTATTTGAAACATATAATATTAAATTGGTATTAAAATAAGAGCTATTTATTAGCTTTCTGGTGATGTCAAAATCCCTAAGATTATTTAAATATATAACACCTAAATAAAACAAAAGCCAAGCTATGTAAAAACAAAAAGTGATAAAGGACACCTTTGACTTAATTTTTATTCAAACATTATTTTTTTTAAATAACAAATTTTATTTATTACGCATAATAAATTTATTTTGACAGTGTCCCAACAGAGTCCTAGTGCAGTATTTTGAGAAGTAACAAAATGGCGGGTGGTCAAACATTCGATTCCTGACAGGTGGCAGAAAACAAGTTGTGTCCATTTAAAGATTTTTGGAAAAGTTTGTCAATTTTTAAAAAAGTTACCCATTTAGGATATTTTAATGACTCTGATATCACCAGAAATCTCAAACTTATCTATTTTATTGAATGTAAATTCAGTGTGATGTGTTAAAAAAAATATGTTACATGTATTTAAATCTATACAACGACGCAGTCACTAGGAAAAGACAACATTCAAGTTGTAGTCATAGAAGGCACGTTTCGAAAATCTACCAACTTAAAACCGACTTTTTCAAACACCATTTTTTTATCTGTTTGGAGTTTTAATGGTAGCCACTTCAAGGTATGATTGTGGTTTATCAGCAAATATAAAGATGAAACGTGCCTTCTATGACTACAACTTGAATGTTGTCTTTTCCTAGTGACTGCGTCGTTGTATAGATGCCACTTTGGTCAATATTATGACGTAATACAGTTAGTTATCTAATATTGTTCATTTTTAGGATGGATCGGCGGCCGAGTGGGCTAGCGCACACCACCTTGGAGCACGTGGAGCGAAAGCGCGATTGCAGACCCCAGGATGCCGGGCTCAATCACCACCCCTGCCCGTTTCGATCTGGATGAGCACCGTGCCGGCGTGCGGTCGTGTATCACTACTGCGTGGTGCACGTTAAAGACCACAGGCTAGCGGTTGTACTGCACTGGCTAACTTTCTCATGTACAGCTGGGAGACTCGTCTCCCGTTGAGGCAGACCAAGTTCTAGGCTGCATAAACATACACAACCCATTATTATTAATACTTTCATTAGCACGTAACATTAAAAATAAGTTAAACTGAGTGTAATTCAGAGTAAGGAGTAGTTTACTCCGCAACATAACCTGCCGTTTTACAGCGCGTATCTGACAAGGTTAGAGATTTAATTTGGCTCATATGAATAAAATACTACATATTACATTTATATTTTATAATAAACTGCTATTATACCTGGGTACTAATAAGAATACAACTTTTTTGGAGGTTTTCAGAAAATCGATTTTGAAGTTATAAGATTTTTGAAGCCGTCGTTCATTCAGATGTATGTGGCAAGTTTTATTTTATACATATAATATTGAATTTAATTGAAAATAGTTTGATCTGAGGTTCCTAGTGATGTAAAGGTCATTAAGATATTTTAAATAGGTCCCACGTAAAAACTTGCCATATATTGCTGAAAATTAATAAAGAAACACACAAGGTGGACATTTTGTTTTTAATTATTAAAAATATATAAAGTCTTAAGTTTAATTAAATTCACTTTGAGAGTGTCACAAAAGAGTCTTAGCACTTTATTTTGAGAAATTAGACAATAGTCAGCGGTCAAAGGTGCGATCCCCGTCTGCGGTGGGAGAAACTTCGCCTTGGCCACTCACGGTCAAAAACTCGAAAACTGAAATCCGCCAAGCTTGGCGTTTGCGCTGTTTTTTTTATTTCAAAAATGGTCCCGTCCCACACACGTGCTTGAGTTATGGGTGGTGTATGAAAGCATTATTTTTGTAAATTACAGCTAGATTTCTAGATTTAATATGATGGAATGCGTGTATTTATAAATATATCTATATTTATAGAAAAATATTTGTTCAGGAATATGTTCATGTGTGGAAATATACGCGCACATTTAATCAACGCCAAAAAGAGTAGCCGGCATTTGATAGAGAGCATCATTATCTCATTGTAATTATAATATAATATAATATAAAACAATATAATATAATAAATATAATATTTTCTATTTTATGTGCCTCAAAACAACCACGCGGGGGTTCTTACATTGGCACGCACAAGAATATAAAAAGAAGAAACACGCACAACATCATATGTGCAAATTGGCTATAAATGTGGGTATGCTTCACGCAAAATGTACTACAGAGTTTCAACTTTCAACTAGACCCTTCAAGTCCCGGTGAAAAAACTGGGGGATCCGTGAAAATGTCCAAGCCAGGGGATGCGATTCTATTAGATAAAATTTACATAGGGGACACTGGTGGGAGTATATACATTAATTGAACGTAAAGATAGTAAAATTTTTAGTAACGCGACAAGGAACATAAAAATCGACAGAACTCAAAAGTAGCTTAGCATCGATCCAACCATTTACCACCCTAAACAAAAAAAGAAAATCTAATTACGCCTAAATCTTTAATTTTACAAATTCGACCCATTACCTGTTCGATTCCTTCGTTTCTCGTCGTCCAGAGCGTCAGTGTACGCGGTTGTAACTACTTTTCAAAACTGACCCATCTGTCATCCAAAGTAAAGCTGCTAAACAATTGATTCTTCGATGTTTTTGTCCTTTTTGTTGTTTCTTAGAATTAGCCGGCTTGACCGCTAATGCTGACCTCCTCATTTTGCTGCATCAGCGTCGATAGCTGTCGTGTATGAAAAAAAAGAAGAAAAAAAAAGAGATTGACGAAAACGAGGGTGCATGCTCCACTAGCGCCAACCACGAACCAGATGCCTTCCCGTTAAACATCACCGCCCACTCATCATGTTCGGTCATCCTGAAATACCGCAAAAACAATTTAAAAACAACGAACAAGGAACGATGTAATTAAAACAATACCGCTGTAACAACCACGAGGCCAGGTAAGCAGGTGGGGTCGACGCTCTCCTCCTTTTTCAAGTGGGGATTTGGGAAAGGAGAAGAAAGTAAGAGAGTATAAGTTAAAACGCCTGTCACTTACATTGTTTACACGGAAACATGTTTTTTGCCCAGTCGTGCTCCACGTGGCCAAAAACATTTTTTTTTTTTAAACTGATAACGGATGAACAGTCAACCAGTGACGTTAAAACGAGTAAAAAAAAAAAAAAACAAGACTGACCACCAACACGTGACTTAGGGCACGCGTGACGTTTAAAAATAACAACAACCACCGACTATTCCCCCAGCTGCCCTCAATATAATCCCCGCAAATTATGGAGAAGAAAACCAGCTCGCGAGTGACCACCTTTCCGCCGAACGTCTCAAAAAAAGGCCACCGGCACGAACTTCGCAGCTTGCAGCAATACACATTGAGCTAACGAGGAAAGAGGCAATGCTTCAGATTCGATCGCATACAAAGAATCAAACCAAAATAATTGCCAAAAAGTCGACAAAAACTAACTTCCGGGGGTTGAACCGATAATTATTGGTTAAGCGACCCGACATCATACTCCAGTTTTCGCAACCAAAAAAAAAGCCCCCTAAAAACAATTAGGAACCAAGAAAAAGTAGTAATATAATAAAACAGCAGGCGAGTCGATGTTGTACGATTGTTAATCTTAGTAGCGACGTGGGCCTGTGGTCCATCCCTCTGGGCGAGGTTAGTAATTAGTACCAAAGCCGGTAAACTAAAAAAGAAATGGAACAATCATTCGTGAAAAATATCCAAATAATGTATCATTCTCTTTTTTTATTTCTATACAATATTCTCTGGTTCGTCGACTTAGAAGCAAAGAGCTCGTCGACTCAATGCTGCATTGGCGAATAAAGTGGAAAATTGCATGGTTATGAATTTGTGATGCCTTTCCCCAACACATCATGTGTTGGCAGCAGGGTGTTGTGGAATTTTAATGAGGTCACAAATAAACATTACATGCGACCCTTTGACTGTTTCCACCGAGAAAGAGCTGTGGCGACGTTCCCTGACCGAACTGCAAAGCTGTCAAAGACCAGTGGCCGCCGTTTGTTCGCGACCGCGTAAGAAACTCAAAAACAAGTTTTAAAATTCTAAAAAAAAAGGAACATTTCACTTTTTTTGCTTTTACGGTTATTGCTTGGGTTGCTTGTTTTGAGTATTGTACCACTGATCCCTGAAATGTAACTCCCAAAATTGTGGGGGAAAGAAAGGCTCATTAAAGAAGAACTTAAGCACCATGAGTACATATATTAAAAAAAGTGCTTTAAACTGTTTGCCAGGTTCTCTCTTTAGAAAGCACACCCTTCATCTCATTGGCAGGTTTTCCACAAATTCGGGTCACGCGCTTTTTTTTTTTTTATTTTGGGGATTATTAAGTTTTTGTTTTGTTTCTCTTTCCACATAAGCTTACACAAGCTCCAATTTCATGTTTGACACCGAACATAAAAACCGTTAAAGTACCGAATATATAGGGGGAAAACACTGAAAAAATACCTCGGTATTTGAAAAAAAAAAAATAAAGTACGAAAACACGGAACCCTAGTTATCGCTCACGATCATTAGTAAAACGTAACGCACGAACTTCACTATACACACATATATAATGTGTTTTTTTGTTGTTGTTACCACGGTGGTTATTTCATCTTGATTTCAGTCAGCAAGTTAACGAGTGCTAACCACATATTCTTCAAAAAAGAAAAGAAGAAAGGTAGCGCTCAGTCCACCTGGACAACAGTGACCCAAAGCATACTTTTTGACGTTCTTAATCCCCTTCACCCCCCCCCCCCCTTTTCTCCCTCCCCCAAACAACCTCTTCCTCGTTTTCTCTCCCACTCCTTCTACGTAATTCAGACCAGCCCAAATTGGCAGTTTCTTCTCTCCCAGTTCACCATTTTTCTTCTCCGGCCATAATGACGGCAACGGTGCTTCTCAGAGCACAGCTTCCAAACCCAAAGCGGAAGGGAAGGTCACGTGGTGCGTTTGGTTAGTTATCTCCCCACCAATTCCGCCCACTCCTACCGACCCTCGCCGGGCGAGCAATCCACGAAGACGTCGAGCATAACGAGCCCCGGTCCAGGCTGACACTATTAAGTACAAGTTTTTTATTTTGCTTTTGTTTTCTGTTGTTGTCGTTGATTTTGGGGCATATAGCCTGGCTTTCTACTCCCGCCGAGACTTTGACCAGATGCCTGTGACGTCAGAATCGTGCCTAGAGTGCCACCGCCGCTTAGGGTCAAAACCAGATGCTAAGAAAAAAAAATCAACACGAGCACTGGAACTACGGAAAGCGCCTAATCCCAGGATTAACGGCACGGACGTAGCGTCTCTTCGGTAACCTCACCTGCGGTAGATAATCACGCGTCTGTACGCATACAGCGGGAAATGAGATAAATAAAAAGGAAGAGTATTCACGAATTGTATCTTAGCGTGGACGTGGGTAACGACCAGGTTTAATTATTTATACTAATTACGGGTTTCACTAGGGGCCCGACGATCGAAGCAACAAAACACGGCTGACTTTTGCTCCGAACGACCGCACAAGGATCTACATAATACAAAAACAGATCTCCTAATTGTTACTAGGCTAACGCCACGTAAACGAGCGTCCTCAATCTTCAAGTGCGATTAAATGTTGGCTAGCATCCCTCAGCTTCCGTCGCGATAGCGTCAGGGCCAGGCTCTGTCCAATTTGTCATTTATTTTTGTCCGACTAAGCACCTCGCGCCGTTTTCCATATACATATCAAAATGCAGTGGAGTTCGCAAGAGGGCGTGGGGACTAGCAGTCGCTACGTTGGAGCTTAGATCTCCCTCTGCCACGTGGTGAAATGCACACCCGGAAGAACCGTCTGCCTCTTTGGTGTACTGTATATCTCAAGGGCGCTCTAAGTGCGTAGAAGTTATAGCTCCCCTGTCACGTCATAGCTTCACCTGACGTCACGCGACGTTACAGTGTCGCGCGACTGTCTAAAAAGCACGTGGTCACGTGACCATGTAGCGCGACGACGTAGTGCCGCGTAACATCACGGCATCGCGTGACGTAATGGTGGAACTTCACTTACGACGTCAAGTGACGACCGCCACGCTGATGACGTCATCGGCGTGACGTTATCATCGAGGTTGCATCCCACGCACGGGCAAGAAGGCGGTCAGATGTGATCGTATGAATGTTATGTATTTAGAACGACGTCACTATGGCGAACATAGCCGAAGCATACATGAAAAGTCTAAGGACATTGCTGTATAGGTACATTTTATTCTAGGTCTTTTTGACAGTAGAAATGACGTCATTCTCTAAAAATGTGGAGTGTCCACAGCTTTAGAAAACAGGAAGGGCTTGTTGGTTTGCTATTTATACTATGGCAACAGAGTAGCGTCGATTAACACAGGCGCAATTGGAAGATCTTGACGAAAATGCTGTCAGACTGAATCGGCAACATTTTACCTTTTGCTTGAAGATTAGCTTCTAGCTATGGTTGCCTTTAGCACTTTGCTACGACGTATCAAAATAATATGCTTATAAGAATGTAGCGAAAGTTTCGGGTGTCGTGGATTTGATTAGCCGGAGACGAGTTCACTTAATTCTCACACTTCTATGTATTTCACCTGCGCACTTTACTTAAAAACAAAATAATTTTAACTTGTGAAATTTGATTGACACATAAAATAATAAACAACTTTTTTTATGAAAGATGTCGTGTTCTGTGCTCCTTCCTATTTGTTAATTTTTTCGTATGTTAATTTGAACCTTTCCACCACACACGGTTTTTATTGATTCCTTTATCTTATTGTTTGAGATGTAGTACAATGTTGCACGTTATTATTGGTTCAAAAAGTTTTAGCTATAAAACAACAAATGAATCGATTCTTCAGCTGCGTTACTATGCACATTAAAATAGCAATCACGTCAGATATTATTTTTTTTTACCTGAATAATTTTTTAGTCCTCCTCCTGTCGCAATGTTCTCTTTACAAATTCAAGTTCCTGTAATTTTTATTACCGCAACTTGAAAAGATCACACGCCCGTGTCTAAGATCACACGCCCGTTTCTTTGTCCGCGCCATAGACAGGAGATGTGGCCAGAACCTAGAAGCAAACACACAAAACTTGCTCACCACCAGATCGCGCAGTGACATCAGTCATAAACCATCGTAGTGCTGATGACTGCGCGAAAAAAAAAAAGGGCGGCAAGACGCTAATGCCCCATCGAACAGAACCAAGCAGAACCCGACACGGTACTGCCATCATCAAACGCGGACAAATGAAGCAAGCACACGTACAAACAACCGAATAGGTGGTACGCATGGAAATGACCTCCACCGTCCGCCGAAACGGGGAAACATGAAAATTAATAACGGGGACCAAATTGTCCCCAGGTCCAGAACGAGGGACACTGACTGGATCCTCAACGACAACGAACAAAGACAACAAAGGAGAGAACGACACACACACATACACAGAGAGAGAGAGAGAATAGAGACGAAGAAAGAAAAGAAAGAAAGCGTTCAGGTCGTCCTCATCCTGTTAATGTGCTTTAATCTGTCGTTAGAAGTCCCCGGCTCGCACCATAGACAGCGCCCGACTACTCTCGGCACAACCAGAAGAACGGCTGCTGGCTCACGAACGGAACCGAGAGAAGAAAATCCCGCAACAGCAAAATAAACGAGACACAAAGAAAGAAAGACAGCGGGAAAGAGGAACAAGAGGCAAGGGTTTCCTGATGGGGTTCACAGCCGGCATGCACAAACACACGCACAAACATACGCACGATCACTAAAACCGGGGGAGGCTGTAGACACGCACTATGACGATGGGCGAATCTGTGTGCGTAGTGCGTCCGGGAGCGCGATAGCGCGGGACACTTCCATCGCGGCGCGGCAGCAGCACATTAGAAGGCGAGGCAAAACGAGCGCGAATGTCAGCGGCTTCCTGTATAAAGGATGAGCGGCGGCGTCCCGCAAGCCGCCTCGGAGTCATCAGGACGGCATTCCCAAAACGCGTCCCGATTCCAAGCCCCCAAAAGGCGAAGGCGGGTTGGCACCTTTTCCTTTCCCTATTTGTTTGTTGGTGGGCGCTTCTGTTTGTAGTTTTTTTGTTTTCGGGAGGTTTGGGTGTCGGAACGGGAGACAGCGGTTCGTCAGATGCGAGATTTGCGGACGAGACGCGAGACGTACGCTTTTCATTAGTGAGCGGCGTAATCATAGTAATGGCGATCGCTTTTGCCACCTGTCAGACGCGCTTTGATCATCTATAATCTGAAACGGTAACGTCCCTTGTACTAGTAGTAAGCGCCTACCAAATCAATGGCTTAATATGGGTAACAAAGTTGGCGCAGGTACGATACTGGTACTCGTAACGACCAGTCTTTCTCGAAGTTACTATAATCGTCGCGTCTAAACTCGCACAAAGCCTTAATGTGACTTACCTTAGCGTGGCATTTCCCGCCTTCGTTTCTTTTCGTTCGGTAGGTGATAGGGAGTTTTCGTATATGGTTTTCGCCGTCTCGCAATGGCTCTCCGCAACCCGCATGGATACCCGGAACTCCACAGTCAAGGCCATCGGCGCGCAGGCGCAGTAGCGGCTTCTTCGTTCCGGAGGGTCAGAGGAGGGGGAAACGCGGTCTACGAAAACTCCTTAATGGTTTTTACTTGTGTAATCATTGACGCCAGCACCCTCATTTGTTTTTTTAATACTTCCAATGACTATACCTAACATGGTGGTGCGTGATTTAGTCCAGTACAAGGGTGATATCGCAGAATCTCTTTCAAACAACGGAGACGAGTAAATGCTATCGCAGTAAAGAGTATATACTGGCTATGAGAAGGTGCATTCCTGTAGTATACACCGTTGTACGGAACGTTCAATAGTCACTTCAGAACTCAGGGATCCTGGTTTCAACCTCCACTCGTTTCGATCTGAATGAGCATCGTACCGGCGTGCGGTCGTGTATCACTGCTGCGTGGTGCACGTCGAAGACCTCAGGCTATCGGTTGTACTGCACCGGTTAAAATTTTCATCTGAAGCTGAGTCACTAGACGGCCATTAAGACTATCTTTCGGCAGTATAAGCATACACACAACACAATTATTACGTCCGATATTATCTCAGCTGAGTTTTTACTTGTATTCTTAAAATGTTTTCAGTGCAGGTACCGACTCAAGAGCGAACACACATTTTGGTATTATTCGAAACACCAAATTCAAGTCGGAAACTGTAAACCCTTATGGAAGATGTTGACGGTGCTATCGATCGTTTTATTCGTGCTATTCAATCTCATACCAAATATTGTCACTTCTATCTTTCAGCAGCTCGCCCGTGTCGCATCTTTATGTTCCCATCACGTTCGCCGACTTGTACGTCTTCCGCGTCCCCTGTAACTGATAAGGTCAGCACACACGTTACGCATCACGTGACCTGGTCTCAAGCTGCGGCGGAGCGCTACGGCGGAGCAACATCCGCGGAGGTGGAAGCCCAGGAACTATTTTTCAACGCGCGCGCGCAAAAAGAAGAAAAACCAAAGTAGAAGCGGGAGAAGTGTCCAGTGACGTGGAGAGTGACGACGTTTCCCTCTCTCTACCCCCGCCAAATTACACTCCACAGAACCCGGACACACATGAGCACAATCGATGAATGTACGCGAGTCGCGACACAAAATAAGAACCACAACAACACGAACTAGTACTAACAACAACAGCAACAACGGAACGCAAACACAATTCATACTCCGACCAACACAAATAACCCACAGAAGGCGACAAAAAAAAATAGTACCAAACAAACAAACAAAAAACACAGGCAAAACAAAATAAAGAAGAAGGATCACCAGCAATAGCGGGAGAACGGACGTAGTGGCGCGGTGGCGGAGAGCAGAGGAAAATTTATGGCGTTAAGGGCCGAAATTATTGCTTCCACAACTCGCCTATATACTAGAACGGCACCGCCGTCGCCGTCGCCGCTGTTGTAACTGCCGCTGCTGCCGTTCCCCCACCCCCTGAGTATCCTTCCGCGTGAACATCATCACCACAAACAAAAGAGGTTTCCCCCGAACCCCCGGGATGCGAAGCTGGACACGCCGCACCAACAAACAAACAACAAACAACTAGAGAGAGGAACCGAGTAAAAAGAGGAAGAGGAGGCTTTGAAATATCGGGCCAAACCGTTAGTCATTATTCAAGGGGGTCTGGAGTGGAGGGGGAAAAAAAGAAAAGAAAGAGAGGGTGACGTGACGGGAGTAAAAAAAAGAAAGAAGGGGGAGTGCATCTTTAGGGCGGAGGGGCCAGCTCAAACGGACCGTCCGGTCGAGGAGAGATGGTCTCTCTATGGTCTCGATGGGCTACGGCGGGTGGATGCCTATACAGCTGGGGGAAAAAAAAAAGGATGCAACGCGATGACGGTCTAATCAGCGATGTCCAGGAAACAAACTGGAAGGAGTGTCGTCGTTGTGGGGTCGCTTATTAAAGCGCCGGCTGTCCGCGAAGCGTTCAAAGAACGAGTTAGCTGTTCTTATTTGTTGCTTTTGTTGTACCGTATCGTCTTGGTAAATATAGACCGCGAACTATATGTGCCTAAAGCTGATGTCCCTCTGTTCACACATCACTGTAGACATCAGGATAGAATTATGTAGGGACGCGCCTCGAGAACGTTTGGAGTACGCTTGCTTCTTAGTATGTAACGTCTGCAAAGAATGTGACGGGAGAGGGGTAGGAGAAAGAAGCACGGCCCAGACAGTGTCTGCAGACTGGTCGGATGGATGGATGTCAATGGCTGCATCCTTTGTAACGGGCGGTAGCTTGCGCCACCTAGCCTAACTGTTTTTCGTGAGATGTATTAGCGATGTGACAGGGGCTTAAAAGTTTACAAATTTACACGGTGCGGACTATTTACAAATGCGGATTATTACGAGTTCGTTTTTCTTTTTTTCTTTCTAGATTGTTTTTTGTGACGACACGTGACGAATTTTGTGAATTACAGTGTACGTTAATGACGGCAACGAAAAATGCTTTTCATATAGCGGAGCATCCATATTGGAGATGTTTAGTAGATCGCTCCGTTAGCCCCGATAACGATGCCCTGTAACTATACGGTGCATGAGCCAAAGGCGACGGCGGAGTATATCGGTTATATATATAGTTATTGCAGTCATCGCAATGATCTTCTAAAACTCTCTTTCAATGGGGTCTATGGGAAAGAGACACGGCTGTACGCTATTGCGATTAATCACTGAGGGGGCTGAGAACGGCATGCGGGTTATTTGTTTTCAGCTGACCTCCCCCGCCTTCGGTGCAAGGTTCTTGCCTTCCATGGCGCTTCGGCGGCTCGTGAGCTTGGAGCGTGCACAAGCAGACAAAGCACGGCGGAAGGCAACTAGCGCATGTTGGAGCCCGGGCGTCTCAAAGAGACACCCGGGCGTTCACATTCTGAAAATGACTATAGTCGTAGATGGTGGCGTGCGGATGCTTCACATTAGCATTCGGAATGCAGCACCATCCAAGGCAAAGGAACGAGAGCGTAGATCCGCTAAAATACGTTGCTTGTCCAAGGACGTGCACGAATGTAGCATTTCCTAAACCACGCGTTGCTTAAATATATATATATATTATATATATATATATATATATATATATATATATATATATATATATATATATATATATATATATATATATATATATATATATATACATAGACATATATATATATATATATATATATAGACATATATATATATTGAGAGCAATGGACCATTGTCAACCTTTTCTTGGATTCAAAAATCAAGTGGAATCGGCATCATTTTGTTTTCACCTTATACAATAGTATTGCTTTATTTTCGTAAAGACTTCTACGATCATGCGTATCTCAGTGCTTTTCTGATCTGAGGGTGTATCTATAAATCACTGTCAAACCACCGCCACCGAAATCTAAATTCCGGGCAGCGGTTCCATATGCGGCCATTCACTCAACCCAGATACGAGGTCATTGCGCTCACAGGTGATCCATCTGGAAACGCCGAAAAACCCAGGCACTCCCGTAAATAAATAAGTCCCGCGCTTAAATGGTAATAATAACTCCGACAATATGGACATACATGTCTAAACAGAAAGCAGTAAAGATCAAACAAGAATAGTAGGCGAAGTTAAAAGAAACGTTCGCGGAGAGGGAAGAGCCACTTATCATTATTATTACTTCCCTTTATTTTCCTTTCAATTCGTTCGTCTGCACGGCATCCATCTTCCTTGGCTGTCTCTTCGGCGGTCTAATGACACAGGACAAGACGCGCCGTGCTCGGCCGTCTTTTGCTTACACAATGCCTCTGTCGCGTCCTTTTTTTGAAGACGTCAAAGCAGCCTCGACTACACTCCGTTCGGTTTCATCGCTAAGCTGACAGCGCCGTGGAAGCTACGTCGCTCGTTGGACCGGTCAAACGTTTATCTTTCCCCGCGTGATCACGCCTTCACCCAATACTCGCGCGCAGAGAAAGTGGTCAGGTGATGAAAGGGAGGCAGCTGATTGGTCCTTTGAGCACGTAGCATCCACTGCGCTGTCAGCTTAGGCGATGCACGGAACGTCGCGAACCATGCCGAAGTTCGTGTTCATCTAGGTTCGGCTTTTTATAACTTGCACTAACGCGAAGTTTGACAAACGTTCGACTGAAGTTCGACTTTTTGTGCGCATGCGCAAAAGTTGAAGGCGAGCTGGTGGCCACCTAGCGGAGGAAAAGCGCAATGTTTGTTGGGTATATTGTTAAAAAAGTTTTAAAAAACACTAAGAGTTCGTGTGTTGGTTCTTATTATTGTGTAAATATTTATGACCAGTTTGTAAAATAGTAAATATTATGTTTTGCTAAAATACGCATTTCCCAAAATTCAAAATTTGTTTCGTGAACAAGTCGGGCAATACTGTTCAGAAATCGAACTTTGAGAAAGGTTCGAAGGTTCGTTGACCTTCACGTTCAAAAAAAGGTCGCTGCATCGATAGTCTCGACAGCCGGATACATAACTAAAAGACCCAAACAAGTCCACGAGCGAACACTGTGGCTCGCGAATACGAGAAAAAAAATTAAGAAGAACGACAATGTTTAAGTACAGCTAAAAACAATATTACAGAGGCTGTCAGGAAAATCTATCGAAACAAAGATGGCCGACGCGAAAGAGGGCGATGAAGAAACGGGGAGGGGAAGTGGACAGAAAACAGGAACGGAATCTGTCCAAAAGTCGAAAAATAAAAATAGCGGGTAAAAGTAACGAACTTCTCAACTTTCTCTGGCTCCATTTCTGCTAGGTTGTAGAGGAAAAAAAAAAAAAAAAAGTAACGAGCGAGACGAGAAAGAGCGGAACTGGTTTGAGACATATTACCACAAAGTACGTATACATCGTTAAGTATGAGGAGAAAAAATAAATAAAAAGAGGTTGAGCCCCGAAACGTCGGATTTGATGTCGAAACAATGTTCGCCCTTGTAGCGGGACAGATTAGATCACCAGACGTCAACTGAGAAATAAAGTAAAAATAAAAAGAAGAGAGTAAAAACAAGAAACCAGTGTGTTCTAAGAACGACTTGACAAGGGCAAAGTTTAAAACCTGTTTTGTGTTCGGCCCTTTGTTTTATAGCTGTTGTTTTCCTGGTGAATCTTTGCGGCTCGTTTATTTATCGTTATTAGAAGAGAGGCGTTGTTTTGCCTATCACGAGCTTTTAATGTTTTTGTCTCAAATGTTTATTAATAAATGTCAATGCCATCGTATTTTTATTTGCCTTCGGGTTTCTGTCGCTCGTCGGCTTCTTCGAGCTTAAAGTTCGATTTCTTATTTGAACTCTCGCGCATATACGCGAGGACAGTGTTGCTACTGTATGGCAGGGTGGAGAATAAAAAAAAAATCAAAATGATACAAACTGTGATTGAAATCATGATCTCATCACGATTTGAACCACAACGGTTTCAGTGTGGTCATTTAAATGAAACCTTGCCGCAAATATAAACACCGATATATATACCATTTCTTTGCCATTTGATGCTTCCATATCGATTCGTTTTGCATATAAATTTAAAGAAAATTATCAGCAAAAGGTTCAGCAGGCTGAGCAAGAAAGTAAATTCCAGTGCTCTCGTGAGAACTGCTAGCGAACAAGAGCGCAAAAGAAAGGAAGATGCAACTTTCTCACTAAGTGAATGAAATCAAGTTGCTTCTCTTTCAGTACGGCGGGGTTCGCCACAATAAAATGCTAATTAAAGACTGTGAATTCAAATTTTTAATTTACAGTAATTTCTTCTTCCGTACTTTTTTCAGTGATTGAACGGACTGATAAACGAATCTGCCATGTTTAAGAATATCACAGGCGATAAAGAACCACGTTTTCTAGTTACACTGATCTAAATTAAATAATTTGATATAAATAAAATTAATTCCATATGAATCAAATAAATATGATTTAAATCAAATAACTCTGATTTCATTAAAAAGAAAAGAAAACGAATTTTCTTTTTCTTTTTTATTTCGTGGTATAGTTTTGCGGTAGAGAATCTATAGCAGCAAGAAGAAAAAAAAACGCTACGTGGTTTAAGTTATTGTTACGTGGAATGGGAAGTACATTCCATTATTTGAGAGGGTCCCGTTTAAAATACGTTTAAAATACGTTTAACACTTTTATCCTTGTATTTCAGTGTTGCATAAAAATTGACGTATAAATTCGGTCTATCGTTTGATACAGGGCCATGATTTTTTTGTTCCTTTGGTTAGCCTAAAATTTCGGTTTTTCCTTTGTTTGTCTTGCTAGGGGTTAGAGACTTTCGCTCCGCCCTTTTCACTATTCTCCTTTGCTGTACCTCCTGTGGAAAATAAATGCGGCCCTTCTCAACACAAATGCCTCAAAATACCGAACTATTTCGCCCAATACTTTCTATGTAAATCGGTATCACGTTGTTATTGTTGTTTTTTTATTCGCACAACAAAAAAAAATTTAATTCTTGTTGTATTAAATGCTTCTCTTGTCCCTTAGATGCAGTCTATATACATCAGTTCGAACTATATTCTTAGTCTGGCTTTGGTGCACTAGTTTTGCCGAGAAAGGCCATTACTGCTTTACATACGCCAACTTCACACTGTTTAATCCAGGGTGTAGAATAAAAATCAGGACGATTTAAATCGCGATTTGAATAATAACTTAATCCAGACCAGTTTTACGATGATGGTTTAAACAAAATCTTGCACCGCAAAATTAATCATGAAAATAGTTTTCATTTGGCGCTTTTTTTTTTATTTATTTGACATACGGTCACTCCTGATTAGGACTTTGACAGGAGTGGCAACGAGTTACACTTGTAAAAGCAACTGGTAAAATAATACGGCAACGAAGCACCATGCAAGGAACAACAAACAACAATACAAATCAAGAATAAACAATAGTTAGATTGCGTCCAACTGGGAAAGGAACACTTTCCCAGTTGGACGCAATCTAACTATTTGTTTGCATTTGTGTGCATTTGTTTTGAACTGATATCAAAGAATCGATCGAGGAAGAATGGTTTATATCAGGCTGAAGACAAGCAGAAAGCAGTTCTCTTCCGAGCAAATCATAGCATTGAGCTTTCTTTCTATACACAAACAGTGTTTCCAAACAAGCTCGCTTTGCCCACACCAGGGGTGGGCACCGCGCCTGCGCAGGAACCCAATTCATGGGAAGTGAAGCTTCTGCGCATGCGCAGCAGCGCCACCTCAGTGGCGTGACATCACTGAGTTGAGTCGGTCTGTACTTCGTTTCACATCAAGTCTTGACGCAGCCGACGCCACGCGCTGATGGGACCGACCAGACAACGTAAACAGCGCACCATCACGGCGTTTTATCGTCGCTGAACCAATCAAACAACAACAAAAAAAGGCCTAGTAGTTACTTGCGCTTTTGACGCTGCCAGGCTGGTCTCATTACCTCGGTGAGCGTCGGCAGCGTCTGGACTTAAGCCTAAACGAAATACCGGGTGATTCAAGGAGTCGGCAGGCTCCTGAAATCGACCGGAAAATTCGGTTTCCTAACCTATCGCGCTACGACTTTGTACAGCGTTGCCCACAGATGGTGCTTTTTTCTTCTTTTTGTAAAATTTGCAAACAACGAACTTACCTGAGGAAAAAGTAAAGAAAGAAAAAGGCTTACCTCCTATGGAAACGCAACGACACCACCGGTCTTTAAACAATACGCCGCCGTTTCGCACGGGACACAAGAGAGGGCGCAACGAACGCCGCCAACGAACGAGCATACGGCGCCGAGAGCCAGCATCTTTAGCAGACAATCTATTCCACTCAAAAGCGGAGCGCGTTCCGCGGGCGGCGACAGTCGCAGAAACAAAAACAGGCGCGGTAACAACAAGGAACTGCAGGAATTCCTTGTCTGCTAAAGATGCCGGCTCTCGGCGTCGTCTGCTCGTTCGTTGGCGGCAGTTGGCGTCACGACCGCTTGCGCCATCTCTTGTGCCCCGTGCGAAACGGCGCCGTGTTGTTTGCAGGCCGGTGGCGTCGCTGCGTTTCCATAGGAGCTAAGCCTTTTTCTTGCTTTACTTCTTCCTCAGGTAAGTTCGCTCTTTGCGCTGTGCGCAAGGAGCGAACTTACCTGAGGAAACTTACCTATTTGTGCGTGTTGAATCGTAGGCTACGATTCAACAGCGCACAAAACGTCGTACATCCCTAATCTTAGTGACGTACCGACTAGCTGAAATTACCACTTTACTACAAATACATCTGATTTGTTATTATTTTTTATTTCTTTTTTTTTTACTTTGATTTTATCGCAAACATAGGAGGTGTGTTGTTAGCGACGTACTCGACCAAAAACGTCGCTGTGGTCGCAATTAGCCATTGGCCAAACGCTCGCAGTGACGTCTTTGCCGATATAAAATTTTCTTTCATCGATGGAAATCAGTGCAACGTGAGTGTCGACTGTGACGACGCTTTGCTTCACAAATGCGAGTACTCCTAGCTTGCGTTGTTCTTCTCGCACAAACCATCGAACTTCTAGTTCGCCATTGACGACCAGTGGTCAAAGGTTACAACAACTCGCGACGTCGAGACAAGGAAAGATTTCGACAGCCAGGACCGAAAATCATAAGAATGCGCCACCGAACCATCTCGGTGCTAATAGCCCTGTTTCTTCTACAGTCGTGACTTTCTTAAATTGGTTCATAAAACTTGATATAACGCATTAAAATAACTGTTTGATTCTCTTTGTGCTTTGCCATGCATCGGTTACGACGGAAAAATATTTAACACCGATTCGTCCTCGAAACTTACGTTCAGGTCTGCGTGAAATTTGTAATACGGGCACCAATGGCAGACATACATCTCGCGTTACAATAATATTGAATCATCCAGGGTGATTAATTTATGCTGACTTACATTCCAGCCATTGATTTTTTTTTTTAGTTTTGAAGACATAGATTTATTGTTAGATCTCCCAAGCGCCAAGGAGAATGCCGGAAATGTAGGTACAAGCGCCGCACGCGCCCGCCTTCTCCGTATAAGAGATGGGATGTAAATAACCAAAATAAGGCTGTGACGAACGCGTCTGCAAGATGCCATTTGTTTGAGGCTTTCGCTTTAGAGCAGTTACTGCTGCAGATGCCAGCACGTGCAGCGCGTATGACTACACACTCGCATCATGCGCGTTCGTGCTTGGGTAATTTAGCAAAAAGGTACATTAAAACAACCCCTTCCTTGTTCTCTTTTGGTAGCAGGTTCATGCCTGGTTCAGACAGTTGTGTTTGACTGCGTTTGACTGCGTTGCAGCTGCGAGAAACCAGGACATCCCTGCCGCTTATATCGCGTGCCAAGATGATTCCTTGAATTGGAATCCACGCTTCATACGAAGCACAGATGTGTCGGTGACTCGCTTTCGGTTCTCGACGCAACGCAGTCAAACGCGCTCAAACGCAAGTGTCTGAAGCGGCTTTAAGAATCGAGAAGGTACTCCGCATCGAGCGCGAGCTTTCTACCTTTGATAACACTTCGTCGCACGCGCAGGAGGAAAGCCCGTCAGAAGGCAACGAGTACATGCTAAATGCGGAGCTTTTACTCTGTTCTTAACTAGAACCACTAATTGAGCTACGTTTAGAGTATCGGCACTCTTTTCCCCCAACATTGTTGTGGACGCCACCATCTTGGTGCTTACGGCAGAGCAGACGCAACTGTCGAATGTCCCAATTCAAACATGCGCCTTCCTCAGCTTTAGACACGGTGGTAAGAAGCTGACGTGATTTCGTTTTGCTCTGTCGCGAACTGTTTTAACATTTCCGGAGGACGAAAAAAACGTTTCCTGCGATCTCAGATAAAGCTTCGGATAACTGGCAACCATGACTGTAACCCCCAAGACGGCTCAAGCGTCTTTACTCTGAACCGTATAGCGTATTTAATGATGAATGACTATAATGTTCTTGTCCAGCTCGCTTGCAACTGTGCATTTAATTGCATTAAAATTATAACCTTAAATTGCAAGCTTCACCCTTGTTGGTGTTAGACTGGTAGCAGCTGATAAAACCTTTTTGCTCTACTGACGTCTAACCCCTGGTTAGCTCAGTTGGTAGAGCGCTCCACCTGTAATGGAGAGGTCCCGGGTTCGATACCCGGACTAGGCGGATTTTTTCGGTCGCTCACCAGTCACCTAGCTGTGTTTGGAGATTTGTGTTTTTCCTTTGTCCCTCTTGTTCCCCTTCTCCAGGGATTATTTTCGTAATTCTTGTCCAGCTCGCTTGCATCTTTGCATTTAATTGCATTATAATTATAGCTTATTTAGTGGCTCCATTTTTAACCAGTTACACCGACTGGTTACTACTGCGTCTGGCTTACTTATTATAGCTTATTTAGTGGCTCGTACCGTGGTAGGGCTTATTTATATCAGGCCTTCTTTAGCCGGTTAATTCCGCTACGACCAAATAAATTTGATCTCATAACAGTCGAGATACAAGGGAAAATGTCTGCGCTCAGAGAGGTCGTGCAGCGAGCAGATGTTCGATGGTTGTTGCTGCCAGCCTCCAGTTGGACGCAGAAACTCAGATAATATCACAAAATCAAAACTGCCCAATACACGTATAACGGTCCCGTGAGCGCTGTCAATAAAAGCACCCATCGTCTGCTACCCAGAAACGCTGCTGAAGTATGTGCTTAAATCATCCGATGCTTCCGGTCGACGCACACAACAAATACACGCAAACATAGAAAAAAGTGAAAGAAAAAAAGTCTATCATTTACTCAATCCTTCTCGCTCACTCCCCATGTTCCCGTTTTTTTCTTTTTTCGCTCCCCTTAAATACAACAAGGGGTTGCTATCTGTGACATATGCCTCCACGGTAGCACGATTTGTTGGTCGCGGTGCGTGATGTGTGCTGTAGTTCTATACGCTGCTACAGTGGCGTCATTCTCTTTTTTGGTCCTGTCAGAGGCTTTTTTTTTTCTTACAAAACCCTCTCCTTTTTTTTTTTGCTTTCCCCTTTTTACAGGGAAAGGTTGGCTCCCCAGTTTTTAGGGGTTCCACTTCCGGTTTGGCGAGAATGTTGGCCGCCGCCGAGTGACCCGCCATCCGCAACGGTCCATCCCCGACATGAGGTAGAGAAGGTCACCGCGTCGACATATACGTAACGCGTTCCAAGTAAAGCCGTTACTGTTATAACTCGTTACTTGTTTCTCCAACAAGTGAATAACCCTGACTTTTATTTTTATTTTGCAAACAAAAAAAAAACAATCTATTTTTGTTCCTTCTGTTCTACTGACCAGTAACCATGTTTAGCTAGTGTTTTTTTTCTTTCTAGTTGCGCAACTAGATTAGACGTTACTTATAACTGTAAGATATGTTGGTTACTTTTGGACCGGCTAACATAGCTAGGTATGATTACTTTGATCTGCCATACGGTCACCGGCAGTTAAAGAAACGGGGGGGGCGTGGCTCATTACATATTCACACTCCTCGCCTCGCGATTGGCTCTCCGACCTTCTTATTGGATAATGCTGCAATCTGATCGGCTGCGAGGCGGTATTGAGATGCTCCATAACTCACAGCCCAGCCCTACGTTCCCTAGGCTGTCACTAAACGTAAAAGCAGAAATTGCAACAGGAACCTTGTCATCGTCAGAATTTGTACTGAGGCTTTGTCATGATATTTATGACCCAAATAAAAGAGGCATTGAAATTTAAAAAAAGATTGGTCGGTGCATAGGTGTGCTATGCTGCAAACATTTCTCTAGAACAACGTGTGAGTGGTACAAGAAATGAGAGGAAGGTGACATATATGTGCAATCGTAGAGGCCGCGTTTTGTCCACTCGTCCCAGATGTGTTGTTTGTGGCAGATGGAGATGCGTCCACGGGCTTCTGCCGCATGACGATGGCGGATGTGCAAGAAGGAAATGCCCGTGGCTCGGAGTCCGGTAAAGAGACTGAGCCACGGAGTCTTTACCGGACTCTCCGTCTACTGCACCTCACACTCCAACAGCCTCTGCGAAATTGAAATTTACACCGCAATCACACAAGATATGGCGCCCACAAGTAAGACATCCACAGAGCTCTCACGCACCACCTATAGACGCTTTGCAGCAGCTGTGCATGGACGCCGCCATAACTGACCTTCAGTTTTTGCTTCCTCTTATTTCGTCTATTTCACTTCATCTTTAGTATAGCAGGTCAGGTTAATGCCAGATTAGATTCAACTGTGTCCTTTTCTAAAGCATCGGCCTTTGTAGAGGGTCGCCAAGTACCGTTTCAGTTGCTCGGCATCTCGGTAAGACAAGAGAAGGTCAGCTATGGCGGCTGTAATATGGCGCGTGTGTAAAGCGTCTATAGCTCGACCATAGCCTCCTCTATACTCACAAAGCCTGGCAGTTCGACGACGGAGCAATACAGTGCCCGGTCGCAGGTTTGGAGCCCGAAGATATGGTAGCACAGAGCATCAAAGAACCAATTCTCGGGGAACCTGGACGTCAGCGCACAGCTTTTGCAGCGGCGAGGACCCGAAACACACTTGTTCGCTCGGGAGAAGTGTGTTTCGGCGTCTCGCCGCAGCGGGGCGCCAGTCACGTGGCTCTCCTCTCATCCATTGTCTGCCGCTCCTCCTTTTCCATTTCAACGGCCGCTTTTCGTGGCGATCTGTCAGGCTTTGCCAGTGTATAGGAGGCTATGGCACGACACAGGGCCGCTTTGCGCCATCCAGTCTTCAAATTTGTGTACACAGTTTCTACACACTAAGATATCACGTTTTTTGTTACCACTGCCTTTGCCACGCTAGTACGGCAAAAGGGCGACTTTTTTTTCTTTTAATTAGCAAGAAAGAAGTAGCACTTAAAACGTTCCAATTAGACTTGCACACATTTCTGTTTTTTTTTTAACATTTACATTAGGGAAGCGCACTATGTCTCCCAGCAAGCATTCAAAGCCGGCCGAATTTTCCTGGAAATCCCCAACAACAAACTCCGGTGTTTCTCTTGGACCATTACTTTTTTTGAGCTCATATTGCTTAGTGGGTTCTAATATTTAAATATAAGTAACAGTGTTCTTATGCCTTGTGCATTTTAGTACTCACGCTTAACCGATCTACTCAATTCTAAAACCCTAAAAGAAATGTTTTTTTTGCGGTTTTTGTTGTACTTATATTACAAATTTGGAGCTTCATGATATCTTTCATTCCATTTTATCTGTTCTGATGAACGCGGGTAAGGAAAGCGCCAAAAACCCATCACGAAGCCACTTATTGCCGGAGCTGAGATGCCTCATCGTCTACATCAGCGACATCTTCGAAGACGAAGCTCGGCAGCCGAAGTCAAAGCCAGATAGCCGGCCGGCGGCAGCCAACGCCCGTAGACTGCAGCGGCGCAAAGCAAGCAGGCCGGCATTCATCCCACTGATGAACAGCGACGGATCCAGTGAACCTTGTTTTCAGAGACCGTGATTGAAGAAAGCCGATCTCGAGGCAGACGCCGAAAAAAGAAATGATAAAACCGCCGCCCAAAGGGAACCGAAAAAAAGAATGATAAAAAGAAAAAAAGCCAATAGGTTAGAAGGATGGGTGAAAAAAGACAACATCTAACGGCGGTAAAAAAAAAAATATAGAAAAATATATAAATGTACATATATAGAAATAAGAAGAAAAAAAGTGAGCGCTGGCAGGAGCCGAAGAGCCAAATCAAAGCCGGGGAACTTGGAACGAGAGCAAACTAGCCAAGCCAAGCAACCTCCAAAGACAGCGTCCGCCATATACCACGACTCCTCTCCTGAAAATAAGGAGCCTCAGAAATCATTTCTTTTTACCGTCGTGTTACGTTCCGGCTTTTAGTTGTTTGTTCCCTTTCTATCCCCTTTCTTTTCTTTTTTTTTTGCTTGTTTATTTATTTTATTTTCCTCCTCTTTTCCCTACTCCCTTTTCTCCCCTCTTTTTCCATCCCTTCGATAACCCGAAGGCTAGCGTCTCTCATTTCGAGGACGAATTCAGATCCCCTTTTCCCTTCACCCTCCTCTTTCATTCCCTACCTCTTTCTACCCCTGCTTTCCCTTTTCTTCGTGCTTAGTCGTACTTTCGTAATGCGCTTTCAGACTTTTTTCGCCGTTGCATTCTAAATAATTTAGAGTAACATGAGAGGAACCATCGCAAGTAAAACTTCACCAATTTGAATCCACGCCAAGCACGAATTCTGAAAAATGAACTTCGCGTATCGGTCCAAGAACCATGTTTGAGGAATTTATACATAAAAAAATGCATGCATGTTAATCTTAACTGATACTTGTTAAAAATATATATTTCACAAATGTAGAAAAAGCAATCCTCTCTGACTTACCGGAAAGGGCGGTCCAAAGCTAAGACAAAAGCCTCGTCAGCAGAAATACATATACAGTTTATTTGCCAGTCGTACTAAAAATACGGATTCTTATTGTGGCGTGTTTAACTATATCTCATTATTTTACAAGAATTTGATTATATTCGACGTTCTTCTACACCATCCACAGAACAAACGATGGCAGCCCGTGTTTCTTGTTAAAAACATCCCTCTTTTTCACCATTCCGTTCTACAAACTCATCGATGAAACATTTAAGTTCTAACTTCATCACAATGCGAGCCAACAAAAACCACACATTTTAATCCCAGAACAAAGCAACCCCAGGCGACGACACTCACGAAAAATAACGCACCACAAAACAGTATCAGACAAACCGCGAAGCCTTTCAATTAAAGCGCCAACTTGAAAGGACGACTTAAGAGCGGCGCGTTCAAACCCTAACAAAAAGCAAACAAAAAATACAATCCCGCCACGCGCGACACTTTAAAACCACCGCGCGGCTTTTCCACTCTTCCTCTCCGCTCTTTCCCCCTCCTCCTCTTCGTCGCGACGAAACCACCTTCACCCCGATTTAAAACGGCCTCGACCTTCGCGCCGGAGGAGAAAGCGCTAAAAAATTCAACGGCTACAAACTTCCCAGACGGGTCTCTTTTCAAAAATCCTTCTCCCCCTCCTTCTCAGCCGTCTCGTGCGGCGCTTTCAAAGCCAAACACACAAATATCTCCGTCTGGCGCAAAGGGAGTTCCCACTTCCGCGTTTCCCCACTTCTCCCCATCTCTCCCTCATTTCACTCCTTTCCTTCTTCCCCTTTTTTTCCAACCCACTGCTCCGTCGTTTTATATAAAACCGAGTTTCCACATTAAAATCCTTTTTTAGCGAGTTCGATTCACTCTTCTTTTTTTTTTTACCCCTCCGTCAAAGCTCGTTTCAAATCTGAACACCGATTTATTTTATTCCTTTGTGTCTGAGTCGTGTTACGTTAGATTCCTCCTCAACTTTTTTTTCTTCTAAAACCGCATCTTATTTTTTCAATTTCTTATATTTTTAATGTTATGTGTTTAGTTTTGGTATACCTTCTCACAGGACTCCAAGTTTTTCTTTAAAGCGTTGCACCAACAATAAAGAGCTTTCCTATTTATACAAAAAAGACAGTAAGGAAAAGCAACTGACTAAAAAATATTTAACAAAAAATGCAACAAAAAGACGGATGGCGAAAAAACTCAATTGGAACCCACCTTTTATTTATAGCGTCAAGAGGATTTCCCCCTTCCCCTCTCTCGTCTCGAGCATAAAAAAAAAAAACGGCGCCAGTTTATTATTTTTTTAGCAACAATTTTTTTTTTTATCGAGTCTCCCGAAACATGTCACCCATTTTTGAGTTCCTTCTAAAAACACACACTTCAAGGACCTTCCGACGGCCTTGTCGCTTCGTTTAGTTTCTATGGCTCTCAACTCAAATCGGTTCCGCGTCTATTCCGTAAAAAATAATTTAAAACATCTAAGCAAAAAAATCAAGCCCCGATCGACCTTAAAAAAATTTAACCGCACGCCGCAGACGGCTCTACTTTCTTCTTTACATCCCGTCGCCATTTGTAGTTTTCCCTTTTCTCGCAACCCCGTCTTTCCCCACCCATAAACGAAAAACGCAATGTAAAAAAAAAATTCGGTACACAAATCCGCAGACTAAGCAAAAACGAAAACAGTTTCCCCATCCCCGTCTTTTTCACCCTCTCCCTCCTTCATTTTGAATTCCTTTGCCTTCTTAAAATCGATTTCTACCCTTTCACATCCTACCTCCTCACCCCCTTTTTTTTTCCCCTGCGTCCCCAGTTGAGAGCGCGCTTCCCTCCCGCGGCTCCGTCTGCGCGCCGCTTTAACCGTTACGACGCCATTTTGAATCTCCCCTTTCTCTTTGTTCCCGTTTTCCTCCTCCTTCTCCCGTTCTTGGGGAAGCGGCGTCATCTCTGTCCTTCCTCCTTCCCCTATTTTCCCCCCGCCTTTCTTAACCTACGCCACGTTGCGTCCTTCCGTTCAGTCGGAACGCTCTTCCCTTGGAAAAAAAGAAAGAAAACTCAAGATGGAAACTCCTCTCGAATTTTCTCCCTTTCTGGGGAAGAAGGAAAAACTAGGGAAGAGATGACTCTGGGTGGAGTAAAAGAGGGGGAAAAGGAGGGACCGGCAGAGCTGGCAGACGCAAACTCCTCCTTCCCTTTTTTCCCTTCAAACGTGACAGTGGACTCGTCCTCGGAACTAAAGCGGAAGACGTAAGGAAAAGGAGGAGGGAAAATAGGGAACGGCGTGGAAGAGGGTGACGACGACGGAGGCTTTAGAAGAAGAAAACGCGGCGGCTGCGCAAGACTTCCTCCTCCGGTTCCTTCGGTCTCACACTCTCGCTCTCTTTTTCTTTTCCTCCTCGCACTCCTCCTTCGCGGACCAGTAATACATCATATCAATTTTCCGAAAGCCCAGTTCTATTGATCCGTTTCGGGAAGGGGAAAGAGGGAGGGTAAGAAAAAGGAAAAGAAGGAAGGGGGAGGAAGAGAGAGAAAAAAAAATGGAGGGCTGAAAGGAACAGAAATGTGCGACGGACGGCGCGCGCGCATCAGGCGCAAACAAGAAACGTAGGAAAATTGGGAAAGGGAAGAACAAACGAAGAGGGGGAAGGGTAGAGTTGAGACGGCGGGGAGAGAGAACGAGAAAAAAGAAAAGAGCGGATTGGCGAGAGATGGTAACAAGCAACAGCAGCAGCGTCGGAAGAAATATACGTGGATAAATCTAACTGGAAGCTTATATATATATATATATATATATATATATATATAGAACTCGAGTAAAAGAGGAGAGCGTCAGCAAAAACTGCCTGGACATAAAAAAGAAGAAAAGAAGCATTTCCCCATCTCTCCCCAACTTCTCTCTCTCTCTTCCCCTTTTTTGACCCTTTCCCTCGGCTCCATCCTCTTCAATCCGTAGCTTGGAACGACTCGGGGTAAACACGTAGCTATGTAAGGAGCTCAGTTTTTCGCATTTTATTGCTTTTATTACACCTCCGCTTTCGCGTCTATATTTATATATATATATATATATATCAGCAAAATAAAAAAAAGAATGTGTATATATACGCAGACTATATAAAAGAGATGAACGAAGGTTGAGGGGGAATGAAATAAAAGGAAGCCAAAATACCTAAGACGGCAATAATCGAAAAAAGAAAAAAAGAGGTCTCCCCCCCTTCCTCTTTTGTTTGTTATATACGGTTTACTGCCTTTATTGGCACCGAGTTTTTGAGCGTTCTTTATGTCTGTGCGTTTTCCCCACCCCGACGCGATAGCGTGTGTGTACGTGTTTGTTTTTATTTACAGCGATGGAGGAGGCGTTCGCTTACTATTTGGCGCGCCAGAGGGCGCTGCTACTAAGCAGTGCCAGCAACGGACGACGACGACGCCACCAAAAACAGCCAACAATACGGCAGCGAGAAATGGCAGACGCGAATACAGAAAACAAAATGGGCTGAGAAACCAAAAAAAGAAAAGTGCGCCAAAAGCGTCTGAAAAGGCTTAAGATCGCGCGGGAGATGAGGAGGGAGGGAGGGAAACGCCAAACGGGAGTGAAAGGGGAGAAAAAAAGGGGAAAAAGGAGTAATGGGAGAGAGTGAATCGACGGGGCACAGAAGACGATAGCTTTTGGCACTGCTCGTTTCCGTTTAGCTCCCTTCCCGTTTTCTTTCCTTTTTATTTTGTGTTTTAGTTTAGTGTGTGGCTGTTATTATTGCGCGTTGTTCTGCGCGGCCATTTTCTGTGCGGCGTTTCGTTTCCTTCCATTGTTCTACGTTTTATCCTATCATTCGCGTTGCAGATCTGGCGCTAAAGGCGTCGCGCACAATTCGGGAACGTTTTGGGTTCTACCGGCGATTATGGTCGCCATCTCGCTCCTCGGGAGTAAGGGAGCAAGAGGGAACAAGAGGGGGAATGACAAGCTGGCTCTGTCGGTGCAACTTAATGAAACGGTAAAACAAAAAAAAAAAATTAAAAAGAAAACGTAAGGCACCTCATTTCGTCAACTGAACAGTATGCAGGCGTAACCTCGATATTGGCTCCCTCAAACATCAAACAGAAAACCCAGTCCGCAACACAACGAAGGCGAAAAAGTTCAGCAAAAAATGTTGGGAAAACCGGGTTTATAGTCTGGAATAAATGTTGAGTCAATGCGGAGCGCTAGGTCGTCTGATCCTTGCAAAAGGGTCGCGGTAGTGTCGGAACGCCAAACTCTCACTGGCTGATTAAAAAAAAAAAAAATAGTGGGTATAGACCTAAAGGCATCTGCATTGAGGTCTACCCGCTATGCTTTTAATCAAAACCATTCAGAGCTCGGCGTCATTCTGATGTAACCGCAGCTCCTGTATAAGAAGCAGACGACTTGCTCTCCTCCGCATATGCTGTGTTCAACCATATCGCCATAATATGTCGCGGTCATTCAGAAAAAAAAAATTGTATGTGGCAACAGTGACGAGATATGTACTCTTTTTGGGTAGATATGACCTGCCGTCATTAAAAGCTTCGCTCACTTAAAAATAAAGAGGGCAAATATGTATCGAAGAATGCCCAAAAACGTAAAGAAAAAAGCAAACAAGACGTACATTGAGGGGCCACGTGGAGCTTTATAAAATTTGGACAGTCAACGTTTCGATCGTAGTCAGGCTCTCGTTCTATTGACGAGTGACTTAGTGAAAACGGGAATTTATTAAAAGTGAATCGCGTGCATTGGCGGAGTTGTCATGAAGAGAGTGTAGTAAAGTTAAGGCGATATAGCGGCTGGGGTAAGTGATTAGAATTAAATTTTTGGTAGATCATTAGTAAAAACAAACAGTGCTATAGGCGCACACAACAGTTATGTTGTGTGTTCGTTTTATCTTCTTTGCGTCTCTTGCATTGTTTGTTTTGATAAACGGAAATATACGGCCACTATCATTGCATATTTTGTGTAACTGGGCTCAATACTATCGCTATCGTACACTTTTTTTTTTCTTTTAGGATTGCCGGACTTTATTTGAATAAAAGCTCTGTCAAGTTACGCGTTACCCTTGAAAAAACTCTAGTGTGTTTCCGAAGCGTTCTATGGCTTTGACGACTGCCGGCGCTAGCCAACGTACTTATAAAACTTACGAAGCCCACAAATGTAATCGAATAAACGATCGTCCACTTATGAATCAAGACGGGTAATTACGGAACAAGATCACCACCATGGCCGCGGAATATACCGCAAGTGCAAGGCAGGTTTGTGAAAACGCCATATAACTCCCGCAATGGAGTTTATGTTTAACTAAAAGGCAGCTAATCGCTTTCAAACGCCACTGATGTAGGTACCATATTCTGACAGAAGTCTGCGCGTTCGCTCTGCAGCAGCACAAGAAGACGGTCAATCACGTCGAAGACCAAGAATGATTACAACAAATGACGAAGGTCAGAATACGCAAGACCAAAATGACGTCAACCTCAACAGGATGGCAACTCGCGCCATCTAGAGGACTGGTGGCATTTGCAAAAAAGAAAAAAGGAATGCCTGGTCGGGGAAACGGTTGCAGCCATGGATTGGGACTCCGGGACGACAGCGACGCTTGCGTCCGCGACTCTTATTCACTGAAGCTTCTACAATCAAACAATCAGCAGCCAGAAATGAATCTAATTTTAATTAGTGAAGCTGAAACATTCAGGCAGAAAGCTTGCCCCAGTATCTAGAAAACATTGATCAAACGCGTATAGGCGTATACTTGAGATGCAACAACCGACACGAAGATTACGCTACTTCTACCACCCGACCAGCAACAAACAAACGAATGCGGAAAAACAAAACAAATATTTCCAAACTTTCGTTTGACAAAGAATGAACATAACAAAACTAACCCGCAACTATTATAGAAACCGGGTTTTCACCACGCCGTAATTGAAAACAGACACGCCGGGCGTTGACAGAACGGGTTAATTAAATACCAAAAAAAGAAACACACAAACACCCTCCTACACAAACGCGTGTAAAGAGAATTCGAGAGGAAGAACAACCACGCAACAGGGAAGAAACTCGGGCAAACAACAAAGCCCCCCGAAGAAGATTACACACGCGAACCCGGCAAAGAAGGAAGACAAAATGGACGCGTAAAAATCAACAAGCAACTCAGCTGAGCCATTACTGCAACTAACCGAGGATGAAATTAAAATGTCTGGTCTCGAAGCGCTCTTATTAAAAGGTGACTTCCCCCCTTTCCCATCACACGCACACACGCATGTGCAAGCTCACAGAGCGCCGTAGTTTCAGACCACCGACAAAACTTTATGTACGCCTTGCAATGTTTATGTCGTCGCCAAAGCTTCCCCGCAGCGCATATGCATATTCATAGCAGCCAGTTGCCAGGGGAACAAGTTTGGCGTGAAACGTTGGTGCCTGCTCGCGGTGTTTGTGCGTTTTATATTAACCTCGCTCGCGCAGTTTAATAATGACTTATTAACCTCATTTTCAGAACTCGGAGAGAGTCCAAGCGCGCAGCGGAATTCCAGGTACGGGAATAATTACCCAAAATGAACTTGCGTTCCCCCTTCCAAAACAAAGTACGCGCAAGGTAAGTGCCGCAACGCAGCGTCGCGATAGAACAACATAATAAACTATGTTGCCATAAAAATAAATATATATATATATGCATCTTAATTCCGGTGACCGGGACGCAGCCAATGTGCGTTATTACTTATATTTATAGGTTCACGTTTAACTTGCTTCTTAATTCTCTTGGTCGCTGCCTTACGTCGGTAGCAGATGCTCGAATACTTTCTGATAAAAATGTTGCCTTACGTTCTCAACATTGTCTGCGGATTCCAAGTGAGTGTTTCTTACCGTTAGCGATGGTGGTGGCTAAGTATTTGGTTTCATTAAACCGCGTTACGAGCAAATAATAACTGGATGTAAGTTTTGTGACGCAGTAACGTCGGGCTTTTTGGTTTCTCGGCGTCTTGTCTGACCGTACTTGGGGCAACAAATCAGTGGTTGTTGTTTTTGATAAAACTAAAATCGGGTTTTAGTTGTGACTACTCTGAGTCAACAACGAGGCAAGTTTTGGTACGAGGATATCAGCCCAAGAGAAGTACTCTCTATCCAATCGTTAGTTTGATCCTTTCATCACCCATCGCAAGTAAATAAACATTTTTTTTTATCCGCCGATTCGCCATTATCAGCCTTGCTACATATTCACCTGTACCTTCGTTTTTCGTTTTGTTTTTTTCAATAAGACGGAACGTTTCTTTTGTGTTCGAATTGTCTACATTATACAATTTATACTTTAGACGAGGGTCCAGGGGTTATCAAATTTTTCGGTTAAGGGGCCGTATCGGGGATTTGTCGCTGTATCCGACGACCGGCAAATAAATAAGTAAATCGAAATGAGGAAAACCGAAAAAATGTATGCTAGATAAGGACATAAATACAACATTAAAACTTATAATAAACATTCAAAAAATATAATTATTTTAAAATGAAACATTTAGATAATTATGACACACAATACCTCGCACCCAGAGAACCCACCAAGCATTAATAAAAGCGCATAGAAACATTGTCATGCGCACAGATGGCAGAATTACACTATAGTGAAAAGGCAAGAACTGATGCTGACAATGTGCAATAGACACGAGAAAAAACTCTAGGCACAATATACATGGGAAAGCAAAGGAATTTTAACATGCGTAGTTACACAGACGTGAAGCAGGGGACTAGGAATGGTGACGTCAATGTTCCATTAATAATATTTCGACAGGACAGGCCTTACCATAGAGATATTTCTCAGATTTTTTTTTTTGTATCTTTGTTTACGTTGCGGTGCCGTTTCTTCACGTGCCCTTTTCCAATGGTAGTAGCGGCGAGATGTTTCGGTAGCGCCCCCGTTCGGTTACCTTTCGTGAAGTCATCACCTTGTGAACAACAAGTTCGACGGCATGGTGGAAGCCTGAAATCATAGCGCTCTCAAAGCAACCCTGCCAACACCGTCAAAATCGAAGTTTTTACATTCCTCTTATTTCCATCGATCAGGCATCCTTTGCTGACGTCATAGTCAGTATTCGGCCAATTGTGGTGGGCCGACCACAGCGACGCTTTCGTTCGCTCACGTCGCCATATAAAAGCGGATCGCAGGCCGGGGTTCATTAAAAGAAGAGCGGCCAGCCACGGGCCGGTGGGAAGACCTCTGCGGGATGGATTTAGATCGCGGGCCGGAACTTGGAGACCCCCGCTTTAGACCATGAGACAATAGGGACCTTTAGCAAACCGTTGCCGTACACCGCGTACCGCATTACCGGAGCCTTTAAAGCATGCTTTTAAGCGCACGCCCGGGTGGTACCGTGACCTCGGGGCGAGCGCTTAAAAGCATGCTTCGAAATTCCCCGGTAGTGCGGTACCGAGGAACACGGGGTGACGGTTTGCTAAAAGTTCCTAATGTATCACGGCATTGAAGTAGTTCACTTATCACTGAACTAGGGTGCTTTCATGAGCGCTTTGCTTAGGGTGGAGACTTCTGGCCATTCTGTCCCACACGTTTATTTTTCTTTTTTGCTCATGAGCGCGTGAAACAGCGTGTCGCTGCACGGGTGTGTGGCGCTGACTATGCTATTGCACCATTTTGTTTTCTTCGACTTCTTTGTATATTACCCGTGAGCGCGTGCTGTCGGCATCGGGTACTACAAAAAGTGGCATCACCCTAAACAGAAGGACATTGTGGCACCCTAATAAGGACATGCTGCTTCAACGTGTCTCGCACATTAGTACATTTTTTACGTATATTATGACGATTCACTGTTTTTATGTGCAAAATGCTTAATTTTACCTCACATTTTTTTCTTTTTTTTTTTTAATTGCGAAAGTTACATTATTGCTCTTTCTGCAAGGGAGTACAGGGAAACATAATACAACAGGGGGCTAGTTCTAATATGTCCCATCTTTTACCACTGTCTCTGGTCATTCTCATCGAGTTTCTTTCATTGAGTTCCTAAAGTAAGTAAGACAATTAAGCAAAAATTGTTTATTATCTTTTTAATTCGTGAAAGTGAAGACATGGTTCCAATTATGAACTTGCTGAGCGTCATCTCAAAGATACTAGAGCAGTCAGTTGTAGAATTACGTGACGCACACGGTAAGAGCGGGATAGCGCGAAAATTTGCAACAGGCGCAACACTGGCTGTGCAAAAAGGCGGGTGATCAACTTTACATCCGGGTTTTTGAACCGCCAGCATTGCGTCTGTTGCAAACTTTAGTGCACTCCCGTGCCAACCATGTACTTCACATATTTCTACAGCTGACTTACCTGGTGGTTTTAGACGACGCCCATCAAGTTTCTAATTAGAACTATGCGATTGTTTTCACAAATAAAATAGTTAATTAAGTCGTTTTAGTTTATTAGACCCCTATATAATGTCACCCTGACCGTATACCGCATCTACGCGGACGCTATTATTCTACCCTTAACCACTTCTTTTTTTTTTTTTTTGTCGGAATGTTAAAATTAAAGTCGAGCACCCTTTTTAGCATAAACAACAATATAGTGTTACACACTTCCAGATATTCGAGTTTGTTTCAATCAAAACGTAATTTCATTCAAATATAATCGGACAAGCTTTACCGCCGTCGTCTCTCATTAAACGCCAAACTCACGCTACCGGTCGCCAAAGGGACCGCCGGAACGTATCCAACTAATGTCGCGCTCATAAGCGAAAGGGGCTCCATTAGGAGCTTAATTAAAAATTTTCTCCCCCGTCGTTGCGAGCGCGCAGGTAATCGAAGAAAACGTCCACTCATCAGGTCGAGACGCACAATCATACACCTCCCGTCGCTAGGGTTGACCCAAAAAGCTCGAGCGCTAGAGTGCCCCGGCTGTGCTCGTAAATGAAGCCACGGGCTCGCTCAAAATTGGACACCCCCCAAAACTCCCGGCGGACCCCGGGGTCCAAACGCCACGAGGAGCGAACATTACGAAACGCTTTCATCCACAAATTACTACCCGTGACACGAGAGGGCGCTACAACGCCGCCAACGGAACCCCTGTTCCATCACCATCAGCACTTTAAGCGCATACATATGCACACACTTCTCATTCCTGTCTTCCCACCTCCGCAGTCATCCGGGCGAGTAATTTCAACAACGCACCGCGTGGAAGGGTGTCAATCGGAACCTTTCAACTCACACACACAATTCTCATCTACGAGCACTTCTATATACCTACAAACCGTCATTTTCAGCACACACTCTACCGAACCAGAGAATTCAGCAAACGCGCGGTACACCGTCCAAAGTTCAATGCACCTGACACGTACACAAACTCCCATACAGACACGGACACGCACACATGCAAGCGTGCACACGCGCGCACACATAGATGCACGGCCACCCACACGCGAACACACTCACAGACACACGCACACACATATGCTGGGACCCCCCCCCCCCCCTCCACTCCCCCCCCAAAACCAGAATGATTTGCCAGGTGAAAATCTGCATTCTTCGCCAACGAACCTCTATACTTCCCCCTACGTAAGCGTCGCGGCCGCTTATAACACGTAAGCCACGGGAACGCCGCCGAACCCAGCAAATTATTCAATCTTCCGCGGCTCTCTCTCTCTCCACGGGTCATCACGAAACCGTGTTCTTCCGCGCTTAACGTGTCACGAGTGTGCACTCGACGATTGCGTCAAGTTAAAAGCGGACGCGAGAGAGAGAGAGAGAGAGGACACACACGCGGCCAGGTGAGAGGATTCTTTGGCGAACCCTTTCCGCCATCAATACGTTGCGCGTCCTTCTCTACGCCCAGCGGCGTCTATCGAGGCAATATGCAAATGCGGACTGCCGTCGGCTAATGACGCGCCCCAAAGTCGAAGCGGTAATTAAAACACGAACGCCCCCTGTCGACGTTTGCGACGGGTTTTCGTGTCGCCAAATTGAAAACATTAGAGTCGGCGGTGACGGCGGCGGTGGTCGAACGCGTGCGGCTAATGAACACCACGAAACGGAGGCGAGGTGGCGTTGTTGTCGCAAGCCGCGCGTTCACGCGCGTCGACGCGTTTGCGTTGACGCGTTTTCTTGTCCCGGTAACGCGTTGAAGTCAAAGAATCACGGTTGAGGATTTAGTGACAAGTAAATCGGTCGTTACAAGTCTCAGAAAAAAGTATTTCGGGAGTATCACGGCTTCTCTGCGGCCATTGCGAACAATATGAAGTCATCTTTGCACTGGGACACAAAATGGCGGCGCCCAGAAGAAAATCAGAGTGCGTCGATACCCCAATCGCAACGTGTTCGGAGAGCAAGTCGTCTGCTTCTTTCCCAGTGGTCGTGGTGACGTCAGAGCGACGCCGAGTTATGATTGGCTTTGACTGGAAGGGTAGTGGGTAGACCTCAATGCCAGATGCCTTGAGGTCTACCCACTATTTTTTTCAATCAGCCAATAAGAGCTCGGCGCTCTGACAGCAGGCAACCCATGTGCAAGAAGCAGACAATTTTGCGCTCCGCGTTCATTGGCTGCAGTGAACCCCCACACTCTAAAGAACGCAGTGTGTCTACTTTCTCGCAAATCACTTCGGAGTGCCAATCGACACAATCTTCTGGGAGAGCTCAGCAAATGACAGGGCTAAAAATATGCTTTGAGGTAAAAAAATAAATAAAAATAAACTACTTTGTCCTGTAACATTGAGCAATATGTAGTCACGTGAAGCGCCATGCTTAGTGTGACAACGCAAACTGATTAGCGACCGTATGACCCCACTGCTTGGGAAAGTAGATGCACCACATTTCTTAACGTACTACGGTTGTCTTACACCTCGCTGAGCCTCTTGATTACGCGTAGTTTGAATCCTGCGTAAAGACCTACCAATGGCCGATTCGTCCCGCTTTATCCCTAACTACGAGCTAAGGGAAAAAAACAAGATCAAACAAACTCGACGCGTCTTTCTCTACCTGGGACGTTCAACACGCCAATTACACCTCGTCTTGGGTTGCACGACATTTCCCCGACCGCCATCGTTATATTTTTTCCCCTTTCTTTCTTTCCAAACCACCCGGACCAAAGCAGTCGTCTGAGCATCGCGAGGTAAGGAAGGAAAAAAACAAGGAAAGAAAACACCAACATGCTCAGACTTCTCCAGAAGGTCTTGACTGATTACCACCGCGCCACCTTCACAGAATCTCGAGGAAGTAACAGCCCAGCCCCCTTGGCTCTCCCCCTGCCCCCATCTCTCACCACCCTTTCTCGCACTTCCCCAGTCTCTTTCCCCTTCCACCAGTTGCTGACCCTACCGAAGAGAAAGGCACTTGTAGTTGCGCATAGAGCACTGTTTGTTAAATGAGACCCGTTGGAGAGGTGCAAGATGTTCATATCTGAGCCACTGCTGCATTTTGTTTTCTTCTTTCTTTGCGAGACAATCTTGAATTGGCGTTACATTTTTTTCTCGCATGGAGGTGAATGGAACAATAGTTTAAACAAGTAGGTACAATACTGATTGCCTCTCTCCAACATTAATGCTAGAGAAAGGTGCTTGTATAGTAGAAGCTGGTATTAAAAGAACTTGAACTGGAATCGTTTTATGTCACAGAAAGGTGGCCGATGCTTCGCTAAGATATTTCGCTTTTTCCGGGTTAGCGATATCAAATTTCACGATTTGAGTTCACCCTATTCTCCTACCTTTTGAAATTTACTTTTTTGGTACGCCTTGTTAACTTCCACCGTCTATTAAAAAGAAACCAATACATAAGGTAAAATCTTTCTGACGAAAAATGTACACACTAAAAAAGCGGTGATCATTATTTAATAGTGCGGCTCACATTAAAATACGAGAAAATTGCAAAATTTTCAAACCTCCTACAAACTTTTTTTTCTACAGTGCCCGGTGTATACACCTAATCTCGAAACCAAAATCAAAGCGTCCGAAACTTGGAAATGTTTATCCTTCCTCCGAGAAAGCATTTCCTTGCGTGGCACCACCTGTGCGATTCTTCCCCACTTTTCCCTATCCCTCTCCCACTCTCTTCCCTATTCCATCTTCACCCGCTTTCCCTCCTTCGACAACTAAACACACAAAGCGACAGCATACATAAGGAAGCCCATATTCAACAAGTGGCTCATCGTTCCACGTACGGGAATCCGAAATACAGCTACACACGGCCATGCATCACTCCCCTTTCTCCCCTTCTTCCCGAATCCGGCCAACAGGCAGCGCACACCAACAACTTCCTGGGCTAAGGATCCCGAGTCCCGCCTCGGGCCCCAGTCCACCGGATACTCCCGGTTTTCCCGCGACTGTCGCTCCCTACCCCCTCCCCTCCTTCCCTGTTCCCTAAACCACACATACGGGCACACGCTTCTCTCTCCCGCTGGCCGACATAGCCGTCCACGGAATGACGGATGACAAATTCGCGTCATTGCCCTATCCCCCACTCAACGCCTGCGCGACTAACGTATGTATGCGTTCTTGGGCGGGACTGTCCTTCCCCAGCTTGGAACCATCGCCTGAACACCTGATTTAGCGGTATATCGCGCTACTGGAAACATGTTAGATAAGTTGTAAGCCTGCCATTTTTTTTTTTTTTTCAGACACCACTGATGTGAAATATAAGCTGTGGCGCGATTTCCTTATAATCTCCTGACTATGTTTCCCCCCGAAGGCTACCAAAACTCTCTATTTTCACTAGGTTTCCCTCAAAACTTTACAAAATTTCCCGATTTTTACTGGGTTTTCCCGAACGTTAGAAGAACTTTCTATTTATACTGGGTTTCCTTCAAACTTTTCTAAAACTCCAGATTTTGATTATTTTACCAAAAATTCCTGTTTTGAATTGGTTTCTCCAAACTTTGTCAAAACACCCTACTTTGACGAATTCACCCCCCCCCCCCCCCTTTCTTTATCCAGCGTGTCAAAACTCCCAATTGTGAACAGGTTATGGAGAATCGCTTTAGGATTGAACGTAACGGCGAATTTCTCAACAGATGTGAGTAAAACGTCGACGCGTTTCTTTTAGACGCTACAAAGGAGCGCATCCGTTCCTTCGTCACGCTTGAATCCACCGACGTTCCTACGTTTGGGATAAGGCGACTAGCTGCCATCACTTTCGCAAAGGTTACCAAATGCAATCGATAAACAGCAGAACTACCTGGTCTTTTTATTCTCGTATTATCCGGTTATTGCGTATCCGGGGCTCTGAAGGCCCCCGCAACTTCACCGAAACTTCCGAGAGCACGAGCAGCAGAAACACTCCATTCAGCACAAAGCTGACAGGGCAGTGAAAGCTAAAGTGCTCGTTGAACCAGTCAGCCATCGGTCTCGCACCACGTGATCACGCTTTCCGCGCACAGAGAGCGGAGTTCGATCATGAAAAGGCGGTGACCGAGCGGCCCACGAACACGTAGGTTACCGCACACTGTCAGCTCAGGGAACACCGGTGTATACAGCACGAGACCGAGAGGAGCAACCCCCTTTATAAGCAACAAAGAAAAGAAATGTTGGCAGGTCTTGAAAAGGAAGCCGACGAGTGACGGTGGCCCGTGGGCTGCCGGACTTGCTCCACGCGCCTGAAGTGGCCATGACTATAAGACTGGGACAACAAGGTTAGAAGCGGAGGCAGACGTTTTTGTGTCGGTCACGTTTCGGTGTATCGAGGGATTCGGCGGGCAAATACACGAGGGAACTCGCAACATACCGGCAAATTAATGGCGCTTCACGGAGCTAGTGAACCTAACCAGCTGCCAACGCCGGCACGACAGACTTAACGCCCACGAGGATTGTCATGAGAAGTCAAGCTAGAGAACTACAGATGTGGCTTCATGCTGACCGCTACGAAGAAACGCCAGTATCCCATAGTATTATTCGGTTCGAAAATTTGACTTTGTCATTCTACACAAGAGAGCACGCCAGTGTGATACGGGACGCAAAATTCAGGACGCTGAGCGCCTGAGACTGCAGCCAATGCCACAAGCACGAAATCACAAGATCGCTGCTTTGTAACGTGTTTCCGCATGACGAGTGCTCGCGCTAGAAGTGCGTGTCTCAAAGGCATGCATGAGCGCTGGTTAGCGAGGCTTTGGCTGCACTCTCATCTTGTGGGTGTGAATGGAGCATAGCCACATTCGATACGAAAGCTCCGTCATTTTATTGATTGATTAATTTTTTCATTCAATTATAAATTGATTCGTTTCATCCTTCAATAAATTAGTTTTAAGGGCCCCGGCAGGAGGCAATACAAGAAAAATAAGCATGTGATACATTGGCATGCTGATAAAAGCAAAACATTCAAATATTCCGGATTTAGGAGATGACGCAACAAATTTCAGGTTGCGTTGGGCAGTATGGTCATTCGGAACATTAGTTCTTAATCTTCGTATATATCACTCAACTGTACTCAATTAACCATCACATTCCTTCAATTCCTCCGTCTCACAAACTGCCAACGTGACAGCAAGATTTTTTTTTTTTTTTTTCTGCTGCTCAAGTACAGTTTTGCACACATATATTTTGTGAAGTTAACGACAGCTCACAAAATGCAGGACGTGGCTTGTCACGTTCACGCATCTTGCTTCGCGATTCCTTCGTGAGCGTTATTAGATGCAAATTGGGCACTCTCAATAGTGGCTGTGAAGCAGACTTGTACCGTAGGCACTACAAGTAATCAAATTACTTGTAATCGATTACTTTTTGGAGTAATTTTGTAATCAGTTGATTACTTTTATTAGGCAGTAATGACAAGAGTAATCTGATTACTTTTTGAAGTAATAAAAATTACTTCTAACCGTTACTAATTTTCCACGCCCCCCGCCCCCCGCCCCCCCCCCCCCTCCCCCTCTCCCGCACACACCTTTCTTTTCTGAAATGGCACAATAAAATTTGTATTTTTTTTTTTTTTTTTTGAAACGGGAAAAAGAAAGATTCTTGGGGAGCTTCCGAAAACGAGGTCAACCCCTTTGTATGTACAGTTACTGTGGAATGTCCGTTTTTTTTTTCGAGCTTGGACTGGGAGTGGCTAGGAAGCCCCAGGGAAGCCCCAGTGCGTGACAAAGGCGATTCAGGGCGAAGTTTGAGGGAGCAGAATGTAGCTTTGTGAGTCCTTCGTTCCAACTAGCCCCCTTACGCGCACACACACAGAAATGAAAAAAAAAGATCCCGCTTACGGAACCTACTCGCTGCCCGTAGGAGAACCAGAACCGAAGAATGTCGAAAGCGGATGCAAAATACAACAAAGTCAGTTCAAATACACGTTAAGATCCCGTATTTTCCCTAAGTGGTCTTTGTGACAAGCAAGGTTTCGAGTTGAGAAGTGGTCGGGGTGATCTATTTCGCTAATGGATACTACGCATGATCCGTTAAAAATCATGGAGCTGCTGCACTTTTGGATAACATGCGAGTTCATGCACATGTGAGCAATATCTCGAGAAGCGCGTTTGTGTGCGAAAGAGAGTAAGGGCCTCTTAATTGCCAGTAAAAGAAAATATAAAGAGCAAGAAAACAAAATACCTTTCATTTGGAACCGGAGATTCCAAGAAGGTGCAACAACCACGAAGAGGGGACCCGTTTTTTCTTCTTCAATACTTGTGAAAATGTAAAATATAGGTTGGGAGTAGCTTATTGTTATGAGCGCTAAAGATGTAAGTCTTCACACAATAAAGTACTCGGAAAAGTAACGGTTACTTCTTAAAGTGATGTCCAATTACTTTTGCTGTCGAGTAATCAAGTAATTTAATCGAATACTTTTAGCCACGAGTAATAGTAAATGTAATCGATTACTTTTTTTTAGTAACGTGTACAAGACTGCTGCGAAGTGACAAAAATATGGTCGTTTCTCACCATTCCCCCCCCCCCCCCCCCCCCTTCACCCGCCTTCCTTAATAAGTTCCCAGTGACCTTAGTAGATTTGCTTAAAAAATATTCGAACTATAAAAAAAAACATTATACAACAATAAGCTGGATTAAAACTTGTGTTTGGGCTAGTTGGTTCATACTGATTGAAACGACTCAAAAGCGCAAACAAAACAAGGACAATGAAGACACAAAGACGAGCGCCCGTCCTGTTGTCTTTGTGTTCTTATTATCATTGTTTTGTTTGCGCTTTTTAACCTTTTCAATAAGCAATAAGTAGGGTGTGCATTTTCCGGTTTTAACCGAAAAACACCGATAAACATCCGTCGATGACGAAAATATAAAATTGGTTAAAACCGAAAAACACCGGTGGTTGGATATTTTCGCCCTGGTTGAAACCGAAAAACACCGGTCGTTGCTAGTTTCCGACCTAGCGAAACCCTTTCCCCGTAGAGGTTCGTCAAACGTGTTATCTTGTGGATCCTGCATTCTTCCAGTGTTTATACATGGCTTGCCGGTGGCGTCAGTCCGCCCTCCTTTCTGGGAGTCAAAAGCGTCTAGTGAACGCAGTGGAAGCTAAGCTCTTATACGCCTTTCCCCTATTGTGTCTCCCATGGCCCCTTTTGTGGAAAAATTAACGCAGTGGAGGGTAGGCTCTCACCTGCCTTTTCCTCATTGTGTCTGGCCGAGTGATGTCGGCGCAAGCCATGCATTCAGAGGTTGCTGTGGTTCCTGGAAGACAGTGCCAACGTCCGTGTCGTACTGGAGCGTGCGTTTGCATAATTGCGGGTTGCGAACCGCAAAGAACATGCTGCCATAAGGGCAGCACGTTCCTTGTGTGTAGATGCAAGCATGAAATTATGCTTGCATCTACTATAATAACCAAGTGTGAGAAATAGTTGCTTCCTAGAGAAGAGTGTATGAACTATGTGAATAAAATTGGAAATCTTTGTCTGTGATCAATCGCTTTTTTTTCACCGATAATCACCGATTTTAGCCTCGTCGTGAGACTTTCCACCGAAATACACCGGTGTTTTGAAAATAAATAAACACCGAAAAACATCCGCCGCTTTTTCTCACAAATAAACACCGGAAAGTACACACCCTAGCAATAAGCAATGCTACGGTTATTCATTCGCCATTTTATGAATCTAGAAGGTAAAATAAAAAAAAAAAAGTGTCTTCGGACAAGAACACGCTGACCGCTAAGAACGTGCTGACCACCTCCGGAGCGAGTTTCCAATTTTCACTGACATGGTGAGTATATACGGTAGGGAGGGGCCTACAGTTATCGGTATCGGGTTGAAATGTTCCTGACTTTGCAGAGGCGTGAACTAATCCTAGTCTGGCCCAAGCATATACTCGCACAGACGGTCACTTATTCGGAAGCTTCCTGGTCGCGGTGAAATTGCGAGGATAAATAGGGGCCCATTTTGTTTCGGTCTTGCATATAGATGCTTCACACATGTGCCAATTACAGCCGCCATGGCTGACCTTCTCTTGTCTTGCCGAGATTTTGAGCCACTGAAACGGGCATTGCCGTGCCTCTACAAAGGCCAATGCTGGGGCAAATGACACAAGAGAATCTAATATGGTAAAAACCTGGCCTGCTATGGTAATGATGAAGTGAAGTAAAGATAATAAAAGGAAACCAAAACTAAAGGTCGGTTATGGCGGCGCCTATACAAGCAGCTGCAAAGCGTTCATAGCGACGCTCGATGACGTAATTGTGGGGCCGAAAGCACCCGCCTGACGACAGTCGAGCGCGGCTCGTGGATTGAACACGAGAACTGCGTGAGCCCTCGACTTCGGCTCGTAGCAATCAATGTTGCGGCGGACAATCGGGTATCGGCTCGTGTTCAACCACTGTGGTGATGAGAATACCTGAACCCTAAGGAAGCCAGGAGCTCAGCACGCGTTTTCTAAATTGCCAACCCCAGCGCGTGGCTATGATGAACGTTGGCTGCATAATGTAGGCACCAGGCCACGTGGCCGCTTGTGCTGGCTCTGTGTTCAGGGGATGAACGATGCTCACATTTCTCAATTTTTTGTTGGCGAATGCCTTTTCCAAGAAACAAAAAATAAGGAAAGTTTATTTAGTTATTAACGGTAGGGAGTGATTCTAAGTAGGATTTAGCGAAAATAGAAAAATTGTTTCATGGTTCCTTTAACTCACCTTCTCAAAGGATAATGCACTACAACGGTGACCACGCGACAGAGCACACACACAGCCACAAAAGCGAGCGGAACGCACCTCGACAAAAACGCTCACAGCGCAACGCTCGCGGCGTGAAAACGGTTGGTCAAGCGTCCACCCCCAAATTCAAGTCCGTGACCTCCATCCGCGACGGGAATTCACGTTGACAAAAAAAAAATAATACAGAAGAAATTTAGCCCTATTTCAGGGAAGGCGACAAGCCTCGCTGACGAGGCAGCGAACAAGGCACTCAGCTGCCAGCGCGTGGCAAACGTCACACCATATATGGGCGACAAAGGACTGGGCGTTCCTACGAACGCGCGCACACACATGTCCAATAGAAAACTAGTTAACTCGGACACACAAAGTCAATGTTGCGCGAAAAAAAAAAGGGAAGGAACATCCTCGGGACAAGCTGACCATCGACGTGGACAAGGATGCAAAAACCCGAGTTCAACGACGACAAAAAGAAAATCGACCGATTGTTGGGAATAGATATATTAGCACCTTCACAACTCAACACCTTTCTGCCACCCCCCCCCCCTCCCCCACTTCTCCCCACCCCTGCCTTTTTTCACTCCCTAAAAAGTTAGATTGAAACGTAAAGTTATACACAAAAGTTGGGAAGGTAATTTCTTTTAAGGGGATCCAAATAGACGTGAAAAGGGACAGACCTGAAAACACACAACACGTTCCTAACATATTCCGACCCCCATCGGCGTATTAGGGAAAATTCGGGAGTTAAAAAAAAAAAGCTCCCGGGAAAACGGGAGCTACCTAACTTTTTGTACCAAATAGGTTTTTTTTTTTTTTTTTTTCTACTTTTCTTGCACCTTCAATGTAACAAAGCCGGGGAAGATGGAGGTTTTTTTGTTTTTTTTTTGCGTGTTTGACCAACGTCAATTTTTTCCTGTGGTCTGAGGCTACAACTACAACATACCGTATATTACTAACAAAACTAAGAGTTGAAGTAACGCAACATAATAAAAGACCCATGGCGGCCGGAAAAGTGGACACGGGTGAAAAAAAAAATAGGGCGGTACTGCGGTCCATTGGTGCCGTACACTGAGCACCCCGCGGTCCGGTATCCCGCGGCTCTGAACTGGGTCTGAACAGGTATTGTCGAGGCTTGACCACCCGCCGGACGACGCATTTTTCTTCGCGTGACAGTGCCGACATGTGCGAACAACGAAGGCGCGGGTGTGTGGTCAACGCGGCTTGGCTTACTTTGAATCCCTCGCCGCCTAGCAGGCCCGGGATAAAAAAAAAATCATAATAAATAAATAAAATGACTAACCTAACCCAGGTGTCAGCGGTTTAGGAGGTACCGTGCGAGCAACCGAAGAAAGCTCCCATTGAACATAAATTCGAGATTAGTGTCGTTCGTTCGAACTAAAGAACGGACGACAAAACAAACTCACGCCTTTGAGTTACAGCTTCGCGAAAATTCAAAAGAAAAGAACTAAGTTTGTAAAATAACAAAAACGAAAGGTAATCAGGCACGCTTGTTGCGTTCGGAAACAATGCATTTAGTTGTTGGTTTTTACCGTCACCTTGTAATGAACTCCCCGGACACGTCAAATTGTCTTTCTAGTCCTTTTACGCTGGAAGTAAACTCTGAACTACGAAGTGTAGTCCCAACGAGCTTAAAAGCCCGTGGTGTTTCTCATATTTGTAAATATATCAGCTTGAACTTTAGAATTAAACAAGAACACGAAGAAAGAAAGGACAGAATAGGACACACAGCTGACTACCAGCGATGTTTTAGTGTTTCTCGTTATGCTAAAGTTCGTTGCTTTTTGCCTTGCAATTCGTTTATCGTCGTTCTTATCGGTGCATGCCTCCGTCTCATTGGCCCCTATCGGGACACACGACGCCCAGCGTTCTTTAAGATATTTCAGTGACGATATTGATGAAATATCCGTGTGTGTGTCAGTATTCCGCTTTTCGCGTTTCCTTGAAATACATGGGGAAAAAAAACGTTGTCGATAACGTCGGAAATCTACGAGCATGAGGCCGCATGGACCAGCACTTTTGCCACGCTTCGCAAAATTCGAATTCCAAACGTACAGTCGCCGGCCATATGAGCTCCCCCAGCCGAACGCCGACCGGATCAGCGAAAATCCCGCACGCGGCGCGTCGAGCGTTGCCGCGTCTTAGGAGCCGGGCTATTGGTACCAAACCATTCCGTTATCAAAGGGGTGAACGCATAGCTTTTATCGGGATTCCAGCCTTTCGAAGTGTGAATCACAAGAACATGGCCGATTAGAATTGCCGCCTTCGGGTGTAGGCCCCAAGTTTTCGGAGATGATGTTATAACTGCTGATAAATTAACTGGAGCTTGCTTAAGGCGTAGAAAAAGCAGCAGTGCTCCATCGATGCTTACAAATGTAAAAACCCTATGTTTGATATGATATTAGGCATGACAACAATGATCCCTCGGCAAGCGAGAAGTGGCCGACCCGGAAGCCATCTGCAAGTCATCGTGGAGAGGGTCACCCTTGGCGAAGCAAAACGCTGCTGAGCGCAGTACAATAGAATCTCCTCGATAAAACGCGTGCATGAAAAGTGCCTGAATCTTTATTCTGTTTTGACACAAATCATTTTTCGTTATCTATAGTATATCCTTATAGATTAAATAAATTATTTCAAAATAGCTTGTCATTGTCTAGTCCAGGGGCCCTAAACTCGTCAAACACAAAGTTGGAGCGGAAGTTGACGGAGTGCGCCGATTGGACAATCACGACGATGACTTGGCGTTTTTCTCGTCGACGTCCAATCGGCGCGCTCCGCGAACTTTCGGCTGCAACTTTGTGTCTGACGAGTTGAGGGCTCTAGGTTTAAGAAAGATTGTAAGAAAGGGGGGCTTGTGGCGACTACTTTTCGGGTAGGAACCATTCAAAATGACAAACCGGTTTCGCAAATAAAAAAAAACTAGCATATAACATGTCAGAGATATTATGCAGTGAAGAACTTCGATAAGCCGTCTGCGTTTACCTACAACCGGAAGCGGGATCCTAATCGGCCGTGCTTCAGATTCACGTTCCAAAACGCGGAATGCTATAGACGCTTTGTAGCAGCTGTGCACTGACGCCGCCATAACTGACCTTCAGTTTTTGTTTCCTCTTATTTCGTTCATTTCACTTCATCATTACCATAGCAGGCCAGGTTATTGCCATAGTAGATTCAACTGTGTCTTTTTCTAAGGCGTCGGCCTTTGTAGAGGATCGTCAACTACCGTTTCAGTTAATTGCTCGGCATTTCGGTAAGACAAGAGAAGGTCAGCAATGGCGGCTGTAATTTGGCGCGTGTGTAAAGCGTCTAGTAAAGTTCCTTCGTCCACCCCTTTGACAGCGGAATGGTTTGGCCCCGATAGCCCGGCTCCCAGAACGCGGCAACGCTCGACGCGCCGCATGCGGGATTTTCGCTGCTCCGGTCGGCGTTCGGCCGGGGGAGCTCAAAATATTAAAAATAAAGGGAAAAGGACGGCCGTGTAACTTTGATATGTCCCACCTGTTCTCCGTTCGTTCGCTGGTTTGCGAGCCCGCTCGAGGGGGTCTTGTTGAACGCATCAAACGCTGAGAACGCCGTAGAGTCTGGCGACGAGTGGGATAATCTGGATAAGTAATAATGTTATCAAAATATATGGACGACGAACAACTGGGACCAAAGCTCGCAAACCAGCGTCCAGATGACGAACATTCGGTATAGGGCATAGGAGATACTCAGCCGCCCTTTTTGCGCTATATTTTTTAATATTTAAACACCTCCGAGTTAAGCTTTAAAATAATAGACATAAAACTTGTTCTTTTCTTAACGGCGTTCGCGTGCCCAGTTTCAGGTGTGTGCCATTAGATTTCGCATTTTGCGTGCCAAATGTGCTAGATTTTGCGACCTCGCAGTGTGGGTTCAGGTTATTAGGGTACTTAGTAAAACTTACGTTAGATTTTCGTTCAAACTCCGTTTCAGCGTAACTTGGCGAATGTTAAAAGCTGCAGCTTCTAATTAAGGGAGTTTTAGCCTTCTGCGATGCGTATAGTTTGTTTCTACGGGCAGGCTCGCTCTGCAGAACCCAGGGATCCTGGGTTCAATCCCCGCCCCTGCCCGTTTCGATCTGGATGAGCATCGTAGCGGCGTGCGGTCGTGTATCACTACTGCGTGGTGCACGTTAAAGACCCCAGGCTAGCGGTTGTACTGCACTGGCTAAATTGCTCATCTACAGCTGGGAGACTCGTCGCCCCTGTGAGGCAGACCAAGTTCTAGGCTGTATAAACATACCACACAACCCCCAATTTCTACGGGCAGGAAAAACAAACAAACTTTCAATTCTTTTATTTGAACGCGGTAATTTTTATTTTGAGAATTTTGACTAATAAAACTAACTGGTGTACAATGAGTTTGATTAGCTTGAAACTCCGGCCATAACAAGTTACGAGATTGAATAGTCCCTCTCCAAACCTCAGGGCCCCGTAATAGTCGTTTCAAAATCTCACCGATATTTTCGCTCTTTAATGCCGGTGACAAGGGAACACTGAAATCTCCGAAATAAAACACCCTCGATCTCCCGAATCGAATAACGACGAAAGCGAGGACAAAGCAACATTCCCCGCTTTCGGTTCTATACGCTTTCGAAGTCTTTTCTTCGTGCGAAGGAAGCTGTCTAATGCCGCCATCATAGCTTCAGCGTTCTTTTTTCCTTTCTTTTTTTTCTCTGAAAACGTTGTACGTAGTCTTCTGTTTGCCATCAGTGAGCTCATTCCACCTACCTGCGCAGGCCTACAAGTGCTCAACAGCTGTTTTATACAGTGCAACAAATACAGGGCGGTGCACTCTCGGTGTGTGTCATTTGGAATAGGCTGCGCTCGTAACTTGGTGCAGGTGGAGTATACATCGAGTACAAACTGATGCAGGCGATGTAGGTGAATCAAACCAAGCCTGGTCTTTGCGGTTGGTTAGAATCACCGAAAACTTAAGACACGCGAGGCGTCGCACATCTTAGGCATCTTATCATCTCTTGGAGCCGACCGGGCTACGGCATGAGCCGTCTCTTAAGCTGTCAGTCACATAAGTCGTTACTTATACATTGTACCGCCTCGAACCACAATCTCTGGCCCTTCTTATTGGTTGCTCGAACTGAAAAACGTAGTATTTAAAAAATCTGGATTACCTACAGAGTGTCCCCCGCCCTCTTTTTTTTTTCCCCAATTTAAAGGGTTCTTTTTTCTTCTGCAAACTTACACTGCGCATCGCCGAACGTTCCTACTCCGCCATGTAGCGCTAGCGGACCGAACACCTTGTACTTTCTCGTACTCTCAAGAGCTTTGCGAGAAAGTAGGCGCACTGAATATTTTCCGACTCCAGACCCGATGAAGGCGGGTATCGGTAGACGGTTACCATAGGAACCCGTCGCTGGCGTATGTGGCGTTGCGGTGCTGCAGCGTACCGCCACGTCACAGCCCGTTTTCATCGCGCATGTGTTCCCAGCGTCGACGCTCCAGTTGCTAACGATAACAGAACACCGTGACCGCCTAGCAGAACGTTCCAACGGGTCCCGACGAGGAACATCATCATCAAAGCACGGATGGCTAGTACCGGGTCCCAGGAACGTCCGTTGCGCGGACGCTTGGCGGTGGTGACCGGAGGCGGAGCGGGCATCGGCAAGGCGATATGCGGTGCTTTAGCCGAGAAAGGCGCGCGACTGATCGTCGCCGACATCAATCTGGCAGCGGCCGAGGCCGTGGCGAACGCTCTAACAGGTTTGTCGTTTCTACTCGCGTTCGCCGGGTTCAGAAAGGCACTCTATAAGGCCGGGGGGTCCCAGTACTGCTCGTACGCATCACACAAAAGAGCAGTCTGCAAAAACAGATTTCGAACGCGAGTCACCGCGAAGATCTGTGCTTCGATCGAATGCCGCACGGCAACTAGTTCGAGGAGAAAACTCGGCACGCGCGGCCTTCGAACCTCATATATTGCGTCTACTCGTGTTTGCAGACGGTCTTTTGTATACTACTGTCGAGACCGGTTATAACGAAGTCAACGAGAATCGGAAATCACTCGCTATATCTGCGATTTCGTTCTAACCCATTTCGGTTATAACGAAGTCAACGAGAATCGGAAATCACTTCGCTATATCTGCGATTTCGTTCTAACCCATTTCGGTTATAACGAAGTGCAAAAGGGAATGGGAGATCGTGATCGCTTTGATGTAGCCGCCATTTCCTATAACCGACTTCGGTTATAACGAAGTCAACGGGAGTCGGGATGGACTTCGCTATATCCGCTATTTGGTTCTAACCGGCTTCGGTTATAACGAAGTGCAAAAGGTAATGAAAAATCGTGATCACTTCGAAATAGCCGCCATTTCGTTATAACCGACTTCGGTTATAACGAAGTCAATGGGAGTCAGAAAGGACTTCGCTATATCTGCTATTTCGTTCTAACCGACTTGGGTTATAACAAAGTGCAAAAGAAAATGTAAAATCGTGATCGCTTCGCTGTAGCCGCTATTTCGATATAACCGACTTCGTTATAACCGGTCTCGACATTATGTGATGTATGAGCCATGTGACCCCGGCTACATACATCGTACGGAAGACGCGCGGTGTTCGCTGCAAATACGATGACACGATGATCTCCACACACGCGTCAAGAATGTTCGAAGCAGGTTTGCCCCATACATATGTAGTACGCTCCAAACGTTTCTGCAGACTTTTTTTTTCTTGTATGAAGTACAATTAGCAGTGCGACAGCTGCTTAGAATATCCGAAGCGTCTGCTTTCCCCGCACAGCACCTTGGAAAGCTAATATCCCTATAAACTACTGAGAGAGCTCGGCAGACGACGAGGCTGAAACTATACCTAAATAAACGGTCTGCGCAGTGATCGCAATGAGGATTACATGCAGTGTTTTTGGCGTTAGCGAAAAAAAAGTAACAAAATGAGTCACTCGTTGCCTGCTAATAAAAGAAACGCGGTACCGACCAACGTTACCTCAAAAGAAAAGGAACGCGTTACCGTTACGAACACGAATTAACACGCGTTACTAATGCTTTACTCTTCGATTATAAATTAAAATGTCTATACTATTAGGACTTTATGAACACTCGTGAGCGCCATACTAAAAAAATAAAAATAAAAATTATCATCCAATCAAAATTTAGTATAATTACCTTTTTTTTATTTTTTTAGCAGTTCCATCTGAATACTAAGAAGAAAGCACACGGAAAAAAATGCAAAAAACGCCATATTAGATATAACTTGGCGCATACAAAAAAAATATAGTAATGCAATTGTTTGTGTGTGTTTTGGGAAGATGTAAAAAGTAACGAAACTGCGTTACCCGTTACTACGTATAAGTTACGTATAAGTGCTAACGGGTTCGAATGAAATGCGAACATCGGAACGCGTTGCCGTTGACACATGTTGCGCCTCATGGAGGCATCCGAAACCGGATAAATATCTGCGGGGTGGAGGGTAGGGCTCTGCGACGGCCTGCGTTCTACTCCGATGTGTTTCAACCTCGCCCAGCACAACCGAATTCGCATTTCATCGAACGCGGTAGTACTTTATCCGCTGCTGTTTTCTAAAAGTAACGAGTCAACTACTCATCTAACGAAAAAAACGCGTTACCGGTAACGCCGTTACGTGTAACACGTTACCGCAAGCACTCTGTTTCACTGTGCTGAATCTCACAGAAAACGCAACTTTTTTTGGTGCCATATTTTTCGCCTAGTCACTGCCCGAGCGCCTCCTGCAGGTCGCAGCGATTGGCCCTTCTAAATGTTTTACGGGAACGTGGATCATCCTGATTTCTCAGAGCGTGGAAATTAGGTTACTGACTTTCTGTCCAAGTAAAAAGAAGGGATCCTTACTTGGTGAAAAATATTTGCTTCCTATAATTCTATTCGCTTCAAAAATTGCCTCGAACAATCATGTCAAGTGTGAATAGCGTTTGAAAGTGCTACCGATGTTTCGGGCATGGTACGTGCGTATAAGGGGACTTGAAGGGTCGGAGGTGTAGCATATTATAATTAAATCTAACGTGATAATTATCCGCTCGAGTTTATATGAATATATATATGAGCCAGGAAGTTGCGGGTTCAATCCCCGCTCCCGGCCCAATTTTTCGCCAGATCTCTTTCCCTTTCCCTTTCCGTAACTTTAATGCAATAAATTCAATATTCACCTTCTCCCCTGTTCGTTCACAATATTACTACGGCTGCACTTGTCAATCTTCACTCATTCCCCTTATATATATATATATATATATATATATATATATATATATATATAGTAGCAAATGGTGCCACAACCGAGGTAAACCGAAGTATATCAAAACAGACCTATGGTTGGGGGGAGCCAAAGCATCTGGCAAGCAGGTATTTCTCTCATGCGGAAATGTCGGCATACACAGCAGTTTGTTGTGCCGGTATTCCCTTCTTCTATGCTCTAAAAAAAAATCTGGTCGTAAAAAATCTTTTAAAGGTTACTCGGCGTGTCTATATTTTGCACAAAAAAAAAGTTAATTTAAGCATTTCTTAAAAGCTTTTTTTTTTTTTTTGTGGCAAACCTATAGGTGGTTCTTTCAAGCTCCTTTCTCTTGATGCGAAAGATTTTTTCATCTCCCAGTCGTCTTTCAAGTGTGGCCCCATAGTGATTGAAGCGAAACCGTTCTTAACGAGCTGAAAGAGTTCTTGGGGCGTCGAGGAAGCTTTCAAGAACGGATTTTTTTTTTTTTTTAAAGTGGTATACAGTTGCCGAGAAATTAAGAAACGCCGGGCTTGGCGAATACATAGCATCTTAATATTGCTTCGCAGCCAATTGGACTGCTGCATTTACCGATCAGAACGTCGAAGAACGAACCACAAAACAGCAAAATCCTGACCATCATAAGTAAACCGTAAACCTTCCAGTTTTAAACAAAAAACAAAAGAAAAACATCAATAAGCATCCTCCGGCGTTAAAAATAAAAAGTCGGCTAAACTTTGAAAACACCGATAAACCTCCGTCAGTGTGAATTCTACGAATTCGGTTCGAACCGAACATTTTGTTTTCTTGGATTTTTTTCTTCTCCAGTGATTTTTCTTTCGAAATTATTTCTTCCTACAAAATAATTCTTATTTTTTCATTAGATTTTTTCACCAATAATCACCATGTTTAGCGTCCGTCTGAGGTAGTTCACCAAAACACACGCATACCTTAAAAATAAATGAATGACCACCGAAAAACATTTACCTTTAGCCTTTATTCATGAACACCGGAAAATTTATGGCCTAAAGGAAAGTCAACCGCTTCTTCTGCCGTCGGTGCATTCAGCTTCGTGATTTTTTGAATACACCAATTTACGTATGTATTTTCAGGTGCGAGCGATGACCAAAAACACGTTGGGATGCACGTTGACATTGCTGACTCATCGTCGGTACAGGCCCTCTTTGCGGCAATCAGTGAAGTCTGCGGTAAGCCTACTAGCATTCTGGTGAACTGCGCTGGCATCCTTCTCTCCTACACTTCGATTGTTGACACAAACGAAGATGCCTTCGATCGAGTCCTCAGCATCAACCTCAAGGTAGGCTGAAAACTAACCAACTATTCATTTTTAGAGCGCAGCTCTTAGGCGCCCGTCTCCGGCTTGAGCGGCGTCGCCGTCGGCGTAACCGCGCGATGCATTATGGGAAATGTCCCATAATGCACCGCGCGGGACCCTCGTGACGTCACGAGGGTCCCGCGCGGTGCATTATGGGACATTTCCCATAATGCAGCGCGCGGGGAGGACGAGCGGGAGGGGAGGAGGAGGATGGGAGGAGGAGGGAGGGGAGGAGTAGAGGAGGGAGGGGGAGGAGGGAGGAGGAGGAGAGGAGGGGAGAAGCTTGAGGGATGAGGGAAGGAGGAGTATCAGGGAGGATGGAGGACGTGAGGAGGGTGGGTGGGTGTACCCTCCCCTCAGTACCCTTCCCTCCTCGTCCTCAAGAGCTGCGCTCGAATTCGGCGTTACAGGGTGTTGTAGACGTCTTTAATTTATTTATTTATTCATTCATTCAATCATTCATTCTCGATGCATTTATTTATTTACGTATTATTATTTATTATTATTATTATATTAGTCAATAAAGAAATATAAAGAAAGCTGCTTCACCGTAAGGTATTATTGAAGGGAGTGTTTTTCCATGGAAAGAGTTGATCCACCATAACAGAAAGACAACGAAAACGTTATCTATAGTTAGAGACAGCGTAAAAAAGAAAAAAGGGTTATATATGAAACAAACGGCACACACAAAAAAAAAAAGAAAGAATCACCAATGTGCAAAAAGAAAAAAAAACGGCTATCGTTGCTTTTTTTTCCGCTGTGAAAATTATGAGCAACCCAGTGCTATTAAATTCAAAGCATTGTGCGCACACCTCTACATTTTATACCCAGCATGACTGGAAGACAAAAGAGACACGGTATGAAGGGCATGTTGAAAAACTATATCAACCAGGATCCCCGATGATACGGTATAATATGAGACCAAAGGAGGTACAGACTATTGAAGCCATGGTTTAAGGAGCAATGTCGCTGAAGACTGCGCTATTTGTCCTTTTTATTTTTGTAATCACTAGTTACTGACGGAAAAGGTCGTTAAGGTGCATCGAGTACACTGTTCTTTAAGAAGAAAAAACGCTAATCTAGAAAATATTTTGACGCATCGTTTGCAGGCTTTGAACTAAAAACTGACTAAGCCTAAAGCGAGCATACTTAATTTAAACTTCTACTAAACGTAAACCAATTTTTTGATTGATCATAAAAAAAGCAGGGAATTTTTTATTTTTGCATTTTTTAAACATATATTTCCCTCTTCATTGTTTAATTCGTTTCACAAAGAACTTCCATTCCTATGTGTTTTTGTGAAGAAAAAGTAAATTGTACGTGGACTCTTTCTTCATGCAGATCCGTCTTTCTTGCATGTCGTAGTTTGCCGAGCTGGAGTTCCGTTCGCTGTTATCGCCTGTAGCAGGAAAGCACAGGGTGCGTTTGGATAGAAGGAATAGTTTCGGCAATTCCTTCTGGTGCGTTCGCCAGAAGTCACGAAAGCTCAGACACGAGCGAGCACGAGTAGTCCCTCTTGCCGTGCAGATACTCCTCCGATTCATCGGTAGCTACCTTGTCATCCTCCGTGCCACACCAGCCTCAAAACAAACTCAGGCACCTTCTTTTCGAAGCGGGCTCTGTCCAATGAGACATTTCACCTGTAACGACTGAGATGAGACTACAATATCTAAGATTTTTCGAAGACCGGGACGGTCTTCGAAAAATCGTAGACAAAGAAGGATTTGCACGAAAGACACTGCGCAAGTCACTTCGGCATCGACGTTCTGGCGTCCACGACTGTGAGAAAAGTTTTTTTTTTTTCCGCACAGAGCTCTGGGAGTCTGTTTTCTCAACAAGTTTGTAGTGTCCGCAAGTGAGGCCATGCTTAAGCTCGCCGACCGTCAACGTTAGCGCATCACCTTCCATTGCAGCCACCGCGGGACAGCGAGTGGCTGCATAAAAAGTAATAAAATAAAAGTTTCGCTGGAAAGATGGGCTCCTGAGGCCTCTATTTCTTATTGGACGGTTGGTAACATGGACAGGACATAGGTCGATTCTTTTGAACAGGGCATAGGTTGAGTCTATTGGTTATTTCGAACCTGGATGAAGAAATCAACAAACAAAAAAATATTAGTTCTACCATTCTGCGAAACAAGGTCACAGCGTAGAAAAAATCGGGAAATCCCGGAAAAAAGATTCGAAAGGAAAGAAAAAGAAAACCAATCACAATTCTGCTTGTACACCTTCAAACGGCTTCATAAATATAAAATTATCTAGGGTACTTTAGCTTACCTTTGGTGGCGTAGTATGGCCCCTGTACAAAATGCAATATCTAGGCCACGTCTTTTCCTTCTTTTTTTTTTCTTCAGTTTCAAAAGCGGTGGAAAATGACACTCATGTTGTACTCTGCGACGGCCGGAGTGCCCTCGTTTACTTCCCCGCACTCTTCCACTGTGATGGTGTAGTCCATGCGTTTTCTTTTATCCTCTTGAAGGCTTTCAAAGTACAAAATTTCTTTTTGATATCTTTTTTTTTTTTTTTTTAGCGGCGTCAGGGTGATTTTGCACTTCGCTTATTTTTTTATTTTTTTTTCATTTAACTTAAAATATGAATGTGCGCACTTTTTGTCATCAACAATTTAGAATTTGCGACGCACGACAACCCAGGCACGGTACGAAAAATTGTTTGTTCAAGCCCGAGTCCGGCCCGGGCCCGAACAAATGCGTGCTACCCGGCTCGAGCACGGCCCGCAAGCCGGGCCGGGCTCGGGCTTTCGGGCTGGCCCGGGCACGTGCAGTGCTCTACTCCGCGGTTCCACCAGTCGAAGGCGCGAGCGTCCTTCGATTGCTATGCGGAGGGCAAGTTCGTCTGCTCCTTGCGCAGGGGGTAGCGGTGACGTCAGAACGCCGAGCCCTGATTGGCTGATCGCGCCCCCCTATCTGAGCGTCGTCTGCTTCTTTGCAACGTCGTCTGCTCGCAACGTCGTCTGCGTCTGTCTTACGTTTTCTGCGACTTTCGTAGGTGCAGAGGCCAGATTCACGAAACGATATTACGCCAAAAATGTGCGTAAGACAAAACTTAAGAACAAATTCGTATTCACGAAACGAAATTTTCGTAAGTTTTGCGCAGGTTACGGCGAAATCCTACAACAGCTCCGAAGCTGTCTTACGCACTTCTTACGATCAACTCAGCATGGCCGACAGCGTCGCGGTCGCGACGACCCACGGACGTTTATTTTTCTACGTGAGCTTCTCACGCGTCCTGACTTCAAGCAGCAAGAAAAAAAGTAAAAATTACTTGAAACAGAGCACGACGAACAAGAAAGCTGGATCCACAGACACCGGTGAAAAGCTCCAACGGCCACGATTTCACCGAACGCGACCAAACGAGCCGGGCAGTTAGGCCTAGCAGGCACTCCGCGACTCGGCGACCGTCTGCCCACGACCGGCTGACGTGCTGAATGGAATATGCCCGCGCGACCCTTGTGAACCCTTCCCGTGTTATACTTTGATCGCTGACCTCAATTTTAGATTAAGAGGTCAATTTCTTCCTCTTGTTATTTCCTTGTTTACCTAGGCAACGGGGACTCTCGCCGGTTAAAAAGCGGTGAATCTCCGACAGACGCAGGAAAGGTAAAGCAGTCATCGCTTTGACTAGCAGACGTAAAGCAGACGACGTTAACTGCGCCAACCCGCCGGCGCCGTTAAAGAGTGAAGGGTCTCGCCGCACATGAATGGAGGGAAAAAGTGTTCGGGAGGGAACTTGCGGACACTAACACGCTCACTCTCGGTTCTAAGCAAACAAACCTCGGCGCCCCGGGACACCCCGCCAGTGAGTCCTCTGTCTTCCCTCCTTGATGCGCGTCTGCTAGTTGTTAGACGAAAACAACGTACCGCTCGAGTTATTTCGTCTGCCCTCTCTTAAAGGCGAAGTCGAGTTCGCTCCGAAAGTCACAGGAAAGGTAAGACAGACGCAGACGATGTTGCGAGCAGACGACGTTGCAAAGGAGCAGACGACGCTCAATAGGGGGTCGCGATCAGCCAATCAGGACTCAGCGTTCTGACGTCACCACTACTTCCTTTCTCATGCGCAGAAGACGAAAATGAGCCCACTTGCGAGGCGCATTGGCTGACAGTGGTCTTCGTTTCGGAACATGCTCTTCTCATCGCTGGAGATGACATCGGTGCCTTGAGATATTTGATTGCTTTTTTAATAGGGAATTCGGTCGCGCATCGTGTTTATTTAGGGATTTCTAGGATGCTTAGAGCAAGCAGAGTGAATTGTCGTTATATTTAGGCGATCTCGTAAAACTCCTCAGGGCACCTTTAAGGTGAAACGAAGTATAGGACGTTTGCAAGCGGCCACGCTACATGAGTTAGTCTGGCCACCGTGCATAAGAAATTACTTGTTTTAGGCGCCAGTCTGGCAACCCTGGGCACGCCTTAGAAAGGCTTGACGATCACGATCCACACATGCAAGTCTCAAGATGGCGGCCCCCAGGGGCCGTACTTGAAAACGTATTACAAGCACTTCACTTTCTTTTTTCTTTTTTAGTGAAAGTGGTGGAATGGGGGAGGGGGGCAGTTGGGGAGTGGGAGGCGAGGGGTTAGCGCTGATTCACATTTTTATAACCGACTACAACCGACTCCGATGGAACGTGGTTTTAAGCCGCTTGTGACTGCTTACCTCGGGCCGCGCAGCAGCGATGGCGGTTGTAAGCGGCCTATAGACCGGTTGTGTCGAAGGCGGTCGTAGTCGACGGCAAAAGCGTGAACCAACCTTTAGTGTTTCTTTTCATGCTTGGCATATAAACCAGGGCACCTTCCTGATGACCCAAGCTGCCACTCGCGACATGCTGGCCGGAGGGGTGACGGACGGAGCAGTGGTCAACATCTCCAGCATAGTCGCCAAGACGTGCGGCGGACTCTGCAGCTACGTGGCTTCCAAGGCCGCCATCGTCGGCCTCACCAAAGCGGTGGCCGCCGAACTCGCCGACAGGGGAATTCGGTGCAACGCCGTGCTTCCCGGAGCCACCCACAACCCAGACAGAAGAGGCTTCTTCACGGAGGAGGCGTGGCGGAGAATTTTGGCCAGCGTTCCGCTCGGTCGCAAGGCCCAGCCCCGTGAGGTTGCTGACGTGGTCGCTTTTCTCTGCTCGCCCCAAAGTTCTTACATGACCGGCGCCGCGGTTGAGGTGGCCGGAGGCTGGGATATGTGATTTTTGGGGCTTGGCGAGCAGTACTCGGGTGCCTGGAACACGTCTTTGACTGGCGAGTTTAGCGCCCCGCCTCTGCGTCGAAAATTGTCCTCAAGTATAGCAACGAATGACGTCACAGGAGCCGATGCCTTGAGGCGGCCTGTCACGCTGTCGGGTGACGCATTCCCGGCGAATGGTCATAAAAATGCTGGCGAAAAATTCGGGCAGGACCAACGATGTCGCTGTTTAATTAAGCGATCAGCTGCAGACGTAATTGAAAGAGCCGCCAAGGGTCATTGTCAACCTTCCCGCTAATCCTAGCGGATAAACTGAATTTGTGTGAAGTGACGTCATTTTTCCCGTTAAATTTAGGGTCAAAACTGAATTAGTGTTTAGGGCACGTGACTTCAAGTCATTTGACATCATTCTTCCCGCTAAATTTAGCGGGAAAACTGAGTTGGTGTTGAAATGCATGGGACGTTCATTTTCCCCATAAATCTAGCGGGGAAACAGAATTTGTCTGCAGGTCACGTGACATCAAGTCATGTGACGTCATTTTTCCCGTTCGATACAGCTGGGAAAACAAACGGCCAGAAGCACACCTCAAAGTGGCCCGAAGATCACGAGAAAGCTAGTCGCTTTAAAAAGGCGAGCGGGCGCAAGGGGATCGCTGACGCCGAGGCGTCCCATCTGCTGTCTGCTTTGGATTCTATCGACTACCTAGCCGCAGGGAGACCTACAGCCAACGTTACTAAAACACTCAGTTGGTAAACTCACCCTTGAAACCTGGACCTCTGGCGTCCACCGAGACCGAGCTAAATACGATAAGAGCGCCACTCATTAGCGACGAGTTGAAACATGAAAGTTGCTTTATGTAGCTACTGCGAGATGGCCCTGCGAGATGGCGCCACTGGCCCTTGCCCGACTCGACTAGAACCATACGTGCAGCCGTGAAGTTCTCGGAATGGACGCTGCGGGAGAAATGGCGGCGTTGCGATCGCCATTAGCTCGGTTCTCGAGTACGGATCAAAGCCACTTTTCCAAAGCAGGCTCTATGGCAGTTTCCCAACTGAGTGGTTCTAGTAACGTTGCCTACAGCAGAACGGGAGGGTGCCGTAGCCACTTCCGCTGCTCTACCACCGCTGGGATTGCGGCAGGTATGATATTTTCGTCATCGAGCGAAAGTACGTTTCACGACGCCGTTAAACGCACCAGTCAGGGACGCGCTCCACGTACCATGGCTGCTGTACCACACGCTTAGAAAACAAAAATCCTGTGGGTTTCCTGTTCTACACAACACGAAGACAGGCAATCGCAGCGAATAGTCGAAGGATCTAAGCGAATGAAGAAACTCGGAATATGATTAGGTCCGAAGTAGACGATGTGAGCGGAAATAATATGCGAGTAAAACGTCACGCCATATGGTCCCTGTGCACATTGCATGTCTTTGGTCGAAACGAATACCGAGATTCTCTATTCGTTGTTCGCCGTGTTTGGCTGGGACCGTGTTCTGCAAAAAAAAAAAAAAAAAGTAAACACACATTCCTTTTTTTATTTTTTTAGAGCGAGCTTTTTGGTTATTTTTTACAAAAATCAACTCATCGTGCTTTTCCTATTTGCTCTCTTGTCTGGTATCGCTCAACAACAGATGGCCAGTAATGAATTGAAGGAAATTAGAAAGTTTTTAGTATTGCGTACATTGAAGCAAACGCGAGCGCTGTTCTATCACGTTAACGTTGCGTTCTGCACGCTGCACATGCGGTTCTTCGCCCCGCACCCATCCGAGAGCGCAGTTTGGGCTCCGCACACGCGCGGTGTAGAACACGCAACACTAACACAAACACACAGTGCTCGCGTTCGCTCCTAGAAGCAATACTAAAATTCACTGTTAACAGTTATCTAAATTGGTGTTTTACCATTTTTTTTAATGATTACTACGCGGTAGCGATAGGGATTATGCGGATAGCAATTGAGGGAGAGCGCGGAGGAAACGTGAAGTCTGAGCTCAGATTGGAGCGAACATTGGGTAGAGGCCAGTTGGTTCATAATGGAAAAAGACAAGCGCCGAAAGACCAGGACAAGGTAAGAAGACGACGACACAAGGCGCACTCGCAACTGAAGATTTATTTATGGAAAAACATAGTCTTATATACACTTTTAAAAAACACCCACGTCACTTTCCACGTGCCCACTCTTTATCCAAGAATAGACACTCTTTTTCTGACAGAGTCACTGAAGGCTCGCTTATGCACTTATCTGCACCCTTCCTTATTGCATACGCCTCGCACCCATCCGAGAGCGCAGTTTGTCTCTACTCGCACTTTGAACGCTCTTGTCGCCTCCTCTCCCTCACTTTCTCCCCTCATAGTTTTCACCGTTTTCGCATGCACCTCGCGCCTGACACTTTGCGTGAAATAAATGTACAGTTGGAGACAACAAAGTGTATCCCCCGTTTTGAGCTTCATCTTATTTCGAGTCTTCTTTTCGGACCATCGACCACAAGCATACGTATGCGCTCGAAAGAATGTCTCGCTATCGAGCACCAAGCGAGCTTGAAAAACCCATCATGCTAACAGCTAGAGTACCTACAACTTGCTGAAGTCACGCTGGTCCATACCAACTACAAGACGAGGCTCGCCCCTCGCCCCCTTTTCCCCCTTTTCTCCCGCATGCAAACTTCATCTATAGTGGATCATTGCAGCGTCGTATGGCTTGCTTCAGCATTGTCACTATCGCCTCCTCCATGTTAGGATAGGTGGCGCAGGCTGCCGCCCGTTACGAAGGTTATAGCCCATTACTATCCATACATCCTTCCATCCATTCATGGCGTCTCGCAACGAGTGCGACGCTGGCACGCGGTGTCGCCAAGACAGACGCGTCTGCCGCAATTTGAGGTGTCTCTCGCCGAGCTTCAACGTGTTTGGCACCTGGTTCGTGTCCCGGATCCACTAATGATGACGTCATTCGCAGGCCTTGTATTCTAGACGGTATTTCTCTGGTTCCGTTATTTCGAGAGACGTGACAAGTTTGTGGCAACCGCATGCTTAGGAAAAAAAAGCGGGAAATTTTCAGCGTTAGGTCTAGACGAAAAACGTTTCCCGGTAAATTTACCGAAAAAAAAAATGCTTTGCGCCAAATTTAAAGGATACTTTGTCATATGTTTTTCTCTTTTATTTTAGCACTCGTAAGCCTCCCATGTCTGTGGTGCGCTAAGTTTCCCCGGACTTTGAAAACAGTGGTGAATGTGTGCATTTTGTGGTAAAATTTACTGGACATATAGATATGTTATGTCTCCGTTGAAAATTTAATTATGCGTTGTGACCCTGATCGGTACATTCTACATGCTCACGTTATGGTAGACTATTTTTTTCCCTGTCGAAGCGACTTTTTTTCTAGCTTTTTTTTATATTGGTTTTTGCTTTTTCGAGTGTTATGCAAAAAAAGTAGACGAATATGCGTCATTGAAAAATGAAAAAAGTGTGGGAAACCTGTTTTAGGATTCGCTCCATGACGTTTGTACTTAAAAACGCCTCAAGTTTATTCACTGCAGAGCGATATTGAAATATTCGTGGCTTGCCCCGGCCGCTGTTTTTTTAAGTTGTCCATGGTTATTGGAGAAGACAGATGGTTGGATGGATGCGTGGCGGCCGTTCCCTCTGAATAGGTGACTTGCGCCACCTAGCCAAACAATATATTTGGCCTAGGATAAAATTATGGTTAAGTCAAACTTGTTCAGATTTATCCTATTTTAGGTAGCCACCAATCCTCTAACACTCTCTTAGTAGGCTCTATCCAACGACTCTGCTCCTAGCGGTTACATCGAGAACCCACGAGAAAAACAACGACAACACGAATAATGTGTTAGTGTTTCTGACGCGGCGCACAAACTGACGTAGCCGAGCGGTGCGTCAGCGCTCGGCTCGGGTTTGTGTTCAATAGCTGAAACGCCTATTCGTCCAGTCCGCGCCCCCCACGCTCGATCGAAGAAGATGAAGTAAAGAATCCAGCTCGCAAGCACGGTGGGCTAGAAAGGGAGGTGTGGGCGTCGCTCGCATGCTTCTGCCAGCAACCGAGAGAGATTCCACGATTCACGCAGCGTGTGTCACTGTCACCATGATACCACCTGTAAACTGGCAGCAGCGCCACGACATCTTTTTTTTTTCGTTGAAATTACGTTCAAAATAAAACAAAAAATGCAAAACATATTTTTAATGAATCTAAGAGGTTGTATCTTAATTCACGTCTACAGAACTGGACAACATGCTCACTCTGTTCATTTCTGTTAGCATTTTCTTCTTTTATATCCCCGGAGTGGACGAATCGGAGCCTTCTATATAAGCTTAACAATGCCTGTCAACACAGAGCGTGCTGATGGCTGTCATCTGGACGATCGTCGAAGGACAGCTGTGACGTGTAGGTAATTATAATCTTATGAAATAACGAGCGATAGTAGAGTCTCAGTCATACTTCCGCGTCAGGAAGGCGTAAGCAAGTACCTTTAATTTGAAGCCGATCATCTAGCAGCTATAGGGAGCGCGATTCTCAAACCGCTGTACCACCATCGCCGGAAGTTGCGAATAGTTCCATCTCCTCGCCAATAATAATTTCCATAGCCCCACGCTAGTCTGGAAAGCTGACCGCCCAAAGAGTAAGCCAAAAACAACTTAATTCTTGAAAAATACAAACTCGAAAAAGGTACTCTCGAACCGTCACTATTCACTCGAGCGAGCTCGAAGTCTCCGGTCCCAAAAACCGGCGCACCCGCCGGACAGGCGCGAGAAATACGCGGGCTCGGCGTGATACGGTTCGCGACAGTGAGCAGCCATGGGCAAGGAACCGGAAGTTTCCTAATTGGGCGGCGACAGAACCGGAAGTAATGGGGAGACTGATGAGGAAGTCTCCACCCCTCCCTCTCTTCAAGAACCCGAAAAGCCGACAGTCGCCAAAGTAAAATAGAAGGAGGTTATACTCGCACGAGGTTGCCAATTTCTCCCGAAACGCCGACTAATGGTATACACGTCTTTGCTTTTTCTCGCTTTTAACCAACAGCGTCGGTGGACGCGAAACCTGGACTAGATAATTTCCGCATGGTCAACTTTTTGTGAAGACGTCAAAGCCACGAGGCGAGCGGTCACTTTTTTTGAAACTGCGAAGTAGCCATGCGGTCACCCGCCAAATTTGATCTATTAAATAATAAAAAAAACTATTGCAAAGTTGGTAACGTTGCTAAAACCTCCCTCCTTTCGTTAAGGACTTTGAAGAAAAAAAAATATCGAGAGGCCGCCATATTTGTCACGTTTCTCCCGAAACGCTCGCCTCGTACGAACCCGTCTCTGTAGGGGTTCTCTCGTATGCATACTCTGATGGAGATACAGAAACGAAACTCGCGCTAGAAGTACGAAGAACTAGGTCATACAAGCGAGTCAGATATATAATGATTTTGATAGTTGCGCCACATTTTTTATTTGAAATGAAAAAAAAAATAGTTCTGTATTAGAGGCAAGGAATCACCTATACTCCACTTTTGATAGTTTGGTCTACATTTTGGAAGTTGCCGAGGTTGCTGATATTTAAACGAGAGGCCTACTTCTTTCGCATTAAATCAGAACGTTGAACGACCGTACTAGAGCGCCCAAATCCCGCATACTTATACGTAATCGTTAAACGAAAATTATAGATGCGGTGTACGTTAAGGATTTGGCATAATTTAAACGATGATTCTGTTGGGTATGCCTAGGAAACATTTCCTACTATTCTTAACGAATTTTCTACAATAAATATATCGTGTGTAGATCGGAAAAAGATGTGTTTCCCCATATTTGGCTACATTGACGCAAGTGAGAAACAAAGACAAATCTTATAAAACTTCTACAAGCAATTGCTTAATGTAGCGGATGATAGCGCAGGCACAAAAAAAAAAAAAAAAGAAGAAAAGAAAGAATGAGGGAGTGCCGCGAGGTGGCATTTTGGCGATGTCTGATTGGCCTCGTGGGCTCGTAGCATCGGCTGCACTCTGCCTTAAGATGGCACAAAGTCTAAAGAGAACATATAAAAGAGGAGAGAAAAAGAGGAAGAGAGGGTAAAAGAAGGCGGAGGTTGACTCCAATTTGGCGTAACGACTTAAGGCGAGCACTTGATACACTTTGGCCGTCCTACTCCGAGAGCCACGGAGCAGGCGGGAACGGGTCTGAGCTTCGACAATTACGGGCTTCCAGGCTACAGAATGAATGGATAGCTCCGCCGGACCTCGGAGTTCGGACCGCGAGGGTACGGCCCACGCACTTGGCCCGGGGCACGCCCACAAGTTTTTTTTTTTTTTTTGTTTGATTGTGTTTTTAGTATTCCTTTTTTTTTTTCATTGTTGAGTAGTTTGTGAACGCTTCTTTATCTTAATATCAGTGGGAATGATTGGCACTTACAAAATCAGTGGGTGGCCAGTGTGACGTTTACGGTGGGGTGCATGAACCTGGATATAGGATTTGTGTAAAGCTATTGTTATTAAACGGTCACGTTTCAAAACATCAACGATGGGTGGTTACTTTAGTTTTGTTTGTCTCTTCTTTGTTCATTGCCAGTTTGTGTCACCAGCTAGTCTGCGCCTTCACTTTTCCTTTGCCTCTCTGAAGGATCTTGGAGCGCAAAAAAAGGCTATGCTGCTACTTCGATTTTGTTGTAGGAGAGCGTTCACATTAGCGTTGTCCTTAAAAACGTGTGTGGTTGACAACCCCGTCTGCCCCAAATGTTCGGACAATAAGATCTTTGCCCACGTCCTACTACATTGCCCGGAGTGCTCGGAGGCCCATCGTACTCTTCTGGGCAAGTCTCCGTGATTGGCAATTTGGCATTTCTAATTTTTCTAGAAAATATCATTGTCTTTAGTCCTGGCTCCAACGCCCTTGCCTAACAATGCTAAACCATCCATTTGATTTTCTTAAGTCGAACGGCCTCGCCGACAGACTGTATAGGCGCTTGCCTCTCATCCCAGTTAAATTGATTCAGTTCCCACCTACCAACTCTGTCCTTTTCTTTATTTTTAATTTCATTCTATTTTTAGCTCTCTTCCTCCTTTTTCGCCCCCTCTCTTTGTCTCTCTCTCTCTCTGTATGTTTGCACTCTTTAAAAGCAGATGGCACCCCCGTCAAACAACCTTTCTTTTCCTCCTGCACACTTCCCTAACATTCTCTTATCCACTCTGTAAAGGCTTGAGCGCAAGTCAATGAACGTAATTGTTGTACCACTTCTACCATTGCTGAATGGGCACCCTTAAGCGCAGTTAAGTCACCATTAACTGCTGTTACGCTTCACCACAGTTACCATACTATAGTCTCGGATAGCTATTTCGGAAGAAGAGAAGAATTCGCGTGCACAGCTTTGATGGGTGCTCAAGATACGCGAGCGCACGTGCTCCCATAGTTTTAACTGCATAGCCACAGAACGTTGTTCGAAAGTGTAGTGTGTTAACTGTGCCTGACAGTAACTGCAGTTAAGTGTGTCCGTGTAACTAAGGTATAAACAGAAACCTCAAATTTACAGCGCGGTTAAGTAAAGTTGTCGATGACACGAATACCTAGGCTAACTCCGCACACCATGAGCAGTCCGGCGGCTCTAGCGAGGATAAGTTCATTCACAGAATGGCTCTTTCTTTTGCCAAATAAATTTGGTGAAAAAAAAAAAAGCATCTCGTTAAAATGAAAGACGTTTGCAACTCCGTGTAATGCCGGATTAGAGAGCAGCTCTTGAAAAGGAGTTGGGGACGGTATGCCCCTCCTCCTCATCCGTACCCTCTGCTCCACCCTCCTCATCTACTCCTCCCATGCTCCTCCTCCCCCTTCCTTTTTCTCCTCCCTCTTTCTCCTCCTCCTCCCTCCCCTCCTACTTCCTCCTCCATTCCACCTCCCTCCTTTTCCTTCCCGCGCGATGCATTATGGGAAACGTCTCATGATGCAACGCGGGCGTCACCGCGTTGCATAATGGGACGTTTCCCATAATGCACCTTGCTGTTAACCCGACGGCGACGCCGACGCCGCTCAAGCCGGAAACGGGCGTCTTAAGACTGCGCTCTAAAAACTGGGAACGAGATTACAAGGACGTGCGAGTACAGTGGCCAAGAGAGCGGTAATCTAGAAAGGAGGGAAGAGTGGAGAAGGGGTCGTTAACGATCCAACCGCATAGTCACTGACTGAATGAGAACGACGTGCTTTCTGCGGTGCTTCGGCTACACTTGCACGCTCAAGGTTCACGACAAATCATAGTGTTTGTTTTCTTTTCGTTTTTTTCCTTCAAATGTAGGCAGCCCGCGTGGGAGGAGGAACCAAAAATACCTTCCTACCGTTCTCTTCTCGTCGGTGACTATAGCTGCTACAATATCGCACTGTAGAAGATAAATTTGACTTTGCGCAAATATCATGCGGTTATATGAAGAAATCTAAAGTGAGGTCGGGAAGGCTTTACAAGCGCGGGGTCCCGAAGTTAACTTCATCTCTCACGTTGTTGTTGTCGTCGTCTCGTTTGTCACTACAATCACCCGACACTTCTTTGTTACGCTTAGTCGCTCATGTAGCACCAGGGGTGGTTGGCAGGAAATGCCTCGGTCGGCTGCTAGTCAGCGCAGCTGGCGGCTGAAAAGGGAAACGTTGGGTTATCCGTGCAACCAAACAATTTAGCTCGAGCGCCGCGTCGCAGTTCTTCGGGACACTCTGAAGTTCGAATTCGAGCCTCGCGTCCAATGGCCGCGTTCGCAGGTGGCTCGTCTCAGAGTTGCAAACTAATTGTAACCGCGATGTGCGTACGTTTAGGCAGCGGCGAGCTATAGTGAGCCCCGACGGACGTTCGGTGTCTCCACTGTCGATGAGAAATTTAGCCAGCGAAGTACCCCTGCTAGCCTGGGGTCTTTGTCACGCGTCACGCAGTAGTAATACGCGACCGCTCGCCGGTGTACAATGCACATCCAGATCGAGACGAGCAGAGGTGGGTGATTGAAGCCAGGATTCCTAGATTCTGCAGCCCAGTGATGCCAAAATTCCTCATGATGGCGTTACCTGTCCAACAAAACTTCACTGCTCGGTCGGTATCTTAAGGTAACATGACAGGCCTAGTTGTGACACGTGATCTGAGTAAAGGTAGTCGCCTCTAAAAGGGGAGAAAAAAAAAAGTGACGGGGCGAAGTGGTTGCTAAGTGCCATTCCGTCGTAAATTCCGCTTTTCGGGGTACCGTTTGAGCGGGGGCGTCCGAAACAGCTTGTCTACTCCGCCATCTTTCTTTCTTTCCCGCCTCATACGTACGCATGTATATATATATACATCTCCGACGCGGAAAACGGGACAAATAAGAGAAGGAGGAGGCGAAGCGAGATTGGGGAAGGGCGAGGGAACGAGGACTTGGGAGTAAAAGGAAACCTCTCGCGTCAAAAGCAGGGCAGATATCAAATAAAGCGTAGAGGCAAGAAAAAAATGAAAAAGAAAGACGGGCGCGGGAGGGATGGAAAACAAGCAAAAAGAAATGGACGCAAATAAGGAATCCCCGGTAAAGGTGATTTATATCCGACGGAATACGGTTGCCGGGGCAACCAATAAAAAATAAATAACCGCCGAGAGAGAGCGCGCGTGAGGGAATAACATAGAAAGTATACACCAAAGCGCAAGCGCGAGCGCCCACATCCTCTCCCCTTTCCCTCTTGGACGCTAGTTGCGTCCGTCTCTTTTGGAGAACAAGCAACGTTGCCAGACGAGCACTCGAACCGATCCAGACGCAGCCGCCACCGCCGCGCAACTGACCAGTCCACTCGCTCCCCCTTCATATTTTTTTCTCCTTCTTCTCCTGTCCCGTTCCTTCGCTCTCCCGAAACGCAGCCAAGCCGAGCCGATTCGATCCCGATCTTATCCAAGACGAGCCCGGCAGCCGGGGACGCGCGAACCTTGTCCTGTCCGGCGCTATGGCAAAACTGCGAAGAAGACGCGTCCCTCCGTCTTCGGGCGGCCCCCTTTCTTCTTGCCCTTTAGCGTTTCCATTCCCTCCGCTATTTTTCCCCTCTCCCCGGCATTTTCCCCTTCTCAAGCAATTTCTTCTTTCTTCTTCCTTTTTCTGTCGTTCGCTTCTTTATGTTTAATTTCCTATTTGTTGCTTACAATCGCCTTTACACCTTTTTTCCGCTTCATCCTTTTCTGAATTTTGGTTTGGCTTGAATACGTCTACATTCAAAAAAATTAAAACAGAAAGTACGATTTTTTATCCGGTATGCTGTCGCTAGCGCGAGCCACTCGTATAAACCGGTTAAAAAGTCTATATTCTATTTTCCTAAGTTCAGTTGCCTTTTAAAGTATTATGCATCAACAAGCTCAACTACAGTCTGTTTCTCAGTTAAAAGAACAGGGAGATGCAAAACAATTTTGGATGCACTTCTATATCATCTTTCATTTAGTATGAAGTCACTTTCCCCCTCTTTACTGCTTATGCCCGGATGGTAAAAAAAATATATATATAAAGAGATTGACAGATTACCTTTCTAACTTTAAGAGGGAAACTTTGCTGCGGACGCGCATCAACCATGCTCGTATAAAGCATGTTTGCCTCATAAGTTTCGAACACGTCTATGTACATGGATGGACGGATGACTGTTAATGGCTATACCCTTTGTAACGGGCGGTAGCTTGCGCCACCTAGCCCAAGTCTAAATTGTTTTTGTATTACCAATGTGACAGGACCGCCTTACGACGAAGACCTCAGACATAATCTGCAGACTGTCCATTTTATGATGTATTATCAGTGTGACCCGGGCTTTAGGGTTAAGAAAGGAAAGCAAATCTAAAAAAAATGTCCCGCTTACTACACTGCGTTTCACGATAACTTGGCGAACTGCTGAGGCTATAGGGCCCCGCGACCCAATAAGGGCGTCGTAGCGAGGCACATGACGCGACGACACGGGAGCGTTTGTGTAACTACGCCGAATGCGAGGCGCCGAGGAACCGGCTGTCGTCTGCTAGACAAGAGTCGTCTGCTTCGAAACCGAGCACCTTCGGAGTATTGTCCACCGCAGCAACGTATCCGTCCGCTAGAATAGCGAGCACTTCGGGAACAGTTCATGTGACAACCATACGCTCAATTTAGCCGCGAATCTGTGGCGGGTGCTAATGATGGACCACAGTGCGATGTTTTGAGCGGAAGCGGCCGATTAGATGCCTGCGATGGCCGGCGATCGCCAACGGCCACGGTGCCACAAGAAGAAAAAAACCGGAACCGGATACGGATATGACGTAACTTTTTTTGTTTCAATGTAGTTGAAAGTCGTAAATTTCTCATTATTTATTCTTCATTCATCATATCTTCTCGTTAGAGATGAAACCGCGCAACTTCAAATGCCGCTAAAAAAAAAAAAAGGCCTAGAACTCTTTTTTTGTCGCGGACGGCGCTGTTGTTGTGGCGGTAACGAGGCCCCCGTGTCCTCGACCATGGAGTGTTATCACGTGCCTTGCTCCGGCGCTCTTATTGGATCGCGGGGGCCGCAGCCTGCACAGTTCACGAAGTTATCGTGAAACGTAGTATAAGTGGAACCGGGCCTAGAGTGAAGAATGTCCCTCTTACTAAGTGGGACCGGGCTTAGAGTGTATAGAAGGTCGTCTACCCCATCTATACCTCCGAAATTTGCGATATGGCCAAACGGTCATTACACTCAGGAAAAGAGGAAACACACACACACACACAAAAAAAAAACGAAAAAAAAAAAAAAAACGAGTGCCATATTGAAACAAACACACACAAGTGACGCAACGCAGCTCGAAGTGTGGAAGGACTAAAAGAGGTCAGGCGAGGCGACAGCTCTGAAGTGCACCTTGGGGACAGAACTTACGACAATGCCTTGTTTTGTGTTGGGGAAGAAACGACGTTTCGCGACGACACATATGGGGGAACGAACGGACATAGGCGCCAAGAAATACTGCGAAAAGGAAGGCGTGCAGTGAGTATGCGCGATAGCAGACAAGAGTTAAAAGCCCGGATAGTGCCCTTTTGTGTGTTCATTTCGTCTTTACGTCTGCTTCCTAACATTTTAGCGCGGCATCGCTAGCCGTGTATCACGCTCTTTCCACAAAACAAAACTTGACAAAAACAACGAGCGGGCGCTCGCTGCGCTATCACATCATCCCTTTCAATAGTCGGTGCGCCCTGAAGTGATGCAAACGTCCGAACCTGCGCTACTTTAAACATTCTGGGGCGTCTACTCCCCCGCAAAGCACTGGGGACAGCCAATCGCAGCAGTCTACGGAAAGAGTTCGACGAATTACAAGCTTGAAGTACGTTTACAGTTAAAACAAAAGAACACTCTGCGCTGTGGTACTAAGCATGACAAAGCGTTATGCTCAAAAACACGGCGTGGACAATTTTTTTCTTTTTTTGCTTTACATATATTTCTAGCCACGTCATTCGCTGAGTTCCCTGCGTAGACTTCAGCGATTCACTCTCCACACTGCTTTACGGGCAAGTAGACTCTCTGGGTCACTGTGAAAAACCAATCTGAACCTGGAAAGTACGGCCGTCAACCAGGAAAGGCTTTACCATGCTCCATGTTATGAAACTTACGCAAATGCAGGTCAGTTGGTATGGCGACCGTATCTTGTGGCTACGCAGGCAGTGGAGTTTGGTTGGGCATGCAGCGCTGTCTAGTGCGAAATACTGCTGATGATGTCAGCAGATGGCCATCAGCTGATCATGTAAGCTGACCATCAGCTGACTATTACGTCTCAGGTTCTTTGCTTTGAGCTATATCCGAACGAATACCTACGCTTCCAGATGACTGACAATTTCCTCGATAATATTTTAAAAGTGTGAGCAGGGAAGCCACCAAAAGAGCAGAAAGGAGGTCGTTTAAACAGCAACCAAGGGTAAGCGCAAGCAAAGCATTTGATCGGCCTGTCAAATGTCCTCATAGAGTCTTTGATGGGAGGCGTCATTGGAGGTATTGAGTAGATAAAGTTCCACTCAAAGGTTGTCTCCAGTAGAGGGTCTTGATTCATGAAGTGAGCCGTTCAGCTGCAGCAGCTACCGGAAGAGAAAGGGACTTGGGGCAACAAAATAGGAGTTAGTAAACCGTTTGATTGCGCTTGCTTTGTTGTGTGACTTCCTTGGAAACGATTGGAGCGTTGCTTGATTGAATCGGGTGTAGTATAAGGTGAAACGATGCCACACAAGTCATCTGTTCCTCACGTAACCTAGAAATATAAATAAAAGAAGGTGGATAAAATCAAATTATAGTATATTTCGTTCTACTATACTGACTGCGGCTGGCATCCGGGTCGAAATAAATTGCAAGAAAAGAAAAACGCATACGAACAAAAGAACAAACACATCCTCGCCAAAAAAAAAAAAAAAGAATGTTAACTCTCTGAAACGTGAAATATGATTCCGAGAAACACGCCAGTCGACTCAAATACATCAGGACTTAATGAAGTGTCAAGAATTCGAGAATAAAGCGAGTCAAATTAAACGACAAAGCAAAAATGAAGCGGCTCTGATGCACTTAGCTTCACCAGCCCCAAACAACCGCTCCCTGTCGGCAGTTCTTTCGTTTCCCTTTTGTTCCGGAGCGAACTCGATAATAATTGATTTATGAATCCCTCCTGCGGCTTTCATGGAAACAACAGCGTCCACCCGTCGCCAGATCGTTCGTACGAACCCTCGCCTGACAAAGCGATAATTTTCCTCACTCTGCAAAACTTTCAGTTGGAAGCGCCTCCAACGCACCACAAAAGAAAAAGGCACTCAACGGTAAATGCACTCGGAAGCGAAAACTCTCGGAACCCAATACGGCGGAGATGCCCGAATCTATATATATATATATATATACACACGCAAACACAAGAAAAAAGAAAAGAAACAAAACACGTACGAAAAGACATGAAATTGCAGAACGGAAGCACCGACTAGAGGAATCAAATGTTGCCGGGTACCTAGCAAACGGAAAACTAAAAAAAAAAAATGTGAGTCATTCTTTTTCGTCGTTCACCCTTTCTCTACTTCTTTTACTAATACTTTTTTTCCCCTTTTAATAACGATCTGATGGGGTGCCCAATTGTCTGGATCCATTACCTCTTGTCATTTTGAAAACACAGGTTCCAAATTTTTCCCTTCTCTCACCGGCGCTTAATGGCCCGCTGGATTTCTCCCACTTCAAAAAGAATTCTCGCATTTTTTTTATCTCTTCTTTTTACTTTGTTTTCTGTTTACGCGTTCGGGCTAAGCCTGTTCCTTAAAGCGGAATATTCCATAATCATTTTTTTTAAATTATATCTTGTTTGTTTTATTCCTCTCTTAACGTTATATAGATTTGTGTTTGGAGTCATCAGGTTTTGTTAGATCTCAAACCTAGTAACAATGAGTGATTTTGTTTTGTTCGGGTTAAAATAAATTTAAAAAAAACACAAAAAACTGCACAAAATCTTAAACAAAAAAAAAAACAATTCCACATTTTCTTTTAACCACGTTTGAAGAACGATTGTACAAAAACTCGAATTTTTTTTAAGGAAATTATACATGCGAATTACGTGCAAAACACCTTCAACTAAAAAAAAAATTCAAGCGCTTTGCGCACATTTAAAATATGCTGCGATTTGAGTTTGGTTTTTTGTATACGTAATTCAGCCTTTAAACTTTTTTTTTTTTTTTTGAGTCTGAAGCTTTTGGAGGGATGCTTCACACAGCTTGTTATTGTTTATGCTACGGCAATTTATAACCGTATCAGTGGAATGCCTGAATGTCCCGTTTAGAAAGTAAGATGCATGCTCTTTCTTTAGTTCTCCGATTCCCGCACCTAAACCTCCGGGTGAACACGAATCCAAAAATCACGTTTTAACTCGGGCACGCTACACTTCGCATAAAATGACCGAAGGAAGATATTAAATCCTCAATAAATATATAAATTCGAGCTGGCTGGGGAATGGGGAGGTCAATAAGAAACTAATAGACCTATTACAAAACGTACCGCGCAGTTCGTGGCGAAGGGAGGAATGCCGGGAATTATCTGTACAGAACCAGTTGTAGCAGACGACGGAGGCGACGAAGGAAAAGCAGACGAGTGGGCGAGAGCAGGTGAATAAACCAACAGCTCCAAGATAGCGGTCTAAATGTGTATCGACCTAGATATATTTATTTATTTATTGAACATACCCTCAGGGCCAGAAGGCATTATAAAGGGGGAGAGCGGGCGGACGCATAAAGTATGAAATTATTAAATTCAATCGGAGCCTTCGTGAATTTTTATAACTCTTTTTCTAAATTTAAGAAAGAGCTCAGGACACTCTTGGTGGGCAGTGACACTGTTTTATAGCCATTTTTATGCATGTATAAATTGATGGGTTTGTTTCTGAACGCATACTAAAGTATTTTTCATAATTTATATCCCTACCTTGGATCCTTTCTTGATGATACCATACAAAGCCATAACATTGTTCTGAATCGCTGATGTATACAGCTGTACGAAGTGCATTATACTGTGTACCGTATGTACGAACTGCAAAAAGGACAGAGACCTTCATCAGGCATTTTTTTGCCTTTAGTCTGTTCCCTTTCGGTTGTTCCGAAAGACAGAAGCTCCGAACTTAAAATTTCAACTCATGATTCATTAAAAAAAAGAAAAAAAAAAGGTTCGTGATAGAATTTTGGAGCAGGTTAGAGTCACTCATGGTAGCCATCAAACCGGGGATGTGGTTCCATTCCTGTGCTGTGCGAGAAAGAGAGGATGAGTGAAATGCCATTCTTAATGAGCTTGACCTAATGAACATTATGTTGATGATTAAAACGGGACGAGGCCTTTAGTACCGAGTGGTAGATGCTGGGGGCAGGGAGGAGAGTACAGGACTTTGCGTGCGACCATTGGAGATGTTTGCAAAAGGTTTATTGCAACCGAAAAGACAAAAAAAAAAAAAAAAGAACGGCCGAACCTAAACTGTTTAAAAACAGCTCAGTTGATTAGCGTGGTGGAGATAGGCGCATCCCGTTTGTTCCCCGGGATCATCTGGGTCGCCTTGAAAATATGGGTAACGTTGCCTTCTCCATGTGGAACTTTGTCGCGGAACATCTATTTAACTCAGAATACGTTTTACCAGCCGAAATAAAAAAAAAACAAAAAAAAAAAAACATCACGAAGAACTGTCACGACAGACCGTCACTAAAAAGTGTCGTGAGAGGACCGTCGCGTCCATTTCCCCGCAAAGTCCATTTTCCCGCCAAATTTAGGTCACGTGACCTCCAGTTTTTCGCCTAAATTTACCGGGCAAGAGATGTTCTTTGACGTCAATTCTTCCGCTATATTTGGCGGGCAAATTAAAGCCAGGTGATCATTTAATCTGACCTCAAGTCACGTGGCGTCAATTTTGGCGCGGCGATTCTGTGAGGTGGTGGTTTGCGCTCAACACATTTTGTGCCACCCGGTCTTTGTCACCGAGGTCCAGCTTGTATAACTTTTATTTCATTTTGTACAAGCTTTTGCGTGAGTTCTTTCTGTGTGTATGTGTGTGTGTTTTGGGAGATATTTGTTCCGAATAATAATATTGAAGGTCAAATATTAGAAGAAAGGCAAACTAATTATAATAAAAGAAAGGAGCAAAACGAGTAAAAGAAAAGACGCGACATCTTGAAAGTTGAAAGATGCGTAACCGTCTGTGTTCTTCTCCTCTCTGTTTATTCTTGGTGTATTTCTTTAAAGTCTCTACCAACACGCTCCTTGCGTTTAAATTTTTACGTGCTCCCCAGTTTAAATACGAAACGCGTACCGTTAGTCGCGTTTTTTTGCGACAAAGACAAAAAAAAAAAACAAATCTAAAAACCGCGACACGAAACAATTTTAAAGAGAAGCAACCGTACGACTCAAAACGAACACACGTCGAGACGCAGAGAGAACGCGACAGAGGGGTAGAAAGCAAAACAGAAATAGAGAGAGAGAGCGAAAGAGAAAGAGAGAGAGAGAGAGAGTGCAGATCGTTACAAAGAAATCGGTTAAAAAAAAAAAAAAAAACTTGGAGCGATTCGATGCGCCGGCGCAGCGTTTTTGAGAGCTCCCGACGCGAGAGGCTGCCTTCTGAGATCCCCGGCCTTTAAAAGGAGGAGACTGCGATGCGGCGTGGGTGGAGCGAGACTTTTACGACCGCGTTTCGCGCTAAGCCCTCCTCCAACACAGAGCGGCCCGCTGCCTCGTCTACCGCCTCGAAGACGCCGTAGCGCGCAGACGAGAAGACGACGGATGTCTCAACTACAGGATGTGGGAAGAGCGGCTGGAATCGACAAGCACCGTGCCATGCATGTCGTTCACGGCGGGAGGAAAAGCTACGGTGGCGACCGGTTCTTTCAGCAGTGTTCAAGTGAGGGACGACGCTAGGCTATTAGATTGGAACTACCGTTTAGACACACTAAGCTCAACGCCTCCTGGATAGCACGGCCGTAATACGAAATCTCCTATATCACCTGAATCGGTCGCCGTCTCTCTAAAGTTACGCGGAGGGTATCGACACTCTTTCCTCTCCCAGTCGTCCATCACCCCAACGGTTATCCGGCCATACAAATCACGTAATTTTTTTTTGCACTTTAGGGCATTGTGGGCGCCTCCATTTTTGGGATGTTTCTTAAGTCTCACGGACACCGTTGGTGACGTCTATGGTTCTAGAACGTGGCCTTCTGGGATTTTAGAGGCAATGTAAGGATATCAGTTTCTACTCATTTTTCTTTTACGTTAGGCACGTCGTAAAGCTGGTTGCACCTCCTGACAACACTGAGATTTCTTTACGTCAATACGGCTAAAGAGGCCTTATATTGAAGTAGAGTTTATACCATATAGTGGCTCCAGTTTGAGTATTTCTGTTTTAATCGTACACAAGATGGCTCTCGAAAGATGTTGGTTCTATACTGTGCCGCGCTGCGCACTGAGTACCAATTAAGAGTTGTGTAATATTCAGTTAAACCAATAACAATGATGATAAGTATTGTGCTTTAATCAAAATGCAGTAAACAAAAGAACTTAAAAAAATACATGCAGGAGAGTTGGTGAACTTCCTCAGCATATTGAAATCACTCGGTCCCGTGTTTTCGAGATTTGCATAACTTAAATCATCGCTTCGAAAACCCCGCAGTCTAGTGCGGAAGCTCTAAACTGATGAGCTAGTCTCAAGACAGCTCGGTTAGTTCTAGAGCCACTAAACGAGTAACGCTTAGAGTATCGGAACCAAGGAGGATAGAAGGGTAGGAGAGGGCATGACGCCAGCCGCGTAGCCTCCACAAGCCATGCTCCCTTGAAGCCTCGCCTCTCGCATTTTCCTCCTTACTCTCCTCACTTACCATGCAAACGTGACCACATCACGTGACCGTAGCTAGCCTTCGTCTAGCTATAGGATACTAGAATACACCACAGTCTAGCCTTCGACCTGAGAAAACCTACCGGACGGAGTGCGCGCAAGCCTGCAAGGAGTCCTTAATCAACCATCCAACTCACACGTGACATGTCACGCGCACCAATTGCCAGAGAGATCTACGGTCACGTTGGCCACAACATCGTTTAAACTTTTTATGACTAGGCTTCACCAATATTGCATCGTGCCCCCTCCTAGTACTTCTAAACTCCTTGATCAAAACTCTGTTCTTCGATATTGTTGTGGGCGCCGCCATCTTGGCGCTTAGTGCAAAGCAAACGCAACGGCCAATTGTCACAATTCAAAAGTGCGACTTCCTTAACATTAGATTCGGTGTTAGGAAGCTCATGCAATATTGCTCTGTCGCGAACTGCTTACACATCTCTGGAGGACGGAAAAGCTCTTTCTGTGATCTCAAAAAAAAAAAAGCTTCAGATAACTGGCAACTATGATTTTAAGACACGATATGGCCAAGTGTCGTTACTCTGAAGCGTAACTTATTTAGTGGCTCTAGTTGGGATCTAAAACAAAAGCAGACAAAACTGAACGGTCGAAGACAGATGCGAAGACGAAGTAGAAGACGTCCGATGCGGTGTATCTGCAACACATCCGCCGGAGCCGGCCGAGCTAATTCTCGAACCCATCTCGGCCAGATGCATTCTTCATTATGATAGATCATAGCGCGGCCAACGTTCGAGTCCCGAGCGCAGTCCTCATTTTCCCCTCGCCATAGACATCGAGGCCCGCCATGAATATGACAGCAGACCGGCATATGCCTCCGCGTAGTAGGACTTCGCACATGGTCTTCTTTTCTGATACAGCTTTAATATAATCATGCCAGTTTAAGTAACACGTTTGGTGTTAGTACAATGTACACAGTGTGAAACTGCATGTCACCGTAAAGAAGCGATTGCCGTTTTTTCTTCTTGTGTTATATTGAAAACACTGACAAAAAACTACCCTAGTAACTGTAAGTTTAAACCACAAAGGGACTGGTGAGTCTCCTGTATCTCATTATCGGTCCGCAGCCAATCAGAATGCGGCACTAACAGATAAGAACACCGAAGGACCAATCACGAAGCGAGAAACGTGTATTAACATATCAAGCCACGTCCTGGCTTTCTTAAAGGCAACTCCGCTCAATTCCGAAAAATGTAGGCTTACATGTGATTCCATTTCACAAAGCATTACTGAACAGCTCTACGTCTTCGGATTCGCGAAATGTGGAATATTATTTGTGTAATCTTAATTTGAATATCAGCTGATACTGAAACCGAAACTTCGGTTGCGTCAGGCAACATTGGTCTCGTTTCGCCAGAGGCATGGCTACGTCACGTCGAACCACGTGGTCTTGTGACGTTCGTGGGGGCGAGGTAGAGGACACGCGACGCGGGCAGGTCGCTCCGCATGGCGAGGACGGTGATGGCCCGGGGGAGAGGGGGAAGGGGAGAAGCCGAAAGAGGAGAGGGGGAGCGGAGAAACAGACCGATAAGCGCTCTAGGCGGCGCAAACTAGCGCATCCACGTTACGGTCTTCACGTGGGCGCCGCTGAGCCAACACCGAGAGGAGAAACTCATGACGTCATCCTTTCTGAGAAGTAAAACCAAACAAAACGTGAGAATGACGTAGTCATGCCTCTGACGTAGTGGCTCAACGTTGGCCGCTTCAATTCCGTCGCATTGAATGTGCTGACGATTCCGCCTCGCGTCGCACGCTAGAGTTGGCAGATTTCGGCGACTTGGCTCGCTTGAAGGTTTGCTGGCCAGTTTATTAAATATATAAACGCAATTAGATCGTAATATTTGACATGGGGTCTTCCTATATGATACTGAAGAGGGCTGCATAGTTTTCTATATATCGAAAATGAAGCAGAGTTGCCCTTTAAGTGGTCATAGACTCTAGAATTCTTATTAAAATTATTAGAGCAATAAATGCACGCTACAATATTTAGACACGCCTACTCATCAGAAAGCAATTGTGACGAATTGCGCGGGCCTAGTGTGCCCGTCATTACTGCGACGGTATTTAAGGTTCTTACAAATTCCGCAAGCTTTTTTCGTGGCGCAGAACATTAGCGAACGTCATCCGAGTGCACCGGCTGAAAAAGACCTACCGATGAAAAGGATCTGTTTGCCGCTAGGTGCGCCCTGGTCGGGGCTTGAGTTATGTTTGCTCCTTTCCTATAAAGTTCACGGACGCTAGTAGTTCTCCAGTTTTAACCAACTGATCATTCCAAGTAGAAAAGAAAAAAAACTCTGTCACAACATTCATATAGACGCAATGTTAGGCGGGACTCCATTCCTTCACCTACATAATCACTTCTCATCGCGTATCACCTCTAAAAGAGCCGCTTCGTCACTACTACTGCCACGTCATGCACGCACTCTTTCTTTATAACACGTGACGTCCCATACATTTCCTATGTTGTTGTTGTCATTCTTTTCACCCCCATTGCTTGCGGAGAGCGGGAGAGGCGCCTTCCCTGCGGTCACAGGCGGAGAACCCCGTTGGCCGCATTGGCGCGCGCTCTGGAGCGCCGTCAGGATTGTCAGACTGAGAAATGGTTTGGGCGTCATTTGTCATCGACGCTCGTCCGCGTACTCCAGCGTGTCCGCACTCTTGCCTCCCTCCGGCTAATTACGGCGTCTCCGGTGACAAGGCTCTTTTCCGCCATTGTTCGTATCGTCCGGTTGGTTGATGTACTCGGCTGAGTGTCGCCACCGCCGCCCGAGATCTGGGTAACACCTCGGCGCCCCTCCCTTCGAATTCGACGTAACACTGCCTGAACACCCTTGAAAAAACATTATACACTAAAAGCATAAACATAAATTTTCGAGAAAAAAAAAAGGGGGGGGGGGGGGGGACGCTCCCATTGCATGCTAGAGGCATTAGGAAGCTCAGATGTACTAAACGTGAGATTATACAAGAATCGAAAACGAAATTTAACGTAATGGGATTTCAGAACGCAAAGCGGGGGAAAAAAAAAAAAGCGAAACGTGGTGTGGCATGAGCATTTTTAATTTTTTTGGAGGGGGGTGGGGGGGGGGGGGGGGGCGGGGGTTGCTTTGTTTTTATGCGTTCTCGGCTTCTAACGATAAGAGAGAATAAATCCAGTGATGTGATTGGCCTAAGCCATTTTGGAGCACCTTTTGGAGCAGCCAGAAGAGTGTTTTGAAGCTGCAAATGTTGCCTTTGGAACAACCGAAACAGTGTTTTGGAGCAGCAAATGTGGCTTTTGGAGCAGCCAAGACATTGTTTCGGAGCAGCAAAAGTTTCTTTTGGAACAGATATTCTTAGAAAAATGAAAAATATTCATTAAAAGTGCTGTACAAACAAGGGCCCTTTCTGTCGTGTTGTTTCTTGACGTGACGTGTTGTGACGGACCTCGCTGTTTGTGTTTTTACTGCTGAGACATCCCACAAGTGTACAGTGCTGTAGGCATTGCCGCGCGATTCCGAAAAACCGCTTGCCACCGTTTTCCTGGCTCCCGGAGTGCCAGATTTTCGTCGAAAGTAAGCAAACGTAAAACAATGGACTGCAAGCGTCCTGGCTGGTGCGTCTATCGTACAGTCGTGTTCGCATGGACGTGAGGGAAACTTCGGCAGGCATGCAGTTACACGTGCCTCGTTGCGCCAGCGGAGACAACGGATGTTCGATCGAAACCGAAACCATGCCACTCCACTCCGTCTCCAACTGATTTCCAAAATTGTATATGCAAAAGGTAACTGTCGAGAATACGACAAAAAACGGTCCAGCGACGCGTACTTGCGAGGCCGGCAAAGTACAAGCTAAACACACACATACACACACATACAAAAAAAAGGAACCTGAGCACATCGATGCAAGACATAGCCAGGGACAAAAAGATTTTGGAGCACTTTGTGCAACGACTGAACTCGAGACAAACAAGCGTGCTGTGCTGGTTCAGCGTGCAGGCATTGCCTACTTTGCTTTAGCTCACTTGTCTTCAACAACTTTGTTTCGCGGCAAAATTTTCACCATACCGGGTCCCTCTCAAAAGAAAGCCTACCGAGAAGAACCTAGGTTATCAGTACTTCGACGCAGCAGTTTTTGAGCTAGAGGTATTTTTGTAGTAGCGTATTAAACAAGAACAGGAATGCTAATGAACATGCGGCGGTCCTTACGTTTCAGTTTAAGAAGCGCCGCGCAAAAACGTGGTTTTGTTTCACAGCATGACGTCATGGCTGGTACCCAGCACGCTAGCGTCGGAGTGTCCGCAGACACCCGCGTCTATCGTTGAAAATATATATAAAAAAAAAAGGACCCGAGACGAGATTCACAAGACGACGAGAGCGCGAAACGCGAGACGGCGGGAAAACCATGCAAGACCGGATGGACGATTGATGCGGGGTATTCTGTGTTGGGCGGCCGCTTGCACCACATAACTCACGCATGCTCAATTGCGGTACTTAGTTTAGTTTCGGTTATTAAAGACGACCGAAATTGTGTTTTGGTGCAGGCTTGGCGCAGATTACCCATATATTGGCACAGTGTAGCAGGGTAGCAGGGTTAGCCCCTTGGCGCAGTTTGGCGCAGCAATCACAACACTGTAAATCGTGCTGTTTTAAGGGTAAACGAATCATTCGGGTCGGCACGAGAGTACAATGAAGAAGGCTTGTGAGAGCCCAGTCAGCTTATCTAGCTTTGAGAGTGTTACTCTCGAATCAAGAACAGTTGTGACAAATTTATATAGTCTTTCAAGTAACCGATCTGCCGAGCGCTTGCGCGCAGTTTGCCGACGAGCAGAGCGCAAAGTAAGGTGGACAATAGATCCAAATGACCTACGAGCAGCTCGAAAGGTACAAAGGCACACTAGGCGGCACCTACAGAAACTTGGTCGGCAACGCTGGAAATCTTTTTGTGCTTCTATGGATCCCAAACAAGCCCTTTACACATATGTAGAGGATTTCACGTGCATTAAAAACGCCACCACAACAATTACGTCCATTCAATGCTCTAGGTCTACACAAACCGTGTTCTGAAATATGTATCTCGGAAGAGTTTTGTGCAGTGCTTACTAGTAATCAACTAACGGGCTCTGCCTGCACCGTTTAAAAAAAAGAGACAGCCCTCATTTCCCAATTCGCAATGTCCCAGAAACTGTCAGTCACCTGATATATGACCGTGTCACCTATGCCGTGGAAAGAAAGGGCCTCCAAACCACAGTGCAGAAACTCGACAACAGAACATTTTCCTGCGGTAAGGTGTTGGCCTCATGGCAGTGCACATAACATTCAGTGAGAGCCACGAAAGCGTAAATTCAATTTCTCCGGGATACCCGACTATCGCAGTACTGTTAGGCAAAGAGAAACTATTTGATCTGTTTCAACCCGCTACCCCTCATCCTTTCATTTTTTTGTTTGCTTCTCATAGGCATTACATCATCCCCCATTTTATCCCTTTATCCCACTGCAGAGCAGCCAGCTAGGACAGGAGTTCAGGCTTAACTCTTGGCCCTTAGATCATCATAATTTAAAAAAAATACAGATGGTAAGTACTGACATTTCGTGATTAACGTAACTGAATGCATTTCTGAAAATATAATTGTATTAAGTACTTAATGACACGTCACCTCAACCACCTGCAAATGTAACTTTGTTACTTTATAACAGCAACTGTCACAACACCCACTTTAAGTGGGGGAGGAGATCGGTTTAGCAACTGGAGTGATGCAGGAATGTATTGCAAATATTTGATGGCGTAATTTTTTAAAGCGTTCTCACAAAAATGCTCGAAACGAGTTCAAAGGTGGCAAAAAAAAACGATACTCTAAACTTGTACTATTTCCGAAAATCTGCTTCTTCGCATGCAACACTAATTACTGCAATCTGCAAAGCCCGCTTAGTTAATGCTCAGTTCCAAGATAACGGTTAGACAAGGATCATGACGCTTTAGATGCTCGTATACCCCGTACTGTGCGCACAACACAGAACATATGACCGTGCGCTGTGCTGTGCAAAAATTAGAATGCATTGAGTGAGCTACAGTCAATAATATTTGCAAGTCAAAGCGTTGACAAGCTGCAACGTGTTTACCAAGAAACGGCACCTCCCATCAAATTGGACGGTCAACAATATGGGGTATGCTGTACAGCGACGTTACACTGAACAAACACCTAAACTAGTTTACGTGTTTTATCGACGTACCCTCACAGCGTAGCATACCTCATAACGTCAAACCAACTTAGCCCAAATTCAAGCACTGTTGGCCCACAATCCGTCGTTCTCACGTTCGCGAATTGGAGGCCCCTCGAGCATTTCACTCAATAGGAGCACGCCATATCGCTGCCTCCAGCCCGCGTCAGCCAACGCTGCACGCGAGCCGACATCGAAACCAAACATCGCCAAAACATAAGGAGAAACAAAACGCAAAACCGGTTCCTCCCATTAGACAGAGTGGCTCCCGAATCCCTGGGAGACTCGAAAAATAATCGACACCCGCGAGAGACCACCACACGGGCCACAATACCATCGCAAACCGAGATGCAGGTTTTTCCGGTGTTGTCTCCTTTCCCCCAAGAACGGTCGCTCTTCCCTAGCTGTTTTCATCTCCATCCTTTTTTTCTCTTTGCGTCTATGGATACATATTCGAGACGGAGCTTCTACCGGGAGGAAAACGAGCTAAAGGAAAACAAGAAAGGACGTTAGACGTAGCAAGTCGCGAGAACAATTATAACTGTGCGTGCCTAGTCAGAAGACGAAGCAGCGTCTCGCTATCCCCAGAATTTTACCCTAGGGTGCTGGCAGGAAGATGGGGATAGGCACAATCGGCGAGCGCCTAAACAAATTGCGCCCAAGCGAGCGGGAGGAGGGGAGGAAAAGGGAACAAAGGGGAACAAAATAGAGAAGAGCGTGCGTGGAAGTGAAGCGAAAAAGAGGGGAAGGAGACGATCTTGATTTGGGAAAGGAAAAAAGTACAATCGCTACCTTTTTCCTTCCTAAGTCTGGGACTCGGTGCAGTCCCGTCGGAGTCGGCAGGTGAGTTTAGTCACCTGACATGTTCCCGGTAAAAATTGGGGGAAAGTTTCGTTTGCGGGTTGGTAGGATTTAGAAGTGAAAGGAAGTCATTGTCCTATAAACCTGTAGTTTAGAAGACCACCCAATGAAATACTAAACTTTTAAGTCTGTCGAGACAGTAGAACGACAGCTGAAAAAACGCAGAACGTGTCGAGTTTAGGGAACCTCGCTACTGCTCTGTAGCGAATCAGATTGTAGCCTGGGGCCAATAAGAACGCCAAAGAACTAATAACGACGAAACAAGTGTTAACATAAAAAGCCACGTCCTCCTTTTCTCTAAGCTATCAGGGACTACAGACCCTCACCGCATTTTCTTCGTCTTGACCATTTTTGTGTTATTAAAATGTGTAAAATTTCTTCGCTCAGTTTTTTTTTTTTTTTTATTCAGATTTCGACATCACCATGCTCAATAAAAGATTAAAATGCACTATGTTACCACATTGTTTCTATAAATAACACACATATATTCGCAGCAGCTACCTTTCCACTTCCTTGTGTTGTATGTCTTTGCGGGTTTTCAAGAAAGTAAGTTATGATTACGACATGAATGAAAAATGTTCGAGAAGCCGGGCCTGATCATAACGAAGAAAGTTACACCGACTTTACATAACAAATATAACAATTTAATCGGGCGTTTCGTTTCCCGTACAGGAGAGATCATCAATGAAGCCAAGTTCGCAGGAATGAGAGATACACCAGTCAGAAATCATAATTTAAGGAGGCTCGCGTACACTTCGGAAAGGCCGCCCGCGGTGCGACTTGCAAGCCTCTGAATTGTTATATTTGTTAAGTAATATCGGAGTAGTTTGTTTCATCATCATCATGATATGGCCGTGCCGAAGAGCGTATTTTACGGCTGAACATTACCAGCAAGCGGGCTCTACCTCAGCCTAAGATCTAGTGCGGAGAAGCCACCGTCCAAGAAACAGAAATCTGCACGATATGCGTCCTTTGCAGGTAATTCGCACCTCACATAGGAAAGCCAACGCTCAGAGCAGGCTGAATTGAAAAAAAGTGGCAACGTGGTAATAAAACTCTGTGTTGGCAACCTTGCTAACGTAGCGGGGGCGAAAGCTCATAAAAACGCTATCAGTAAAAAAAAAAAAAAAAAAAATCCGTCACAATTGCCGTTTTTGTCGAGTCCGGTATTTGCCCCGCTTTGAGAAGACTCTTTTCCGCGTGTGGGATTCTGTGTTGTTTTCGTCGCACAGCTGAGCTTCGTGTGTTGTCCCAAAGTGTTCAAATGGTTTCTTAGGAACCAAGACGGTTTACTCGCAGGTGGACGTTATTCACGTTTACCTTCTCCACAAAGTTATTCTCACGTCGATGCAGCGTAGCCACCAATATCGGAGAAAAAAATATGTATTGCCTTATATAGCCATCGCACCTCATCGCAAAGTAAACCGAGCGAATTAAGTTATTAAAAATGGCACATTATTGCTTAGAACAATGATACTAGATTCACTCGGTTGTAGAACTCCCACGAAAAAGGCAACCCGCCTCTTCCCCTCAAGCCCTCCACCTAGAGAGCCTGTAATACACAGAGTGTTCAACTGCTTTAACGGGGTCACGTGGTTTAATGGCCAGACTTGCAGTACGAGCTGCGAGGAGGTTACGTAGGCGTTGGTCGTCTGCAAAACGACTCTGCCTTTCCACCTGCTTTCCTCCACGCCACACAAAAACTTAGCACATGCGCACTCGCGACCAATCTCTGCAGAGGGCGTCTGCCATTAAATTGCAAAGCGCTCTCCCCACGGTCCGAGATGGACCCTCTCTTCAATCTAGGCTTTCTACCACCACTCGTCGTTTGGAGCGCCATCTAGAGGCTGTATTTCAAAACCGTATTCTTCAGACATGCTGCGGTGAAGCGCCATCTAGATGCCGTACTTCGAAACCTGTGTAACTGTAGTTACCATAGTAACCGTGTTTCTTAAGAAACGGCGGCGCGCCGTTTCTTAAGGCGGAAATGGACATTTGGGAAAAGAGGGGGGCGGGGGGGGGGGGGGGGGGTTGAGGTCACTGCTCGCAGAAGCTGTGTCTATGGTAGCTCCGTAACTCAGCGGACTTAATAATGCAAGTTTAGAAGCTAAAATATAATGTATGGGGGGTCACAGACAGCAAGAACTTAGTCTCGCGTAGAGTGTCTCAATCGTAGGTGAGCCATTTCGTCAGAGCAGTAGAACGAAATACATATTATGTAAAATAAACTGCCTCTTTGGCAATTTCATTACCTCGCTGAGCATATCCAGTACCAACTGCCCCCTTCTGCTCCGATCAAAGTACTCTCACTCTCAACCGTCTCGTGTTCCACGTAGACTTATGTATTCTTTGTCTGCCGCAGCATAAATTCGGCGCGTTCTTTCTGCTAGAGCCTCCCCCTCAGCCCTCCTTTCTCCTCCAGTCAACGTAGTCGGACTATCGCTACAGCATCTTTCGATTTGCTTGTTAGCGCGAGAGCCGAGCGAGTCAGCAACGAAACCCGTGTATACCTTGCCCTGCTCTGCTTGTGTCTTTGTTAACTACCCTCCCCCCTCTCCCTTTCCATTTTTTTTCTTCATTGATTCATTTCTTATTGTTAGGAAATAAGACTCTCCCCCTCTTCTTGTCTCTACTTCTTTTCGCACGTTCTTTTGTTCGGTCGTGCTTGACAATAAAATAAAAAAAACACGAAAGCAAAAAAAAACAACAACAAAAAAACACGAAACAATAGGGACAAGATGTAAGGGGAAGATGGAGAAAAAGTAAACGGGGGAGTGGGGGAGGGACCAACAAATGAACTAGGGAAGAATGAAGAAAGATTGGGAGAGGGTGGAAAAGGAGCAGATGGAGAAAGTGTAAGTGCGATAGAGAATAAAGACGGCAATAATAGACATAAAAAGAAGAAAAGAAAAGATGCCCGAACGCAACGAAAAGAAAAAAAAAAAAACTTGGACGACGAGAAGCAAGAAAGAAGAAACGAAAGCAGACGAAATAAAATAAAATATATTATGAACACGACAAAGGAATACGCAGACCAAATAGAAAGGAATAAGTTAGAAGATATATATCGATTAATTGATCAATATTTTTTTCTCGACGATTTTTCCATCTGGTTATGTTTTAGCCATTTTTATTGTAATCACACGGCTCATTCTGGATGGTGGTATACGTGGCCAGCGACACGTTAGAAATAACCAAACTGTTTTTTTTTTTTCACAGCTCACTAATACTGGGTTAGCACAACATTTGGAGACGCATTAACTGCAAGCACTTGAGGTGTTGAATTATAAAACACAATTATTTTTATTCGTTGAACATTGGTAACTACTTTACAGGACATACTAGCAACGAACCGCACTGGTGGGGTAAAGAAGGGCGACCCACAGCGGAAAAACCGCGCAGCAAGTGTGACGTATTATCAACGATTCTGTCACATGCTTCCTGCGCTCGAGGTTGAGCTCCTTCAAACTAGCGCTTCAGAAATACATTACAGCTATTTCATGAACAAATCAAGACTGCCATTTTTTTTTTCTTATCTTCAGTGTCACAAACACGCGCACGAAAGAACGCGTTGGCACCGCCAGGTGGTACGAACCACCACCCAATTAAAAGTGTTCAGCAATGTGCATTCATTCGTCAACCCATTCGAATAAAAGGTCCACGAATATGATATTGGAAGTTTATAACTAGTCACAAGACCTTGAAAAACAACGTCGTCCTTTAAAAGTTATAAAAAGAAGGACTGTTATTCTTTTGTCTACTGTTTCATGACTTCTGTATGGCCTCTTTGAATTTGGCAGGGTTAACTAAAAAACGCGGGGAGCTCAGAACAAAATCTTCGTTCCCGCTTGTTAGACACTAAAATTCTCAGGTAAAACAGTCGTACTGCACTGTCCAGAATGCCCCCATACCTAGAAGGTCAGGTTCACATCGACTGAACATCCGCAAAACCAATTTCACTCGAAGTATAGAGACCGGGGAAGAGAGCTTGTCGTAATAGGGATCAATACATCGCCGCAATAATACCAAAAAAAAAAACCCTTTAAGCATATAAAGTACGAAGGACAGCAATACGTCTACTATTCGTGTAACACACTGACGTCGTTCGCTGTGCAACTTTTCGTTGGTAACAAATCATAGTGCCTGGAACGCGTAAGAACACTCTTCTTTAACTTTAAATATTAGAACACACTAAGCATTGTGAGGTTGAAAACAAAGTAATGAACCAAGAGAAAAACCGGAGTTTGTGTGGCGGGAAAAGCGGCTTATTCCTTGATTTCCAGGAAAATTCGGCCGGCTTTGAATGCTTGCTGGAAGACAGAGTGCGCTTCCCATGTTTAAAAAAAGAAACAGAAATGTATGCAGGTCTAATTGGAACGTTTTAAGTGTTACTTGTTTCTTGCGAATTAAAAAAAAGAAGTCGCCCTTTTGCCGTACTAGCGTGGCAAAGGCAGAGGTAACACAGAGCGTGATGTCTTAGTGTGGAGAAACTGTGTACACAGATTTGAAGACTGGATGGCGCGAAGCGGCCCTGCGTCGTGCCATAGCCTCCTATATAGTGACAAAGCCTGACACATCGCCATGAGAAGCGGCCGCCGAAATGGAAAAGGTGGAGCGGCAGACAACGGATGAAAGGAGAGCCACGTGACTGGCGCCCCGCTGCGGCGAGACGCCGAAACACACATCTCCCGAGCGAACAAGTGCGTTTCGGGTCCTCGCCGCTGCAAAAGTTGTGCGCTGACATCCAGGTTCCCCGAGAAATGACTCTTTGATGCTCTGTACTACCAGATCCTCGCGCTCTAAATCTGCAACCGGGCACTCTAAGGCTCCGTCGTCAAACTGCCAGGCGTTGTGAGGCAATGGCATAACGCGTCTTAATTTGTGCACGTTCATCAATATTTCACCCGATCGTGTCACAGAAGTGTCACACGCTGTGACCTGTCGCCATCCTGGCGCTGTCACAGCAGCGTTGGGACGCCGCGACGACAGCGACACTAGCGTTCCTCTCGCACGTTTTTGTCGGAAGTTGGACGACCAACCAGCCAGGATTGCGACTTCCGACAACGTGACACGCCGGTTCCCGTGACGTCATTTGCTGCCACTTTGAGAAGCTGTTCGAAGTAGCGGCACATAAGACGCTAAACTAACCTGTCCAACTCACGTTCCAGGCCCTATAGTTGCAATAATAAAACTGCTAGTTAGATCCACAAAAAAAACAAAAAAAAACCCAGAGGTTTGGTATACATCCAATACAACACCACGGAGAAGAAAAAAAACACTAAATATATCTAGATAACACATACAAGGACCAAGAAAAAAGAAGAGGAATCGAGAAGAAGGATAGAAAGGGGGCGGGGGGGGGGGGGGGGGGCGACGTCCAGCACCACATCCATTTTCAGCATTACGCAATTAATGGGTCCACCAACGCGCTGCCGAACACGGGGGCGGGAGACATTCTTGCTCGGCTGCATTTAATTCGCTTCACCAAGTCCAGACTTCGGGATCGGAAGAGAACCCAGCCTTCCTCTTTCCCTCTCTCTCTCTCTCTCTATTCCTCACTTACTTTACTTATATATATTTGTTCTCTTTCTTCGTTATATGGCTATTATTATTAATATTATTTCTTCGGGCGAGCTCCGCCAACTGAGATCGGATACGCCGCCGACAAAAATCGATCGTGCAAAGACATGCAGAGCACACACGATCACTTCTTGTTTTTGTCTTTTTTTGCTTTCTCAAATCTTGGGTAATAAAGGTCAAAGGTCAAATCTCGATAAGAAACGTTTACGAAACTTGACGGCGATATTTGTTTCTGTTTTGCGTTTCATGATTGCGCAATAAACGCCTTGCGTCATATCCCACTTAAAGATGCAAAACTGCAACAATAACGTCTTTTTGATCGGACGGAAGCCGGCGTAATTAGAATGGCATGACTGATGACCAGTGACAATTTAAACGAGTGTCGCCGTACCTCAAAGCCAGATAGATCTTACGCTGTTTAAACACGAACATCAAATTTTAAATACATAATTTGGACTTTTTTCTGTAAACATGTTTTTGTTTCTTTTTTTTTTTTGTTTATTTTTAAATGTGTTCACTATAAACTACTTTATTTTTGCTGGTTTAATCGATCAATCCATCAAGCGTACGTTTTATTGTGCTCCGAATAGCTGGTAGACCCTATAAAAAACGCACGTACATGAAAGGAAAAAAAAGGAATATATATATATATATATATATATATATATATATATATATATATATATATAAAACTGAGAAGAAAAAAAACCCTTAGTGAAAAACAGCAACAAAGGACGATTTAATCTTCGACGTTTCGGCCGGAGTCCGGCCTTCGTCATATATATATATATATATATATATATATATATATATATATATATGTGTGTGTGTGTGTGTGTGTAGCGGCCCGGTGATGTGAGGAAGAAGAGGATTACTGAGGCACGCAATCGGGTGCGCGTGTGGTGCTCCCGGGACTCGAGCCATTCTAATCCTACGGATGTTATAAAGCGGCTGTTTCAAACATGACGTCTCACGACTCCACAATGGTGACCCGGACGTGATCGACCCACTCATCCGGAGTCGTCGAACTACGTAACCATGCAAGCTAACGGTGAGCCTACACCACTAATTGGAGTTGTCTCCCTTAAACTTCCACCCTTTTGGCCCGCTGATCCGGCCTTGTGGTTTGCCCACGTCGAATCCCTATTCGCTACGCGAGGCATATCATAGCAAGCGACCAAGTTCCACTACGCTGTCAGCGCACTCAGCCCCAGTGAAGCTGCCGAAGTCAGGGACATCATCATGACGCCGCCCACAGAGTTGCCATACGACAGGCTCAAGCACGAGTTTGTCAAGCGTACAACGGCGTCGGAACAGCGACGTCTTCGACAACTCCTCACCGAGGAAGAACTGGGAGACCGCAAGCCATCTCAGCTTCTGCGACGCATGAGGCAACTGATAGGAACTGCGGCCATAGATGACTCGATTCTTCGCGAGTTGTTCCTGCAACGCCTCCCATCAATTGCACGCATGGTTTTGACTACCTCATCCGGCGTCTCCCTGGACGCGATGGCAGACCTCGCGGATAGAATTCTGGAAACCGCGTCATCGACCGTGGATTCGCCGACTCTTGCCATCACGAAGCTAACATCTCAAGATACGCAACTACAGCGACTTCAAGCGCAAGTAGACAGGCTCACACTGTTAATCACCGAAAACTTGCATGAACCAAGACCTCGTCGCCCGATTCACAGGCCACGATCCAGACCACGCCGCAACAGCCATTCCAGGGAACGCGGCGTTACAATGTGCTGGTACCACACTCAGTTCGGGACGCAAGCCCGCAACTGCTATCCTCCTTGTTCTTTTGCGGGAAACTCTCCATCCAACAACTGAGGACGGCCAGTGCTGTTGGAACATCTCCAGACCGTCTCACACTATTTTTTCTTACGGAACGACGAACTGGCTTGAGGTTCTTAATTGACACTGGTGCCGAGGTCAGTGTAGTACCCGCTAACAGTTACGACCTGACGAAAACCCTCAACACTAACACACTCGAAGCGGCAAATGGAACTCCCATACACACGTACGGCGAACGTTCTGTAACTTTAGACCTAGGTCTGCCTCGCACTTTTCGTTGGGTATTCATCATCGCTAAAGTCCGACACGCCATAATCGGAGCCGACTTCTTAGTTCACTTCCACCTTCTCGTAGATATGAGTAAAAAACGCCTGCTGGACTGTGAAACCCACCTCACGTTCCACGGAGTTCCAACTCAACCAGCGATCATTAGTCCGACACTCCTGCGCCCTAAACCAAAATCAAGTTTTGAAAATATTCTCTACGCGTTTCCAAGTTTGACACAACCTTGCAACGCTCAACGTCCAATCAAGCATGATGTTCTTCACTATATCAGCACAACAGGACCCCCTGTCTACGCATGACCTCGCCGACTATCTCCAGAGAAGCTTTCCGTAGCGAAGCGTGAGTTCGAGCACATGCTCGACCTCGGGCTAATCCGTCCATCCTCCAGCAGTTGGGCTTCTCCATTACATATGGTGCCCAAGAATAATGGCGACTGGCGTCCATGCGGCGATTATCGGGCGCTCAACAAGATCACAACACCAGATAAGTACCCAGTTGCCCATCTTCAAGATTTCACAGCCAATCTGCATGGAACGAAAGTATTTTCCAAAGTCGACCTAGTTCGCGCATATTACCAAATCCCGATGGCACCCGAAGATATCCCCAAAACAGCCATCATCACGCCTTTTGGTCTTTTTGAGTTCGTTCGAATGCCATTCGGACTCTGCAACGCGGTTCAAACATTCCAACGTTTCATCGACCAGGTCCTTCGGGGTTTGAACTTCTGCTTCGCCTATTTAGATGATATCCTTGTGGCCAGCGAATCAGAGAGTGAACATCAACGACACCTCCATCAGCTTTTCGAACGCCTTGACGCTCACGGCATCGTCGTTAACGCCAACAAATGCGAACTAGGTGTTAAACAACAAGATTTTTTAGGACACCACGTGGACCACATCGGTGTTACACCTCTTCCATCTAAGGTCAGCGCCATACGGGATTTTCCACAACCTAAGAATATACGCCAGCTACGAGAATTTCTAGGCCTGCTAAACTTTTACAGACGCTTCATCCCACACTGCGCTCACCATCTACAACCCTTAAACGAACTTCTTGTGGGAAACCAAAGCGCATCAATTTCTTGGACTAGTGCGGCAGTTTCTGCATTCCAGGCCATAAAGGAGGCGATAGCCAACGCCACCCTTTTGGTCCACCCGAAGCCAGACGCCCCGACGCACGTCATGGTTGATGCTTCGGGTACAGCGGTCGGTGCCGTACTTCAGCAGCAGACTAAAGGTCAGTGGCGACCTCTCGCATTTTTCTCAAAGAAATGAACAAATACCGAGACAAAGTACAGCACTTTCGGGAGAAAGCTTCTTGCAGTCTATCTGGCCTTGAAGCATTTCAGACATTTCCTTGAAGGACGTCGGTTCTTCATCCTTACTGACCATAAGCCCCTTACATTCGCTTTGGCTACAAGTGGAAATGGATACACGCCTCGAGAACTTCGTCACTTAGCCTTCATTTCTGAATTTACAACCGATATCAGACACATTCAAGGAAAAGCCAACGTTGTGGCAGACACCCTGTCTCGGGCAGACATCGGCGCCTTACAAACACCACCACATCATGATCAGATCGATTTCGCTGCTATGGCCACTGCGCAACAAAAAGACAATGAGCTGAGAAACGTTCAGCCGTCATCATCCTTAACACTTGAGGAAATTGAACTGCCATCCTCCGCTCATCCTTTATTATGTGACACGTCGACAGGCTCTCCTCGCCCATATGTGCCACTTAACTTCCGCAAGCCAGTATTCGAAACGCTTCACCATCTCTCTCAGCCTGGCATTCGGGCTACGCAGAAACTGGTCGCATCACGTTTCGTTTGGCCAAGAATGAACAAAGATGTACGCGCGTGGACACGTTCCTGTCAGGAATGTCAACGACAGAAAATCCAACGCCACACTAAAACACCCTTTTCAACGTTCCCCTTACCGAATCGACGCTTCGATCATATCCACATTGATCTGGTTGGGCCTCTCCCACCGTCGAACGGTCACACATAATAGAGAGTTTTAGGGAACCGTTTTTGCACATCCGATACGGTACGATGCGCCCTCCGGTACGAACTGCGCATGCGCCTGTCTTCTGCGATCTTACCGTAATGCGCTGTAGGAACCGTAAGGCACGACCGGCACGACCAATGGCCGACATGGACAGTCTCGCTTCGTTAGCAAAACGGCTATTTCGCTGGCGGAGAGAGCGTGCCGTGGCTCCAAACATGAATAAAATAAATCGTGGCAGTGCCTGGCAGGAGCGCCATGTGCGACAGAAAGTCCATAAAGTTTGAGTCAGCAAATAAGAAGAAGAATAAAGAAAACGCAATAGGACTTTTTCAAAAGAAATAAATTGCTGTTTAGCGCAGCCATAAAGCGTCTGCTTGGTAGCTCTGTGGATTGGAGTGCCGATTTCCTGAGCTCGTGGAGGACCGCTAGTGGAGAGTTCGAATCCCGCTAAGCCAAATGCCGTTTTTATTATTTTTTTTTTTTTTTACATATTATAATTTTTTTTTTCTACAAACATTGGATGTGCATTTTGAGCACTTATCACCCGTTTTTTACAGCTGCTGTTATGACTGAGGATTATCTATAGTGGCAAGAGAGTGAGCACCAGCCTTTTGCATCAAGGCTCTGGATACTTTTTAGTTTAAAAATGTTGCATGAATTAAAAATTTCTGTACAAATGCTAATCACATATATCCTATAAAACGAGCCCTTTGAATATTTGGTGATAGTTTTAATAAGTGCACAGCAGTAAAGTTACAGCTTCTCCTTTATATTTTCTTCGTGGTCGTACCGTACACGGCGCAACGATCGGTACACGGGCGTACGACCGTGATCGTCTGCTACCTGTACCGTAAGAGAGCAACATGAGCGACGCATCTACCTCCGTCCCTCCGCCTCCTCCTCGCAAGCGATTTACAGTAGTAGACAACATCTTTCTACTTCGGGAGCTGCTAGGCGCTACTCCTTTTTCGCTCCAGCACTTTGGAATGACGCAGCGTTGAAAAAGAACTTATCGTTGCGAGGAGCGAAGGAACGGATTGACCTCCTCATAAATAAAAATAGAGATTTAAGACGTACTGAAAGATACGTCATTTCAAAAATATACACACTGTATGGAAAGTAACGAATTCCCGGAGTCCCTTATTAATATAGAATCCACTAGGGTACTAAAAAGAAACTAAGGAATTGGTGTCAAGCATTTGAGCTGTAGATATCGTAGCCTAACCGTTGGAGATATTTCGTACTTTTATTTCATGGTTGCGTGAGTAGACTTGGCTATAAACACCTATATTTCATGCTCTAAAGTGTTCCTTTTTGTATTTATTTGTGCTGCTAATTTTGTGTTCCTTTCATTTTTTTTTTTTGTGCTGCGTAGTGTTTTCTTTTTTTTTTTTTGTAACAATAGGTATTGTAGTTGGTCGCCTGGCCCCACATACAAGCAGAATGCTGCTTTTCTGGGCCAGCTCTTTATTTTGTATGACTTGATCTTAAAATAAAAATTGAATTAAATTGAAAATAGAATTGAAAATTGAATTGAATTAGCTTTGTACAAGAAAAATGACCGCATCAACTTGAGAAAGTGAGTTTATTTTGGTTATTTTTGTATTTTCTTCAAGATTTAATATTTCTAGTTTTATTTGTCCATAGCTTTCTTAATACTCGATTCTGCATTGGGCCTCGAGGGAAAAAAGACAGGAACGCTAGCAGACGACTTCGAATGTTGATGATAAGCGCACGCGAGCGTGTTCTTGTGCCAAATCGAGTTTGCTTTCGGCAACGTTTCAGCATATCAGGACGTGGTTGGTGTAAACATCATATTTGTTGATGTAAAACACCGAAGTTTGCCCGCTGAGAACGCATGATTTATTAGAAAACAAGTTACCATGTACGGTCGAGGCATTATTTTATTCCCCAAGTATATAAATCTGGTAAACTGAAAGAAAAAAAAAAACCAAAATACGCTGGCACATCATTCGTGGTATCCGCACATCATCCCTGGTATCACTACTTTTTTGTATATTCAAAAGCTACGCCAAGTTGAACGTCCTATGCCTTGCCGCCAACAAGCGCCTTCTCTTAGTGTATCGGTGCTCGGTGGCACCCGAAAGAAATGCGACTGACTCCGTGTCACGGCAAACCAAAAAGAATGTTTATTCCCTCGTGCCCCTGCACAAGTCACGGGCCCCACGGCACGCGCGTGCGTGCCTCGCTTATAGAAAGCGGGAAGTTCAAAAGAGACTCACGCCACACTTAGTGCGCAGACAGTCGTACAAAATCACTTTTTCTAAATTGCTTTCGCTGTATAGAGCCAACTCCAAGTCACGGTCAAAAAGATCGAGCGCCATTGTTGTCGGAAAGCTCGTCTGCTTCTTTAGCAGACGAACATTTTAGAACTTCGCTGTGCTAGGGGCGACACGCCGTGGTGCGCCAGTTTTTGTATTACGGAAGCGCATTCATTCCAGTGAAAAAACGAGACGAACTATAAGTAGGTATACTATTTTTTTGGTTCTCTATATATTTAGGGTGCGATCTTTATTTACTTGAGTTTCTGCGATTTGTACAAACAAACGCAAATTTGTCTTTTCTCGATGAGGCGGATGCAGGTTTCCGTTGCCAGGGGGCGCGACCTGTACCGATCGTCTGCTATCGTCTGCAAATACGGTTCCCCCAAAGCCGTTTCAGGGCACACGATCGGTCCACACGCCCGATCCAAGGTATCGACCGTTTTTGTTTATCGATCGTATTTTGTTCCGGTTCCCTAAAACTCTCTATTTACTCACCTGTGTAGACCGTTTCACACGTTGGCCTGAAGCCATTCCTATACCCGACATTACCGCACCTACGGTGGCCCAAGCTCTTATTACCGGATGGATCGCACGATTCGGCGTTCCTTCCACCATCACCACTGATCGAGGCCGACAATTTGAGTCGAAACTTTTCGCCGACCTCACACATCTCCTTGGAATCGCTCGAATACATACCTCGTCATATCACCCTCAAGCTAATGGGATGGTAGGACGTTTCCATCGTCACCTGAAGACAGCACTCCGAGCTCATCAGGCAACTAAGTGGACTGAAGTACTTCCGATAGTACTCTTGGGTATCCGGTCCGCCTTCAAAGAAGATCTGGGCTGTTCGTCAGCGGAGTTGGTTTATGGAACAACTCTACGTCTTCCTGGAGAGTTTTTGCAAGCAACACCTTCAACGTCAATCCCTGACATCACAGATTACGTGGCTCGTCTGCGCGACACAATGCAGCTCCTACAACCAGTAAAGCCACGAGCAACATCTAATCGGGGTGCATTCCTCAGCCAAGATCTACAAACATCAACCCATGTATTTGTGAGAAGAGACAAAGCCCGAAGATCACTCGATCCACAATATGATGGTCCCTACAAAGTACTTCGCAGAGACACGAAGACGTTTACTTTAGAGATGAATGGACGACACGAAGTCGTGAGCTTAGACCGCCTAAAAGCCGCCCACATCGATAACAGTGCGACTTCATGCAGAACCAAGCCTGTGAAACACGTACACTGGGCAGCAACTATAAACATCATTCCTTCGCGCAATAGTGTATCATCATCACCATAAACTTTATTGTCCCACAAGTGGGACGACTTTGATGTCACGGTCAATGCCCTCAGTCCAGCGCTCCGTTGGGCTACCCCGATCTGGCGGGTTCGCTCAGCCGCCACGGCTGGCGTTCGAGCTCTGCGCAGCAGCTCCGATTCTAGCAGGGGGGCACCTGTAGCGGCCCGCTGATGTGAGGAAGAAGAGGACTACTGAGGCACGCAATCGGGTGCGCGTGTGGTGCTCCCGGGACTCGAGCCATTCTAATCCTACGGATGTTATAAAGCGGCTGTTTCAAACATGACGTCTCACGACTCCACAGATATATATATATATATATATATATATAACTACGAGGAAACATGAGTAATACACTTTTTTTGTAACGATTCAAAATGAGGGAAGCCAATGTGAGAGTTATTAAGCGTGTCGTACGTAAGATACATTCCTGTCAATGGAGTGCGATATTTAAGTCAAAAATGTAAAAAAAAAAAATAAAAAGTCGCGAATTACTTTTGTTGTTTATTTGCTATCGGTGTACATAAAATTAGATTCTACTAAGTAGCAGGAGAGTCAATAACTGCGTTAAGCCCACTTATAGAAAAACACCATATCGCGAACAAGCCGTAAATATTTCGATAATATGGAGAAATACGGGTGCCGCAACTATTTCGCGGCCACCAAATTTCACAATTTAGAGTGATACGCTACGTATATTCGTAACCATGGGCGGATATAATCTCCTACTTAATTTTTGGCGACATGTTTAAAGTCGCATATTTCGCGAAAAGTAGGTCCCCGCGAAAACGCCGTCGTTCACGGTAGCCATACGAACTACGCATGGGAGTGTAAGAAATTCTTTGGTCCTGGCTTCATCTGGATTTTTTTAGAGCGCAGCTCTTAGGGGCCCGTTTCCGGCTTGAGCGGCGTCGGCGTCGCCGTCGGCGTCGCCGTCGGCGTCGCCGTTGGCGTCGCCGTCGCCGTCGGCGTCGGCGTAACCGCGAGGTCACGTGATCCCATGAGGTCACGTGACCCCCTGAAGTCACGTGACCCCCTTGAGGTCACTAGACCTCAAGGGGGTCACCTATCCCTCAGTACGCTTCCATCTTCCTCCTCAAGAGCTGCGCTCTAACCGGCGTTACAGGGAATTGTAAACGGCTTTCATTTTTTTCTCCCGTAATTGGGTCGTTGTCCTCCCGTAAACCGCGGAGAGTGGAGGCTTCGGTGAGGCAGAGAAGCGTTATTTTGTATCTACCTGTCTCCGCGGAACTTGGCCCGTGAGAATCCAAATGAGCTTCAATTCGATACAAGTCGATAAAATTAAAGGTGCCTCATTTCACTGACAGCGTGCTTTTCCACCTCGAATTCGTGTTATTTTATTTTTCACGCTTGTCGATTAGTATGTTGGTGACAAAAACAAAATTTATCCCTTTCAAACACGTCCCAAAAATCGTCTTCCAGATTCCGCATCACGTCGAGCCCGACACCAGCCAACGCTACAAAACGACCGAGCCGATTGGAGCAGAAATAAAAGCGCATCGTCACGAGGTTCAGCATCTAATTGCGTTTCCTATCACCAAATAAACCAGTCACGCAAAACAAAAAAAACAAAAAAGTGCAGGGTTAGGGCGGTTTCAACATGTCTCCAGACAGTTTTTGTCGGAGCGCTGCTTAAGAATTATTTCACTCTTTTTGACACGCAGATCACTCACAAAAACGTCGTACAACCACTTTTTTTTTCACGTTTCGAATGTCGGTTGCCAGACCGCGCAAGTTTTCGCCGCAGATTTGTATACAGAGGCGGGAGCTTTCCCCGCTTTATCGCCTTGACGTCTTTTTCGCCAGGTGGCGTCACCTCCGTTTCAGTTGCTTAGCGTGCCTCGGTTTGGGAGTGTTTCTAAGTTCCCAATATAGGGTTCGCGTGGCTGACGGGCTGCGTCTGCAGTACAGCGTGCGGGGGATACTCGAAAGAATCCATCAAACGGCGAGCGCCTCCGAGCAGTGCTCAGCCTCTCCTCGCATCAGCCTCTTCGCCGCTCTCAATCTCCGCGAGATGTTTCCGCCATTAAATTGCGAACGGCCTCCATAGTCCGAGTTGCTCCCTCTCCTAAATATGGGCTCTGTCGAGTTGTAAATAAAACAAAACAGAAAAGGACGAAAACTGTGTGCTTTCGTGGCAAAAGAAAAAAATATATAACAAAGCTCACACACACACACAGAATAGAAACGAAAGTATACAGTACATCGGCGCGACACTCAAAGAAGCTTTTGTTGAGAGTACATATATCTAAACAACCGCAAGCAGACGACCAGGGAACCCTGACGCAAGCCTACCAAACGTCTGCGCACAAAAACGACGCGAGCTTGTTGCGACAACTAAAAGACGCAGAAAAAAGAGGAAAAAAAAACACGAAGTATTAGGCGGCTGTACGGACGAAAAGTGTGAACGACAAGAAGAAAGGTACGAGGCGAGAGTGCGAGCAACTAAGAATAATAATAATAAAAATAAAATATGGGAGAAGGAAAATAAAGATTCATCCCGTTCGTAGAGGTATCGAGCACGCGAACAGAGCATATGCCCGGCTAGACTGACCTGGTTAGAGCGTACCGCGAACACGGCACTGCGTGAGCTCATAAATAGAAAAAAAAAATTAAAAAAAAACCGTGCGCGAAAAGACGCTAGAACGAAAAGAACATTAGGATATTGCGCTAGTTTCGCGTTTTCTCGCAATGGCCACTTTTCGTCTTCTTTATTTTTTTATCCCCGACAAACGCCGCTATTTATTCGATGACAAAACAATGCCTTTTGTCGTTGCGACATGAGTTATCTCGCACAGAACCGATGGTTCTCAAAATGTTCTTTTTCTGGTCAGTCGGTAACTTTCTAGTTCGACAAAAGTTACAATTGTCACTGACAAAAAGAAAACGGCAGAGCTCCTTTATTTTTTATTTTTCGAACACCCGGCGTTTAGCACTCGCTCCATACCTTCCGTCGTGCTTTGACTGCGCGTGCGTTTGAGGCGCATGAGACGCGGAAGCAATGTCGCAACATAGCCTCCAATATACTGACAAAGCCTGGGAGATCGCTACGAGAAGCGGCCGCCGAAATGGAAACGTTGGAGCGGCACACAACGGATGAGAGGAGAGCCACGTGACTGGCGCCCCGCTGCGGCGAGATGCCGAAACACGCTTCTCCAGAGCGAACGAGTGTGTTTCGGGTCCTCGCCACTGCAAAAGCTGTGCGCTGACGTCGAGGTTTCCCGAGAAATGGCTCTTTGATGCTCTTTACTACCAGATCCTCGCGCTCCAAATCTGTGACCGGAGACTCGATGGCTCCGTCGTCGAACTGCCAGGCTTTGTGGGTATAGAGGAGGCTACTGTTGAAAATAGGAAGCTCGTGCAAGAGGTGGAACAACGGAAGCTCCTCCCTACCGTTGTCACCCTGTCAGTGACTACAATAAGGTGTCTTTGAATTGTCTGCCAGGATTGTTTGTTTGTCGGTCGCTCCACGGTAATGCGAGGTCCTCGGTCTTAAGCTGAACCGGAGACGGCTCGATGAAGAGCGAAGTGCTCCGAGGGCCGGTTTGCTAGAGAACACGTCTATTCGGCTATTTCTCCCGGCGAGTGAAATAGACAAGCGGAGATTTTGAGATCACGTGACCAGTTCCGTGGTGAAAAAGAAACAAAAAGGTCCCTATACTCAGCGTCAAGTAATTTACGCTACTTCGTCACGTCTAACGTATATGCAGCATTCACATTGCTGCATCGCCGCGTTGCTGCAAAAAACACGTAGCTTGGTATTATGTCTCATTCGCACGCGCTCGAACAACAAGGATTCGACAGAGTTGAAGCACCGCAAAATCTACCCCTAGCCGTTAAAACCTAACTTAAAGGGGCCTTGCAATCATATTCAAGCGTCTATGTTTTTTTGCAGTTTCCAAGTCTTTTGGAGTTCGGGCAAGCCAGCGGGCACGGAGAGAGTAACTATATGTCAGTGCGTCATATTTCAACCGGACGACGCGAAAACCTCCTCCACCTACGAGGGCGACCCGCGGTGCCGAAAGCGCGCGATATGTGACGTCTTTGGTCCTGGGCTTACTACTGGTCAGAGCCGCTAAAAGCTTCTTTTTAGTCAAGATACAATATATATGTGGCGTCCCGAATCGTTTCAATTATATATATAAAAGTAGTTTTTGTTGACTGTTTTAGATCAGAAAAGAAACAAATGCAGTTGAGAAAGTACGGAAACAAGAAATGACCCGTCGACATACCCGCCACCAAGTGGTGGAAAAGGCGGCGCATACTAAAAAGGTGTAGTGGGATCATGCACCAACGAGCGACGAGCGTGAAAAGGTCCCGGATGCACGCAGCGGCGCTGCGGTCGTATGGACTGGAGGATCCGACCGGTTCCGAGCGTTCCCAAAGCCTTCGGCGAGCAGCTTTGGCTTGCGGTTTGGCCTTCTGGAGGTATGGCAGCGCGAAGTGGCTATGTTTGCTTACGTTTTGTGGCCAATGAGGTGTCATGCCGGATTAGTGTTTAATCGCTCAGCAAATGCAATGCGAGCCGCCCTAGCTGCCCGCTTCATACAGCCTAGCCAGAATATGCTTTAGTGGCGCCCTCTCGAGCCGTCAACATGGAGTGCGGCAGCCGTGACCGCTCGCTGAGCTCACTACCCCTCCTCTAGTTCACGGCCAATCAAGCAACCAAGGACGTCATAAAGGAGGTTCTTTTTAGCTTTCTTTCGTAATTTTAAAGTTTTATTAGGTTACTACGTTCAGTGCGCTCGATTCGGTGTAAGTTAAAAACCAGTAAAAAAGTCCTTGCAAGGCCCCTTTAAGGTAGTTGACGCCCAGTATAGCATTGCACGCAAACGGCTTCCGTAAGTTTGCCCTCGCTTCGATTATTCAACTGCATTTTTCAGCGAAGAGAGAGAATGAGCAGGCTTAAAATGAATCACATTCATGAGCTTGCCAGGCGGCAAGTAAATTTATTTCTAGGCGAGGTCCTGTTAAGCTAGAATTAAAGCGAACAATAGGCAAGTCTTAGGTTTGCTGAGCGAAACCGGCTGGAGCGCTAGGTACTTTTTCCCCTTACGGAACCAGTCACGTGACCTTAAAATCCCTCGTACCCACCGGGAGAAATAGCCGCATTGCTTAGCGAACCGCCCCCGGGGTTCAATTAAAAAAAAAAAAAAAAACATTTGCTCGGGAATTCGACGAAAAAAAGCGAGTAAATTGAAAGATGAGACAAACTTATTGACTTGCGAGTTCAATGACGCTCTGCTTTAGACATTACGTTGTACTTTCCTGTACTCTCATTTCTGTATTTCCGTACTAACACTGACGCTTTTACTAATAAAAAATAGTTTAAATAGTAAAAATAACAAATACCTTTTAACAAACAACGGTTTTACTTTAAACGCGTCACGTGGCTTATAGCATGTCTTCCTGCTACAATTGCTCTCCAAGCTAGGATAGCATACAAAGTTCATAGTGTGAGAACAAATATGACAACGAATGGGGGCATTAAGAAAACGCGATCTTTCTTGCTCTTTCAGATTCACTCGCCCATTTTATCAGGCTCACTGGCTCACTGAATCACTCACGCACGGGCCATACTCTCGCGCGAACAACGAAGGCTTACGGCTAGTTCAAACAATAGTCATATTGCTATATTACCCAAGCATCCAGAAAATGCAGGGATTGGTGTTCCACGCGCCGCACGTGCTGCCCTCAGCAGTAGTAACTTTTCTAAAGCAAATACCTAAAACAAATTGCATTTGGCACGCGCGTTCGTCAACGTGCCTCAATGTCTTTCTGTTTAGGGTGATGCCACCCTTTGTAGTACCACATGCCGACAGCACGCGCTCACGGGGAAAATACAAAGAAATCGACGAAAACAAAATGTCGCCATAGCACAGTCAGCGCCACAGACGCGTGCAAGGACACACTCTTTCACGCGCTTCTGAACAAAAAAGAAAAATAAACGCGTGGGACAAAATGGCCGGACGCCACCACCCTAAGCAAAGCGCACATGAAGGCACCCTAGTCTATAGGAAGTATTCACTGGACGCCATATTTGTGGGTGCTGTTTAGAGCGCATGCTCAGAACGAGCTCACATCAATAGGCTGCTAAGAGCGGCACTCTCGATGGTGCGGAATGCACGTTGCAAAAGAACTGTGGAAGCTCGCCATCGGCACGCACTCAGAATTCGCGCACACAGATATGGCCGCCAGTGAATACTCCCCATACTGCTTGGTTGTCACTGACCGAAGTCGAGCGCGTTGTGCGGCCTCGTGACCGCTTACGACGAGACTAGAATTCCTGCATATGGCGTGGAAGTTCGTCTGCTCCTCGCGCAGCTCGTGCATTTGTTTACCCTGCATAAGCGCACAGGTGCTTTTGTTTACCCCGACCTCAACCAAAGGCGGCGTGGCTGTTTCGTCGTCTTACGTTTTCTGTGCGTTTTGTTTTTCCTTTTTTTTATGTTGGCCTTTAATATTCGTGGGGCTCCTCGTGTTTTGGTGCGCCAAAGACGCTTTTTTGGAACACTTGTTCTCCGTATGGGCCTACTACGGAAGCCAGAGTTGCGCGTCTGTTTTCCACGTGCCGCCGCGCCGCTATTCGCCCAGGTCGATCACGTGAGGAGCAGAGAACGCCATGCCGTGCAGGAAAGTCACCGATACGGTCGCTTCGCCAACATTGCACGCGCCCCGGCGTACATTCCCCTGCTTCTGTCTCCTTCTCTTCCTCTCCTGTTTTCTATGCGCGGGGACAGGCGCGGCGCCGCTAATCGCCGAATTCAGTCACGTGACCGGCAGCGATCGACGAAGCGCAGCTCCCCCACTAGCGAGGACTGGCTTTCCCGCATAACTTAGGACTTCAAGATGGTTGGGCACGTTATTCTGGCTCCAGTAGGGAGCCTATACAGGAACTCCAGACGACACTAGGATCCCTGCATAGGCTCCCTACGGGAGCCAGAGCTGCGCGTTCAGTCATCTTCAAATCCTGAGTTATGCAAGAAAACCATCCCTCGCGTGTGTAGGAGCGGCGCTCCGTCGACTGTGGCCAGTCACGTGACTGGATTCGGCGAATAGCGGCGCCGCCGCGTACGAAAAACCGGAAAGGGCGAGGAGGAGACAAAAGCAGGGGAACACACGCCAGGCCGCGTGTAACATGGCCGAAGCGACTTTCCTGCATGGCGCAGGAATCTTTGCTCCTCACGTGATCGATCTCGGCGAATACCGGTGTGGCGGCACGTGAAAAACAAACGCGCAACTCTGGCTCCCATAGGAAGCCAATACACGTTTTCAAGAGAAGGTCACGTGCGCTGCCATTTTGAGCGATGATGGCGCCACGTAACGTTTCCGTAATGTTGGGGTGCGCCAGGTGGAAGTCATTGGGGTGCGCGATGACAAGATGGCGGTGCTTGGTGTATCGCCGACGGCCAGCGTTAGCGACACGCTTACTATTTCTGAACGCAGAAGGAGGCATCCACACAAAATCGTAACATCAAATATTTTTAAGACTGACTTTATGACGATCGAGAGCACCACAGTTCATTAAAAGGTAACGCGTACTCCCATTTAGCTGTCCACTGCCGGGATTGTGGATGTCAGCCACGATTTAGCGACACAAACGTGCTGTTTAAACACAAAGACCAGCTATCGAGGGAGGTAGTAGAAGCGTACCATATAGCAAAACGAAAACCCGGGTGCGTGAGATACCATCCATTAAGCTAGTGGACAGTGAGATGGTTTTTTTGGACATGGGCTGACCAGAGACTCGAAGATCGAGATTGAAGATCGAAGAAAGAAGAAAGGATGAAGAAGACGCGAGGACGTATACCAACGAGCTTGAGTCTTACCTTAGAGCGATAAACCGGAACCCACTGCCTGCAGCGGAAATGGCACCCCCCTGGTTGCCGCCATCTTGCCCGTTTGCCACATTAGTGATCGCGTGACGTTAAGATGGCTGCGCCCAAAGGTGGGCCAGATCAGATTGGCCAGATCGCGGTCAGCAGATGGGCACTCTGGGGCTGCGTTCGAATCTTACTCGAATGGCGCCAAGTTATTCCGGCGGATCAAGTCATGTGACAAGACAGATGCAGCAACCATAGAGTTATTATAATGTACGTAGAGGTTCAACTGGCGCTAGTGTGCTGCTGCAAATTGAAGCAGACAGCAACCAGTCCGAAATTGACTTCCGGTAATGCATTTCTATGGGAAAAAGCGAGTGCATTTTCTCGCTGCGCTCGGTTATAAGAGCAAATATCACGAATATTTCGTACGTACTGGCAGATTGGAACATTTCTCAGTCACGCAGACAAAATGATTGGTCAGTTACGGCGTTTTTATTTGAAATTCGTGGCATGAAAAGCGGTGTTAAAACCACTTCGTACATGTATTTATGTGCACTGTCGCACACTGTTAGCGCGAACACGGCATCGGCGCTTTGCACCATGGGGGATATACGTGTCAAACGAACGAAAGACACGTGGAAAACCAAGAGAGGCGGCAAGAACTATGCAGTAACACTGGATAAGTAACTCCTTGTGCATGCAGGTGATCAAAATAAATTTTGCAATAAATAAGTACTGCTTTATTCTTTCTGCTCATGATTATGTGCAAAGATGCATGTTCTGGGTTCCAATCATCAACCGCACGCCTGCGCACGCTCCAAATCTTTGCAAATAGGGAGAAGTCAGAGAATAGGTGCCCGATAAAAACTTCCCGGCATAGGAAATAATAAAAAGGCACATCTTTCGTAGTCCACGTACTTTATTTCTTATATTCAAATGTTTTTTAACCGTCGTAAAGAAGCACGAAGGAGTCATTTTCATAGAGTGACAGGACGGGCATATTAGCAATATATAAGCGCCACTGCAATGCTAGCGAACCTTGAACACTTTCTACATTCTTTTCGATCGTTAGTTTGCTTAGGATCGTCGCTCGTTTTTACATACCTGCTATGAAACATAGGTTTGGGCCTGAAATATAGCGAAGCTTAACATCGTTCAGTGGTAAAGAAAAATGCTGTAATTAAAGAAATTACACTTTTACAATGTTAATAAATGTACACACTTTCCAGTACAACCGAAATAATAAAAGTTATTAATGTTATTTTCCGGCGAAGAGACAAATTTCACGCGCGTTTTCCCATAGGAATGCACAGGAGCACCGCAAAAGTAGACTGGTTGCTGTCTGCTTCAATTTGCCTCCCGGAAGTCGCATAGACACTAGCGCCAGTTGAACCTCTAGCGTACATTATAATAACTCTATGGCAGCAACGCTGGACGCGGGTAGGTTTTCGAACGCAACGGGTACGAGCATTTCACTCAGGAGTGAGATGGTTGCTGCGTTCGATTTACTTGCACCTCCTGCGCCGGTGCAGGAAACTTCCGGTCGTATCTAAATACATATGCCGGAAGTAGACTGCCCTACGCTTTTCTGCACCGGTGCAGGAGGTGCAAGTAAATCGAACGCAGCTTCTATCTCACTCCTGGGTGAAGTTATTGTACCCATTGCCTTCGAAAACCTACCCGCGTCCAGCGTTGCTGCATCTGTCTTGTCACGTGACTTGATCCGCCGGAATAACTCGGCGCCATTCGAGTAAGATTCGAACGCAGCCCCAGAGTGCCCATCTGCTGACCGCGATCTGGCCAATCTGATCTGCCCACCTCTGGGCGCAACCATCTTAACGTCACGTGATCACTAATGTGGCAAACAGGCAAGATGGCGGCAACCGGGGGGTGCCATTTTTGACCGCTGGTTTACCGCTCTAAGTTTACTCAAGCTCGTTGACGTATACCTGTGCTGGTGTGATTTAGTGTGCTGGTGTGTTGTAATTTGATATGATTTACAATGTTGCGTGCAAAATAGTGAATGACTTTTGGAAGAGGAAAAAGACGAAGTCGTCCTCGCGTGAATTTCTGTGTTTCTTCTAAATATATAGACGCTTTGCAGCAGCAGTGCATGGACGCCGCCATAACTGACCTTCAGTTTTTGTTTCCTCTTATTTCGTTTATTTCAGTTCATCATTACCATAATAGGCCAGGTTATTGACACAATAGATTCAACTGTGCCTTTTTCTAAAGCATCGGCCTTTGTAGAGGATCGTCAACTACCGTTTCAGCTGCTCGGCATCTGGGTAACACAAGAGAAGGTCAGCAATGGCGGCTGTAATTTGGCGCGTGTGTAAAGCGTCTATAGTTGATAGTCAGCGCCTCGTCCTGTGTCTCTCCTTCTTGTCCGTGTGTCTTTCGCGCTGTTTTTCAAATGCAATAAAAAGCTTTTGACAATGTCATGGACGACCATTTCTCGTAGGTAATACGTTTTAAAATGTGTGTGCCCTCTATAGACTTATTGCTATATTACCCAAGCATTAAAGGAGCTGTGCAACGATTTTAACGTTGAAAGAATTTGCATTTTCTACTTTTCAGATTGTTTATCTTGCCACAAAGGCCAGAAAACACACCTCCTTTCATCGAAATGTTGCGATTCCGCCGGGTAATAGCGAGGCAAAACTTGCAATATTTCCCGACCTGCAGCCACAAGCGGCGGCCATGAGAAACAAGCGGCGTGACGTCACTTGGGTAGTTGTAAGAAAGATAGCAAGTTGTGCGAATACCTGCTCGATAAAAGGTAATTTTTTTTTATAAATCGTGTCGTTCCAACATATATATAAATGCGTCAAAACCCTGGTATCATCGACAAAACTTTTATTATACGGAGTTTTAGTGGCGCCATCTATCTTAGGTCCACAAAACCGCGAACAGCCGCCAGAAGCCGGAGGGGGAGGGGGACAGCGCCGGACGGGCAAGGACGGGTGGTCACGCGGTCGCGAGCGGATGAGTTCTCGCTGCTCGCTGATGGCTCGAAAGAGAGAACTTTTCCGGAACTCCGCGCCTACTCAAGTGACGTCACTGTGCACTTGACCCGGAAGACGATGCACGAGTTGAGAGGTGGCAAAAACCTGGATCTTTTTCATTTTTTTTTTTTAAATAAAAGCTAGGGTATCCAGCCAAAATCTGTTTTCTGTAGCTCACTGCAGAAGTGTCAGGCATCAACTTCCACAATTATTTAAGCAAAGCCCTGAAATTGTTGCACAGCTCCTTTAAGGAGAATGCAGGGATTGATGCTCCACGCGCCACACGCGCACGCCTTCCCTGTATAAAAAATTCGAAGTAAATAACCAAAATAAAGTGTTGACGAACGCGTGTGCAAGATGCGATTTGTTGTAGGTATTTGCTTTAGAAAAGTTACTACTGCTGAGGGCAGCACGTGCGGCGCGTGAAACACCAATCCCTGCATTCTCCTTGATGCTTGGGTAATATAACAATAGATATATTGGAAGTATTCACTGGAGGCCGTAACTGTGTGCACGAATGCTGAACGCGTGCTGACGGCAAGCCATTTTGTCTCACACGTTTATTTTTATTTTTTGTTCAGAAGCGCGTGAAAGAGCGTGGCCCTGCACGCGTTTGTGGCGTTGACTGTGTTATGGGGACATTTTGTTTTCGTTGTTTTTTTTGTATTTTCCCCGTGAGCGCGTGCTGTCGGCATCAGGTACTACAAAGGGCGGCATCACCCTAAACAGAAGGACATTGAGGCACCCTAGCACTCACTGGCGGCCATAGCTGTGTGCGCGACTGCTGAGCGCGTGTTGATGGCGAGGTTCCACAGTTTTTGTTGTTTTTTTGTAACATGCATTCCGCACCCTCAAGATTGCCGGTCTTCTCAGCATATTAACGTGGGCTCGTTCTGAGCATGCGCTCTAGACAGCACCTAAATATGGCGCCCACTGAATACTCCTTATAGGGGGCTGGATGGCGCGTAGCCGCTCTCCGAGCAGGGCGCAAGTGAAACCACCGGAAGTTTGATGCTTGTCCCGGAAGTCGGGCGTCTGCTCGACTTCCGAGTGCATTCAGTCGATGTTTTGGTCCGTACTTTCCGGTGTCTTTGAGTGGGTTTTAATAATCATGCTCCGAATGAAATGCCGGAAATGAGGCATTTGAACTTGAGACATATGCACACTCGATCAACTAGAATCTTAAAATGTTTATATTGAATGGCTTTCCCGTGATACTTCTCGGATCTGCATGCCCTCTTAGAGCGCAACAAGCAGTCTCTCTCGAGGTGAGAAGCGAAAATCCAGCGCACTCGACGCTTTTCGAACCAGCACTCGGACGGGTTACAAAGTCTGCCAAACGCTCACTTCCGGGACAAGCCGCTGACTTCCGGTGGCCTCATACCTGTTTGCTGATTTCGCCATCTAGCCCCCTATAATAGAGATCAGTGGATCTAATCGTCCCCAAGAAATAAAAACGAAGCTCGACGGGGTCTAAAAAAAAAAAAAAAAGGCCTATTGATTTTGCAATTTACTCAAAACTTTCACTCTGGAGAGTGAGATGTGGTTCCTAAGTGATCACACGAGAGCACAAGGGATCAGAACGCACTCGGTCGACACCCAAACGCAAGTGCGTAGCACCAGAGTGACAAACGGTCAGTCTAACTGGACAATCCGTTCGAGAGAGAAGAAGTAGCGAAACTGTTTTCGCAAATAAAACGAGAAAACTTACCAATTGAAAAGCTGGGAGACAAAAAAAAAAAGATTAAATAGCAATGAAAAATAAGGAGGAGAATAAAAGGGTGACGGAGAAGTGAAAGCAGCTAGCGGAGACTCGGCCATTGGAACTTCGGAGCACGTCCGCCCAACTCCATTATCCGACCCGTAAAAAGCAATCCAGAAACACCTCCTTGCCCACAAACTCGCCTTCTTTTCTCTTTTTTCACTCGTGGCATTCGGAAAATAGGGAGAAAGAAATAAAACAGTAAAAAAATGCCGCTGCAATAACAGTGAAAAGAAGAAACCTCCGTTTTCTTTTTCTTCTTTTTCTTGCTTTAAAAGCCCCATAAAACGAGGGAGTCCAGATGATTTCTATTGAAGGCCCGCGAAAGCTTCAAACAAGAGGAGACCTCGTGTGCTGACTTGCCTGACGTCACTGAGAAATCCAATGGAGGCGAACGTGGCCTGGCGTGACGAAGACGTGCCAGACAAGCAGTGACGTCTCCAAAGTATTTATTATTTGTGTCAAGAATCGTCAACGGCTTTCACCTGACGTGCATATCTCCCCGGACGCCATATTGATGAACTTTCAGTGTTTTCCTGAATACTCGAGTCCTTTCGCGTCGTGATCGGCTGCATCAACCTGAGTAGTCGGGAACATAAAAGAGCATCGGCTGGTCTCCATTTTTATGCATTCGGGCCTGAGACGAACCGGCGATGAGAAGTCGACCCGTTGGTGGTCAAAATGGCCCCGGCAGACGCAACCGACTCCGAAAAAAAAAAAAAAGAAACAAAGTAAACGTGGGTTTATGTGGCCCGAAGGAGTCGACATTTTTTGAGTCTTGACGTACACGGAGCCAATCACCGTCTGATATATATCGCGGTCAAGCAAGACGAAGACGAGGCTCAAGAAAAGCACGCGCGCACCCGCGATAGCAGAGACAGACTGATTCCAAACGCCATGAGCAATGGCTAGCTTCTTTTCGACTTAAACTATGCATAGTGTAAATAAACACAGATTTAACAGGAAAAGATGTATTACCGTCCTTCTGCGTTTCGGCAACACCAAAAACGCCGCCGGTAACGTATCGTCTGCATGCTAACTACACTCGTAGTCAGATTAAAGGAAAAAAAAAAAAGGTTTTGCGCATTATTCGTGCGCTGCATCAAGTAGTACCTACACGATTTGGTTGTCGAAGAAAGAAACAATAGTGTGGTCGGTTGAAACGTGTATGTCCTAATAAGGTAACATAAAGTTAATCTAAGACGCACCTCAATACATCTTAATTCAACGCATGAAGAGGGAAATTATTAACGTTAGCGCCCGACTTTTTTCAGTACGGTTTTCGACGTGCATACGAGTGTAATGGGGAAAGCGAATAAGTTCAAGCAACACCCTGAAAAAAAAAAAAAGAAGCTCAGTGTATTAGCACACATTCACACATGAGCGTTAGACTGGATTTTACTGCGACTAAGAGTTTGATTGTCAACCATGGCTACTTAGAGTCGCATCTCGACGCGATCCCTCTCAATATTGTCAAAAGTAGCCAAACTGCACAGTGTAAATGTGCTTTTTTTTTTACATTGTGTTTATGTGGAACACGAAGATTTGGCGGTAATATTTGTCACTGGACACTAAGCTGTCAGTGTAAAATGTTCAAAGGAGAGATTCGATGTCATACATTTCCGCTCACTGCGTCACCAAGTGCGTCGAGTGAATCTGATGCGACTTTTACAGGGTCAGCTGTACCGGGTTTGCTGTACTGGGCGAGTGTCGTGTTGCCGAAAACGAACGGTGCATGCGCGCGCGTTCAACGCAAGTTGCTTTGGCGCCGGGACAGGGCGAGCACAGCTGTGTTACCCCCGCCCTTTCGCCGGCGGCCAATCGCGATTGAGCTAGGGGGTCGTGTGATCCCGCTCCTCGCCACCCGCTTTTTTTCGCCTTCGGTCAGCCGTTCCCTCGGCGCTCTAAGCCTTTGCGCCCAAGAACGGGGGTGACCGAAGCATACGCCGGAGCAAGCAGCGGCTGCTCGACGGCGTTAACGCGCCCGTGCACATCTCGACGGCACGAGCTCTCGAGCGTCAAGAGCAGCTCCAACGTAATGAGCTCGCGCTTCTAGCCTTCTCTGCGGTACAATATAAGGTGAAACGGAGTATAGCTGTTCTGTGCGTGTGGCCGATAGTGGTTTATGCGAGAAACCACGGGACGCAGCATTACAAAATGTTTTACACAGCCACGACTCAATATCATCGAAATGTCGCACCAGCTGACGACATGTCCATTCGCATCACGTCGTCTGACCGTCCGCGCAATTTTGCTTATTTATTTGTTGCTACATAATCAACTTGAGCAATATGGGGGACTAAATAGTGAGATACAGTTTGATCAAAGTTAAACTGGAGTGGATTAAAATATGCAACTAGGTTCGTCCCACAGAGAACTGACACTGGAATATGAAATGCCCTATCTGCCCTACGTGTGCGTGCCACCGGTCTAATCTTGCGGTTATGAGATTCCAACGCCAACAAGCTCATCGCGTGCTTTATTATTTTTTTTTCAAGACAAACGAAGCCGTTCAAACATGTAATTTTATTGTCTTGCAACCAGTACGGCTCACCTTAGGTTGTGAAGTCCTTTTAAAGAGCACACACATCATAATTATCGAAACATACACAAGTCACAATAAGAAAGAATATACAAAACAGTTGACCCCACGGAAAGATATCCGAACCGACAGAACCAAAACAAACACAAAAAACCTACCCTTCAGGAAGAAGAGAACTCACTCTAAAAACACGGAATAAAAGGGAAAACAAAAAATGTAGTTGAGAAGATAAAAAAAGAGAAAGCCGAGAAAAAGCATCCCAGGGAAACGAATTCGAACCCGAGACTATTATATAGCCCACTTAAGCGAAGATACTCCGCCTTAAAGGCGACTCAGGACCAAGAAAAGTTTTGGGAAAGAATAGCAGGAAAATAAACAAAAAGTAACCAGTAACACCAAAAAAAAACACAAAAGGTTGTGTGTGTGTGTAGGGGAAAGGGGGAGGAGGGGCAAGATAGGGCTAGACCACGAGTAATACCGACTTGGATTCAGTCGGCTCGGCAGTTACGAGTTAGGGAAAAGGGTAGGAAAGAGGGGAAGGCTATCGTTCGAGCGCAAAGTGACTTAATGCCGACGTAAAAATAGGGGAAAAAATCGCGAAGGTTCCTTTCTATACCAAGCTCCCGAAGCAGCGCACGACAACCGGGAAAGTGGGGAAGCTAGGGAAGGGTAAAGAAGAAGAGTCAGTTTAATGGCTCCGAGGTCCCCGAGCTCGAAGAGAATAACGACATTTGAGTAGACGGCGAAGACGCTAACAAACGATTACACGCAACCGACGGCGGTGGGGAAATGGGGAAGAGTGGGAAAGGACGACTCGAGCAGTTCTAAGGAGGCTGCTCCAAACAGGCTACGAGCCGTTTCGAAATAAAGGGACGAAGCCGTCGTTTCTATTATTCAAACCGTTACCCGACTTCGGGGCGCCTTTAGAGCCCGCCAACGGTCGAATCTCTTTGTGGGCCGGGAAGGGCGGTGCTCGAAACAATAAAATATTCGGGAAGTAACTTTATCGTCGCGAGGAGATAAGGGAAGAAACGGGCGGTCGTCTGTTATGTGCCCGCCGCGTTGGGTTTAGGATTCCCGTTTTCGTCCTTTGGTAAAGGCTGCTTCACGGATTTGCGTTTTTGTGTTTCCGAGCGTGCTGTGCCCGTTTTGTAACTGCTTATGACGATAGAACACACCGGTACACTGGCGCCATCTACCGTAAAGTGAGCGAAACTTCAGACCCGCGTATAAGTAGACTGAAGGTTTTGCTGCATTTGCGAGGTCAAATTTACTGCCTACCTAGGAACAAATGGTCGATTATAAGGTATAGCATCGTCATAATTATACCGTAAGCCCACGGTAAAATAATCATGCGTAAAAAGTTAGCAAAACATACCCTACGCAGATCAGATCTGTTTCACAGCCGCCCGATAGATGTCCCCAGTGTGCACGCTGGTCATAAGCGGTTAAAACGCACTTGGTCAAACTCAAACACAAATGTGTGAACCAGCCTCGGCAAGCACGCACTACCATCGCACGCGAGAAAAAAAAAAGTATAAACTAAAAAAACTAAGTCGCACCATATCGCTTATCGTGTCGCGTAACGAAGAAACGAACACATTAAAATTAGTCATTCGTTCGACTTTCATTGGCTACCTGCGTGCGGCTGCACCACTACAACCGGGTCAACCTGGTGGCAAGGAATAGTGCGCTAAGGGTCATTTTGGTTATCCCTATTTTGGCCCGGTCGGTCTCTTCCCACTAATCATTCCAAAGAAAGTTCGGGGTTCTAATGTTCTCCTTCCCTCCCTTACCTTCGCTTCTGCCAGGCGGGAAGTTAGTCTACCTTCGAATGGTGTCTAGGGTCCGTGAAATTTCCACCTTACCCAGCGCAGTAAGACTACTAACCTACGGTCTTGAACCCGTTGAAGGTGCGTCGCGCAGTAACTATTGCGTGAATCCATACCGGCTTGACGTCGTTTGTTGCCTTTAAAAACCAGTCCTTACACGTTCTTTAAAAAAAAAAAAAAACATTAAGGCACACCGTGGGTAACGCGTCGCTTTTGGATTGTACATGCTTTACGCCAACAGAAACGCGTCCGCGCCCTCAGTTGCGCAAACATTAAGTACGAGCATTTTATTTGCTTCTAAATAAAAATGCGTACTTGTGTAGCATATCGTGTAACTCGCCTAGGACTTGAGAAGCAAAAGTATGTTGTCTTCACTATCCCCCCCCCCCCCCCCAAAAAAAAAAAAATTATTTTTTTCGCGATTAAGTATTGATGTAACCTGTGGCGAGTTGCAATCTGTACATATCTGATTGAACGAATGCAACACTCTTCATGGGCGGAAACAAGGAGCATGGACTTAGTATGCAGCCCGCAGTTTTCCCTAATGACCATTCAAGAACTCGCCTCCTGCGCGCTGTCTTGTACTGGGCTGTCGAACGCGTTCTAGGCATGCGCAGTTAGTCTCTTCCGCGAAATACCAGACGCCGTGCATGCGTGACTCGGCATTTTTCGCCAGGGTGATGAGCGCTGAAAAGATTATAGGCAATCCAAGCCTCCTAACACAAAGTTACTTCGTTGCAGAAAAGTGTAGGTGATTGCATGTATCCGCCTAAGTTATTAGATATCTGGGGGAGAAGGGCATCACCTGAGTACAGGGTCCGCAGTTCCCCTGTAGGGAATCTTCTAAGCCTCCTAACACATAGTCACTTCATCATTGAAAAGTGCGTCCGAGTATAAATGGTGTAACAAACCTATAACACATTGCAAGATATATCTGTGGCAAAAATGCGATGCCCACCACGGGAGAAGGAAAGCAGCATCCGCGAAGTTGGAAGCCCAAAGATCCCCAATAGGAACTCCGAGTCTTCTATCACATAATTATTTTGTTCTAACAAAAACTGAACATGGTTTAAGTAATAGCGCAACTTGTAAGTTATTACGCGTTGGTTACATATCTCCGGGCGCGAATGCTCAACGCCATTTACGGGAAAAGCAAAAGGGCATGAACAAAGTAGACAGCGCACAGTTTCCCCAATAGGGAACCCAAGCCTTCTAACATATAGTTACTTTGTTATACAAACGCTGAATCGGGCACAAGTAACAGCGTAACTTATAAGTTATAGCCCGTTGGATACAAGGGGAAAACGCTATCAAGGGGAAAACAAAAAAAGGGGCATCAACGAAGTATGGAGCCCGCAGTTTCCCCAATAGGGACTCCCAAGACTTCCTACCGTAGACGTCGAGTCGGAATGTAAGGCGGCGGGCAGCTAAAGTGGTTCCGTTTCGCATTTATCTCCCGAGCGAAGATGAATTGGACGCCCGCGTGAGATGCACACTTTTAGACTAATTGCCCGGTCCGGTCTCCCGCGCACCTACAAGCTTCCTCCCTCTCTCCCCCTCTTCCACACTGCCTCTTTTTTGGTTCCCGGCACACAGTAGCGGGGCGGACGGCGCCGCGAGCTTTATTCTTGGGCCGTGACTAATTGAAGAGATCCCAGGACTCCCCCAAGGTGCTGCTACTCGACTATGCGCGCGTGCGACACGTTAACGTCCAAACGCCTCTCGCGCGCCCGCGCTTGCTTATTTCTTTACGTCCCTGAATGCGCGAGAAAGCACGCTCTAAGTCGGTGGAGGCCGGAAGTGTACAACTTTGTCGAGTCTTCCTTATCACCTGCGAGATTAGACTGCACCAAAGGTCTCCCCAAATGTCCTTTTTTTTCTTGCTTAGCCTTCAGCGTGGCGAAGATTACAGGTACAGTGTTGAAGCTATGCAGGGTGTATCTTTTTGAGGCTTTATAGAAATATTTAAAAAAAATTAATGACAGCTACACTCATGCGGATTAATATGGGCAGGGACACATAATATGGGGGATAATCGTCATGATAAGTTAAATAATTGCCTAAAATGTGTTAATTAACTTCTTATTTCGTGAAAATAAAGAATTATTTCGAATAAAAACTTGCTGAGCCTCATCGGAGACCGCAAAATCAGTCCTTTTTAGACCTTTGGCGTGTGGGAAGCGCATTAGTGCGCTAGAGAATTAACACTAGTGCAAAAGGCACAAGTATGGTGAATCGAACTTTTTGCCAGGATAGCATGAAAATCGTGACTTTCTTTTTAAATAAATTAAATTAGATTTATATGATATAAATAAATTTTATTTGAAAAAAAAAATTAATGTACACAGTTTAAATCACTCCAGCTAAAAAAATTACGGACATTTTTATCACTAGATAGGCTGTTTTTAATTGATTTCTGATATAAATCCCCCTGCTTGATCATTATTTGCTTTAAATACAAAAAAAAACGTCCATGGGAAGCGGACACTGATAAACAAGCGGTAAATAGAAAATCTTTTCAATGTTGTTGTTGTTGTTTTTTTTTTTTTTAATGTGATTTAAATAATCAGGGCCAAATAGGTACGATTTAAGTTATCTTGATTTTTATTCTCCACCCTGGCTGGCGGTAAGAAAACGCGAATTATAAGAAAAAAAAAGCAAAAAAAAAAACAGCGCGGGCATGGCATTGCACCACCTGCCTTGCTCCTCTTCTGCGCGAGTGGTAAATTTAGCGCTCCAACACGTGCTTCCCACGTGCTCCAAGTCTGCCTGAAATGAACTGATCTAGTGGTTTTCGATTAACGTCCAGCAGGTTTCTACTTGAAACCATATGTTTGTTTTCGCTCATTAAAGATTAATGAACACATCATAGTTAAGTGGCTGACTTATCGTAATTATTAGCTCCCTATTTCACGTCTCCGGGGGCACGTAACTGACCTGCACAAACCGCATTAGTTAAGCTTTCGTGAATTTATTTCACACAAAAAAAAATCTATAAAGCCTAAAAGAACCTGTATAGTCATTACATAAGCTAAGCTTCAAAGTAACGACAGATTAGCCTGCTTAAAATCATGGTTGTCAGTTATCTGAAGTTTTAACTAAAATATGAGGACACTCTTTACCGGCCTCCAGAAATGTCCCCGAAAGAATAAAAGAAAAAAATAACGATATCGCTTAGGCTTGCTGACACCAAGCTCAGAAAGTCATATTTTCAGATCACCAAGATCGCCAACGGTGACCACTCAACGCTAAGCACAAAAAACGCGGCGCCCTTCGGCAAATCGAGGGAATGGAGTGCCAGTACTCTAACCGTAGCTAACTTGATGTCTGGGTGGATGGATGCGGCTGAACCTTCTAAATTGGGCGACTGTTTACGCCACCTAGCCAAAGTCAAAGCCATAGTTCGTGCAATTGAAGTATATTATTTTAACATTCGGAGCTTGCAGTTCGAGCCCTCTTTTAAAGTGTGCGTCCGGTAGATATGTGGTTCGTAAGCGAATGGGAATCGCCAGGTGGCGCTTGGATATCAATGAATGAACAAACCATCATGTTCAGAAAAGTTTATCAGTGTGGCCGTATGAACAACAACAGTTCCAGGCCAACTAAAATCGAGCACCAGAGTTAATAATGAAAACAGACTAAGTATGAACACGTTTACCGTGAACATGTTCAGTATGCACGCGTGAACGACGGACATGTTCACTGCACACTTGTGCACTGTCGGCATGTGTACTACAAACACGTTTGGTGTGCACACGTGTTTTATCGACATGTGACCTACGAAAATATGCACTATTGATGTGTGCATTATGAGTGTGTGAACGGTTGTTAACTGTTCGCTATGGCTACGAAGGCAATTCTGTCAAGCACACACAAAAGTTAAAAAAAGGCCCATGCTATTCACAGATCGAGCTACGAGCGCAAATTCAAAGTTTTAAAAGGTACTTCCGTGGCACGAGTTACCACCACAATAACGAGCGCCGTCCAACCGCTTAACGATGATAAACATCTCAGGCACATTCCATGTCGCCAAACACGTGTCTTTTTGTTTTATCTGTAAGTGGGCCTAATGTTGCTTTGTTCGCACAACTAACAACAACTGCTTATTTTCTTTTACAAAATAAAGCCTGTTTATAAAATTTCCACGTATTTCATATATAACGAGCCTTATAAAGCGCTACCTGGGACAAGCAAAATGATTCGTTTTATAAAACTCTTGATGCTCCAAGGTAGAAAAGATGGAGAGCAGCGTACGACGGGAGCGAGGCGCCAAAAGCCGTGCCGTCAAAGAGTCAGCCTCTCGCCTCCTTTATTTCCCGTTTCGGGACGAACCGACGATTGATCAGGTCCCACTGGGGGACAAAAAATAAATAAACACCAATAAAAGAAGAAAAAGAAAGAAACGGCAGCTTTTATCTCGCAGTTCCCTCTCATGTAAACCTTCTTCGCCTTTTGCGAAGAAGGAGATCGTGGATCCTTTTATCCTGCCACTAAATAAATAGGGGAACACGGGCCGCGCGTTCAACTTTCGCCCCCTTCCTTCTTTCCCCACATCCCTGCTTACTCCCCGGCAGCAGCGGCCCGTCCGGCAACGTCGCAAAGACGCTGCTGAATTATTGAACACCACTCCCCGATCCTTGGAGAACTGGCCAACAGGACAAAACAAAGGGGATTCCTGGTGAAATAGAAAGAAAAAGAGAAAAAAAGAAAAGGCTCCCTTTTCCCCTCTTCTCACCCGTCTGCCTCCTCGTCCTCTCCTTCCTCACTCTCCCCCATCTCATAGCAGAAGAAGAAGAAAAAAGGCCCGATCTAAAAACGGTAATATAAAAGTTAGATAAATTAGGGATGAACTGCAAAAGAAGGATCAAAGAGGAGCCTCCCTTTTCTCTCTTTTCACCCCTCTACCTCTTCGTCTTCCCCAATCACCCTCTTCCCCATCTCCGAGTGGAATAAAATAATTGCGCAATCAAAAAACGGTAATAAAAAGTTAGATACATTAGAAAAAACTGGAAAAAGGGGAAATAAAATCAAAATTCGTCTCCCCTTCACGACCACTTTCCCCATTTTCCTGTTTTCTCCTCGCCCGCAGAGGGTTCTGCGGGCGAATATAAGTCTGAACATCGGTAGTGAGCTTCTCACTCAATTTTCTGGGTGACGGTGGCTGTAGGAGCTGACAGGTTTAGGACGTCACGGAGTGCCATGAGCTGTCCCAGGTTGAGAACTAGCTCGCGCTTTAGATACAGGCGTGGACATAATAGAGTGAAACGAGCTGATTGGATGGTCGATTCGATGCAGTAAAAGGATGGAATGATACGAATTGGGCGGCGACTTGCGCCATCTAGCCGTTGTTTTAAATTAGCCTCGCTCATAAACGCCACTTGGCGGCGATAAGGGAAAGTCTTGGGAGTATTTGGGATATCGTGTATGTCTCGTCAACACTCTATCGCATATAGTATGCATAATACATCCACCTACGTGGGCTAACAATAGTGACAAAATGTGTTCGGTGCATTTTATTTTCATGTGTCGTAAATGAAAATGACCGCTCTTCGTTGACCGGTGGCGAGAAATCAGCCATTTGCGTTTAACTTCAGACGCCCTGCTACTTTTATTGATGTCTATGCTCTACCTCAGCGAGTTGTCATGTGTTGTTGACCTGGGTGGTTCTCATTTGAACCCGTTCGCATTTCTACCTTCTCGTTTTTACTTTCTCATTTTAACCCAGCGCAAAACAACTTTCGCGTTTCTCCCTTTCTCATTTAAACCGTTCCCAAAACAAACTTTCCGGTTTTGACCCTTCTCAAAACAACTTTTCTCATTTTAACTTTTCTCATTTCAAATTTTCTCAAAATATACTTTCTGGTTTTGACCATTGTCAGAAAGACTTTTTTCATTTTAACCTCTCTCATTTCGAACCCAAATTAATCCAACATCATGATCTCGCAATCTTTCTGCGGTATTTATGGCGAATTGGGGTAATTAATTGCCTTCGAGCCCTTGCTTGTGGCACCGGCGACCAAAAACGCGCCAGCGGCGCATCACGTGACGCTCTCCACCTGAATGTAAAGCACAATGAACTGGCGTTTTTATTTGACTGGGTCGCGAGTGATCTCTGTTAACTTCTTCTTCGATCATTCTATGGTACTATGAGCACGCTGCATACGTCAACAAGATAAATTACGACTCTTTGAGATGTGTGTAAACAGAAGCGGCTTCACAAAACTTCTCAAAATATTAGCATTACCACAGTCCGTGCAGCTGACAGAATATAAAAATATAAAATCAATGAAAGGGCAGATGTATAAATCGGTGTGGTGCTGCCCGCACGCGCGTCAAATTTCAATAAACTTTGTTTGGATTTTCGATTAACTGTTGCCACGGAGGCTTGCCAGGGTCGCTTTCCATATTCTGTTTACCGTTAGTAGAGAGTTTTAGTAGATCGTTCCCATGACTCCGATAACGATACCCGATACTCCGCCACCGCCTCCCTTGCGCATGCATAGTATCGTTATCGGGGGTATCGGAACAATCTACTAAAACTCTCTAGTACCTTTTTTTGGAATCCTCAGTCTTCTCATTGCACCCACCCTCCTTGAAATTGTAATGCGTGTTCAAGTTTCAAACTGCATCACTATGCATACTTTTTTTTTTCAGCGGTGTAATAACTTGTTATTACAGAGTTGTAAAATAAAGTGATTTATGATGCAGCCCGTGTCTCAGAGCAAACATACCTTGCTCAGGCTGGATAAATTCTTCCAAAAATGTTGACTTTCTTTGAAACATAAATTATCTTTCCCTTCGTTGTTTTTGCTATCTTGTCTCAGAGCACAAAAGGGTGCCTGTCTCGATGTCTTCGTTTGCCGCTCGAACCTGCTATTTGCCGCCTCAGCGAGCCTTGTTTCGTTTGGCTCCCTATCCCGATTCGGATGTGACGATACCGGATACAGTCTGGCAGACAAGCTGCCCGACCTCTTAGAGCTCGGGAAAACTGCTGCTGGTAAATTGCCGGTACATGCCTGAGAAGCGCAACCCGAAAAGCTTGCACCCGCCAGCCTTTGACCACGCGAACGCCCTTGCCGAAGATATGAAAAACTTTTTTCAGGGAAAATGACCACCCGAATTGGCCATTACAAGCAATAACACACGACTAGCACAATGATCCATCCGCTCCACATGACGACATCTTAACAACATACAGCGACAGAAGAGAAATGAAGTACCGAATCTGCGCTAGCACTTTTGAAACGACGTCACTATGTGACCACGTAGATACGTCAACAGACTCGGGGTGGCACGCAGGCATAAGGAAAATTGTTTCGTGTGCTATGCAAGAGATGGTGCCGCTTCGCTTCATCTTCAACCTTCATCCTTCAACTGTTTTTCCTTCTTTCTATACCTCAGTACGCTGTTCAAATGACAACGGGTTCAAATGAGAAAGGGTCGAAACTCGAAAGGTTAAAACGCGAAGGACGTTTTGCGAGTGGGTTCAGACGAGAAGGGTTCAAATGAGAATGGGTTCAAATGAGACGGGTATAAATAAGAAAGGGTCTAAACGCCAAAGGTTAAAACGAGAAGGGCGTTTTGCGAATGGGTTCAAACGAGAAGGGTTCAAATAAGAATGGGTTGTTTCGAGATACACCCGTTGACCTACTCTGTTTGTAGGTACAGCAAGAATAAAACAGTGACACTATCAGGCGCCTTAGTATTTTTTTTTTTGTTATTTTTCGCAAGCTACGACAAGTGCTTCGCTGCAACGAACGCCGCAGGGCATAGCGCAGACCCAAAATTAAACCGAGACCTTAAAGGGATACTTCAACGAAATTCGAAATATTCCCGTCGTGTTTTAAAATAGGTTGAATACGATCCACAATATCCGTAAATGACAATCGCACGTTTGTATTTTGAGCCTGGTGGCTGTATTTTTCGTTATAAACGGCCCTCTGGCAAGCGCTCGGAGAAGGCCCAGCGGAGACCACGTGACATCCAACGTAATCGTGACGTAGGTCGTCTCAGGACGAGCAAAGCTACGGCGAGGCTGACTTTGAGAGGATGGCATAGTCGTTCCAGCCACCGAAGCGGCTGCTTTTGTACGAATTTTGAGTGACGGGTTAATATTCTATAACCTTGTAGGGGGACAATAGCGACTTCTGCGACACACAAAAGGCATTCTCGGGAAGAGGGGAGTTCCTTCTTCCCCTCTTCTCTCGTCGTGGCCGGAGGCGAGACAACCTCCGTCACTATCTGTCAAGGTTGCTAGACGGGCATTACAAGCGAGGCGTTAGCGACATCCACCAGGTGCTCTTTGCTAATCGTTTAATTCGTTTTAAAATTCGTTTTCGTGACTTTTTTAACAAGATATTGGTATGCTCGATGTGATGCTGCTTCTTTGAACACGTATAGACAAAAAATGAGCGCCGAAATTTTGTTGTAGTATCCCTTTAAAACAAAAAATGAAAGACGTTTAGAATTTCTTGTAATGCCAAAGTAGAGCGCAGCTTTTGAGGAGAAGAAGGGGAGGGTACGGAGAAGAAGGTATCCTCTCCTCCTCTTTCTCCCTCCTGCTCTTCTCCATCCTTCTCCTCTCTTCTTGCCTCCCTCCCCCCTCGTGATGTCACTCGTGACCCTAGTGACGTCTCTCATGACCATTGTCAAGGTCTTCACGAGTGACCTTCGTGACGTCATTCGTGACCCCAGGGACCCTCATGACGTCACACGTGACGTCACGTGTGACGTCATTACGGGAAACGTCCCATAATGCAACGCGCGGTTACGGCGACGGCGACGTCGCTAAGCCGGAAACGGGCGCCTAAGAGCTGCTCTCTAATATATAAACAAACTAGCCTTAAAAATTTCCCCTACCCTGGTGAAACGCAGATTCCACTACGATGCAACTAAAGACTACCCGAAAAGGGACGAAGAACCGCTAAGTATAGCAGCCAAAAAAGAATGCAGAGTAGAATGGAGGGGTGAAACAGAAATAGAGAACGAAATTGCGGGGATAGAGCGAGGGCGGGAGAAGCGAGGCACGTGTAGAGGTAGGAACAGGGGACGGTGGAAACGCGATGCCGTTTCAATCATTGTCGCAGTGTCCTGCACAGGTGGGTACACGGGATCCCGGACTGCACCATTTTTTCCCTCTCTCTCTCTCTCTATTTCTTTCTATTTATCTTTCTTCTTTGTTCGTTTGTTCTAACCTGTGACTGCCCTCACTGCAACCCTGGTAATTCCCTCTTTTCCCCATTACATCCAACTCAACGAAAGGATGCTTCCGAAGACCGGAAGCGAAAGCGACCCAACTAGACCAAAGCAGAACATTGCGCAAACACAGGCTGGAACGGCTAGACTGACCATCGGATAAATCAAATAAGTTCTTTTTTTTTTTATTTTCTTTTTCTTCTTCTTTTTTGACTTAAAACACGTTTTAATATAGCGCTACGAGAGAAATTAAAACTAAGTTGAACGTCATAAATATCTAATCAAGGACACGTTCATGTTCTTTTCTTTTTTTAGATGTGGAGATACTGATTTTATTTTGTACGGAAGCAAGAAAGGAAATACCTTTGATATTGTTATTTTACATGTAGCTAGAGGTAGCGCCAGTGCACGAGGAATGTGTCATCCAGTAGTTATTCAATAAAATGCGACGGTACAGCCCTACAACTAGCTATCAAAACGTCATTTTTTTACTCGTTTGTTGCATGCTTGTTGCAAGCTTTGTCACGGTACCTTTAAAAAACGTCAGCGTAAACTTTAGTCTGTGTAATTTACTTAAAAAGCACAAGAACGCTTTCCTGTGACAACGAATTCGATTCAAGCTCCATTCTACGCGATAAGCACTGGCACTCGGTACCGTAAAAAAAAAAAAAAAAAAAAAAAAAAAAGAAATTGAAATTGACGATTAAACAAGAATAGACAAATATCAAAGTAAAGAAATATCACACTGCATTCGGTACCCTCCGCCCCTCCCCACCCCGCAAAAAAAGAAAACAAAAAAAAAAAAGTTAAATTGGATGAGTAGATGTTTATTTCACGTGACTGTAGTCCGTCGTCACCTAAGTTGGCATATCTTTCAGGTGTAAAAAAGAAAACTTGACCAGTGGGCAGAAGCTCTAAGTTAGATACTCAATGAAAAAGTCGGCGAGATCGCCGACTTTCTCGCGGATTGTCCAACTTAGAGCCCCAGAACGACCCCTAACCCGAGATCTTTAAGGCGCACCTCACCGACACGAATGCACTCCCGCAGGCGGCCGACATCGACACCCACCGGGCGTGAAAACTAAAAATGAAAACCCCGGTTCTTTTCAAAACAAACCCCTTCCCACCCAAAACAAAAACCTACAAAAAAAAAAGACACACAGACAGTGCAAACATCAAAACCAACAGAAAAAAAAAAACAGAGGGGAGGGAGAGAGGAGAGGGAGAAAGAAAGAGAGAGAGAGAGAGACGAGGCGACCATAAAATTGAAGCCTCTACCCGATGAAGCTTCAGGCATCCGTGTCTGACCGTTCGCGGCGCCGGTGCGCCGGCCTTGCGTTGTTTATCGGCCGTGAGTCAGCGAGCCATCTATCGCCGGCCACCCGACCAATCCCGACACCAAACAAACTCTTCCCCCTCCCTCTAGACCCCCTTTTACTCCTTCCTATTGCTTCTTTTTGCACCCCCCATCCCACAGCCTACTCGCAAGTGCGACATCCCCGGAGCCGAAACGTCCATTACCGAATATAAATCGTTTTCCGGTGTCTAACGCTCCCGCCGTCTGGAAAAAAAAAATCCTTCAATTCATTTTCTGCCTCTATGTGTGTGTATATACAGAGGATCCGAAATTGCTCCCTCTTAGTTCTAGATAGTCTTAATAAACGAATAAAAATATATCTTAATACGAAATAATATTCTTAAATATAAAATGAGACGCACACCTCAATTGTGTTCAATTAACGGCAAGAAGAGGACAGCCAGTTTTCGAAGACATTTTGAAGAAAGAAGGATAGAAAGAGAGATTGAAAAAAAAAATTATTGGGGAGAAGATCTAACAGTCACGCCTCTAGCGGTACGCTCCAGATTGGGGGGGGGGGTCAAAAAACAAATTTTCTTGTTCGTTCTTGACATGAAACATCGAAGACGACGATTTGAAGGCCGCTCCTAATGCGACCCAAGCACTGGTCAAAGCGAAGCGCTTGTGCACAGGCTCTGCTAGGCGAGCTTTCATTTCATTGTTATGCTGTGTCAGTAAAAACCGGGCTGTGGGGACCAACTAGCTCAAATAAAGCGCCCCCTATAGTTCCATCTCCAGCCCAATAGCCACTCTTAGTACGAGTCGTCATGGAGACATTTTGGAAACGCGGCTATTTCAGTTATTGAGAGGTAAACAAGGATGGTGGTCTGATTACGACACTTATTCACTTAAACGTTTTCGATTAAATCTTTTTTCTTCTTATCGGGAGGTAATTAAATTCTATAGATTGGCCGTTATAACAAAATAAAAAAGGGCTTCGTACCAAACAATTCAGGCATTCAAGTGACTGCATAAGTCGATAATTTCATACTATAAACCATTTTTTTTTTTTTCTTGACGGTCACCGTGTTGAATTTTGAGGCAGCTGAGTTGGGGTAGAATAGCAAAACACATTATTTGCCGATTGGAAAGCTCGAGGCTTCAAGGCGTCCGTGCCTATAGTTCTATCTTTCTTGGGTGTCTATATACTTTTTATTGTAATTATTCCTAAACAAGTCACTTTTTTTTTCCGCCCAACCTACCTAAGTCCTATTTCAATAAGGCAACCGTCCCACAAAAACGGTCTATATACAAAGAGCAAGTACTTCAAAACTTGTCTTCAACGTATCGAAACGGCAGAAGGTGCAGGGCAATCAAATATCAACAACGCCAATGACACAAAAAGAAAAAAACATTACACCATCTACCCGAGGGGAACCATGGGGTGATGCGGAGCATCGCCCCATGGTTATGCGGAGCATCGCGGATCGTTATTAACGGTGTTATTAACGGTGTTAGTAACGTTGTTGCACTTCACGGTCCCGAACCTCAGGTTCTGCTGCTCGACGTTTACGAATCAACGCGGCTTCCCGTTCTCGAAGGTCGGGTTCCGCCGCTCGCTTCGTACGTTTACGTTGAACTTCACGGTCCCGAACCTCAGGTTCTGCTGCTCGACGTTCTCGAACCGCCGCTGCTTCACGTTGTCGTAGCTCAGCATCCGCCGCTCGACGTTGACGAATGGACGCCGCTTCTCGTTGCCGTAGTTCAGGGTCTGCCGCTCGCTTCAAGTGTTTGCGCTCAGCGTCGCGGGCCCTTCGCTGCGCAGCTTGGTCTTCGGTGGACGTAGCGTTGCTGTTAGTTTGTGGGGTGATGCTGACGCTTGCTTGCGCCAACCCACTAACTGACGGGACTGTTGCTTCCATCACACTTCATCGGAAGAACGGAGTGAAGTGGAGTCAACAGCGGGTGAACTGAACGCGCGCAGCGCGCTACCGGTGCTTATATTCACACTTGAGGGAGAGGTGACTAGAGGAGTAGAGTTGAGCATGCGCGCGCGGTGTGAGTAGAAGCGAACGCACGCGAAGTGCACGCAGCTGGTAGAGAGAGAGAGCGGAAAGAGTATCGCGCAGCTGTTGGAGAGAGGGGAGGAGGAGAGTTGCGCATGCGTAGTGTGAGTGCGGACTACGACGCCGCGGGACATAGACCCGAGCAAGAGATGCTCCGCATCTAAAAGCAGCCAAGCGCACCCTTTCATTGTTAGAAACGGGGTGAACAAAACGCTCCCGGGCGCATTTGCAGGGTAAACAAGCGCACGAGGTCCGCAATCAGCAGCCGAACTTGCACACCATATTGTCACTGACAGGTTAAAAACCACGGGGTGTGACCTATTAATATCTTAAGTGTTTATTTTAAAAAATTTGGAGAGTCGGGCAAAAGTAAAAGTAGCTCCAGGTGATTGACGCAGTTGCCCATCAAACAAACCCGCAACCCCTACAGTTCAGGAAAACGCTTCTCCGCAACAACCCTCTGACTGCGGTGAAGTCACTCTTTTCAAAGTAGGAGGTTGTCGTCGGTGACGACACAAAATGGAGCCGTATATCAACGTAGGCCGACTTCCCGGTGTAAGACATAAATACGACGAATTGGCACTTTAACGACCGCCATTACTGAAGACGCGAATGTGTTCGTCGGTTGCAAAAACTGGGGAGTCAAGCCGAATGGGGTCGGTGGAACGGTTGAACTTGATTTCTATACTTCGTTTAACACTAAACGAGAGCGAAGTTAAAGGTCACAAGACAAGGCAACACCGACACATACTAAAAAAAAAAAAAGCAAAGTTGTAGCACTGTTTCTTTACTTGATTGGTTTACCTAATGATAGCGCACACATAAAAGTAAAAATGCCGGGATGCTACGGTTTTGGCACTGTCAGATTGATGCCGACGACTCGTACAGTCGGGCGAACACTGACTTTGGGGGAAACGGAGTATAGAGCCTCCCAGTCTAGAAACTGCAGCATACTCAAACAGGTGACGCGATATGTCCCTTAGTGTTTCACCTATAAATCAAATTAGAGATTCAGCCCGATGCTGACATATTATTGTGTCCTTCCCCTTTCGCGGATGTCTTTCTTGCAACTTTAAAACTTATTCTAGTCTTTTTTTTTTACTTCAGCACCGGGCAGTTTGGCGAAAATAGTGTAGCTCGTTTAAATACATACTAATTATGATGACAGCAAAACTCGCAAAATATAAAACAAGCGCATGATCTTTTTTTTTTTTTATGTTGTGTTATGAAGCGAGAGCCGCGAATGGTGTCTTCGATTTTACAACCCCTCGGTACTTCTGTGTCTTAATTTTAAAAATCTCTGACAACCCTCCCCCCCCCCCCCCCCCCCAAAAAAAAAAAAGAAAACCTCCAACAACGCTTTCAATTTTTAAAAGGTTAAGCCGGCGTGCAAGATGCATAGAAGTAAATCATAATAATAATTAAAAAAAAAAAACTAAAATTCCTTTTGCATATTTCCCGCCTCCTATTCAAAACATATGTAAAGGGCGCTTCAAGAAACGATCCTGTTATAATATAGGCGACCAGTAAAATAAAAAGACACAAAACGCAAAAAAAAAATTGAAAATAACGCAAGCAAAACAAAAAAAAAACACTATTGAAACTCACACGAAAAGCCACCACGGCGGGTCCCTGCTTCCCTCGCCCATTTTTTTGTCCAAAGCCGGGCGTCGGCGCGAATCGCCTTCGTGACCAAGTCGCCAAGAAATCCCATTGGTTGAATCACATCACGTGGTATTTGTATCTTCGTCCGCCTTCACGCAGCCTCCGTCCCCTCCTGCGTCTGAAGTCCCGCCCCCCTTCCTTGCGACTGCGCAAAGCGAAGACGCTCGGGTATTTTTACAATTGTAAAAAAAAAATAAGATTTTTTTTTTTTACTCTTAAAATGCGTTCGACGCAGCCGCAGCCGACGCCGCCGGTTTCAACTCCGCCTGCCGGGAGCTCTGAAATTTTCGATCGGTTTCGAACGACCGCCTTTCCAACTCCGCCTCCATTTTTTTTTTCTCCGTTTTTTTAACTCTTTTTTGTGTCAAAAAAATTCGAGTTGAATTACTTTTCCTCGCCCGTAATAAATAGAAAATTTTTATGTTGTCTCGAGACATTAAATTTCTAATATTATAAACGGCTGGGGAGACTAATAAACTAGTTCCTTTTATATAACCTAGAAATTAAAAAAAAGTCTTAACTCCACCATAAACTATTGTTTATTCTTTTTAGATAAATTAGGTCAAGGCTGCCCAAAACTTGCGACCCTGCGACCCCCCCTTCCTTTTTCATGGAGCAACGAGCTTTTTTTATTTGAGCGCTTGAACAGTAATACCGGTCACTGGTAATACACGAAATTGACGCTGAAACTTTATTTGACAGCTAATATCGTCGGAGTGAATCTGCTAAAATAAAAACCATCACAGAAAAACGCATGCCTGGAGGAATGTTTGTTCTTAATGACTGAAGTGATCTTTGTATGTTAGATCACTGTTTCTTAAAACAAGAACGAAGTTTGGGCACCGCCATTAACAGTTCCAGCTCTATGTTGGGCTCCAACCTGTACTTTGTTTTCATATTCGCCACCACAAAAAAGCCAAGATCGTTGTTTTTTGTTTTTTTATAAGTTTTCTTTGCGACTTTTCACTGCATACGTTCACTGAAATCGCACCCTTTGGGGCCGCGATTTACAGTTTGGGAAACACTTGAACCAGGTTATTATTAATATATTTTTATTAAAACCTTTTGGTGACTTCTTATTGTAACATTACTTTAGGGCACTCGTTCGAGATCGGCGGGAACGTTTTTCAGTGGTTCCGCGTCCAACGCGCATCCTAGCTTCGCTAACACTTCGGCGGCTCGTAAGCTCCGAGAGCGCACGCGCAGCAGAAGCACGACGGAAAGCACGGAGATCGTGCTGGAGGCCGGGCATTTAAAAAGAAACGCCTTGCCACATTCATCGTGTCAGTGACTAATGGCTACGTGCGCGACCAATAGCGTCGTTGTAATCGGCCTTTCGTGATTGACCAAGCCCTTACTATGACGTATTTAGTAGGACTAATTCTTCTTTCATTGACGGAAATAAGAGCATCGTTCTAGTGCCGATTTCGACGGTATCGGTTTAAGAACGCGATGACTCCAAGCATCAACCGTGGTGTTGCTTTTTTTTTTTTTTTTACACACACTATCAAACTTGTTTTTCGTAACTGATAATGAGGGGTCAAGATCGTAGCTCATGCCGTGATGAGGAGGGAAATCCTGGCCGTGGACGTGACAAAAAGTAACCATAAGAGAGCGCCACCAAAACATCTTGGCGCTAATAGAGAGTTCTTGTAGGTTGTTCCTATAGCTCCGATACCGTTACCGTGTTCCGCCTTAACGGTAACGGTTTTAGTAAACCGTTACCGTGTTCCGCGTACCATGAGCCTTTGAAGCGTACTTTTAAGAGTGCGTCCTGAGTGGTATACTGTGAGCGCGGGGCGCGCGCTTAAAAGCATGCTTCAAAGGTTACAGTGGCGTGGTACGCGATTTGCTAGAAGGCTTCAATAACTTTTGTGGTGACGGTACGTACGGCCAAAAATGAGGCACGCGACACTAATCTAAACAAATATCCCCATTTTTTCATCAAAGAACGCCAGCAGCGTTGTTGTTGATGTTGTTTTTACGTTTATTTACATTTGACAGCGAAAATAAGTCGCCCTTCGTTCATCATCAATCATCCGTCCTGAAATGATTAACAAGCCTCGTGGTCGACCGCCTGACCTATCACCGCAATAATAAAAAAATGGTTGTTATTTATTTTATTTTTTTTTATTCTAGCGCTAATGCACCTGGGGTCTATTTAAAAGAAAATGATGGATCGACTCAAACAAAGAAGCAAGACGATAGATCCAAAAATGCCGGCGTGATGTATCGTTTATGGAATCAAACCATACGTGGATCGGCCTTTTAATTCGCGGACACGAACGTTGCCTGTCCCGTCATCTTCATAACTTTCTATCGTCATCATCGTCGTCATCATCATGTATAGGCGTGCGTTCTCGTTTCCTGCCGTTTTGCTTTGACGTACTGCGTGGCTGTTCTTTGCTTTTCTTCTTTTGTTTTTTGTGCGTAGTTCTCAAGTATGACTTATTTAATACCATAGCGCTGGTTTCGTAACCTAATGAAACCTCAGTTATGTTGAACCCGCAACTGAACTATTGCTGAGTTTCAACAGCACACTCAAGAGAACGTAGTTTTTCATCCACAAAACGACCAATGGAATGCCACGACGCACGCTGCAACGCAAAAACGCACACCGCATATGTGAACGGTCCCAAGTTGGCCAACAGCTTGACATCGCACCAAACGAGACACGGTTAAATGAATAAATGGTAGTGGCTATGCCCCTTGTATCGGATGGTATTGCCCACTGCCAACTGTCCATCATTGTTGCCAAACTTCTTCGAACGTCCTCAAAATTAAGTGCCGCAAATCACGATACCCTCCCGAAAACACGTACGTCCACATAGAAAACAAAATACGTGCGGGTACACAATACAACGCCGATGTCGCTCTAAGCGAAAACCCTTCCATTCTGCCGCCCACTAAAGTGCTCGCACTACAGACCAGAAGAAACGGTGTCAGGGAATCACTAGCGACGACGACATGAGTGTTGTACTACCACTCCTCCCTTCCACGTGCTCTCTCTCTCTCTCCTTTTTTTTTTTCTTCGGTTCCTATCCTCTTTTTACGCGATAAACATCCAACTGGAAACAGTGCCTGGTGTAGCGGACGGAACGACGCATGCAAACACGTCTCGGCGTGGAGACGCAAAGGCGAAAGAAGGAACAGGGCCCTTCGCGCTCGTAGCCTGGCGCTCCTGTTTGCCGAGGGCTTTAGCATGCACGCCAAACATTGGCGATATCGCCGCCTCCCCCCCTTCAAGTGGGCCGCGGGAGAGCGAAACAGAGGATCTCTGTATAACGGACACATCGCAGAAATGCTGTTCTCGGTGATGGTACATGCACCTCGAAGGAAATAGAGGGGGGGAGGGGGGGGGGGGAGGGGGAGGCTAGTTCTTTTTTGTGTGTGCCTACATTTTTCTTATACGTGTTCAGCGTGAAAATCGATTGTGGGAGAGATTAGATTATTTCGTGATGTCGCGTTAGCTGTATATGACGCTGAAATTAGTTTTCACTCCGTAATAGAAACCCGGAGACACGAAGAACAATCCTTTTTTTTTTTCAGCTTACCTGCCTACTTGGAGAGATCCCTGGTTCACTACCAGGACCAGACGGATTTTTTCGGTCGCGCACCAGTAACCTGGCTGTGTATGGAGATTTCTGTTTGTCCTTTTGTCCCGCTGGTTCCCCTGCTCCAGGGATTATTATCATCCAACTCGTCTGCACCATTGCATTAATTGCATTATCATCATTTCGCATTTCGTAGTTCTAACTGTTTTATTGGGAAGATAGTTTTTCGTCACGATGATGCTAAAAAGAAATCCACGATGTTTTCGTTTGTTTGTGGAGAATTTTACTGTCACAAGCAATATGAGAACGTCGACGAGAAGTTTCCTTTGTCCCATCTCCAGAGCGAACTTTCTACCTTCTAGAATGCTTCGAAGTCTCACAAATCTTGAAGCACGACGGAACGCAAAGAGCGCCTGCTGAGGTATCGAGCGTCCGAAAGAGACAACCTGTCGTTCTTATACCGTCACTGACAATAAACGAGAACATTTTTTTTTTTTAGAAAATAATAATGTGAAAGAAATAATAACCCCAAACAAAGTCTTCGCATATTGATTAAGACAACGGAAAGGCTGCGGTCGTGACGTAAATTGATCTCACGAACCTGTATCACTACGGTCGTGTTCCATTAATTGACTCCGCGTCACTCTAGAATAAAAGTTTTGTACCTCGGCGCTCGAAAGCCTTCCCGCGTCCAGCCGTTGCTCTATTTGCCTCGTCACGTGACATGACCCGCCGGAGGGACTCGAATTCGAGTAAAATTTAGATCGCAACATGCGACGATCTTTTGCATAGTAGCCCCTGTTTCATAAATCGGATAATTCCGACCCTCCTTCGGCCATCTTACCACACAGCGTCTTCAACCAGCTCGCTGCGTTGGAAAAGTTGACCGCTCAACAAAAGCGTCGCGCCGCAGGTAAGTAGCACCGGCGAAACTTACAGGCATGCACAACACATTCGATGAATTTTTTTATTAATATTATTGTCAAGTGCGAGATTTTTTTCAAAGGCTTGAACGCCGCTCAAGAGTCGACGCCTCGGATGGGGTTCGTAATTTTGGGAGGAATTTACTTAAATGTTGTACGCACCAAATTTAATCCTGAAGCTTTCGGTGTCCTGCACGCGCAATTGATTGTGTTGCAAGTAGATTATATCTTCGGCATTGCGTCTCATGGTTTCGTAAGCGGCGAGACACATGAACGACAAAGGCGACCAACGCATCGTACAGCGCGTCTAGAAATTCGATATTGTCGGCACGCAAACTTCCCCCGGGGAATTTCAGATGTCATGATCCGAAATAAAAAAAAAAAATTTCTTGCCGACTCCAAGCTCACTCTAAAAAAAAAGTCTGTGCGTCTACTTTCACGCACAACACTCGGAGAGCAAATCAGCGCAACTTACGGAGGCAGCTCGGCGAATGACGATGCCGAAACATATGTTTAGACCAAAAAACGCAGTCTGAGTTGTGACATTAAGCAATGCAAAACGTCACGCTTGCATTGCTTAATGTCACAACTCAGTCTGCGTTTTTTGGTCAAAACAGATGTTTTGGCATTGTCATTCGCTGAGCTGCCTCCGTAAGTTGCGCTGATTGGCTCTCCGAGTGTTGTGCGTGAAAGTAGACGCACAGACGTCTTTTAGAGTGTTGGACAATCGGAGAGAAAGGTCTGCAATATCACAGACCGCCGCGATTGGCCAGAGGGGCACTGGCCAATCGCGGCGGTCGGCGACATCGCCGACTTTCTCGCCGAGTGTCCAACTTAGAGCTCCCGGGGCTCTAAGTTGGAAACGGTTAAACACAGGCTCTATGCTTCACACGGGCCGGAAATGTAAAGTCTGGGGCTCCAAGTTCCGGCGCGTCGTATGAGACGTCGGTCACCATATTTACGTACGACGGGTGGTACGACGCGTCGAAAACATGGCCAGATTACGGCCATCTCCGAGAAAAGTGACGACCAACTTCCATTCAACAAATATACTCGTGTAGCCAGGACTGGGTACAAACTTCGGCACCAATATTTATTGTCTAAACGAAACGAATATATTTTAATTTCGGTGTTCTTTTGAAAACCAATCGCTAAGTCGGTCAAAACAAACATCAAACCAGAAAGAAAACTCGTGCATATTGTACTTTAATTAAAATTAAAAAAATAATTATAAGATTTTTTTTTTTCATTTTCACAAATTCTTCGGGATTGATTTGTTCCTAAACACAGGTTGAAATCCTTGGGGTGATTGGTGACCGAGTATATTAATGCATGAAGCACACCGCAGCTCAGATTTGAATCCAGGATCCCTGGGAGATCCTGGGCTCAATTCCTACCTGTTTCGATCTGGATGAGCATCGTGCCGACGTGCTGTCATGTATTACTATACTGCGTGGTGCACGGTAAAGACCCCAGGCTAGCGGTTGAACTGGACTGGCCAAATTGCTCATCTACAGTGGGTAAGAATGTCGCCATGTTTTGACGAACTCCTGCTGTCTAAACGACTAGTCTGTTTTCTTTTTTTTTCTAGGTTCAAACCTTCCAAGGATCAGTTATCCCAATGCTTATAAACAATTAGTAATATCTCCTGACTTTTTAGACAAATTACCGAAGTATCGCAAAACGGGGTGCAAATAAATAATTTTTTTAATAAAAGAAGTCCGAGTTTTTTTGTTATTTATTTAATTTAGATTTATTTAATTTAACTAAGATTAATTTGATTTAAATTACCGTAGCTTGAAAAGAGAAAAGTAGTTTTCATCACTATATATTTTTTTCTAATCCCGACAGATTGATTGATTAGCCCGTTCGATCACTGAAAACAATACAGAAGCAAGGATTACTATACATTTAAACTTTTCAAACACAGGTTTAAATAACAAATCTTATTGATGTAAACTTGCCATACTAGAACAAAAACAGCTTGATTTTATGGCTGTATTTGCTTCTTTTTTTTCGCTTTGATTTTCTTGCAATGGGACATTACGCTTATTGTTTTGGTCTCTTTATTTCGCGTTTTGATTCGCTTGCAGTGGGTTATTACATAATTGACAAATGGTGAAGGACGCAGAAAGCTCAGCGCTATATTAGTTCGTGTTTAATCTGCACTAAATATTTTGTTCAATTTTTTTAAATATATTTACAAAACAAGCGCACGTTGGAAGCATCGTTTGAAAGATAGACAAACAGTAAATAAAGAAAAGTATTTTAGGGATTATATCTGCGGGAAAGCTTTCGTTAAAATTATCATAGCAAAATTGGTGTGATTTAATTCACGATTAATATCCTGATTTAAATACCGATTTAAATCATTTTGATTTTTATTCTCCACCCTGCCGTAAACCAGGAAAAATTATATTTAGATATTTATTACATGGCAATCTCTGATCGGCGGAAAGACCGGCAATGGTTTTTCCATAACTCTTCCAATTGCAATGTGATTGGATAAACGAGTAGGCCACCAGCAGCGAAACGTTGCAGTGTAAAATACCAAAGTAGGTAAACCACGGTCATGAGATATGAAGAACAAAGCAAGAACAAGGTAATTGCAACGAACATATAGACGTTCTTGCTTAGACAGCGTAAAGTTGGTCAGCCTTCAAGGTATGGCGGGCGAAACTGCAGTGGTTACCTCTGTAGATAAAAAAAATATATATATATTTGCCAGTGCAGTGCGACTGTTAGCCTCGGATATTTAACGTGTATTCCGCAGAAGTGACACACGATCACAAGCCGGTACAATATTCAATCAGACTGAAACGGGCAGGGATGGGCAATGAACCTAAGTGTTAATGAAGCAACAGTGTCATGCGGGGTGACAAAACGACAGTACCACTCAATGCGAATTAAAAGCGGGACGAAACAAAATCAATCCCACATGGTGGTGCCGCCATCTATCGAAAGAACAGTAAAGTGAACCTTAATAATCTAGGTTTCATCTTTGGTGATCCAGTAAAAGCTTCACGAACGCAAGGAGAAAAAAGACATAAGAAAGCGAATCGAGCAAACTAGACATAACGTTATCATCATAAAACACGGCCGAGTTCCTAATAACCGCGCAATCCCAGGCGAGAGCGCAATCTGGTGTCATTACGGGAAAGCGAACAAGACGAGAACGGCGTCTAGGGTCAACAGATGGCGCCGCCGTTCATCTAGACACATGGTGTTCGTATCAAAGGTGAATTGATTTTAAATCAATACTTATAGGCAGTCTGAGATTAGTGTGCCTTGTAAAGTGACCACTTGTGACTCCGCTGTGAGGGAGCTATTTGCTCAGTGCACTGCTAACGCGCATTTTCTAGGATGTTCACAACTAAAATCCCTCACAGGATAAAAACGGCAGGGAGGTGCTTCGGTTGTCCCGCCTCTTGTTCAAACTTTTTGCTTTCGATCATGCTTCAGCGTCTCGTGAGCTCCAAGCGTGAACGCGCAGCCAGAGCACTGTGAAAGGTAACGAGCTCGTGCTGGTGGCCGGGCATCCAAAAGAGACGTACTGCAATTCTTACCCTCTACGTGACTAGACAACATTTTACATCCTTATCGGTTTATTTTATTATATGTCATTTTAATTTTTGTGCGTTTGTTTACGCCATTCAATAGAAGTTCATAGAATATTTTCTAATGCCTTGTGGCCATTTTATTGGCCAAAGTTGATTCATAGGATTGCTTTGGTGAGGGCTGGACACTATTAACCAAATCAGTTTACACTCTAAGAGAGGCACGCATCGTTTTATTTTACTCTACAACACGGTAGTTTGGTGATACTATAGTTAAGCTTTGTCCTCACATTCGGGACTAAAGTAGCCTGCTGAAAACCTCAGACTCTCCGTCTGTGTTTCGCTAACCAACATACCCGTATTAGGTGAGACTTCATCGAGACTTATGGAGCTGCCGGGTTGAAGCATCCCAAAGTTCCATTGAGGGGCTTGTTTCTAAGCCTCTTAGTGAGACGTCATTTTAGGGTTTCAAATTGTAGCGATCTTACCGTGCTGCCAATGGTTCGCTTTCTAACTGAGGTGTCAGACGTCCTATTTCACCTAGAAATAGTCACCACACGCTTTAATCTTTTTTCCCGCCGACAACTTTAAAAAAAAAACAAAAAAAAAAAAAAAACGCTGAAGAGGTTGCTTTTCCGCATACCTATCTTTTTAGAGGAAAAGCACACCTACAATTCTGAAGGGGCTCGAGGCGACTATTTCGCCATCAGACAAGACAGATTCTGCCAAATGTCCAGAACTATTCAGTTGGTTCATTTGATTCAATCGCTCGAGATACCAATAGGTAACACCATAAAAGCCATTTAAAACTTTAAAAATTGAGCAATAATTTATTCAGCTATTTGGAGGACATGGGGTCAAAACAAGATGTAAGCGAAATAAAATTGACCAGCAAAGCTAAAAGATTGTATCGCTTATCGTGTAGCTGCATAAACAATAGTAGACGGTGCGTGCTTATTTGCCATTACAAAATGATATGAGGTGTTAACAAAAGTTGTTATTCTGTTTTTATTCTGGTACAACGAGGCACACAAACACAGCAGCGTGGTCTGCATTATTAGCGTCTGACGTCAATTTGAGGCAAGACATGGCCAAATTATAAAAGCAGTTTTTACGACTCACTCTTAAATTGTAGTAATTATGTATCATAAATTTTTAAACACGCTCAGAAATCACAAGGTCGGTCGCTTGGTGGGAACTTTCGAAACACAAGTTCGCGTTCTTATAGGGCTCAATCTTAAGGTGAAAAATCTAAGATTATACAATCCGAAAGAATTTTATCGTCAGAAACTAAAACGAAACACGCAACTAAAAAAAAAAGCGGCTCCTATGTCCCGATGGGCACACCTCAAAACCATCGGTGTTAACACGTTTCAATAGATGGCGGTAGCTTAGACCCACGCAGAAGTGTTCCTCACCACCGCCAGGGCGCTCACCGTTCATCCAAATCACGCTAGTTCCCAGCCCATCCACCAGATGCCGCCACTCGTTCCATCGCGCACCAGAAGACCAGCACTTCCCTCATCGTAGCTCATTTTCCATATTTTTATTCGCTTCGGTCCTTCCCATCCCCTCCCTCTCTTTGGGTTTTCAAAATCGATCAGACCGCGCTTTCACGGCCGGCTCACGAGATAGAAAGAAGCGGGGTACGAAAGGCAAGAAACGAGAGAAAGAGTGACAGAAAGAATGAAAAGAAAGAGACCTCCTCTCCCGTTGTTCCAGCACGCAACGCCGCTCCCATCTCCGAGCTCCGAGACGCGAGAGCAGCCGCAGCCTTCACCGGCTCCCAGACTCCAACCCCCGATTCGACCAGCGCGAGCTCCTTCCTTTCTTTCCTTTTTATCGTTTCTTAAAAAAATTTTTCCAATACAATTTGACGTGCCGTAAACTAAATTTGAAACTCCCAAGACACCCTCGAGAAACACCGAACATGGGAAATCCAAGAAACTTCCAAGATGCATCTACGGATCGCGTTTGAAGCGATATCGACGGAGACTCCGACATCGGTTCGGCGGCAACGCTGACAACGAACGAAGCAGGGAGTGGCTGTGCGAACGGCAAGTGGATCGGAAGCTATCTTGGAAAAGAAAGCAACAGGCGAAAGGAAAAAAAATAACAACAACAACACGCGAGCGGAACTCTCTTGTTTTTTTGCTCTGTTTGCTCGTTTCCGCGAATCCGGGAAACCCTTTCCCTCAGGCGGGAACATAGGGAGGATGCGTTCATCGATGACGGGACACAGAGACACACGAATGTCGGCGTCGCTCCGGTCGCCGCAGCTTCGCCTTCAGCACGGATGAAGCTCTTCAGCTAGGTGAGTTCCGACTTTGATAAGCATTGAATTTACTGTCATTTGAAAGGTTTAATACTAAACTAAAATACAAAAAATATAACTGCTGACGGGATGAGAATGACAAGGCGGGGTTCTTCCCTACCTTCGACAACGCTTGGGAGTGTCGTGAGCCTTGAGGGTGCAAGCGCAGTCAAAGCACGGTGGAAGGCAACTAGCGCGTTCTGCAGGATGGGCTCACAGTAACTGTAGCAAGTCTCAACGTTTACTGTTTGTCGTTAAACAGAAGGTTGGGGAGAACACAATGTTTAGACATGTTTGACGAGATATAAATCATCCTCCAATGACAGACCAGAACATCTTGTCGCCCCGAGACTTTCTAGATCTTTCTGTCCCACACTGTATGCATGACTGCAAAGCATTGGTTTGCCTCTTTGTGCGAGTGTTCGGTGGAGGTACTGAAAGGTAATTTTATTGTACTTACAGTGACTTGGGTTTCCGATGTAAATAGTAATGTGATTACAGTTACAATTAACTTGCAGTGAGTGACTGGATTACATTGCATGCAGAGCCAACAATACAGACACGCTTATCACCGGTTATGATCAGTTCTTTGTCATAATTAGGGTGACACAATAATAAAGCGAGCCAAATTAGCCGATGTCGGAAAAACGTTAGTGTTTATGCAGTGATGATTTAAAATGCCGTGTCTAAGTCGATACAAACTTTCTGTATTTGTTCTCGTATCCCGACAATGATTATCCCGCTTTTCGTAGTATCAATTTTAAATGAAGCCACTACTGGTATTTCGAAACCTTTTTATACTAAGTTTAGGTTACCAAAGATTATTTAGGCAGCATTGATGGTTCTTACGTTACATGTTACAGTCATTTAGAGTCACAGTGGAGAACGAAAATCAAAAGAATTTAAATCGTGATTCAAATCACGATTTAAATATTACCTTAAATCAGTCCAGTTTTACTATGATGATTTAAATCAAAACTTTCCCGCAAAAAAATAATTCCGGAATATGTTTTTTGTCATTTGGCTATTATTTTATGCTTTTCCGTGCATCTCTTTTATATTTAAGTCAAATATTTATCGAGCGAGAAAGATTTTTATCAGACTGAACTCAAGCAAAAAGCGGTTCTCTTCTGAGCCATTCAAAACGTCGAGCTTTCTTTCTACCTCCACTGTGTCCGTCAGTTAAGCAACGTCCAACTGCAAGCAAATCCGATGGCGAAATAGAAATCCACTAACATAAAGCGAAAGTGTGCTGGCTGCTGCTTACGAAACATCACAAACTAGGCCCCGTTATTTTAATTCTCCGTGTTTTGGGGTTTAAAAGTGGAAGCAAATAAAGCTTTTCTTTTTTTCATCTAACCTAAAAATGACGCAATTTTGCTCTAATGGCGGGGTTTACATCAATGTATTGGTGTTAATCAAAATGTACTTTTAATTTACACTAATTCTTTCTTCCGCATTGTGATCACTATCAGCGATCAGACAGATCGAACAGGTCGGTCAATCAATCTGACATGTTTAAAAATGCATTATAGTAATAAAGATTTACTACACTCTAAATAAAATGCCGATTTTTTTTTTTTTTTTTTTTTTTTTTGGCACAACTATTATTTGGTTACATGCGGCCGTGTCGGGGCCCGTTTACCCCGGAATAAAAAGGCCGGAAAAAAAAAAAAAATAAATAATGCGCATTTCCAGATTTCTTTTTTTTTACACAAATTTGCTTAGAACCCTGGGACGTCCTTGCTCGCGTCCTAGAGGGTGAAGAGACCTCCTTTTTCAACCTCAAGAACGCAAGCGAAGACGGCCTGAGTCGTCGCTTCTTCTCCATCAAAAAAAAAAAAAAATACTAGAAAAACGCAGAATATTTTTTATCCGACTTTTTTTATTCTGAGGAAGAAAGGCGCCAATACCGCCACTTGTAGCCGGAAAAAAGTTGATCCAAAATAGACGGCTTTTTACTTAGCGTGTATTATCTTGCGACAATTACTTAAATCAAATGAATCTGTTTTAAGTCTACTAAATATGATTCAAATCAAATATATCTTATTTATATGAGTTAAAAAAATCATGATATTTTTGTATCCTTTTAGAGCATTAATACAGCTTCTTCACCTTCGATGAGGAAAGGATACCTTGGTTGCGGAATGCAATTTTCTTTAATGCAGCAAGTTTTTGTCAAGGGTTTATGCTTCAAATATTTGTGTGTAATCAGCGCGTTCTACTAAAAATGCACTGCATGCTTAAAAAAGGCCTCCAGCCAAAATGTATATATTTTAGAAAATGTGTTGGTGTCCAAAACAGTTCATATTGTTTTCTAGAGTACAAATTATACAATTTTAAATAAGATTAGAGTTGATAAGCTTTATCCTAATCTCCTTCGTGACGACGGAGCTGTCTGTTTTTAAATGAGTCTAGCTAAAAGTTCTTATAAATTACACCACACCCCTTCTCGATAGATTTAAAAACTACTGCCAGATTGGTGTAAAATACAACGTAAAACTCTCAGCACTCGAAAAACAAAAACTGCCCCCCCAGGCAAACATTTATGATTTTCAAAATTCGCGTTTTATCAACCCAGCATTTTGACATCTTCTAGCTAGAAGCGTCGTGTTATTTTTGGATAGAGATTTCCTATGCGTTTTACGTTCAATAAAATTTTGCATGTTTTTTTTTTTATTGTTCCTTTTTACATGTCCGACAGCTGCAAACCACGTCCGCTAGAAACAACGTCCGACCCCCAAATTTCATCGCAGTGGGATCGGCAAACAGACAGGATTGACTGCTGCTGCCGCCTGTGAGTACGAAAAAACAATACAGTATATACAACTCTTTGTTTTCCTTATATCGAAAAAAAAAAAACTTTTAGCTTTTCCACTTTGGAGAAGAAGGAAGACCAGCGAAGCTGTACTATGGTGGGAATGAAGTAATGGCCGGCCGCAAGTCGGCAAGCCAGAGTGGAAAGGCTCGAGAAAGGTTGCGCCACCTATGAGCGACGACGGCTAGCGGACAACCGGCAAACACAACACTTTGGACAGCTACCGCCATCTATGAGCGGCGGCGGCAACCAGAGTTTTGTGTCGACATTTCTTTGCGGGGTACACGATCCTGGGGAAGCTAGCCCTTAACAGCTCCGCTGGAAAAATGACCAGGCTTAGATATTACGTCAAATGCAATGAGGATACGCTAGCACTTTATGGGAATTTCAAGGAGCAGAACCTGCTATCGGAATGACAAACGCGACACATGGCGAATGTGTTGTGAATATATGAGAGATTTACCTTCTTCTTCGCCCGTGCACCTCTTCTATAGGGGCACTGCATCGTAAAATGCCACACAGCTCGGAGAACCTGGAGCGAAAGCTCGCGCTGCAGAACCCAGGGGTTCTGGGTTCGATCCCCATCCCTGCCCGTTTCGGTCTGGATGAGCATCGTACCGGCGTTCAATCCCGTACCGCTAGAGAGTAGACAGTTTTAGGGGACCGTTTTTGCAGATTCGGTACGGCACGGTGGGCCCACCGGTACGACCTGCGCATGCGCTACAACAGAAGGCTCACACATGCGCGGTTCGTACCGGAGGACCCATCGTACCGTATACGATGTGAAAAAACGGTTCCCTAAAACTGCTTATAGTTTTAGTAGATCGTTCCGATACCTCCGATAACGACGCCCTATCACAATATGACGCATGCGCAAAGGTGGCGGCGGAGTATCGGGTATCGTTATCGGAGTCAACGGAACGATCTACTAAAACTCTTTGTCACAGCGCGGGCCGCGTTAAAGATCCCAGGCTAGCAGTCCTATTTCCCCGAATATAATTCTCATCTACAGTGGGCAACAATGTCGCCACACTTTGGCATACTGAACACCTGTTGTCTAAAGGGAATAGCTTTTTGTCCCTGAAATTCAGTTCTCGCACTTATCCCTGGCAGAAGTAAACGTTAACCGGGTTTATATTGAAAAAAGAAATTCCGAGGACACTTAAGCACTTCTTATGAGTTGTGAATGCGAAAGCATGAATGTCGTTCTTCCGCTCCCTTAGTTCGTCTGCAGTGTACCGGCGTGGATGGCCACGTTTCGCTTCTGCCAAAGCTGCGGCCGCCGACGATATAGATGCCTCAGGCGCCGCCATGTTCCTCGGCGCCGAGAAGAGCAGAAGCGGCCGCAGGCTGCCACCCCACTCCGGCAACGCCTGACACGTGAAACGGCCGCTAATGGCTATCTAGGAGCTGTTTTGCACAGCCAATGGGAGAATGGGCTTTTCTTTCGCGCTTTCCTTTTCTTTTTTTTTTTTTTTTTGGGGGGGGGGGGGGGGGGATACAGACGCTGCCGGCTCCACTCCATGGGATAGTTAATGCTTTCGCATCAAAATACGTGCAGCGATTGCCACCGGGCATGCGGCAATCCTCTCTGTCACCTGTTATCTGTCCAGGGCGTCGTGACGCCATTGACATCATCCCCGACGCAGCCTAGTGGCGAGCAAGGCTCACCTGACCCCGCTGATGACGTCACTTATGCCAGTGTTTCTCTCCACTCTCGCGTTTCCTTACCCTCGGCGCACCGTAAAGGGTGGGTCTACGTCAAAATTTCAAGTGCCTATTATGACGCTCCAACTAATATGATTGAAATAAAACTTACCACACATAATTTTTAATTTTTAAGGCGTCTACATTACAACGTTTAATGTTCCTTTGAATGCAATCAATTCTTCACCTTCCAAGCGACTAACGATTAATTATATTTATTAAATGCTGCCGCGCATACAATCTCACCGTGAAATCCACTCCGCTCCTACTATATTATTCTACTAATACGCGGTTCCTACCTCACTACGCAGGAGGAGGGGAAAGGGGGGAGAGCATTAGCGCACCGCTTACCTCTTCACACCCTACTACCAGCTGCGCTACGCCAATGGTCGCGCGCACTATGACGTCACACCGACGACTACGCTCTGTTGCTGACACTATTTCCAATGGCCTTGATGCGATGTGCCCAACACCAACACGAGCAAGCAGGGTACAGTGCGGGGTTCCCGCATTAAACGAATAATCGATAAAAACCTGCAAAGCACACAAAAAAAAAATGTCCGCCACAAGTATTTTGTTTACGTAAAAACTAACATGAACCCATGTTCATGCATAATCATCATGGCCGCCGTGAAGACCGGAAAACTGAAATAAAAACGACGGAGTCGAATGATGACTCCAAGTCTAGGAGTAGGAGAGCAAGTCTAATTATGTCCGAAGTTTCCGGTCCAGTTACCTAAACTGTATCGCTGCCTATTCTAGTTGCGATTGAAAATATGTTTATACAATGTAGAACCAAAATGAAACACAGCTTAAAAATTGTATCACGGCACATAAACTTTCTTCTTTTTTTTCGCAGAGCGGGGTTGATTTTTTTTTCTTCAGACGTTCTAGGTTGTTGTTGTTTTTTGTGTTTTTTACCAGATATGGCAAGTCAGAACAATAGGTACTATCGCGGACAATGTGAGTTGGGAAAGCCCTTCAAGCTTCTTTGACGTACCTGCAGGTTTATGAGATAGCTGCAGTTCCAACTAGAAATGGAATACGTTGTTGGTCGAGGTCCTGTACTTTAATCTATTTGAAAAAATTGAGAGATAATAAAGCCGAACCGCAGACGCGGAAAAAGGCCAGATCGAATGTCTTAGCTCATACAGTCCGCAAAAATGCGTTCTGTGCACGTAAAAAAGAGGAGCGTTTCATGCCTTATAAATACAAAAATCCAGCTTTTTTTTGTTCGGTTTTTATCAGATGTCTTTTTTTTTTTTTCGTAGTCTCGTAGCGTACGAAAATCCGGAACTATCCTGGTTAAAAAAAGAAAAGAAGGCTTTTTTTTTTTACTTTTTTGGGAAGAAATCCTTGTTTCTGTTTTCGAGATTCCGGACATTTTGATCCCCCGGGCAACCATTCATCGCGAGAAACAGCTGAAAATAAGCATCCGCTACAACAAACAGAAAAACCAGCAACAGCGAAGAACTCAGTTCAATACTCGGCTGGATTAAAGGTACATCGATCGGTGCCTTTCACAGGCTTCCGGTGTCCCACAGCCGCTGCATATTCTAAACCGTCCTGTCATCAGAACTATAATTTGGTGGCTCTTCCGACGTCCGGCAAACGTTGTCATCCATAAAGGACGTGAGAGCAAGACAGGTGGTGGTCAAAACGGTTGGGGCGTTATTTCCCGGCATCGTCCTTTCTTCTCTTTCGTGGTGCAGGCGCTTTTCGTTGTTTTCTCGAGTTCCCCCAACTCTTCTTTCTATTGGCGACGAGCTCGACTAAAAGTGTCGCTGTTGTCAGGCTTCTACGATTGGTCAAACGCTCACTTTGACGTCCTGAGTATTATAAATTCTACGCTCATTAATCGAAATATAAAAGGAATGTCAGGTTGTCAATTTTTTTTTGACCGTGTTTTTCTAAGCATTATACGCACGAGGGAAGGAATCTACTGAGGGATGTGCGTAACGTCGAAAGCGGGCGCAATTCCCGCCTCACCCTCTTCGTTCACACCGAGGAGGTGCCAGGAAAGGGGGGGGGGGGGGGGGGGGGGGGGGGGAGTATGTTATCGTTTCAAGTTCAATTTAGCTCTTTTTACCATTGACACCACCTCACACGACGAAGTGACTAACCTCTGCACTTGTCATCCAAGCGGTAAACGACAAATATATAATTCAAATCTCTTCCGCCACCAAACCGGGATTGTTTGTACCACGCGAGAATTCCTCCGTCTCTACGCCGCGGAGCCGACGTCACAGCTTCGCATCGCAAGAACTTGACGTTTTCTTCGCGTGATGTACGTGTTAGGGAGAAATCGCACGTGAAAACCGCTTAAAGGACGGGACGACTACAGGATTCCACCGTGAATGTTTACGCACAGCATTGAAACTGCCGCTGGTAATCCACAATCTTGGTCGTGACTTCACAGGCAGGAACCATAGGGGGTACCAATGTAACGTTGGGTTTATTTTTCCTGGCGGCCATAGCGGAGGGTGTAGCCTCGTCGTTTCTGCTACATCAACGTACCCTACGTCGACGCTGCCCCTTTTTGCGCCCCCATCCCCCACCCCTCCAGTAGCCGCCATTGCGAGATACGGACGTGTTCGCCCTCTGTGGACGCACTCCCTCGCCTCCCCAACTGCCGCCGCCCGGGTTCTTTCTTCGTGTGCTCTCCGCACCTATACAGAACACCTCGCGAACGTCCCTTCGGTGCGAGCCAGACATACTATAACTAGGCTACGCAAGCCTTTTTTTTTTTTTTTTCTTTTCTTCATTCGATCAGACCACGCAAGGCACTTTTGCATGGCGAATAAGAAGACGATACGGACGGGGCCCGATAACGCTATCGCGTTCCACTCTTAAGAGCAAAACTTTAGCGTCCTCCAAGTTTTTTTTCCTGATGTTAGAGTTTTGAGTTTTAACGGCACGAATGGCGGTCACAGCCACCGTTATTCAGTTTTCTCAGTTGTGGAAGTTCTGCGGAGGGGGATAACCACCTCTCAGTCCCTTCAGTTCGCCTCCCGTCGTTTGAAGCGCCATCGAGATTTTCGCTTTAAATCTGTGTGTTCCATGGAGTACGGTGAAACGCCATGTAGACGCTGTGCTTCGAGATATCCGTATTGCATAGAATGCACTGCAGTTACCATAGTGGCCGCCCCCCAAAACGGTGGGCGTGGAACGACGAATGTCGAGCCGTGGGGGAGAGGTGGGTTGCGCTCGTGTAAGCGGCATCTATGGGCGGTTCCGTAACTGAGCTACGCTCTAAAAAAAGTCGTGCGTCTACTTCCCCGCACAACACTCGGAGAGCCAATCAGCGCAACTTACGGAGGCAGCTCAGCGAATGAAAATGCCGAAACATTTGTTTAGACCAAAAAACGCAGACTGAGTTGTGACATTAAGCAATGCAAGCGTGACGTTTTGCATTGCCTAATGTCACAACTCAGACTCCATTTTTTTTTTGTATAAACATATGTTTCGGCATCGTCATTCGCTGAGCTGCCTCCGTAAGTTGCGCTGATTGGCTCCCCGAGTGTTGTGCGTGAAAGTAGACGCAAAGACTTTTTTTAGAATGTAGTCTATAGTAACACTGACTAAAGTGTAAAACATTTTGCTAAAACGTTCATGAAACATTGTGGAGTGTAAATGTTAAGCACTTTGCGCAGGCATAGTGACACAAGTTTAACGTCGCCAAGCCAGGGTTTGTTCGGTGTACAATGTAATTTTAAGGTTTCTTCGCAAACCAATTGCTGATGTAGGCACGAGGACCACGAATGTTGACGTTGTCAAGGCGATTAGAAGGAGACGACAACCGAATGAGGCTCATATATTAATCACGATCACTGTGTGAGCATTCAGTAAACTCCGTTGCTATCAGTGCCTCGGTCGGTATTCGGATCGAGGCTTTTCTCCAATAGATACCATTCATGGGCTCTGAGGTTTCCGCTGTGCGGAGGCCATGCACGATTGCGAGCAGGGCACCCGTCCGCCGCTCTGTCTATCGCATGAGCAAACATGTGCGATGGCAAGCTTGTCATCGCTACCTACTCGCGCATGTTGCACGTGCTTGCAACTGCCTACAGTACAAAAAACAGTAGAGGCAAAGGCACGGGCGCGTGAGCCTAGCTCAGGTGTCGGCTTTGTTTGTACAAGGTACTTTCCAAAACCAAGCAATTGCGACCGTGCCTTTGTCAATACTGCCTATTTCCGTTAGATAAAGTGTCCCCCCCCCCCCCCCCCCCAAAAAAAAAAAAGTAAGGTAATATGCAGTAATCGTTCATGTTCTTTCAAGATTTGTAATGGGCAGCTACTTTAGACTATGGTGAGCATTCAATGGCTGCCACTGCTGTTTGCGCGACTGCTGAGCGCGTTCTGACGTCGAGGTTCCACAATTCTTTTCCAACGTGCATTCCGCACCATCACGATTGTCGGTGTTAGGAACCGATCAATATGAGCTCGTTCTGAGCATGCGCTCTAAACAGCACCCACAAATATGGCGTCCACTGAGTACTCTTTATACATAGCTTGCCCCAACATGGCGTCAGCAGCCATTGTGAATGACTGTTCTGCTGCTCGCGTACCCTTCTGTTTGACACATTTCCTTCCGCCAGATCTGTTTTTCTCAGCAAGAACGTTTAGAAATAATTCTTGGTACGGTGCGATAACGTCATGTGCAAGTGCAAGCCATGTATAATGATCCCGATGTATCGCAATGAATCCCACAAGAGCTTTTACTGTGGTGAGCATTGACAGCCCCAGCAAGCGGTCTGGCCTGTTGTCCTGGAAGCGAGTCGTGGGGACCGTGGCCTCTTCCAAGACTCTCAGAGGCTATGAAGAAACAAACGTTGCTAGTTTTTCTGCCACATTTTTTTAGGCTGCTATACTTCGTTCTAGCTTAAGCCCAGATGAAGCCGACGCTACGAGAAAATGGGACCAACCAAGGACGGTCAAAAGTGCAAGTCATGGAGCTTTGCTGTTTATGGCTGGTCCAGCGACGACAGAACACGGACAGAAACAGCGCGAACACCTCGGCTTTTAACGCTGTTTGATTGATTCCATCAGTTCGTAGCGTCGGCTGTATCTAAACTTGACGTAAAACGAAATGGCAAGAAGCACTCTGATGTGTCGTATATTACATCTTATTATAGCCACTCACAAGATGAACAAGGCAGAGAGGCAGCTTTCCCGCGCATCTAGTGTGAGCTTCGTACACCGCCGATTATGCTTCGGCGTCTCATGAGACTGGGATGTTAACGCGCAGCCAAGGCAAGACGAAAGGCAACAAGCGCGCGCTTAAGACCGAAAGAGACGCCCTTTCCGTTCTCGACTTGTCACCCGCTATGACGTTTTGCAACGCGGACAAAAGCGCGGGCGCGTAAGCCTAGCCCAGAGGAATATACTTTGTACGAGAGTTCACGCATAGAGGGCACTCTCCGAGGGCACTCTCCGAAGCCACGGATTTGCCCCTGTGGCCTTGTCAGCACTGCCGATGTTTGTGAGAGGAAGTATGGGTTACGAACGTCAAAGTTACATTCTGGAACAGTATAAAGCCAAAGTATGAGAAAGAGAACCAGTTCAAGGAACATTTAAATTTCACCGCGCGCACTCCCGCATTGCCTACACGACACTGTCACTTTTTTTATTATATTGTTTTTATTAGACACATTGTGAAGGTAAGTGTGTATTATATCGGTTAATGTAACGATGAGCGAATTGCTTATACGATTCCGTACGGAGTCATGCCCGTTTGTCCGGTTACGTTAATTCCCTCCCTAAATAGAGAGTTTTAGTAGATCGTTCCGATACCTCCGATAGCCCCGATAACGATACTATGCATGCGCAAGGGGGGCGGTGGCGGAGTATCGGGATATCGTTATCGGAGTCATGGGAACGATCTACTAAAACTCTCTAATGTCTGAATATCGGTGAGCTGACCTTCCGATCGCCATGCCGAATGCCATTACCGGACACGACCGAATGCCCCAGCCCCCACCGCAGAGGCACTCAAATAATAAAGAAAAAAACATAAACATAAAAAGAAAGAAACTAGGAAAGCGGATTTGACGAAAGACGTAGCTATAGAAACAAAACAAAAAAGAAGAAAAGGGTAGGCGGAAGGAAGGCGAGCTTGAGTCAAAGGAAGCGGGTTACCTCCGCCATCGATTCCGTCAACGGGGGAGCCCCAGAGTCAATAAGCTCCAGGGCAGGACCGCCGAAAGACCAAGGCCTCGCGCTGGCGCTCACGGTTCTCTGAGCGGCACGCAGGCTCGTGAGAAAAAATAATAAAAGAGCAGCACACAGCGAAAGGGAAACCGACTAGAAACACGCCACTAGACAGAGAAAAAAGGAAAAATAAGAAGGGGAAAAAGTACCAGCAGACGTCGGACGTTTCGTGCAGTCCGCGTTGAGACCCGCCTTGTCGTCCGCTTCAAACACGGCAAACTATAGATGTTTTGAGTATTTCATCAGAAACTATAGATGGGATCGAATCGGCAATGAAATACTACCCTATTTTGGTATGCTGTCGGAGACGCGATGTTTGGTGGTCGTCTTCTAATGGATCTTCTTTTGAAACACCAGAGCATAGCGACGCTTCCACGTATCCATCCATTCATGCAAGTGATTAGAGAGTTTTGGAGCGTAGAGGGCCCCAACGCTTTAAATCCCCCAAACCGCTGCGCTTGCGCAATGTGACGCCCCAAACTGCTCGGGGAACTCAATGCGTTCGGGTCCCCTATTCAAAAAGTACCTATTATGAGGCAAATACGGGTACCAGCGTCACTCGCCTTGTGGAGTCAAAGCTCCCACTGTAAAACCCAAGAATCCTGACTCAATTCCCATCCTTGTCCATCTTGATCTGGATGGGCATCGTACCGTTGTGCGGTCATGTACCACTACTGCGTGATGTACACTCAAAAAAAAAAATCTGGTCGTAAAAGAACTCTATGGGGTCTTCAGCTTGCCCATATTTTAAGTAATTTTAAACACCACTAAAAAGGTTCCTCGTGAAAAACCTTGAGGTGTATTCACACGGCGGACAAATTAAGAGAACCAGGTCCACGGACCAGAAAAATAAGCGCATCACGCGACTTTTATGTCATAAGAGAGAAATCCGTTGGTCCGCGGTTAGGCCGCGGACCTGGCCCTAAATCCAATGGTCACCGTGGACCGAGGTGAGGACTGCGAGTCCGAGCTCGTAGCTTCGGTTGCTGCTTTCGCTGCACGTGCTACCCAAACAAGATTAGCACCTCTCAAAGTTGTGACCTTGCGCCCATAGATTTATTTGCACCCCAAGCTAAAACAAAACCCACCAGGCAGCGCACATGACGCTGGATTTAGCGTGTGACCGATCTGCCAGTGAAGAAGACAAAGATGAAGGGCCCTAGCGACGAAACTATGGTAGCCCACCATAAAAAAACGGCGTTTTTTCTCATTTTACACTTGAAAAAAGTCCTTCAACAGACTTGTTGCTAAATTACCCAAGCATCAAGGAGAATGCTGGGAATGTATGTACACGCGCCACACGCGCTCGCCTTCCCCGTATAAAAGATTCTAAGTAAATCACCAAAATAAGGCTGTGACGAAAGCGCGTGCAAGAGGCCATATGTTTTCGGCGTTTCCTTTAGAACAGTTAAGGCCGGTTCTCACATGCAGCGAAGCGCTGATGTAGCGCTCCTCACGTGCCATCACCTACTTATCGTATGCCATGAGCAACAGTTTTGAAGGTGCGATACAAAGCTGGTGAACGCTGCCGTCAGCACGCGCTTAGCGCGAGGTTAGCGCTATGCTTGTAGCGCTCCGCTGCATGTGTGAACGGGCCTTTACTGTTGCAGACGCCAGCTCATGAAGCGCGTGTAACTATACTTCGTTTCACCATATGTCGTACCGCAGCGAAGGTTAGCTTACCTTCGCTGCGGCTAGAAGCGCGAGCTCATAGCGTTGGGAGCTGCCCGTAATGCACAAGAGCTTGTGCCGCCGAGATGTGCCCTAGAGCAAGGAGCTCGCACTTGTAGCCTTTCCTGCGGTACATCATAGGGTGAAACAGGGTATTAGCGATGTGCGCGGCCAAAAGGGTAGCTGTGGTCAGCTTTCCATGATTGGCCAAACCATGGGCATATGAGGGCTGTCAGATTTTCAACTTTGACGGTGTTAGTTTCGGATTGCGATAACTCCTAGCTTCTACTGTGCTTTTTAAACACACCATCGAACTCGTTGTCGCACTTGATGATAAGTAGCCAGAATAATAACTGGTGACGTCACGGCGAGGCAAATCCCAGTCGTGACGTCATGGAGTGAAACCATAAGAGGGCGCCACCGAAACATCTCGGTGCTAATAGATTCGCAGCATGCGCTTTGGTGCTTGGCTAGTTTAGCAAAAGGTCTGCTGCAGTGCCTCTCCAATATGATCAGTACCGAAAAAAAACTATTTAAAATTCCAACTCTGGCCTCAGCGAAGAAATTCGGTGGCTGTTTCTGCCGGTATGGAGCTCACATGGAAGGTGAGATTATTGAACGCTGATTGATTTACCTGAACCGCGCAGTTCTATTTGCCCGGTTATATTTGTCTCATATTTCACAAAAAGTAAAACGTAGTTATGAAAAAAAAAGAATAGCGACACATTTTTATCATAACAGGAAAAGGCAAAAACAAAATGACCAAGTTGCTAAGGACGAGTTGGGTATCCGGAGGTTCTACCACGTCCTCCACTTCGTAAGGCGCAACAACCTGTGCCTCCCCGGTCATGTACATAAATCTGCCGAGAAGATGAGGATCCTTATGCCGTGAGTAACCTAAAGGTGATTTAATGACTTTTTGTTTTACGTTGACGAGTGTTCGCGCTTCCCTTCAATTGAAGAAATCGATTGACTCACGTGATAAACATGGCTGCTGATATAGCACAGTGGGTTTTGAACACGTTTATGACGGCTCTCTGCATATATCGGCATTTGTTCGCTCGGGTAGGTCCAGTTTTACTGGAATGTGAAGTAGACGCCGAGTGAAGTCGCTAACGCTAGTAACTGTCAGCCATAACTTGCACCGAAGTCACGACGCTCCATCAAGGCGACAAAGTTGCAATAAGCATGTTCCATCATCAACGTTTCCTTGAGAAATATAAAGGCATAAAGACAAGTCTGAAACGCATTTAGCCGCTGGTTTGGTGGAATAACTGGCGGGAAGGGATTTGTGACTGTTAAGAAACACGGCAATAGCTCATGAATTTCTTTTTTACTTTAGAGCTATCCTGCGAAACAGAGTTGGGATTTGTTGTGGCTGATGCCGACAGCAGCCTGCATTGACACGCCTCACAAATATCATGCGCAGCAATTAACAAGCCTGAGTGTAGAACCATCAGGCCCCACACTCAGACAAATATTCAAACTCTGGATGGAAACTGCGCATCAACGCGTTCAATAAAATTACCGAAAGCTTCGCGGAAAAAGTTTTTGATAATGTGGTTGGTAATTTTAAGAGAATAAAGGCGGACCACATCTGAAAACTAAACGAAAGACGCTTTATTCGGTGTCTCGTGAAGTACACGGTATCACAAAAGAAAATTTACACGGCCTTTTTATCGCAAAAATAAACTATAGCATCGCCGAACGCTCATTCTCCGCCCAAAAGGTAGAGCTAGAGGTCACAACCAGATACCAAAGTCTCGGCCCGATCCGATAACTTAATCGAAAGTTATAACTTATAAGTGATTTTCTGAAAATTTCAACGGGAAAATAGAGCCTAGTTATGCCCGTTTTCGGTTTCTGGTCCCATAGAGCCCCATGTGTTTGAAAACTCCGTCGGCCGCCATTTTCCTATTGAAATTTTCAGAAAATCAGTTATAACTTTTGATTAAGTTATTGGATCGGGCTGAAACTTTGGCATCTGTTTGTGAGCTCTAGCGCTACCTTTGGGCGGAGAATGAGCGATCGGCGATGCCTAGTTTATTTGTGCGGTAAAAAAGACCGTGTAAATTTTATTTTGTGACACCCTGTATGTAGCTAATTGAATGTCACTTAGACCATCAGAGAACATATAGCTATGTATCCTATTCCCCCTAAATCTTAATGCCCCGCAAACGATAAACATGTTTAGAAAGAGAACTTACCGATCTACGAAGTCAAACCGATTTCGCAGCATTTATTCTTGGACACATTGGACCTTTCTCGCATTTAGCATTTGCCTGTTTAATTTATATTAGATTGAAATAAAAATAAAAATCAGTTCTAGAGCTACAGATAAATATTCCTCTCGTGAATCGAAAAGGAAGAGGAACCTAAGCACATTTTCCCTTTTCCCGAAATAAAATGTATATTCCACGTTTCACTACTACTTTTGATAGCCATAAATGACCACCCCATTTCGCCTTGTGGTATTGGCACTCATTTTTACATCCGGCTATGAGATTGCATACATTCGTATTATAATATTGCTTGGAGCTTTAAAGGAGCAGTGCAATGAAATGTTTTTCACTTTACACGAGCTTTCTGTCACTAGTAGGATTTAAGGCACGCAACGCCACTGGCCAAGAAACTTCTTTGTTGCGGTGTAATTTCAAGGACAAAAGCAAGCGTTTTCATTCGATCTCTCCTTCGCGAAACTTGATGACGTAGTTGGACGGTCGCAGTATCCACCACACTCTAAACAAATGTCTGTGCGTCTACTTTCACGAACAACACTCGGAGAGCCAATCACCGCAACTTACGCAGGCAGCACAGCGAATGACGATACGGAAACATATGTTTAGACCAAAAAAACGGAGTCTGAGTTGTGACATTAAGCAATGCAAAACGTCACGCTTGCATTGCTTAATGTCACAATTCAGTGCAAAAATATTCCAAAAGCCGGGAATCATAATGATCAAATCGTAAACTACGTGACCTCATTTCTAAACCTAAAGATTACACCCCCCAGAGTCCCAGTGCGGTACTGTGACGCATCCTACATTGGGGAGACAGGCCGGAAGCGCTGCACTCGCTTAAACGAACACAGAAGGGACGTGGCGAAGGCCACGCATGCGACAAGAGCGAAGACGGAACTCGTAGACCATTGTTGGAATACGGGTCACTGTTTCGACTTTGAGAATGCGTCCACTCTGGCGCGCGAACAAAGGTGGGGTCCACGCAGGTTTGTGGAATCATGGTTCAACCGAAGTGGCTCATCAACCTGCAACTCGAACCGCGGCCCCCTCCCCGATGTGTACGCGGACTTGCTTAAATAGGACTGTTGAAGTTTTTTCCCTCATTCCTGCTTGCAGGTTTCACTGACGATGTTTCCTGCATGGGAGACGAAACGTTTGATTAAATTGTTAATCTTGTTGAGTAAAGTCGGAGCAGTTTTTTTTTTTTTTTTTTGATCGTCACAATACAGACTGCGTTTTTTGATCTAAACATATGTTTCCGCATCGCCATTCGCTGAGCTGCCTCCGAAAGTTGCGGTGATCGGCTCCCCAAGTGGTGTGCATGAAAGTAAACGCACAGACTTTTTTTAGAGTGCAGTGACGATATTTGAATGCGGCTCATAGATTGGACCAGAGCATTGCGTGGGCACTCAATTTGGGCTCATAATAATTGCTAGCTCGAGAAGCATTCGGGTAGTGGCCCGTGTCCAATCGCTGCAACGACGTAAATAACCGAACCATAACGACGTCTGGAACTCAGCGCGTGGCCTGTGCCTTGCCAACACCAGCGCGTGGATATAATCAACGTTGGCGTCATTTAATCGGCTCCGCATCACGTGGCCGCTGGTTCTGTCTGCGAGTTACGAATTTATACGAATTTATTTTTCACCACAGATGTATGTGGTGAATGGGAAGCCGGAGAAAAAAAGCTGCAGAAAAGCAGCTTTTCCCCCCCCCCCCCTCAACTGCAGAAATGCAGTTGAGGGGGTGAACGCTGCTCGTTTTAGAGCGCAGCTCTTACCCCTCATTTGCACTGGAAGCGGATCCGCGTTCGCAAAGCGGTTGTGAACGCGGTTGTATAAGGATAAAGTACAATTGCACACGCACTTGATGCCATCGAGTGCGCGTGCAATTGTACTGGATCTTTATACAACCGCGTTCGCAACCGCTTGGCGAACGCGGATCCGCTTCCAGTGTGAATGAGCGGTTAGGCGCCCGTTTCCGGGTTGACCGGCGTCGGCGTCGGCGTAACCGCGCGTTGCATTATGGGACGATTCCCATAATGACGTCACACGTGACGTCATTATGAAAACACGTCACGTGTGACGTCACGTGCTGTATGACGTCACACGCATTTAACATTGCCAATATTCCTGCTAAGTTTAGCAGAGAAATGTTTCCGCTAAATTTGGCGGAAAACTATTGCCACTAAATTTGCTCTCGTGACGTCACGTGTGTCGCCACGAGGGTAAAATTTTCCCGATATATTTAGCGGGAAAGGAGGAGGGGCATATTCTCCCCTCCGTACCCTCTCCTCCTCCTCCTCAAGAGCTGCGCTCTAATTCGGCGTTACAGAGAATTGTAAACCTCTTTTATTCTTTTCTTTAATTTCTTCTCCGACTTAGATAGCGTGTGGTGAAAAACGAAGGGGTGTTTCACAGGTCATTAGCGTCAGGGATCCGTTCTAAGTGGTATTTGCGCGAAGTGCAAAAATCGTTTCATCTCCCCTTTAAAGCCGGGTTCACTATACTCATACATTATATAAAAGACGGTCTACAAACACGAATCACCGCAACATCCGTGGTTGGAATGCCGCGTGCCAGGTTTCTCCTTCAACTCGTTGCCATGCAGTACTCGAAGCACGGATCTCGCGGTGACTCCAGTTCGAATCTGCATGCAAACTGTCTTTTGTATGATGCGTAGGGAGTATTCACTGGCGGCCATAGCTGTGTGCGCGAATGCTGAGCGCGTGCTGACGGCGAGCTTCGACAGTTCTTTTGCAACGTGCATTCCGCACCATCAAGATTGCCGGTCTTAGCAGCCTATTGATGTGAGCTCGTTCTGAGCATGCGCTCTAAACAGCACCCATAAATATGGCGTCCAGTGAATACTCCCTATAGGCAGCGTGACCCCGGCTTTAGGTTTGCCTTTTGTATTGCCTTTGCCTTTTGTATTTAAATACATTTTAAATTGGTGTTTGTTTTCGTCAAGGTAAGTTCCTGTATTGAAATGTTAAGACCTATGTCTGAATTTTCCAACAAAAGGCGTAAAACACAGTCGATTTTTTAATGTTTTTTTTTCTTCTTTTTTACACGCGGCAGGGACGAACAGATGTAATTACAAGAAATGTCATATAAACACGTTCGATTTAATAAGGTGTCAACTGGTGTAAACCGTTAGATAAAACACAATCAAGTAACACCCCTGTTACCCGAGCCGTTTCAACCATCATAGAGCTGACGGTTGTTGGCATCTGCCAACTGTCACCGAGCTCAACCAAGTTGTCCAATGTTACCTGGTATTACACAGTACGTAGGCCTAACAATTCAAACATTCGATCCCAGTTGAAACCGAGACAAAACTGATGTCACATTTCTTCCTTTTAGGGGCGAAGCTCCTTAGGGGCTAGCCATGTCCGTACGCCCGTCCACCGTTGGGTGCACGTGCTCCTGCTCGTGAGCTCACGCGCTCACGTGCTCACGAGCACGTGAGCACGTGCTCTCGTGCTCGTGTAGGTCAAAAACAAAAAACCGCATCTCCACGTGGTGAATGATGTTGATTGGGGCGGAGCTCTGGTGGTGAGCCGCAGCATGCCGAGACGGTGAGCCGCAGCATGCCGAGCCTTTCGTTCGTTTTCATCCATGTAAGAAAGAGAGTGTGTGGTGTGAAACGTGGTTATATACGCATTTGAGCATTTGACCGCAGCGTGACATGGATGAAAACGAACGAAAGGCTCGGCATGCTGCGGCTCAGCGTTACGCAGACAAGCACCACCAGCTCCAATCAACATCATTCACCACGTAAAAATGCAGTTTTTTTTTGGGTTTTTTTTGTCCTACACGAGCATGGGAGCACGTGCTCTCGTGCTCGTGTAGGGCAAAAACAAAAAAACCGCATCTCCACGTGGTGAATGATGTTGATTGGGGCGAAGCTCTGGTGGTGCTTGTCTGCATAGACGGTGAGCCGCAGCATGCCGAGCCTTTCGTTCGTTTTCATCCATGTCAGAAAGAGAGTGTGTGGTGTGAAACGTGGTCATATACGCATTTGAGCATTTGACCGCAGCGTGACATGGATGAAAACGAACGAAAGGCTCGGCATGCTGCGGCTTAGCGTTACGCAGACAAGCACCACCAGCCCCAATCAACATCATTCACCACGTAAAAATGCAGTTTTTTTTTTTTTTTTTTTTGTCCTACACGAGCATGGGAGCACGTGCTCCCGTGCTCGTGTAGGGCAAAAACAAAAAAAACCGCATCTCCACGTGGTGAATGATGTTGATTGGGGCGAAGCTCTGGTGGTGCTTGTCTGCATAGACGGTGAGCCGCAGCATGCCGAGCCTTTCGTTCGTTTTCATCCATGTCAGAAAGAGAGTGTGTGGTGTGAAACGTGGTTATATACGCATTTGAGCATTTGACCGCAGCGTGACATGGATGAAAGCGAACGAAAGGCTCGGCATGCTGCGGCTCAGCGTTACGCAGACAAGCACCACCAGCCCCAATCAACATCATTCACCACGTAAAAATGCGGTTGTTTTTTTTTTTGTCCTACACGAGCATGGGAGCACGTGCTCCCGTGCTCGTGTAGGGCAAAAACAAAAAAACCGCATCTCCACGTGGTGAATGATGTTGATTGGGGCGAAGCTCTGGTGGTGCTTGTCTGCATAGACGGTGAGCCGCAGCATGCCGAGCCTTTCGTACGTTTTCATCCATGTCAGAAAGAGAGTGTGTGGTGTGAAACGTGGTTATATACGCATTTGAGCATTTGACCGCAGCGTGACATGGATGAAAGCGAACGAAAGGCTCGGCATGCTGCGGCTCAGCGTTACGCAGACAAGCACCACCAGCCCCAATCAACATCATTCACCACGTAAAAATGCGTTTTTTTTTTTTTTTTGTCCTACACGAGCATGGGAGCACGTGCTCCCGTGCTCGTGTAGGGCAAAAACAAAAAAACCGCATCTCCACGTGGTGAATGATGTTGATTGGGGCGAAGCTCTGGTGGTGCTTGTCTGCATAGACGGTGAGCCGCAGCATGCCGAGCCTTTCGTTCGTTTTCATCCATGTCAGAAAGAGAATGTGTGGTATGGAACGTGATTATATACGCATTTGAGCATTTGACCGCAGCGTGACATGGATGAAAACGAACGAAAGGCTCGGCATGCTACGGCTCAGCGCAAGCACCACCAGAGCTTCGCCCCAATCAACATCATTCACCACAAGGAAATGCGGTTGTTGTTCTTTCTTTTTTTCTTTTTTCTTTAGGTGATGCAAATGAACAATATGCATACTATATGCACTCGAAGAAAGTACGGGAAACACCATGCCGCACATCTGTTTTTCAAACGTCATTTTTCCCACGAACAATAAATCAGTGGAATCGGCTCCCCGTAACTTTGTTTCGGCTTCGGATGAAACATTTGATTGTCCTTTAAGTCGTTACTTACACGACAATGATCCATGACTAATGTATTGTTTTGCGTTGTGCTGATGTTAGCAGCTTACAGTAGATACGTGTATGTTGTGTTCAAATGCTTTTGTTTTTGTGTGTGTGTGTGTGTGTGTGTGATTGCGCATTGTATTACTTGTAGCAGATGTCACCATGCATTGATATTTTTTTGCATCTCCATTTGTGTATTTGTTGTGTTAACATGTAGGTTACCCCCCCCCCTCCCCCCCTACAATAATGCCTCAAGGGCGAAATGTAGGTAACGAATAAATAAATAAAAATACTTTTTCGTCAATATAAACTTTTAACACAAAATATAATTAACTTTTTTTTAGAGTAAAGAGACGACAATCAAAACTTTTAACACGAATATAAGCGAGAGAGACATAACGAAAGTCTTATCGGCACCGACATCACAATTGCCGCGCTCGTCGGGCGTGGGCTTCCGCGACGTGCTGTGGTCGTTTTAGCGGCAGCTCCCTGGCCCCGAATCATTCCCCTTCCGACACTATTTGCTGCTACAATACTTAAGAGATACCGACGTCAGTCTTCCGCAATAGTAAGTGCTTCGTTGGAGCTGGTCATCGGTGCAATGTGGCGGACGCCAACGTCATTAGATCTATTTGGGCGAACCCCCACCAGTTAACTGAGGTAGGCCAGCTCAGTTCAACTCAGTGATCGTTATAGTGGCTCAATGATAGTTGGCGCCGCCGTGAAACTCCCGCTTATTGCGCTGTCCTTGGCTTAATGACATTTGACATCGTTCGTGTAACTAGGGAAGTTATAAAACAAACGCTGAAAGCGGCCCGTAGAAAGAAAAAAAAAAAAGAGGAACGACTTGTGCAGTCAGTTGTCACGCGAGCAGTTTGGCACGATTGGTTCCTTCCGGGTTAGCCGAGTTAGCGAACCTGGCACGGATCTCGCCAGACCAGGAAAAAGTGACAATTGAACGGGTTCGAAGCCTCGATAACCGTGGTACGACAGGTCCGCGGACCTATTTTATGACGTTCGCCCACGTGATACCCAACATTCAACAGGTTCGCGGACTCGTCCCCGGACGCGTCCGTGTGGTCCGCGGACCAGGTGTCGAGTTTTGCATGCTTGTTTTCTCCTGGAACATGGCGGATTTCGAACCGCAAAAAAAGATGACGTCACCGGTTTCGTAGGAATTCGTTTGGGGACATGTCCGCCGTGTGAAGACACATTAGGGGTTCTTTTAAGCTCATTTTCTGATGCGAAAGAGTTCTTCAACGCCCATTTGCATTTCTATGCCGCCAGGGGGCGATAGTGCTTGAGGAAAAAACTGTTCTTCGCGAGCTGAAAGAGTCGTTGGGGCGTCAAAGAAACATTCAAAAACGGATTTCTTTCTTTATTTTTTTTTAGAGTGTACGTTGAAACAACCCAGGCTAGCAGTGGTACTGCACTGGCTAAAGTTCTCACTTACAGCAAAGAACAATGTCGTCATAGCGTGGCAGACTAACCTCACGCTGTCCTAACATTTAACGACTATTTCTTGCCACTCGTGTTTTCGTATTGATATGGCGATACTAATTTACGCTGTAGGTGAGCGATTTAGTAAGTGCATCACGCGGGAGGGACTAAATGACCCCGCGCGGAAGCGGGCAGGAGGGGAAATTGAGACCAACACCGAACGCTGCGCAACCCGGAAACCTGGGTTCGATTCCCGCCCTTGCCAGTTTTCATCTGGATGCTAATCGTTTTGGCGTGCGGTCGTGTAATCAGTACTGCGCAGGCAAGGAAGTACGATGCCTGCCCATGTTATCTTGGGTATGCCCAAAGGTATATATGATTGAGTAGATGTATGGCGTCTACTTCAGATTAAAGCCTCTTGATGTGTTTGTGTTCATTATACGAGTATCGACAAGCGCGCTGACGGAAGTGGCGTGTGCCTCATTCATTGATTCATTGTTCATTGATTTTCGAGATTCTTCGAGAGAGTTCATTAATAATGTAATTTAATTTTAACATGAAAATAACCCTGCAACTTCCGATCCTGTATGGCGGCTAAGCACACGTTGGAGACCTTCCCCAGTAGCGAACGTACTGCAGTTCCAAATTGTTCATCCACACCGAAAAAAACCGATTTTATTTCAAGTCAGAAAATATCGTCGGTTTAAATAATCTTCATGCAACAAGCCTGGCAATATATATGATGTTATGAATCATTAGACTCGCTGTGAAATGAGCCGGAAAAATTAGTCGATGCGCATAACGACGCGGAAGTTTTTATCAAATAAGGTACGTTTTAGGGCGGTATCTTATCTCGCGAAATTATAGAAGGCAACTCAGTTTCTAAAAAAAAATATAGCAACATCCTCACTGGCATGGACGCTTAAGTTGCACGAAAACCGAGCTCGCGGCACCATCTCCAGATTAGCGCATCAAGCACTCAAATCAGAAGCAGACGACGGTTCATGACGCATTCACAGTGGCGGTTGAACTTCGCTTAGGAAGCGGTTGCAGATGCGGTTCGCGAGCGATCCCGTTTAGACACACCGAGGCACGATTCACAACCTTCTTTTACAATCCGAAATCCAGTCTAGTCTACGATACAAAGCGAAAAAGAAAAGAGGTAATTTGGTACGGGAGGTTTGGAACCAAAAGGTTTTTCTTCGGACTGTTCGCGCGAATTGTGAGTTGAAACACCAAAAGAGGACACATGGACCCGCGCAACCACGCCGGCGATTCCCTTGACTTCGCCCACGCGCCAAACCCAGCCAGGCGTGCTTTGCTGACTAAGAAGGGGATGCCCCCAACATTTTCTTGAGGGTAGACATTCCTGTATGAGTGGATGGTCTCGTTATCAAAATAAGAGGGCCAGTTCTTCATTCCATAGTCGTTCGCTTTTAAATTTTAGGAGTAATGAGCAGCTTTGGTGGTGCGTGGAATGTGTTTGGTGAAAACCCGCCGTGGTTGAATTAGTGGCGGACTCGCCTCTCGTCACACGTCGTTTGGGCCCGCTGTTTACTTAACGTTAAGCTAAAAACAAAAACAAACGTTGCATGAATTATGTATGCATCGTGTGGTGCGTGCACTTTATTTCTTGCGTAGGTGCCCTTTATTCCTTTTGGTTGTAGAAACGTCACAGGTCGGACTAGCGTAGCTATCTTGGGTGCTCAGCCAGCTCAACGGTAGTGTGTCGGTTACGCGATCACGCTCACGATGTCTGTATTGGCCTACGTGGTGGTCATGTATAGTGTAGATAACTTTCAGCAGTTCACGCGAATGTCGAAGTGGGTACAAAAGCTGTCACCGCGGGCGATCGGAGGAGGGTTTCGATGATCTACGGAAAAAGTCCAAGCAGCGACTGGCTTTGGCATCTCGAATATCAAGAAAACTAGCTTACAAGAAGCGAAATTGAACAGGCGACCTGGTTATGGAACAGCATAATCTAAACCCTACGACACAGAGGAAACAAAATATCGAACAAGACGACACGAAATCTCAAACGCAGCTCAAACCTGCGCGGGAACAAAGCCAGTTTGAATTTTGTTTCGCGGTGGATTCAAGTGACGGACTTGAACCACGTGTTTCTTCGCTGACTTGTCTGCTGATCCTTCAGCGCTATAACTACAGCAACCAGGTCGCCTCTCCAGTGACGGGTGCTATCTCGCTTCGAAGGTCACCGACGTCACGCCAGCGCCGCGTTGCGATTGGTTGCCGCCTCGCTGTTGGAAGCGGTTGCGAAAAATCAGTCTCGAAGCGTGTGAACAGGCCATCGTCGTCTGCTTCACATCTGGCGTCACAAACGCCAATCATTGTCGGCCGACAAATCAAAATCAAGTCTCTGTCAATCTTCCTGAGTTATCGGTCACATAGAGATGACCTTCCGGAGTACCGTTTTTTTCCGCAAACATCTTCTGTTGTAACCGTACAATTACACTTATAAAAAAAAATTTAAACAAGGTTTTAAACAATGCATATTTGAAGCGTCAGCAAGTCGTCTTAGTTGTCTTGCGCTCTAGAAATATACGAGCTTCTAATCACTTCAACCTGATTAGTGTACAAGAGATAAATCACACAATGCTGTACGGTGCCCTTCTATAGCTTTACCGTTATGCCGCCCTGCCGGTAACCGTACTACGGTAACGCTATTAAGGAGGAATAAGTAGCCGACGCAGCGCACTTCGGCGAACTGAAGCGAAAGCTCACGCTACACAATCCGGGCAGCCCGCGTTCGATTTCCACCCCGCGCGTTTCGATCTGGATGAGCATCGTCTATGCGCCAAAAATGGAAAGCGTGGCGGTATGCTAACGTGCGCTCGCAAAAGCTGAAGGCACTCGACGACTTTGGCCACTGAGAACCCACCTCCGAGGAATGAAATGTGGCGGCGCTGGTAGCGTAAAAGGGTTAAGAGTGTTAGGAGGCGCAGTTGCGTAAACAACCAAACCCCGGTGTGCGTGACGCATATTCTGGCATTCACGCCAGAAAAGGCCCTATTCATAGAGCAGGCTCCAAGCGTTGAGTGAGCGTTCACACGGGCCACCGTTGTGTAAGAGCTATGTAAGCCCGTAGATTATTTATTTGCGCATATTCGAAGTTCATCAAACCGTCGCTCTGGTATTTTTATCGCGTTTTTTTATTTAATAAACTTTCCTGAGATGAAAACCACAAGACATGTCCTGTATAATAAATAAAAACAAGATAAAAAACACCGGAGTTTTAAAATAGCCACATACCAATTTCAGCACCATCTCTGGTTAAATATATACCACTGCAATCAACAGGATGCCATCATTTGTTAAAAAAGCCATGAAACGATTTTTCTACTTCCCCTAAATGTAACCTAGAATCACTCCCGAACGTTAATAACTGAATACATTTGACTTAGTTCTTCATTCTAGGCAATGACAGTCGCGAAAAAAAAAAAAAAAACATTGAGAAATATGAGCATCATTCATCACCTCTACCCCTCCCTCATGTCGCAGCCAGAACAAGCGGCCACGCGGTCTGGTGCCTATCCTATACCGCCAACATTAATCACAGCCATGCGCTGGGGTCGGCAAAGCAGAAACACGTGATGAACTCCAGGCATTGTTAGAGTCGGATATTCTCACCACCGCAGAGGTTGGACACGAGCCACTGCCCGACTGTCCGCCGAAGCATTGATTGTTGCGACCCAAAGTCGAATGCTCACGCAGTTCTTGTGTTCAATCCATAAGCCGGGCTCGCCTGTCGTCATGCGGGTGGTTTCGATCCCACAATTAACGTCATCAAGCTTTGTGCAGGCAAGACTGAAAGAAATAGTCCCCTCTTATCCTCGCAATCTCACCGCGACAACGAAGCTTCTGAATCAGTGGTGGTCTGTGCGAGTATATACTTGAGCCAAACTGGGACCAGTACGCCTCTGCAAAGTCATGAACATTCCGACCCGATATCGTCTCATGACCCCTTTAAGGCTGGTTCACACATTTGTGTTGTGGCGGTTGCGTTCGCAGCTATCGCCAACAGCAGCACCGCCAAAGTCAACGGGACAAAAGTTAGCCGTAGACAGCGTGGCAAGGGATGCAAGGTGTAGCCTCGCGAAGTGATCATGAGTCATGGTTCTTCCTTAGTTCTGGTTGTTTCTGTCGTTCTTCTTGTTGCGAACGCAACCGTTGCAGATGCCTTTACCATCTTGAGCGTGACAAAGGGTCCGCGCTAGCAACAGCGATCCGTTCAGTAGAAATTCTAAGACGCCGGTGAATGTCTTGAAATTCACCGGCGACTTGGGCGTAAGAGACTCTCTTATGCCCAGGTCCCACTAGAGCGATATACAAAAACAACCGCCACCGACAAGCCTTACGCAGGTGCGGCTGCACGCGAAGGTACCTTTGGCAGGCTCGCCGTCTCTCGGAGCTCGTGAAGTGGGCACGAGTGATGGCGAGCCTGTCAAAGACACCTTCCCGTGCTTGCTACTAGTGTTTGTCGCTTGTCGGTGTTGGTTGTTCTTGTTAGTCGCTCTAGTGGGCATTACTTGTGAGAAAAGTGAGTGTGCTTAAAATTATTTCTCATCGAGAACTTATAAACGTTGAGATAAATTTGAATAGCAACAACGAGTTTATCAGACACGTTTCGGAAACAGATTTCCATCTTTTTTTAAATAAAACAAAAAAGATAACGAAAGGGTAAGGAATACTTAATTTTTTTTAATTACACTTTACTCCGTTTCCTACTTATACTTAGGGACAACTTTTCTTGGCAATGACGCTTAAGCTATGGGTCCCGTGCGCTCGCGCACACTGAGCGCCGATCGCAGCTGTGCTAGTGCGGTCTTCACTCCTTCAAAAATGAAAAAAAGAAAAAGCTGTCCCCGAGTATAATATAAACGCTGTCCAAGCTACTGGCGTGCAATTTTCGCTTCATCTTTTGTTCCGTTTGCGCGAGAACGCGTGCAAATAACCTACTGATAAAATCCCATGCAAGCGCCAACAGCTCTGGCAGCGTTGTACACAAAGTGTGAAAGAGAGTGTAGCCTGATCACGCTGACAAAAGTCTTGGAGCACAAAGTGTGTTGAGCGAAAAAGGCAGACTATAGACGCTTTGCAGCAGCCGTGTATCGGTGCCACCATAACCGACCTTCAGTTTGTGCTTCCTCTTATTTTGATCGCTTCGCTCCATCATTACCACAGCAAGACAGGTAATTGCCATTTTAGATTCAACTTTGTCCTTCACCCCAGCATTTACCTTCGTGGAGGCTCATCAAGGCCCGCTTCAGTGCCTTGGTATCTCGATAAGACAAGAGAAGGTCAGCAATGGAGGCTCTAATCTGGTGCGTGTGTAAAGCGTCTATAGAGCGTTCCGCGGTATAGTTTGCGGGGCTGCGGCGGAAATGGGTTCGCCCACTCCCTGCCGTTGCCATTGCAGCTTTCTACGCTGGTGGTGTGCTTGCAGTAGCTCGACAGAAGTCCTCCTCGGAGCCATAGCAATGCACCGAATCGACGCGAGCCGGGTCTGAGCTCATATGGGGAGGGGCCAAAACCAGTTAGAACACAAGGCCTGCGGGTTTTCTCCTCTAAATGTTATCTGATGGATGGATGGATGGATGAATCTGGCTGAGCCCTTTGGATCGGGCGGTAGCTTATGCCACCTAGCCATTTTGTTTCACAATTTAAGCTTAGAATATTTAAATGTGAAATCTATATTCATTCCGCACTGCAAAGAAAGTGGGGCTATGAAACCCCCTTGCCAGCAGTTAATAAGAAAATACCTAGTTTTCTCTCGCTTTCTGCCACCATTCACTTAATCTTTGCTTCGTAATCTTTACTGTCTTGAAATCCACTCTCCCTTCGCTGTCTCTAAAACCCAATGACTTTAATAAATATATGTTGTCTTCGGTAGGCATAGGGCGAAGCCCTTTACAGTAGAGTACCAAGTGCTCAGCCGTCTCGTCCTCCTCTCCACAAGCAGTGCACACTGTATCCATTTCCTGGCACCTCGCTCTGTATGTTCTGGTTCGCAGAACACCCGTCCTCGCCTCAAACAACGATGATCTTCCCCTAAATTGTCATAAAGGCTTTCTTTGGCAATAACTGTTTTGTTTAATCTATAGCTTTCCAGAGCCGTCTTTGTCTGCATTCCGTCTAGCCACCGATCTCTGTCTGTGGCCTTAACTTTCTTCTTAACTGAGACTAAAAACTTTCCTCTTAATTTCCTAGTGCGCTGTCTCCACTTTGTGTCTATGCTCATCATGTATAAATAGCTGAAAACCTTTCGTGCCCATTGGTCCCTATCCATTTGCTGCAACCGATCCTCAAATTCTATCTTGCTCAGCGCTTCCCTGCTCTCAAAAGACGCCCATCTCATGTCTCCTTGTACTCCCTGGTTTGGCGTTTTGCAATGTGCCCCCAAAGCCAGCCTACCTACTACGCGCTGTTTTATTTCTAGTCTTGCATGCACTTCGGATTTCATGCATAGGACTGCGTTTCCGAAAGTCAAGCCAGGCACCATGACCCTATTTTCCAAATCTCTCTCACCACCTCATACCTGTTATAATTCCAAAGTGCTATATTTTTCATTACAGCTGCATTTCTGTTGCCTTTACCTATTAAGAGGGTCCACCCAGCGCCATCTATGAGTGACGGTGGAAACCAGACAACCGCTTTGCCTGTTGTCTGGTTGCCGACGTCGGTCATAGATGGCGGTAACCTTTCCAGCCTTTCCACTCTGGCTTAGAGCACTGCACGGGCTCGGGCCGGGTAGCACGTATTTTTTAGAACCCGGGCCGGGCTCGGGCTTGAAAAAAAAAAAAATTACCGGGCCGTTCAGTCGTGTGCCGTAAATTTTAAATTGTTAACAACAATAGAGGAGTATCTACACGGCAAGAAAGACTACTCGTGCTCAGGAGTGTCTGAGCTTTGTGACTTCTGGAGAGCGCACGAGAAAGAATTCCCGAAACTGTCCATTCCAAACGCATCCTTTGCATCCCTGCTGCAAGTGCTAGCAGCGAACGGAACTTTAGCGCGGCGGGCTACATTATGCAAGCAAGACGGACCTGCCTGAAGAGAGAGTCCATGGACAATTTATTGTTTCTCCACAAAAATATGTAGGAAGGAAATTTCTCTTAAACGAATTGAATAGAACAACGAAAAGTGCAATATCTCTTCAATAAATTCATAAATAAAAAATTCCCCACTTGTGTCACGAGGATTGTCGATGTGCCATGAGTTCAAAGACTGTCGCAAATGATGCGCATATTTCACCCATACTCTCGACAATACATATTCTAAGTCGACATATTTATAGTATAAAAAACTCGGTCCCAGTTTTCCGGCTCGGGCCGGGCTCGGGCTCATATTTGAAAATGTTATTGGTAAAATGTTATTTCTAGGCCCGGGTCGGGCCGGGCTTAGAAATAAAATATTCTGTCGGGCTCGGGCCGGGCCCGGGCCGTGTCTCTACCGGGCCGGGTCGGGCCGGGCCTAGAAATTCCGGCCCGTGCAGTGCTCTACTCTGGCTTGCCGACTTGCGGCCGGCCATTACTTCCTTTCCACCATAGTACAGCTTCGCTGGTCTTCCTTCTTCACCAAAGTGGAAAGGCTGAATTTTTATTCCAGACAGCTGGCTGGACACTTCTGAATGGACGAAAAACGGTTCCTACCGTGCTGTAGAACTGGTCACGGCGTGTCCGTCGGTCACACTAGGACGGGCGCCGCAAGATTCAAATAGGATCGGTTGCTTCTTGAACATGTCCTACACACGATCGAGATCCCAATCGGCCGTTTTCCCACGAAATGAGCAGCCCACAATACGTACCGCAGCAGCAACTGTGGAGTACAGAGAAATCCAAGCGCGGAACGAAGAAGAAACTGAACTTCGTATTGCTAGTTTCGTTCTGACAGCTGCGGCGTAGTTGTGGCGTGGTTCATACTCTCGTCAAGTTTCGGGGTGTTTGCCGCTTGAGGCGGGCCAAGGGATACACCAACGAAACCTCGCGCGCAGGCCTTGTCTTCTAGCCGGTATTGGAGGAGCTCGCTTCACTTTATATAACTGTGCTGTGATATGCGGCGTAGATCGACGTCAGATGAGCCAATCTATGACATGATATGACGTTTACTGATTTCATAAACTATAATGTTTTGCTGACCCCATGCACCTTTGCGCCCAAGGTACAAACCCCGTCAGGGGTGTTCATGTATTTGAGTTTTAAAATTGCTCCCCCGGGGCCTATATCTTTTAAAACTTCAGCATACGCGTGTAACGGTTGAACGTGACGGTCCAACGTTACAGTAAAAAAAAAAAAAAAAAAAAGCATCGTATAAACATATTACGATCAACAGTTTCAATTGCGTGTTGTCGGTCAAAGAATAGACCAGTTATATCGGCCACGAACGCACGAATGCGGGTAATGCGGGCGAATAAATGATATAGAATAAGCGAGAGCGTTGACAGCGAATTCACTTCAGTATTCGGTTAACGAGACCACAAAGCTACGTTCTCGTTTTTCTTTATATTCTCCTCGAATGCACACCGAAATAACGGAGAATCGCAGAAAATGTGGTCTGCCCTAGTGAAGAGTCCCTTTAACGTTGTCCTAGCTCGCTGATTGTTGACTCAATGTCCTTTGTTGTCCTCGAACACGAAGCTGGAATGGAGGATTGTCCCGGACATTTTGCACCACATTGACACGCACTGTCCCAGCGCAGAGGACATTTCACATCTTCCTAGGCTCCTTCGTGGTTCAATGTCGTTTTTTGTCCTCGAACATAAAGCCGGAATAACGGACTGACCCATAAAATGACATCCGCGCTGACACATACTGTCCGTTTAATGCCATTCTATTCTCGTTCGTTGTTAGTTCGATGTAATTTTTCCTTCAACACGTATCCAGAGTAATAGGTAGGCATAAAAAAACCGACCTGCGCTGGCACATATCGGCGCAGAGCCTGTTTAGCGCTGTCATATAGACGCTTTCAGGCAGCTGTGCATGGGCGCCGCCACAACCGACCTTCAGTTTTTGTTTCCTCTTATTCCGTTCGCCTCACTTCATCATTGCCACAGCAGGACAGGTTATTGCGAATTCGCCACTGAATCCCGGAGAAAAACTCACCGGACAAGAGCTCACCGGACAGAAGCTCACCGGACAAAAGCTCACCGAACAGAAGCTCACCAAACAAAAGCTCGCACATTTTTTCACAGACCCGGACAAAAGGTCACCAGGAGAATATTTTATGGGTTATGTTGGTCTTAACACGAGTGCGGACAACTTAGGTGCATGAGTGAGACACTAAAATGCAACAATAAATTAAGTCTGACAGGTGCGTGGCTTGTCGATTAGAGTAATAACAATTTTATTTATCGATTGGTAAGAAGCGAATGCAGTCCCTTACTAGCTCCAGCAGTCTGTAGATCTGGGTGTACCTGGAACCCTTCGAAAATATTTTTCAGACGATTCTGCAGGCGCAGAGTGGTTTTTTAGCATCCGCTTGAGTTCACCTCTCCGGGCTTGTGTTAATGACATAGCAACGAGCGCCTGATTTTTTTTTTTTTTTTTTTCGGCATCAAGTCAGTTTTTTGACGCTTGGATGGGTGTGGCCGACAAGCATTTTGAAGCCGGTATTCCATCCTTCGCAGGTGTTGTTCATCCAGTATTTATCTTGAAGATTGGTGCAGTACATATTCTACCGTTCCGGGGGAAACTCTGCATGTCGTCGTCGGCGCACACTTAGGCAAATGGAAGACTTCGGTCTGGGTGCCACCGCAGAAGGAGCAGAAGCATAACGGAAGGGCCCGTTGACATACGTGCAATCAAAGCAGTCCAGCAGGTAGCCGATGTCACCGGTAGACTTTTTCCTGGTATAGGTTAGTTCTTCGGGTACAAGTTGTGATGGAAGGAGCGCCAGCCTATCCAAACTCCCGCACCAGCCTTTTTAATTCGTCATATGTTTTGTATTTCTCCAAAAGACCCCACTCCCGTTCCATAAACATATTTTTTTAGAAATTCGCAACTCAATGGTTTGTATGTTACTGTCTCGCTTCAGTTTTCCTTTAGCATCGCCCTGATATAATCCCTGATTTCAAATACATTTACGACGCTCAATGACGGAATGAATCTAATTTTCCTCGCCATTCACTTCAAATATCACCCTGAAATCCAAGAAAACACATGATTTAGTAATGAATAGACATTGTGCCTAACCTTTATGTGCGCGTTTAGCGTGACATAAGCACAATAGAAAAGTGAGGTCATCAAAGTGCAACTTCGCCTCTTCGGTCACTCTTCGGGTTCAAAAAAGTCGGTTCACGAAGTTTCTTGGGTGTGGCACAAGGTTCTCCGGCATACCTTGAGTCAAGCAAGCTTGCTTTTATCATCTCCACTCAATTTCGGTGACCTAAATTTTGGTCCCAAATCGTTCCCTCTGTGCCTGTTATAGCTTATCTGTCGACCCATTGCATGGGATGGGGTACCAGTTCTCCTAAACATGGTGCAATGTCGATCGCGACAGCACTTGATCCCAGCCCGTGTTTCTCCCGGGTAGGAAAAAAATAAAGGTGAGCTTTTGTCCGGGTTTGTAAAAAAGGGGTTAGCTTTTGTCCGGTGAGCTTTTGTCCGGTGAGCTTCTGTCCAGTGAGCTTTTCCCGGTAAGCTTTTGTCGGGTTACCACTGCCACTTTATTTGGCCGTGCTACTGTGTTCTTCTCCCTAGCGAAGGCCCTTCTGGAGGTTCGTCAACGCTCGCTTCAATGGCTCGGTATCTCGGTAAGACAAGAGAAGGTCGTTAATGGCGGCTCAATGTGGCGCATGTAAACGGGAATATTAAAATGACCCAGAAAAAGCGATCTGCGTTCGCACAACATGTCCCAGCGCACTAGAGGCAAATTAGATCCCGATTTAGCTGTTCCGGCGACCGAACTCCCTCCCGGTGGTTAAAATAGGCGCCATATTTGAGGGCGATGTTTAGAGCGCATGCTTAAAACGAGCTCACATTAATTGCCCGCTAAGACCGGCAATCTCGACGCTGCGAAATGCACGTTGCAAAAGAACTGCGAAAGCTCGTTGTCAGCACTCGCTCAGTAGACGCGCACAGAGCTATGGCCGCCAGTGAGTACTCCCCCATAGAGGGTATTCACTGGACGCCATATTTGAGGACGATGCTTCGAGCGAGCTCATATTAATTACTTGCTAGGACAGGCAATTTCGATGATGCGGAATGCACGTTGCAAAGGAACTGTGGAAGGTCGCTGTCGGCACGCGTTCATCAATTGCGCACACAGCTATGGCCGCCAGTGTATACTCCCTCTAGGGAGTATTCACTGGCGGCCATATCTGTGTGCGCGAATGCTGAGCGCGTGCTGGTGGCGAGCTTCTACAATACTTTTGCAACGTGCATTCCGCACCATCAGGAGTGCCGGTTTTAGCAGCCTATTGATGTAAGCTTGTTCTGAGCATGCGCTCTAAACAGCACCAACAATATGGCGTTCAGTGAATACTCCCTATAATCATTTTTACCTCACGCGACTGGCTCTGTGAGGACAAGGAACTAAAGTCACATAGCGTTCCAGGCAAATAACTGCCGTAAGTCCATCCTAGTATCGATTATTCAAGTGCAATTTTGCGCGCAGAAAGAGGGTATACAGTTATACACAGGCTTGAAATGGAAGTGAAATGAATTGCATTGTGTACTTCAGGTGCGGAATGCAAGGTTATTCCGGGGGAAGGTGGTGCTCAAAGAAAACTAAGGCAAACGGAAGGCTTAAGGGCTTTGTACCACATCAGAAACTGCGGTTTACGAGCACTCGAGCGTCAAATATCTCCCGGAACACAACTGTGCGTGACCTTGGAAAGTATACCAGGAGCTCAACGAAGGCGCCGGCTATTTTTCCATCACCGTTCGCTGAATTTTTCAGGCGGAACAGCGGCGTTTGGGAGCCCGCGGGGATATACTCGGGATAATTAATAGGACGCGAGAATAATTTAAAAGGACGCAGTCGACCCCAGTTGGCGTGGAAGGGAAAGGCGGAAACAAAGGAAGTGGGTAATAGTGATTGTTATGATATGTATGTGCGTGTGCATGTGCGTGTACGTGTGTATGCGTAGACGTGCGCACGTGTGTATGTCAGTGACGTAGCCAGGAATTTTTTTTCGGGGGGGGGGGGGGGGGGGGGGGGAGGGGGGGGGCTGAGGTGGCTGGGATACCCATGACTCGGAGTGCGGAGGTGGTGAAGGGGGGGGCTCGAAATACGTGTGCGTATTATAGGGTTGACTGGATCTGGGTAGGGGGGGGGGGGGGGGGGGGTATGAAGCCCTCTAAGCTCCTTCACTGGCTACGCCACTGCTGTGTGTGCGTGTGTGTGTGCGTGTGTGTGTGTGTACGTGTGTGCGTGCGCGCGCGCTTGTGTGTGCTATAGTTAACGTGTTTGTGAAAGTATTATAGTCGCCAGCTTCTAAAGTTCGTTCCGCTTCGCTCGGCATTTCAAAACACGCAACGTTGTTGTTGTTTTTCTGTACGCGAATCTAGCCATCGTTCCACGGACAAGGTCCCCCAGCCAATAACGAAACCATTAATAACAACACAGACGCCCACGTGCACGCAAGCCGTCCGCACGAAAACACGTCTAAACCAACCACACACAAAAAAATTATCACCTCCAACGTAAATGCCCTTCCTGCAAAACAATTGACAAAATGTAACAAAAAAAAAAAATAAGATGAAAACCCTCGCCACACACAACAAAATCGAAAGCCACGTAATAGCAGTTCTTGTTTCAGCGCGTCGTTTTCAAGCTTTTCTTTTTTGGGGGGGCTTATTATATATTTCGAATCAATCCAACAACCAGCGCTGGGTCAGACGTTCTGGGGCTCTTCATGCACGTACGGCCAACCACACGTGTGTGTGGCCGCCTATTGCGCATGCGTCGTTTCCCTGGTAACTTTGGTAGCGGAGGTGAAAAAATGGGAAAGGGGAAAAAAGACATTGGCCAGGTCCACGTGCCGACGGCATCTAATACGCCAGAGTTCATCGTCGCCGGCCGGCCGGCCAGCCAGCAGCACCGCCGAAAATTCTGTATACACGCATCCACGAGCGATGGAAAAAATGATGTTACGAAAATTTACCTGGCCCTAACCACCGAGAGGCACGAATACCTGTGGACGCGCTGGTGACGCCATCCACGCATCAACCTCCCGTGACCTCACGATGTTACACTCGGCAAGACGCTGCATCTTATCTTGCACGTTCTGGATGACCGAAATCCCACCCCGAAGTGCAAAATACCATTTCAACACACAAGAAAAAAAAAAACTGCTTTTGTAATTGTTGTGGTCTGTAGTTTCGCTTCCAAAGAACGATGAAACCTTTTCCTAAATTTCCCTATACGTATATGCTTAAAGCCCAAGTCCCACTGCTTGTACACATCGCGACACTGTTAGCGCGAAGACGACATCGGCGCATTTTCACATTTTGCATCTGAATAGTATTAGCGAGCAGTGAGTTTTTTCGCTTTTATTATAGAACTAAATGAGCTCTTTCCGTAACAATAATAACTTAAACGACATCCCTCGGTTTCAAAGAGAAAAACAGGAAAACCCAGCGATCGCTTGTTCGCGCTAACAGTGTCGCGCTCTGTACGTCATACAAAAGACAGTGTTCACAGCAGACACGAAGGCATGACTTAGGCTAGGTGGCGCAAGCTACCGCCCGTTACAAAGGGTATAGCCATTAACATTCATCCATCCAACCTTCGAACATTCTTCGTACGAGATCAGTGCTTCGTACATACTGCAGACAGCGCTTGTATACCCATGTGACAGGCCGACTGTACGACTGCAACTTCATATAGAAAAGGATGGATGGATGGATGTTCATGGCTATACCTTTGTAACGGGCGGAAGCTTGCGCCACCTAGCCTAAGAAACACGCCTCAGACATTGCTTGCAGACTGTCTTTTGTCTATGTATTAGCGTCGTGACCGCGGCCTGTATACAGAAGCTGGCTGCAGACATGCTCGGAGCGTACATATACATCTACGAAGTAAACATGCTCACTTGAATACCAGCTGAACGTTGAGGAAAAGCGATGGAGAGGAGAAAACAAAGAACCACACTGTTGGTTTTTTCCTCTCCATCGCTTTTCCTCAACGTTCAGCTGGTATTCAAGTAAGCATGTCAAACCAACCGGCTCAGCTCCAGGCCGTCATAAACGTCCTCTCCGAAAATGCCTGATGTGCGTGCCCGAAGATAGTTCTGCCATTATGTGTCTGCAGCAAATTATATATACATGCCTTGCAAGTGACGTCACGGTAGGGAAGGATGAGGCCCCGCACCGCCCTGGTGGTTGACTTCACACCGCGCGGATGCGCTTACCAATGCGATAGGATGCCGCTAACTGCTCGGACACGCGCTGACATGCACAATATTTGAGCTTGGAAACACGTGCCGAGCTTACGATGATGACGTTTAGCCAGTACGTGCGTGTTTTTTTTTTTTTTCGGCATTGGTGCGATTGCGCTACGAGCAGAAAGCTTCGATATGCCGCCGATGAAGCTTTGACGGGTTGTTCTGTCGCCAAAGAAAAAAAAAGCTCAATAAAATATGACAAGCGGCTCTAGGATTCGCTTGTAGAAACATTGTTACGATGTTGCGAAATACTGATAAACAACGCAAGGTTACCGTCATAATCAAAACCCTGAGTCAAGGATTAATCAAATAACGGACGAGAAAACTCTCCTTGTCTCAGGGTTTATATTATGATGTTTCCTCACCGGCTCGCCTATATACTTTCGCTCCTTGCAAGGGTTACCGTCTCGCGGACGGCACAAACCGATGCCCCGAAGGCGGCGTCTCGGCGACCTTGCACACGGGGCCGTCGCCGACCGATCGCCGTCTGGCCGGGCTCGCTTCTCAACACTCGCCCGAACTCGGCCGCGGAAGCACCGAAGGTGCGCTCGAAGCGTGGAAACGGCGTTATGTAACGAAACGCAAAGGCCATCTATACCACGAACGGGCAAAAGCCGGTGCAAAGGCGTGCGCGAACGTAACCGACGGTAGAAAAGTGCCGTCGCTCGCCGCTATGAAATGCGTCCCGCAAACTCGGTAATCCGCGGCCGCATCCATTTCCTGCCGCTCGTACTTTCTCTAACTTGACGGCTACTCTGTCTCGCGGGGCAAACTGACAAAATGATCGGACGACCATCGGGATACGTAGTAATTGCTACAGCCGAGCGCGGCGCAGTTTACCGCTGCTGCGAAGGTCCCCAGAGTCAACCACCAGCATGGTGGATACTGGTGTTTGACGTCATCATGTGTCGTAGGTGCAAGGCATCTATATCCCGACAATGAAACATTTATCTCGCATTTCACTATAGGTGCTTTAGACACTCATTCTAGATATTCATTATATATGTATATATATATATATATGTACGCATGGCTTGCACCGACGTCACATCAGATGACACTGTAGTGGGCTTGCTGCTGAGCGCGTAGTACAGTCTGCTCTTACCTGCTAAATACAATGCGCTAGTGTTAATGCACCCGGTTTCGAAGGAATCTCCAATAAATGTTTTGGCAATTAAAAAAAAAGACTTTGCGACATGCATTTATCTTGCGGAGAAGGTGCCCACCATTAGACTGTGAACAATCTTTAAGGTTTCAGTCCCTCCCTTTCTTTGATCATGCCTCTCTGTTCGTAGCAGACCTCTGACGCCATCTCCGTCACCTCCACATGTCACATAAAACGCCAATTCGACTCAGCCGGCCGGACGGGTCGGGTTCACAGCGATTGACCACGCAACAAAACCATGCATTCCAGCCGTTAAGAAAAAATGTATACATAGCTTGAACTTACCCAAGGACCCGTGGACGTCGCAAAGCAAACTCTGACAGAAGTCTAAACTCGAAGTTCCAGAAGTTTCGAGTGACCCAGCAGGCATGGCCAGCCGAGACCCACCACACTGCTGCTCTTCCGGAAGTATTTTCGGACAATCCATAGTGCATAGTACGCGGTGCAGGTCATTGCAAACTGGCCAGCTCTTTCGCTCATGTTTTTAAAGTCATGGAAGTTGTCTGCATTCTTTTAATTCAAGCGACAGCAACAGACGACAGCCACTGCAACTAGCGTCTCGATACTCGTCTGCTTTCTTGACTTTTCGGTTGTTGATCGAACAATTAGAGAAATTTTAATTTAGCCTGAAATAAAACGAAATCGCTACATTTTTAGCGGAAACAGGTGACCACTAAGGAGAAAAGACGTTTCACTGGTTGGGAGTTTTGGAGGTTTTGGTCACCGGCGTCTGCTAACATCAGCGAATAGAGGCCTTTGGTAGCGGCAGCTGATACGGGCGTCACGTTGCGCCATCTAGCGACAGTACGCTAGCCTCCGAGATTACCAGTCGGTCATCTGGTAGTCTCAGTAGTCAGTACCAGGGACATGGTCAGTTCCTTGTATCCCACATTAAACTGCCCTTTTAAGCAGACAAAATACCTCCAGCCACTTTGCATTGTTAAGTACATACGGCATATACCTGCACCTAAAAGGCTCCCTCGAATTCGGGGATGTTTTTTCTGGGTTTATTATCCCACAGATTCGCTGTTTTCCGAGGTCAACATTGGTGTCAGACGAAAAATCAGAGTTTAACGGGGCTTATGTAAAAAAAAAAAAAAAAAAAAAAGGGAGACGGGCGTGTGATGCCCAAAATTCTGGGGAGTGTACACGTGACCCAAATACTTAGAAAACGTACCTGTACTGATAAGAAGATGAAACGAGATAAGATGGTTTGTCCCGAAACGATTAAGAAGCCTCGCTGCCAGTTGCCTGGGAACTGTGTCCCAGGTCAGCACAAGTTAAAGCGGTAGATAAATTTTTTCTACCCGTGAAGCTTTTTTTTTTTCTCCTCGATTTTGATAACATGGGCTCGAGGTTAAATATTCGAAAATTATCTAATTATTTTTTTTTTTTTTTTTGCGACGCCAGTTTCCTTTTTCGCATTTCGGGTTTGGGCAATCATAACATCCTTTCTGCTACGAGACAGGCGCCGTCCAGGCATTTTTATCCTGGGGGAATCAAAAGCGACGAAGTCCAGAAATCTATTAATAATAATAATAATAGAACACTTCATAATTTCGTGTCTCAAAACGGCCGAAGTCTTGACATGAGGCACGTTCGTGATTACATAAGATGCGCAGCACATAGATAAATCGGGTATAATTGTGATCTGTAAATAAAAGTTTCAAGTTCACGTTTAAAATGCGCACAATTTGTAAGAACAGCTAAAGACGTATCTGGCGAAATGGCATCGAAAGACGTTTCCATGCGAGTGATCAAACACACTTTTTCCTGAGAGCCAGGATTACACAAAGAGGAGTGCCCACTGGGACGTAGAGGCCCGTGAAAGCTAACAGAAGACAGTAATGCTGCTACCTGCTTAAACATAAATAGTTATATTCAATACTAAAACAATAACTCTTCGCCAGCACCTTTTACGGCCCTACATGTTTGAAACACCTATAGGAACGCCATAAGCTTCGAAATGTGTTCATGCTAAGGACTCACGAAGTTCATTGCGCAACCTCCATATATCTGAATGCATGGTGTCGAGGATAGGAGGCAAGAGCGTGGCTACTGTACTATGTTCACCGCTAAGCTGACGGAGCGGTGGTAGAGCCACTATAGGGTACGCTGGTTACACGAGCACTTTTAACTGTAGTTACGCTAAGTCACAGTTACCACGTATACTTTTAGACAATTTTTCGTGGCTATGCAGCCCAAGCCTTGAGCGCCCATCAAAGCTGTGCAGGCGCATTCTTCCTTCTGAAGGAAAGCTGAGCATAGTGTAATAACTCTGGTTACGCGTAACAGCAGGTGACTTGACTGCGGTTAAGGGTGCCCCTGTAACCAGGGTATAGATAGGCTATGCTTCGGAGCAACGCAACTTTCGTCTCCTTGTTGCTTAAAATCATTATTCTCACTCATCTGAAGCTTTGTCTGAAACCGAAGGAGGAAACGCTTTACCGTTCTCCAGAAATGTTTAAACAGTTTGCAACGAAAAACAAACATTAACTGATTTTTCTCTGTAAAAAAAAAAAAAAAAAAAAAAACATTTGCAAAACCCTAACCGATTTTGTAAAAAAATTTAACCCGGCCTGAGCTTCCTGACACCGTACGTGAAGTGCCGTTCACACACTTGCAACCAAGAAGGACCGATAGAAACAACACCGTTTTTTTAAAGCGCCGTTCACACACTTGCAACCGAGTAGGATCGAGAGACACAAGACCGGTTGTTAAGCCTCTTGCGATGGCGTAAGACCCGCTCCGCAGCAGTGTATCCGGTCCTCCACCGTCGCAAGAGGCTTAAGAACCGGTCTTGTCTCTCTCGGTCCTACTCGGTTGCAGGTGTGTGAACGGCGCGTAAAGCTCAAGTATAGTTGCATTTTTTTGAACCGAAGCTATCGCCAGTTCCTTGCGTTCTGCACTAGGCCACAAAAATGGCGGCTTCCACAAGGCAACCTGGAACGGCGTATTCATACTTTAAGCGTACCTATACTCCGTTTCATACTTAACGTGCAACGCTGTCAGAGCTACTGAGGCGAGCCCGTGGCTTCATCTATGGTTTTGTTTGCGCGAGAACGCGTGCAAATGATCAACGAGATCAAGCCCTATGCTCGCACCAAAAGCGTTCACGGCGTTGCACACTAAATGTGAAACAGAGTATAATTTAGTGGATCTATAGGCGGGAGAAGCTACGTGCACGTAGAACCAGCCAACCGTCGGTCTTGGCCCGGGTAATTGTGCTCGCGCGCAAAGAGCGGGGTCAAGCGATGAAAGGGAGGCGATTGACTGGTCTGGTGAGCACGTATTGCGCCCACCGCCCTGTCAGCTTTGCGTTGAGTGGAATGCAGCGGTCGATAATGACGATGAGTAAACGAGTAAGGACAACCCAATGACGGGCGAGTCGTTCAGAGCGGCAGCTGCTGTAGAAGCTTGCTATTCCTGAATGTCATTGGATGAAACAAGGGATGATATAGTCGAAATTATTTTTCCGTTTTCCTTATCTCTAAACGGCCCAAAACGTTGTTGTTGTTGTTCTTCTTTTTTGTTACGTTTCGTAAAGAAAGCCAACAATTACATTTCCATTAGTAACTTTAGGACCCAATTCAAGTTTTTCCTTCAATACTTTGACGAAAAAAAAAAACCCGAGCATAGTCGTATCCTTGTTGTTAACTTAAACGTCGACATGGACATCAAATACCATCCTTAAGAAATACAACTAGAACGAAAAACGGTTCTTTAGGGAACGCCACCCTTTTCCTTTTTCCCCTTTTAATTCATTTTTTTTTCTTCCCCGTTTCATCTATTTCCTTATCGGTCTGTTTACCCAGCCTGCCATTTCATACAACTCTGCCTGACGACAATGATCGGTGCTCAGACGAAAAAGAGAATCACGTCCTTCCTGCACCGGACATACGTACCTTACAATGTTTGCTTCCTTTTTTTTGTTTTGTATTTTTACTTTTGTCTTTAGCCGCAAAGAATACACCGACTAAATATAAAGTCACGAAAAACGCAAGGTTCCAGTAAGGAGCCCGTCTGCTTTGAGCTCCGTCAAGTAATGACTATGGCTCCTAAAAAAAAAAAGATGGAGGGCACCTTGTGTCTTGTGTCGTCAAGCACCGGGGCGCACGCCAAGCTGTCAGCGATTCACCGAAATTTTGCGAAACGGCCGAAGATTGAGTAGTTCCACCGCCTGCCGACGCAGACGATGCTCTTTGCCTTTCGTCTTGGGAGCGATTTGCATAATAGCACGCTCGAAGACTTTCCAGCCGACTAGGGGAACCAGTTCTTCGAATTCGCTCCCTTCACGGTCAATACAATACAATTAAGTTTATTTTTCGAATGACAGAAAAAGGAGAGGGGGGGGGGGAGGGAGTTAGGCACTCTGGAATGGTGTTCGGTCTTTAGGGCAAATGGCGAACAAGTCGGCCTAGAGAGGCACGAATCAATTGTCATGATTTATTTTCTAGTTCACCTAGTTTATTCGGTTCATCCCACTTCTTATGCCAGCAGTTTATTCGCTTCATCAATCCCGTCTCGCTTTAAGTATTCCCTTTACATCCATATAGTAAACTAAGTTATAACCCTTCAGATTTATCGAGTCCTCTCCGTTTACTCTCTGTACCACTCTACTGCTGGTGAACGGGTATTTACTTTACGTACCCCTGCTTTCCACTTATCCTTTATCCTAGCCCTCTAAGCTCCCTTCACATTCCTCTATTGATCTCAGTTTACTCCCTTTATGTCTCTACTGGTCTCAGCCTACTCGCCTTATCACTCCTCCAATCGTCGCAGTTTAATCCCTCTACACTCCATCCAGCCAATACAGTTTACTCCCTTTACCACTCCTCTAATGGTCTAAACGCACTCCCTTCACACTCCTTTAATCCTCTCAGCTTATGCCCTCTTTAATTCCTCAAGTCCCCACACTTCAACGTTTTGTTTTATTTCTCTCGTCCTTTTCACTTCTCTCGTTTATTGCAACTCCAGTTGAAAGGAGGTCGTTTTCGTGGTTCAGCACGCGTACCACCGCGAATTTCTTGCACTGCAGCGTAAAATAGGTGTTATACACGAAAGCAAAGCAATCTTTCGACGGTAAAAACTTTCTTCTATACTTTGTTTCAGCTTACGATGAACCGCAAAGGACGCTATGAGCGACCAGAGCCAATTCATAGCTCGAAGGGCGTCACGTGCCTTTCCAGTTGGGCGGAGCGACGCAGGGAGCGCGAAGTCACGAGACCAGCTACGAACTATGGATTGGCTCGTGTAGCCCGTAGCATCCATCGCGGTACATCGTAAGGTAAAACGCAGTATAGTCAGTGCGTAGAAATGACATGGCGGATGCATAAAAGAAAAATTACTGGAAACGGTGTTTGTTTTTATGCTGCCTACGAGAACCAAGCAGCGATAGCAGACGACAGAGTCGAAACGGCCTCCTCTCTTGAGCTTCTCGGTGTTGCCACTACGCGGAGTCGATTTCTCTGGAGTCGCCAATACATTGATCCACTTTCCTCTCATTTCTTTCCTTTATCGCAGTGTTGGTTGATTCCCTTTGCATTCTTATGCTCTCCGCTTATCCCCTTTATCACTTTTGAGGTGGCCCCAGCTTCCCTTTAATACTCCTCTAGCCGTCTCGGTTTAATCCCATTACCACACCCTAGCTGTCTCAGCTTATTCGACCAAAGTTTATTTACCGTCTAAAAATAGAAAGGGGGTGAGTCACACGACCAAGGCAACCCCACCTAGAATAATAAAAGCAGGTGATCTAGCGTTTCGACGTCATCACAGTGAAATCGAGCGCAGACACGGATTGGTCACGAGGGCTGCATCATGATGACGTTACGTGGAGCTAGAGGAGGCTGTCCACAGGCTTTGATCATTCCAGATGGTGTTAACACTGGTCCCACTTTAAAGTAATATGACATCTATTTACGCAGTGGCCAATTTGGCCAGTGCGAAGCGACCGCATATACCTTTTTGTCTTCGAACGGGTACTGGGTTTATTTTCAGTATATATTTATAGACCTCCGCATCGCTTATCACCCAGTCGAAAAATTCCGAGTAGACCTCTGCATCGCTTATCACCCGGTCGAAAAATGCCGAGTCACTGAGTTGCGGACGCATGCGGAGCGTGCGATATGCCGCACAGCAGAGCAACAGCGCACGCTCGGAAGGCGTTCCACAGCCCATCAGACAGAGATGGAGGCGCCACCTTCGTCTGCTCAATTCTGACGTCAGGACACAGCGGTGGCACTGCTGTCGACACTACGCAAACGCGGACCTATGCACAGACAGCGTGTTGATGCGTATAATAGAAACACAGACAATACGATTGTAGAGGCTGGTTCGGTCATTCTCGTTTGAGGGTGACAGACTGGGCTATAACTCCTTAAATGGTAATCAACAAAGACTTCTTGCGGAGTCGAAACAAGGTGGCGCCGGTGTGCAAATAGCACTTGAGCGCTTTCAGTCATGAATTCCGCCCAAGTTTTTTACAGTATTTGCGAGACCGAATCTACGCACCATCCATGAAAGAATGGTCGGGTATGATTTCAAGCGCATGACGAAAGAATGATGCGAACGAAATTTATACGCAGAACGGAAGTGGGTCAGGGCTATACGCACCCGATAGATAACGCCAGTGTGTTATCGCGCCACAAGCAGTCAACGCGAATGCCCGCGCAAGCGTGAACAGAGACTGTCCGAAGAACGCTCCTGGCGGGGTCTTTATTTTTTGTCGGTGAATGAACGCGCACCGTTGAAAATACCAGACTCAAATTTCAGTGGTGTCCCGATTCTTGTGTTTCACGCTTTGCCCGCCAGGAGGGTGCCAGTTTGCGCTGCCCGTTCTACTAAGAGTTGAATCCGTACGTTCTTCCCATTTCACGCATTGGCCGCTAGATGGCCTCGAGTCACCCGGAGCTGCGTCGAGGCGCCCTACAGTCACGTAGAGTTGAGAACACACACGGGGTTGCGCACGTACTCTAAACTACGCGACCTTTTCCGACAAAACGAAAAAAAAAATGGCCTAAAACAGTAATAAAAATACAGTTTATGCGAAAGTCGATTTCCAACGCTCTGGTGACGAAGCAAGCGTGACCGAGTCACGCCGTCGATATTTTACACGCCGTTTACCAGCTTTACTGCTTCGCTGACTTTTTTTGCCGTTTTGCGCGACTGTGCTTCGCGTCATTCACCGCCGTTCAAAAAACACCAAGGTGCCCGTTCCGGTGCCCTGATTCGTCGATGCGCGTGAACGGGTTGCCAGACCGCGGTCTCAGCCACTGGAAACTCATGGAACCAAAACGGCCTGCAATGAGAAAGCGAGAAATAAACAAAACAAAAGAAGAAAAAAAAACGGAAATAACAATACTGACGCCGACCAGACCGAAGGCCTTGCGCAGCTTGAAAATAAAAGCAGTCATACAAGCCCGAAACAACATCAACGACCTTCTGTGATACTTGCAATCTCGTCGCATGTTAAAAAAAAAAAGAAGAAATCCATGGTGCTAACTATTTTGTGCTGCGTTGTCAAGGCTTGCGTAGCTTCTGCAGTGCTCCAACTCTGTTCAAGCTTCTTGCGCGAGTGCAAGAGATTGAGACGCAAGACGAAACCGCGTGCTCTCGCAGCAGTGGCTGCAGCGCTATGAAAGCTACTGTATTCTCTACACGTAGCACAAACGTAAACAAACCAGCGGCATTTGGAAGCAAACTCGGCACAAGGGTATTTCAAGCAAGGTCACCTCTATTTTTGTTTCATGCATTCGACAAACCATAAAATGACATACGCTTTCCGAAGTTCAGTGCCATCAGGTGGCTCATAGAAGTTTGATCTTTGCCATACAAATGGCGGTAATAAATCTGTATCGTATCGGGCACTGCCATTTTCGCAAGTAGGCGGGTGCTGAGGAAGTGTTCACTGTCCAGTTTTCTCGATCACTTTCGGTTTCGATTGTGACAACTCGACAGAACGAAGTTCGAACCCACATAGACGCCTCGATAAAATTCCATACACCGAAGGGCTTCAGAGACGATTGCGTGCCGCCCACATATTGACTGAATCTCAGTTATAGGTGAAGGCTGACGAAGCTCTTGTGTTCGATTCCTGCGTCGCATTGTGCTAACTCCCCGAATGTCTAGGCTTCGCATCATCCGCTTAGGAGCATCTTCAACCTCTCTCTTCATGAGTCACTAGAAGGCCATCATTAGTACGGCACAGATGCTATTCCTCAGCTGGTGACAGTGATCAAGGTGGCCATGGTGTCATTTGTTTTTCCAGGCAATTGAAAGTCACAGTCACACGTGGAATTCTTTTTAAATGCGATAATAAATGTGATAGCATTTCTTTTACTGTGCGTATGCAACGGTAAAAAGTAAAACTATGGACGTCATATAAGTAGTATAATTCATAATATAAACGAATACTCTCTGCAGAAGTTGGGAAAAGTTCGCAAAATCGTTTTATGGTCCTTATACGCATGCTTCCGGCCCCCGCACCAAGTTACGCGCACAAACTTCGCTCTTCAAGAAACAAATTCCTGTACACATGCAGTATAATAACTGCTCTTTGTGGAAAAAAGCGCTTGTTTATAAATTATAAACGTTCATTCCAAACGACACACAGTAGTGGTCAAAACTCGCAGAAAGACCACGAAAAAAAAAAAAACTTTATAGAAGCTTGAGGGTGGCCCATGACACTTTAGCCAAGAGACCCAACTTCTTTGAGACCAAGAAACCCCTGCAGCAGCTCTGAAAAAGCTCAGAGGAAGCTGTGTCTTGACAATACGTCAGCTGTCACTCTTCCTTGAGAATCCATTTCAAAACAAAACGCGTGGACAGCAGAAACTGGCAAGAACTTGAAGAGATAGCTCCAGGTATAGCTTCAGAGAGTGGCGGCAGACGTCCTGTCAAGCAAGTAGCCTCTTCGGGGCTGAAGAAGCTCCGAAGGAGCTGAAGTATCTCAACAACGCATCGTCTGCCTCCTATATAGCCACCCAATAAGCTATGCTTCAAAGTAACTGAAGTTGAAACTTGGGCTAGTGGGTATGACATTTTCGAGAATTTAAACAGAGCAAAAGACGGGGGACCAAATGAAGAAAGACACAGACGCAGCGCTGAGACTTTCCAACCTGAGACTTTCTCTGCTGTGTCTGTGTCTCTCTGGATCTGGTCCCTCGTCCTTTGCGTTGTTTTAATTCTCAAAAAATGTCATATTAAATAGCCCAAGTTTTAACTCTAGCTACTTTGAAGCATAGCTTATTCAGTGTCTAGATAGGTGGCAGACGATGTGTTGTTGAAACACTTTAGCTTCTTCGGAGCTTCTTCAGCCCCAAAAAAGATACTCGCTTGACAGGACGTCTGCTGCCACTCTCTGAAGTTAGCTGGAGACACCTCTTCAGGTTCTTGCTAGTTTGGATTGTCCACTCGTTTTGTTTTTGAAGTGGAGACTCACCTCAAAGGTGGGGGCAGCCAAGCAGAAAGATCTTTGACGCCTCGCCTCTCCCCCCCCCCCCCCCCCCCCCCCCCCCCCCCCTTCCCAGAAATGTTAAAGCAGTCTGCGACGAAGCAGAAGAAATATCTTCCGATCTTCATGACACCGCATTCAAAATTCGGGTAGACGGATTTTTCTTTCTGCACTAAGCACAAAAATGGCGTCGCCGACGAGAAAATTGCAGAACGGAGTACCGATACCCTCTAAGTGTAGTTTATCTGGTGACCACTCTCAGACTTCCAGGAGAGTCTTTTCAAGGTACAAAGGGCCATTCACACAAGTGCGTTTGCTTAGGAACGAGTCCTTGCGATCTCTTACGACGAGAAAACGCACGCTGGCGCCATCTATGAGGTGACCCTAGAACTGCATCTCACTAGAGCGAATACTTCACGCTATTTTCGAGATCCAATTTACGTACTATCTAAAAAGAAATGGTCGCTAATAACATTTTCAAACGTTTTTCAAACCCTCAAAAAATGGTCAAAAAAAGGGAAACTGCAAGTGTTGCACGGCTACACGATAGATGGCGCCAGTGTGTTCCGTCGTCGTAAGAGATTTTAAAAAGGTTTTAAAAGGATACTAAATCGAAACTTAAAATATACAGAAAACATCTAGAGAGAAGTCAAATAGGATCAGATAAACCTGTCATTGATAATCGCATAGCCATATTTTAAGCGGATGGCTATATTTTTCGTTCTAAATGCCTGGATTTTGGCGAGCGCTTCAAAGTCAGCAATGAAAAAAAAAAACAGTGAGTGCGCAGGCGAGCTGATGGAAGTTGATCATGATGCAGAATACCCGAGACAGTATGTAGAAAAGCCGGAAAACTTGGAAAAGGCAGGGGAAAAGAACGTCTCAAAACTATTTCCCCTGTCTTTTTGCTTCGACCAAGTTTCCCAGATTTTACCACAGTCTCGGGTATTCTGCATCATGACCAAAATCATCAGCCGTCGAAGAGCGCGATGCATCTCGGGAGATCCGGCGGATCCGGCGCAGTCTTGACGTCATCATACCTCGGAGGGCTAAGTGTACCGTAGCTATGAGTCTCGCCACTTGGAGGCGCCAACGTGTTACAATTTACAATCTCGATTAGTCGAAGTACCCGAGGGCTGTAGCATATCGCGGAGTCGGCGGAGCGGCGGAGCTGCCTCGAGTGTATGATTGCCGACCAACGCGACGAGAGCAATGGGTATGATGACATTAATAAGAACGAAGACGCTGCCGCTCCGCTAATCACCGGTGGCCATGATGGCACGAAGATCTTCGGCTTAGAGTCGTATTTGTACGACCCGTCTGCCTTGTCCTCGTCGTCCGCCACCAGGTAACAGAGCTTATTCACGAAACGATCTTACAGCAAAACCCAAGAAGATATCCATATTCAGGAAGCGAAATTATCGCAAGTTTTTCGTACGCTACAATGAAATCCTACGACCACGCCTACGACAGCTACAAAGCTTTAAGCACCTTTTATGATCAAATCTACATCGCCGGCAACATCGCTTGCTTACGTCGTCGCGACGACCAACGTGCATTAGAGCTCTCCGAGCGTGCCAACTAAAGAAAAAAAAAAAAAAAAAGTATTTGAAACTGAGCGCCGCGGCGGAGGCAAACGCTAGAACCACAGATACCTGAAAATCTGCAACGGCAACGATATCCGCTGGCTTGATGAATGGAATACGCCCACGCGACCTTTGTGGACCCTTCTCGTGTGAATAGTTTGAACCCTGACCTCTATTTTTCCGTAAGAAGGCCAGTCTTTCCCCTCGGTCGTACCTAGCTTGTTTTCAGATGCTGCGGTGATGAACGCACTCGTCGAAAAGGAACACTCTCCTCGATTCGATCTCCTTTTTTTTGTGTTATAAAGCTCAAATAAGCGCCATATGGGTTGCCTTCGCAACATGGGTACGTACGCGTAGTTTAGATGTCCATTTTATTTCGACATGATGGCACGCAAACACATGTAGAGTTAGAGCAGTTTTTGGGAACGACTCAATGCCAGTTCAATCTTTCTCTGCCGAGCGTCACGTCAGCATCGAGTTGCGATTGTCTAGAGGCCCACTGATTCATAAAACCGGTTGTAAAAGATCGCTCCCGAAGCGGTCAACAAGAACGCGGTGCCAGTGCGGCTCCTCTCACAGTGCGAACAGGTATGTAGGTGGATCTTGCTGACACTCTTTCACTTCAAACGTATCTTCCTGGACGTTGGCTCTCTCCCGCATCCCCAAGCCACGAAAAACACCGCAGCGATTTGTTTAGATGCGCGGCGCTTTGCAGAGCCGTACGGGTCTTCTCCTTTTAGCAACGATGGTATACAGTTGTGTTGACTTATTAGCGATCGAGTTCATTATCAGTTGCACTCGACCAAGACGGCTATCCCGTCGTTAGGAAAGGTGGGCATTCGGGCCCTTTTAAACATTTCTTAGCGTGAATATTACATCGCATGTACACAATCTCCAAACCACCCCAAACAAGCGTTGCCGGGAAGACCACCCGATACTAAAACGAGCGGTGGCCAACCCTGCTGTTGCTTTCTTTACCAAAGCGCCTCGGTACTACGTTCAGGCCTAAGTAATATCTATAGTGACCATACTTCCAGCTGTCGCGCTGCTCTTACAGACATGTTGTCGTCCCGACATTCCACCGAAGCTTCGCAGACATCCACGAGGTGGTTTTCGGTTATCGCTTATTCAGTTTAAAATACGTTTTCTCGCGTTATCCTCCGGAATATTGGTATTGGTGAAGTTCTATTTTAACCCCTTTCGTGTTCAAGCAAAGAGATGGCCTCCAGAATTTGGTTTCCGTACCCCTTTTAAGGGTCACGGTCGTAAGCAATCGCAAGTTTGTGAGCCAGCTTAGCCCTTAAAAGCCCATAACGTTTCTACCAGTCAGACATCTTAATGAAACTTGGCAAAAACGGTCTTCATAGCCATATGAGCTTAATAACAACAAAAACGTTGGCAGATTCCATGTCTGATGCCAGTAACGTAGGGGTGGGAACATCCCTCCCTCTGGGTCATCAGTCAGCCCCAACTTCCAGAACAGGCCACTGTATACACAAAGGTGGACCTAGCATAGTGAGCATGGGATTTTCACCCTCTACTATCTTTCTCAGTTGAGGAATACCTGCACGTTTTTTTTTTTTTATTTTTCAAACTCGGAAAAATGTTTCTCGGCTGAAAAGCGCACATCGTCTGGTACGCCGAGTTCTCTTCGTGCCTTCGCAACCCTTTATATCTTGACTTCTCTTGCATACAGAATGATCTGCTCCAGAAGGCTGTTCACTATTTTAACAGTGTGTCAAAAATTATAAGAGTTGGAGAAGCATTAGAAAAGCTAAAGCTAATGAACGAAAATCTAGAATGTGCATCACATGTGACACAAACCTCTTTTTTTTTTTTTTACGCTACATTAGTAGATTTGTCGTTCTGGTTAGTGCCACATATTAGTTCCCCTTAGAGTTGTCACCTAGTCGACATTGTCATCAGATGAGTTGCTGCCATATCGGGCAGGTTTCAAATCCGTTTTTTATCGAGAACCTTTGAGCATGTCACTAGAATTCGTTGATGTCATCATATTTTAGAGCGCAGCTCTTAGGCGCCCGTTTCCGCCTTGAGCGGCGTCGCCGTCGCCGTAACCGCGCGGTGCATTGTGGGTAAATTTCCCCGCTAAATTTAGCGGAAATTTTTCCCCGCTAAATTGAGCGGAAAATTTCCCCGATGAATTTAGCGGAAAATATTTCCCCGCTAAATTTAGCGGAAAAAATTTCCCCGCAAAATTTAGCGGAAAATCTTCCCCGCCAAATTTTGTGGAAAAAGTTCCCCGCCAAATTTAACGAAAAATTTTCACCGCTAGATTTAGAGAAAAAATTCGCCGCTAAATTTAGCGGAAAAATTCCCCCACTAAATTTAGCGGAACAATTTTGCCGTCAATTTTAGCGGAAAAATTTCCCCGCTAAATTTAGTGGAAAATTTCCCCGCTAAATTTAGCGGAAAAATTTCCCTGCCATATTTAGCGGGAAAATTTTCCCCTAAATGGGAGGAAAGGAGGAGGGGCAGAGTTTCCTCTCCGTACCTTCCCCTTCTCCTCCTCAAGAGCTGCGCTCTATTTTGGCGTTACAGGGGATTGTAAAGTCTTTCATTTTTTCATCCCCCGATAACTGTTGCATGTCACCCAGAAGATACAAGAACTTATCCAAGGCCTCTTCATCAGACGAGGACTCTACCATTTGGAGAAAAACGAAAAATACTAAAGTTCACCAAATGCCCGTAAGGAATAATGCTCCCACCAGGGGAATGGGCATCAAGCTCCTGTAACATTACTTATCACAAATATGATTATTATATGGAACTAAATAATTGTTTAATGTGAACAGTATATGCTAATAAAATCTAATTATTCTTGTCATTGTTTTTTTTTTCTAGGTGAATTATATTTTTGCTTTCCGGAGTTCTCACAAGCAGGGCATCATGCTGAAAAACCTCGGGCCGGTCGACAGAAGTCTTGCAAGCCCATTGTGACATGCACACAAACTTCTCGAAATATTTTTATTGCGTTTGGTTTACACACGAGGAAAAGCCGTCGCGATACCAAGACGGAATATATTTCCCTCTAGGACTTGTGGGTATTTTAAGAAGGTGAGAAATATATTCTTTTTTTGGCGTTTCAGGGGGAATACGACTTGTGGCACCGGGAGATGGCGGCGCTTTCTGACTGTCTCTGGTCCCCCTTCAGGATGCCAGCGGCGCGGGTTTCTCCTGCCGGCGAACCCCGGTCGTGGTCCCCGACGCCCGCGGCGGACGGCCAAGTCCCCGATGTCGCCCCTCCGGCCTCCCCCGGCGACACGCCGCCCCCGGCCATCTCGAACAGGGAACGCCTGTCAACCACGACGACCACCTCAACCATCACCACGACGACCACGTGTGCCAGGTCGCCCTACCAGAGGCTCCTGGACGCCCTCGGCTCGGACGAGCGCTGGCAGAAGGACGTGGCCCTCGGTCGGAGGGTCGGCTTCTACCGATTCAGGGGAGAACTGGGCACGGGCAACTTCTCACAGGTCAAGGTCGCAGTACACTGCCTCGTCAAAGGTAAGTGCTATTCGCAATTTTCACTGCCTATCTGGGCGCACTGGTTCCGATATCGCTGACATCCGGATGATCGTCGTACAACATCAGAATGCGGTTGTCCGCTGCGTCCTCGCGCAACGCAGCAGAGGCTGGTTGCACTATTTCTCCACGGGTCGCGTGGCCGTCGGGGCCGAGATGCGCTCCGATTGCAAACCGAAACTTAAAAACCCGTCGAATTTGTGCGGTCTTTCAGAAAGCCGTAAAATGCTGCGCGTGCCTTCTATCGTTCTGCAACTTGTTGATTTAGCGTTTTTCGACGATGTTGACCAAATTTCTAATTGAAACCATGCCCTTAAACACAGTATTGAAAAAGTTTATTACGCGAAAATAATTCACAATCTAATTATCCTGGACTTTGATAATTTTCCAAAATGGGCCCCTGGCCCCAGGACCAAAACAGCACAAACTTGTTTTTCTTTTCTTTTTTTTTTGCGAAGAGCATAGTTTTGGCAATATCGAATTTGTCCACATTTCGTGAAACACCCTGTACGTCATTGGTGTGTCATATGAGAGCATCTGCATACGTTCAAATGGTCTACAAATGTCTGTGTCAGTACTGTCAGTACCGGTCAGAATCTGGCTCAACAAGACGAAATGTCCACCGTCAAAATCTTCAAAATGTCCAATGAGACAAGACGTTCATCGAGTCAAAATGTCCATCCAGGTCAGAATATCCACCGAGACAAAGTGTCCATCGGGTCAAAATGTCCACCCAGGTCGAAATGTCCAACGAGACAAAATGTCCATGGGGTCAAAATGTCCACCCAGGTCGAAATATCCACCGAGACAAAATGTCCATCGGGTCAAAATGTCCACCCAGGTCGAAATGTCCAACGAGACAAAATGTCCATCGGATCAAAATGTCCAATATTGGACATTTTGTCTCGATGGACATTTTTTTCTCGATGGACATTTTGACGCGTAATCGCAAGCTATCGTTCGTTATAAAGGGTGCGTCGTTAACACCTATCCGTCCATCCATTCATTCATCCAGCCATCAAATTTTACGATCTAAACCAATGACGTTTAAATACCTTAGGACCTGTCGTGACGTCACGCTCATCGAAGCCGAAAAAATAACTTAAAATATATTCCGAGGGAGGGAGGGAAGCCTGGAGGTGCATTAGCTGGCGGTTGCAGGAGGGGGGGGGGGAGGGGGGGGGGGGAGGGGGTATATCACTTCATGGGAGCCTGCGTCGTCGCGCCTGTGACGAAACCTTTTCGACTGCGTTCCTGACACAACAGGATAAGTTTAATAAATATGAGCTCTGCTCTTTGTCGTCAGTTAGAAAGTTCGAGATGCCACGAACACGACTGCGCGCTCTCCCCTCACCCCGCAGAGAAAGTGGCCGTCAAGATCCTCGACAAGAGCAAGCTAGACGCCAAAACGCAGCGCATGCTTGCCCGAGAGATCGCCAGCATGGAGTCCCTGCATCACCCGCACATCATCCGCCTGTACGAAGTCATCGAGACGCTGAGCCGCGTGCACCTGGCCATGGAGTTCGCGCAGGGCGGGGAGCTCTTCGAGAAGGTCACCAGTGACGGCAGGTACTCGGAGGAGGACGCCAGGCTGGTCTTCGCGCAGATCGCGTCTGCCCTCGAACACATGGTAAGGGAGCTGGAACACCAGTGGGCCTGGCTGGGGTTCTAACCTGGACATTCGGAGAAGTAGCCCGCGAGGGATTCGAACGAGGTCACGTGACATCACTTTCTTCGGTAAATTGAGCGGGGAAGCTTCATCGGGGTAGAGGTGACGTGACGTAAATTCTTCTGCTAAATTTTGGGGGGAAACTGAATTTGTGTATATATCCCGCGATGTCAAGTAACGCGATATCAAGTTTTTGTTATATTTAGTGGAGAAAGTGAGTTGGTAATAGGTCACGTGACGTCGGTCACGTTACGTCAATTTTCCCGCTTAATTTAGCGGTGAAACAGAACTAGTGTATAGATCACGTGGTATATTTATTTTTTCGCCGACTTTGCTGGGGAAAGTTAACTGTGTATATTTCCCGTGACGTCAGGTCATGCGACATCAATACACGTCAGGTGACCTAAGCAGCGATTCAGTTTCCGCGCTAAATTTAGCGGCAAATGCGCAGACGGACGGAGGGACAAACTTTGCGAATCCGGGGTGGAGGGCTCCGTCAAAGAGCATTTTATGCTTTCAAATCGAAAGACGTTTACAACTTTCTGTAATGCCGAAATTTTCGCTACATTTCCCGCTAAATTCAGGGGAAAAAAATTCCATGCTACTCTTTTTCGCTAAATTTAGCGGGGAATTATTTCCACTGAATTTAGCGCGGAAATTTTTCCGCTCAATTTTGCGGGGAATTTTTTTCGCTAAATTTAGCGGGAAAAGTTTCTGCTAAATTTAGCGGGAGATTTTTTCCGCTAAATTTAGCGTGACATTAGGGAGTTTTCGTAGACCGCGTTTCCCCCTCCGCTAAGCCCTCCGCAACGAAGAGGCCGCTACTGCGCCTGCGCGCCGATAGCCTTGGCTGTAGAGTTCCGGGGATCGCAGCGGGTTGCGGAGGGCCGTTGCAGGACGGCGAAAGCCATCTACGAAAACTCCCTATTTTTCTGCTATATATAGCGGGGAATTTCTTCCGCTAAATTTAGCGGGAAAATGTTTTCGCTAAAATTTAGCGGCGGATTTTTTCAATAAATGTAGCGGGGAATTTTTTCTGCTAAATTTAGCGGGAAACGTTTTTCGCCAAATTTAGCGGGGGAATTTTTTCGCTAAATTTAGTGGGAAACTTTTCCGCTAAATTTAGCGGGAGAATTTGCTCCGCTAAATTTAGCGGATAAATTCCCTCCTCCTCCCTTGTGACTCTCGTGACGTCACACGTGACGTCACGCGTGACGTCATTATGGAAAACGGCCCATAATTAAACACACGGTTACGCCGACGGCGACGGCAACGCCGCTCAAGCCGGAAATGGGCGCCTAAGAGCTGCGCTCCAAAAGCACGAATGGGCGAAAATTAATCATAGCAAGACACTACAGTTGAAGTAAGGCTTCTCTCCACCCCCCCCCCCCCTACCCTTTTTTGTACTTATAATTTTTGCAGCCTGTCAATATCATTTATGTAAAATTCTTTGGAAAACTGGCATAGCGTCTAAAACGTGGATTGATAAAAAATACTTTCCAACAAATTTTACGAAACTACGAAACTCAAGTCTCTACTATCAAAAACTGCGAAGCCCCCCCCCCCCCCCACACACACACACATACACACACAGAAATATTTCTCGCAAGAGTTTGTGGCATTGAAGCCAGAGTTGACTCAAATTTCGGTGCCCTGTCGATCGACTGGTCCGCGGGAACTACATGGTATCTCAAATAGCGGCCAGGCTCTTTCAATCGACCGCAAAAATCGGTTTCTTAACCTATCCCGCTACGATTTTGTGCAACGTTGCCCACAGATGGTGCATTTCTTCTATAAAATATACAAAAAGCGAACTTGCCTGAAGAAAAAGTGAAAAAAGAAAAAGGCGTCACTTCAATAGAAACGTAGCGAAGCCACCGGTCTTCAAACAATAGGGCGCCGTTTTGCACAAGAGACAAGAGATGGCGCAAGCGGTCGCGACGCCAACTGCCGCCAACGAACGAGCATACGACGCTGAGAGCCGGTGTCATTAGCAGACGATCTTTCCGACTCGAAAGCGGCGCGCGTTCCGTAGGTGGCGACAGTCCCAGAACCAAAAGTAGGCGCGGTAAAAACGAGGAACTGCACAGCAGACAACATAAGTACACCGAAAACGACACTCAAAATAACCCCACAAACCACTCTTTTAATCGATTATCTGTCCATTCATTGTGTTTTATTAGTAAGGATGATAAAATCAGGCATTAGCAAGTGACATCGAAAAAGTTCGCGTCGCTTTTAAGTCGAAAAGATCGCCTGCTAATGACGCCGGCTCTCGGCGCCGTACGCCCGTTCGTTGGCGGCAGTTTGCGTCGGGACCGCTTGCGCCATCTGTCTCCAGTGCCAAACAGCGCCCTATTGTTCGAAGACCGGTGGCTTCGCCATTTTTCCATAAGAGTTAAGCCTTTTTCGTTTTTTTACCTTTTCCTCAGGTAAGCTCGCTCTCTGAAAATTTTCTAGAAAAAATGCACCGCCTGTGGGCAACGCTGCACAAAATCGTAGCGTGATAGGTTAGAAAACCGACTTTTGCGGTCAATTTAAAGAGCCTGGCCGCTATTTGAGACACCCTGTAGTACATTTACTATACCATATTTATTCAAATATAGGTCCGCGTTTGTTTGCTTGTTTTTTTTTTTTGTTGTTGTTTTTTTCGTCGGCATTTTTTTTGTTTTTTTGTTTTTGTTTAGAGATTGACTTGCAACCAACGCCAAGGAAGGTCGACCTGTAGTAGTACTGAGCATATTTTCCGAACCTATCGTGGAAACCCAGGCCCTCCCCCGTATCAGCTGCTGCACCTATCACACCGATGCGAAGCAGTGAAGCTCGACACACGCGCGCCTGCGCGAAACGGTAAAGGTTGACGGCGAGCGGCGATAGTGCCACGGCATTGACGCATCTGGTTGGAAAGATTTTGAAGTTATCTCACGAGGAGTGCGAGACCCTGGTTCTGTCTTATCGCAGCAGCCGCTATACTCCCACTTCAGGCGCGTTCCCACCGGCGGGCAAAAAGCGATGCGATTTGAGCAGTCGCTTGCTGACCCGACTTATTGCGATGCGATCTAGTCGCGAAGCGACTGAGCCAATCAACGGCGTTCGGACAGAGAGTTTTCGAGAAACGACTCGCCTACGGACGCGTTGGACTCGCTCATCGCGCAAACCAATGTAACCATCTATTTTTTTTTTTTTTTTTTTTTTTTTTTTTGCGATGCGATTTTGTTGCGTCGCGCGATTGCTTACATTGCCGGTGTGAATGTGCCTTTAGGAAGTTTTTTTTCTCGCTGCTTTTCGCTCCCTCACTAACATCGCGGCATCATCGTCTGGGAGTTCAGACGATGACGTGGCCAGCGCGGTCGACGCGAGAATTTTAGCGTGAATTAATATATGTTGTACAATTTTCCTTCTCTTCTACCTCTTTGTCGATCAATATTAAAACAACGCTGCCTTGTTTTAAACTGCTCCTGGCGACATTTTGGTGCGACATATAGCAGACGTGCGTTCATGGCGCAGCTATCACTGTCACTGACGTTTGGCCCATAATGAGTGACGACGCGTGTGCTATTTTCTACCATAAAATACACTCCCATGCGGACGTTCTCACGACCTCCATTACTATCCTGGGTTTCTTGATGATCTATTGTACCTTACTTTTTTCCGCAGCACCACCACAACATCATCCACCGCGACCTCAAGGCAGAAAACGTATTCATCGCGGGCCACAACGTCGTCAAGGTCGGAGACCTGGGCTTCAGCACCCAGGTCCGCTGCCGCGACGAGTCCCTCAACACATTCTGCGGTTCGCCGCCCTACGCCGCGCCGGAGCTCTTCAAGGACGAGAGCTATGTGGGACCCTGCGTTGACATCTGGGCCCTAGGCATCCTACTCTATTTCATCGTCACTTCCGCCATGCCCTTCAAGGCTCAGACGGTCGCCGCCCTCAAGAAACTGATCCTCGAAGGGCAATACACGGTCCCGACGTACCTCTCCGAACCCTGCAAGGCCCTCATAGCGGGCATCCTTCAAGTGACGCCTCAGGACAGGCTAACCCTGGAGCAGATTAGGAGCTCCGAGTGGCTGGGGGGTCAGCGATTCCCGGAAGGGTATCCCAAGTATAACATGTACCCAACCATGGACCCGGCCATGCACGTCTCAGAGGAGGAGAAAGAGGCAAGGGCGCACCTCGAGGAACTGGGGATCTCCGAAGACATGATGAAGGACTGCATCGACAAGGGTGCTCGAAGCAGCATCACCGGCGCGTATCGCATCGTTCTGCACAAAATCCAGACGGCGCCTTCGCCGCAGGACCTCGACAGCGAATCGGCGGGAACGGCGACTGGAACTCCGTCGCCGGGAGGCAAGGCGGATCGGATTTCGAACAAGGCCGAGCGGCTCTTCTCGGCCAAGAAACGGAAGTCCAGGACTTGCGTGCTCCTGTGATGGCCGTTACTTCGTGTTGTGTCTTCGTTGACTGCGTCAGACTGTGATAATAGACAGAGTTGTTCTAGCGAAACAATGCAAATGACTGCTAAGTTAGAAATAATTGATGGGACTACAACTTACGATCGTCGTCTGGCATGCGGCCCTTGAGCAGCTGAGCTGTGCATGTGGCGTGATTTTAGGTGGTGTATCGTGTTGTTTTGTGCTTCTGAACAGTTCGTTTTTTCTTTGTGCTTTTGGTGGCTAGCCTTGATCATTGTTAAATCACTGAAGAATGCCAGTGCTATCTGTGAGAAAAATCTGAAACACAAACACAAGTTTTCAGGCACATATTGAAGAAAACAGCCGGCCAACGAAGTTGAAGATAACGGCATTCTGTTTGTTTCCTGTCCAATCGAAACTTTTCCTTGAAGACCTTCACAGACGGAAGTTTTCAAAAAATCAGAACATGTCACTTTCTCATAATATTCGCAAATCAAAATACATGACTTTCTAATGTCTAGGTACACCTATTAAGCAAGTGCCACACTATTTCCGCGAATAAGCAACGACCGCTTGTGCAACAAGACTTGTTAGATCAGGGAGTGCAACAATAAAAATCCAAAAGTTAGTTTAGCGCTACACAAAACTTATTCGAAAGCACCTTGTTATAAAACTTTCACATGACACCATAATCGCAGCGCAGTGGCACTCGGTGGTAATTTACTAGTGCCAAAAATAAGCAAACATAAACGCTGCACATGCCATTCCCATGGACAAACACACCATTCTCCCCCAACAGAAATCTCAAAGACGACAACGAATTTTTCTACATGTCACTGTTTTCAGCCAATTCAAAACTTCAATGCAATTTCTAGTCACCACGCTTGGCATTTCTGCATCCGAGTCTCTCGAGCAGCCGGGTGCTTCCTAACCTTGCCGCAGCTGCGATCGGCGTCCAACGAGCATTTCTTACTCCCCGTTTTGTACTCCTGCACCAAAACCCCTCCTCGAGGCACATATGAAAAAAAAAAAAAAAAATGAACCAGTAATAAAGGTGTCAAACTGTGGCCTCCTTGTTCTTACACTACCATAACTACATAATCTGTGCAACAGCAATACACAGTGAAACTTTCCAGTAAGACATGGCAAATGGGAACATAGAGTAGACCCCTTTTCATGTTTACAACCACAAGCATTCTCTTGCCTTCCAATAGACTTCCGGTCGCTTTGGGCATGGCAAATGAGAACACACAGTAGAAACTTTTCATGTTTACAAACACAAGCATTCTATTGCCTTCCAATAGACTACAGGTCACTTTGGGCATGGCAAGCGAGAACCTACAGTAGGCCCTCTTCATGTTTACAAACAAGCATTCTCTTGCGTTCCAATAGACTACAGGTCATTTTGGACATGGCAAGTGAGAACCTACAGTAAGCCCTTTTCATGTTTACAAACACAAGCCTTATTTTGCCTTCCAATAGACCACAGGTCACTTTGGACATGGCAAATGAGGACACACAGCAGACACTTTTCATGTTTACAAACACAAGCATTCTCTTGCCTTCCAATAGACCTCCGGTCGCTTTGGACATGTCAAGTGAGAACCTACAGTAGGCCCTTTTCATGTTTACAAACAAGCATTCTCTTGCCTTCCAATAGACTACGGGTCGCTTTGGACATGGCAAATGAGAACATACAGTAAACCTTTTTTATGTTTACAAAAACAAGCATTATCTTGATTTTTAATAGACTTCCAGTCGCTTTGGACATGGCAAATAAAAACATAACACTCTAAAAAAAGGGGGGTGTAGACGTTACACCCCTTGTCACATATACGACACCCCAAAACTTTAGTTTGTTGTACAGCCCACAACCCTTTTCATGTTATTATAGCAAGTGGTAAATTGTGGTGTCTGCAAGTACAGTGCCGCCAGTATTCTTTCAAAGCAAAATGTGAAAAGAGTGCAGAAGTCATGTTCCCACTAACAGATTCGCGCAGTAGTGTCTTATTACTTCTAGAAAAAAAACATTTTTTTTATTTTTTAAAAGTAAGTTCGATTAATTTGATTTAAATCATTGTAGCTAGGAAATAGCGATTCTTAATCACTATGTATATTTTTGAACATCGCAGATTCATGGGCGTCCGCAGAACTTATTCCCGGGGAGCACACACTTATTCCCCCCCCCCCCCCCCCCCCCTCCGGGGAATGATGGCGATGTTGGCTATTTTCAGCACGTTCCCATGTTACTCTCTACCTGCTTTCACGGCTGCGCCCTGGATTTGGAGCTACAAACCACTGATCTCTATGACCAGGCACGTAACCGGAAAGGGGGGGGGGCATGCCCCCCCCCCGAAATTTTTTATTTTGCTGGAACCTCCTGTCCCCCTTTCTCTCATACAGCATTCTGTCATGGGCGCCCCCCCCCCCTCCCCCCTCCCCCGGAAACAAAATCCTGGATTCGTGCCTGTCTATGACAATTGCTAAATCGCGCTTCCCGCTCCCGCGAGTAAAGCCACCGGACGGCCATCTTGCATGTCGAAAAATCGGGTTTTTGGTAGGGATGCCGCGAACTTTTTTCGAATTGAAGTTTCGATGATCGAATCAAGCGGTTCGAAAGGTTCGAAAGATTTCGATTTTTCGAATTTCCTACATCGTAAAATTCGACGGAGGTCGAATTTTCGAACTTGTTAAGCTAAGAACTTCGACGCTTTTCGAACCGTCGAACTTATTACGCTAAAAAATTCGATCTTTTTCGAACTTTCGAACTTATTGCCCTGCAAGGTTCGATGCTTGTCGAACTTCCGAACTTGACTGACCAAAAAATTCGATGAATTTTGAACTTTCGAACTTATTTATCAAAAGAATTCGAAAAGTTTCGAACTTTCGAATTTTGAAATGTCAGAAGTTCGACGAACTTCGAACTTTTAGGGTAAAAGTTCGACGTTCGTCGAACTTCGAAAGACCGGCGGACGGTTTCATTTGATTTCAAGTAGTGGGGTACATTCGTAATTTTTTTTTCTCGAACTTTTACACGCGGTGCTGCGTTTCTTACGAAAGACAATGTCGTTTATTTCAATGTTCTGGCATGCTTAGGTTTAAAGAAATAAATCCCCGGAGGGGCGAGGAAGAACGACGGGTTTTTGACGATTATCATTTGTGCCAGATTTGAAGCGCGCTCTAGCCGGAGCTATTTATGGTATACTTTTTTTAAGAATGATCTATGTATAGCCTAGGTAAGTGCCGTCTTAAGATGTGATTATTGTTATTCAACGTGAGTTTCGGAGAAATGTCCAAACATGTATCTGCATGCAATTATGACCTAAACTTGATATTTATTTTCGTCTAAGTTGTTTGAGGTATCGTATTTAAATTAACACCACAGACAGGTCATATCTAATAGTGTTTAAGTTCAGCACGTCATAAGAAAACTTTTTTTTTTTTCGCTTCACGTTCCTGGGACGTGTTTCTTTTAGCCTGTGCACATTTTGGTAAAAGAAACTTGTTTCGAAGTTCTGAACCTCTGAATACGCAAGAATAGAACACTTCCGACGAATTCTTGATTTTTTTTTCTCCTGCTTTTTATTCCCGCGTTTTTTTATTTTTTATTTATTTATTTATTTATTTTTTTTACTATTGGCACAGGTTTTTAGGTCGAAAAGACAGCTTTGAACTTCCGAACCACTAAGCATGTGACGAGTAGTGCCTTCTGACAACGAGTTTCTAACAATGACCATCTACACAACCTTTTATGCAGTGAAGAGCGACTGTAGCTACACATATGCATAAATAATTTCAGATTAAAATAAGCTCGACCACGCCCTCTTTCCCCGTATTGTTTTCTTTAACAGTCCGAAATACCTGAAAGGAGAAGAAGGAGGCTGAAGCCCCCCCCCCCCCCCCCCCCCCCTCCCCCTCCCCCCGTTTTTCCTCTTCCGACGCCACTTGTATGGTAGAACGCTCCTCGACCTCGAGTTGTGTCAGCTTTTGTGCTTTTTGGGAGGCGGTTCCTCCGTCCCAGAAAATAAACCTCCAGGACAATTATAAACTTTACCGGATCGGATTACTACCAGCGTGCAAGGGGTGGCGAGCTAGTTTGCCAGGTCGCTTCAAGGTTCTTCTGAGCCTCAACCTCCTGCTCGCCCCTGGCCGTTTCGAACTGGATGAGTCTCGTAAAACAGTGTGTTCGTGTAATCACTACTGCGTGATGCAGATTAAAGACCCCCCCCCCCCCCCCCCCCAGGGCTGGCGGTCACAATGCTGCACTGACGAATATTCTAGCACGCCCGGGGCACTCGTCGTCTCATTTAATTGCCTGACCAATTTCGCAGAATCTAGATATCACACCCTAACTTTTCTAAACTTGATTTTGTGAAAACCAGTGAGTCGTGAAAACGTTATTTGAAACTGAAACTGTGGAAAAACTTGAAAATCGGACTTCGAACTTTAAAAACTTGGATTTAAAAAAAAATTCAAAATCTTCGAAGTTTTTTTTTATTTTTTCTTTTTTTTTAATTTAGCGTTAAAAGAAAATCGAAACCTTCGAACTTTTCGAACTTTATGCAGAAAGAAATTCTAAATCTTCGAATTGTTCGAACTTCATGTCTATAAAAATTTGAAGCGTTCGAAGTTTTCGAATTTTTTCCAAAGAATTTCGAAATCTTCGAATTTATCGAACCTGAAGTAAAAAAATATTCGAAATATTCGAATTCGAAATTTTAGAAACCGTGAAAGCTTCGAAATTTTCGAATTCGAAACTCCGCTGTGGTCAAAAGTTGCGAATTTTTTGAATTCGAACCTCGGTCGGTACGAAAATATCGAAATTTTTCGAAATCGAACCTCAGTTCGCTTCGCAAATATCGAAACCTTTCGAAATCGAACCTGGGGTGGTTCGCGACATCCCTAGTTTTTGGAACGTTGCGGAGGCTGGCGGCAGCGTGCTGAAGACACATTTTCTAATCGTTCGTCGTCATTCGCCGAAGTTCTTTAAAACCCTCTGTAAGCCGTGAGACTTGCCGTTGAGAACACGTGAAACTTTTTACGGAAGCGCAGTGCCGCAGAAAAAAGGCACAACGTGTCGAAAGCAAGTTTTGCCGGTCTCGCGGCGTAATCAAAACTTCCTTGGCACTTTATTATCTTTTTTTTTTTTGCCCTTTGATTTTGTAGTTTTTTCAATAACCATTTTCAATTTCCAGGTATGAAATAGCATGTTGGAAACAGTAAATCCATGGTATTCAGGAAATGTAGTTGTTTTGGGTAGCTAAAAAAACCGCCGGAGTCGTGAAAACTGGTGCAAGTGCAGCTCCCACCCGCCCCTCCCCCCCTTGCACACCCTCGAAATTCCAGGGAGGGGGGGGGGGGGGGGGGGGGGGGGGAGGCAATCGCTTCCCTTACACCCCTCTGCGGACGCCCATGGGCAGATTGATTGAATAATTCATCCGATAACTGATAACATTACGGACGAAAGAATTACTGTAAATTTAAAGTAAATTCAGTTTAATTAACAACTTTTATTTATGTAAATCCCGCCATACTAAACAAAAACAGCTTAATTTTCTTTTCGTTAGCTAAACAGTCTAATTTGCTTTTTATATTGTGTCTTGATTTGCGTGCAATAAGACATTAATTTCCAAGTTTTCGAGAGTTTTTTTTTTTTTTTTCGGCGTTGATTTGGTTGTAATAAGGCATTACGTAATTCGCGAATGAAGTGGAAGCTAGGAAGCAAGCTGAGTGCTCCGATTTTCTCAGAAGCCTGATATAAATCTTCGATAATTCTTTGGTTACAGTACAAAAAGAATGCATATAAGCATCAAATGAGAGACAAGAGGTAAATAAACACTATTTCCAGGATTATTCTTACGGAAAAGGTTCGATTGAAATCCTCCAAGTAAAATTGGTCCGATTTTAATTCTGATTTTTATTCTCCACCCTGAATACATATGATCTTCAAAAAGATCGAAAACGCTCGAGATGTTTCCGAAGTAAAATTCCACTTGCACATATCCAACATTTCCTACAAACTATGGTGGGAAAACATCTTTAATAAAAGAAAATCATTTATTTTATTTAAATTTGATTAATTTGATTTTTATCACTGTAGCTAGAAAAGAGTGATTCTTCATCGCTATATGTATTTTTACACATGGCAACTTTTATACCAACCATAAGGTCACCTTTTTTTAGCGAGTTAAAAAGCTTTATTTGCTTTATATTTCGGGTTCTGATTCGCTTACAATAGGATGTTACGTTACCGAATAATTAGAAGCGTAAGTTAAAAAAAAAAAAAAAAAAAAAAACTCAATGCTCCGACTTGCTCAGAAGAGAAACTGCAATTTGTTCGACTTCAGCCTGTTATAAATCTTCCTTGCTTGACGATTCTGATATAAGAGCATTAGATGATAGCCCAGTGATACAGAACATTAGATGATACACGCGCCGTCCGAAAAAAAAAATTGCGGTGGCTTAGCTCGACTATGCCAGGATATACGTAGCGTGAGCTTATGCGCACAAAATGAGAGGCGCTATCAAGCGGCTCCGGTGCAGCGTCAGACTTGGCTACTGTGCAACGGAGGCGCAGAGCTGGGCACGCGGCGGCGCCAGTGCGTCTGCAGCGGCTATGACGTCACTCCTCTGGAATGCGCAGACCGGCCAGGCGCGCGCGGCGGCGGCGGAGCGCGCGGCGTCGCGCTCCGGCGCGCCAGCTGTGCGCCGTCACTGCTCCTCGCGCTTGCGCAGCACGGCTCTTTAGGTGCCACGCGAAACTGCTCAACCTCCGTCAGTGTAGCTCACGCTACAAAAGGTGACCCAAATGGTATGAGCTCTCCGCGTCGTGCGTATGGCCATTAACAGCATTCATAAAAACATGTTTTTTTAACGCAACCGCGAACGCACTACGGCCTTTCTTTTTGAAATACTGAAAATCGGAGTCCGGAGTGATGTCGCCTCCTGGCTTTTTATCCTCCTCCTCCTTCGGAAAGCATGGCGGCGCTAGACGCATGCAGCACTGAAGATGATCGGCGAGTCGGGGAATCGGACAAAGTTATCTTTTTTGATGCCCGACAACCTCTGACTTCGAAAAGGAAATCGCCAAACGGTCAGAACAATTGGGTTTGGTGTCTGTGTACAGAGTGTCGAACCGAAATTTTTATCAGTTCAGTTCGGGTTCGGGTTCACGGCTTACGGTTCAGTTCCGGTTCAGTTCCGGGCAGCAAAAATAACGGTTCGAAACCGGTTCGAACCGGTTTGAAACGGTTTGAACCGCTAAATTGAGAATTTTTTCGAGTTGTTTTGGCAAGAGGCATTATTTCAACCCTGAAACGAAAAACTGTATAGGTTTTTATCATTTGTAAAATCCACTTTTATTTTCAATTACCAAAAATAAGAAGAATTATTGACTTTCGATGAAACAGTAAAAAGAACAGCTAGGCTAACATACAAAACATCGTGTTTATGCAACTCAACATTTACTGTATTTGCTTACCTCAGTCGCAAAAATTTTACTTGAATCCAAAGGTTATTAGCCTGGTAGGTCGCCTAAAATGCCCGTGATTTGTGCAACTTTGCGTCGCAGTATTAAAAATTGAATCCTTGTTGTGCTCTTGAAGTTAGGAAATAATTACGGTGCATAAAATCATGCAATGGGCACCTCCTTGCCATATACATATATCCTGAAATCTAGTTTACGAAATACGTTTCACAATAGATATGATGACGACGCAACTTAGCTAAAAGCAATAATATTTGTAATTGTCACGAAAGTTTTCGGACAAGCCCTTGCAGTCTAATTGTTACAGAAACACTGAGTGGCAATCACAACGCTTGTTGTCCTGACAAACATTGTTTTCATTCAGCACCGTGATGTAAGCGAATAATCATGCAGAAAAGGATTATCAAAATTGTCCACTCTAATATATACTCCCCTTGGTACTCAGATTGAATCTGGCCTAAAATAGCGCGTACCCAAGTGAATATTTTCGGCATAACCTAGCATTTGAGGTTTGTTCTTGACAAAATGCCGGTTAATTCAATTTGTAAGTAAGCCTAACCCTTGCTAGTTGGTGAATTGTTGTTAAATAGAACATAGTATTTCACATTCTTCTCGACATTGCAGATACTTAAATGGACACTTTCTCGCGGTCTGCGTGCGCAATCGTGATAGTTCCGCCCCCGACCCTGCGGACTTTTTTTTTGTCCAGCCCACAGACCAGTGTTGTTGGCGTTACCGGAAAAAAGTAACCGAATACAGTACTCGTTACTTGCAAAACAAAGGAACACGTTACTGACCTACGTTAGATCAAAATAAAAGGAATCCGTTACCGTTACCAATAAAAAGTAATGCACGCGTTACTTTTACGTTACTTTTTTTAAATTATGAGTTGACGGTAGCAAGTTTTTGTTGTTGTTTTTCTTGGCGACAGCGTTTTTTGACACTGGGATAAAGGGCCCGGGCGCTGGAGTTTTTGCTAAATTGGGACTTTTTGCGTGGGGAAAATACAGACAAAATTTTGAAGGTATGGGGAATGAGTGCAATAATTAATGACTTGGCGCCTATACTTCGTTTCAGCGAGGCAACCAACGCACCTATGGCAGTAATCAAGGAGCGTCAAAAGCACAAGTCACTGGGACTTTTACGTTTGTGATTGGTTCAGCGATGATAGAACACGTTCAGAAACACGGTGAACGCCATGATTGTGGCATTTTGACTCTGTCTGTTTGGTAACATCAACTCGTAGTGTCGATTGTAGTGTCGGTCGGGTGAAGGTGTAATGAGTAACGTAACTGCGCTACCCGTTACTTGAAATAAGTAGCGTATGTACGTTACGCGTTACTGATATGAGAAAGTAACAAGCGTACGTTACTGCATTACCGAAAAAAGTAACACGTCACCGGTAACGCCGTCATTTGTAACGTGTTACCGCCAGCACTGCCATATTGACATAAATGTGTTGTTCGTCACATAAAAAACGCAATGACAGACCTCTATATGTTTGAGATGTTCAATATGTGTTAGAAACACAGTTAATTAAAACAGCTACAAATTCAGAAAAAAAAAACGCCGGAAAAGATTTGGAGAGCATATTTAAGGTAATTTGGGGGTGCATTTATTTACAATTTGTATCTTTCAGGTGATCGGTTCTTTATTTATGTAGTAAAATCGTCAGTCAGTAATTAAATATATTTTTAATTTTAAATATCACTGCAGTGAAATTTAAAATCTGAAATGCATGCATGATGTTCACATAACCGCTTGAGACCGACACGGGAGCACGTTACTCGAAAACGCCAGTTCTTGAGTCTGCGGAACACAGACTTTTTTGTCCGCTGATGTTGAAACACCGGGTTGCGGGGTATGCCAAAAAGAAGTGTGTGCTCACCTAATAGTTCTGAAGACAAAGACGCAAAATGTCCAGAAAGATGAAGAAATGAGATTCTTTAAACTACTCCCACACAGACCGCCTTACTGTAAAAATAATTACATGGAAATGCATGCAATATTATTTCTAATTACATATAATTGGCGCGAACGAAAGAGAATATATTTATTATATAAGTCACATTTGGACATTGACTTACACGAGCTCAAAACTTTCCAAAATACTGTCTCGGGAAACTAATGCTACATTCGGTTTTTCGTGAACTTGTTTTTGGGCCCTCACTTTGCAACTCTGTGCTTTATCAGTCAAAAATAAAGGGCAAACGCCAACCAATCCCTAAAAGATCATAGGGTCCCAACGTTTCGGTGCCGGCTCGGCACCTTCTTTAGGGGGGCTATTTAAAAGAGAAGCAGCTTCTTTTTTAAATAGCCCCTCCCCTGAAGAAGGTGCCGAGGCGGCACCTAAACGTTGGGACCCTACGATTTTTTAGGGATTGGTTGGCGTTTGCCCTTTATTTATAACATTTAACCCAACCAGGCAGACGTCTGCCGAAATGTTCACCTTCAAGTTTATCAGTCAATCTGCGCTCTAACATTTGAGTAGGCTGCCTCGTATCATCGCGAAACTGATATATAATGCACAACTTTACAATTTAGAGATCAACTCTTGATAGTGTTGAGAACATCGTATTTCACTAGAAACATGAACTGTTTAACATGGTTTGCGCGCGACGTCATTGCACTCTATGCTGGTGGTCATTGCGATTTGTTCCTGCTGAGAAAATCAAATTCGGTTGTGCAAAATGCATGCTGCAGAAGGTTTGCGCTCAGTGCAGATACATATTCCTACTTGTTGCAGCGTTGTGAGGAACGGCGCGAGCGTCTGGCACCACGAAAACGCGCTTTTTGGCAGCAGTATTTTTGATAACAAAGTATTTTTCGGGACCATGCTTTCTGGTCTGTGCCGAAGATGCGGAACACAAGAGCCTTTACAACACAACATGTTTTTACACCCACCCCCTCTACCTTAAAAAAAAAAAATATATATATATTTTTCAATACTCTTCCAGAAGATACTTATATTTCCTTATATCGTTATATCTCCTGCAGGATACTTATATTTCCTTATATCCTTATATCTTCATATCTCCTGCAGAGGATACTTATAATTCCTTATATCCTTATATCTCCTGCGTTTTGGAGTGTTAATTCGACGATTGTATTTGTGTCATTTGTTCACAATAATCCTTAAACTTTTTTAAATGTTGTCTCCGCAAATTGTGAGGTTTAAACAATATACGGATATAGTCAAACTTTGAAGAAGAACTTGAGAACCACACTCTTGTGAGATTCAGAGTGGCCACCAAAGTTCGGCTGTCCTCCTAAAGCCACTAAGATTTTTTTTAAATGTATTCCTCCCATACGAACTTGTAGTTCTATTTATCGTCAAATTAGTAAGTCACATTTGGTCCTTTGAATGCTTCTATTCTCTGGGACAACTTTGTGAAACAGTTCAGCAGAAACGAAAACATGTTTGGGTGCTTCAGTGATGTGTACATGTAAACTGGGTCGTGCAACAATTCTTGTACTTTCAAAAAATACCGCTAAGAGCTAATCCCTGACGTTGGTAACTTCCAAAAACACCATTTAGTTTTCCTCTCCGCCCAATGGCAGATGCAAAAAGAAACAGTGTAAAAGCAGATTTCCCTTCCTCCACTCTATATTAGAACAAGCGGCCAAGTGATCTGACGCTAATTATATACCGTCAGTGTTCATCATAGTCATGCGCTGGGGTTGGCGAAGAATAAAGCATGGGTTGATCTTTTAGACATTGTTAGAGCTCGGCTGTTCTCATCTTTCATCGAACACGAGCCATTACCCTAATGCTTGGCGATGCTGATTGTCGTAAACCCAAGCACTCGACTCGATCACATAACAATCGAGTACATCACGGTGTCACGTGACTCGCGGTGAGAAGTAGTGATGCCATGTGACGGGGGCCACGGTATCAACAACGCTAATAAATCTGTAGTCAGCGGTACCTCAAGAAGGTAGGTCGAGGGTAATCCGGGCTGTGGAGGAGGAAGCAGAAGGAATGCTGGAGAAGAGAGAGAAACCTCCTTCTCTCTTTAGCGTTCCATATGCTTCCTCCTCCCCGGCCCGTCTTACCCTCGCCCTCTCTTCTTGAGTTGCAACGAACTACCGGGTGAAACAATGAGACGGTAGGCTCTTTAAATCGACCGGAAAATTCGGTTTCTTAACCTATCGCGCTACGACTTAGTGCAGCGTCGCCCACAGATGGTGCATTTTTTTTTGTAAAATTTGCAAAGAGTGAACTTACCTGAGGAAAAAGTAAAGAAAGAAAAAGGCTTAGCTCCTATGGAAACGCAGCGACGCCACCGGTCTGCAATCAACACGGCGCCGTTTTGCACGGTAGACAAGAGATGGCGCAACGAACGCCGCCAACAAATGAGCATACGGCGCCGAGAGCCAGCGTTTTTAGCAGACGATCTTTTCGAATCAAAAGCGGCGCGCGTTCCGCAAACGGCGACAGTTGCAGAAACAAAAACGGGCGCGGTAACAACAAGCAACTGCAGTTCCTTGTCTGCTAAAAACGCCGGTTCTCGGCGTCGTCTGCTCGTTCGTTGGCGGCAGTTGGCGTCGCGACCGCTTGCGCCATCTCTTGTCTACCGTGCGAAACGGCGCCGTGTTGATTGCAGACCGGTGGCGTCGCTGCGTTTCCATAGGAGCTAAGCCTTTTTCTTTTTTTACTTTTTCCCCAGGTAAGTTCGCTCTTCGCAAATTTTACGAAAAAAATGCACCATCTGTGGGCAACGCTGCACGAAGTCGTAGCGCGATAGGTTAAGAAACCGAATTTTCCGGTCGATTCAAAGAGCCTACCGTCTCCTTGTTTCACCCGGTATAGTGACGTTCTCAATTTAAGTCGACTCGACTCAGTGAATGACGTGACTACGTCACGGGACCACATGACGTAACATTACTTGACAGCATGTCTTGACAGCATGAAGTCGCGTGACTACGTGACAGATGATTAATCATAGTGCCAATATAAGAGCGCCACGAAAACCCACAATTTCTTATACATTGCAATTCGGCATAGACAATTTGATCACTACTTATAAATACAGCAGCCAATTTTCGTGTTTAAAACATTCATTTTGTAATAAAAAAAATTGCCGTGAACCGTTTTGAACCGGTTACCGTTATATGTTTTTCCGGTTCAGTTCCAAAATGGCGACAAAGATTTCGGTTCGGTTCAGTTCCGGTTCGGCTAAAAATAACGGTTACGTTCCGGTTTTCGGTTCCGTTCGGTTCCGGTTCGACACTCTGTCTGTGTACCGTAGTTTCGGTTGCGACTCCGCCGGGCAGCCTTCCACGCAAAACCGGCGCGACGTGGCCGCTCACGTCGCTCACGAAAGTACACTGCGCGTTCTGTTCGACCTCACACCGTTTCAAAGAAATTGAGATCGCTGTAAGGGCCCTAAGGAAACTTCAAACTTGAAAGTGAAGCGTCATGCGCTTACAGCGGGTGGCGGCAGACATGAAAAAGAGCGGTTGAGCGCGGGACGCAGGCGAACACGACACCTCGGGTTGGGGCGATTCGCAGGAGTGAGAAACACGAGTTGCAGGATGATTCAATCTTTGACGTCACTGCACTGGCGCGGATCTCGCGGGAACTTCAAATTCGGCTTTGGGAAATTGTCTTTTCAAATTTCGAATTTTGAGCGTAATGTCCAGGGATCGTTTTCAATCGTTTCAGATAATAAAATTAAAAAAAGATTCTCACCTCTTATTGCCTGATAAAAAAAAAAGTACTTATAAGCAAAGGCACAATGTTAATTTGCTGCACGTTTCTGAACCCAATATAAGCAACAGTCTACAGTGCTTGACGCATTCGGCCTAAACGTGGGGTTTGCCAGACTCGAAAGTAATTCGTTCCAAGTAACGGGATTACTTGCAATTGATTACTTGTCTTCCAATTTAGTAATATGTTACTTTAAAAAAAGTAATTTGTAACGTAAGCCCATTTCTTTTTCAGTAACGAATTATTCAAATTACTCGTTACCATCCTTCCATCCCGTCAAAGGGAGAAATAGAGTGGAAAAGGGCCTACACAATGGCATTCATGCTTTTAGCATGGTAACACAAGACGGGGGCTCGCTAGCGAAGGTGTTGGCGAGGAAAAAGAAAGGAATTCACGGGAGCGACAGCTGAGACAGGGCCTGTTTCTGGACTCGTTCGCACGGTCAGTCAGGCTGGGAGGATTCAACTGGATATGGAGACAACAGGCTTCGACTTCTTGGAAAACAAACGGACTGCTTCTAACACACAAAAGAGCAGAAATCTGACGGGCAACAAAACTGCCGTTTTGTGTGGCCCGTCAGATTTCTCTGACCGTCAGATCAGAAGCGTGACCGTGAGGCATGTCCGCTCCCCCCCCCCCCTCTCCTCCTTCCCTCCCCGCCCCTCTGCACCTTGTCCCCCCAAAACCAAATCAACGGGTTTTTTTTTTTTTTTGTTGTTTTTTGGACGTTACACGAAACCGCCTTTTGCTTGTCGATGTTTCTGCTACACACGCCCAACCCGCAAACCGAAAAGCTCTAATGAGACCTCGCCCCAGCTCACCCTTGACAACACTGTGAAAGCTAAATACTGGCTGGACCAACCATCTGTGTGACTTCTGTCACTTGACTTTGCACTAGCGGATGCATAAGGCAGAAACATGAGGGGTGCGATGGCAGCAGTTCATTGGAACAGAAAAGACGTAGCATCAACTCTGCTGGCAGTTTGCACACCAACTTTCGACAGCAGGCAATAAGCTGGCCGGGGAGCACAACCAAAACAGCTTAGGACTTCGAAGCTGAATCCATATTTTTAAAAACGAGAATGCTGGGGCTCTTGTCAGCAGATTGCGCCCGTGGGAACTTGGACCAAAATTTAAGGGAAAGGAAACACAGCCAGAGTTTTTCTGAGGATAAACAGTGGCTGACTTGGACACTGGAATTGAGACAGTGTAAGGTGGCTGTAAACGTGCGAGAGACATGGAAGCTTACTGTTCACTGACAATCTTTTTTTTTTTTTTTTCCAAATTTTTGAATGGCAAAATTAGTTTTAGCTGAAAGGTTGTGCAGTAATATTTCGCCTGAAGTTTTGGTTCTGCAGTTTGGCGATCAAGAGAGAAGTTCAAGTGGGTTATTTGGTCGAATAACAACCTTTATCAAGCTGGAGTCTTTGAAATTTACCCAAACGCAAGTACTGCATCTTGGTCCGACAGCCAGCCAGTTTTAGTGGGTAAACCAGCCCCTATATATAAGCAACATGCAGCAAACATTGAAAAACCACATATTCAGGGGAAATCACAATTTTAAGTTTGCGAATGACAAACTCCGATTAATTCAAATGGTGTGTGTGCTTCCACGGCCTATGCGCATTCGTCGCATGTTCATAGGATTTAGTTCTCTGTCCTTCAAAACTTTATAGATTCATCCTCCTAAAATTATTAACCCTACAATAATGGGTAGATTGTACTGGATGTTTTCTTTTTGATGGGGCTCAAATTTGCCCTTTCAAGCACACAGTAGATATTGCATGTCTTGTGTATGTTTCTTTGGAGTAACATAAAAGTAATTGAGTAAAGTAATGAATTATTCAATTACTTTTTATGAAAAGTAATTTGTAACAGTAATCTATTACTTTTTTAGCCAAGTAATTGTAATTAGTATTTTTTTTTTTTTAGTAACGGGCACAAGCCTAGCTGTGCTGCACTCGCTTGCAATTTATTTAGAACTATGAACTGTTGTAGGTTTAAAATAACAGAACAAGTCTCCCACAAAGCTCCCCATTTACCGTGATTGGCAGTTTCCTTCTCTCCAGCATTCGCTCTGCTAAAGTGGAAAGACTGGAAGCCTTGCAGAAGGAGCATGTCCTGCAAATCTAAACCTGCAAGAGACTTTAGCACCTAGCACTCATTTTTTCACCCAACTATGCAATGCAGGTACACATGTTCTACCTCACTGATAAATTAGGCAGGCATTCTTTAAATGCATTAAACAAAGCGTGATAACTATACGTCTCTGTCAGTTGTTTTGCACACTGCAATGTATCTCAGTCAGAATGCAGGGAACAAAAATACAGCCACTAGGCAGCCTAGTGGGACGCCAGGACCACTCACTGCAGATGTCGTGGCAAGTATTAGACAGAGCATGGTAGCACTGTTCTGCGCGTACAGCGTCGGTACAGGTGCCTTAAGCCTACGCCACTCGCGTTATCAGCAGGAAGCAACAGCTGCTCGGAAAACGAGGCCCAGTTTCCGTGATGCCACGAGTGAGACAGAAGCACAAACTTCATGTTGATGTTGTTCCTTTACTGAAAACTTTGCGCGAGGCACTTTCCAGTAAAGTAAGAGAAGGAAAATGACAATTGAAGACCACAAAGTCCCGCAGTTCACTGCTTCTTTCGTTGGAACAGGAGCTTGTCCTTGCCCTTCGCTTTCTCTGGAGGAATTGTCTCGAAGATTTCGTCTATTGGGTTGGAAGGAGCCGGTCCCTCTGCAATCCGGTGCTTCAGGTTGGCCTTCGCTTCCTTGCGTCCCTTGTACTTGCTGGCGGCCGCCTGCTTCAACGTACGCCTGTACTGTATTCGTGAGAAAGCAGGAGCATTGCTGTCAGCTAACCAAAGATTGGGAGAGCCCACCAGGGCCCATTTGCTTGAAGCACTAACCGAGGCTAAAGTTAGCCACAGTACCTAGGAGAGGGATTTTGAAATCACGCGACTGGCTCGGTAAGGATGAGGGGAAACATGGCGGTGCCCCTATGAGTGAGTGCCGCTCGCTTTAGAATGAAGATGTCGTTGTAGTTGCAATATCGGGCGCGTCAGTCAGCAACGAATGGTGCAGGAGGCTTTCGCTTTGCCCTACCTCACTTAAATCACAAAGCATGAGGAATGACCTCGCCACATTTTTTAGAGAGTCCTTTGATTCTGGCCATTCCTAAGCCTAAATGAACGCAATAATTGTTGGCATGGCAACGTCTTTGGAAAGCGGAGCCAGACATTTTTTTCACTACAATTATTGAGGTGAAAACAAATTTAGCTTTTCGTTCGTCACATCATGAAAGCTCGAGGCCACTTAAAACTGGGAGCTAAAATTTTTTTTTTTTTTAACCTATCGTGTGTGTGCTTGTGTGGTGAGAGCATTCCCTATACTCGCTCAAAAACACTTTGGAAGTGAAACAAAGCGAAAGTATAAGAAAACACTTTGAAAGTGCCTTAGAGGAACTAGTTCTCATAGCAACAAAAGCATTCTGCTGAATTAGGCTCACACACCCGCAGTACCTTTGCCTGCAATGTAGACATTTGTGAGGTGGAGCCATAGACCTTTTCACCCACCCTTGCATGGCCGCTGCCATCTCGAAATCACTGATGCGGCCGCCATTACGTTGCATCAACTTGTCGCTCCGCTCTCCCCGCCGCGCCTTGTTGGATGTGTAGTAGTTTTTCGTTGCATTTCACCGTGTTTTGTTTTCTTCTACTTAATTGCTTTACATCATAACACTGTCAACTTCTGCAGCTACTTTTGTAGCACGTTTCGACTATTTTCGCTGCCGGCTTACTGATACCTGTGATGAAGCCATACGATGCATGGGAATTAACGCCCACACTGAGGCACATAGATTACATGGATGACTACAAGATAGCACGAGGGTTCAAAGGCCAAAAAGGGTGGCGTAGCCTCGTCACGCACTTCAAGTGCCTTTTGCCATGTCCCCTGAGCCTTTCTGTAAGGCTGTCTCAAATAAATGCATGCAAACAATCAAACAAAAATTACTTATGACAGCTCGGGCTTCCTTACTAATAGCGGCGGAACATACACAATAAGACGCAAAGAAGTTGACAGAAACAATCAGTATAAAGAACCACTATCTGTGTTTCCAGAAAGCATAGCGTCCTTTGTACTGCTAACAGATAAAAAAACAGTTGATTTAAATTATATGGAAGAACTTGTGGAGAAGACGAGCAACAAATATTTGACGTGTTTTCTTTTCTGATGCTAGGCACTGTGGTACGTCAACATCAGCCCATTCCACACTAAGCGCCCATTCCTAAGTTTGTAAGATCTGAGAAAATATGCACACTACATTTATACAAAAAAATTAATGACCGGACAAGTGCCCAGCCCCCATTTTTTCACGATTATCTCTAAATTTTGAGTGGGTGATTGCCCGGTATTTTATGGAAATTGTTTTTGCGATATAAAAGTTGGCATGATCAAAATATTTATTAATAAAAAAACTTTAAAAAAAAAAACTACTCTGTGCTTTCTTTATGCCTGCAGTCTTTCTAGTACTTTAATAATTTTCTCAAGATAACCAGTCCAATTCAATTAATTTATTTAAATATAAAAGTGGGAACTTCCTGTTTAAATAACTGTCACAGAGAGCTTGAGAGTGCCTGGGGTGCTCTCAAGCTCTCTGTTACCTGCAATATGAGACGCCGAGAAAAAGCTGTCTACATGAAAATCACAAGAGCACAGTGTGGTCGTTGGTGAACAGACATTTACTTTTATCTATGAAGCGCATCTGTTCAAACAGGTAAATATCTCTCTATGCAGGTTCATCAAGTGGGGCCTGGTGTTCGACTTTCGCCAAACTTTCTGAGGATGTTTCTACTGTACCCTCCAATTTTATTTGGTAAATTTTATGGAAGTCAAATTTTGGATTCAATTGGACCGTCTGTCACTTATCTCATATCTCGGATATGCCATAAGCAAATGTTTATTTCATAAGGAAAATATTTGGAGTGCTTTAGCAGGGCCGAAGATTAAATAAATGTCCTAATTGGCCTAGGTCGGACGACGGAAATATTCCTCGAGTACTTATATCGCCAAATAAAAACTTGTTGATACAATATCACTTCTTTCTATAGATTCCCTGCGTCATCATAGGAATCTTTTCACTCTGCGAAGTTCACAAAATGTTTATGTCCTCGAAAAGCAAACACTTAGCAGTAAACTTGCGAGTTCATCTGTTCTTCACAATTCTGCATATTGTTAATCGGGTTGTGGGCCTGCTTCTTCGCTATGCAATAATGCATTAGTGTCTTCATTAGTTTATTTTTCTGTGAACTAGTGCCTCTGGGCACGACCATAGACAATGGGAATCCTCCTCAAGCATCGGTTCAGTCGTTTCATCGCCAAACCTAGCCAAAATTAACGATGAAAGCAATCAAACGCATCAAACGTATACGTAAAAATGCTCGCAACCGAGGCTCAAAACCCCTTTGTGGACGTCAAAGTGGCTCAGTACCACTATTTCTTTGGTCATTGGCTATACAAGGGAAAGACTTGTATCACAAAATTAAGCGAAAATGACATGAAACAGCAACACAGCCGCGTGCACGTCAAAACCAAAACCAAACTAATTGAAGCAACCTAATGGCGGCGAATGCATCGGCGCCCTCTATCCACCAATCAGACAACTGCCGAGATGAAAAAGTCTATAGGGGCCATACTCACATGTGGTCATCAGCACAAAACGTGGCCAAAGTACCTTAGGGCCACTCGAGTCTACAGCTTTGACAATGCAAAATTAATATGGTGAGAGCTCACTGTCAACTCATGCTATGGACCAACGTGTACAGCTACGGCAGTCGGTCCATATTTCGTACACAGCTGTACTCAGTAGAACTAAATATATGGCAGACGAGTCTAGCCTACAAGCATGCTCACAAAACCTAAAATATTGTTACAGGCACGCACAAAACTTTAACAAGTTCTCCTGCTCGTGCAGCACAAACAAATTACCGTTGCCTCAATTACCACTTTAAGGTGAAACGAGTCAACAGGAACCTATAGTCCCATGCTCGAAGCTTTGTGGAATTATTAAAGGGGCAATTGCAACGATTCTAATGTACAAACGATTTACAGCACATACTTTTTTTATATCCTTTATTTAAGCACGAGTGCAATTGCTAAAGGAAAAAAAAGAACAAATTATTTGCCGACCTGCAGTCGCGTGTGGCGGTTATGGGAACTACGGCGACACGTCTCTAGAGGACACGCCAAAAGCCCCGTGGAGAACCATTTTTTGCTCGCCGCGACTTTTGACGAGGCTTATCCTCGAAAAGTCGACAATCGCGGAGGAAGTGGCTGGGATGCCTGAAGAGAGAACCACTGGGAAACCAAGTGATCCCCCAGAGTATGTCACTCGAAAGACGATAAGAAGAGCCGAGAGGCACTTTGACCTTCCGTTTGTTTCATTTTTTTTCAAATAAATACTAGCGCACGCAAGAAAATACGGCTTTGTTTTGTTCGTTCCGTCAGTTACACAGATTAATTCCCACAACTAATTGGCTAAAGTGTGAAAATCATTGCACCGCCCCTTTACGAAACGTGTCACCAAACAAACCAGGCTCCTCTTCGGCAGTAAAAAAAATTTGACCAAAGTTTACCTGTCCAAATTCCGTCCTTAATTAAGGATAAACGGTGGTTGTTGGGCTTTTGTAGATTTTCTCCCATCAGTTATGCATCAAAGATAACAATGCCATGCATCTGATGAAACGAGACTGCTGGACAGAACAGTGTAGAAGAAAGATTTCCAGGAAACGTCAGTTAGTCGCAAACATTCCAGAGGTGGCACCATTTTTGTCATCGCTGGTCTGGGCCTCTCCTCTTATCAACCAGAACCAGTGATTTTTAAACTTTTGTACACGACGGTCGAAACTGTCGTGCCTAAATGTGGGATTTGAGGGATTCAATCGACAGTTCTTTAACTTGATTGGTTAATGACACCGTAAAGTCCCTAGATTTGACTAAGACACTATAGAATTCATGCAAAATCCCTCAACCCACTTAGCCCTATTATCTATTCCCGTTCTGCTAGCATTTCACTAATGAAACCAAATCTTGAGCTACCCGATTCAATGACTTAAATTTTCCAAAACCCATTAGTGCGGTGCAAACTTCTTACGCAGCCTCCAGACCAAGCATCCTGCAATGATCGCTGGTATAAAATTGACACTTCTCGTTGCAGTACAATTACGTTCTTAGAATTTTCTTTTTACCCAGAACTAACAGAGGGGAACCACCATCCCCTCTCCATTACTTCTGAAGATGCATAGTCTCTCAAAGTAAAACCTACATGTCGGTTTTTAAAAGTGTGTGGAATTGAAACGCAAACAAGGGACCAATAGAGGAATTAGTACACAGTGCACTGCTCGCCTGGCAGTTGTGAAGCTAGTTTGTACTGCGTCAGACCCATGAGTACAGCCCCTCGAGGCACGAGAGAGGTATTTTCCTGGCGCTAAGAATCAAAATGGGGACACTGTAGAGGAACATTGGACTCACTGCACTGGGTGTGACGTAGTGAGGGTTGCTGTAGATCACTGGTCCTCCAAAGCTGCCCTCAAACACCTTGATCGGGTTCAACACGAAGCGAGGACCTGCAATCCCAAAGTATGCGGGAGATACAAAGATTAAGATGCTGTTTTTCTTACTGTCTTCTTTCTCGATAGCGTGCTGCAAAGTTAAACAAAACTACAAAAAAAAAAAGATTAGGACACACACACATATAGGCACTTCCATGTATATCTCCTCTCTTTTCTGTCTTACACCGTTTCACCAATGCACACAAAGTTAATGCCACAAGCATGAGCAGGTTATCTTGAATGAAGCTATCACTTGACGAGCATGCCAGCATACCAAGCCCACTCGAAGCAGCGGACTTGCTCCTGTAGCTTCTCCTTCACTAGCGCTTATGCTGATACAAAGCAGACAGTAAAATACCAAGCAAGCGGCCTCACTAAATTTTTAAATTTTTATGTGAAAAAAAAAAAAAAAAAAATGGGCATTTGTTAAGTTGGAATGCCAAAGAGCAGAAAGGATATAAAGATAGGCCCTTGCTAGATCTAACAGAATGGTATGGGAGCAGTATAACGGTCTGGCAGAGCCCCAAATTACTGCAATATTCCTGTACTGATCCCATACCTGTTCACCTGATAGTGTGCAAGCCTGCTTCACACCGGTGCCCATGCATCAAGCTTTAGTGCTTCCCACCGGCGTAAGAGCGCAAGTAGACAAGCGGCTGACGCAGAGGAACATCTCGGTTAGCACGGATGACAACAATGTGCAACTTTCAATGAAGACTTAAAGGGAGCTGCGAAAGGCCACTGACTTCCTTTGATTTCTTTGGTCATTTGACTCTGAATCCCTCATTTACAATCACTCAAGCCTACTCGAACACATAAACTCACTCCAATTCAGGAGACTCAAACTCATTCCAATTTAGATGACCAAGCTTTTTGGGGTATTAAAACAATTCTAGACATTATTTTCTTATCTTATTTCAGAAATACTGTGGATGGTCTTTCACCATCCAAGCAGGAGTGGGCTATGTAAATTTTCTAAAACAGATATATTTGGAGCATCTATGCAGTCGGAGGGCACGCCCGAAAGGTTGTGTTGGGGTATACTAAATTTATGCGTAAAAGTACCATGCATTCTACCCCAGTCTTTCCTGGCGGTTTGTGAACTCCCTTCTAGGGTTGCCAAACAGGTTGAAACTCCCCAGCCACTACGAATTTCCAGGGATTTTCCCCCCTTCTAGGTAGACGCCCAGCAAACGGGCACTTCGTTATTACCGGGCAGGGGGGAGCAACTGCGCAAAAAAATTACTCGCCAATCTCGACGAGCGAGCCTTCCTCCTCGACGATCTGGTAGTTGCGGAACCATATCCGGTGGTCCAGCAGCGAGAAGGTGAACACGTGGTCGACAAACGGCTGACTCTTGGGGTGGTGCCTCGGCGTGCCAAACACCTGTCGGCGAACGGGAAGGAAAAATCATGCTCCCGAGAGATTCTCGAGATTCTCGCCGACACCACAGTTACATAAACCGTTTGCTAAAGCCGGGCGGAATGTTAATGGGTCTGCTGAATGTAATACCCGGTCAGAGTGACAATTTACTGTCAGTTCCATTGAATGACGTTTGAGCGACTCCAAACACAGAGCATTCCACGCCAGTGGGGAGGCTTATGGGGCTTCAGCCTCTCCCCGAAATTCAACCGACCCTATAACATACACAAGCATTTTGACCCCCTGTCCCCCCTCCGCACCCCATGCCATGGACACTTCAAATGCCTCAGCCCCCCTCCCCAAAAAACATTTCTGGCTACACCACTGTTCACGCGCGACAGATCACGAGCCGATTCGCCGAACAATCAAATGTCATTTGATGGAACAGACATTAAATTTCCAGTCTGACAGCGACATTACATTACGCCAGTTTACTGGGGATGCACAAGATATGGTGACCACACTTTGAAACTTTTGTAGAGAAAAAAGGCACACTGGCCAATAGACCGACACACGGCCCCGACGTCAAGCAGCTGCGGTGGCGTTGTCGACGGGACTGTGCATGCGCAGACGCTTTACTTCACGCGAATTCAGTTTCTGCGCACGTGCAGTGCCCATATCTGATGTGGGCAAACGCGGGCTTGTGTGTAAACAGCGTGTCGGTCTATACAACAACTTCAGCAAGCAGTTTGTGTAAAAAAACTTCTGCCAAAGTACACTGAAACTGTCAAGGGTGACAGAATTTTGAAAACATTATTGCCGCGGATGGAACTCTACCAAAACAATGGTGAGAAATGAACACTACCTGGATTCAACTGTTTCACATTGCAAAAAGAAAGCAAAGACACAATGTAGAAAGCCGAGTAAAGATTATAGTTTGGATTCAGTGTTTTCGTAGTCCATTTTTCTTCAAATTCGGAAGGTGTTTTTTGCAGTCGATTTTTTGCCGAAAATTCAGAGTTTATCTTTGTTTAATTTTCAATTCTCCGAGATGTAGATTTTAATTTTGCAGTGCTTTCTATTATAAATAAATAAATAATATATGAGTGTACACATATGCAACATAAAAAAATAAAATGTGCATGTATCAATATTTCTTCAGCTGGATTTGGTGTTGGTGCCATAGCCATTGGCAATACTAATTTGTCTCACAACAAAAGATGCACCCAAGTGTTGCTTTGATAAACATCGATACCTTAAAATCAATAAACCCCTGGAGGTAGTCGCTAAGAAGCTCGTATTCATCCCATCCTATTCCATGAACCTGCCCCGGGACCGCGCGAGGTGCAGTGGCAAAGGAAGCAATAGAAAAGTTTCAACTGCCCCTTTTCCCCCATTTTATGCAATCCCTATGGTTTATAGCTGTCACTGCTACAAAAACACTTCTTCCTTTTAAAGCACATATAGTATGGCCTAAACTGGAAACTAAAACAATGGCTTTTGTCGTGACCCAAAAGTACAATGACCTGTTGTTCTGAATGAACCTTGATGTGATTGGTAAGTGGTTAGGCCCCTTTTGACAATGGTCCGAGATTTGAAAAATAACTGTGGTGGAATTTTCCCACGACTATTGATTATGTGCACTGATCAGATGGTAATTGTAAAAAATTTTCTTTGTATTCGCCACCATCTGTCTCTCCTTAGCAGCCAACTACATACAGCGAATATCTTGGTATGGAAAAGCAGTCACACAGCTGAATCGACAGATATTTAAGCAAACTTCTCTTCCACGAACCGAGATGGTGAACGCGTATTCATCGGGAATGTGTGGAATGCATGGACCAGACAATTTCTTATGGCATGTGGCGACGACGCTCGCCTCCTGCAACTTGTAGGCGAGCAGGGTGGCTAGAGATCACGCAAAGCCTCACCTGACACAGCAGCTCTTTGAGCAGCTTCGTGTATGGGTTCTCGTTGAATGCCTGAAAGAGTGGGCGAAAGCAATGTAGAAGGCGTACGCCTCGAGCCCGCACGAAAGTCACTTTCACTTTTGTCGTCTGCATTGTAGCCATCGACGAATTAAGAAACGTGGGGTGAGGAGATTCCCAAGCGGCTCACTTTAGCTGCGCAGTCAACGAAACTGTGGCATTAGCTGATAAGGATGCCAAAGAACAAACGCCCTGTAAAAAGTGTAAATGCAATAAAAGGCACACTTGCATTTCTTAAGGGGTCATTGACACCCCCCAAAATTTTCATTTTATTTTTTGCCAAGCAAATTATTATCTTTCTACAGTGTAACATATAACTTTGACAAAGTTTAAAAAAAATGCAACTGCTTGAAACCAAAATTGGGCTGGGGAGGAAGAAAAAATATAGAGGAGAGAGCTGGTGGGAATCACGTGGCTGTGGAATTTTTTTTTTTTTTTCTTCGATCAATACGTTTGACTTTTTAGAAGCCACAAAAAATCGGTAACATATTTTTAAAAAATTGGTATCATATTTCTTTGCTATTTTTAATAATGAGTGTGTGCCTTCCATGACCCACGACTTTGATTATATTTGGTGGTTGTGTCAAAACCACAGAAAAAGGCACGTGACCATGAAGAAGAGAGTGAGCGAGACTCAAACCGACCAGTTCTGGTCGGAAGTTTTCAAGCGGAAAGAAAATGAATTGCAAATCGCGTTCTGGGTAGTTAGGCTCTCATATGTCATGTACAAATAAAAACCTTGGCGAGCATAAATACCCTGTCAGTGTTTCTTTAAGATACCCGTGACTACAGACATTCAACACAGCCATTGTAATGCTACTTTAGTGAGTTCAGGCAAAGTATCATCCGAAGAATGAGGAGGCCACTCATACCTTGTCAAACGACAAGAGCGGTCTGGACCCCTTCAGGCAGTTTCCTGTCATCTTGAGCTCTTCCATGGTGTGAACTGTTGGAGCAAACGAGACACGGGTCAACATGCGGAACGCGCAACAAAATATGGCGACTTGCCAGCGCGCGGCCGACACATGACGTACCATTCTCCACAAGGAACTTCACCGAAGGACCATTGGGCACGTTGGACATCCTGGATAAAAAAATAAGAATCTGAGATTCAAGATGGAATTAAGAGCTGCCCACACAGAACGTGACTCCCTCGAATTCTTAGAAGACATGACTTTGCTTCCCATAAAAGTGTGTGAAAGGCGCCCCTAACCCCAACTTCTATTTTACTTGGCACGCGTGCCTATGGGGAGCGCATGCGAGTTCTGTTGTGAATGACAAACGTGTTCAGTGCAAACAGCCCTTTAGACCTTACATTAATTATGTAAGGTCTAAAGGCTCGTCCTGTGTACTCCTTTTCCTCCCGTCCTTGTCGTTTGCGCGCTGTTTCCATTATTTCTAAGCATGAACCAACTCGCCCACATCGCTACTCTGATTAATTATGTATTTGCAACAGAGCCATTCTTGCTATTTTATGTGCGCAAAAGAACATACGACAGGATGCAAACCAATGTGTACTTCTTTAACCCTTTGACGGTCATTGGCCATCACCACACACGTATCGGGGCGATTACACATTCGAAATTCCCCGCCTAAACGCCAAACTGTGTGCACCCTGGGGGAAGCTGCTTTTTGTTGTCTTTAAAGAAGTATGAGGGTAGATTGAAAAGTTTCCGGAATGAAAATTAAAACAATATATATCTGATTTAAGTTCTACTTTATTTTTCGACATAATCCCCCCGAAGCTCTACACCAGGGGTGGCCAGGCTGACCCAGCCTAAGAGCCGCAAACAAAACCACGCAACTTCCAAGAGCCGCTTGGGGGGGGGGGACTTTTGTCCACAGCAATAACCAAAACTCAAACTACTTTCAATCTATCCGAGTAAAAAGCAGTCTAACTGTATGTAACGTAGCAGTAGCACGAGACAACCAAACCGCAACCTGTCTCGATTTAAAACACGTTTCAATTCTTTTTTTTTGGGGAAGTGCTCGTATGACCGGGAGGGAAGCGGGGCAGTGTGTATGTGTGTGTGTGTGTGGGGGGGGGGGGGGGGGGGGGGGGGGAGGGGAGGGAGTTGCCAGTCGCACTTTAACACGCGAGGAGCCGCAGCTTGGCCACCCCTGCTCTACACACTTGGTCTAGTGTTTCTTCAGCTTTTCGATTCCCTCCCGGAAGGGACTTCCTCCGAGATCCCCAAAGCAACTGTTCACAGCCTCCATCACCTCTTCATTTCACACAAATTTCTTTTGAGTCAGGAAGGTCTTGAGCTTCGGGAATAGGTGGAAGTCCGAGGAAGCCAAATCCGATGAATATGGTGGATGTGGATGGATTTCGATCTTCAGTTTTTGCTGAGCGACTGCACTTGGATGGGCGGGTGCACTGTCGTCATCAAACAACACCTGTTTCTTGACTATTCCCGGGCGTTTTTTTTTAGATTATTTGTTTCAGTTTGTCCAAAAATGTTATGTAGTATTGGCCAGTAACAGTTTTTCCCTTTCAAGATAATGAGAAAAATTCCTTTGTTGTCCCAAAAACCTGATGCCATCACCTTGCCTGCCGACTGAATGGTATTTGCCTTCTTTGGAGCCGACTCATGGGTCCAGTGCATTGGTTTGATTTACTTTTTGTTCCTGGTGTGTAAAGGTAGATCCAGTTCTCGTCCATAATTACAAATCGTTGGATTTGCCTGAAACACTTGTAACCTATCGGCTGACGTTTGGGCTCGAATGCATTTTTGCTCCAGATAGAACAAGTGTGGCACCCATTTTGCAGAAAGTTTCTTTAATCCCAATTAATTGTGTAAAATATCAACAACTCGTTCAGAAGAGCTTCCCACTGCTTCCTCGATTTCACACTTTTATGAGACGGTATTCGAAAACCAAGAGATGGATTTTATCCACAATTTCTGGTGTGGTAGCTGTTTTTGGACGTCTTGAATGTGGTTCATCACTTGTGTCCTTACGACCTCGCTTCAATTTGAAAACCCCAAAACTCACGGTGGAAAACAAAGGTGATGATTCCCCCAGAGCGTTTAACCTGAATTTGATATCAGCCACAGTTCTTCCCTCCAAATAAAATTATTTGATGACCGCTCATATTTCGTTTTTATCCATCATTAAAAATGTTCTTGGTTGTTTGACTAGAATGCTCACCAAAGTCAGACGTTTTAAGATATCAATCTGACATTTGGATGGATGGATGGATGGATGATAATGGCTATACCCCTTGTAAAGGGGCTGCAGCTTGTGCCGCCTAGCCTAACATTTCATCATCCCTTATTTTATTTTTTTATAAACTTGTATCAGGGCCGTACCCGGAAAAAAATTTCGGGGGGGGGGGGGGGGGGGTTCGGGGACAACGGCGGCCATATTGAAAGTGTCTATTGTCTTATTTTCGCCTATGAATCATGTGCATCAGTGGCCTATAATGGAGAGTTAACACAAACCGGAGAACCGTAGCCGACCGGCGCCACTGCACGTGCGCAGAGGTGGAGATTAAAATCGGCTGGCTGCCAGTGCACCGACCAGGGCCGTACCCAGAAAAAAAATAATTTCGGGGGGGGGGGGGGGGGGGGGTCAGAACCCCTTAACCCCCCCCCCCTGGTTACGGCCCTGACTTGTATGAATTTTGTTATAACAGATTCCCCCCCCTTTGAAAGTGATTCCATTGCTTATTTTTATCTGTATTTCTTTTTATTTTTCTCTAGATCTCTTTCACCAATCTTCCAATCTTCTCTTAGTTACCGCAATTCTTTCTCTATCCATTCGTCCATCCATGCCCAGAAAACCCAGTGCCCCCTCCAAATCCGTAGTCATCTCCCAAAGGGGGTGGGACGAAGCCCCGTGCATTTTAAGGTTACATGTTCTATAGTTTCCCATTCTAGCTTCAAACACCAAAGAGCTCCCCACTGAATTATCATAGAGCTGTTCCTTCTTTATTTCTTGTTTTTGTACCCTGTATATTGTAAAAGCTGATTTCCCCCGCATTCTCTCTTCCCACAAATTCCTCTCTGTTTCCTTTACTCCCTTTTCTACTGATATGCTCTGATCGGCTCCATCTCGTTGAATACATTTCATTCTCAGCTTGCGGGTTTGGTTTGTCCACTTAGTGTTTAAACTTTTCATATATAGATACTTGTACACTTTCGCTGCCCACCGTATATCCTCAATTTCAGCTAGTCTTTGTTCAAATTTTACTTTACTGATCGCTCCTCTACCCTCAAAAGATGCCCAACCCATATCCCCCTGTACTCCCTCATTTGGTGTATACCCATGTGCCCCCAATGCCAACCTACTCACACTCCTTTGCTGTGTCTCTAAACCTGCCTCAATTTCTGACCTTATACACAATAACGGAATCCCAAATGACAGTCCTGGCACCATGACTCCCTTCAATACACCCCCAACGACTTTATATCTATTATAGTTCCATAGTGTCCTGTGTTTCATGATAGCTGAATCTCGTTTCCCCTTCTTTATTACAATATCTTCATGGTCTTTTAGATACCGTCTTCCTTCACTTAACAATACTCCCAGATATTTGTACTTTCCTACGTGTTCTGTCAGTCTGTCCTGTATCTCCAGGGGTTCCCCCTTCTGGTCATTTCATACGAAAGGGTTGCCAACACAGCGACATAAAAATATTTTGAAACAAAATGGCCCTTAATGGCGATTCCAGAAACTTTTCAGTCTAACCTCGTACCAATGTCATGTTCGTGCAGTGTATTGCTTTGCTGGGGCTATTTATAGTTTCAAGACTGGATGCTATGCACACGTGAAATGCGCGTAGTGTCCAGATACCTTCAATACTTCTGAAAGTATTTGCAAGATACCAAGTTACTCCCAAAAGTATTCAAGATGCAGTAACTTGAATAGAGTTTTTAAGTTACGTACCAGTCTGGCACAGCTGACACATGGCAGTCACATTTTCAAACTTCGAATAAGAGCAAGTGCCAGAGCAAGCTTACCATAGGTACAAATCCTTCCTCTTCTTGTTTTCGAAATATATACACTTGTTGCAGTTCTTCATTTCGCAGATCTGAAACGACAGTTTATGCTCAGTCATGTCACTGCTAACAACCTACCTCATGGTGGCAACTCCACATCTCGGGACAAGTATAAAGTACCTCGTTGATCACAACAAGGGGATCCTTCTTCTCCATCTTTGACTCTAGAGAGAGAAAAGCAAACAAAAGGCACCTCATCGACTCTTCTGTTTTCGAATACCTAAGATTCGAAATGGAAAGAATGCTGCTTTTATACCTGGCTTCGAGTGTGGTAGCATTGTGCGCAGATTCAGCATCAGATGTCGATCTCGGAACGTTATGCCTCGCGACGCAAAGATCATGACCCGCTGTTTGTTGATCCATTTCGTCTGGTAATTAGAAACATCGAACCGAAAGGAAAACGTCATCAATCTGTAACAACAGCGCGACACTTCGATAAGGTAAGTGCACCACTAAGCTCACGCAAGTCGTACGTCAATGTTCTGACAAGGTAATGGCAACACAGTGAGGGCGCAGGCAAGCGCAGGCAATCTCTGCCTAAGAGCGGTAAGTAAAAGCGGTAAAAAACGAGTTGAAAGGAAAATCGTTAGAGTTGGTTTGAGACGTCGTCTGACTGACTCCTTTTCCTGTCTCTTCTACTTTTGGTTGCTTCAAGGTTTTTTCACACCCAGTCTCAGGTGTCTTAACATAAAGGTAATGGCACTACGAAGCTCATGCAAGGCCTATAATAACGTAAACACAGCTAGCGCCTGGAACGGGAATTCATATTTCGCTCTCCGGCATCACAGCTTCCAGCATGGCCGCGTCAACTGGGGTGACAAACCGACAGCCGACGACTAACACGAGAAATGGTGTTTAGAACAACCTAGATCAAAATAGTCCTTGCATGATTCGCATACCTTTTTCTGCGGAGGTTCGTCCGATTTCCGAGAAATCGGGGGTAGAACCTCTTCTTTTTCGGCCGGTTCGACATCCTCTTCAGCCGCACGTGAACGTCGCTTGCGTTTCGCCATCTTGTTTTTTCTGCGGTTCTGCCTTTCCTCCTCCCTTCAAAAGCGTCCCGCAACTCGACCGAAATAAACTTCAAAATACCGAAGTTACTCATTTAGCAAAACATTAATTGCATAATCTAAAGTTAATTTATAAAATGAAACGTAATTACAGGTAAATTAATACAGCTGGTTTGCTTTGTGGTTTTTGCGATGATTTTGTCACTTTTGTTTACCCCGGGGCACGCGCACGCGCAGTAGCGAGCATCGCTCTCGGTTGTTTCACGGACTCATCGGTATCACCGACGTTCTTCTCAACTACGCAAGTTTCGAGCCTAAACTACAGTAAATGGTCGTAGTCAGTGCTGCAAACTCGCTCTGTCTTCGGATTAGAGCGTAGAAAAAAAAAACATACAAGTTCGTCTTCCTTTCTGAAGCGCATCCACCAACGGCGATGGATTCCAACGGAAAAGAATCACCGCAGGGCAAAGCCCGAGGAATACCATCCGTTGAGACAACACCAGCGCGACAACCAGGCGAAGCCGACGGCGGCACCAGCCGTGAAAACAGGATGACAGGTCAGCTCCCGTCCATTCCTCGGTCGACGTTTCTGATCGCCTTAACTTCTACCGCGACGAGTTGGCCGAGAAACACGGCGGTTGACGCGAACAACACGAGTTAGGAGAAAACGGCGTTTGTCTTTTCTTCTCGCACTGTGCCGCTTGCGAGCGACGAGCTGTTGACAAAAGAACCTCTGTTGATCGTTTAACTTCGCTTCGTGAAAGAAACGGATCAGCGATGCTTACACTTTTGACGCTAGCAAGCAGAAAACGGCACGGCCTGCCGATCTATCCCCCCAAATAAGCGGCGAAAAGAAGACTCCGTTTTCTGTTTTTTTTTTTTTTTTTTCTCTTATAGGCTTGCTTTGTGAAGTTATCGTGGTAAAGCTTTGGCGTCACGTCCGTACGTCTTTTCGAACAGGTTAACGGGTGTTGCGCAATCGCCGGCTTTCCTGTGAACGCTGTGAACATAAGCCGGATTGGAACGCCACACGCTCGCGCCGGCCCAGCACGTTCCAAACGTGGCATCTTGGAACGCACGCGAAAAAGATTTTTTTGCTTGTTTGTTTTGTTTTTGTTTGATTTTGATAAATTTTAAGCTCGGTTCGTCGGCACCGACGAGCCTCTCTCGCCGCTGAACTAATATCCACGACAACGTGTTTTCCTCTCATGATCAGCCCCTTTTGAAACTTAGGAAGTGCCATATTTCTTAGCTTCATCAACTCGTCGTCTTTTATTTTCGTGAAGAGGTGTTTTTTTTTTTCTTTAAATCGCTGGATGATGGCATCTGTCGGTTCGTACTGTTTTTTTTCTTGCTGTTGCACTGCGTGTTTTGAATTCCGTTTTTCTTGCATCTGTATCGTTGCAGATGAGAGCGGCGCAGTACGTTCCGTGGAGAAGAAAAGCACGTTGTCTCCCCTCGCACCTGTATTCGTGCCGAAACACTTCAAGATCCAACTGAAGGAAGACAACCATTCTGCTGTCAATGAGGTGACTAATCTTATTTTTCCCTGTGCCATTGACACTGTTTGTATAAGAACAAATGTGTTATATGTTTGTAGAGCAATGGTCTTTAAGTGTTGTGTACGTTGTAATGTCACAACTGCATTGAATGTAATGTGAAAGTCTAAATGAGACAGCCAGATATGATGGGCTTTGTGAGCTTAACCTCTCAGTGTCTGGTAATCTTCACTCCTTATTGTTATGTCTGGTTTCATTTTGAATTGCGCTGTACACAAAGACAACGATCGGGGCACATGGGCAATGGGATCTGAGTCGCTGATGGCCAGACTAAAATAAAACCTCATGTATTCGGTGCTACTGTCCTTGTGTGCGCGAACACAACGCTTATGAACTATCCTACAACATTTCGGATCAGTAGGGGAAAAAGAGATGTGTATTATTATGGGTAGTATAGATAACATGTTTTGTCGCAACATCACCGGGTTCCTTGGCCCACTAAGGGACTATAATGAAGACTTGAGGTTGTGCGAGAAACCAAAAATAGAATGCCGACAACATTGTCTGTTGATTTTCTTTGCTCGGCCTTGGTGCCTCGGGTATTAGTTGTGAACCCCTAAAACCCACTTTGCCGTCCTTATCAGCTTAAGTGCCACGAGGTGCGTAGCTTCGCAGCAAGAGAGTCTCTGTCCAGTTGCTTGGGAACGATGTCAGGGATGTTTTCAGTGATTGTGGTGAGCACCATTTCCGGTGCACTCGCTATGCTTTTTCTGCCATGCATTAGAACGGTTGATGCTGGAGATCAAATTAGGGTAAGACCCTTATTGGAAAGCTTTGCATTGAGAATGCCTGATGCTCTTCACTTTACTGGAGCTGTGGTTAGACGACGAGAGTTTGTGGTATCTTGAACAATGTTTGACATCAGATGCTGCGTTTTGTAATGTTAATTTTTCTGAGGTTTCATTGCGCTTCTTATCTCTTAGTTCAGGAATTCTCTAATTTTTCAATTTTGAGGAACGCCTATTCTTGACTGATAGCTGAGGAGAGTCTTCTGGTCCCAGTATTGATGCATGAAGCGGTGCAAAAGCCTACAAAGCTCATGAACAATAAGGCACAAACAAACGGGCGCGCGACTCAATTATGCATCGATTGGGGGCTTAGATCTGCTAAAATAATGCTTAAACTGGTAAAACACTTCACTTGGGGGAAGGGACAGAAATCTGGGAACTCAGGCAAGCCCTGAGGGTTCTCTGGGAAACCCCTTAGTTAGCAAGATAGGTTATGTTACAGATGCCGCTGAACTGTGCATTCAGAAGTACTCTAAATGTCCGTAAGAGTGTGTAGTGGCGGTCTAGTGTGTATATGTCCACATTTGCTTGTACTAACCAATGTTTCTCCATCTGCATTTCCAGTTTAAGCTGGGAATGCATTTAGCAGACTTAGCAGATGAGTCTCTGAACTTAAATGCTTATGTAGCTTCCTTTGAGGATCTATCTGAGGATGTGTGTTTATTGGCATAAAATGTAACGGAGTTGTGTGAATTATTGCACAGAAATTAAATGGGCCTTCTGTTTAAGCAAGTTCCCAACATCTGGCCGCGTCGTCCCAAATCTAGTTTTTAAACCGATGGTGGCAGCGTCATGGTTCGAATGTTGAAAATTAAGATCACCGTTGGCAGTAATCTGTGGCAGCTCGAACTGCCTGTTCTGACAACAAAGTTGGTTATTAGTTACGTGAGTTTTTATTTTGTTTTTCTTGCGTAGCCCTACTCTTACCCAATGGTGGAGCTGCTGGGGTTCATCAACGACGTGACCCTGAGTCCTGCCGAGTTTGACGCCAAGATTGTCTACCTCACAAACGCTCTGGAGTGTGTGTCTGACGTGAAAGGCCTCACTGCAGTCGTCGACGCCATTTTCGACAAAGTAAGCCCCTTCTTTGGTAGATCCACACGGGGGGACCGATCCGCGGACAGGTTGATCACGTGACGGCACATCTACGGATCGTGCGGCTCCCAAATGCATTTCCACTGACTAGGAGATGAGCAGACGACAGCGAGGACGGATTGTGTCAATTCGTGACCCCACAGCACCGCAAAACGCCAACAGAGCACTGTGGCACTGTCATCCAAGAGACTAGTCACAATTGAGGTTTCAATGAAAGCGATCCCTCTGCTTCAACGGCTGCAATCTATACATTATGACAAAAAGGAGCAGTTGTGTGCCAGTGCCATGTATCGAACGAGACAGAACATTGTGATAGGCTTAGCACGGAGCACTATTAGCTTTACCAGGATAGGATTGTTTATTTATAAACAATCCTATCCTGGTTTGCTACTTTGCAAAAAAAAAAAAAAGGGGAGAGTAGGGTTGGAGACTAGAAAGAATGAAAGGGATGATAAAGAGAGACAGTAAAAAAACAAAACAAAAGCTTTATCAGAGTCCTTCAATACTTTACTGGTCACGAAACTTCGGCCAGAGTTTGGTACATGGTCAACAGCTGCAGCCAGGGGCGCTGCTGTCCTCTTGGTGAGCCGCCCCAAATTCCCGATGACAAGTAGTTTTCAAAAAACAATTTCTCATACACTGACATTTTGTTATGCCTCATTGCTCAGTGTATGCAAGCAGCAATCATTCTTTATTGGTCTGCAATAAAAGAACTTGCAAATAAGCTTTTTATAATTTGTTTTTAAACAAAACAATGTTCTGCGAGCAAAAAAGAGCCCGGCAGGCTGAGTGTATAGGTTTGCAGTGCCCCTCCTTAATGGTGCTGCTCGTAGCGCCGAATTTTGAAGGTGATAGCGGTATTAAAAATTAATTTTTAAGCAAGAAAAAAAAAAAAAAAGGAATGAAGAAATATTATTTTTGAGAATGTTGCAGAAAGGAGAGTCTGAACAGTTCACTGAGCGCACAGCTTCGAAGATGCTTACATTAACAAGAAACGCTGCCAGTGCGTCGCCGCGAAATGTTGGCGGCTCGCTTGGAGTGGGTTCGAAATTTCGATCCCACTTTCCGGTTAGTAGACTCCCAGCGGTGCTGACTAGACTGGCGACTCTTAGCCTCGTTGCCAGCGGCGCGCATGGTCACGTAACAAATTTTTCTGACTAGTGGCATTTTGAAGAACTCGGTGTTGACTAACGCCATGCGTGACACAAGTATGGTCCTGCTCGAGGAGGCTCGGCGTAGGTGCGACTGAGTCCTGCGTGGGCTCGTGAGATGCTTTCCTGCCCCTCGCGCTCATACGGACACTTCAGTACACTGCATCTGCAAAAAGGTCTGGCTGAATGAAAGGAAGCATGGCAGCGTGCTTGGCAAGATTTGACACAGTTGCTCGACGCGGACCCAGAGAAGTGCCGGAACCTGAACCGTGTCATCCAGGAACAGTCTCTGTAGCTTCTTTCATGTGGTGTGGAACAAAGAACCTTGCAACAGAACACAGTAGTGAGCCATCTTCATTTGAGAGAAAACTTTTGTCCTCGACTAAACACAGTTCAAGTCAGTCCCCCACCAAAAAATCCGCAAGTGGAAAGGCTTGTTGAGGTCCTCGTTCGAGGATGTGGTATGGGAATTGATGTGGTCACATAAGGCACTAACCTATGTGGTAAAGTTTGGTGCCCATTGTACGTTATGTGAGCAAAATGCAAAAGTGTGCTGATGTCGTGTCGAGTTGTTATCAAATGTGGAAGTGAATGATGAAAAAAAATCTTTTCTATGTTACATTTTTTTAATGTTTTATATGGCACAAAAAGATTTTTCAATGCAGACGTAAGGAAATTCTTTTTTCTTCTAAAAAAATTTATCAATTAGTTTGAAGCTTCCATTTCCGAGAGACTGACCGCTTTGCCGAATGAATGAATACGTACTGCTGAACTCTCTTGATTGGTTGGCGGCTTGTGCCACCTAGCCAGTGTTTCTAGTATCAACAGTTGACCCCTATCTTGTACACAAAGCATTAGGGTGAAGTGTTTTAATAGTAATACTTACGAAAACTGCGGTCCATGCGACGGAAGCGCCTCTTTACGACCGCATGGTTCTTCATTGGTGCCATCCCTTCTCTGTTGTCTGCTCTGCAGGGCGTGAACGAGCCAAACTTCAGGTATAGCGGGGCACGGCTCTGCAACCACCTGGGGAACAATCTGCACATCAAGAACCTCGAAGATGACACCTTCACGAACCTGCTGCTGGACCGGTGGGCATTCTAGCGCAGCTTAGTGGATCGGTTGGGTGGAAACGTTGTACTAACATAGACTCGGGCTCCAACTGAGCGTGTAAATTAATTAATTCAAACCCGATTATTCGGATAATTGTGCTAATTTATTGGCCACAAGAAAAAATAAAAAGTGGTAAAGTTGGTGCATTTTGAAACGTAATTGCATTCATGATATTATAATAACAAAACATTTATCTTGTACCCCCGAACAACCTTATGTTCTCAGCAGTCATAAAAAAATATATTTAAATATTAACACCACCTTGTACAGCCCTGTTCAGAGCAAAATCAGATTTTTATCAGAAAAAAATTATTGCTATATCAGGACCTTCAGTATATCATTGCTTCAAATGCCTCTGCCAGTTTCACAAGCATAACTGTGTTTTTAACACAGAATGTGCTTTATGAGTCGTTTTCTATGAAAAAATTGTCATGAACGGGCGTCGTGAACAAGCGTCATGAGTGAGCACCATGAACGATCATTCGCATAAATGAGTGCCATGAACGAGTGGCACATTGGGGCTTTACACAACATCAAGGATGTATATACAGGGGTGGAACGGCTGCGCCATTTGCGCCAGACGCATGTGTCTGCGCCGTCCTGCGCCATGTTGCAGAAACTGCGCCACAGCCAATACCTCGCGCCATTATGCGCCAAATCGCAAAACGTGCGCCAAAAAACTTTTTATTTCGTCTTAGTTTTGGTTTCTATCGACTCGATTGGCAACAATGAGGGTGTTTAGCCTGGTCGGCCTTGTAATCCTTTGTTTTGTTTATTCTCCCTGTCTATCCCGAGTCGGAAGCGCGCGAAAAAAACTCGGATTCTAAGCGCTACACCACCTGCGACTGGATTGTTATTCTTCAACCATAAGCGGTAGGGCAAGTCGGCCGAGGTGAGGTCGAGTCGTTAAGCATCAGATTGCATGAGGCTCTGCGGCCCGGAATCCGGACGTCATCCAGTCGAAAGCAAATGAGCAAAAGATTCCTTTTGGTACTTCATCCTTAGGAGTTGGAACCGCATTCTCGCAAGATAAATCGTGATTCGATAGAACTGAAACGCGGTCCGATCCGAAACCTTGCCGGCCAGCAGCTCTACTTATCTGCTCGGCGTACTTTAACCTTGCTCCTGCTTATCGCTTCAAATACGATAACTTCGTTAATCGTAGCCTGCTGCTTCGATATCGAGTTGCACAATAGGATAAACTCGAAATTTGTTGCCCTGCTCCTCCGTGCGACTGCATGTCCATTGTTTACGCTCGTCACGTGGTTCGCACATATAATTACTATGTCAATCACGTGCGGGTTGTGCGATAAGTAGTGCTGGTTTGCATTTTGAGCAGCCGAAAGCCACTAAGAAAATATTAAGGACGCTATCTTCAGAAACATCAGGTACTACTAGCTTTTTGATTCTCATTAAGGCTCGCAAAATTTCAAGTTTTCGCATCTATTACACTGTTATCCCATCTGCCTGGGTCCCTAACCACTCATGTTTATCTGTGCTGCTAAGCACAATTGAAATTGCTCCAGTGCTTGTCTAAGACACAAGCTGAAGTGCGATGCAAACTGATCTGAGCTGCTCCTAGCCTGCTCCAGAATGTAGTTTTAGCTGCTCCCAACCTGCTCCAAAACAGCTGTTTCAGCTGCTCCCGTGGCTGCTCCCAAGTACATTTCATGAGTTCCACCCCTGATATAAAGTTTATATATACCTGGGTCGGTGTGATGGCAGTCTGATACTATAGCAACTGAGCGCCTAGCACAGCTACCCTGGAAGCACTGCACTCCCAGCAAAACGTGCCAGCGAGAGCGGCGTGATGTTGTACCCCGCGACCGCTCGCCTCATGGACGTCGCACATGGCTTAAAGAACAAGTGGATTTTTTTTGTTGTTGTTTTTTTTGCTTACAATGTTTACACTATTTACACGGAAGGAGACTGAGGAGTGATCGACTCCTCAGGTCAATTTTTTAAGCTGTGGCTTTACGTGTGATCCCTCCACAGACCTTGCTTGCTCGTGTCGGTTGCGCTGTGGCAAGGCAGTGGGAGAGAGTGTCAGCGACGGAGTGCAGCTGTTAGTTTGACATCGCAGCATACGCTAGCAATGGCGTTGCACGAAGTGGTGGTAAGTGGTACGCTAACACTCCACCCCTCGCTGCATAGGAATGGGCTGCTTAGTAGGGCGGAACCTGCGCATTAGTATAACAATCTAGTAAGTGGGGAAACATTTCAGTCGGGTTGTATGCCCGGCAGTACGTACGTCATGCTGTTCAATATAATGTTCCAGCAAAGTGCCCACATAAGGAAATAAAGTCCTTTTCATAGGGTGTCCCGAGAACACCTTCCGCTGTAAAATGAGCCGGAAACGTCGGTGCCTGTATGTAGAAAGCTTCATTGAATGTGCACTGAGCAGGTCAGTTTTATTGCGCAAAGTTTCAAGGCGCAGTTCTCTCGTGAAAAACGAGAGCAAAAAACTTGCCAGAGGTTGGGCGCGTTTTGCAGGCGACCGAGTTTGTGATGCTATTTACTTGGGGCACTATATTTCCCGATATGCGGAGTGAGCAGATGACTCTCCCTTGTCTGCTCGCTGAGCCTATCGGGAGATGGCACCACAAGTAAACATTGTCGCAAACTGGGTCGTCTGCAGACACACCCAACCTTGGCTTTGGCAAGATTTTTGCTCTCATTTGTTAGTGTAAGAAAACTATGCCTTGAAATTCAACTCTGTAAAACTAACCTGCTCTGTGCACATTCGGTGAAAGTTTGAGCTTTCTATCTGCAGGCGCTGACTTCTCTGGCCCGTTTCACGGCGGAAGGTCGGCCCGGGTCAAACATTCACGATTACTTCGCCACGTGCGCATTGCATGCCATTCCAATAGAACGTGCAGCTTGCTATAAAAACCACGTCAAGTGCTGTCGCACCTTTGTTTAGTTTGACAAAACATCTAAACCGAGCAATTTTTAAAAATTTTTTTTTCCTCCGTTTATTTTGTGCTTGGTTTGAGACCACCGAAAGTGATCCCGAAGTGGCAACAGACAGCGTCGCAAAAGCCGGATTGTCATGGTGCCGGATGTTGGCGGTCAGTCATAGAAGTTCTAAAGAGAAAGTGCGAGAGAATGCGAGCGTCGGATCGTGGCTGGTGACAGCATGACACTTTGGTGATGTCGTCGGGCAGAAATCGAGGGACCGCTCCTTAGGTCGCGATAAACACACCTGTGAAAGACACGTTCTATGCACCATAGTAGGAGGAGCGAAGACCGGAGCCGAATTAAGTCGTAGCGTTCAAGTCCTCACGCGTCGCTTCTCTCCCCAGGTGTCACGTGGAGTGCCTCAGACGCAGCGACCTCGCAGCTGGAGATTTCGGCGGCCCTTACCTGCGGGGACTGCTGCTGTTCATCGCTGAGCTCTTCTCACAGATGGTGGTTAGTTCGTTTTCTGTTTTTCCTGGACCGGTCCGGTCTAGTCTTTGCTAAAGGGACTGCGAAGTGTCCCCCTTCAGCCGCGGCATAAGTTACTCTTTAGGTGGGGATGCGCGGCACGGTGAATGCCGCGATGCAATCGACTGGATGAAGTCCTGTCGGCGCAAGCCTGAGCGGCCCGTGCCAACGACGTCTGCACCAACTGGGCGGCGCAACTGAAGAAGAAAGAACAAAGGAACGAAAACAAAAAGATCATGAGCCATTCCACTCTGCGAAGGTGGATGACAAGCGAAGCTGTTTAGCATACGACACAGAACCACCCCGAGGAGCCAGCGGAAAGTAGACACCCGCGACGGGACCACCACCCTGGGGGAGCTGAAGGAAAGGAAACTAGGCACGCAAGCTCTTGGAACGACCACAAAGAGAGGGCGGTGCGAACGTAGACATGGCCGATGCGTGTCTCACAGCGGCAAATCTTTGAGGAACCTTTATTATATACCTGAGAGTCTGCTGATCTTGAAAATGGTGCCTGTTGATAACTAATCTACTGAATAGACTTACTGCTAAATTACCCAAGCATCAAGGAAAATGCAGGGAACGGTGTTCCACGCTTCACTTGTGCCGGCATCTGCAGCAGTAAAGATTCTAAAGCAAAAGCCGAAAACAAATGGTATCTTGCACGCGCATTCGTTAACGCTTTATTTTGGTTATTCAGTTTGAATCTTATACAGAGAAGGCTTGCCTGTGCGGCGGTGCTAGCATAGTGTTTAGTCGCTGCACATGAAAAATCCGCAGAACCCTAGCCATAAACAGCTTCGCTGTAAAAAAAAGTGTCTCGTTACCACATCGCCCAGGCACATCTGCTTTCCGCTCGGCATGTCTGCTCCAACCTTGACGGATGTTGGCTCGAACACCGCACTGCAGATCTCTCCGTCTCGATGCATTCATAAAACTGTTCTTGTGGCCATTGAAGCACGAAACTAAAGTCAATGATGAAGCTGTGTCCAACTAACGCGCGTAGCACGAGTGCCAAGTTCTATACGTCTTCTGGGCATACCCAGAAGACGTCTTTAAAAACATGCATGTCTCCCATAGAGAAGCCGGGCCCGCGACGGGCTGCCACTAGCCAATTATCGAAGGGTCATCTGGTGGCACCGCCTGCAACCAAGGCTAGGAGAGGACTTTATCTGGCAGCTGTGATGCATGCGGTGTCCACATCTATATACGGTGCAATCCACTTATAACGACAACGAGAATCCCAAAATTTCAATCGTTATAACCGCCTATCGTTGTATCTGAACTAGAAACTAAGCATTTCCAGTTTAGAAACTCTAGAAACTGATAGTTATAGATGGTAGCATTATAAGTAGATCGCAGTGTGTATCTTACACCCTGCCTCTGATGTATCCTGGGAGTGCAAAGCGCAGTGAAGGCGCTACAGGTGAGGGCATTGCAAACTTCTGTCGAATCTGGGGTTAGACCAGTTCAGCGAACATTTGAACAGGAAAAAAAAGATTGATGCCGTATTAATCACTCCCAGGAGGCTCAAGGTGTGTGGCGTTTCGGATAATAATGTCTTCAAGTCGTTTTGTGTAGTTGGATTTTTAATTTGTGAAAATTGACTGAAGCAGCTTTTCATCCCCGAAAATAAATCGAGAGGCTAAGGCGTGTTTTTATGGTGATATCTGTTATGGGTTCTTCCCACCACTGGAAATTATATCTGTTGTTGGTGTTGTAGTTATAGTCTTCACTGACGTTTTCCTCGGTGATGTAAGGCGTCCGTCGTCAACGTTGCCAAATCCTCGAAAAAGATTGCCCGCCACCCGCGGCAATCGAACCTGGGTCAGCTGCGAGCGGAATGTAGGCGATACAACTGAGCTACACCGCAGTGTTAATAACCCACTCTATACTTGGGGTTTTTGTAGTACCCAATACCCACTGCTTGCACTCCAAAAAAAAAAAATAGCCAACAACAAAGTGTTGTCGTAGCACTGGCAATGCCAAGATCTTGTGTGGGAGATGTGCTTTCACACGCTCTGGAATAAAAAAAGAAACAAAAGCATTTGGAACAAAATGGTCAGATGTCTGTTTTGTTCCAAACGCGTTTTGTTCACTTACCCCACGGTGCGCGAACGCGCCGCTGATGCCTAGCCACATCGCCGTGATTGTACTGTGGATTAATGCGGGACTGCTCGATTTTTTCCCCTCTACCCAACAGTTCTCCAGAGAGGACAGTTCGTACAAGGTGAAGCACGTGGCAGCCTGCATTCCGGACATGATGCACACACTTCTGCAGGCCATGAGCAAAGATAACATCAAATGCACCATCCAAGTGCTCAAGGTGAGGTTCGCCGACGCGACGGCCAAGCACGAACCCTTCGGGCTTCTTGTGCCGAGCGCGGTGCGAGGTGGAAACATGCGAGCTTTGAAAGTACGAAGGGCCGGTCCTGCGCTGGAGCGTGCTGGACGCCCTTAGTAGTCAGTTTGGAGCGTAAAGCCCCCAATTTTGATTTTATCTCGGAGGAAATATCGCTGCGTCGGTGCTAAGTTGCGTTAGTGCTCCATCAGCGCTGTTTCTAGTGCTGATTTAGAACATAGTTGTGTGTGTGAATCGGCCTAAAAAGTTCAGTTTCTGGGAGAAATATATGCCCTTTTTTTGTTTTCTTTTTGAGCGTCATCATTAGGTGCACCGCACTACCTTACCCTACAGTCTCTGGATAAGTGTCCGCAATATTGCATTCCTTTTCATTCCGCCGACAATCTTTGTGTTTTGTTCTGGTTGGCAGTGCGGTCCCCATTTTGGATCCCAGAAATCCGAGCCCATTCTGAAATAGCCACATTTAAATTGCTGTGACGTGTCGTTGTACTGAAAAAGCTTATGTAGGCGTTTTTGGACCTGTATATGCAATCAACTGCTCAACCTTTCTTATTGGCATCAATCTCCCGGAAGGAAGTGATCTTTGATTCCTTCGTCTTGGCTCAAAGGAGACTCCTGTGCAACCATCACCGCGACAATTTAGCGCTGCAAGTGGTGCCATCTAATTGAGGTGGTGTGAACCTGCACGTTCATTGGCCTGGCTGTTTTTAATGCGTAGGAGCTCATGGTCGCAGAAAATCCGGTGTCGGTGGGACGAAGAAACCTCATCACGCAAAATGTGCAGCCACGTGTGACGTCCTGCATCACGTGACATGATGTCATGTGACGACACGTGACGCTACAATTTAGACCACACGCTTGCACGGCTTGCGAACGAGCACGGGTTTACATGACAAGGCTTTGCGACCAGGACCCGATAACGATCTTGCATTTCACTCTTAAAGGCAAAGCTTAAGCGTCCCCTAAGTTTTTAATTTGAAAAAGCATTGTTTTGTTTAAGATAAAAGGAAAAAGCATATTTGTAGCCTTGTTGTTAGAGATCAATAAAGAATGATTGGGGCTTGGGTACATTGACCTGTTGCAGGCATAAGAAAATGTCGGTATGCGAGAAATTGGTTCTTATGGAACAACCTGTCACCATAAATTTAGATTGTCTCACTCAGAACGTGGTGGCCAAAAACAAACTCCTCTGGGCAAATAGACCCAAAATGGTGGTGCGCTGCGCAAAAAAGCGAGTTTCAGTACACTGAAACCCATCTAGTGACTTTGCCCTGCCCTTTTGGATTCCGAAGAGTTATACGCTTGGGTGAAACAAATTCCTAAAAAGAGAAGGTTCAGCTCTGAGGGTTGTGAAACCCAGTCAGCATGCCTTGTGGGTGGACATGACACTGACCTTGCGTTTGTTTGTCTCCTTGTTCCCCGGCTTCGGATTGTCTCGACTCAACCTGGCAGCTGACCGGTGGCAACCTGGAAGACCTCGAAAAGGCCGGGACCCCCGGCGGGGAGACGCCAAACATGGACAGCCTGTTCAGCAAGTTGAGCGAGTTGGCCCAGAGAAGCGACATTGACGCGTAAGAACCCTCTTCCCAGCTTCAACCTTGTTCTTTATTACGCATCTTTATTGGCTTCAGAAGGATGTATTAGCCGTACCCCCCATATAAACGTTTTTTTTTTTACGAAGAAGTTGGAATTTAAGTTCCACACAGTGACGGAGTGTTGCAAATGACGACACACACGTATGTCTCCCCGCTTTAAACCGTCTTTGGAACGCCAGAAGAGCAGGCCGTCAGCGGGTGGCCTACCTTTCCTCTTTCATTGTAAATGTCAATACGGCCCACATCTTGCACAGTTAAGGTCCATACTTACAAAAATAATGTATATGAGCCGCGCCGTCGTATAAGACACTAACTGGGATTTCGAAGGAGAGAAGTGTTACTTATACACAGGAAAGTATGCTATTGCCCAAGGGGTGAAACAGTTAGGTTGTAAGCGGGATGCAGTCTCTCCAGTTTTGAAGCTATCGGGAAGGTACTGGGTCCTGAATGTTTTATGAGATGTAGACCGGAGAAAACACGGCGCAAAAGACGGGCTGGTGGATGGAGACGAGAGGGCGTGTGCTTGTCCTGTCGTCTCTTTCCACTAGCCTTTGTCCTTTGTGCTGTGCTTTGTCATGTGGGACCAACTAACCCACAAGTTTGTTTTAATTCAGTATGGAATGCGCTTCAGTTTCCGCGTAAGGAAAACAGTTTTGAGCACCTGCTCTTCTGTAGGTTTTCTTATCTCCCATTGTGTTGAGAGAAGCAAAGTAGTCTAGCCCTGTCTCAAACCAGCCAGCGATATGGGGATTTGGACAACGGGCATTGGGAGTACGGTGAAACGCCTGTCTTTGGCCTTCAGGTGCATCTGCTAGGCCCGTCCGATTTGGAAAATAGTCGGCTTACGATTTCAAGATTTCCTAGGAGAAACGAAGGTTCGGGTTACAAACCGTTAGTTTTTCAGGAGCTCGCGTCGAGACCCACTCTTTTTTATGAGTCATTATTACGTGGTTTCTTTTTAAAAAAAAAAAGAAACTAGCAACATGAAGTTGGTGAAAATGCTCGCACCACTCGTAGCTCCAGCAGTGAGTAAATCACTAGAAAAACTCTAAACATCTGTGGTAGAATTGAAAAGAAAAAAAATACTAGGAACAAGGTGTATCAAGTGGACAGCTTTTTACCATGCCGTGATTACAAACAAACGCTAAGAGCTAGGGAAACAGGTAGGTTGTTTTTAGAAAAAGCAAACAAATGTGAACGACTCCTTTTTCTTTTCGTTAAGATTTGTCATATGGGTTAGATTCATGTTGCTGCGAGCGAGAATACTCTGCTGTGGGTCGGAGACCAACAGGTGGTCTAGACCAGAAGCCTCCAAACGTTTTTGGCTAAGGGGCCGGATCGGGGATCTGTCGCAGTTCTCAGGGCTAGAAAATGAACAATATGAACGAGGAAATACTAAATGAGGAAACATAAATAAGCTTCTAAATGTAATGTAAAATGGACGAATACTTATACATTATTTTTTGAATTCTGCATGTTGCTGCTTAGGACATTACAAAATAGTTGTGAACCAGGAAACTCGTCAGGCATAAATCAGTGCATAGAAATGCTGGTATGTTTGCACAGGGCAGAAAACTACTAATGAGAGGGGTAGGCCTGATGGCGACCACAGGCTGTACTCTAAGCTCGGCATAAGAGAGAATGCAATCAGTTTGTGCAGTCATACGGACGTGGAACAGGAATGTGAATAGTGATGCTGGTGATGACAATGTGGCAAGGGAACCCGTGTTTCGATGCAATTTTCCTTCGTTCTTATTGACATCTTCGTTCGCGTTTTCGGTGCGTGTCTCGGCGCTATATTCTTACACGCGCTTATTTCTGCGTCGGTAGCAGTAGGCCACGGGCCGAGAATCACTGCAAAGACTGCGGCTATCCGCGGGCCAGGGTTTCGAGACCCTCAATCTAGACTGATTCTATTGTTGGCAATGGCTGCTGCAATGTCTTGTTACAATTTGGGTGTAATGCATTTGTCTCACCTTTCATTTCAATCCAACTTGCAGGACGTCAGAGAGAATGATAAAAAACGTGCTTGACCTCCGTGAAAAAAACTGGGGGCGAACGTCCACACCCTCCGACTCTCCCGCCAGCTCGGCGGCAGAAGACGTGAGTTTCAAACAATTCGCCTTTTTTGTTGTTGTTCCTCTCTTCGGTGTGCAAAACAAAACCTTCTCTCGCTATAACTTTGAGGGAAAAGAAAAAAAAAAGGCCCCAATATCAAAAGTGTTTATTCTTCACTGTTCTTGCAGAAGTTCATCTGTTAAAAATCTACCATCGCCACCACAACCATCCTCTTTTTTCCTCATCGCTCTGCCTACTTCCCATCTTTCCTCCTTTGTTTTTCCTCTTCTTCGAAAACAAACTCGAGGAATAAGTACACCTACCATGACCATTTGTTCTCCTACCGAGTCCGAGCTTGCGACTTGGGTGTGTCCAAGGTGAAAGTCACGGCCCCTTTTGTCCCCCCTTCCCCCTCGCTCGTCCCCGCTGCAGAGCTTGCCGATCTTGTGCGGTCCCGACGGCATTCCCCTGTCCAGAGAGGAGGAGGTGTTCCTCGAAAGACAGTTTGCAAATTTCCACTGCAACGAGTGAGTACCTTTTTGCCAGCTTCCTTCGTCGCCCTCTTTGCTTCTGTTCGGATTCATGTTGAACACTGTTGGACGCTATTACTGTCGAGACCGGTTATAACAAAGTCAATGGGAATTGGAAATCACTTCGCTATATCCGCTATTTCGTTATAACCGACTTCGGTTAACGAAGTGCAAAAGGGAATGGGAAATCGTGATTGCTTCACTGTAGCCGCTATTTTGCTATAGCCAATGTCGACAGTAGTACGAAGATGACTTTTTTCATTTTGTTTTTGAAGGGTGTACGGCATGCAAGTTTGTCTGCTGCTTGTACACCTCGTGCATTTGTTTACCCGCAGAATGCGTTCACACATTGGGGTTTTTTTTTGTTTTTTTTTTCTCCATTTTGACCAATGAAGGTGCACACTTGGCTGCTTGGTCATCACGCGTTCCTTGCGCGTTCTTCATGTTGTCTTTGATTGGCGTGCGACTCCTTGTGTTTCAGTCCATCAAAGACTCATTTTGGAACACTTGCCGTATTTGCGGCGCGATCCCTTCTCAAATGCGAAAGGATCGCGCCGCAGCGCGCAGTTGTCAGGCGCCGCAGCGTTGCATATGCCTCACCTTCGCAAACATTCGGACAAATGGTTCGCGGCGACAAAATGGCGTGCTGTATTTTGGTCAAGCAAGCGGAACTCGAAGGCATACGCTGCAGTGCGAGTCAACGGAGCGAGCACAGGTGGCCAAATCACAGCACACTTGGCTCTCGTGTCGTGATTGTTTATTTAGAGCTCTGCCTACCCCTATGACATGTGCGTGGGTGTTCATAAACGGCTCCTCTTGACCGCACGCGGGTCAAATGAACCAAAATGAACAGCTAACAGCGCGATAGGAATCGGTAGCAACGGTAGTACTCAACTGAAAAACGACGCGCGAAGTGGCGTGTTGTCCGTCGGCACTCCCATCGAAAAAGGCAAAATAAAGACACAAATACTATATATATACAAGAAATTTCATGTGCAGAAAAGAATAGAAACACTTATGGTGAATTCCACTCGTAGATCCGGGGCGCTTTCCAAAATCCGCGAGGGAGGCAAAATTCCGCTACGTGGGACCCGCTCCGAATCGACGAGGGGAAGATAAACTTGCATTTTTGGAGCGACCTCCCCCACACCTTTCCCCACCGCTTTTCCCGCCGCCGTTCAAAATGGCCGCTGCTCGAACTTGACATGCCCACCAACGCCTCAGCCGACTGATCTTTCCGACGACCAGTGACAACTGTCACTGCTTAGTTGCAGAAATAACACGCGACACAGGCCGGGCGAAATTATACGTACCACGGCGCCCATGTCACAAATCACGAATACGTCCGCGTTCGGCATTGTCACATACCTTTCGGCCGCCTCAAAGCGGCGGGGCACGGACAGCGATTGCCAGCGGTGGAGTTTAGATTTCTGGTCTGACTTTAATAAACGCAGAGGTAACAAACCATCACTTGCACGGTCGTTGCCTAATCTCTTCTTGCTTTATTTCACGGGAAAACGCCGGCGGAATGCAGTGTAAAAAGGTAAACAATCATTGGCTGCAGAATGAACAGGCCTAACCTTGCGTCTGCCTCCGGTTTTTCTGTCGTTCTTCCTCTCACGATCACAGATGTCAGCGCTTACGATTTACCACGCTCCACAGTCCCGGCTTTCTATCCCTGATCTACGCGAGGTAGAAGCGTTCGAGCCGTTACAATCCCGCATAAACAACCGACGCACCCGCACAGATCCAACTCGACGGCCCGACAGGCCCGCTGACCTCTCCAACCTCGCCGCGCGGCATCGCACTGCCGATTTAGACTGAAATCACGTGGGCCGCTCTGCCAACTTCCGGAGAGATCTGTGAAATCCCGCAGAGCATGTTCGGTGGGGTTCGATGCGCTCCATGGAGCGGGCGCTGCCAGAGATCTGCGAGCGGAATATGCGCGCCCCAAATGGAGCGCTTTTGGAGCGCTCAAGATCCTCAAGGGGAATTTATCATTAGAAGCAATAAAAAATACACTGGAATAGATAAAAATAGGTAACGGAATCGAAAAACAGAGGATTAAGAGGAGACAAGCGACAATGCAATGCGATCTGAAGGCAGAGCGGCCAGGCGAGGGACAATCTCTCCCACTGTTCCTCGCGCACGGGCCAGGGTGCTTGGGAAAATAGCAAGTCATCTATTGCAAGCCAGACACGCTGCCAGCTAGGTCATGCAGACACTTTTTTTTTCTTCTTTTCTTTATTACTAGGCTGCAAAGACACGTTTGCTTGGCTTAAGAATGAGCGGGGTTTTTTATGTTTAGCTATTGCGTTCTGCTCTTAATGGCGAAGCTTAAGCATCTTGTAATTTTAGCAGATCTGGGCCTCCCTATATGTGTAAATGAGCCAAACACTTCCTAATACATGCATTATAGGTTAAGTGGTCTGTAGGCTTCTACAGGGTGTCACAAAAAAAAAAAGTTTACAGGGTTTTTTTTCACCGCAAAAATAAACTAGGCACCGCTGAGCGCTCATTCTCACTCAGCCTAGAGGCTGCACTAGAGGTCACAACCAGATGCCAAAATTTCAGCCTTATTCAAAAGTTATAAGTGATTTTCTGAAAATTTCAATAGGAAAATGGAACCCATTTTTGCTCGTTTTCGGTTTCTGGTGCCAAAGAGCCCCGTGTATTTGAAAACTCCGTCGGCCGCTATTTTCCCATCAAACTTTTCAGAAAATCACTTATAACTTTTAATTAAGGTATTGGATCGGGCTGAAACTTGGGCATCTGGTTGTGACCCCTAGCGCTACCTTTGGGCAGAGAATGAGCGTTCGGCGATGCCTAGTTTATTTTTGCGGTAAAAAAAACCCTGTAAATTTTTTTTTTGTGACACTCTAGATTGCTTAATTTCACCAGTGCCGAGTCTGGGAAGGGATCCTAGGCATCGAGAGAAACTGACATTCCTCAAGATCTGAAAGTTTGATTGATTGATTGATTGATTGATTGATTGATGGCTGAGGGAACCGATTTGTCTTTTCATTTGTGCAGTCAAGTAGACCAGAAGCCTACGGGCCTCGTCAATGAGAACATTCACTATAGGGAAGTGCTTGGTACGTAGCTAAGCATCAGCTTGGATATTCTACAATTGTGCCTGAACTAGCGGGACACTTTGCTCAGGGGTGAGGATGGCACGGGAAGTTTTGAGAGCTGGGGATACCTCGAGTTCCCACGAGAGTGCGCCTTGGGCCATATTGAGGCTGGATGGGTAAGCGCATCATAAACCAAGCCATAAGGCAGAGCAAACTTTTGCGGGGTAGGGGCAGGTCTTGTGTTGGCTTGTCTGGGATACACTCATTGGTGGTCAAACAGAAGACGTGCCATGGAGCCTCAAAGATGGCAAAATAAGGAGGTACAGAAACGCTCTGCTGCAACTCGGTCCATTTTGGTGTTGTGTCCGTCATTGGAAAGTTGCAGCGACACCCATGCAGTGTTGTCTCGGTAATGTGGACACATTCATTCCCCAAAAAATTAGTCCATAATAATGAGACCGAAATCCATAAATTTTTATCCCTGTCGTTCCCAAAAATTTTTGTCTGCATAGCGGCGTGTCTATATTAACAATGTCCATATTAGTGAGATATAAGTGTATGACATGACCTTGTGGCTTGAAGATAAGCGGCCAGCAGCTCTCTGCCTGGTTATGTGGAAACATTGCATAGCGAATAGTATACAAAACACTAGCCCAATTCTTTACTAGATGACACTGGCATTTTGGGATGTGCTCATTTTCCTGGTCAGGGGCGATTTTAATTTTTTTCCTTGTCGTGTAAAAAACTAGTGTCATCTTGGATTTCTAATGCCATCCTCTAGTATTCATAATCTCTTAAATCATCCTTTTTTTTTTTTACTTTTTGTTTTTAGGTGTTACTTTCCAACAATTAGATGCACTCCAATTTTCAAACTTCAGCCCAATTGACAGGAGTCAATCATTGAATAAAACTTGAATGCTATAGAAGGTCTCTGTAGAATAAGAAAAATATGGATACAGAGAACAAGAGTTGAAGTATGCTGGTATGGCCTTAGAGGTACTACTGATACAGTAAAGGTACTAATAAAGCAAATTAAAAGAAAATGTATATACTTAAAGGAGTAAATTGTTTGAAAGCATTTGCAACTAATAATTAGTTTTAAATGTTTCTGGGCAAATGCTGAAGTGGTATTATTTGTTTCTAGGATGGTGTGATCGATTGCCAGCGTGGGTGGTCTACACTGGTTGTTTTGCACCACAAATAAATTAACTATGCGTCACTTCCTTAACGTAACCCTGGTGGTTGGTATGAGATGCCAGTCTCCTAACTCGTCATGATCTAATTTAATATTTAGAAGCAATTTTCGAAAAATATTTAATGGGGGAATGACACTTGTTATTGGAAGTAGATGGCATGTGCTTGCATGAGTTCATAGATTCTCCTCGTGCTTTTGTATGAATTCATAATTAATACTGTAACTTTGGCGTCTTATTCCAACAGCTAGACTTAAGGCCCATTCACACACTTGAAACCGGGTAGGACCGACGGATACAGAACCGGCATTTAAGCCTCTTGCGACAGCTTAGGACTGGATGCACTGCTGCGGAGCAGGTCCTAAGCCATCAGAAGAAGCTTAAAAACCAGCCTTGTCTCTGCCGGTCTTACTCAATCGCAAGTGTGTGAACGGGACTTCCCAGTTAGGTTCTTATTCCATGCTCTATGCTTTTGCACTGTGTGAAAAGAGGGTTCACACTTTTCGTTAGTGCCTATGTACACAGTGTGACACTGTTAGGGCAAACACAACATTTTAGCCCTTAGCTTAGTGCCCCAAGTGAGCACTTTTTACCACACCGGTAGTTCTAATGACAACCCCCAATACCAAGAGAAAAAAAAAACTGGCTATTGCTTTGTTGCATTAACAGTATTGCGCAGTGTATCTCTCCTTTCTTGGTGGCAGTGGTTGCTGGATGTGTTGACTCGAGATTTGTGAGCTTACCTAACTGACGGACATCTCCGTGCATGCCTCCTTTCCAGTGGCGACTACTCCAACAACTTCGACAACGAGGAAATGGACGACGAGATTGCAGCGGCCTACGAGGAGTTCCTGTTGCAGTCGGGCCAGTGACGTGTCATGGGGGGATTGGGGCCGCGAATGCGTTGCATTGTCCAACATTTTAAGAACAATGCCATTCACACACATACACACACCTTTTGTAAGTAGGCAGGGACTATTTTTGTTAATTCTGTCTCTATTACGTTCAGGCCATTGAGTTGAGGACAGCGAACTTGTACATTTCAACGCACAAAGTGCTCTTGGGGCGTCTTGTCGGATGGAAATAAAACCTTTTGCAGCGAAGGGCTTGTGCAGAGCATTCCTCAAACGTCTCATGGTGTAGACCAGTGATTCTTAACCATTGATGTTTTGTAGACCCCTTATGGGTCGGCGGAGATGATGGAGGACCCCGTTCGTGGTGAGAGGAAGGGAAATGTATAGGTTAATTATGATAATGATCTCATAAGGTGATATAACTAAGGGCTAGTGTGAAATAGACTTCTCTCATTGACATACACACAAAAAAGACTCGTATGAATATTAGAACTTTTGTTCTCAATCTGAAAAAAAAAAAACTTTTATTGCTGGGTTTGACTGATACGGCAAGGCTTCACGAACCCCTAAAATGCCTTTGCGGACCCCCATTTGAGAACCACTGGTGTAGACCATTCCACCATTTTGTTTGCAGCGCCATCTACGGACATCCAGGCATTTCGACAGGATCGTCGAGGTAAAAGAGGGAAAGGGCTTGTGCCGTTCTCATCGTTGGGGCAGTTCCAGTGTGCAGTACCACCGGAACTGCCCAAACATGGAGGCTCATTTCCCTCTCCTCACCTGAGCAGAAGGGTCTATAGACCATTTCAATAGCCTTTTCATGCTGCCGTCTTCATCCACTGGGCTGTGGAACGCGCTTCGAGCATAGTGCTGTTGCTCTCTTCTGCGGAACATCAGGTGCTGTGCATGCATCCACAGCTTAGTGACTTGGCATTTTTCACCTGGGTGATATGGGCGGGTAAGGTGGTGCATACACCATTCACTCCTAAGCTGGCAGTGCAGTGGAAGATGTGCGCTCGTTAGACCAGCGATCTGTCGTACCTCCACCAAATGATAATGCTGCCCTCCACACCCACATGCAGGGGGTGGGGCCAGGTGATGAAAGTAAAGTGACCGATTGGTCCAGTAAGAGCGTAGCTGCCACACTGCACTGTCAGTTTAGAGATAAATGGAGTATATCGGTGTCGGTTACTTTTTTTTGCAAGCATTGCAGGCAATTTAGGCGAAGGTGTCTCGAAATAGTGTCCCCATTTGGTTTGTCTGGAAGTCTAGGCCAGGTTAACAGAGTCACTGGGGCTAACGTGGTTGGTGCTGCCAATGTATCCTATTGCTTTCTTTTAATTTTCCCAGCTTCTATAGGAGCTAGACGCTTGTAGTGAGCTGTTTTCTGCCAGCAGGATCATTCGGCAGCTACAGATTAAATCTACCAGCAGGATCATTCAGTAGCTACTGATTAAATGCTTTTTTTTTTTTTTTTATCTTTTTAGGCAACTCGCTATCAATAAGCTTGCATGTTTTACGACTACGGGGAGGTGGTAGTCAAGCATACATCAAATAATGCTGCCATCGGCGCGTTTGGTTCGAGGAGTGCTGGTCGTAACGACATTTTGTAGTTTGTTTGGGTACGTTAAAATGGTGAAAGTGATCAAATTTCTTGGCAGAGTACGTGGCACGTCGCACAGTCTTCTGCCAAGCAGACGGCAGTGGTTGTTACCATGCCACGTATTTGTAAACAGCGGGTGGTCTATTGACTTGCGCGAACGTTACGCGTCATTGACCCCACCTTCAAACACGTTATATTTCCTAGAGTTATAAACATTCGCCAACGTGAGTGTAGCGACCGAAATCTACGAGGCAACAGAAGCCTTCGTTTGTAAGCCGAGCCGACCGAGAGCGTGTAGCAGCTCTTTTTCGAAGGGCGCTCGCTGCCTTTGCTTCGCTGGCTGGCGGGCTGGCTAGGCCCGCCGTCGCAAGCAAGCGCCACAGCAGCCAGCCAGCCAGACAGGCACGGACCGAGAGAGAGAGCGCGAAAGCAACGCGAGAAAAGAAGCCAAGCAAACCAACACACAAAAAGCAGCCACGAGCAAGCGGCCAAAATAACAACAGCCAGAACAAAAAGTTAAAAAGAAAAGCAGCAAAGGCGCGCGGCGCGGGCCGGCCCTCCCCCCTGCGCCCCGCAAGATGAATTCGGCCGACTGTGCGCATGCGCAGAGCACGCCAAAGACAGACTTAAAAAGCATCAATATGGCGGCCTGTTCAACGGCAGGTGTGAGAAGTGTCGGCCTGAACTCGGGCATCGCCATGAAGGATTGCTACTCGCAAATTAAAGGAGGAGAAAAAATCTGCAGCGGCGACGCCAACTGCCCCTTCATCAACGGTAACGACGCGGGCCAGGGCGAGGAACGATGGCTGCAGTCCCTCCGACAGTTCCACAACGGGCGGAATCTCCAAATGGTCCACCTTTCGCCGTCAGTCACCGAAAAGGTAAAGCGCCGCGCACGCGCTGCGACTCCCTCGCGATCGAGTTCGAAAACATTTGAGAGACCACGTTGCGGCGGCGACGGCGTCGTCGAGAAAACGCGCTCGGGCAACGCGCGTCGGCGATCGTAAACAAACGCGAGTGGCCGATGTGCCATAGCCGACCGAATCCGCCGTCCACAAAGCAGCGGCAGCAGCAGCGCGCGCTCCGTATTTTCTTTGTGTACCTCCTCTCTCTTCTTTCGTTATCTGGCGGTTTTGTTGGTGTCCGCCAGCCAAAATTCGTCAACGCCGCGTCGTCCAGCGCGCTGATTTTCATGCGCTCGCGACGCCAACGAGGGTCTCTTGAACATGGCATGCGAAACGGGACGCTTGTATTTTTGCTTTAGCTCCGCTTTGCGCGCGATGATTTTTTTTTTTTTTTTTTCTTTGCGTGGAATTTCTTGGGGCGCGCGGCGGCGGAGGGGGAAGGGGGGATGTTGTGGGTGGGCGAGAGAAAATGGAGGAGGGGCGGGCGGTGGCCGATGTATCGATTTTTTTTACCGCATCTCGTGCTAGTATTTTTCCTCTGCAGTGCCTCTGGTTCCCGCTTTATTTTGTTCGATCGGCTGTGTGCGCTTTTATTTGACCCCCCCTCCCTGCAGCCGCTGCGGCAGCGCGCGCATTATTTACAAAATAGAAAAGATACGGACTACTTTCTTTTGTCTTGGCGCCCCCTTCTTTCTTTTTTCTTCACTCTCTGATGATGTGTTCGCCCGCGCGTTGGCCAACTTGGAGCAAAACGAATACTATGGGCTTGGACCAGAGCCATTAAAACCGTTTCCGTGGCTTCTAGTTTTAACCGGGCTTGTTCTTGGAAGCCAGCACTGTGTGGGGTTGGAATAAACTAACTTCCGGGGCATATGATGACGACGGCCGCGGTCAGATGCGAAAACTTCTCTTGACTGTGTTCGTCTGCTTTTTTTTTTTTCTTTTTTTTTTTTCCTCCATATACAGGACATCATTGATTTCTTCCAACAAACGGGCACCCTGGTGAAGAAGGTAGAAATTAACAGAAGGACGCACATAGGTAAATACGATCCACTTTTGTTCGATAGGTGTGTTTTTTCCCGCTGACCCGGTTGTCGTAGAAAGTGCGAGCGCTAGATGCGCTTGCGGAAGCAGAAATGCGTGCGTGGGTGTGCGCGGCGGTGGCAGGGACCTCTTCATTGTTGTGTCAACACGTTCTCGCATTTGGAAAAAAAAAAAAAAAAAGCTGATTTGCGTGTCTGCACGTCGACCGTTGAATCTGTCTAACTTGGTGGTTGTTTTCATGTGATTCACTTGAAATCCGCTGATATGTTAACTCAACTTGTTATTTTTGTTTGTTTAGGGCTTGTCTGTGTTTATTTTGTTCTCAAATAATTCAATACCTTTTTCGATCGCAGCATCCCAACAATCTTGTATAACACGTGTGCATTTTATAAACGTGTCAGTCGCTGGTGATTTTTCTGAGCTTATGTAGAATTGAAGTACAGGTTTATGGTGATTTCTGTTTCTTTTGAATCAACTGTTGAAGCATAGTGGTGCATTAGCAATAATCTGGGATAATGCCATCTTGGATGTCACATTTCTGCTTTTGAAGTGGGGAGGTTCGATAAACTTCTCAAAAGTATCGGTCGCCATTATAGTGATGGGGCGAAACTTCTTCAAAAACAGGTTTCAGATTGTTTTGGAGCGTTGCCGCAGTGGCCAGACTACATTATTTAGCGTTGCAGCTTTTTTTTTAACAAAACAGGTTTATAAACCACATAAAATAATTAATAATTCATATACAACAACTTAATTTAGCAAAATAGGCTTTTTCAGATGAAATCTGAGATACGGAGATATAAAATAACGGAAAACACAACACGATTGCGATTTCACAACTTCCTTAGTCACGTCCTGTGACCAAAGCAGAGTGAGCAAATAGGTGCAATTAATTATCACAAACCTCAATGCTTGTTTTCATCAGATCAATTGCTTGATAACGTGTGTGGCGTTCGTTCCAAGTGCCGGGAACGTTGGGGTTTTCGTTGACACGAGACGGGGCATGTGGAACTTAGTTGGTTGAACTGCGTTTTAGCGAACGAAATCTCACCTCAGACTTTTCGTTGGAACACACTTTAGTGAAATTCATTGCTTACCCGAAGACATTTATTGATCGTGAATCACAGTTAGGCGCCTTTCACACAGAATGCTCCGCTGAAGACCACTGGCAATGTGTTTCCAGAGTGGAAAGGAAATCATTTATCAGTCAACCGTGATTTGTGACCGAAATGTTCAGGAGGCCTACACACTTTACCCAAAGCTCTGAGACTTGGACACGCACAAGCTGCCATAGAGCTTTGCTTTTTGAGCTCCTACCGTCAGTTTGACTGTCACCTCGTGTGCGGAGAATCAATGTAGTTGCAAGCCTCAGCATGGGATAGTAGGGTCTACTAAAATCCCACACACACCGCTAGCGACCTGGTGTGTATTGCTATGACTCGGGAAATGAACCAGAAACTGGTAAAATTTCGGTCTGTATCAAAGTTTACAGACTTTAAACACTCGCACGACACCCGCAAAACCAAACGGAATGCCGCCATGTCGGTTAGATAGGGACGAAACTGCTGAATTTTCGAAACAATTGAATGTTCATGCAAAAAGTTTAGGAATCTTCCGAAACTGAACCTCCGGAGTTTTGCAACATTACTAGTTATCAATGTGCTTTGCACTCAAGTTAAATTGTAGAACAGTTTCAGCACCCTTGGATATGCTGATTAAGCTATGTCAATTGCATCATGCTTATGTTGATTTCTCAATGTCAGTATGAACACTTTCTTATTGTGTCAGTAATTTCAGTAAATTAATTCTCCTGAAAGGTTTATTATGGCCTTGGTGAAAATTTTCCAACAGCATTTGTTTACATCCTGCTCGATTGGGGCAGAGACCACTGATCTGTACTATAGGTGGCTGGATTGTACATGGCTGCTCTCTGAGCCTGGCGCCAGGGTTAAAAAAGTTACTTCAAAAGTGTACCTAAGATACAGTTAGAGTTACTCATGTGAAAAGGTACCTGGTACTCGCTTAAAAATGTACCTAGGTAAAAGTATGGTGGTTACTTCAAAGACACTTTATTAATTTTCCCCAAATTTGGAAGTAAAGCTTTTTATACCAAGGATACACACAAAAACGAGTTTGATAAATGTGCTTTATTGGTGTCAATGCAAGAAATAAGGAAAACCGCATTCACATGAGTCGGTGCTGACGTTGAGGGGCCCAGAAGATGTTGGCCACATGAAGAAACGCATGAGTCGGATGCATTTGCACCTAACCTTCGCGATGACAGGCGAAAAACTTCGAGCTTCTTCTTTTCTTTTTATTTTGTTAGTTGGAAGAAAAATAAGCTTTTTCTTTCGTAACTTTTTCAGTTTTGGTAACTGCAAAATTTGAGTCAGATTTATTGAGTGGAAGCTGTATTATATACGGCGATATTACATTGCTTTACGATTGTAATTATAATTTGTTTTAAGTTATATCTTATATTGTCTTTATGGCAGAAGAGAGCCACCACCAGGACAATATACACTTAATAGAAACTGCACATATCTTTGAAGTTATATTGACCCTTGTATAGCTGTCAGAGAGCTTCAAACACGCAACACAGTCGATTTCGGTTTGAGATGAAGGAAGCAGGTTGCTATTTTCTCTAAATAGTGTTCCGAAGCGATTCAATAAATTGGTGTCACTAAACGGCATCGCTAATCCACCGTTCTCTCAAATGAACACTGCCATTCGCTAAAGTGTCGTTCGATGAAACATCATGGGCGGGGCTTCATTTGCTACGTCGTTCGATCAAGTCTGCCTCCTTGGTCGTACCCAACTCAACGCTAATCACGGCACATGGTATTGCGTTAATACTGCAAGAGAGTTAGTTTCTACCATTTCGACGAAGTGAATAGAATAGTGCCTGTGAAAAGTAACTTAACTAAGTTAAAAGTTACTGGTAAATGTACCTAAGATAGATACAGATACCGAAAAATGAAAGTACTTGGGCTTGTACCTCAGGTACAACAAAAGTACTTAGATTCCGATTTCCAGTCACTTGTACCTAGGTACTTTACAACCCTGCCTGGCGCAGGAGAAGCCACCGGATGTTCAATGCTTGTCCTGGAAGTCTGACGTAGCTGCCGGGCTTCCTAGAGCATTCGGTCAATGCTTTGGATCATGCTTTCTGCTGTCTTGGAGTGGGTTTTGATAATCCCATTTTGAATTAAATATTGATAATAGGGCATTTGAATGTGGGAATTGTGCATGCTTGATCAGCTAGAATCTCAAAATTTTCCTATCCAATGGCTTCCCAGGAGACTTCTCTGGTCTGCATGCACTGTTCCTGCATAAGCAGACTCTCTTGAGATGACAAGAAAATCTAGTGCCTTTAACACTGTTTGAACCAGCACTCGGAAGAGTTGAAAACCCTGTTGAGCGCTCACTTTCGGGACAAGCCTGTTATTTCCTGTCGCTTGATACCTGTTTGCTCACTGCGCTATTCAGCCCTTTAGGGTAGATCAGTGGCAGACAGCTGATAACTTGATTAATTGGATGGCTGTACCCTTTATAACGAGCTGTAGCTTGGCCTAATATAAAAATTAAATAGTGCAAAGGTTAGACAAAGGAGAAGGGACAGAGCATGTACTCAGGACAAGCGCTATTTAATTTTTTATCATGCATATCCAACTTGTCCTTTGTCTAACCTTTGCGCTGTTTAATTTTTATATCATGCATATCCAACTAGCCCATCTCAATATTTTTGTAGCTTGGCCACCTAGCCTAGAAACATTTTTGACATATTTTTGGCTTTTATATATTTTTGTTAAATTGGGCGTAAAAGGTAGGCTGTTTTCATGTCAAAGGAGAGATATGCATTGAATTTTAACCTATGAGTGACTTAAACAAGGCTACCTTACAGTCCACTTTGATTATCACATTCCTTGACCAATTTGTGTTGCGAAATTTTGGATCTGTCATGAATGAATGGCTTCATTTAGTTTCTCAGATCTGTGGTTTGGCACACAGCTGTGGTAGCTATAAGTGAGCAAAAGCAATTTAAGTAGTTAGAGTAATTGTTTGGGACTGCATCAAATCACAGTAGCTAAGGGCAAAACCGTACAGTTGTGGAAGTAAATCGGAATCATTTTTTTAAAGTACCGTAGTTGGGAAACTGGCACAGGGCATTTGTTTACAGCTATTTTGGAAAGCCAGCTTTTTTAAGAAATTGGATAGTTGCCATTGCACACCATGAGGCAGGTTCTCTGGTGTACTTTGGACGGTTTCTTTGGTCGCGTGACTACCCTTTACTAACGAAAGGCTGCCATTACGGATAAAAGGGATCCGATACTCTGCTTCCCTTTGGGAACTTATGGAGCGACTGGAAGGAAGAGAAGGCTGAAAACAGATAGGTACCCATAGCTGGCAAGTGCCCCCAGTTACAACATGAGATCTGCATAAGACTCGCTCTGCCCCCAGATTCCTTGAGAAAAATTCTCTACCCAATAAGAATGCACCGTTTTCTCTGCGTCACAAAATGGGGACATTGCAGACCACTCAGTTCTATTACCAGATACACTTACTATATGTTCTATGGAATTCTCTGATCGACTGTGTTCAGCACTTGCCACTGAGCATCTGCTTGTCATAAGAGGGTCACTCTCCTCACCAGCTGTCTTCTCTGTGGACGGAGCTTTGCTCTTTGTGGGCAGACCTTTTCCTTCAGATGTTATGTAGCAGCTGATTGTAGTTTACTTATTCCACGTTCCTTACAGTCAGTGACAGAGTACAAAGACAGTAGGAGCTCCGCATCCAGCATGCAGTCGTTTCTTTCTGTCGGGATTTTGCTGCATGTGCAACAAAGTGTTATCAAAGGCAGAAAGCTTGCGCTTGAGGCAGAGCAGCTACTGGGTCCTTAACCTGCCGCAGATTATAGTTTTTTTGTTCTCTCATTTAAATTTCTTTTTTTTTCTTTTTGACGAAAGAGATGACTGTAGAGTGCCACCAGGCTAGCTTGCAGCAAAGGATAATTTCTGCTATGTCATTGTCTTCTGTGGTGGTACCGCCCAGCCCGCATGAAAGTGGACAGCTCGTACGAGTTTGACCCGCTGATCCGGCCGTGGAACTTTCCACGGACCCTGCTGGGTACGGACGCCAAGCTGAAGATGGGCAGCAGTGACAGCTTCCTTTGCGTCACAAATCTGCCCACCAACTGGAGCGTCAAGCAGTTCCAAGAGCTGTGCGAGAAGTTCGGGCCTGTTGTGCGCTGCTTCCTCATCTACCATCACGCCACGGGTATGTCCCCCTCCTCCTTTCTTTCTTACTGCCTCCGCCTGTGCCCTTCTTTGCAAAGCCTGGTGATTGACAGATAGATTATTTAGCAGGGCAGGTTGTCTGCTATAATATGAAAAACCTGGGTTGTCTCTCTAGATCTGCTAACCAGACAGATGGGCTATTCAGCAGGGTGGGTCATCTTTTAAAATCAGCTAACCGGACGAACGGGTTATTTAATGATGGACAGGTGAATATTCAGCAGAGTGGGTTGTGCGCTATGGCCTGCGAACCTAAGTCGTCTACTAAGATCTGTTAACCGGACAAATCGGTTAGTTAGCAAGGTGGGTCGTCTGCTACGACCTGCTAACCGGACAGGCGGGTTATTCAGTGACATACAGACGGGTTTATTCAACAGTAGGCAAACAGTTTGTTCAGCGACGGATAGATGGGCTATTCAACGGGGCGGGTCATCTGCTAAGACCTGTTACCGGAATGTCGAGTTATTCAGCAGGGTGGGTCGGGCCTGCTAAAATCTGCTTGCTAGTCAGATGGGTTATTCAGCAACGTCGGTTTTCTCCTACGATCTGAGGCCTGGGTTGTTTACTAAGATTGGTTAACTAGACGTTTGGACAATTCAGCAACAGACAAATAGGTTCTTCAGCAAGACGGTTTGTCTGCTAAGGTATGCAAAGCCTGAAATGTTTGCAGAACTGAGCTGGCTTTCAATACTTGGCCACAAACTTCAGCGGGTTTGGGTTCAAACTTTGTGGGAGTCTTGGGAAATTTGTGAATTAATTTTACCACATTGAATGTTGTGCATCGCCTTGTGCATCGGGAAGACTCTGAAGTAACTCTTCAGTCTGGAGTCTCACACCTGTCCTTAGCATAACCTGGCAAAGGGCAAACACTAGGATCCCCTTAAGGCGGTTAGAGTGACAGAGCAAAACATCTGACAGCTCTTCATACAAGCAGTGCGCTCTAATGGTACATTGTCACATGCTTCAAGGGGCAGTGCAACGGTTTTAATGTTAAAAGAATTGCCAGTTTGCATTTTTTATATTGTTTATACAAGCCCAAGTGACCAAAAACGCGTCACCTTTCCCCGAAAAACTGCTAATCTGCTCCGTAATCGCAAGGCAAAAAACAAATTATTTGCCGATCTGCAGCCGCCTGTGGGGGCTATGGGAACTAAAATGACGGCATCTCTGGGGGTACGCGGAAGTCATCAAACCCTGTCCCCCTCCGCTGCTACACTCGCTGTCAGCCCCGTGGCAAACCGTCCTTTGTTTCCATCGCTTGCCGCGACCTTCGAGGAGGCTACTCCTTTAAAAGTCGAAAATCGGGAAGGAAGTGGCTGGTCCCTGTAGAGAAGACCCAAGGGGAAACTACGTGAACCCCCCAGAGTACGTCACTCGAAAGTCGACGTGGAGAGTTGAGAGGCACTTCGACCTTGGATCTGTTTAATTTTTTTTAAATAAGAACTAGCACTCGCAAGAAAATGCGGTTTTCTGTTTTTCGTTCCATAGGTGACGCAGGTTAATTTCCGCAGTTAATTGGCCAAAGTCTGAAAATCGTTGCACTGCCCCTTTCAGTACAACGCTTTGATTGGCTCGCTGGGGATTTAGCTTTAGCCTGTTAACCAGTCATCCTGGAACGGGGCACAGTGGCCACTACCTGGTCTGGAGTCAGATTCTAACGTTTGAAGGACTTCATTCTTGCATTGCAGACTGCATTGCAAGCTTGGGCTTGGTTAGGGTCGGGTTCTAATGTCCCTTTGTAGCAGCTGGGGAGCTCAACCTAGCTAGTGTAGTCCGAATGGCTCTGTCCCTGCGTTGCAGACGAGGGAGCAAGGGTGGGATACTAACGTTCCTGCCGGGGTGCTCGGCTCGGCTAGGGTCGGAGAGTAAAACGGCTTCTCGGCTTCTCCTGCAGACGAGAGCCTGGGCTTTGGCCTGGTGGAGTACTGCAGCCGAGCTGTGGCCTGCCAGGCCAAGAACCTCCTGCACAAAAAGCAGGTGCAGCAGGGAGAGATCCACTGCGACTGGCTCGAGCACAACCTGGTCAACTACGCCGACCTGTACCCGCGCTGCCTCTACGTCGGCAACCTGCCCACTACCTTCTGCGACATCTACGCCTTCAGGCAGCTGTTCACCACCGTGGCTAGCCCCACCTACTGTCAGGTCGGTGTCCTCAACGAGGGGGGGGGGGGGGGGGGCGAGGTGAAAAGTTTTGGTTAAAAGTATAGTCAAGCGCTTGCAAATCTTTCCAATTACAGTTGCTCGCGGAAAATAACTAAATTGTTTTTTTTTGTTTTTTTTTTTATTTGTTCATAAAATGTGTGGCATTCAGGCTATGGGTACTGCGATTCACAATTTGTCATTCAATTGTCAATGAACAGAAATATATTGGTTTAGTTCTTGTTTTGACTTGACGCACTGCTCCCGACGTGTTTCTAGGTTGCTGTGCCAACCTCTCGCGTGCATTCAGTAGTCGGGTGCGTGTTTGTCCGTTAATGTAATTTTAATGAACAACTGTAATTAGGAGTCCGGTTAGAAGTCGCTCAACGAACATAGTTGCAGAAATGTTTGCTATAAAGTGATGCAATAATTTAGATAGAAAAATGGCAATGGTGACTTAAATACAATGGGCACGTTCAGAGTTTTCGTTACATCGGCGCTTCCAAAGCGAGGCAAACTATGGTTAGGGTTCGTTGGTAGGGTGTCGAAACACCTGACTGAAAGGGGCAGCTTGCTTGGCACCCAAAGTGGAGTCAATGATTTTTCGAGTTAGCTGGTAGGGTTTCCGCACTCCCGACCGAAAGGGGTCACCTGTTTTGCACCCGGAGCAGTGTCGACTACCGTTAGATTTAGCCGGTAGGGTGTCGCCATGCGTGACTGACGGGGGTGTCTCGTGTTGCACTGTCTGCGCAGCTGTCGATTGTCAACGGTGTGCCACAAGGGTTCGGTGTGGTGGAGTTCCGTCTGCACGAGGATGCGCGCAAGACCAAGGAGCTGCTGCACGGCCACTGCCTCAACGGCAACCGGCTCAACATCCTCTTCACCTCCCCGGGAGTCAGCGCCTACAAGCTCTACAACCGCATCATCGAGGAACAGGTCAGCCCGTCGCTGATCGAGGAACAGGTCAGCCTGTCGCTGCCGCCACCCTCTTAAGGGACTCGCATGCCACACGCGCCTTTGTCGTGAAACATATTTTTTATAGCGCTCCATGAGTCGCATTTGAGTCACTCTACACACGCACCCAGTGGGGTGCGCTTGGACGGATCCTAATCCAATTACAAAGCCTTGCTAAGGCGTCATAATCGGATTATGGCCGTGTCCAAGCGCACCCCACTGGGCAAGATGGCGGTGCGCTGAGACCGCACCTGCAAACGTGTATACTCCACTCCATTCACCCTTAAAGGGACACTGACACCCCACCAAGAAAAGTTTTTATTTTTTTCCGGGCGATTCATTATGGTGTCAGAAGACAACCCAATCAATATTTTGCTACAGTGTCACTACTATCTTTAATAAATTAAAAAAAAAAAAAAAAAAATGCAACTGCTCGAAACCGAAACTTGACTGGGAGGAAGAAGAAATATAGAGGAGAAAGTTATTGGAAGTCACTTTGCTGTGCAACTTTTTTCTGCTTGACTACGTCAAAATTGCCATCCACGAGTCTGCCGGCAAATTTTTCAGAGGGAGGGTCAAAAGAAATCGTCCACTTCTTTCCTCGCAATTATTGTGCTACAAAGGAGCTTCACGCTTAGTGCCATTGCATGCGAGTACACTTGTGTTACACTTGCGTCGACAGGCTCATGCTAAGCTTGTAACATCAAAACCCAGTGCCGTTTCATGGCCCCTTTCAAGGGATGCTAAAACAGAGCGACTTCGTCCATCTGTCGTGCGATCCCCCGCCAACCCGGAGGTCTTTTCTCCCTCCTTCCCCCCCCCTCCCTCTAGCAGGCTAAGAAGATGGAGAAGAACGGCGCGCTTTCTACTCCGCAGCTGTCGCCAGCGCTCCTGGCTCAGTTTTCCGTCGTCCAGAACTCAAAGGGTGAGTGCACTGACCGTCGCGCGCTGCGGAAAGGTTTCCCCGCATCCGAGCCAACAATTGACTCGTGCCGTCTGCTTCATTTTCTCGTTTCTCCGCTTGCCTCGCAGTCGCAAAGACCTTCCAGAAGGCCATCAATCTCAAGGGCAAGGGCAAGAACGCTTCACAGGTAGGCAAACAGACACGCTACGTCGTCTAGTGGCGCGGTCGACGACGAGGTTCTCCGGCGCATGCTTTGTACTTTAGACGACGCTTGGGCGTCTTGCCGCAGCCAAAGCACGGCAAGACATGCCAAAGGCTGGGCGTTTGAAAGTTGCCTTCTGCTTGACGTTATGGTCGAGTGCTTTCCGCGCTTAGCGGCACTTGCGGCGGCGAAAGGACAGATGGAGCCAGGACGTCTGGGCCGGCGTAGTCCGAAAGCTCGATGCACTGAGATGAGAGGCGCAAGTCCACGGCTTCAGAGTGGGGAATGAGCGAAGCAAAATGGTAACAATAATAATAATACTGATGTGCAACTAGAGAAAGAAAAAAAAAAAAAGTTGTATCATGGGGTTTTTTAGCAGTAGGACCTAGTGGTACTCAAGTAGCGCTGCCAAACCGAACCAATTCATGTGCAGTCAACGTAAAATCTAAAATGGTGGCTTCTTGGTGGTGTTTCTTGTCGATCGCTCGGGACAATTTGGTCCGAAAAATGAAACTTTCGGGCTTCAAGTTGTCCGAAACATTGGTCGTGTATATGTACAGTAGAACCTCGTTGATACGATCTCGGTTCATACGATTTCCCGGCTCATACGTTCAGAATCGAGGGCTCGAAAAATGTCCCATAGACTTACGACTGGTTCATACGTTTCTGGATAATACGATTTCCCGGGAAGTACGTCCAAAGTTTCGCTAAACATCGATCGGATTATACGTTTTCTGGGCAATGAGCTCCCAATCTTTCCGGGCAGAACGGTTGTCGCCGCACGCACCGCACGCCGAACGTTCTTGATGTCGATGTGTTCGCTTCTTGATTTTTAGTCGTTTTCATGATAGACACGTGACACGTGACTAAGAGTCACTCTCGGTTACTCTATCAAATGCTTGAAGACACCATTTAAGGCGAGACGCGGGTCTTAAAATGGTAAAAAATCGCGAAATTTGGGGTTTTTCAAAAATCACATGTTTGGATAGAATATAAGTCTGAAGTACCTGCCTGCGAAGTTTCAATGTCCTATTCGACGTCTAAGTATAAAAAAAACGATAAATACGATGCCTCCGCGACGCTCAAATCGCGAATCCAACGCAAAAAAATAGTCAAACTGCGCGCCCGCGTCGCTTCACGACCGATCGTCGGATCGCGGCCATCTTGGTCTTGTTGGGGAGCTGGTTCTCTTCCCTACGTCCTCATCCCACTCACTATCGCGACAACCTTGGAGAGCGTCCGCATTCCGCGGGTTTTCACGACCGGAATAACGATTGCTCATTGGCCCGCGCGCGTACGTCACGGGTACGTCGTGCCGCGCGCGCCTGTCATAGGCCAAGACGCGCCCCTTTCCACTTTTGCTCCTTTCCTCCTCTTGGCGCGCGCGCCTCCAGCAGCGCAAGGGGAGCGTGGAGAAGCGTCGTCTGCTTCGTTTTGGCCCGTCGCTTTGTTCGTTTCGCGGCTGAGTGCATGTTGTTTCGAAATCGTTTACGTTCGCGCGTTCGCGTCGGACATCGTTGGTTTCTCGCTACGAAGTTGCGGGAGTTTTATTTCGAGCGATCGAGATGCCGGGGGACTCTCGATTGAAGGAGAGTACGCGGCGGACGTTCGGGAGGAAGACGCGACGTGCGTGGAACAAGCGGAAGACATCACCTGCAAGTGCGCCGCTACGATCTGCGCCACTGCCGAACGCATTGGATCTGCCGGGACCATCGGCTAGCCTTCCCGTTGACGATGCTGCGGCCTCAAGCTCTGGTCCGGATGGCTCAAGTTTTGCCGGCACCACTCGCGTCGACTCTACCTACTACTCTACGGCCGAGCAAGCGCAGCGCGCCGAGCGATCGGAGCAAAGCAAGCGCGTTTTATTGGAGAAGTCGGCGACCCAGCGGAAGTTCGATCTGCTTGAAGTCAACGGATCATGCCAAACAAGCGATGCCGGGACCCAGTTTGTCATCGTTGACATGAAAGTCCTCAACGACCTCTTCGCGCACGCGAGGTGTGGAAGCTGCGGTGTGGGATCTCTCACGCTCAGCAAGGCCGCGGACAAGGAGTACGGCTTGGCCGTCAAGCTTGTGCTCGTCTGCAGCACTTGCGACTTCCAGAAGAAGCAGTTCTCCTCTCCCAGGGTTGCTGGAACAGCAAAGATCACTCCCTTTGAAGTGAACATGAGGGCCATGAAGGGGATACAATCCATTGGCAAAGGAGTGACAGCCTTGGCAGACTTCTGTGCCTCCATGAACATTTCTCATCGGGGCCTGCACCACAAGACGTACCAGGGACACCTGAAAACGCTTGTGCGGGCATGTGAGAATGCAGCAACCGACAGTGAAGCCGCCAGTGTTGCTGTCGTCAAGGGGCTCTACACAGGCTTTATGAACCGCATTGGCAACATCGATGTCATCTTCGACCGATCATGGATGACCCGAGGACGCAGCTCCCACATTGGTGTAGGCTGCATTGTGGAGTTGTACTCTGGCCTCGTCATCGACCATGTTGTGTACTCCAACTTCTGCCTTGGATGTGCCTTGGGACCGGGCCCCCGAGGACGATGGCTACAGCGACTAGTACGCAACCCACGACTGCCAGAGGAACATTGACTGCAATGCTGGCCGTATGGAGGTGGAGGCTGCGCTCACAATGTTCCAGAGGTCTCTGACCAAGCATGGTCTCCGCTACACCACCGTCCTTTCGGATGGGGACAGCCGGACATTCCATGCCTTGTCTGAAGCGAAGGTTTACGGCTTCATCAAGATAGAGAAGAAGGACTGCGTGAACCACGTCCACAAGCGGATGGGAGCTGCCTTGCGCAACGTTGTTGAGAAGAAGGCACAAGGCGAGTCACTTGGTGGGAGAGGAAAGCTGACACAGGAAAAGATCAAGAAGATCACTAACTATTACGGCTATGCTCTCAGGAGCAACAGCCATGACGTTCCAGGGATGAAGAGGGCGGTGGAAGCCACACTCCTGCAATGACCTCCACAGATGGCGCCCCAGACCACAGCAAGTGCCCCGAGGGAGCGGAGTCCTGGTGCAAGTACAACAGGGCCTTGGCAAACAGTGAGCCTCCGCCGCCGCACAAGAATCCTCTTCCGGATTGTGTTCGGGCTGCACTGGAGCCAGTGTTTGAAAGGCTCAGCAATGAAGACCTGTTGGCACGGTGTAGTGAGGGAAAGACGCAGAATGCCACTGAGAGCATGCATTCGGTGATCTGGACGCAGACTTCAAAGAATGCGAATGCCTCCCTGGACAGCGTGAAGAGGGCTGCGGCTGAAGCTGTTGCTGTCTACAACCAGGGAAGGAGAGCGACCAACGAGTACATTGCTGCAGGCCTGGGCTAGGCCACCGGTGACTGCCTTGTCCGCCGAAGCATCGAAAAGGACAGTCTCCGTTTACGTAAAGCAAACGCGGTGCACCAGAGCAGCAGTAGCGTGAAGGAAAGGTTCTCCAAGCGACACCAGGCAGGAGCATCACGAGATTACAGCCCAGGACAGCTGTAATGGCTTTTTCCAGTGCCATGTGGAACAAAGGCCCTTTTCAGGGCCAAACAAAATTACGTTTGGAGCTTGAAACTCTTGCTCGCCTCTCCCGTTGTCCAAAGTTGTCGGCTCATCACTTTAGAAGCAATTTTTAGCCTATATCAGTAATTCTTCACCATTTTTGCAATCTTCTCAAAAGCAAATTATTGCAATTTTTAAAATGATTTGTTCAGAATGCACTACACTACATCTTGATAACTATTATTGCATAAGGGTTTTCACATAATTTATTGTAGTCAGCGTTGAAACAGGAAAATGTGATTTTATCAACATTTCACTCGTTCTTTACTTCTTTCATATTTTTTTCCTAATGTTCCCATAAATGGATTACATCATCTTTTATGTCAAGTTGTTCATGAAGACTTACACTACACCTTGGTGGCAATTATTATTTATCATTGTTCACACAATTTTCTATGTTCAATGTCAAAACTTTAACTTTGATTTTCTCATCTTCATGTTTTTTGTCAACGTGCTTAGCCTTACGGGGGTTTTCATGAGGTTTTTATCGTAGCATTTTGAAACTTTTTATACCGTTTTATTCAGAAAGGACTGGACTGTGCAGTAAAGCTATTTTTTTGCAGTTTATAATGACAACAAAAATTTTATGATAAATAATGCGACCTCATTAGTGTCATAATTAGCATAATTAGTACATTTTTGTATTATAATGTAATTTTGTGAAAATATAAATAGCTTTATAATGCATGGCAGACCTTTAGCTATGCATCTACATCAATAAAAAAAAATAGTTTTGTTCGAAATGGCCTTAACGACCCGTAAGAAATTAACCAAATTAGGCAACACTATTTTTTATAACTTGAAAACTAATTGAGATATTTTGAAACTGATTTCATATTTGAATTGAGGAAGAAGGAACACATATGCACAGTGATTTTCATTAGTATAGCTGCAAAAATAAAATAGTCCATTTTAGAACCAGTGTCTCGCCTTAAACTGGCTACGCGCCTCTGAGGATGATAAACGCTTCCCTAAGAGTAACTCTTGAGCCATGTACGGGTGGTAGTAAATGAACGAACCTGACAACTTTTTGTTTGACATTTCGCGAGGTCGGCATTCCGCCATTTCTCTGTTGCCGTGCCGTAGTGCGCGTCTGCCTAGCTTCTTTCCGTACCCGTGCCCGATAACCGGCGATGGCATCGCGCAAGCGGAAACCTTTGACTTTGAGGGAAAAGTTGAACATTCTGGCACTTGTCGACCGGGATCCTAAACGGAAAAGAATTGACATCGCCAAGGACCTCGGACTGCCTGCGTCGACGGTCAACACGGTCGTGTCGAAACGGAAGCAAATAGAAGAAAATGCCCTGGTCTTCGGTGCAGCGACGAAACAGGCCCGCGGAGCAAAGCACGGAGAGTTGGAGGATGCACTGCTTAAGTGGTTTAAGCAAGCACGGGCGTCTGGTGTGAACTTCGACGGCAGCATTCTGCGGGAAAAGGCCATGGAGATAGCAGACATCATGGGTATCGAGGATTTCGCAGCTTCGAACGGCTGGATGGACCGATTTCGGGTTCGCCATGGCATCTCGTACCGCCAAGTGAATGGCGAAGCAGCCAGCGTGAATCCGGCGGATATTGAAAACTGGATTTCATTGCTTCCGGGCATTGTGAATGCCTACGCCCCACGCGACGTCTACAACGCCGATGAACTTGGCCTGTTTTTCAAGGTGCAACCCACGAAGTCCCTGAGTTTAAAGGGGGAGTCGTGCCACGGCGGGAAGGTCAGCAAGGATCGAGTAACCGTGCTGCTTTGTTGCAACGAAGATGGCACGGAAATGATCAAGCCGTGGATGATCGGGAAATGGAAGAACCCGACATGCCTGAAAAACCTTGCTCGGCTTCCTTGCGTATATAAGAACAACACCAAGGCTTGGATGACCTGCAGCCTCTTCGAAGTGTTTCTGCGGTACCTCGACGGCCGACTGGGGTGCAAAGACCGGAAGGGGCTTCTCTTTTTGGACAACTGTTCGGCTCATCCGAAGGACACGTCGTTCCTGCGCAACCTCCGAGTCGTCTTCCTGCCGGCGAACACGACGAGTCACCTGCAGCCTCTGGATGCCGGGATCATCAAGAACGTGAAGCACCTGTACAGGAAGTGCATCGTGCGACGCTTCTTGGCTCGCGTCTCCCGAGGCGAGGACCCCGGCAAGCTCACGTTGCTTGATGCAATGCATTACCTCAATGCATCGTGGGAAAGCGTGACCAGCGAAACAGTCAAGAACTGTTTCAGGAAGTGCGGGTTTCGGCGTTCGCCAGAAGTGGAGGAGCCCGAGCCCTGTGTGAGCGGTGACCCCGACCCCTGCGAGACTGAAGATGACATGGACGAGGAGCTCCGGTCCGCCGGTGCGGAGCTGGCGTTCAGCGATTTCGTCGCTGTGGACGACGACGTCCCAACGTGCGACCCCCAAACCGTTGCTGACATCGTGGCGGAGTTGCGACAGGGCCAAGTTACCGGAGACGAGCACGACGTCGACGAGGATGAGGATGAGCCAGAAACTCCTCCAAGAGCTACTTTCGCACAGGCGGTCGCTGCACTGGATGTGCTGCGGAGTTACTTTGCCACAAAAGATAACCCTGCAGCCGAGGGAGGTCTGCAGACGCTGCAAAAGGAATTGTTCCTCCCAAAAGGTCAAGGTGCGCGCCAGCAGAAGCTGACGGATGTTTTCGGTAAATGAGGTACTGTTATTAAACGTTTTTCAGCTGCACTCACGACTTCTGTTTTTTTTCTAATGCCTAGAAATGTCAAATTCGGATCATACGTTTTCCCGGATCGTACGTTTTTTTTCTCGCGTTTTTTTCGAAACGTATCAACGAGGTTCTACTGTACAATATTGCGTAGGTCACGGTTCCTCCTTAAGTTCCGAAATATCGAACGAGTTTGAATTATTGGCGTCCGAAAAGTCGGTCGGCGCCTGTATGTGCACCTTTTGTCTCCGAATTAGTTCTGGAGATTCTCGGTTAAAGAAGTCAGGGGAGACCTGGGCAAGTTGAAGAATTGAGGAATGACCTCTCGGTACTCGTTTGTGAATTCCCGGTTCCGAGTCGTACAGTGGTGAACCTCGTCGGAGGTTTCGGCTCGCAGGGTTCGCTGAGCATGCACTTTGTCTTTGCAGGTCTCCACGACTGCGGCGAGCAACCACGCACTCATAGCCTTGCAGAATTTCTTCAACCAGCAGATCTGCACTCAGCAGGCTTTGGTAGGTTGAACCGCCGGCACTCGTGCTCTCCGCGTCTTTCTCTCTCACTCTACGCCACTCACTCGGTTAGTTAAAAACCACGGTGGCGGCGCCGCTGGCACCTGCTGGTTTGGGTTCACGGCATTGCTTCAAGTTCTGAGCTTCTCAACTCTCGTTTCCAGATCTTTCTCGCTTTGCTCCTTTTCCAGGCTACGAGATGTGCCGTCTGCTTAGCAATCAAGGAGTTCTTTCACGTTTACAGAACACGTCGCTGCCCAGAGCCAACTTCTAGAGATGGAACCATAATGAGCACCAACCGAGGACATTATGAAAATCTCACGGTGGATATTCGATCGCGTGTGACCTGCCAAAGCTCGCTCGTGCACGGCGCGGGATGACAGAGATGTCCCCGTTGTCCTGTGACTGTCGTTTACGTGAAGATCCCCGCTGCCACGCTGTTGTAAAGGAAGTCTGCCGTTCACGGCACGGTCCTATAACGAATGGGCCGTCTAACTTTACAGTTTGTCCGAAAGCTCGCCTTACTCACTGTCCCCTCTCCTCCGTCGAGATAACTCCTCTTTGCGCGCACGTCGAGCTAGGCTGCGCACGTCCGGGGCAGCGGCGCGAGGTTGCTGGGGCGGTCGTAAGAAACGGGCTGCCTTTGGACGTGCGCAGGGTCAGATGGCACTGGGGCTGCCAGCTCCGCCCTCGGACTCCTCCTACGACTCGTCGCAGCAGCCCCAGCAGTCTGGCAACGACGGGGACACCAAGGGCAAGGCGGAGGAGAATGGGGCCCCCGGGGAGGAGCGCAAGCGCAAGAACGAGCCCGTCTACCAGCCGCAGTGTCCACTTAATTATTCCACCATGGATAATTCTAGTAAGCACCCGAGTTGGGCCTTTGAGGGCGCCTGCCAGCAGCAGCAGCAGCAACAGGTACGTAAGGGCGCACACGCTCGAGCCCCCTGATGAAATTCGTGCCTCGCTTCTCCGGGAAGTACCGACGGCCATCGTCGCGCAAATGTACGGGAAGCGTCCCTGGGGCAAGTGCTACGCCGCCGTTTGCTTCCCGACACTGCACAGGGCACGGGCCTTGCGCAGTGGTGCATTCGATGCTAATTGTGCAACAAACGGAAACACATTGATTGGCTTTAGGTCGCGCTGCTTTAGGAGGGATGGTGCGTCTAGCTCGAGAAAGGCGTCAAGCTACGTCGCAGGTTAGATAGCTGTGATCCTGGCGGTTGGCCAGATTCCTCCGTCACACATTTGCCAGTTCTGCAAGCTAGCTCGATTCAGTTTGCGAAACTCGTCGCCCGACGAAAAGTGTTTAGCTGATGACGTCCGCTCCAATGTGCATCCAAATCCGTGCCTGTCGGAGTTTTCTTTTGACGAGCGTCCTCTCGGATCTTTGTTTTCCATTTGCTCCACCAAATGTGCCAGTGGTTCGTGGGAAGCACCACTGAGATTGTAACGATCCAGCGCAGCGCAGTATTGTAACGTCACTCGGACCATCCTGAACCAAATGAAGACATGGTGCGCACTCCAGTTGGATGCGCCTTTCAGGCATTGTAACTGCGCTGAAGAGAGCGTCAGTGTTGCTTAGATCGATGTTGAAAACTGTACTTTTTGAACGGTATCGTTATCGGGACGTATTTTCTTCCATCTCACCGGATTGTTGAGTAAAAAGCTAGAAACAAAGTAATATAAATTCTTAATGGAATTCCTCGTGAAGAAAGATCTCATGCTCTCTTTGACGCTGCGGCTTATGCAACCGGATATTGAGCTTGGGCATTTCCGTCGAGGGTATTCATCGACAATTTCGTTGTTTGCAAGCACAGTTCAGTGCTTAAGAGAAAAAAATACTCCGACACTATGGATGTTGCGCAAGCTACTGCCCATTACAAGAAGTTTTGCAACAACTCGTTTTAGTAATCCAATCATTCATACACTCAGCTTCTTTGCCAGCATTCGAGGGAGAGTGTGCAAGATATAATGCGCTTTTATTTTCCGAAATTTCATGTCAAAAATTAGGAATCAGCCTTCCTAATCTAGTCTTAGTTTTCTTTTGATCCCATGGCATAAACAATATGCAGTTAGTAAAATTATGTCTAATACCGTTTCATGGTCTCTTTAAACAGTTGTGTGTGACAGTATCATTGAACTATTTGTGCACTTTCACGAGGATGCTTATATCAAACGTTCCAGCTTCCACTCGTATAAAGATGTGCTGCAGTTTTGGCAACAGCGGTTGCATCTCCCCTTCTCAGTTTTTCACCACAACCCATTTGCTTCGGATGGGCATAATGAATCGGTTACCTTCAGCACCATTTGAGCATCTTTCCCAGTGCATTAGAACTAGATTCTTGCAAACTTCTTTTTAAAAAAAAGCACCACATAAGAAAATGAATTTTTTCACTAAAAATTTGAAAATGTCATTTTAAATTTACTATCATCTAGAGAGTATTTTCAGAAAGTCTCAATAGTTTACACTGCATAGTTATTTTTTTATGAATTATTTTTGGTCCGCCAATGCTAAGAAGGTAGAGGTTCGAGCACTTTGAACGCATTTTTCTCCATTCCACTTTTTGGAATAAATTTCGCTTTAGGAAATCTATCATTTGAAATGGGACGAAAAGAAAGACTTACTCATTGTTTTTCCTAACTGGAATTTAATGGGCAATGAAACTGTGGCGTTGTTTCTTTGCTTTGTGGGTGTCTTTTACAAAAGATGTTAAGATTTTGTCATCAACATAAATTGCAAAAATATTTATTAGACTTTTCACCACGATGTTAGCGAATAAATTGCTTTTTTGGGAATTTTGTTTTCACAGTTGCACTCTTCAGGCATTCTGCTATGTATCGAGTGAAAATGTTGGGTATTAGGTTAGTTTTCTAACAATAGTTTTTCTAAACGAAGTCGGTGTGTTCCTGATAAAAATAATGACTTTAATATCTTTTATGATTCATGTATGCAGTTGAAACTTTACACGGCATTTTGCTTCACAACTGCCAGCATATACCGTATATTTAATTCATATTAAGCCAAAAGTTTCAAGGGCGACCCTTTTGGGTAGTGTCCCCCCTTAAACATTAATCTGTTGCAATTTTTTTTTTTTTTTTTACTGTTTAGTTTTTTCCATTTAACAGGCAGTGTGAATTTCGAGACAGCTTAGCGCTTTAGGGTACCGAGTTGTGCTCCTGAGCTGGACACCTCTTTAGGTTGGTCATCCATAGAATGTACCCAATGTGCTCAAGCTGGGGGGTGGGGGGGGATGATAGAACAGTACATTGCGAGAGGTTATCGAGTTATTTTGGTCATCCATGGAACCTAGGAAACACTTTTTCCAATTGTATTTCTTTGTCCCCTTTGAGCAAATCTCATTCTACATAGACAACTACGCAAAAGTGTAAGGCGTTTGTGAGGTCGTTGACACAATCTTTGTTTGATTTGTTTTACAAATGTTTCACATTAATTTTGCCAGCAACAGGTGGACATCTATACCTCACTTTTTGCTTTGAAATAATTTTATGAAGGCATTAAACCCTCACTCGGACAAAAAGGCAGTGTGCTTTGCTATTAAAATTTGATGGAGGCATTGGGCCCTCACTATGGCTAAAGGAGGAGACGAGTTTCATCTTAAAACATGGGATTTATAACGATTCGATGCCGGCACTGGGTTTGTAGTGTGACAAAAGAATTAGATACTCTGCGATACCCTTTGTAATATCAAACTGGCTTGTCAAAGCAAATCAACCCTTGATCTGACAAAAAAAAAAAAAGAATGGATTCTTTGCGACTAAAAGTTGTTCGATTGAGACATACAGCCACATCGAAAATGTTGGTGCGTTCTGGGAACGCGGCGGGCTTGGCGACAGTCTCGCGGACGGGTGCAGATGCAAAACAAATGGATAGAAGAAACATGTATCCGTGCCGTGAATGAACCGACACAGTGCCTGTACCGTCTGTGCGTCGTCGATGTCCGCAGCAGCAGCGCCAGGGGGCAGGCGGCTACCCGCAGCAGCAACAGCAGCAGCAGTCCGTGGAGGCGAGCAACGAAGCGATCAACATGTCGAGCGAGAGCCGGGACCAGCAGAGCCCCCAGGGGGCCTCGTGCAGCTGGCAGTCGGCCTGGGCTGGGGGCCAGAACCCCGGGGAGCAGTCCGGCCAGCCCATCATGGGCCAGGGCTCCTCCTACGACAAGCAGGTGGGCACCCCTACCCCCCCACACCGGGCTCTTGCATGCCCGACGACGGAGCTCGGTTTCTCGGCCGCTAGGGTGCCGGCCGACTTTGGTGCGGTCGCAAAGTTGTGTCTACTGTTCTACTCATGCACCTTTATGTTTTGACACGAAGATTAGACAGTTGTGTGGGATAGAAGCCTACACTAATACACTAAAAAAGCTAAAATTGCAGTACAGTAAAGCCTCGTTGATATGTTCCTGGTTCATATTTTCACGGGTGAGAGCATGAAAAATGTCCCATAAACTTGCGCTGTTTTTTTTGTTTTTTTTTCTTGGTTTATACATTTTTGAAAAACGGCTTCTAGCAGCAGATGCAGAGCAGTCTGCCCGCTGATAACGCCGCCGGTGCGTCTATTGTTCTCCGCAACCTCCGAGAGCCGTCAAGGTGCACGAGGGTGTTTTGATTGGAATTACAGATCACACAGTGCTGTTTCACTGTCTTAGCTCATTATTCGATTAGTCAAAGAATCTTTTCTATGAAATAATAACAAAGGATTCCAAGTACATACTTTACGTATCCCGATTGCAACTCCAGCGGCTTGGGCGAGAATGTCGGCACTCTTCGCCGGCGTTCTCGGCTGTTGGCTGTTGGCGGTTAGCGCTGTCCCGCTGATGCTGTCCGTCATTTTCCTTTTGCCAAGTACTACCGCTGGAGAAAGTGGCGCAAATGCTGTCGTAACGAGCAACCAAAGCAGCAGCGTGAAAATCAAAACCCAAGTACGGCCGTCTACTGGTTGAGCTTCGCCCGTGCGAGCACATGTCCACTTCAGTTGTCAGCTCTGGAATAGCATGTTCGCTTATGGCTTTTTAAGTGTTTTCGAAGTAGACACGTGATAATGGGTCACTTTCGGTAATTCCAGCCAGCACTTTGAGGCTTTGTTCGAAGGGTTGAAAGCACCGATTGCAAGAGTGCACAAGAGTAACTCAAGACGTACAAGGGTGTAGTAGCGGTAGTAGTGAGTGAATGAATCTAGCATTTCTTTGTTTCTTTCTTTGCATTGGTTCAGCACCGGTTGCTTCATCAAGTTTCGCCAACGCTTTGGCAGCTTTAGTTTTGCGTTCCGCCCCAAGTCTGCGCTATCCCATTCTGCCATTTTTCCTGTGCCGTGTAAGCTCGTTTCGTTCTGCGATCGCGTCGCGAAAGCGGCGCCATCGCAGGACTGCTTGTTATTGCGTGTTTTTGAAGTATTTCTTTTTTTTTCTTGCGTGTGTGTTTGTGTGGGCCTTTAAAATTGTAATTGCAGATCATATGTTTTCCTGGGCAATATGTTTTTTGTTACAGTTTCTTCAAACCGTATCAACAAGGTTCTACTGTACTAGGAGAAAAGTTTGATAAAAAATGTAATTTCAGTTGGTTTAGGTACTTCTGGTTCAGTAGAAAAAACACAAAATTTGGAACAACATGATATATGTATGACAGGAATACTCCTAATAATTACCGAAAAACATGTTCCTCAACATGGCCTAAAATGCATGGTGAGTTAATACTTACCCTGTGTTTTTAAGCTGTCAAGACGGGTATAGCCGTCTATTTGCAAACGAGTAGGAAGTGGCGGTACCTAGTGGTAGAAATGCAAAACCAAAAAAGAAGGTCGCACGATAGCCGACTAGTTGCCAGTGTGCCTGATACGTTTAGCTTTGCCATTTCTGTGGGAATGCATGGCAAAATTGCAGATTTTGTTTAATGTAGGACCCAAACTCATAAACCCTTCAGATTGCGTAGTCGGATCATTCGCAGACCTTAGATCTAAAAGTTGTAATCGCACTTCTAGAGGTTGTGTCCGCCTGCCAAGTCTCGCGGTTTCGCTCGCATTGCAGGAATCCGAGATGTCTCCGTCAGATCGCAAGCGCAAGGTGCACCAGCTGATGCCGTCGCCGGAACCAAGTCCCGAGCACGGCTACATCGGCCAGCACTCCCAGGCGCTGGGAGGCCATTACGCCGACTCATACTTCCGCTACAAAAAAATGAAAGTGGGCACCTAAGCGGGAGTATGGGCCCCACCGCCCCAGCCGCGCTTCGGAGCCCTCCCCCCGAACCCTTACTTCCCATGCTTCAGAGGCTGCGAGTCCTATCGACTCAAAGAGAACAAGACAACAACAACAAAAAGCGTAGAAGGCCCTTGTTCAACGCAGCGACCTTCCTCGTCTCTCTGTTCGATCCTGTTCCCCCTCCCTTCCCCTTACGACCTTTTGCAGTTGTCGCTTGAGGTTGCCCTCTCTTTTTCTCTCTGTTTCTCGAGTTGTTTGTACCACATCCGTTTTCGTGTCTGTCATCGATTCGTCGCGCCTTTCGGTGCGAGAGGGGTCAAGGAAGCAGGGGTGATCGAGACTAGCGAAAGAGCCACGTTGCAGACGGAACTTAGGTCGTCTGCTCCGCAACGTGCGGGAGGTGCCCCTTTTAAAGTTTTCACTTTCGAAGACCCTCGGGAGGACAGACGTATGCAACGCCGCGTTTCGTTTTAAGCTATCCTGTTTTAGCGCGTCGCGGGTACAAACGGTCATCCGAACCAACCGGAATATGTGCCGTCGAAAGGCGTCTCCAACCTGTCTTCCGTTCGTGGAGTCGTGTGGTTCGTCCCTGCCCCGAAACCTTGTTTCGTTTCATTTCCCGATTGGGAGTTTCGTATCCTGGTGACGTTAGTTTGGGGATGACGCAGCAAGTTTTCGCTCTCTAACGAAGACGCGAGAAGCATCAAAACACAAGGAGCGTTGGGGTCCCGAGACAGCGGGCCTGGAGCCGGGTCGGGTCTTTTTCTTTTTCCCCGAGCACGCCCGCCCGCAAAACGAGAAGTTGGACGCTTCTCCCTCCCTCTGCAAGCCGCCGTCAAAGTTGTTCCATTTATGCGAACGAAAGAAACAAAAACAATGCCACCTATGCAGGCTCTTCCACGAGAGTTCCACGCCGGCCCGCTGTCTCACGTCACATACCCCAACCACCTTGCAAAGGTTAACACTTGTGCACAGCCAACAAGTAAACGAAAACCGACTCGCAAAAAAAAATGTCTTGTCAAACACCCCTGCTCCCAGCAAAAAAAAAAAAAAAAAAAGCCTGCTTTGTCGCGTTTTGAGCGGCCACTGCAGTGAAGCCGGCTTTACGTGGTGTCTCCTGGTACACATTCTGCAGACCGCCGTCGCGGACAATTTTTTCTGCGGGCCGCATTTTTAGAGATTCGTGGTGGCCTCGCCAATCAAATCTTTTTTTCCCCTTATCGTTTCTTTGTACATGTAAAGCCTCGTTCTTCTTTTCATCTTTCCCCCTCCCCCGTCTGCAAGTTCAGCACCTGATGCAATGTCGAGTTTTCTTTGTTTCACCTGTACAAAGATGACGATGCTGAGGCGAGTTTGTCGAGAAGGGTCTCCGTTTTTATTTTTATTTTTGCACCCATTGAGTGTGGCTGCTCCGGTTCCTTGTGCTTGCAGACCGTGTTGTCGAAGTGCATTCTCCCTTACTGTGTTGCGAGGTGAAGGCGACCTCGAAGTTACAAGACGAAAGGCGAGCGTACAATGTGGAAGCCCCTCTCCATATTTTTTTTTTTTTTCATTTGTTTCGCCGCTGTTGGCTTTTTCAGACTTGTATATCTCAAGATCAAATGCTACCCATGCAAAATACGCCGTGTATCTATTTTTTTTTTTTCATTGTGTTGTATTATTGTTACATTTATTTTGTGGACACACTACAAGCGCGCGAAAGTGTTTTTGTTCCTCTGTGCAGTATCTTGAGTTCCCTCCCCGTTTTAGCCACGTAGGCCGCCACGGTTTTACACGGACCTACACGCGTGACCCTGTTCGTTCTTTTGCGTGAGGAGGCTCCGTTTTTATAACCCCACTTTTAAACCTCGCGCGACCAGTGTTGCACGATTTGTTTTCGTTTTTTTTTTTCCTTGAGTTTGAATGAGTTGTCATAATCGTCCCTCTCCTTATGATTGTTGTACATATAGCCATCGCCCTCCCCCCTTCCCAAGGACTGCTTCACAGTTAACCATACCAGGCATACTTTCCTAGCAAAGACTTTGCCCAGTATTTTGCGACTGGAGGTAGGCGGCAGTAGTGTGGTAGCTTGTTTGGCGGTAGAATCGCCATCTTATCTCGTAGCACGTTTTGTGGCTTCACCCTCCTCTCCCCCCTTCGTATTTATATACAGCCCGACTATACACCACAGTAACTTCCACCAGTAAATGCTTGGTCCGATCAGGGTTTTTTTTCCGTAGTGCCATATATGCGATTACACTACCAGGTCTAATGTCGATGCAAAGTGCATGGAGTATAAAATGGCGCCTGTTGGTTGGTATTTTCGCCTCCTTTTAGAATGCCTTCTCGCTTCCAGTCTTTTTTTTTTACTTTCCGGTGCTTGTTCGCGAACGTCGTCCGTCCCGCGGCTGTAGGCCTCGGGTGTGACAAAACGCTCCGCGCGTCTCGTTCCTCGACTTTTTTCCCGCCTGCTGCTAGTCGTCTCTCCGCTACGTGCAACGTATACTCATTTGTATCCATTCTGTGTATATAATTACCAGTCAATGTTACGTTTCAAGGAAATAAAAGCTCCGTACTCTCAAAGCATTTTCAGTCTTGTTAGAATCATTACCTACTATCAACGCAAAATGTTGTAAGCCTTCATATGGTAGCGTTTTTTAACGTCTCTGAACCCTTATAAATACTCAGAAATATGGGACAAAACGTGCGGAGAGCAAGTCGTCTGCTTGCTCAGGAGTTGCAGTGTCGTCAGATCGAGGCCTAGCTCCGATTGGCTTTGATTGAAAGGATAGTGGGTATAGACGCTTTCAGGCAGCTGTGCATGGGCGCTGCCATAACTGACCTTCAGTTTTGGTTGCCTCTTATTCCGTTCGCTCCACTTGATCACTACCACAGCAGGAGAGGTTATTGCCATTTTAAGTGTTACTGCATCCTTCTCCCCAGCATAGGCCCTTGTGGAGTCTCGTCAGCGCCCGCTTCAGTGGCTTGGCATCTTGGTAAGACGAGAAGGTCGGCTATGGCGGCTCAATCTGGCACGCGCTGAAAGTGTCTATACCTCAATAGTAGATGCCTGTTCTTTTTTTAATCGGATAATAAGAGCTCGGCGTTCTGACATTGCAACCCCCATGTAGGAAGCAAACTAACTTGCACTCCGCATCATATTATTTAGAATATATTTGCCTACTATAAAAGCAAAAAACTAGCGAACACCTGCAATCAACCAGCATTTAAATAAAGTCGTAGTGATGAATTTTCGGTGTCGCCTAATTCGAACACTACTCTCAGCCGGCACATTTGTTTAGATTGCCCTGCATTGGCCTTTCTACGGCTTTATCTAGGGACTGTTGGATCATCTGTGCTACTCTCTCACTCTCTTCAGTGTCGCAGATACTACGGGAGTGAAGCGGAGCATACAGGATACAAAACATCCCCATCACAGTGATCCCTTATCATTCGCTGTGCGTGGCCTGTCGGAATTTTTGTGGTGACGCAATGTTTATCGGATAACACACACCACAGCGCACTATCGCAAATAACACTCACACCTTACACACGAAAAATAAAGCAAAATTCAAACAAACCGCGCTGACTGACAACTCTTTTTATATAACTTTGTCTTCTTCAACCTCTAGCACCACCGAATTTCCCAATTCACGCGCACCGATCTCCTAGATGCCTAAAAATGTTTTCTCTTTTTCTGTCAGGTGTAAAGATGGTGTACTTATACAGTTGTTGTAGTTCCTGGCGATATGTTCTGCTTCGATAATTTCTCGAGTTAATTGGTTTCTGTTCCTGCCTAAAATTGTACAGGATGGCAAGTGAACGTCGCACCCACAATCCCGGCAGTGTATGCCTAGGTGCCCTGAGTTGGCTCTGGAGCTGTTGTTGTTGTGTTCCCGGAGCCTATCGTTAAGGCATCGTCCGGTCTGACCAATGTACACTTTCCCGCACGAAAGGGGAAATGAGTACACCACTTCATCGGCACACTCAACGAACCTGTTTTGATGGTTTTTGGTGCAGCATACTGTTCGGTGGAAATCAGGTGAGTTGACTTGTTTACACAAGTTGCCAAGCTTATTGGGAGCAGTAAAGACGACAGTGATGTTGAACTTGTTTGCAATTTTCTTGATTCCATGGGAGAACCTGTGGAAGTATGGAAGCACGACAGGTCTCGTAGATCTTTCTCTGGCTCTTGGTGTGATATATGATGTATTTTTTGTTTTCAAGATGCTCTCAGCAATCGATGTTAATAATGACGTGGGATATCCGGCGGATGTTAATCTGGAAATTTGGGCATCGAAGCTTATTGAAATAGAATGCTCGCAAGATTTTTGAAGAGAGTTACTTAGACATAATTTGACGATTCCTCTTTTTACTAGCTTAGAATGTGCCGAATTGTACGGAAGAATTGGTTTTTTATTCCTTGGCTCATATTTCCAGCATATATGAGTGTGTTGTAAATTGAGCCTGAGATCGAGGAATCGGATTGATCTTTCTTCCGGAAGCTCGTAAGTAATTTCCAGTGGTTTCAGGCAGTTTTTAAAAGTAGATAGAACACCGGCAATAGTGGTTGGAACATTACTGTTCTCGGCGTCAAGAATGATCAAATAATCATCGACGTACCGAAATATTCTAGCAACTCTGGTGGAGTCAAGCCAATTGTTCAAGAGTCTGTCTTGGTGGGCGAGATAGAGATCACTTAGCACTGGGGCAATGCACGACCCAATGCAAACACCTTTCTTCTGTAGATACGTTTTTTCTTTCCAGGTAATAAAGGTGGAGTGTAGATAAACCGAGAGTAGATGTAGAAAATTGTCTTCGGAAATACCCGCAGAATTTTGGAACGCTATGCCACCAAAGGAATCAATACTCTCTTCTACACATCGCAAAAGACCGTCCTGGGGCAGTTCGTAGTACAGGTCTTTTATGTCGATGGAAAAAGCTTCTAGGTGATCATAACTCTGCTGTGACAGGAATTGGATGACCTCGTTGGAACTCTTAATTAAGAAAGGGTCGTCAATTGTAAGAAGGTTTAGCTTTTCTTTGAGAAAAAGGGCGAGTGATTTTTGCCAAGTTCCCTTTTCGGATACAATGACTCTGAAGGGATAACCGGGTTTATGGGTTTTGGCACTGAAAAATACACTGAGGCTTAGCAACTTGTTGCGATCGATGTGGGTGCAAAGACTTTTCAGTTCATACGACTGGCACAATTGTCTAGCATATTTTTTGGCCTTACTCAGGGAGACATCTTCTTGACATTGAAAAACTGACTCAATCGCTGAGATGGCTTTTGTCCCATACATATCTTGGTGCATGACAGCGAAGCCTCCTTCCTTGTCGACAGGCAAAAGAAATAAGGAATTCTCTTGTAGATATTGAACCACCCTCCTGGTAGAAACAGAAGAGGCCTGCGGTACTTTTCGGAGTAGCAGGTCAACTCCTTCAGATGTTACCCGGTCGACTTCCAACTCAGGAACACGGCGCGAGACCTGGCGGACAAACGATAGCATTTCATGCCGTGACCTTTTTGGTTCCACAGCAAATTTTGGACCAAGACTGAGAACCTTTTGCACAGCGTGGGGGAGATGAATGTCACCTATGACATGCACAGGATTGCTGGGACCTTTCACCTTTTTGGGTGTGAGATTGCGGAGATGTCTCAAAGTAAGTCGCCATAAATATTCTGTTAGGCGATCGGCGTGCAGAGAGTGTTCACGCCACATGCTCCTCCCAAACGGAAGATTGCATAGGCTCACGTAAAGAGAAGTCCGGTAAAAGCGGGTCTGTCTATGCCATTCCGATTGCAGTATCTTGCACATTCGAGTGCCATGGCCGAGTGATGGGGCGAAGATTCCAAAAAGGGCTTTTACCTCAGGTGGTATCAACTTGTTGCGGATGCAATATCCGAAGGATCTTGCCTGACAAACGCTAATGGCAATCCAGATGACAAGGAAACTTGGGGTCCAGGAGAGATGCGGAGAAAAGCCCGATGTACTAGAAATGTATCTTGTTAACGTAGCAGCTTGGGCGAGTTGGTTGCACATGATAACACACACCACAGCGCACTATCGCAAATAACACTCACACCTTACACACGAAAAATAAAGCAAAATTCAAACAAACCGCGCTGACTGACAACTCTTTTTATATAACTTTGTCTTCTTCAACCTCTAGCACCACCGAATTTCCCAATTCACGCGCACCGATCTCCTAGATGCCTAAAAATGTTTTCTCTTTTTCTGTCAGGTGTAAAGATGGTGTACTTATACAGTTGTTGTAGTTCCTGGCGATATGTTCTGCTTCGATAATTTCTCGAGTTAATTGGTTTCTGTTCCTGCCTAAAATTGTACAGGATGGCAAGTGAACGTCGCACCCACAATCCCGGCAGTGTATGCATAGGTGCCCTGAGTTGGCTCTGGAGCTGTTGTTGTTGTGTTCCCGGAGCCTATATCGTTAAGGCATCGTCCGGTCTGACCAATGTACACTTTCCCGCACGAAAGGGGAAATGAGTACACCACTTCATCGGCACACTCAACGAACCTGTTTTGATGGTTTTTGGTGCAGCATACTGTTCGGTGGAAATCAGGTGAGTTGACTTGTTTACACAAGTTGCCAAGCTTATTGGGAGCAGTAAAGACGACAGTGATGTTGAACTTGTTTGCAATTTTCTTGATTCCATGGGAGAACCTGTGGAAGTATGGAAGCACGACAGGTCTCGTAGATCTTTCTCTGGCTCTTGGTGTGATATATGATGTATTTTTTGTTTTCAAGATGCTCTCAGCAATCGATGTTAATAATGACGTGGGATATCCGGCGGATGTTAATCTGGAAATTTGGGCATCGAAGCTTATTGAAATAGAATGCTCGCAAGATTTTTGAAGAGAGTTACTTAGACATAATTTGACGATTCCTCTTTTTACTAGCTTAGAATGTGCCGAATTGTACGGAAGAATTGGTTTTTTATTCCTTGGCTCATATTTCCAGCATATATGAGTGTGTTGTAAATTGAGCCTGAGATCGAGGAATCGGATTGATCTTTCTTCCGGAAGCTCGTAAGTAATTTCCAGTGGTTTCAGGCAGTTTTTAAAAGTAGATAGAACACCGGCAATAGTGGTTGGAACATTACTGTTCTCGGCGTCAAGAATGATCAAATAATCATCGACGTACCGAAATATTCTAGCAACTCTGGTGGAGTCAAGCCAATTGTTCAAGAGTCTGTTGAGTCTGTCTTGGTGGGCGAGATAGAGATCACTTAGCACTGGGGCAATGCACGACCCAATGCAAACACCTTTCTTCTGTAGATACGTTTTTTCTTTCCAGGTAATAAAGGTGGAGTGTAGATAAACCGAGAGTAGATGTAGAAAATTGTCTTCGGAAATACCCGCAGAATTTTGGAACGCTATGCCACCAAAGGAATCAATACTCTCTTCTACACATCGCAAAAGACCGTCCTGGGGCAGTTCGTAGTACAGGTCTTTTATGTCGATGGAAAAAGCTTCTAGGTGATCATAACTCTGCTGTGACAGGAATTGGGTGACCTCGTTGGAACTCTTAATTAAGAAAGGGTCGTCAATTGTAAGAAGGTTTAGCTTTTCTTTGAGAAAAAGGGCGAGTGATTTTTGCCAAGTTCCCTTTTCGGATACAATGACTCTGAAGGGATAACCGGGTTTATGGGTTTTGGCACTGAAAAATACACTGAGGCTTAGCAACTTGTTGCGATCGATGTGGGTGCAAAGACTTTTCAGTTCATACGACTGGCACAATTGTCTAGCATATTTTTTGGCCTTACTCAGGGAGACATCTTCTTGACATTGAAAAACTGACTCAATCGCTGAGATGGCTTTTGTCCCATACATATCTTGGTGCATGACAGCGAAGCCTCCTTCCTTGTCGACAGGCAAAAGAAATAAGGAATTCTCTTGTAGATATTGAACCACCCTCCTGGTAGAAACAGAAGAGGCCTGCGGTACTTTTCGGAGTAGCAGGTCAACTCCTTCAGATGTTACCCGGTCGACTTCCAACTCAGGAACACGGCGCGAGACCTGGCGGACAAACGATAGCATTTCATGCCGTGACCTTTTTGGTTCCACAGCAAATTTTGGACCAAGACTGAGAACCTTTTGCACAGCGTGGGGGAGATGAATGTCACCTATGACATGCACAGGATTGCTGGGACCTTTCACCTTTTTGGGTGTGAGATTGCGGAGATGTCTCAAAGTAAGTCGCCATAAATCGTCATTGTATCCGAAAAGGGAACTTGGCAAAAATCACTCGCCCTTTTTCTCAAAGAAAAGCTAAACCTTCTTACAATTGACGACCCTTTCTTAATTAAGAGTTCCAACGAGGTCATCCAATTCCTGTCACAGCAGAGTTATGATCACCTAGAAGCTTTTTCCATCGACATAAAAGACCTGTACTACGAACTGCCCCAGGACGGTATTTTGCGATGTGTAGAAGAGAGTGTTGATTCCTTTGGTGGCATAGCGTTCCAAAATTCTGCGGGTATTTCCGAAGACAATTTTCTACATCTACTCTCGGTTTATCTACACTCCACCTTTATTACCTGGAAAGAAAAAACGTATCTACAGAAGAAAGGTGTTTGCATTGGGTCGTGCATTGCCCCAGTGCTAAGTGATCTCTATCTCGCCCACCAAGACAGACTCTTGAACAATTGGCTTGACTCCACCAGAGTTGCTAGAATATTTCGGTACGTCGATGATTATTTGATCATTCTTGACGCCGAGAACAGTAATGTTCCAACCACTATTGCCGGTGTTCTATCTACTTTTAAAAACTGCCTGAAACCACTGGAAATTACTTACGAGCTTCCGGAAGAAAGATCAATCCGATTCCTCGATCTCAGGCTCAATTTACAACACACTCATATATGCTGGAAATATGAGCCAAGGAATAAAAAACCAATTCTTCCGTACAATTCGGCACATTCTAAGCTAGTAAAAAGAGGAATCGTCAAATTATGTCTAAGTAACTCTCTTCAAAAATCTTGCGAGCATTCTATTTCAATAAGCTTCGATGCCCAAATTTCCAGATTAACATCCGCCGGATATCCCACGTCATTATTAACATCGATTGCTGAGAGCATCTTGAAAACAAAAAATACATCATATATCACACCAAGAGCCAGAGAAAGATCTACGAGACCTGTCGTGCTTCCATACTTCCACAGGTTCTCCCATGGAATCAAGAAAATTGCAAACAAGTTCAACATCACTGTCGTCTTTACTGCTCCCAATAAGCTTGGCAACTTGTGTAAACAAGTCAACTCACCTGATTTCCACCGAACAGTATGCTGCACCAAAAACCATCAAAACAGGTTCGTTGAGTGTGCCGATGAAGTGGTGTACTCATTTCCCCTTTCGTGCGGGAAAGTGTACATTGGTCAGACCGGACGATGCCTTAACGATAGGCTCCGGGAACACAACAACAACAGCTCCAGAGCCAACTCAGGGCACCTAGGCATACACTGCCGGGATTGTGGGTGCGACGTTCACTTGCCATCCTGTACAATTTTAGGCAGGAACAGAAACCAATTAACTCGAGAAATTATCGAAGCAGAACATATCGCCAGGAACTACAACAACTGTATAAGTACACCATCTTTACACCTGACAGAAAAAGAGAAAACATTTTTAGGCATCTAGGAGATCGGTGCGCGTGAATTGGGAAATTCGGTGGTGCTAGAGGTTGAAGAAGACAAAGTTATATAAAAAGAGTTGTCAGTCAGCGCGGTTTGTTTGAATTTTGCTTTATTTTTCGTGTGTAAGGTGTGAGTGTTATTTGCGATAGTGCGCTGTGGTGTGTGTTATCATGTGCAACCAACTCGCCCAAGCTGCTACGTTAACAAGATACATTTCTAGTACATCGGGCTTTTCTCCGCATCTCTCCTGGACCCCAAGTTTCCTTGTCATCTGGATTGCCATTAGCGTTTGTCAGGCAAGATCCTTCGGATATTGCATCCGCAACAAGTTGATACCACCTGAGGTAAAAGCCCTTTTTGGAATCTTCGCCCCATCACTCGGCCATGGCACTCGAATGTGCAAGATACTGCAATCGGAATGGCATAGACAGACCCGCTTTTACCGGACTTCTCTTTACGTGAGCCTATGCAATCTTCCGTTTGGGAGGAGCATGTGGCGTGAACACTCTCTGCACGCCGATCGCCTAACAGAATATTTATGGCGACTTACTTTGAGACATCTCCGCAATCTCACACCCAAAAAGGTGAAAGGTCCCAGCAATCCTGTGCATGTCATAGGTGACATTCATCTCCCCCACGCTGTGCAAAAGGTTCTCAGTCTTGGTCCAAAATTTGCTGTGGAACCAAAAAGGTCACGGCATGAAATGCTATCGTTTGTCCGCCAGGTCTCGCGCCGTGTTCCTGAGTTGGAAGTCGACCGGGTAACATCTGAAGGAGTTGACCTGCTACTCCGAAAAGTACCGCAGGCCTCTTCTGTTTCTACCAGGAGGGTGGTTCAATATCTACAAGAGAATTCCTTATTTCTTTTGCCTGTCGACAAGGAAGGAGGCTTCGCTGTCATGCACCAAGATATGTATGGGACAAAAGCCATCTCAGCGATTGAGTCAGTTTTTCAATGTCAAGAAGATGTCTCCCTGAGTAAGGCCAAAAAATATGCTAGACAATTGTGCCAGTCGTATGAACTGAAAAGTCTTTGCACCCACATCGATCGCAACAAGTTGCTAAGCCTCAGTGTATTTTTCAGTGCCAAAACCCATAAACCCGGTTATCCCTTCAGAGTCATTGTATCCGAAAAGGGAACTTGGCAAAAATCACTCGCCCTTTTTCTCAAAGAAAAGCTAAACCTTCTTACAATTGACGACCCTTTCTTAATTAAGAGTTCCAACGAGGTCATCCAATTCCTGTCACAGCAGAGTTATGATCACCTAGAAGCTTTTTCCATCGACATAAAAGACCTGTACTACGAACTGCCCCAGGACGGTCTTTTGCGATGTGTAGAAGAGAGTATTGATTCCTTTGGTGGCATAGCGTTCCAAAATTCTGCGGGTATTTCCGAAGACAATTTTCTACATCTACTCTCGGTTTATCTACACTCCACCTTTATTACCTGGAAAGAAAAAACGTATCTACAGAAGAAAGGTGTTTGCATTGGGTCGTGCATTGCCCCAGTGCTAAGTGATCTCTGTCTCGCCCACCAAGACAGACTCTTGAACAATTGGCTTGACTCCACCAGAGTAGAGCACTATATAGCTCCTACGGAGCAGAGTAGCGCAATCCTTTGAACCCCGTGTTTTGCCGACAACATGGCCGACAGAGCGGCTCGGCGCGAGTCACGTGGTACTCAGGGTTCCAGGAGGCGGCCTGCCCTATGGGAGAATACATGGAGATCGACACAACACGGCTGATTAAAAAATGAACGGCGAGTTCACACTTTTCAAAACTAGTCTGTCGTGAAGTTAGTAAAGCACTAAACACTTTGTCAAAGTTTTAATAATATCGGATGCATGTGCAAATTTTGACAAGGCAATTTCCAAGGCAATGGCGTTTGAAGCAGACGATTTTTGCTCGCAGCGGAGATGGGCCTTTCGGGTTGGCCGGAGCGGGTCACGTGAATGGTGTGACGTCGCCGTGTCGTCTGCTGCATGATGCCGCTCAGGCAATTTTAAAAAAAAAGTCACGTCCTTGCGGGGCACAAAACTTAGCGCAAATTATTCTAAAATGTTCCATTATTATGTCAAAAACAATTGCCATTCTGTACAAACCCACAATACTGAAGAAACAACGTTTTTCTCACGTTCTCCATGCATTTCTGACCACAGTTGGAACCTCCGGGCGTTCGCCGCTAGTCGCCGAGAGGCGGCGTTCTAGATTGCGCTACTCTGCTCCGAAGGAGCTATATAGTGCTCTACACCAGAGTTGCTAGAATATTTCGGTACGTCGATGATTATTTGATCATTCTTGACGCCGAGAACAGTAATGTTCCAACCACTATTGCCGGTGTTCTATCTACTTTTAAAAACTGCCTGAAACCACTGGAAATTACTTACGAGCTTCCGGAAGAAAGATCAATCCGATTCCTCGATCTCAGGCTCAATTTACAACACACTCATATATGCTGGAAATATGAGCCAAGGAATAAAAAACCAATTCTTCCGTACAATTCGGCACATTCTAAGCTAGTAAAAAGAGGAATCGTCAAATTATGTCTAAGTAACTCTCTTCAAAAATCTTGCGAGCATTCTATTTCAATAAGCTTCGATGCCCAAATTTCCAGATTAACATCCGCCGGATATCCCACGTCATTATTAACATCGATTGCTGAGAGCATCTTGAAAACAAAAAATACATCATATATCACACCAAGAGCCAGAGAAAGATCTACGAGACCTGTCGTGCTTCCATACTTCCACAGGTTCTCCCATGGATCAAGAAAATTGCAAACAAGTTCAACATCACTGTCGTCTTTACTGCTCCCAATAAGCTTGGCAACTTGTGTAAACAAGTCAACTCACCTGATTTCCACCGAACAGTATGCTGCACCAAAAACCATCAAAACAGGTTCGTTGAGTGTGCCGATGAAGTGGTGTACTCATTTCCCCTTTCGTGCGGGAAAGTGTACATTGGTCAGACCGGACGATGCCTTAACGATAGGCTCCGGGAACACAACAACAACAGCTCCAGAGCCAACTCAGGGCACCTAGGCATACACTGCCGGGATTGTGGGTGCGACGTTCACTTGCCATCCTGTACAATTTTAGGCAGGAACAGAAACCAATTAACTCGAGAAATTATCGAAGCAGAACATATCGCCAGGAACTACAACAACTGTATAAGTACACCATCTTTACACCTGACAGAAAAAGAGAAAACATTTTTAGGCATCTAGGAGATCGGTGCGCGTGAATTGGGAAATTCGGTGGTGCTAGAGGTTGAAGAAGACAAAGTTATATAAAAAGAGTTGTCAGTCAGCGCGGTTTGTTTGAATTTTGCTTTATTTTTCGTGTGTAAGGTGTGAGTGTTATTTGCGATAGTGCGCTGTGGTGTGTGTTATCATGTGCAACCAACTCGCCCAAGCTGCTACGTTTATCGGATGTTAGTCGGCTATCAAATATCTGTTTGCAGACCAACTAGTATGGGCCTCTGGCTTTTCTGCTCTTCTCCCGACTCCTAAGCCAAATAAATGAAATGAAATGAAACATTGAAGCAGGCGAAACGCGAAGGTCGCAGGCGAGAAACGTCAACGGAACTGCAAGACCTGGCAAGACCAGTTATCAAATCAACCGCCAACAACATTACAAAGTTTACTTCCAATTATTTAAAGTTTTAATGTATATAATTTTATTGTCATTTTCTTTTATATATAATTGAACCTTTTATACGAATTATTGCCGCGTATAAAAGTCATGACAACTCTATTTACGTTTCACGTTTCCGAAAGAGGCGCTGAAGCGCTTCAAGGCGTGGACGCTTGATTTTCACGATAAAAAAAGCCGTAGCTTAACGTACGTTTGGATATCTATGACGTCAGAGCAGTACGAAAGCCACGTTTAAAATTTCCATTACCTCCGGCTACTGCACGTGTTGTAAGCAATATTCGGGCAACCGAGCACGATGCTTTTGCGCTCGCTCGATTCGCTCTCGCAGTAGCAAAGCTGTCGTTTCAAGCGTAGGGGTGAAGTCCGCGATCTCCCGATCTTGCCAAGCTGACACTGCTGACACTCTAAAGCGGCCGTGGATGTTCGAAGATGCGACGAGCACAGCCTTACGCAAGTGAGTGTTTAAATACGGAGCGTACTTAACGATCCTGACACGCTGTATGACACGTGGAAACGACACGTAGTATTGCATCTCACGTCCGATCGGTTTTCGCCGTAAGCGTCTCGGAATCATTTGATTTCGGCAGGCACATTCACTTTGAGTGTCGTTGAATTCGTGGTCTCTTTTTGTCGAAGAACACCTCCGTGTAGTTCATTCTAGTCTGAGAGGACGAGGTGTCATCGAACGATCGTAACATTTGTCAGCTGTTAGAGTTAGCTCACAAATTTTTAATTGGTTGCGTTCCAGATGGATCCAGCTATAAGGACGTCGTCGAGGAGGAAAACACGCAGTTAATAGATGGCCTCAAATCTAAGATCTCGTCTTTAAAGACGGTACGTGGGCGCCTTCCTTCTCCTGACCCCCGTTTCTGTTTTCCTCTTTTTGGCGAGCGGTGTCGCTTACCTGATGGCACGGGTTTTAGACTTTACAAGTCAGCGTCTCCTCAGGTTCAAACGATCTTCTCTCCTGTTGGCCGAAGTGGTTTGGATATTTGTCCGCAAACCTGTATGGCTGTTAGTTTTTATGGATCTTGGCGCATACTGAGTGGCCGCCAAGCTAACACCCTGTCAAATTCTAAAAAAAAAAAAAAAAAAAAAAAAAAAAATTAATGTGCGTTTGGATTTATCAGACACAGTGTGCCCTGCACCTAAACCATAGACGTCTAGGGTGAATTTGACTAGATGAGAGGCCATTTTATGCATGCTAGGAAAAAATATCTATATATAAATATTTTAGACTTCAACCCCCCTTCACGGTCCGTGGGAAAGTGCACATTCACGATTCAGATTCGGATGGTCTCGTCGACAGAACAACCGGGTGCATGCCACGTAATGGACATGAAAGCCTATTCATGTAATTGGAAGTTAACCCAGTTAAATAAACATTAAATTTTCTTCACAATCCAACGTTGCATTACTAATTAACGAAACGTCAGCACCCGGCCTCTGCTGACGAGGGCCTACTCACTAATGGTGAGGAGATCGAACTGCAGTGAATGCTTTGTCCAGCTTTTTTTTTCGCAGAGCTCAGTGCAACTGCTGCGTCAGCATCCAGCTGCGACTCTGATCAATTAGTGCTTCACAGGCTGGACACAAACTCCAGCCCAACGCTGACACAGTGTTCAGCTATGTAAGCAGGCCGCTGCATCAGAAACACAAAAAAATAATTATGTTGTCGTTGTTCTCATCGATTTAGTTCTCAACTTAGCCGCTAAGGGCACGACGGTTAGGTCTCCTCCCCAATAACCAGTTGTGCACTTTCTTGTAATTTCCAGGCAGCAAGTAATCAACTTGCTTGTACCACTTTAGTTTGTACAGCAGAATTCCTCTCTCGAATACATAGCACTGTTTGCTCACAGCTTATGATATGTGCTTTGGATTCCGAATAAATATGCCAGCGTCTTTCTCAACAGATTTCCATAGACATTGGGCACGAAGTCAAGTACCAGAACAAGATGCTCAACGAGATGAACACAGACTTCGACTCTGGCGAAGGCATCCTCAAGTCCACGATGGGAAGGCTCGTCCGAATGTCCCGGGCGGGTCACAACCGCTACATCTTTTATCTCATTCTCTTTTCTTTCTTTGTTTTCTTTGTCATCTACATTCTCATGAAGATCAGATAGTCAGCATGATTGCATAATTGTATGTATAACCTGTAAATACATTCTTACCTTTTCCTAAATCCACAATCCGAGTGAACTCGGAACGGTCAATCCGAAAGTTGCACGCTTATCAGAATTGTGGTCTTCTGTTCCCGGAAGAAAAACATACGTGTGCGACTGAAGGCCTGCTCAGTGCTCTGCTGCGTGCGACCCTGCCCTTTCCTGCACGCACAATGCGGCGCTAGCTGAGCAATGAATCGGCACTGAGAGTAGTGCTGATGCAGCGCCGACTTTCCGTCATCTCAGCACCACGAATAATGTGCAAACCGGCCTTTGTCGTACCACGCAATACCGGGTAGTAGGTAGAGGCTCACCAATGTCTTGGTTGATCGCGCCCACGTCGCAGGTGTGCTAAAATGCAATTTAGCTAGCGAGAATCGGCAAGGCAGGTCTTGGCATGAGCTCTTAAAGGGTATTGATGCGTAATCTGATTCTGTGGTCCATTAGAGTATTGAAGTTTCCCGCGTTAGGCAGGCACTGTGGTGGTGTGTCGTGACCACTTAATTGAAGGGGTCGCATTTTACACATTCAGTTCCACAAATGCATACACTGAATGTTTTCACTGGGTTATAAGTAACGGACATTGTACACGGAAGAAAACAAGTTTTAATGTTGTATAAATAAACAGCACGCCTGTATAATGGCCAACAAAAATTGGTCAGCGCAAACGTTTTGGAACCGAGAGCGAGATATCGGTCGATGCCTCGGCTACATGTTTTGTTCCTTGTAAATAAAACAATGAATGACGAAGGATTTACGACACTCTACACGGCTTCTCAACATTAAGGACTAACGTGCAAACAAGTTGCAGGATTACTACGTGACAGTATGAAAAAACTTTGGTCCAGAAATCCTTTCTGGCAAGGCCCTCCGTTTGTATTGCTGATATGAGGTTTATCTTTCAAGTGCAGCAGCAGAACCACTTTGCTAAGCACATTAGTATTTTAACCGTCTTGTTATGTCACATCGTCAGTTCCCCGCACGTTTTAAACAATCACTAGAAATGTGAGTGAATGTAAAAGCTGGTCTTCGGGCACCTTTTTCCTAAACGAACTGAAGCTGCTGAAGCAATTATACAATGCGCCTGACATCAAAGGCAAGCATTTTGATTGACTCGGTACGAAAATTGTAACCAAGAGCCACAACAAAACTTGCCCGTTTGATCTAATTGTACAAATTAAGTCTCGGCTGAAGTGGTTCCCGTGATGAGGCTGCGAAAGCGGGCAATGCGTGATAATACTTGGTAGTGGCAGGCATGTGGTGAACAGAAACTTGCACACTCCTTTGAAAACATTATTGGTAGAGAATGGGACAAGACTTTCGATTGACCACAAACGTGCACTGCACATTCTTAAACCGTTGTTGGGCACCATTGCATCTTTACAGATGGAGCCATGGCGAGGATCAAAAACACTAAGTAGACGCAGGGTGATTTGCATTATCTTTTGCTCTATGGAGTGATTAGGCTAAATTAGGTGACGGGAGGACATTAAAATTTCGCAAATCGAACCTGTGACCAAAAGTCTGCACCTCAAATTACAGTATAATGCGGTGGCAAGGATTCAAATTTTACAGTCCACTCGATCGAACATACCTTTAAATTAATCATGGTGTACATTGCACACAACTTCTAGATGCTGGCCAAATGCGACCATAAGCTGCCTTAACAAATAAGAAAAAAATTAAGAGCACCTGTAAATAGTAAAAACAAAAAGAATTACTATGAAAATAAGATGATGGACAACATTGAAGATGAGATTTACAAGCAATGCTAAGAAGCTGACTAGTAGCTGCTGCACGAATACATATGCGCTATCCAAACTGCACTTAGTTCAGAAATGCAGCACATGCCTACGTATAAGGGACACATGCTTCAAAAAGACTAGCAGTATGCGTAAAGCTGGTGATGTCTCCGAGACACTCACTAGTGACTTGTACAACAATCAAACCGATCCACAAAGCCATTTGTACCGTGTGACTAGCTTGTAGCAAAAGCTTCGAACCAGTCGTCTATACGTACGCTCGGACACACACACACACAATTTCAACAACATTCGTGCGCATTGGTGTAAAAGGTACACTGCACATTAGCGAACAAACAGTGCAACGCATGCACGTAATAAGTGCGCAAACAACCTCGCCGACCATTTGGTACTCTTCAACAACATACAAACACTTTTGTACGAAGAACTGTGCACCACAGAAATCCGATTGCTGGTGTCGCTTCGCTCCATTGGGGCAATGGAATTGCAGGTGCCGCGTAGCCATTCTTTTTCCACCACGATGCACAATGTACACTGAAGATACCCGTCATTTGCTTTGCGACCAAAAAATACAACCTGATCGGATTAAAGCATACATTTGAGAGACGTTGGCTCGCGGCTACGTTGGCCTCAACACACGGTAAATACTGAACAGAGAGCTTGCCCATACTTTCACTGCAACTGAGTATTCACAGACTAGCTGCTACGTCAAACAAATAGTGCAAATCCTGGCTGTGCCGGGAAAAATAAATGCTCTTAGCTGTATAAATGCTAGACACTGAACATGAGCAGTGTGTCGGCAAGAACAAATTAAAATTGAGATATAAATAAGTTGGAAATGTTTTCCCGCTATACCGCATTCTATGGTCAATATGCATAGGGTGACCATATTCCTCAAGGGAGAAAACGGGACATCCCAGCCCGGAGAGAGGGGGGGGGGGGGGGGAGGGGGAGGGGAGGGGAGGGGAGGGGAGGGGAGGGGAGGGGAGGGGAGGGGAGGGGGTGCATACTAGAGATTGAGATTGGGAGAAAAAATTTAATGCAAGAACTGCTATTTCAAAGTGTTAACGTACGTATGTACGTACGTAACAACACATGTAGAACGTTAACTAAAAAAATATTTCTATTCACGAGTCTTGACAAAAAAACGTGTTTGTGGGCAAGAACAGTTCTCTCAATTTTACTGGGTAAATATTTTAAAGTACCCACATTTTTTTTTTTTTTTTTTTGTAAAATATACTTGTAACATGTTGGCATAGTTTCCGCTTGCTTCAACTCGCTTTGTGCCAATTTCGAAATTATGCACTCCTGCGAAAACGGGACATGATTCCTTATTGGGACAAAAAGACGGGACGGCCAAAACGGACCTCAAAAACGGGACTGTCCCGGCCAAAACGGGACGTCTGGTCACCCTAAATATGCACGAACGACACACCTTGCATTGTTCGATGTCAAATGCTTTAAAGACGGCCCGCTTTGATACCGCTGGTTCGTTCAACTTAGAGGGACTCTGAACAGTTTCTGAATACTTTCTCGGGAAATGCCCGACATAAAACCTCGGTAGGGTATCTTTTCAAACTCCAAAATCAGCTTCAGAAAAAAAGAAAAAAAAAAAAAAAAAAAAAAAAAAAAAAAAAAAAAAAGCAACTCGCTACAATATTGTTTGCGTGCTAGAACAACTTTGTGTTTTTAAACATGACGGTAAGCCTTGAGGCTCTGCCTCGGTTCTGAAAAGTGTAGAGATACGAGGAGGTGAGACAATAGTGTACCTTTTTTTATGTATCTGCATTGTTTTTTTTATACTGATGAGTGTTGTTGTTTTGTTTTAGTTATAAAGAGGAAGGTCTACCTTTCCCTCTGGCAATGAACAAATTTAAAAGAAGCTACATAAGGCAAGAGCGAAATACACCTCGTAGTAGCTAAGTTTGAGATGCCCCCCCCCCCCCCTTTTCCAGTCCCCCCCCCCCCCCTTTTTTTTCCTTGTACTTTTTTCTTTTTTGCTTCCTAGTCTTAAGGTTTACCATCGTGCTCAGTATACACCAACCAGCTCACCTGCACTTAAGTATTTATGGCAGTCTTTCGTTTTCTCGGACTGCAATACCTTCTTGCTGGAGCGCCCTTACGATTCTTTCAAATGCCACGATGCATTTCAAACAAAACTAAAGAATAAAAAAGAAAAGTATCTACAGTGCTTTCGGTGTACCCCCACGATCGTCGAGCCCTGCCATCATCTCCGCGCTTCACTGCACAAAGGTACCCAAAAAAACTGCTCCGACGACAAATGCTCCCGCGTGTGCCCCGAACCAACTGCAACGAGAATCGTTAGGAATGCCCGAGGGACCGTGAAGCGCTTCAAAGCCTCGCTTCAGAGATTGGGTCTTGACGACCAATCGGAGCCGGGGTGCGTCGGACGGCGGAGGGGAACGACCTAGCCCGCTTGCTCAGCCGATCAGGTCCGCAGGCCCCGGATGAGCGACGTCAGGTCGGAGTCGAGCCGGTAGTCGGCGATGTCCACCAGTTCGGAGTCGTTGTTCAACACCGGCTGTACCTGGCCGTACACCGGCTGGGTCGTTCCCACGCCGGTTGCCGGGTGGCCGTTGGTGCACTGTACCGCTTTGCCGGCGTTGTGCTTGGGCAAGAGGAAGCTGATCGAGAGGGAGATCGCAATGTGCCACGCACTGTGCATGTACTTGTAGTTGTCCTCCGTCTCGACGAAGGCAAACAGGGCCAGGCCAATCGTGGCCAGGACGACCCCAGGGAGTAGGCTGGTCAGCCAGTCGTGAGCTTTCGGGTGGCACGATCGAGAGTGGTGGCACCGATAACCCTGCGGGAGCGTGACGACGATCGTCATCAATGGTGCGTCGGTGGACAAAACTTGCACCTCGTCGTCGTGTGTCGAACGCGATTGCTCTGCTCTGTAGTGCTGTCGCCGAAGTACAATGGAATGATGCACGGGCAAAAGGGTCTGTTGCAGCAGGTTTAACTGCCCACTTTGTGCAACGAAATCGACGGGAATTTGGGCTCCTCGGCCATTTCTTTGGATTGTGAGCGGGGGTGTCAGTACACTTCAGAAATTCAATAAAAAACGACCAATAGGCCAATATATTGTAAACAAATTACATTTAAAAAAAAATAATGATGAGCCATTCCACTTTGTGAAGGTGGACCAGCGAAGCTGTTAAGCACGCGACACAGACGTGACAGAATTTTGATCAAAGGTACGGACACATTCATTGTCTTGATCGGTGGTCATCGTGACGATCAGTATGCAAACGCGTGTCGAGGACTATCGCTGCCCCGAGGAGCCGGAGGAAACTAGACACGTGTGACGGAGAAATTGACGTCACGTGACACGACTTTGTGACATCATGCAACGTCACGAAGCCGTGACGTCACGAAATCGTATCGCGTGACGTCAATTTCCCCGCTAAAACAATTCGCATGTGTACTTCACCTTGTCCTTCGTTTTCTGATGCAGTTTGCTGGGTTTTTTTCCATTGTTACCAACGCTTGAAACCCCACATGGATGATGCGGGCTCATTTTGCATATAATTTGGTTTTGAGTATCCTCCATTTCAGTTACAGTAGGCTCGCAATAATTCAAACTCGGGTATTTCGTACTTCCGGTTAATTCAAACAGATTTGAAAATTGTGGTTGTCCCGCTATGTTTTTAACGTATTTATAAGCCGCTTAATTCGAACGGCGTTTTCGCTTAATTCATACTTTTTGTTCTCGCGGCCCCGTTGAGTGCGCTTCTTTCCCAGCACCGGTGCGCTGCAGAGAAGCAACACCCGAGTAGCGTGCTTCCGCGGGTGTCGCTTCTCCGCGGTGCACCGGTGCTCAGTGAGAAGCGCACTCAACGGGGCTCAAGCGGGCACACATGAGCTCCGAAAATAGGCACCACGCAAACATTTTCAAAGTGACTTGCGCGGACGCTGTGACGTTTCGGCGTGGCATAGGTCCACGTCACAGCGTCCGCGCGAATTGCTATGAAAACTGCCGCGCGGTGCCAGTTTTCATTGCTTATGTGTTCCCTGCTTAATAGTCCACGTTAGACAACCTCTCGGACTGTTGAACAAAGTTAATTTTGTTTTGAGTTGTGATCTGCTGTCTAAACAGTCCACGAGAAACAACATTTTTAAGGGATAATTATAAACTTATGTCATACACTTCACCAACGTTTTATGTATGGCATACCTGCTTATGATCAGTAGGCCTATGGGAGGAAATCACTAAATATCTGCTTTGTGTGTGTAGTCATTCATATGAGATATCATAATTTTATCTTGCATCATATTTAGATAAATTTCTGATAATTCCAACTTGCGATTATTTAAACGAAATTCGTGGCTTCTTGGAGTTCGAATTAATGAGTCTACTTTATTCCCGTATCCTCGCAATGCCCGACGTACACTAAATGCGTTTTACGGACTGTAGTCCACACCTGGTGTTCTGGACGTCCACAAAGACAAAGTTCAGTTGTTTCACAAATGTGTTATGCCTGTACTTGCTTATAATTATGCCTATGTAGAGGAAACTGGCAAAAATCTGCTTTGTGTATGTAGCTATCCATGTAACAAATCATAATGTTGTCTAGTATTATATTTAGATGAATTTCTAATAATTCAAACTAAAATCTGTGACTTCCTGGAGTTTGAATTAATGAGAGTCTACTGTACGCTTCATTTTCATATTCTTTTAAACATTTAACTCTCCATTTGACTTGAGTTTGCAAGGAATTTGTCGAACAGTAAACGTTTGTGGGAGTTTTTACGCTTGCAGAAGAGGTAGAATCCTCGTTCGTAAGAAACGAGTGGTATCCGACAGCTGCAGAAAAGGTGAGGCAGCCATTGCCACAACTAGCGGACGCCGCTGCATTTGTATACTAACCGGATCCTCAAATTGCCGCTTGGTGCTTTGACATCACCGTTTACCCGCAGCACAAGGAGTAGACAAACTTGCTTGTCGTATTGCGTCCAGTCCCTATCCGTGCGCAGTCGCGTATTACTAATCCGTGATGCACAATAAAAAAAAAACAGGAAAGTGGTGGTACTGCACTGGCTCGATTTCTTTTCTACAGCGCAGACACCAGACGCCCATGGGGCCGAATAACTTCACGTCGTCTAAACATATGCACAACACAGTTCCTTAAGGTTGTTTCACACTGCACCATTCTCTTACGTTGCGTTAGGTTGCAGGAGCATACCTCTGCTTACGTCGAGAGTCGCCGGAACGTCCATGCTTCATGCGAAGTGTGGCAACCAGTTCAAGGAGTATCCTTGCACTTGACATTCAAGTCGCAGATGTTTTGGTGGCTTATATCTAGGACTCCATATTTTTGGGGTTTATTTTCTTTCAAATTCGGGGCTGCTTTTTCGGGGGTTGATTTTTTCCCACGGATTCGGTGTTTTTCAGTGGCAATTGTTAATGTCAGGCCAAAAATCCGCGTTCATAGGGACTCGTGTTCAAGAAGGTAGGACACAGGCATGGAATCCGTGAACCTCCAGGAAACACACGCGTGGCCCAAATACTTAGAAGACGTCCTGGTATTGATAAGAGGACATGAGAAAACGGCAGTGGTTCCGAAGAAAGCAGCTGCCCCACGGACAGTTCAGTGTGAGCCGTGTTCCCTTTCAAAACAAAACAAAACTGTAGATAAAGGTTCTCTGTTTTTTTCTTCTCGGGAAGCTAGGTTTTTTTTTTTTTTTTTATTCTTACAAAACCAGCTTGGGGGTTCATTTTCGCAATTTATCCGTATTTACCAAGAACACGCAATCCCACTCGTAGCGAACGTAAGCAAACGCTCCTATACAGATGGGATTTAACGTAGAATGTTTCCTCGGTAAAAAAGTGGCGGGGAACTCACCCAGGAGGCGGCTAGGAGGATGCTGCCTAGGACCGCGGGCGCGACGAAGACCCACAGGCTGGTGCGCTGACACTGCACCCCGAGAGCCACCCCCAGCGCCCCCAGGACGTGGGCGATGGAGGCGAGGCTCTGCGGCACGTGCGCCATGGCCACCAGGGTCACCCAGAAGGACAGCACGGCCGAGAAGAAGTCGCAGAACTGCAGCACCTCGTAGCGCAGCAGGCAGAAGCCAAACATGTCCACGTCGCACGCGTGGTAGAACTGCGAGGTGGGGCACAAGGACGGGACGAACTTGAACAAGGGTTCGACACTACGAGAACAGCAGATTCAGGACTGCGCCTCTCGCTACGATGCCCGGTCTTTGACTAATGTGTATGGCGTCCTATGCGGAGGGCAAGTTCGTCTGCTTCTTTTTACGGGGGTTGTGGTGACGGAATGCCGAGCTCCGAATGGCTCTGATTGAAGGATAGTGGGCAGACCTCGAGGCAGCTTGCTTTGAGGTCTACCCACTATCCTCCAGTCAGAGCCAATCAGAGATCGGCATTCTGACATCACCACAACCCCTCCAAAAGAAGCAGACAAACTTGCGCTCCGCATTCCGCTCATGCATCCAAAGTGGTACTAAAGCGGCAACAAATGACGTCGCAAGAGCTGAAGCGTCATGCTAGAATCTAGGCTCTGCGTCATGCAGTCCATGTCGTGATCCCCGCGGTTGGTGCTAGAAGTACCAGCAAAAAGCACGAGCGAACGCGAGTGTCGCCGTCGTCATGGCGCTCCAACTCCTGGCTGACGAAGCTTCCGCAGACTGTCGAGCTGGACGGCAACCCGCGGCAGACTGGGCATTTGCCGCAACCATCTCCGCCACTGCGTCACTACCAGGGCCTTGGCAGGCAACAGCGTGACACCTACGACGTTGTGGGGTGGAAATCGAGATACCACTTTTGAGGATGCGATGAACACGCCAGTCGGAGATTCGCTCCAGCCCGCCCCCACCACCTTGGTATGACGATGTCCCCAGCCCCGTTGCTAGTGTGGCCATTGGTCGTCGGCACTTCAGGCACCGTAGCATTTTTTACAACTAGAGCCGCTAAACAAGCCACGCTCTGAGCGTCGACACTCTATTCTCCGAAAGTCTCGTGGGTGCCGCCATTCTGTTGCCTGGTGTAAAGCGAGCACAATCTGAGATTGTTGTGCCGACTCAAGAATGCCACGTCTCGAGCTTCAGAAAAGACGTCGAGGAGCTCCGGTCACATCGTTCTGCTCTGTTGCGGGCCATTTTAATACTTCCAGAGGACGAAAAAGAGGTTCCTGAAATTCCAAATAAAGCTTCAGATAACCGGCAGCCATGGTTCTAAGCAACAAGATGGCTGGGGTTGAGTGCCATTACTCTGAAGCAGGGATGGGCAGTATTTCAAATAAAAGTATTTGAAATACGTATTTAAAATACTTTGTGTATTTTGCATTTGTTTTTAATTACAAATTGGGTATTGTATTTGACATCTGTTTTTAAATACTAAAATGTGGGTATTTCAAATACAATTGTAATTAAATACAATTTTGTGGGCAAAGATACATCCCTCAAACTTATTGTCACTGTCCAGAGCAGGAAGAAAACTACGTTCTGCACCGAATGTAGTGTCTCACAATCAAGCACAAGCGTTTAGTGACTTTGTGATTACGGTTCTAGTCCAGGGCAAGAGGACGAAATCGACGTTCACAGGCAGACTGGCTAAATAAGTGCCTGTGACAACTTGTGATGCTTTCCAGCCTGATTTCCATCCATATTTTTGCCTGGCACATTCTAAATGCACGGGTCGTCCAGACTTTCGTAACTGGTGTGAGCTGCAACAATAAAAAAAATTCTCTAGCTAGTGCTGCGCGTCTTAGTCGTCTCAGTTCTTTGTTGGTCTATACCAAAATGTAATCGACAAAAAAAGCTGCTTGAAGCTCTGTACTTTTTTCACCTATTACGTCCAAGCTGATTACATTTTTTATTATTTTATTTCTATTACATTACTAGAGCCTCGCACACTAACTCCCGAGTGTGCAATGCAAAATTTAAATGAGATAGCCAGAAACCCGTTGCAGGTGCCATGAAGTCGCTGACGCAAATTTTGAGGAATGTATCTGGAAAAGTATTTGGAGGAGACCAAATACATTTGGTTGTATTTGTATCTTGTACTTAAATGCTTTTTTGTAAATGTAATTAGATTTGTAATTAAATACATTTTTGACGAAGTATTTTGTATTTGTATTTCGATACATATTTGCGTGCATTTTGCCCATCCCTGCTCTGAAGCCTAGTAGTGGCTCTAGTTTGGAGAATGCTACGCTCGTTCCGCATATGCACATTTTATTAATCACGTCGTTGTGTGAAATAGAGCACGCCAATACTGAGAGGCATCCGACACACGACATCATGAACCATGGCGGTCGCACCATCATCCTAGCTGCTAAATGCCTCCATAGTGAATCACATTGTATGCACCCTAACATTTACAAATATACACATACACAGTCATGCAAAACCTTTAGAACAAACAATATGCAAAAGAAAATTTTAAGTGCAGTTTTCCCCTAGGAGAAGCCAGTGTGTGCAAAACAAAGTTCTAAATAACAAGCTGTAGATGCAAGCACTGATGTGACAGTATGGCATGTAAAAGTGATGGGGGACTCCAGCCACCGGGGAGGAGGGGAATAATCTTGAGTCCTAGACGATTATGATGACAAAAGGGTAATGAAAACTAAATGCACGCATGCCAACACTGAAGCTTCGAAACTTAGATTAATCAACCCCATTCACTAGGTGCACGAGTAAAGCGATCAGCATCGATTTAAAATATATATATATATATATATTTTATTGCTTGGTTGAGGGTTTCAGGGACCCAAAGAAGGCCTTCGGGGACCCCGAGGGTCTGTGAACCCCCATTTGAGAACCACAATCATAGGGTGTATGGGAGTCGTGGTGAAACAGTCGTAAAAACTATGTGTCATGGATTATATTACTTTTAGTAATGAACATGTGCTTTAGACGGCCTACTGCTTCGAAAATATTTCCTTCATTCCGACCTTGCCATGCAAAAGTGCGAGAGCGCAGATCGAACAGCTGGTGTTCGAGCGGCAGTTTTCGAGCCACAAATATTTTTTCTAGGGCAGTTGGGCCCTTACAAATTAAGTTTGAGTAAAAAAAAAGAAAAAATTGGCAAGTATAAATACCTTGTCAATCCTTTAAAGTTTCATCCGTCGACTTATTTCGGCATCAAACCCCCTCGTCGCCAAATTGCAGATGTGTACCATGTGAATGAGCAACCAAGCCCGTGAGACAGAAGATGTGGCACTTTGAGGGGGATCGGTGGCTAAATGTGTTAGCACGATGCGTGCAGCTCGGGGCACGTGGAGCGAAAGCTCGCGCTGCAGAACACAGGGGGGTCCTGGGCTCAATCCCCACCTTCGCCTGTTTCGATCTGGATGAGCATCGTGCCGGCGTGCATCACTACTGCATGGTGCACGTCGTAGACCCCCGCCTAGCGGTCGCACTGCACTAGCTAAATTTCTCGTTCAAGGCGTCAACCAGCACTGCCACACCTGAACGGTGTACCGACCATGCACTGTACAAACACAAATGTCAAATCTATTGCTTTGTTTTTTTTGGTGGCGCTCCTACCATTGAGAAGAACATGGTGACTCCGTATACGACCGCCTCCGTGTAGAACTGCCGCCTCGTGGCGAGGACAATGGCCGGCAGGAAGAAGAGGTTGCTTAGCGTGAGCAGCAGCGTCTTCATCAGCAGCAGGGGTGCTGGGGTGGCCATTGAGTTGTCCGTGCAGCCCCAGCCCCTCCAACCTTTGAGTGCGGTCACACAAAACGGGAGGTGTGGTTAGCAGAACTTTCAGTCATCCAAGGTTCCGACATTGTTGGCTGTTGACCCAATACGAGACTAGTGCCTAGATGTGGCTATGTGCTGTTATTCACATCTAGTTTACTTGCATGGCTCAATAACGAATATAAGTACACCCCACGACGCTGTCGGCATGAACGAGCAATCGCCGGCTTTTTCTGCCTTTCTCTCGAAATCAATGGGCTGTCATCAAAACTACTAGTGGGGTGGGAAGTACCTAGTCATTTAAAGCAGTGACCTAAGCAATAAGATTTGATGCCCCCCAAACACCTTTTGTTTGCAAATAAATCACAAAAAAGTGCCAATGTCGTGTTGTGCAGTGCATACGTGCTCAGTTGTTATTAAAAAGAGGGGAAATCGTCAAATCCTGAGCGTTGGGTATGATTCACTCATTACAAACTACAGTTATAGCAAGCAGAATTTGTAACACTTTGGAGACTGTTTACATAAGTTTGTCCCACTGATTCAACTCGGAGAACACATTAACTCGCTGACCTGTCTCCAGTCGTAACAAAATACACTGGTTCATATAACAAAAAATTTAACTAAAAATTTAACTGATAGGCTAGCTTTCTTTCTAATTCCTGTTGATTGGACATTCCACATCTCCACAGACCAGAAGGTGTGCAAGAACCTCAAAGGCCAATATAAAATGTTAACCTTCTGCAAGGCAGAACATTCTTGCACTTTCCTCCTCTCTCAAGAGGGTACATAGCAAAGGTAGGAGAAAAGGGACTGGAAGGAGCGAGCAAAGGCATAGACTGCGCGTTGGCCTTCAATCCGCCGAAGCTACGAAGGGGATGTTTACCTCCGACACAGTGGCATGAGCTGAAGTAGAACTGCCTGAAGTGGCTCTCTTGGCAGAACCCATGCTGGCCACAGGGAGACCCCTCAAAGACACAGGGCTGCAGGCGGATGCGGAGGTCCACTATCGTCTGCTCCAGCTCGCATCTCACTGGTGACACCGACCTGAAAAGACGGGAACAGGCACTTGTGTTGTGCCAAAAAGGACACAGGCCCCGAAGTTGTGCCGATCTTTTCAGCAATGGCGCCACAGGCACAGGAGGGTGTATGCATCCGCTAGTCGAGTTTTCGCAACGAACGTTGCTAGTTCATAATTAATGCTTCATTGTTTTTGTTAAGGATGTGATGCACAAAGACATGAATCTAATGTGAATGCATGTTGGGCATAAGAACACTGTTCTGCAGCAGTAGTGGCTGAGTGTATAAAGTATATGCTACCAGCACCAACCACGACTGAAAATATTACAGGCGTGTATTGGCATTCTCGAAAGCAGAATGGAAGGCTGCCAAAGGCGCCAACAGCCTATCCACCCGCGACACATGCACCCTTTTGCCTGCCACACACAAAGAGGGGGTTTCAGAGGCGAGGCAACACAAATCTTGCCCCCACTGTAGCCGCAGCCTAAAAAATACGGGCATGCACGCTTTTTGCTTTATGATTAATTCTTTGGCCTTCTTATTGGCAGGAATCTTATTGACTGGGAGCAATGATGGGATGCTCTCGACTCGTTCTTTTAGCTGTCAGCAACTACTATTGCACTGTAACAAGAATGGCACCTCTCATACCTCTGACTAGTGGCACAGGTTGAGATCTGTGCCGAAAAAGAATTGCAAGGACATGTGCGCATGCATCAACGCTGAAGCCAAAATGTGGATATGGCAAGACAACCCACCCCGACGCATTGAAGCAGGCCACGGTGAAAGACAGGAACCAGGAGCCGGGCTCGGGAAACGGGAAGTACTTGGTGGCCACCCAGCTGTCGTTGGTCGCAATGGTGAGTGAGAGGTCCGGCGGGCAGCGGATGGTTCCGGAAAGGTACGGCGGCGGCCTCCGGTGGTGGACGCATATGCTCACCACCACGACTTGGGCGGTCAGGTTCTGCAAGATGCGAAACGAATCTTTTGACTAAAAAATGTCTATAACAAGGAAGGGCTGCACTATAGCTTGTTTCACTTTATGTACGAGCGAAGCTGAAAGCACGAGCATGTTGCACTGCATGAGCGTGTGGGCTCGGCAGTTGCGCGTTAAGCCCGGATATGTGCTCTTGCAGCTTCTACGGTCGCACCTAAAGTGAAATTTAGTACAGCCTAAGCTCATTACAATAGACATTTGGATATAACAAACCGATTTGTGAAGTTCGGTTGGTTTTCGTCTACATACCATTGCCTCAACTTCATATCTGCATACAACATACTCCTTTTACAACAGACTGAAATCTTGGTCAAAATCAAGGTCTTTTATAACGAGCTTAGACTGTATAGAGACATTACTAAATGGGCTACTCTTTTAAAGTAAGATTATTGAGGTATCGAATTTATGGGCGTAAGTTTTTGTGCCTTTCCTTATTGTATCGATGCATAGCAGAACGGCAGAAACTCTGGATTCTGCGCTTGACCAATGGAGTCAATACTCATTTCCACTTCCACCTGTCAAGCTTGGGTTTTCACGTTTTCTTGCCGACGCGATCATGACCTCTAGATCTCCAGTCATCCCTTCATCACAGACGAAAGTCCTTTTCCACATTAACATTCAGAAGGGTGTCTCAAAGGGTACTTCTGTGAATTGTCGACTCGCATCTGTTAACCTTTGCAGGACTGACAGCAGCGATAAACAAACAACTTTTTCGGGCAAGCAAAAAATGCTTTGTCAGCCTTACCTTGACCATGCTGTCTAGATGAATTTTGGTCTGCAATGTCCCTCCGATGTCCACAAAAGGCTCCAAGTTTAGCCGCACCATGACTGGGAAAACGTCAGTCAGACCCAGCCAGGACGAAAACCACTCTGGTCCCTGAAATATTTGTGCTGTCTTTGGTAACGATGCTTCGCTCTGACGTTTCTGAGAATTTTTTATATGACTGATCGATTGATTCGCTTATTCAATGAACAAATGAATAAATATATTAATTAATCAATCTAATCAAAATATCTCAACATCTATGCAACAAAACAGTTCATAGGTTTGCAAGCTTTGTCAAAGGACACATGCAAAGGAAGGAAACATTTTTTTTAAACAGCTTAGATAAAAAGGGATGTCATAAAACGATTTTACAACAAAGAAAAAAAATTTTAAGAGCGATATCTACGGCGCTATACGAATTTGTAGTTGCCGCCCGCGGGCGCCGCGGAAAAGTGGCCCTTATTTATCACGTGACTGGTACATATTTGTCACGTGGTGGTTGCGCTCTTTCGGAAGCTTCCTTTGGCCTCAGAAAGTAACTTATTCATCTTTGTTTGAAGTATAACAAAAAAACTAAGATTAATAAGTAACTTTTAGAGCCCAAAGGAAACTCCTGAAAAAGCGCAAGCAGATGTGATAGACCTGTGCGCCGGTCAGACGACGGTGGCGGCGCCCCGAAGCAGACGAACTTGTGCGGCGGAGGCGGTGTGGAGAGACGCATTGAAGCGGTGTCGCAAAACGCTCTGCGTGCGGCGGCGGCGGCGTGACTTTGCGGCGGCGGTGACGCAGCACGGCAGCGCACAGGCCTACCACGTGACCAGCGGCGGCTCCCGCGGGCGCCAACTACAAATTCATTTTGCACCGTAAATATTGCTCCAAATGTTTTCTTTCTTCATCGTAAATTAGTTTTATAATATTCTTTTTCCGTCTAGCCTGTTTAAAAAAAAAAGTTTTTTTTCTTTTGCATGTGTCCAATAGTGTACACATGCTAGAGAAAAAGGTGGGACTTTGAGGGAGGCACACATCAGCACCTAGTTTAGGTGTCCATAATTCATGCCTCAATGAAAAACATGTTTTACTAAGGGGTGCTCAAGAAGCCCCTACAAACCTTTTACATACTCCAAGTAGAACCAAAGATGATAGACCGTTTTTGATGTCGGTGTCTGCAATGCTCAAATGAAAACTGTAGTTGCATTTATAAGCAAGAAAACAAAAAGAAGCTTCTTTTCTTTTTCCTTCTTGTCACAGTATTCTTCATTTAGCAGAACAAACTGTACTAATCGAGAGATTGCACAATAATCAGCGAGACAGCAGTACTGAGTCATGTCCAATGAATGCCAGCATGTTCCCGAGACCGAGCCAAAGCTCTGAAGGCATGCTTTCTTAGCGTGCAGAGCTGCATTGCAGAGAAGTCTGTTTGCCTACACGAATAAACTCGTCCTCAAAGCTTCGTCCTGGTACTTTGGGCATACATTTTTTTTTTGCACGATTTTCTCGGGACCATACGCAGGACAATGCGTCACACACATTTTCCTACCTGGACAAGAAAGGAGTCGAGAAAATCCTGGGCGTGCTTGATGCGCGTGAGCGGGATCATCGGCAGGCAGCCCTGCATTGCAGCGAGGATGCTCTCCTCTCCGAGAATCTCCTTGACGAAGTGCGCCGTGTGCGTCTGGAACTCGGAGGATGGCGAGACCGAGCCAATAGAGCCCCCCGTCCCCGTCGTCTGCTCGTGGACCTCGTGCAGTTGGCTGACTGCCGAGAGCGTGTTGGCGGTCTGGTTGGCCAACGTTTCGTTTGTGGTGTCCGACTCGTTGAAGCCAGGACCGACATCGAGGTGACGAGGGCGCCTCGGCGATTTGCGCGTCGGAAGGTGCCACAGCGTTGGGCAGTCTGCGCACACGGTTTCCGAAAGATTTCAGGAAATGATTCTCGATGCGTAATATTGTATTGCGTCGGTATTTACGGTTAGGCAAGGGTCCTTGGGACATTTCATTCCTATTTATTAAAGCATATTTACTATACCGTAGACCGAGATGTCACGTTTCATGCAGTTTCTAGGTGTGCAGTTAGATATTACGTAATTATATCTTCAGTGGAACCCGAATTATGAGAGACTCATCCAATTTGATTATGCCACAAGTTAATTGTTGCATCTTGTTAAAGGGTCCATATCATATGAGCAAATGACGTTTTAGCGACGAGCAGTCATTTGAGTGAATCGACATCTTAGTGAATGACGGGGGTGCGCGTTAACCCCCCCCCCCCACTCTGTTCCCACCGCTTCGTGGCAGCAGTCTCCGGCGGCTGATTAAAAAAAATAATTTTCATAATGAGCCGCCACAGACTGCCTCCGCGAACGCAGCGTTAACCTGTCCCTGTCATTCGCTAAAATGTTGATTCGTTCAAATGACCGCCGTTTGTTAAAATATCATTCGCTTATATGGTACGGACCACGCTTATATAGTATGAACCTGGCTCACCCGTAAATCATTCGCTAAAGTGTCTTTCGAAAAAAAGTCGGTGCTTGTTAAATTGTTGTTCGACCAACTAGTGCCACCCATCATTAAAATATCAGAAATGCTAACAGGACTACATTCATAATGATCCAATTAATGCTCAGTTTTTGCTGAAATGTAGCATTAGTGGTTGGGACCACACGTTAAAGTTTTATAACTTAGCCGTTAACCAATCCAAAAGTGATAAGCTGGAAATTTTGTGTGGAAACAATGGCCACCAATCGAACCGGCGAATACATGGAAAAGAATGGCATGTTCTACAGTATAAACCACTTACAACGTAACTGCTTATAGTGCAGGACCAAGTATAACGCGGCTTTTTTAAACCACCGGTTCGCCTCCCATAGAACTCCATGTAATTACATACCGCTTAAAATGCAGGCGCGCGAAGGGAAATACCGCTTATAGAGCGGTTTTTGAAACAGCCCGCCGACCGCGCCGACTGACCAGCGCAGCGAGCACGCTTCCCTGTGCTACACCAGATAACAGCGCGAGCCGCAAGCGGCACTCACTGGGCAAGGAGGTTGCTCGAAGAAGCAGGGAGAAGCGAAGAGAGAGGCTTCAGTTGCCATAGCGACGGAGGGACGCACGCACGTGTTGTTCACGTGCGTGCGTCCCTCCGCTGCGTTGGAAACAACTGCAACGACAGACCAATCGCAGGTTAAGGAGAAGTGTTCGCGCGCGTTGCATGCCGGTCAGGGGCCGGCTGCTTCTATCCACAAACATGGCGTCGGTTGTGATCGTCGACGTAGACGGCGTGGTGGAAGCTCATCGTTCCGCGTAAAAGCGCTATCCTTGACTGTGAATTTTCGTTGTGTGTCGCTATGATAACCCAGCACGTACTAGAAGGGAAGATCCACCTATTCGTGCGGCGATGTTGTGGCGGCACTCTCAAGACGGCAGAAACGCCCGTGTCGTCGTGTTTGTTTACTTCGACTACAGTGGTGCTTTCTAAGCATTTGTGTTTTCGAACATCGCCCGGATTTCTTATTTGGAGCATTTGATGCCTGTGCTCAAGTTGAAGGTATTACTGGCGCGTACCGCATAAAGGATGCGAATTTTCACGCGTTTTCATCACCGAAGAAAAGTGATTAGGGTTAGCAATCCTGAACGCTCGCAACGTCCGTTCGCAACCCGCGACGCCGTTTGCGCCAGGCAAAAGTCGCTCATTTCTTTCAAAATGTGTGACGCACTTGAGAGATAAGTGTACTAGTCTAGTGAAATAAAGACTTTCCTCAAACTAAGCTTTATTTTTCATCTAATATAAAATAAATTCTTTTACGAAGGTAAGTTGTCTGATGGCATGTATTTTGGCCTGAAAAATTTATGTTTTGGTTATAGCGCGGTAGCGCTTATAGTGCGGATTTTCGCGACTCCCGCGACATACGTTATATGCGGTCTATACTGTAGCAAGAATGAGATCTCATTAACAATTTTTGAAAACAGCTAACATTTTTTGAATCAGGTAAAGGTAAGTTCTGGAACTTTGGTACCTGGTCCCAACCGCAGCGCTACATATGGGCACACACTGAGCTTTCGGCGACGGAGAGTTTAGGTATTTCTGCGGTGAAAAAACACTGTTCTCTTTTCCAGCATATGACAGAAAGGTAATCAGGTATATATTTAGATATCAGACAAGCCAGTCTCTCAAAGCTGACCATAACAAAATAATGCACAAAAACATGAAGACAACCAAAAGGAGTACAAAATATGAATTCTGACTTACAAGTGAAGTTTATGGGAGAACTAAGCCCAGCAGCAAAAAGCATTGAGAAAAAGCGCACACACACAAAAGGGCAAAAAGCAACAAAAATAAAAGAGACCACAGACCACACGAATCCTGATTCAACAAGTACTAAGAGGCTCCATCGCATTTTTGTGTAGATATATACAGATGTCTCGTTGAATCAAAATTCACGTGGTCTGCAGTCTCTTTTGTTTGTTGCTTTTACTTCTATTTCTGTGCGTTCTTTTGCGGTGGTCGTTGTTGCTGGGCTTCGTTTTTCAATGCGGAGCGCAAGTTCGTCTGCCTCTTGCACAGGGGTTGCGATGATGTCAAAACGCCGAGCTCTTATTGGCTGACTTAAAGACATAGTGGGTAGACCTCGACGCATCTAGCATGGAGGTCTACCCACTATCCTTTCGATCAAAAACAGTCAGAGCTCGGTGTCAATCTGACTTCACTGGTGCAACCCCTGCGCAAGAAGCAGACAACTTGCTGTCCGCGTAAATTTTCACTTAACGGTCAGAGCTCATCCTGAGTACTCCTTTCGCTTGTCTTCGTGTATTTCTGTGCCATTTTGCTACTGTCAGTCACGAACCAACTCGCCCATGTCAGCCCTTTAATTAAATTCTCAAATCCGACATTTTTTTCTTGACTTTTCGTACCTCTCACGTCTACGACGAGGGAGTAACCGACGTGAGAGTCGGATGCCACCGTGAGGTAGTAGTACACCTCCATCTCAGGCTGAGGCACGATCTTGGAGAACTCGGCGCTTGTAAGGTTTGTGTCTTCGAAGAAGGGAAGCGCGCTGGGACGGAGCCCAAACTTCCGGACGCACGGCTGGACCGAAGGGGCGGCCACCGGCGACGTCGAGTTTGGAGACAGTGCGACGCATGACACAACCTTGACCTCGATTTGCCAGGTGCCATCTGGGACATAGACCCTGCAACGACAAGGAATGAAACCGGTGCTTTCTCTTTTCTTTTGTTGCACTTGTTTTGCGGCTTGCAAACCGTACGCAGTACGGGCACCCGACTGAGTTGCACATTTGGGATTCCTGCTTTTGCATGAATGGCCCGAAAACATTGGTAGTCCTAATGTGCACCAAGAGCAAAAAACAGAGCTGGTCTTGAATCTTTGTTTCTATGATAGTGCAAATATTAGAATTTTCTAATAGTAGTTTCGAATAATGTGCTATTTGATATTCACTTCGAAACAAAAGCTGCGATACTCATATTTTTTTAATTGTTGATGGTGGCGGGTTAGCCCTGAGGAGCGAGCTTCTTTCCGAGCACCGGTGCACTGCGGAGAAGCGACACCCGCGAAGCTTTCTCAGGTGCCGTAATGCTTCTCCGCCGAGCACCGGGGCTCGGTAAGAAGCGTGCCCAAAGGGGCTAACCTGCCACAGTCAACCGTTTGAGAGGTAAATATTGCAGTCGCATGGTTAGGAAAAAAGCACACATCCAAAGCAGGATGGTGCAAGCATGTGTCCGGTGTCTTGAAAAAGAAACAAAATCTTTCTGAATGTTGATATCCACATTGCAGTAAAATGTTCAATATTAAACTGTGCCCATTATGCGAGAGTATATTTTAGGTAGGGATGCCCCGACAACCTGCATTCATTCGGATTGAAGAAAGCATATTTGCATATAGCAAGATTTATAAATCCCCTCGATCAAGTACAGCTGGGTATTGCCAAATGCGTTGTTTACTTGCGATCCTAATGCAGGTATTAAACTTTCTGAGGCCACAGTCCATAATTATAGTTAGAACAAAATTAGCTTAGAAATGGACAAGTATAAGCCTGGAAACAATTGTCACGAGTTGAGGTAAGTTTTCTTTAAGGCACGATGCAACAATAGTAAAAGGCTTGAAGGAACCATTCAATATTCCATTCAAAAATATTCGGCCAAAACTACTAGCACTCGCTTCAAATTAGCTATGAACTAAAAATTCACTATTCGCGCCACATCCCCGTTTGTTTCTCATCGAATTTCATCGCTCTTCAATTGCAGTCTAAAAAGATAAATCTGAGTTCCCAAGGGAAATAAGAACTAAAACTATAAACTACCCTTTACATTGAAATGATTCTTTAAATTAAAGATGTCACAATAGAGATTTTCATGCATCTGCACAGCAGCAATGGAGGTTGCACTGTGCCAGATTATATCAAGGTTTGACATAATCACGTGAATTCATATCACAAAATACTGAGAGATTCACTCATATGCATGCACACTTGCATTCTGCAGCTTCCCCATATCCTCAGAATTTACGAAGATACCAACTAGGTAGAGGCACCTACATAAAGTAAGCCCATATTTTAATTGATATTAATGCAATCTTGGGCTGGGCAAGTGCCTGGCTTTGGGACCACAAATCATTGTAGCTTCCTCACTTGAACGTAGACAGCTGCGAGGGCGTTGTGACATTGACGAACGAACCAGCTGTCAACAGGACCACGTCGGGTTTGTGCGTCCATGCTGCCATGCTGCCTAGACTGTATTGACAGGCCCGGTGGATGCCCTGTTGAAAAGACCAATGGACGATTGTAAAAATAGACGTTTGTGCTCAGCAATTATATACAATTGACACACACACATGCACAACGTGTAGCCGGTCTTAATTATGGTACAGATAAGATACAGAGCCAAGAAGAAGAAAAAAAAATAAATGGCAACAACTGCATTTATTTTATATGCACGTCAATACCACAAATATAGCTTATGAGCTGACAATAAAGACTCTCTTTATAGTAAAGACTGATACATGAAACAAGGTTGCAGTAGAGCCACTAAATGAGCTGCGCTTAGAGTATTGGCACTCCATTCCCGACGTCCTGGTGGGCGCCGCCATCTTGGTGCTTAGTGCAGAGCAGACGCAACTGTCAATCGTCACAATTCAAAAATGGGACTTCCTCAGCTTTAGGTGCGGTGTTAGGAAGCTCAGGTGATATTGTTTCGCTCTGTCCGGGAACTGTTTTAACATTTCTGGAAGATGGAAAAGCATTTTCTGTTATTTCAGATACAGCTTAAGACAGCTGGCCACCATGATTTTAGGCCCCAAGATGGGTAGGTGTCGTTACTCTGAAGCGTAGCTTATTTAGTGGCTCCAGGTTGAAGCCTAATGTATACCGTTAAAATAAGCAATCGCCCACACGGAAGTTGAAGATAATCACAAAAATAAACGGGGCGCATAGTTAGGTCCGAGAACAGAAAAGCAGAATGAGGCGCATTGTGAGATAGGCCCTCATTTTATCCAATGGAACCCTTCATTTTTAAAGCAGTCGCGCCGCTCCCGTCAAGTCTGCTTCTCTAATGCTACAGTGTCAAGCTTTCCCACTTCGCACCGGCGCATGCGCGCAGAGCTTCCCCGCTTTGCCCTGGTTACCATAGAATACCGCACATCCACCCATTCCACACTAAGCGCCCATTTCTAAATTTGGAAGATCTGAGAAGATATGAAGAGTACATTTATGTGTAATATTCATGACCGGACAAGCGCCCATCCCCCATTTTTTCCCGATTATCTCCAAATTTTGAGTGGGCGCTTGCCAGGTGTTTTACAGTAGTAGCTTGGTGGGCCCAAAAGATTGCTGGGGTGGATGCTTGATATGTCCTTTGCCTATATTTCAAATGTTCCAAGAGTGGAGGATCGGCGCCTATTGGGATGCAGGCGCAAGCTCAGTACATTAAGGTAATGGTACAAGCAAAGTTTTTCTAAAACAAACTTTGCTACAGTTAGGTGTTCTACTGAAATTAAAATAGGCTGCTTATGTGCTAAACATAAGGAACTTAGCACCTTTCAGCTTTGAGACCTGTGCTGGTCAATATTGAAAATATACATATTGTCGAATCATTCAACCTATGTTTTTTTTTCTTCAGCATTCTGAATTTTTAGCATTTTAATTTTTGCATTGTGGTCTTCTGCTTTTCAATAATTCAGCATTTTAATTTTCGGTATAATACTCTAATACCTCCCTAGACAATCATGAAACCATTTTTTTTTTTTTTCTGAAATATTTGTGATGATTGCAGCGATGTATCAAAGCATCTATAAGATACAACATTGGGGTATCGGTACAGGAAATTCATTTGACATCATGTATCTTATATCTGTATCCAAGACACAGTTTTCGAGGAGATATACTGGGCATCGGTATCGAAGATACAATTTCGCCCAGCCCCGTCAAATACGACACTTCACGAATGCCAAGAATTACTTGCTTGTAACCGTTCTTAAAGACACGCAAAACATGGATGGATGGATGGACGAATTCCAAACCCTCGAAATTGGGTAGCAGCTTGGGACACCTATAGAAGAGTAGTAAGCTGGGCGAGTTGGTAAACGTTGAACATGGTTAAAAATCGCGCACAAAGAGACGAGGAGAAACGAGGAAGGCGCGCCTGTCTGTGTTCTGTGTTCCTTCCTCGTTTGTCCTCGTCTCTTTGTGCGCAATTTTTAACCATGTTGGGACACCTAGCCGGCGTTAATGTATGCAAAAGCGTCTAAACACTCGACGAGTGCAAAAGCGCACCCCTCACCTGCTGCTTTATCTTCCGGCTGCTGTCGCGGAGGAACGCAACGACGAACCAGCTTCCTGGGAGCGGGTTCATGACGTGGAACTCTGGCATCTCGGTCGGCTGGAACCTCGACTCCGTGCGGAGGCGATACACCGAGGGATCCGGAAGATGGACGTGCGACGGGAAGGAGCTGTTGTCCAGGGCGATGACGGGGTAGCTGCCGTGCCGCAAGTATCTGCGACGTAACGTCAAAGCATGCCATCTTTCGTCGTTGCCACACTTGGCACACGTAACCGAGCTGAAATTCGGTCATCTGTTCGCTGATCCACAAGCCATCGAAACCAGGCAGCATGAGGGACGATGGCGTCAATCCAGATTTGGACTTTACCTCAAACCATACTTTCCTCTACAATTTTCCAGGCCAGTGTTCATTACTCAAACACTCTTTTTTTTCCCCTTTATTTGTGGCTGCAGTATGGTATTGCAGAAGGGTTTGATGACCATCTTCGCACAGCAACACCAAAGTATATAAAAGGTCTGTTTCTCTATTCTGCTACCTTGCCGCTCCCACAATCAACACTAAACAGAACGTTCTGCTCTTGCATATAGTTCTATATGAAGCTTCCGGTCCTGCCTTCAAAGGCTTGACTTAACTGACCAAATGCTTCTTACGAGAGCTATAGTAGCGTGTTAAGAATTAATACCGCTGCTGTCACTGACAGGATTGAAATGGCAGGGCAATTTTTTGGTAGTCCCGCACCCAGCGAGAGCCCTTACCATGAGAACACTGCAGCGTCTCGTGAGTTTCGAGCGTGCACACGCAGCCAGGCGGAGGACAGTGTAAGTACGTGCTGGGGGCTGGGCATCTAAAGAAGACACTCCATCGTTCTCATCCTGCCAGCGCACTACATGTAATGCTTATCATCGGGAGAAAGAAATGACACTAACATCTGGACCGGTTCTGCCGGGCAGTTTTTGTCATCCATGAAGGCCACAAACTGCCAGGCGGCTCGTGACGTCTGGGCGGGGACGGTGAAGTGAAAGATGGCCACATCGCTGAAGGACCTGAAGGGCCTCAGAATGCTCTCCTGGTAGGCATCCGACGGCGTGTAGACTGTAAAAGGGAAAGGCTAGCTGTTATGATGTGTGCCGATGACTCGCCGAAAACACTTGGAGAATCGGGAAGTTTTACATGCTGGCGTTCTTCAAATTTCACTCCAGTCAAGTGCCACGGTCTACAAATGGCAGTACGGTTTTCATCATAATTATACGTAACGAAAATTCATAGACCTCTACCATCATTGCCTGCATGATAAGGGATGAACTATAACTGACATTCGCCGGAAGCCACACATAAGCACATGTATCCGTGTGTGTTGACAACAGATGGATATATAATTACCCCATATTCTGTCTCCGCAAAATCATAGTTATACATCAGATAAACTTTCGTCACCTGTCATTCTATTCTAATAAACATGCAATTTATAAAATATGGCCAGTTTTCATTTCATTTTTTTTTTTAACAGTAGAAAGTTTTTTAGTGATTGGTATGCAACCTCGATCGCTGCCAACAGTCGCTCTTGAAAGGTTTGTTGAATCGCTTCGGTCCAAATCTGCAGTTCTTCGTGTTTTAATGCTTATCAAATTAATTGTTGATAAAGCATAAATTGAAAGAGAAAAAAAACAAAAAAACGGAAAGGATATGTTGACAAACAAAACAACTTACAGCCATGATCCGTGATTATCACATCCCTACACAAACACAGACAAAAAAATAAAAATATAATAAAAAGGCGGGGGAGAGATATCCAAGACAACAGAAGCAGAGAGAGTAGCAAGCAGCAGTAGCACAGTACTTTCGATAACTGGGTTCGGTTCATGTGCTTTCAGAAAACCGCGTGTTCACGTCGTGGCTTATATCCCGAAACCAGACACGGCTGTCTTCCAAGAACAACAATAAAATAAAAATTAAAAAAGCTGCGCGCGGATTACCCAGAGCTATGCTATCAAACACGCGCCAGAAACTGAAGCCCACATATGACGCGCGCGATCCCCACGCACGCTTTGAAAGAGCGAAATGATCAGGGTGAAATCGCTCACCTAGCGAAACACTCAACGGAACGGAGTGATGGAGTATCATCAGCGAGAGCAAGCACTCCATTGGCGAACAGCTGTTCGCCATTTTCTCCGCTGCTCCGTTCCGATAGCCCGAAGGTCCGTTCAATCTTCCCTCCGACCGGAGATTCAGCACACACCCTGTTCGATCCAATCATATGCTCCTAGCCTGTCACGTGTGTACCTTGACACACATTTTTGGTTAAAAAATAGTAGTCATGTGATAGCTTTGGCGGCATTGGATTGGACCAGATAGTTTGTTGGTCAGACTCGCGGTCAAAAAGAGCGATGAGCTACCTCTTGCAGCGGTGCTGGTGGTTCTCTCAGCGCCCGCGAGGTGCCAGAAAGTGAGGCACTTTGTAAAGAGTGGTAATATTACATAATAACGCGCAAAGGGACGCACAAAATAGTAAAAAACCGAGGAAAGGAGTCAACAATGAACTTTTAAAGGTACTTGTTTATTTTGTTTTAATTTTCGTCGTCATCAGCATCATCGTGCTATGATGCACTTCCGGTGCATTTCGTTATGGCAGATCGCCCTCCCGTCCGCTCTCGGACGCTACAAAGGTGAAGTTTTCGGGGCTGTGCAAAAATTTGTGCGGCTTTCTCGGGCGACGTAGACGGAGCCGAAGGGATGTCCAGACTACCCAAGGGCTGATCCAGCGAGCTCGGCGGCTTTGATCCATAAGGTAGGAAGATCTTTCGTCTCTCCGTCGGACCTCCAGCGTTTGAGCTTTCTTGTTTCAAACGGTAGTCAATTTTCGCGTGATCTGCCTCAAACTTTTTCGTTAAAAAAATACAGAACATATATCAACGGGCAGCCAGATTAAATCGCGAAACTCCTCTTGCAGCTTCTGTTCCGCTTTCTTTTCGCTAAACTTGGCGATCCGTGTCTAACGGTGGCCGGATGGACAGGTTGGCGGGGCGTCTCTCCTCTGCTCGTATCCGATTGCCGAGCTAATTATAAGTGATGTTAATGTCGTGTCTATTTATTCCTGTTCATATTTCTGTGTGCCTTCTTGAAACCCCGCCGCTCTCCTACTTGCGTTTGCGAAAAAGAGCCGTAGACGAAGAACTTGTGCGTGCTCAAACCGCGCTGAGGAGGCGACTACTTGACTGGCTTGACTTCCCTTTTTTTTTTTTTTTTTTCCCCTTTCTTTCTTTCGGCTTTGGTTTTGATCCAAGTAGCGGCGGGTGCCGTTCATGTATATTTAACCCCGGCGGTGAAATTGGGCAAGACACCAAACCCTCACGCTCTCCACCGTTCGCTTCGAATGTAGCCGAAGCTATTAGTCTCGCTTGCGAACTGTGCGGTCTCACTTCGACTCCTAAACGTCCAGCTAGCTATGGTGCACTATTCATGCCTTACCTTTCTGTAACTTACAAACAACCTTTTCTTTTTTCTTTTTTTTTTTTGGCAAAGAAATTAGTTGCCCGTGCGCTGGCGTACCTTCAACGCTGATCAAAGCTGTGCTTGTGCGCGGTCATCACTTCTGAAATGGCAGAAAAAATTGTCCCCGATTGTAGCGAATCCTTGCGATGACGAGAATGCGGCTCAAATGGTTTAGCTCCCTTTTTTGAAGACGGTTTGGCTGCATTTGATCTGTCCCTGTGTTTGTGACTGAAGGAAGGAACGACGGCCTTTTTTTGTAGTGTCGTTCGGCGTAAAGTTACGTGGAGAGCGGCCGGCGCGGAGATTTAAAAATAAAATACACGGCGCGGCGCACTCTCTCAAACTAAAATAAACAAACAAAAAAACGAAAGTCCGCAAAAAAAAAAAGTTTTCCCCGTTTTGCTTGTCGTGACACTCGGGTCCCGTTATTAAAATTAAAATCGTGAGGTACTTTTTTTTTTATTAATTTTTTACAAAGTTTAAATGGATGCTCCTTAAGTTCGTGAGCCCCCGCATGGTTGTGAAGTAGAGCAGAAAATACGAGAGCACTTTTTTTATTATTGGGGTTTCGCCTTTCTCTTTTTTGTTTTGTTTTTCGCGGCTTCGTGTTCTAAAACAGGTCTACTTGTTCGTTCTGGCTAGGAGGGTGTCTTATTTTAGGTTTTCTGGCAAAGGGTCACTTATCTGAAACGATCTATATCTGAGGGCAAGGGGTTGCCACGCTCGCAACAACTTTACTGGATGATGGAAACTTGCGGACGACGGAAAGTTACAGACAGCGAAAAAGTTGCAGACAACAAAAACTCGCAGACGGTTGAAGTTGCTAATGGTGGAAAGGTGCAGACGTAGGAAAGCTGAAGATGATTGCAACTTCCGCTGTCTCCAATCGTGGAGCCTGCCAGATCTGTTTTTGCTTATCGTTTGTCCTCAGCCTCTTACCTTTTTTTTTTTTTCTTAGTGGCCTTAGGTTATCTGAGGCTTAGTGGTCGATTTCAAATTTGCAAGTACAGTTTTAGACACAGTGGTGGACGTCATTTAGTCAGCAAGTAAATAAACTACCACTTATAGTTAAATATTCCTTCCTTTCAAATGCATAAAAGAAATCTTATACCAGATATAAACATAATTCACTAAAATTCATGCTTTTATTTCCTGAAACATGAATGTGTCATTTGATGAGTGATTATGCACATTACGACACTGTTGGCGGAAACACAACTTGGGTGCTTTTTCGCATTATACTTTAAAGGAGTATTGTCAGGAACCAAACTTTTTTCCTTAAAAACGGACACCCCCGTTCCTCAAAACGTTGTTCATAATAATGAGAGAAAAAGGTGTTAATTTTTTACCCAGTATGTCCCCGTAGAGGTTGTTTATGTAGTGGGGTATCCATACTAACATTGAGATATCTGTGGTACTATACTCCGTTTCACCTTCTGTTGTACCGCAGCGAAGGCTAGAAGCGCGAGCTCATAGCATTGGCAGCTGCCCTTGGTGCACGAGAGCTTGTGCCGCCGAGATGTGCCGTAGAGCAAGGAACTCGCGCTTGTAGCCTTTCCTGCGGTACAACACAAGGTGAAACAGAGTATAGCTATGACAACAGCCTTTCAATTTTAGGAGAAAAGTTTTAAGAACAATCCGATGATTGTTTCGTCGTGCTAACAGTGTAGCAAAGTATGCACAAAGAGCGGATGCCAGCCGACCTCATCAAAATCAGCCACCCCCGTTACCATCTGGAAAAGTGCACATCCCAAGTGTCCTCCCGTTCTCGCGTTGCTTCTTTCGAAAGAGGAAAACAGTTTCGTAATTTTGAAACAAGAGGGAGTGGTTGCACGTCTTGTGAGAGATGTGTCCTGACTTGTGCTGTCTGGAGGTGCGGTCCTCTTTCGTCAAGTGGGAAGGGTGCCAATGAGCTCCTTCACCCATGGTTTCTTTCTGCAAAAGCGGGAAAGTAAAAACTGAGCCCCAGCCAAGGGATCCAGGTTTCTCGGGCCAAAACGTGGGAACAAAGCCGACATTCCGTCCGGCTCTACCTACTCAGAGATCTGTGCCATTGGCATCCTTTTCAAAAGCAAATGAACACTTTATTCTTTTTTTTTTTTTTGCGAGATGCACAGTCTTTGTTGGTCATTCGGTCAATGTCAGCGTATTGCTACCTCGCGTTCTAAGCGCATCTGACAATCAATCTTTTCGCAGTTCTTAAAGAACCGTTGTATTTGTGGACCCGCTTTTAGGCTTCTGTGGCCCGTTTGCTTTCAGGGTGACCTGGACCATTGCAGTTCAAGCTCCTGCAAATGTAAGACCTTTTTTAACATTCTCGCTGTGCCCCAACAATACAAACTCTGTACAGCAAGCAAGTAAACAGTGATGTCACAGTGCCGAGCTCTGATTGGAAGATTGTTCCTAGAAGTCATTTCGGCTGCGGTGTTGCAGTGGCGTCGTCCGCTAGTCGTAGTGATGGCTGCCTTGCCTTTTCTGCAGTTGTCTAATGCTTTACGGTTCTCTACAAAAAAGGACTTGGCCTTTGAAAAAGGAAAGTGGAAATATCTCGAAGGGTACACTGTTTTTGTTGACTAAAATGTACCAGAGGTGCTACAACAAAAGAAGAACTCGCAGCTTGAGACATTGCCTACCCACTAAAGAGAATGTCGTTGTCTGCTGGGGTGGAGCCTTTCTTGCTTTACTCTTACAAAAACATGACGAACGGAAATACATGTAGTGATCAGAAACCATGGCCAATGGCAATGGGCGTTGACTATGGATTGGCAATTTCCAATGGCCAATAGCCAGGTCGCACAAATGATAGATCCCTCTGGCTTTGTTTGACACCCCTCTCTTGACCCCAAAAGACATGCTTTTAATTGACTTGTAGCCATATACAGCTGGGGTGGCGGTTGAAGTAAAACTGTTGAGAATCATCAGTTTGCGGTTTGTGCAGGGGAATGGGCCCAGTGTTCCGCCACTGCCCGTGTCTGCGCCCAGCACGAGAGGAAGTCCGAGTCCTGGACTATGCCCACTGCGGACTGGAGGAGGTTCCGTCGGAGGTCTTCAACTATGAGCGCACCCTGGAGGAGCTCTACCTCAATGCAAATCAGATCAAGGACCTGCCACGGGTGAGCACACCACAGCGAAGGGCCCCCAACTGGATGTCACGGACATCATGATGTCCCATGACATCATGTTGTCGTGTGACGTCCCATGCCATTACACACAGACACAGCATGTGCCCAGCCCATTTGCAAAATATTCCGCACATCTCCAAGTTTATCATATGTTATCAAGACATGCCCAAATTTTGTTGCAACCTAGGATACGTCTATGGCGAGGGTAGCTCGGGGAAAATGCAAGATGTAAAAGCGAAATGCAAAAGCGTTACAATCGATAAAACAATGTATAGTGTCGTCGCCTCAACAGCACTTCTTTGCTCGCGGTTCCAGCCACTGTTTCACTGCCATGGACTGCGCAAGCTGAACCTTAGTGACAATGATATCCAGACATTGCCGCCTGCATTGTCCTCCTTGGTTGGTCTCGAAGAGCTGGACATCAGCAAGAACAGTGAGTCCTTCCACTCAGATTTGATTGACGTTCAACAAGGGATCATTGTGGACAACGTGGGTTGGCATGCTGCAACTATTTATTTTAATGAGTTTTGAAGCAACTTTCTTGCTCAAGCTTTTCTTAAGGTCAGAAGGGATGTGTGTCCGCTTGGTTTTTGCCACGTTTTTTCTAATATTGTGTGTACCAAGATGTCTTGAGATTAAAAAGGTTCGCTTCCGGGAACTGAATATGGGTTGTTGTCATAGCACACAAAGGGATACTCCAAAAAAAATTTTATGGTCGCTGATTTGCTTCAAAGTTCACCCAATGCACCGATGGATGCGACTCTACCAGTCCCCCAAGTATCAGTCTTGGGTAGTAACGCGTTACTAGTAACGCGTTACTGTAACTTCGTTACTTTTTTGGTAACTTGTAACTGTAACGAGTTACTTTTTAAAAATGTAACTTGTAACTGTAGTTCTATTACTTTTTTCTGAGGTAACGATGAAAGTAACGACGTTACTTTCGTTGTTACTTTCTAGTATTTTATTATAATATATCACTGAACGGAGGTGCAATTTAGCCATACCTTGCACTTTCCAAATCGTCTATTCCGACATTTCGAGTGTCAAGTTGGCCTTGCACAAAGTTGTGACTACGTTCTTTCTCGCGAGTCACGACCCGAATATAGCCACGGGTAGATTTTATAGAAAAAAATTATCTAGTTATCTTTACGCATGCGCTTGTGCTTAGTGACTGAACACTTACATCTTAGTGTCTTGAAGCACTATCTATGTTGTGGTTTTTCTTTTTTCTGTGCAAACGCTCTTTAATCGGGTGAATCAACCGTGAAACAATAACACACGTGGAGGGCACTGCGCATGTCTCGTATTTTGATTAGCGCCACTACTCCGTACTGCGCATGTTTCGTATTTTGATTTGCGCCATTACTCTGGCAATGAAACGTTCAAACACTAACTTCGAGAAGCAACTGCTGCTAAGTTACAATATGAAGTAAAAAGCGTACTTTTTAATTTTATGCAATAAAACGGTGCGAGGGGCGTTTTCTAGTTTTTTTTTCTCATTTTTTGTGTTATAGAAAAGTAACTGAAAAGTAACGTCGTTACTTTTCAAAAGTAACTGTAACTGTAACGAGTTACTCTTTTGTTGCGGTAACTGTAACGGTAACTTCGCTACTTTTTTCTGAAAGTAACTGTAACTGTAACGAATTACTTTTTAAAAGTAACTTACCCAAGACTGCCAAGTATTACGAAAAGAAAAAATTTTCGCCAAGGTACTGAATTTTCAAATTCTGTTCTCATTGTGTTTTCTAAACCGAGAGCCTTTAATGGCAGCACTGACATGTGACGACAGAGATGAAACAAAGTGGGCAGTGAGCCACGTCCCCGACTTATTGCAAGACGTTTGATGGTGGAAAAAGAATGCTCGGAAGCTCCTTCACCGAGAAGCACGAAAAAACGCTCTACATACTCTGTTTAAAACTACCGGCGCGACCTGAAAGTCTGTACCATTCGTGACGTCACATCACCGGAGAGCGCACAGAGATTTGAACTTCTGTTTCGGCATCACCTACATTTACGGTTTTCTCAATCACTATTTTGAATTTCGAGACAATAAATAGCGTGCCCTGAAGACCATAAAGTCCGGGTGATCAGAAAATGCAACTTAGTTTGGGTAGCTCCAAAAACGGCTGGAGTACCCCCTTAAGACTTTTCGCCTAACCCGACGGTCGCTGAACTGCAGTGAACGGCGCGTGTCGTAAGGACCAGAAGTTCCAGATCATCGGCGAATCTATTAAAGGCACAATTAAAAACGAAACAGCGCAAAGCCGAGGACAAAGTAAAAGGTACCCGACAGGACGCAGTGCTGATTCTGAACTAAAGATTTATTTATGTTAGCATCCAGTATAAATAGCAAACATGCCACTCCAAAGAAATCAAGGGAAAACACAAGAAATGCATATCACGTGTTCGGTACAACACCGTCACCGGCCCCAGTTTCACAATGTTACGAGCTTCGTAACATTGTTTTTAATTATGTCTGCATACCAACTAGCCCAAACTTCTACGTCAATCAATTTTTAAAGGCACATCAAGCACGGTTTTGCAGTGAACGATCAAAGGTCGAAACCAACATGAAGTGACGTAACGGAATGTTGGGCTTGGTCCGAGACGGAAACTTTCACAGTCGACCTCAACTCGAATCACAAGGACCGTCGAATCACCGCCTGGCACTCACTTTCAGACGTGATCGAAATTCCGGACAACATCAAGGGTTGCAAGTGCCTATCCATCGTCGAGGCTAGTGTCAACCCCGTTGGAAAGTGAGTCATGTCCTTTCACTGGAATCTGTGCTTCCAACTGCAGAGCAAAAAAAAAAAAAACATCCTTTGCGCAAAGCTCAAGTATAACTCCACTTACTTGTGTCACTCTGAGAATGTTCCAAATGTAGGCCCTTTGTACACTGTTCATCAGCCAGTGCATGAGTAGTTGTAATGACATACTAATTAGTTTGTGTTTCAAATTTGGTTGTGAAAGCCACTTTTTTTTTTCATTCGTTTTTGGGTTGGTTGCATTTGAGATATTTGTTTGTTTTAACGCAGGCTTCCCGAAGGCTTCACGCAACTCATCAACATTGAGCAGCTGTACTTGAACGACACTTTTCTAGAATACTTGCCCGCAAACTTTGGAAGGTATGTAACTTGCCCCTACTTTTTCTGACATTCCTAACATAAACCGAATGCCGTTTACTTGTTCATAACTGATACATCATTCTTCGTGTGAAACGTTGACTGACGTTTCGCTGCGCCGTCCCGATGCGAGCAGTTCTAACAGAATGGGGAAGGGCATTTCAAATGGTGCAGTCTCCCGCCAGAAAAATGCGCACGATATACGTTAATAGCTTTATCTATTACCGTCTCCAAATGCCGTTAACATTGATAATGTTCGTGTGACATCATGAATACATCTTCCTTAAAAATCACATAGCTAACATCAAATTACCTTAAAACCACACATTATTTTACATTGATATGAGGACGGAATGAAGTTTATGAATTCACTACTATGTCTATTTTTTAAAACCAATTTCAAAAGCGTACATCTCAGCAAACGCCAAAAAGCTGCACTTGTCCGAATTTGGAGGTGCCCCCAGCATTCTATATTTGCACCCGATTGAGCGATGATGACAATGTCTCTGCGTAATTTACCTTTCATATTTTCAGTTTTGGTTCATGTTGAAAGCTTGCTATACATGCTCCCGCAAATACGACCTCCTGCTCAAGTGTGTTTTAGCCCACATTATAGGACCATTGGGTTCACCATGGTTTCCAGAGCGTCATTTACAATGTTTTGATTTCAGGCTCTCAAAGTTAAAAATATTGGAACTTCGCGAGAACCACCTCAAAGTGCTCCCAAAGTCGATGGCAAGGCTTACTGAGCTAGTTCGACTGGACATCGGCCAGAACGACTTTGCTGAACTGGCAAGTTCATCATTTTTTCTTTTTTGGAAAGCTTGCAATTTGGTTTTTCATATGCTTTCCAGCGCTGTTCTTTTTCTTTTTTATATAATTAAATGAGGGTACTGTCGCGACCGTTTATAACTAAGTCGGTTATAACAAAATAGCGACTATAGCGAAGCAATCACGATTTCCCATTCCCGTTTGCACTTTTTCGATGTATTTGTGTCTGTTTTTAGCGAAGGAAGATGAACGGCTCCCGCGGATGTAACGAAAATAAATTTTCGGATAATTTAAAATATAATCAAATTTTGAAGTTTAGCGAGTCGCAGACCGGCCCATTTTGCTGCCGCGGCCGAGCAGTCACTCAGAACAGGCCACAGACGTGCCCCGCAAAGGCTGCTGGCAGCAGCCTCTGCATCGTTGTCTGCTCCCCCGCTCCTTAATAGAGAAGCGGCTTTTCCGCATTGTACGCGGAGAAGCCATGTGGCATGCCGACAGGGGCGTTGGGAGCTCTAGGGACGAGAGGAAGCAACTCCAACCATGGAGAGCATTTGCCATTTAACGGCGGACGCCTCCTGGGCAGATTGGCGCGAGTGTGCCTGCATTTGGTCGTCTTGTGGCCAGCGTGGCAAGGAAACCGGACAGAGAGGTGCACTCACTTGCAGACGGTGAATGCTTTTGACTCCTTGTAGTCTACAGCTCGTTTTGCAAACGCGGCCCACAAGCCACGTGACCCCGATTGATCAAAGCTAGGCTCTCTATAGCGACGAAACAGGAACTTGAGCACGAACTCGCTGCTTTGCGGGCTTCTTTGTTTGTTTCATGTTCCATGTCGGCATCGCTAATCAATGTGGTCGCTCTCTGCGCGAAGGTCTAGCTTCGCTCAAGCGCCGATTCAGCAACTTCTAGCTACTCAACTACGGCGAGTCCCAGCTTTGCTGGCACCTTGACAGGGAAGACGAAGGCAATCTCTTCAAAACAAAGGCGTGCCGCCATCCTCGACAAAGTGCACATAAACGTAAAGGTTGCCTTCCATTGCCAGAGTCCTGCGCGGCGGCCGTCGCAGCTGTCGACGCGGTCCGTACGTTGCTCACAAAATCTTCTTCCGATCGGAGCTTCTCGCAGTTGGGGAGAAACGGCTCTGATCTTACAAAGGGTGCTTGCAGGGAAGCCTCGACCGCTTTCTGCAAGCACGATAAACATGTCCCCGTAACAACTCGTGTTATCTTTTTTTTTTTTCGCATTACTTTTGTGGAGTTTAGGTATAAAGAAGAAGCGGATATAGTAAAGTGATTTCAGATTCCCGTCGACTTCGTTATAACCGGTCTCGACAGTATATCGGCTGACACCTGCACAAATGAACCTTAACTTTGTTATTTGTATTTTTCTGTCGCTGTCCAAACACTTAACGTTCGAATTCGTCAGGTATGAAATTTGGGCCCAGTAAATGCACCGCATTACAGATTGCCCTTCATCGCATGCTTAGGTTGATGTACTGTGGGATATGCAGTTTCGTACACTGTCGTGTATAGGTTGCTTTTACATTTTCACATTCTCTGTGGACGTTTGCTTTTCTTTTTAATGTTTGGCCGGTATGCATTGAGATAACTGTAAAGCCGTCCTGGAAAGGTTTTCGTGTGAAGGCGTCTTTCTCATAAAAATATAGAAACCCCTAGCCCTATGGTTGTCAGCCCAGCGAATCTCCTTTTTGTTAGGCATACGTCAACACAATGTTTCAGGAGCCGCCCTCATTATTTATACGCATAGCCCGCAAAGCTCGGCTTTCAGTTATACTAAACGTAACCTGCGGCGTAAAAGGCGTCATTGTGCTGTGACTACTCTGGCGCTAATCTTGTCATTCTTCTCACAGCCGGAGGTGATTGGAAGTCTGCCCAGTCTCACAGAACTCTGGTGCGACAACAACCGGCTGACAGCTCTGCCATCGGTAAGGTTCTCCAATCAAACCGCCGTTAGAATGCACCTCCACATTGTTGGAACATGCCGTTAAGGGGACAAATGGGTCGAAAAATCAAGTTTATTTTAGAAATTTTTTATATTCTTGATTTTGCTTGTTTTATTATCCTTATACATCCTACTTTCACGAGTAGAAAAATTCAAACAAGATATAGATGAGAAATGACAAAAAAAAGAAATGCGTCTTGCAGTTGCTCGAAACATTGCATCTTCGAGAGGCTGTTGCTGGGGGCAGCGGCGCTTTCTAGATTTCTCTGATTTCACTTGCGACAGACAACACTAAGAAGCGAAATTTTCGCATTCAGAACTTCCAAAGCGAGTACAAGTTTTACGACAGATAGTGGCCAAAGCAAGCAAAGAATGCCAGTGGTCGGACATTTACTGCGGCGTGCGAACCTAACCATGGCAACAGCCACTGTTTCGGCACTCCCTTCATGTGTGTCAGCGCTTTGCAAAAGAAGATCGGGTTCTTCGAAAATGTCTACGGAACAAGTAGCCATGGCTCTGCAAGTTCAGTGATGTGCAACATTGGCGCATTGACGATACTTCTGAGCGATGCGATCTGCCCCGCTTGTCACGAGCGTGGCTGGGAAACGCGAGGGATATTCATCGTCCCTTAAACTACGCTTGGAGAAGGGCGAGTGCCTCAAGTGGATTCTTTCTTTCGACGTTTACATCGAAACCTTCTGTGTCGGGTGGCGTCAGCATAAAGCAAAGCTACGACAGTGGGAGCTTGCACGAGTTTCGCCGTCCGTCAGCTCGAGAACCAAAACTTCCGCGCTTTAGCGCGATTCTCAGCCTGCTAACACAAACTCACTGCAAGACTTTCACTAGCATAAAAGATTATGCCGCTGCCACGAAAACTGCCAACCAAAACCTCGTGAAGATCGAAATGGTGACGTGGGAGAAGCAGCTAATGTAACGGTGGTTGATGGCGTGTGGTACAAGAGGGGCCAGGAAAGTCGCAACATACAGGGAAGGACGGTTTTAGTGACTCTGGATGATATTTGGACACTCTATCTATGTTATGTCCCATTTTCGTGTAGTCCCAGCCGATTTCAGAAGATTATACATCTTCAAACTTTCCAAAGCATTTATCTCGTTTAGCAACTTTGGGCTGTCTTCTCAGCTTGTGCACTCAGTTATTTGTACATAGGTTCTTTCCTTCATAATGACATTTTTTTATGTATTATCCTGAGGGTATATAGAGTGCAGGTATCTATTTGGAACTGCAATGCCTTAATTATGTTTTTGCATATTTAAAACAACTTTTAAAGGGTTTTCTGAAAGAAGACTTTATAAAGTCTTTATTTTCCTGCTCTAGACTAGAACATTTTATGTGTAGCTTTTAGCCAGTTACTAGTACTTTACACTTCATAAGAAGCAAAATGAGCTATTGTACTACCGTAATATCCTGAGTCATTGCCCACACCCCGCCACCTGAAATTCATAAAAAAAGTGGGGTGGGCCATGTCTCGGTGGGTGAACATAAAAAGTAAAAAAAATCTGAAAAAAAAAAACGCCCATTTTTTGTGCATATCTAGCGCAGCTGCAGAAGAGATACATTAACCCCTTAAGTGCACCTTTTTTTTTTCAGAAAGTAACCTAAAAGTGTTATATATTTTTTTATTTAGAAGTTTTATTCCTCTATACCCGTTTTCACCTCAAGAAAACAGTAAGTTTTGCGCATTGTTCATACGCCGCGCGAAATAGTTCTCGCCAGATTTGGTTGTCGGAGGCGCAGGCGATGCTTTTGGCGTTTGAAACATGTACTCCTTGATAAGATAACGTGTATCCACTCTAAAGTGCTAATAAATATATCTTAAATCTCCACCTAAAGGTGAAAATTAGTAATCATCTGGGAGAAGCCGGACTTTTTTTCCTATGCTTCTTGAGGTGAAAACAGGTACAGTAATACAGATAAAATTTCAAAAGTTTATTACGCAAAAATCTGCGGCGACAAAAAAAAAAAGCGTCAGCTAAAACGAGTGCTGCCATCTATGATCAGCGCCGCAAACTACTCGGACGAGCCTATCTCGTCCGTGGAATTGAGCGCTACCAAAAAAAACACTGAATGAACTGAGCTCGTCCATGGCATTTTTAGCCAAAAAGCGGCCGACGAGCTCAGCTCGTCTAAGGCACTTAAAGGTTTAAATTCGAATTAGTTTTATTGTTTCATACAGAAAATGCTCATAAAAGAATGTTTTACTATCGCAAAGTTCATTGCTTTCATACGTGCCATGAACACCGCCGATCGGCATACACCGCAAACGTTTGTTTCATGAAAGAGTATTACGTCGCTCCCAGTTCTCCTCGTTAGTTAAAAAAAAAAAAAGAAGTCCACAAAAAAATGGAAAAATCAACTAGGTGCAACAAGCTAGTGAATGAGTGAACCAAAGAAGCAATGAAGAGTGATGCTGGGAAAGTGGAAAGCCGGCGATTGCGTTGGCAAATACTTAGGCGTCGGGCGAAGTCAGGTGCCTTGTCAATCGCAAGCTCTTACGCAACTTTCTTGTTGGGTGCACACATGCGTGCGTTCGTGCACGGCGTGCTATCAACAGGGGTTAAGGCGGCGTTGCTGTGTGGCATGGATGGCAACACGAACTAGGAGCTCAAAAGTGGGATGATCTACAAACGTCTGTGTGCGGCGTTCCAGCAAAGCTTTATAATTACCTGTTGGCTTTGTCTTAAACATTGCAAAACCGCTGTCGCGACGTGCCGGGAGAAGTGGGTCCACAACGACGTTACTCCGGCAGAGACAGACCTTGACCTTATACTCCGCGGTTACATTCCAGGATATGGGACGTTCGCTTACCTCGCGATCCCTGAGTAGGTTACTGCTTGTGTTATCTTTCCAACATTTTCTTTTCGAGCGCAGCTCTTAGGGGCCCGTTTCCGGCTTGAGCGGCGTAACCGTGAGGTCATGTGACCCCCGAGGTCACGTGACCCCACCCCGAAGTCACATGACCCCATGATGTCACATGACCCTCCTCAGGTCACGTGACCCCCCTGACGTCACACGACCCCCCAAGGTCACATGACCCCGCCCTGAGGTCACGTGACCCTTCCTCAGGTCACGTGACCCCCCTGACGTCACACGACCCCCTGAGGTCACGTGACCCCCCTTGAGGTCACGTGACCTTCTGACCTCAGACGACCCCCCCTGAGGTCACGTGACCTCAAGGAGTCACCTATCCCTCAGTACCCTTCCATCCTCCTCCTCAAGAGCTGCGCTCTAATCTGGCGTTACAGGGAATTGTAAACGGCTTTCATTTTTTCTTTCCCTCTGTGGGGACGATTTTTTTGTAAGCAAAACAAACTTTTATTTTGTTATCTCTATTGTTTTCTTTTCGCATACACTACGACTTCGAGGTCGCTCGCAGAGGAATGCGTAAACAAAGTGTTTTTCTCTGTTTCGTTTTACTTTGTCACGTAGCACCCTCCAACAGTAAGGTCTGCCGCCGTGCCTCATCATTCGGGTAGGATTTATCTTTGCAGACTCAGCTTGTAGGATAAATCTTCACAGAGTCAGCGTTGGGGTATTTGAAGTTGTGGGTGATGACTCAGTGTTTTTTTGGAAATCGATATTGGCTCAAAAAGTGGGGTGGACAATGACTCGGAATATTACGGTACACTTATAAAAAATTAGTTTGCCTAAATCTGCACACAAAAAAAACTTTTTAATGTAGCTGTTTCTGCATCTGAACAAGAAGCCATATTAAAATTAGCAGTTGTTTTAAAAAGAAAAGACAGTACTTTATATAAGTAGCTAAAGTTTCATAGTTCTTGAGCAAATATTTAAAAAAAGTGCCCCTGACCCACATCTTTCATTAATCAACGATATCTGCATCAGAGTCACACAACAAAAACTAGTTATAGCTAGAGCTGCTGAATAAGTTGCACTTCATTGTAACAACATTTCAACTATCGTGCGCTTAAAGTGAGTGTCTATAGTTATCAGAAGCATCATCCGAAATTGCAGGAAATAATTTTCCATCTTCCAGAAACGTTAAAGCAGTCGTCAACGGTGAAAAACTCTGTTGCCCGAGATTCCCGATTGCCCAGTTGCGCCCGATCTGCACATACAGCAAGGTGGCGTTGCCCAAAGGAGATTGGGGAATAGTGTGCCAATGCTCCAAGCATAGCTCATTTCCTGCGACACTCTATTCTTTGTGGGCATTTTGGCGCTTAGCGCAGAGTGGTTGCAAATGATGATGGCTACAATGAAAGGATGAGACTTCCTGACCTTTAGATACAATGTTAAAAAACTAAAATATTTTTTTTTTACATTTCTGGAGAACGGAAAAGCACTTTCTGCAGTTTCACTTTTTTGCTCCCAAGTCTCGGTTGTGAGAGATGTCGAATGTTTAGCTCTCGCCCGCGCATTCTTCGTCATTTCTTTTTTACAGTTCGGATAACCGGCAACCGTGATTTTAGACTTACAGGATGGCTAAAGTGTTGCGACTCCCAAGCATAGCTTGTTTGGCGGCTTTAGGCGACACCATTAGTACTGCACCCTCGTTTGCCTGCGGCACGTTTGGTGCTCCTTTACGTGGGGTCCTGACTCTGCGCACGGTCTCGGCGACCGATTTTGATCCCAGCTTTTTTGCTGAGCGCACCTCGCTCACGTCTCGGGTTTTGCGGCGCATTTGCATTTCAGTACCTTGGGAATCTCGTGAAGCTCACTTACTTGGACGCCAGCCGGAACCGGATCTCATACGTTGCGGAAGAAATCGAGCACCTGGCGGTGCTCTCCGATCTCACGCTCACCGCCAACAAGTTGCAAAAGGTTCCGGAGACCCTGGGTAGCGTATCCCACCCTTCCCCTCTCTGCACTGACGAACGTGCTCACGTGTGCGCAAGCCCGAAAGTTTTGTTTTTAATTAATTCTTTCCCGTCGTCCATTTCAGGCTGTCTTCAAAGCTTGACAACGTTGCGACTGGACGACAATCACTTAGCTACCCTGCCGGACAGCATTGGACAGTAAGCGCCACCCTTTTTGCCCGTGTTGGGAGTGTGTGCCTTCGGGTGGAACCGATTGCCGACCACCGGGCATTTCACTTGCTTCTCTGTGCAAATTGTCATTGGATGTTCCCATTGCCATTGACAGGAATAAATTTGTAGCTACCTATATCCATGCGCATAGAGTGGGGTTAGGTGATAAAGTGAAAAGGAGGTGATTCGTTGGTTCGGCTAGTGCGTTGCTCCCACCGCACTGTCAGCTTACGGCTGAACGAAGTATTGTGATCGCTGTAAACTGTGTGTATCTAAGCCCCCACTGTTGTAAAGGCTGGTTGGAGGTTGGATGGACCAGAGCCGTATATGGGGAGAGTTTGGTCAGTCTATGATCTCGCCGCCGTAACGCTCTCCTCCCGAGTGAGCCAATCAGCACGCGGCGCAGAGCGAGAGGTATGAGCGCATGCGCGTGAACTCCCGGCTGCTCCCAGCTGAGTGGGGAGGGCCACCATTTTCGTTCATTCTCCCGGCGGAATGCGTGGGATCGACATCTAAATCTAGATTGTTTCCTTTTATATCGCTGGCTCTGGCAAGAAAATGACATACTGTTATTCCTGGGTGGGTTAAAAAGCTAATAAATGAAGATTTTTCGGCGTATGGCCACAAACTTTTGTTCAGGCGAAAAAGAAGTCGGCCCGTAGCAGACGACGCGTAGCCTCAGCAGTGCTCTTCTCCGACCAGTCTCGGACAGCGTTGCGAAAAAATGGTGGTCTTCTCTTCTCTGCTCCGTTCTTTCTTCTCTCTTGCTCCTTCGGCGCTCTCCTCCCTTTCATTTAATTTTCTCCTCTCCGACGCCTTCATCGCCACACCCACTGGCCAAACTCTCCCAATATACGTCTCTGGGATGGACAAGCCATCCCAGAGACGTACATACAGCGTCATGTGGCACATGACGCTGTATGGGAAAGATTGTGACGGGACATAAGGTATTTGGTTAGTTGGTTGAGCAAGCAACAGGAGGAGAACGCTCTCTTCCCGTTGCTGTTTCACGCGAGCATGCTCGCTGGAGTGATGCACTCTTGAGCCTGGGTTGTGTTTTGTCAGGTTGTGCAAGCTGGAAGAGCTGATAATCAATGGTAATGAGATTGACTCTCTACCTTCTACGGTGGGACTACTACGGAGTCTTTCAATACTCATCGCCGACGACAACCTCTTGGAGGACCTGCCACCTGAGGTAAAGTTTTTCCTCCTTTTTTTTGTTCTGCATCTGGGGACCTTACGGTGAAGCTACCATTAGCTAAACTACTGTAGTTGTTCCTATTATAGTATCAAGGTTATAAAGGAAATGTGCAACTTCTTATTTTCTGTTGAACAACCTAGGCCTGTACATTACCTGTCTTTTTGGCCCTTAACATCAAGCAGATCACAGGCGTGGTCCAGTTGCGCCATTTGCGTCATTTTGATGATTTCCCCCTTTCCTGTGCCTTGCGCGCCCAAAGAGAAAAACTGTGCCGAAGCGAACAAAGCTGCGAATGAATTGGCTTTTCTTGTCTGTCAATTGTGGCGAATCCATTGGGGTTTGGCCCTCACAATCCAATCCAGGTTTCCGGCTCCGCGGCACTGTGGCATTGTTTCACAGGTTTCGCACCAATTCTACTGACATCCCTAACACAGCATAGTTTTAACAGTTTCAGTTGCATTTCGAAGCCCACTACTGAAGATTAGCAAGCACAAGTAATTTTTTTTTTCTGCTTGCTCACATAGCGTGACATAGCTTTATAGGAATGTGCTTACACATGGTTCCCATTTCGTTAGCATGCTTGGTCGGGACTGCTGGGTTACCAATTGTTGCCTTTTTTCAGATCAAATAATGTAAATCCTTGATCGCACTACTCGTTAAAATGTCTATACATTAGAGAAAACCCAGAATATTTTATTGATTATTTGCTCGTTTCAGGTGATAAGACTTTGTGTATTGCCAATTCACCTCTCGATCTAGAGCAGGGGTTTTGAAACCCCGGCCGGCAGAGCTGCTCCGTCCGGCCTGCAGATGGCCGCTGTCTTTCCAGTGGTGCCCGGCCCGCGGCCCAATGCTACAAATGCAAAAATAAAAACGCGTAAAAAAAAGAAAGGGAAAAAAAAAGGCGGCGTTGCGACGTGCTAAGTTCGAGCGAAGATATAAAAAAAGAATGAGAAAATCTGCATCAAAACACGGGTTCTCTCGCCATAGTCTTTGTTGTACATTGTCATCAGTGGCATCTTTATATTCATAGTTCCCTGTCTGATGTCTGTGTAACTATGATCTGTGTCATAACTCCTGTATATTCTCATCATCAAATCTAGCATTCTCACTCTTTTGTCCTGTGTTAATATATGCACTTTGATTTATGCCTGGTGAGTTTTCTGGGTCACAATTACTTTGTAATGTCATAATTAGCTACACATTGCATGTAAAAATAAAGTATATATGTATCAATCACCTTGCATTTCTCTTTGTTTTTAATTTTTGTATTGAAATGCTTGACTTATTTATTTATTTATTATTTCCTCATTTATGTCATCTTATCTATTTTCTGACCCTGGAGACTGCAACAGGTCCCCAATCCGGCCCCTAATCCAAAACGTAGAAGCCTAATCTAAAGTTAAATTGGTACTCTACATCGACTTCTCAATGGTTATATCTAGTTTGCACGCTTGCATCAATCCTGCTACGATATGTAATTAAAAGAAATTAAAAGAAAACATGAATCTGACTCTTTATGGTGCAGCCTCATAGCAGTTGAAGGGAAATTTGACTACAGTTGGTGATAGGTTAAGAGCAAAGTAAATGCTCCTCCCACCTCTTTCCACTTTTGCAGAGCGAACGCTGGAGGGGACCTCCTCTCCATCGTTTGTTCTTCAAAAGTGGAAAGGGTAGGAAGGAGCTTCCACTTCACTTTTAAACTGTCACCAACCATAGTACAGTATAACTGCTAACTTTGCGTTTTTATTGGGCATTACGTAACTGATCGCATGAATGCATGCTGACATCACTAATAGGAAACTGCACCGAAATACTCCAAACTTTTGTATGTGCTGCTCCAGTGCTGCTCCGAAAAGAGATTTTTTCTGATATGAAGGCGCTCTATAAAGTGATTTTTTCTGTTCCAAAAATTTCTCCAAACTCAAAGCTGGCTCGAGCACCACTGAGATCACAACATAGACATCAGTTTACCTTAATACCCATTTTCATTTGCACCAGTGTGTTTAAATACAGTTTGTTCCTTGCACCGTTAATGACTCTCCTTACCACTTGAATTAATTTTTGACACTAACCTCATTCAATGTCTAGACTGCCCTGAGTTAAGGATAGTGATAAGCATAAGTCTACATAGGTAGTTATTTGTATAGATGACATTGTTTTTATGCAACAAGGCATGGAAGTTGGGCTAGTTGGTGCATAATGAAAACTTGGAAAGAGTGCAAAATACACGAAGTATAAGAACACGAAGTGAACAAACACAATGCTGACTGGCAACTGAAGTTTATTCCTGCAAGGAACAGAAAGAAAAACATAAAAGAAGCAAGATAGATAAACAATAATCAATTTTCAGGCTCATGATCTAACCTTGTGGCAGTTCTGGTTGACGTATAGTAGTCATATTTTCCACGTGCTACAGTCCTTATTTTTTCTTCTTTGTCTAACAGTGCTCCTACTTGGGCCACAAATGGCCTGTAGTATTCTCTGAAAAAAATCAAAATTAAAGCAAGAAAAATCACCTGTCTTGGGCTTTCTGTCAACTGGAGTGAAGGTGCAGTGGCTCTTGATTAGATTTTCAATGAGCAGCACTTCCTATCCTAATTTAGGGAGGATATTGTGACATCTTGTCACGTGATGCCGTGGCGATTTCCTCGATAAATATAGTGGGGAAATGAATGTCGCCTGGTGTTGGGTCACGTCGGGTAACCGCGTCACGTGACCCGAGGTCACATGACGTTGACTTTCCCGCTTAACCTGTGGTCGCACGACACTCATACACCCCGTGATATTACGACATTATGCAATCAAATTGACGCAAGCAAAAAAAAACCTGTAAGAAGGCTCTTAATTAAAACTGTCCCTTTAAAATGGGGACTGCTCAAGAATTGTTTGGTCACAAGTATAATGCCTGGATCGCTTCTCGGATTGGCGTGTTTCATGTCCAAAAAAATGGTCTCTTGATTTCTGCTTGATGGTGTCACAGAAGTGTCACATGGTCACCGGCTGCGACCCCGGCGGTGTCACAGCAGCAGTGGCAGAGGTAGCAGACACCCGTTCTACTGCAGGTTGCTCTCCAGCTCTACAGTCACGAAAACTTTTTCTGTCGGGAATGTATACGTCCAGCCATCGGGATCACGACGTTTGACAGCATGACGCTCCGGCTTTTGCTACACCATTTGAGTCCACTTCGGGGCCACTTTTGGAGCACAAACGGAATAGAACTCCAAACAGACTGGTCAAGGACGCGTTGCAGGCGCCGTAGTTACGAGAGTCTGGAGGGGACCGGCAGGTCCTAACTCCAAGGCCCCTTGTGCGTCGGTTTCAGATCGGGAGCTGCGGGAAGCTGCGGGTGTTGTCTCTGCGCGACAACCGCCTCTGCAACGTGCCGGATGAGCTGGGCCACCTAGGGGCGCTGCGGGTCGTGAACCTGAGCGGGAACCAGCTGCGCCACCTGCCGGTCAGCCTCGCCAAGCTCGGGGGCCTCCACGCCCTCTGGCTCTCGCAGAACCAGGTGAGCGTAGAAAAACCGGGGGTTCCCGAACTTTTCGGTCTCTAGAAGATCTTGCCTGTCTTGGCTAATAACCAAAAAAAACCCTAAAAAAATATATCAACATTTGTGTTTACACAGCGTAGGGTCGGTCTGCCTTTGAGGTGCAGCGACGCTTTTTTAAGCTGTACAGTAATACATTGGGGGGAGCGCCAACCCCACTTCCACTGAAAACTGGGTTAATCTAGACATGGGCACTTGTCCGGTCAAATCGGACACTTAAAGTATAATTTGCCGAATTCCCAGGTTTGGGAAATGTTAATAGTAGTTGGTGCTTGAACGAAGTAGATGCTTCTGCTGTATTTTACGGTAGGTGATAAAGTCGGCCAGTGCAGTATACCTGCCAGCCTGGAGCCTTTCACGTGCATTATGCAGTAGTGATAAGTGACTGCACGCCGGTCTATGCTCATCCAAATCAAAACGGGTAGTGTGGGGATCGAACCCAGGACCCTGGGGTTCTGCGGTGTGTTAACGCACTTGGCCACCAACCCCCTCCCCCCCACTTCCCCGAAAAAGAGCCCTTACCGGTCTCAACACCGATACAGTAAAGCAGTTCGGGAGCCTACGCAGCTTGCAAACTGTGACGAGCATAGGAAGGAGTGTTTGACACATAGTTGTGCATCAATGAGTGGCTTAGATCTGCTGAAATACAGTCTAAACTCGTTATAACAGACTATGGTTTTGACCAAGATTTCGGTCTGTTGTAAAAGGAGTATGTTGTATGCAGATATGAATTGAGTCAATGGTATGTAGAGGAAAACCAACCGAACTTTACAAATCGGTATGTTATATCCAAATGTGGTGTTGTGTTGTAACGAGGCCTGTTGTAATGAGCTTAGACTGTAGTGCTTAATTTTGGAACACAAATTACTTAGAAGCCGTGAAGAAAATTGGAAGCTCGGAAAACGCGAAGGTACTCTGGGGGGGGGCCAGCACAAAAGCACCCGATGTCAAAAGCCCCGTGTCAAATGCCCCGCGGCACACGCCCCAGCCTTTTTGCCCCAGTTTCAGAAGCCCATGACGCGAATTCCTTGTGTCAGGTGGCCAGGTCCTCAACGCGAAGGCAGAGCATTCTGCTTCTAAGTAAGAGACAGTAAGTGTGCGTGCAAGCTTGTGTAACATAATCATGCCATACCCAACACTCAAGTAAGCAATAACTGAATACAGCTTCCCGTTTTTCAGGCATGCGCTATACACATTTACATCTTGTGACATTAGAAGTAAGAGCAAACTGAAAATGCGTGTCACTGGCAAAACATTTAAAGCTACAGTTTCTATGAATAAGCATGTAACCGAAGCTTTCGTCGACTCTGAAGCACGCGCGGATTACAGTTCCGACGAAGTGGGTTCTGTCAAAACTGTTAACTCGCAGCTCATGGCACCATACTCATTACAAATAGAGCATCAATCACCAGTTCCATTCCTCTTTCGCCGTTGTAAGAATATTTGTATCATTCTAGGTAGATAAAGCCTATAATTCTACGTCTGAGTATGCCTCTATGACGGTGGAGTGCATCGTTGGTTATGCAGATTTATGCAATTGGCCACTTGTATATATATCATTCCAAGTTCTTCTGCAGTTCAAGTTAACCTTATTTTGTTGTTTCTTTAACTTAAAAGCCCCTTAGTAGACCCTCAATGGATTGGGTTGATACATAAAACAATGCTTGTTGAAACGCGAAGAGGGTGGGACGGGGAGAGTGAGGATGGGGCTTTTGGCATGGGTGGAACACAGGGTGGGGTAATTGAACGTGGAGTTTTCGAAACATGGTGGCTAATGATGTGGGGCTTTTGAGACAGGGATTCTGCACGCGGGGCAATACGCCTCGCAAGTGGGCTCATTTTCGTCTTCTGCGCATGAGAAAGGAAGTAGCGGTGACGTCAGAACGCCAGGCCCTGATTGGCTGATCGCGACCCCCTATCTGAGCATCGTCTGCTCCTTTGCAACGTCGTCTGCTCGCAACGTCGTCTGCGTCTGTCTTACCTTTCCTGCGACTTTCGGAACTCTTTACGAGCGAGCTCGACTTCGCCTTTCAGAGAGGGCAGACGAAATAACCCGAGCGGTACATTGTTTTTGTCTAACAACTAGCAGACGCGCATCAAGGAGGGAAGTCAAAGGAATCACTGGCGAGGTGTCCCGAGGCGACGAGGTTTGTTTGCTAAGAACCGAGAGGTAAGCTTGTTAGTGCCCGCAAGTTTCCTCCCAAATACTTTTTCCCTCCTTTCGTGTGCGGCGAGACCCCTCATTCTTTAACGGCGTCGGCGGGTTGGCGCAGTTAACGTCGTCTGCTTTACGTCTGCTAGTCAAAGCGATGGCTGCTTTACCTTTCCTGCGTCTGTCGGAGATTCACCGCTTTTTCACCGGCGAGAGCCACCGTTGCCTCGGGAAACAAGGAGATAACAAGAGGAAGAAATTGACCTCTTAATCTAAAATGGAGGTCAGCGATCAAAGTATATTACGGGAAGGGTTCACAAGGGTCGCGCGGGCATATTCCATTCAGCACGCCAGCCGGTCATGGGCAGACAGTCGCGGAGTGCCTGCTAGGCCTAACTGCCGTGCTCGCTTGGTCGCGTTCAGTGGAATCGTGGCCGTTGGAGCTTTTCCCGGGTGTTTGTGGATCCAGCGTTCTTGCTCGTCGTGGTCTGTTTCAAGTGCTTTTTACTTTTTTCTTGCTGGTTGAAGTCGGGACGCGTGAGAAGCGCACGTAAAAAATAAACGTCCGCGGGTCGTCGCGACCGCGACGCTGTCGGCCATGCTGATTTGATCGTAAGAAAAGACAGCTTCGGAGCTGTCGTAGGATTTCGTCGTGACCTGCGCAAAACGTACGAAAATTTCGTTTCGTGAATACGAATTTGTTCTTAAGTTTTGTCTTACGCACATTTTTGGCGTAAGATCGTTTCGTGAATCTGGTCTCTGCACTTCTGATAGTCGCAGGAAAGGTAAGACAGACGCAGACGACGTTGCGAGCAGACGACGTTGCAAGGGAGCAGACGACGCTCAGATAGGGGGTCGCGATCAGCCAATCAGGGCTCGGCGTTCTGACGTCACCGCTAACCCCTGCGCAAGAAGCAGACGAACTTGTTCTCCGCATTGTGCTGCACCCCTCTGGGGAACTCCGATGTTCCTTAGAACCCAGTTTGAGAACCCATGGTCTAGATTGGGGTGTCTTAGAGGTTTTTAAACTGGGTTATTTAGAGTATCCAGTATACTTGCTTGTTGGTGATGTGCTTTCCCCTTGCCTGTTTGTTGTACAGTGAAATATCACTTGAACAAACTTTGAAGGACCCAAAAAAAAAAGTTTGAATAAGTGAAAGTTCACTCAACTGAGTGCATTGGACACAATAAAAGTTTTACTGGGGATTTCTACAGAAGTTTGTTCAGCTCGAGTTAGTTCAGGCGATATTTCACTGTAGGTGGAAGTTTGTTTTAAGTAGAAGTTTTCTGCTATAATGAACTTCTGCTAATGACAAGCGCACATTTAAATTTTGAACAGATGGCTATATTTTTTTTGTTCCAAACGACCGATTCCAGCGCATGCTGGAAGAGCAGCCATCGAAGAGTGTGATGCATCCCGAGCACACTCATGACGTTGTGCTTAGCTTAACGGACACGGCTATAGGGAGGCTGACGTGGTTGTGAACTTAGCCACGTGGTGGCATCAACGCATTACAACCTGACCGTTTGGGATGGCCAATGACTGGTTCTGTAATGCCAGCAGAGTCGAAAAAGCGACTCACCTCAGCTTTCGCCTCGCCTCTCCCCGCTTCCGGCAGGAGTTGAATATGTGCGGCAGAAAAGGATAATCCGGTTTGGCCAAGTTCGCAAGGCTCGCACGTCCGCAGCTTGTCGGCGTACTTCAGCGGAGCGGTGCTGCTTTTATGGAAAAAGGGACGTAACAACATTCCAAGTAGCTCTGGGAGCATTCACCAGGTGCAGTCTGGTAATCGGTTTATTAGTCTTAAATAATGTTTGGTGTCTTTTTGAACAAAAAATTGCTGCTTCTGTGGTGTGGCCAGAACATGGTTGACATTTAGACAAAAAAAGAGGCGCTAGTACCCCTTTAGGCAACAGTTTGTTATAAGCACAAGTTTATTATAAGCAGAAGTTTGTTATAAGCCAGAGCTTGTTATAAGCAGGCATTTGTTATAAGCAGAAATTTGTTATAAGCAGGAGTTATAAACAGGAGTGTGCTGTGAGCAGAAGTTTGTTTTAAGTGTGTCATTTTGGCAGACGAAACCACTGGTGCTGCTCCAGTCTGATCTGGACCGAGAGACCGGCCAGAGGGTGCTCACCTGCTTCCTGCTTCCCCAGGAGTCGCCATCTGCTCACGGAGAAAAGCCCGGTGAGCTTGGGCAGTGCGCCTCTCTATGAATATTTTTGGGGCGTTCCGTCCGGTCTTAGAACGAAAATTCAAGTGGACAACAGTGAAAAAAAAGACTTCTCACAGTTTGTTTTAAACTGTGACTGCCAAATGCAGAGGATTAAGCCACCATAATCCAATCCAGAGTCTACGGGTTGAATATATTTTTGTAAGTGCAGCCTCCGGATGCCACCATTTTGCTGCTGGCACATATATTAGACATAGCCTTATCTTCTAGATTTGCTAAAGCATGTCCATGGTTGCCAGATTGATTGTTATTTTGAATGTTTCCTCATCTACTCTGTCCAGACTAATTTAAAGGGAGGGATCAAGGAAAGGAAGCCATGTTTTTGGTTCCGCATAAATAAACTATGCATTGCAGAAAGCTGGAACTCCGTGAGGATGTGATGCTAGCGGTGGTGATAAAATGCGAAAGTTTAAGCATGTGACATTACCTCAATCAAAAGATTAAAAAAAAAAATAAAAGACGTTTACAATTTCCTGTAATGTCGAATTAGAGCGCAGCTCTTGAGGAAAAGGAGGAGGAGGGAGGAGATGAAGAGGGCTCGTTGCATCATGGGACGTTTCCCATAATGCAATGCGCGGGGCTCTCGTGACGTCATTCGTGACCTTCGTGACATCACGTGTGAGGTCATTATGGGAAACGTCCCATAATGTAACATGCGAGTCACCCGTGAGCTTCCCATAATGCACTGCACGGTTACGCCGACAGCGACGCCGCTCAAGCTGGAAACGGGTGCATAAGAGCTGGACTCTAAAACAAAAACTCTCGATGAGCCAATGTCCACTGTGGCCTAATATTCATCAGTTTGAAATTTGAGATTGTGAGGACATGTAGCAGTTATGGCAGTGAAAAATCTTGTCTGCAGGAAAGAGAATATTGTCTTTTCGAGCTGACAAGTTGTTTTCACGGAAATAAATGCTACAGGCACCTACAATCTCAAATATTGATACGGTGCAAATTAGGCTTAGGTGGGCGTCGGCTCTTGGAGAATTCTTGTTTTTCTTTTTGTATATTTTTATCTATCTGGCGTCATGTGCTCAAGTTTTCGCATTTTATCACCACCACTAGCATCACTTTCTCAGTGAGTTTCAGCTTTATGCGATTCGTGGTTTGTTTATGTGGGCTGAAACACCTGGTTTAATTTTCTCGATCTCACCCTGTAGATTATTATGAACTGTAATTATTTTAAGAAATATGGAGATTGTATTTATATTTGTTGGTTCAGAATGTAACTTGTGTAGTATGTGAAGGCAATGTGGCGGTAATTGTTGCACGGGACAGGCTCGGAAGAGCTGTTTTTTGTTAACAGAACTCCGTGTTCTTTGTCTCCAAAGTGAAAAAACCTTCCAATCATTGTCTTTGCGAGGATATGGTTTTCAATCGAATTTAGTTTTCAATCGAATTTTGTTTTAAAGTTTCAGGTCTGCGACTTGTTCTTTGTGGGTTCTTAACCGCAGTATGTACTGTAATAACAATACTCTAATTACTAAAGGGACAAGCATGTTCTTGAGGCGCTAACGTTCACCTTGTTTCCTCCAGATGTCGTTGAGGACGACAGCAGCGTGGTGCCGGGCGAGCGGAGAGGAACCATCACGTTTGCGTTCGACGTTGACGTTGATCGCCCCGTACGTTCGAAAGAGGTCTCTCATCTTGCATACTACCTTTCCTCGGGGGAATGCACGGGGACCTTCTCTACCTTTACGCTCACGGAGAGAAAGAAAATTTTGTAACGTAGGGTGCCGTGTCAGACTGTCGTAAGTCTTAGGTGCCCGTTCATGCAGTGTCTCACCGCACATTCTTCCCGCACGAATCGCACAATAAAGTCTGCGAGTTTGTACTGCCCCAATCCAATTCTCAGTTCTAGTTTGACTCGAAATTTAAAGGGAATGCCCTCACAGAGTTGTTGCACAAATTATGTTGGTTGTTTCTGCAGTGCATCTTTGTTGGTTCTTGAAGTAAGGTTCTATTTTTCTTTCTTTACCATAATCAGGATCTGTCAAATTTTTAGTAAATGTTTTAGTATTTCTTAGTTTCCAAGTTGTTAGGAAAGCACTCTCGTAATTAGCACATTCCGGCTTCTGGCCCACTAATACACTGGGCACAGCACAGTCCTTCACAATTCCCTTCCTTTCTAATTTGTGGCTTATTTGTTTAGATTGATTTGTGTTGCACCACCACAAACTTCTGTGTTGCACCGCCACAAACTTTAAATAAAAAGTTGCCCAGTCTGAACGCCTGTTCACACATGCACCATGGTGCGAACTCGGCGCTATAGACATGGCAGGCTGACTTTGTGCTAAGCGCTGCGATGCATGTGAGAATCGGCCTTAAGAAGTAAGAATGAATGGACTCATGTTGGCTTCAAAGTTTGTTTGTTTGTTCCGCTTCCCCCCCCTCTCGCAGGGCCGACTGGTCCGCTCGCCCACGCCGTACCCGAAAGAGCTCAAGGCGCGTGCTCGGCACGTCAGGAATCTCCGTAGGCAGATGAACGGTGACGTGGTTGGCCCTGGGGCCGTCGTGGTTTCGCAGGTGATGATCCTCTCATTCTCGTGAAAACTTTACCTTGTAACTCTGTTCGGTAGCATGTGAACACGACAAGCATATCCGGACAGCTTAAAAAAAGAAAGTTTCGCTGTGCATGAGCCCATGCTGCGAGATATTTGTTTGAGAAGCCTAAACACCCGCTCATGAATTTCGGTAAAAGACTTTTTTTTTTTTAATTTGATTGATTTATTGATTGAAGAGACTTATTTTGCATGAAAATGAGGTTGTATGCCCCGAGACGAGGGGAGGGGTGTGTGTTTGGTTGTAAGGTGGGATAGATGACTATTTTATTGCTATTAGATGAATGAATGCCAGACTTCTTGATGAACTCCACCAGGGGATCCAGAATCTCCTTTAGGGTTTGTGCTTCCAGTGTCGTCAGTTTGTCTCGCGCGGGCAGTTGCTCTCACGCCGCGTCCTTCGACGCCTCCGTATCATGCTGGCGTATCGAACCGGGTTCGGCTACGACGTTAGAAAGGTTCGGTGCGCTTCCCTAATCTTTTAGGAATAGAATGATCACTTTTTGCACTGTCTACTTTAGAGGCCGACTCGTAAGGCAGAAGGTAGAACACCATTTTCCCCCTTCTTCTCGCTTCCCTCGTCAAGAACCTCCCCGCCGTCGTAATCCTGCCAGTGTCTGTAGTCATCTGTCCTCAGGGACAATCGTCAGCACGTCCCGACACGCCCGGTTCTTTCCCGCAGCCAACGTCGCGGATGGAAGGGTTCGGGCGACCCGAAGCTGCCCCCCTCGAGCGGACCCCCCCCGACCCCCAAGTGAGGGAGGCCAAGGTGGTCCACCCGTCCCCCCCCACCACCCAGGACCTCGCGCAGGTCCACGTCGACACGGTAAGCTCCGGGGGCCACCCTACGGCGCCCCGCGGAACACCTTAGGTGGCAGGCAGTCACGATCGAAGCGGCGACGGCAGATCCTCGGCGACTGGTTCGTTTCGTGCGGCACAATCGTCGGAAGCAAAAGGAAAGGTTCTTGTGGTCGCTGGCAGAATGAGAACGGCAGGGTGTGTCTTCCGCATTATGCCTTCCACCTTGCGGTGCACAAGACGCTGAAGCACCATCAAAGGCACAAAACTCGAGGCGGGTCGACTGAATCTCCTCCCCGTCTTTGCCACCTTGTCGGTGGCCATAGCTACGACGTTTCTTTCGAAGAGTGCGTCACATGGGTTTTCTTCTTTCGGCATCTTAACGTGGGCGCTGAGGGAGGTCAGAATTGTCAGACCGAACATCTGTGCAGCTATAACGGAGTTCTTATGAGTCACAGTATTTACTCTTGCTGGTTTATACTTGTGTCTGCATTTTATTCATTTTTTATTGATTTTATTTATGAATTTTAGCAGTTTCGTAGGAGTGGTTGCAGGATACAAAACAGCAAAAAGCATTGGTGCACCAACAAAACAATTAGCTAAAGTGCAACTCAATAGCATCCGCAAAGCGATTGAAAGTTGTCAAAGTCAGAGTGGTATTATTTAAGTTATTCTACTCTTGAATTGCCCGAGGGAAGAAAGAAAATTAAAGCAGTCATCTTTTATACCTGTATCGCGTTATTGCTCGGCAATGATTTAGTCATGAGGACCTGGACCATAGAGGTTTTAAGTAATTGGAGCTCTCTATGATAGTTGTGGTGGGGTCTGCAGTGACGCAAAGTTTGAGAAGCGCTGATTTTTAAGGCAGTGGCTATGCTCTGAAAAGGTTCTGCTGTAGTAGCAAGAAGACACAAAAGACGTGAGTCGGTGGCTGCGACATGCAGTTGGTACTGTTCTTAATGCGACGGTTACAGTATGTTTGTTTCAACTTGGGAAGGCCACACAGAAATGGAGCACAGTCGTGACATTTTGCACTGCTGTATGCACCAGCGCACACCTGATACCTGCCAGTACTGATTCTTCACTGGCTTGCTGGTGAAATTTATAGTGCACTAATATTGAATGTTGCAATCTTTATCCCTAACACTTGGTGTCCATGTCTTGCCACTGATCACCGATTAGCACTACCATGTCTGTCAGTTCTCTTCAGGTATGCTGCCGCTTGTGAAAGGCTTACTGCTTTTTGTGCTAGCTTTGGTGGTGCTGTACTTTTCTTTGTGCTCGCTCTTTGGGCTTTCAACGTCAATATTCTCTCCTGGACTTGAGGTGACTCGCTTTCAAGCTTGGTGTTTGTGCCTAGGAGAGTTCAGTTGTGCAGTGACTTAACGTTGTATCGCAAGGAAGTGGAGCAAGATGACTTTACTAATCTGTGAAACCCCGTGGGTCCTAACCATTCTTAGTGGAGTGAAGAGGTAATATTAAGAGGCAGTGGAAAAAAAAACAACAGAAAAGGTATCTTTGAAATGAAATGGCTAGTACCACCCTTCTCAGTTTCTCATTAGTGCTTCCAACTAATGATGCACATGTTATACTCTTGAAAATTTAACAAGTATCTACTACTTCTATTTAATCCTGTGGAGCTTGTAATCAAGTGCACTTGTGTGTGTGTGTGTGTGTGTGTGGGGTGTGTCCGTAGAAAATGTATGCACCGGGCGTTGCTCGCAAAAATTGTGCTCCAAGCATGCAGGCAAAGTTTTCATCTCAAGTTTGGGGCAAAACTGGGATGGGGCACAAACAGATTGTGAAGGAAACGAAGGAATCTAAGTTTTATATTCTTACATCGTCCCTTTTTTTCGTGACAATGTGATCGGCATTGTTTTTGTACACAACGGGTGCCATTGCGAACATGTTGGTTTATCTGACATCATTTTACAGGGGCCTGTTACATTTATTCTTTTAATGTGAAACATTCTTTGGCTAGATGTTCGGCATTTCGTAAAGCCCAGATAAAAGCGTGGCCGCGAGGCTCGACTCTGATTGGTTGACGGTTAGAAGAGAAGGAGTGAGCTGCTCAATGCTGATTGGTTAACGGGGACTTCATATGACTAGAAAGAGGAGGGGTGAGGTAGGCGAGGAGGAACTCGACCACCTGTGCGCACTGAGGGAGAGGATCTCAAGAGTGTGGAAGACTCTGGAAGATCGCCAGGTTTATTAGCCCCATTAGCAGTAGTATATAGTAGCTTCATTCTAGGAACAGCTATCAAGTGCACACATGGCACGTGTTAAACTACCCGATGAAGAGCGCCGTGAATGTAGGCGTCATACGTCTGGAAACTCGGAGTATGGAAAAACGTTTGTGAAGCCAAAATGTTTCATGTACGCAACACAATTGCCTAGGAATTCGCCATAATTTTTTTTTTGTTTTTTTGTTATGATATTTAATGTTGTGAAGAGACCACTTATATTCGAGCAATCTTGGATTAAATCAAGAACTTAATTTGTGCAAGCCACATCCAGTGCACGCATTTTCACGGCCGCACCCCACGTGTCTGTGTGTGCACGCTTTTGCACGCGCAGCGCCGCGTTGACGTTGTGCGCATTCTCCCCTCCCCCTCCACCGTCCTGCCACCCCCTCTCTTGTAGCATGACCTCACCATAAGGCATCGGGACGCGAGTCTCGCAACGGCGGAGGAATACCCTTGCCGCCAGACCCCGCACAACATGTTCACAACCACCAACAACAACATTGCCATGTGCACCGACCTAGGTAAAGCGACTTCCGATGCAGGACGGTTCTCTTGCACCATGTTGGAAAGTGCGTCTTGTACCACGTCGCATTGTCTGTGTCCTAACATCGAGGAAGAGATAGTGTGATTTCAGTTCGTAATTCTTAGTTGTGCCCTTTCTCTTAAACCCGCTTCTATATTCTGTTTCACCTCACACTGGAAAAATTCGGTGTGCAATAAATAATTTTCAGTTTATTCCCTCTCATCATGCATAAATGTGAATACAGCTTGTTTTTTTGCTTTTTTTTTTTTTGTTTTTGCTGGTATTTTTTGGAAAAAATGCCCTAGCTAATCTAGCGCTTCGGGCGTGTCATGCGACTCTGTGCCCCACGTCTTTCTCGGCACACATCCAAAATGTCACGTGACGCTCATGCAACATTTTTTTATTAATTCGGTTGCTTTTTAATTTTAGAAAAAAAACAAACATACAAATTTATATACATTGGCTGAACAGGATAAGTAGCCAGTAGCTAGTGACAGATCATTTTAAGCACACAGAAATGAAGCGACAAATCGAAGCGTTGAGCGAACTAAGGGGGGACATGGCCTGCGAGGGTCAACTTTTGAACCATTGTCTCAAATTGATTCAAACTTTCAGGTTGAATTGAATGCCATTAGGATTGATGACATCTAAAGTTTCAGTCTTATAGGCCAATTCTACGACATAATATGCTTAACAAGCTCCAGAAAAAAGTTACTTTATTAGGAAATGTATTTAAAAAATATAATAATTGCAACCCATAAAATGTTTGGTTTAATGTGAAGTAGAATACCCATAGTGCAAGTTAAGGTGAAAATTAAATATAGAAAATGCAATTCTAGAGAAAAACAACAACACCCAAAAAGAGCAAATGATTTTCACAGAGAACTGCATTTTAAAATATTCAGTTTTTGTCGTGAAGAATTTAGCTTTCTCAGATTATGAGTACCTTAACTTGTTCCTCAGAAAATTTCACTCCAGGACACCACTGAATGAAATCTTCACACTTTCAAAATGTCCAATGATACATTTCCTCATACCACATTTCCTGCCAAAAAGTGAAACTGAGAAAAATGCAGTTGAAGTTTCAACTTTAGGTTTCTTACTTTTCTTTGAGACCGAGGTAGGTGAAATTCACCTGGTGCGTTGTCAGCACCTTCCTCATTGAGGCTCCCTTGTTCCCCTGGCAATAGCTACCAGTTTGTGTTCTTTGTAGGCACGCTAGCTTTTGTAGCAGGCATACCTTCCCAGATAAACTGGCAAGAACTAAGAGGCAAATCGCACTAAAGAAGAGCAGCAAAGTAGGAATAGGATCTGAAGTGGAAGATACTCTAAAAGAGTGTTACTGAAGATGACACACTATCACGTAACTGGGAATGACGAATCGTAAACCCTGTTTCAGTTCTCAACCAATAAGATTTCCCATACCAAGTTTTCAGAATTTTTTCTGTTTGGATGTATTGGGTATTCCTGGCCATTGATACTTGTAAACCTGGAAAGCTTCTACGGGCTAAATCTAGAGTAAATGGCACTTCCAATGGGGGCAAGATGTTCTAGCTATGTTAAATAAGTATGAAGCAGCGCTAAATAGAAAACACAAAAAACTTGCTCCCTGCTGACTGGGAGGGCTGCCGACCTGTCGAAAATAATTTATTGCGAGTCAAGTCAAGCACATGGGCCCTAAAAGTATGCATTACCTATCTAGGTCAATGATAAATGCACTTACTATATCATAGAACAGTGACTCTCAACCATTGATGTTTTGCGGACCCCTCGTGGATCGGCGGGGATGATGGAGGACCCCGCTCGTGGTAAGGGGAAGGGAAAGCTATCGGTTATTTACAATAATGGTTTAATGAATTAATATAACTATAGGCTAGTGAGAAGTAGACTTCTCTCATTGGCGTACAAACAAGAAAACTCACTCAAAAATTTAAATGTTTCTTCTCAATCTAAAAAAAAAAAAAAAAATGCCCACTTTTGTTGTTGGGTTTGACTGATGAGGCACAGCTTCGCGGACCCCAAAGGGTCCGTGGACCCCATTTGAGAACAACTGTCATAGAACATAAGAAACATCTCTAATAAAACAGGACTTTCGATTTTATAGCTTAGTACATTCGTAGGTAACAGATAAAAATTTTGCGCTAAATATTATTTATATATTTATCGCATCACTTAGTCACAATGTATTATAATGAACTTTATAAATCATTAGTAATATAGTCTCAAATCTTTTACCCAGACGTCTTTTACACTCCCCCCAGTAGGGACAGTTGTGGCTGGGAAAACGTCTTAAGTGCTGCATTGGACTGGCTTCATTGGTTCGGGGCATGGTTCATTGTGAGGTGAAATGGAGTATAGTGTGTTTGGTAACCCCCTCGCTGACCGCTTTTTCTCGCAACTATACTACCCTCTAAGTGTTCTTGTAACTCTAATTTATAACTACTACCATAAGTCATTATGTGTGGTGCCAATGTCCGGGGACCCTCTTTTGCCTCGTAACGAAAATAGTGATTCTAAGTAGGGGTGTGCGAATAATGGTTTGAATCGAATAGCGCAATGTCATCCTTAACTTCTGCACTGCTGAAAGAACCGACTATCTTTCATTTCCCTTGCATTGTCAAGGCTATGAATGATGCAGCGCTATTTGACTCAAACCACTATTCGCACAACCCTAATTCTAAGGCATATATCGAGAGCTTGTTCATGTTCAGTCTTACTTCACTTGGCTTGTGGCTATATACTACTATCTGGAAATTGTAACATGTGGGGAGTGGGTACCTGCTCTGGCCAGATTTATGCACACTTTCTGTAGTTAGGTTATTTTTAAAAATTTAGAAAAAAGAAAACGTAAGTGTTGGCATAAGCATAGGTGCAGGCTTGGTATTGAGCAATTACCCGCTCCATGTGTCAGTTGTGCTTTTGCAGGAAACTTGGGCAACATCATTCTTTCATAAATCAGTGACTACGCAGGAATAGAAAAGTGCAACAGTAGCTTCTCTTAGACTTGAAGAGCAAAGAGAAATGTGTCCAGATTACTACCTTGAAATACCAAGCATGTGCATAAGTCACTATAAATGCCCACCCACTACTCTAGAAACGTTTCAGAACTAAGGACTATGAGGTGCCCACCCCAGGCTTCTGAGCCCATCTAACTAGGTAACCCAGGTGCTCCTGCTCATCAGTTGCTTATCTAAGCACCCCAGTGCAGAGTAGTGAATCCATTTCTATCAGTGCCCCTTCCGTATTTTTGCACTTGGACCTAAAAAGCATCCATCACCCAATTTTTCGAGATTGTCTTCCAATTTTGGGTGGGCACCTGCTCGATATTATATGGAATGTATGAGGTAATAGCTTTTGCGTTGTATCTTAGGTCTGTCTGTCCCCGCCTTTCCCCCGTGGTCTCGCAGAAACCGTCAAGTCCCTAGCCAGCCAGCCCTGCCAGAGTCCTCCCCTCAGCAGCATCGTCACGCGAAATCCAGCACCTTCCCCGGACCTTCATCAGCTTCATCATCAGCATCTTCAGCAACACCCGGGGGCACCACATGCAGCAGCTCACCAGCAAGAACAACAACAACATCAACAGCAACTACTTCTACTACAGCATGAGCAACAGCAGCAGGCACATCATCACCCCGCACAACCGCACGCCACGGCACACCATCCCACGCCGCATCAACACCAGACGTTGCCGCGGCAGCAGGTGGCACCGCACCGCGCGTCGCCGCAACAGCAGCACCACCAGGCGTCCTGGGAAGACACTCAGCGGCAGTATGAGCGTGGAGTCGACTCAGCCTACCAGCACCACGAACCGCAGCATGCGGCCAAGCCCCACCCGCACTCTCACCCGTTCGAGAAGTTCGCCGTCGCGGGATCTCGCGGAAGCCTCGTCGAAAAGTTCCAGCACCGCCTCGTGGTGTCGGCGGAAGACTCGGTCGACCAGCAGGGCTACAAGAGCGACCAGGAGACGTACGTTCAGCAACCCGGGAAGAGCGGCACGCCTGCAAGAGGCTACCACGACGGCTACTCGAGCGACTGGGATGCGTCGGCCACCCTTCCGCGCGGATTCTCGCTGTCGCGGCCGCCCGACGTCGTGCCGGGCTACTTCCGCCAGTGCCCGGCGTCCCCCGGGAGGACGCTTCCGCGGAGGGGCTCGAGTCCGGTGTCGCCGCGGATGTGCACGAGGTCACCGCGAAAGATGGCGGCGTTTGCGGTGCAGGCGCCACACCCGCTGAGGCCTGCACCCGCCGCGCTGGAGGGTGCGGCGGAGGGGGCGGCGCCGTTCCTGCTGCCACAGTACTGTGGGGACCTGCGGACGTCCAAGGAAGGCTACAGCCTGCCCGTGAGAAGGGGCCCGCCGCCGGCCGACTGGGCCCGTGAGTATGGTCGTCGCGCGTCCTTACAGGCGCTTGTTGCGTTTGGGACGTGTCCTGTCGAATGTGCTATTGAGTCGTGTCTGGTCCTGTTGTTGTCTCAGTACAGACTGGCTAGTTGGACATGAACGACAGGTACCATCCACTTTTGTTTGTGAACAAACCTACATTTTTGTGCATGCCTCGCAACACTCTGTTCTTCGTACATACTATTTCTCCATCTTTAGTAAAGCGAAACGGACCAATCCTAGTAAAGAGATGCTCAGATGTCGACAGAATTACCGTAATATCACGAGTCATTGCCCACCCCCTGGCACCTGAGATTCATAAAAAAAAAGTGGGGTGGGCCATGTATCGGTGTGTAAGTACAAAAAAAAGTTTAAAAAAAGTTAAACAAAACACTAATTGTTTTTGCACATATCTAGCGCGGTTACATGAGAGGTACATTAAACTCAAAACTCGAATTAGTTTCATTGTTTTATGCAAGAAGGGCTCACAAAAGAATGTTTGACTATAGCAAGGGCCGTTTGCTTCCACACATGCAATGAACAGCACCGATCAGCATGCAGCGCGAATGCTTGTTCCGTGAAAGCATGTTTCTTACTACGCTATGTTCTCTTCACTAGAAAAAAAAGTAAACAAGAAAAAAGAAAAACCAACCAGGCGGAACGAGCGAACGAGCAAGCAAGCAGGCGAAAGAAGCGACGAAGAGCAATGCTGGGGGAAGCGGGAAAGTCGGCGGTCACGTTGGCAAATACTTTGGTGTCGGGCCAAGTTGGGCACCTTGTTAATCACAAGGAGCAGGCAGGCTCTTGTGCAACTTTTTGTTTCATGCATACATGTGTGTGTCTGTGCACGACATGCCATCAATGCAGGTTGAGGCGGTATTGCTGCGTGGCGTGGATGGCACTACGAACGCAGAGCTCGAAAAGGAACGCTTTACGAATGTCTGCGTGTGGCATTCCAGCAAATCATTATTTACCTGTTGGCTTTGTCTCAAACATTGCACAACCTCACCAACCACGGTTGCAATGTTTAAGAAGAAGGAGCGGGTTCGCGGCGATTTCAATGGAGACGGACTTTGACCTTACACATCACGATTACATTCCAGGAAATGGGGCGTTCGCTGACCTCGCGATCCCTGGATGGGTTAATGCTTGTGTTACCTTGGGTTATGTTACCAGCTTATGTTGTGAGCAAAACAGTTTCATTTTGTTATCTTTATTGTTTTTCTTTTGCACGCATGTACGCCGACTTCAGGGTCACGGAAATCGGGGAGGAAATGCGTGAACAAAGTAAAGTGTCTTTCCCTCCTTCGTTTTACTTTGTCACGAACGTCCTCCAACTGTAAGGCCCGTGGCTGCATCATTCGGGTAGGATGAATGTTTGCAGAGTCCACGTTGGGGTATTTGTAGGGGTGGGCGATCACTCTGGGTTATTTTGGAAATCGATATTCGCCCAAAAAGTGGGCTGGGCGATGTCTCGGGATATTACGGTAAGTATAAACCACATGTAAATGATTTGGTGAGCGACAAGACGAGCGACGGCGACCCACTTCACGCCGCCTGGTCAGTCGTGCGACGAGGCAAACAGCATGAAAGCGACGGGTGGAAGCGACCAAGGTGATGAGCCACGTTTTCTAGAAATCCAAAAACCGAGCGACGCAACGAGCGACAGTGAGAGATCTTCGTCGCTCATCGCTGACTCTCGTCACTGTCGCCGCTGCTCATCTCATCGCTCGCTGAATCACATATGGTCCAGCTTTTAGTGTCAACAGTTTATACAGAAACATTCCACTCTTGGAGGAATGTACTGCCACAAAGAAAGCAGCCATATATTAGGCCGAAAGTCACTGACGAATGTACCTAAATTGTTCGCATCACCTGGTAGGAAGTTTCTAGGGCGGACTCACTTATTGACCGGCGATTTAAATGATTCCTATCACAAACTGGCCAACTGCTACAAGAACTACAGAAAAGCATGCCTTGCCTGTTCCTCTCTGTTTAACCCATACATCCCAATGCAGTTTGTACGAATCATTGTAAATCTTGAGCTCACTCGAGTTCGGGAGTTTTGCGTGCCAGGCCGCAAAAGTCGTTGCCTTTTTCTGATCCGCAGCGCCAGAGCGCCTTGCACCCCGCGCGGAGGACGAAGACCTGGCTCCGTCCCAATCCAGCTCGTCTCTGGCATCGTCCGGCTGCCTCCCAGGCGAAGACCTGTCCCTGTCCAGCCTCAACTCGGTGACCCCGGACAGCGGGCCATCCCCGACCACCCCCTGCTTCCAGGTGCCCGAAGAGGAAGAGGAAGAAGAGGAAGAGGCACCGCCGCTGCCCCCGAGGCCGCGCGGAGACTCTTCGAGCGCCCCCGTGCCGCCGCCCAAGCCGGACTTCCTGCTCCAGCGTAGCGTGTCGTGCAAGTCCGCCGACCTGCCGCTCGTTCACGTACGTGTCGGTTACTGCGTCTAAACCTCGGTAATATCGGTTACACCCAGGGTTCCGTGTTTTCAGTAAGTACCAATGAACCCGGAAAACAAACTTCCTCGGGTTGGTTTTATCGAAATCGGGGAAAACCGAAAGACACCAAATCGGGGCTCTCCTTGAATAAGAAAAGCTTTCAGCCTTTTCACTCTGGTGAAGAAGGAAGAGCAGCAGAGCTGTAGCTTCTGTTCTCGGTGGTGGCTTTCCAGGCGAGCAATCTGCTCTTCTTTCGCAAGAGAATCTGAAGCGCTCAACGCAGTGGAACTTTAGGTGATAGCAACCTAGCGGCGGTTGCTGAACCATTCGCGCTGCTGTGCTCATTGCCACTCATTCCATTCCTGCTCTTCTTCCTCCAAAAAAATGTTGCCGCCATCTATGATCGATGGCAGCAACTAGTTGTCTAGTTGCCGAGGCTGGAAAGGTTGCCGCGATCTATGAGCGACGGCGGCAGACAGACAACCGGCAAACACAACACTCTGTGGACAGCTACCGCCATCTATGAGCGACGGCAGCAGCCAGAGTGTTGTGTCGACCACGGGCAACGTTACTAAAACACTCAGTTGAGAAACTCGCCTTCGAAACTTGGGCCGCTGGCGTCCACCGAGACCGAGCTAAATACGACAACAGCGTCACTCTTTATCATTTTTCTATACTGTGGTCACCTTGAGCTTTTAGAAAGCAACTTTTATTGGCGTTTAGTACAAAATGAGGGGCGCGTGATGTTTTCTAAAATCTTTAGTTTGCAAGGTTTTGCAGCACAATAGACTACTTCCATAAAGTCCTGCATGCGACACGGCGCGCGCTGCACTCTGGGAACTAGTTGGCCAGGGTATGAGAGTGCCATGGTTTCGATTTCGATCGACACTTCGAGAAGAGATTATACACAGAGCGTGAAGTATAGACAACCGTTGGTTTATGTTTTCTGATCCCTAGAGCGTCATCTGTGGTCTCTTCGAAGCTTTAGCACAAGCCCGAGACGTATAGCTTGTCTTAACGCACGCTTGTTGTATTTTTGTACTTGAGCCTTTCTGTTAGCGTTTCGAGGTATGGTGGATGAGCCAGTGCTGGGAATCTCGACGCTGCGAAGCTCGGGGATCTTGCTTGTTAATGAATCAGCAAGCTGTAGACACCAGTAAGTATGCATACATCGAGCTCGCGCCTTTACATTAGTGTTGTTGATCAGGAGGTTTGTTTTTTCGTGCTTCCATAGACGAAATATAACCTTTTGCAATTAATGTTTTTCTTAATACGCCTGAGTAAGCGAGGTAAAACTCGGAGGCGCCATTGAAAAGCTCCATTTGAACACACTTCTCATCGCTTATCTGTACTGCCCCGCAGCACTGCACGAATTGGTGAAATCCCCACCCGCTTGCATTTCACTAATATTCAACATCGCGTATACGCATAAAGTTATCCTGCAATCATATATGCACATTCGCACATACAAACCGTTTTAAAAAAAAAAAAAAAGTCGAGCACTTGTGTGAAGAATGTCGCACCATTCAGTGGAAGTGCACCGGACGGGCATGAACCCCGGTGCGCCAAACGAACGAAATTATTCAAAGCGCATTTGACGGTTGCTAATGGCCATAATATTTGTTATGTGTTTGCTTTCTTCCTCGCTGAGTATGCCAAGATAATATCAGACACACCGTTCAGGCACAGATCTTGAGCGTCAGTAAAAGGTCGTCCAAAAAGGCTTAGCGAGGAGTAGGGGACGCTTGTTAGGGCCTCCGTCGTAGCTAGCCGATCTCGGCGTTTGCGAAAACTTAATCTTATATCAGCGTAAAATTTGAGTGTGAGATATGTGATAACACGAGGAAGACATATCATAGTAACTTTTGTGCAGTAGTGAGGTCGAATTTATTGCGTTTCCTTAAAAGTTAATGCGCCAACGCTGGCTCAACTTGGATACTCCTGTGAGGATGTGGCCTGCTTTTCGCCCAACGAAGTAACAAGAAGCGGCCGTTTGGCACAAAAATTATGTGTAGGGTTCAAGGTGACCAAATTTCAGTTGTAGTTCACACACACTAGACGGGATTACTGACACGAGCTCAAAGATGCACTCGTGGGGTAAGGTGACTAAGCCACGTCTTACTACCTTTGCTTAAGACGCACGCACAATATCCGGTGTTTCAGGAACCAAGGAGAGTGCCCCGGTCTTCGTTTTTGTATCGGTCGAGAATGAGTGTATTGTACATTCGTGAAAAGTCAGATAGTCGAAAACGCAAGCAGCGCGTTCGGTCGCGGCGTGATAGCATGAGATGAAGCTGCTCAGTCGAAACCGAAACTGAGTGGCCAACTAGTTCCCAGGGTGCATTGCATGGTATTTCGCCGCGATGGGGCGCGTCGGTTTTGGAAGAAGCCTATTAATATTATTTTTATACAACCATGCCTCAGTGGTGCTTTCGGGTAGCGCGTCCCGACCTAGGTGCATTTTAACTTCAGTAGTAAGTCACGGCGCATCCGCTGGGGAGACGGGGGTGGCGCCCCTGTAGCCTCTTCCGCTTTATTTGTTTCGGCGCCAAAATGGCCGATTAAAGCCAAAATAGACGTTACGTGCAGTTCCTCGAGTGGCCGCTGCGGGAGAAATGGCGTCCCCTATCCCCAGCGGACATGTTTGTGACATTTCGAAAACATCCCGGTACCGATAAAGATATGTCCGATACAAGGGGTCCCAAAGAGAAAAGCAGCCTCACCGACAGTTGAGCGTGAGCTTTGTTCCGGGTGAACATATAATAAAGCGGTAGGTAAAGATTTCCGCCTGTGAAGCTTGGGTTTTTCTTATTCGAGGGCAGGATTTTTCACTTTAGGGTTTTTAGCTTTTTCCTCTGATTTCAACTAGACCGACTCAAAGGTTAACTTGTGTCTATTGGTGTACTGTATACAGTAAACTTTCGTTAGTTCGACCTCAGTTAATTAGACTTCTCGTTTAATTCAGTCGTGTTCAAAAGTCCTGGCGAGCGCCCATACATTTCTATTTCTATGGGAGGAAACGTTTGATAGTTCAAACTCGGGAAGACTCCGCATCGGATAATTCGTCCCGAGCGAATGCACGCAGGCTCACATTGCACGGGACCAGGGCAGAAAAACCGCCAACGTACGGCAAAACACAGGCCCTGTGCCACAAAGCCGAACGTGCGCAAATATGCGCCTGCTCCTCTACGCCATTGAGATGGACCGTAGCGAATGACACGAGATCTGCGAGCGGAATTCACCGAGTTGCGCGGAGAACATAGCATGGTGGTCAGGCCCGGAGACAATGCGGCGCTCTCAAAGCAAAGCGCTTTATGTAGCATCGTGTGCGGTCCATCTTGCACGCCAGAAAACTCAAGTTCTCTTTCCTCTTGTCGTTATTCTTTTTTTTGTATCTTTTTTTTTGTCCTGGACGGTTTGGTAGTTTGGCGTCAAAGTCGGCTTGTAAAGCTTTCTCAGCACGCGCTCCCAAAGTGCTTTTCTGTACCATCGTGTGCGGTCCATCTTGCGCCTCGAAAAGCGCAAATATCTTTTCCCGTTTTTTTTTTCTTTTTTTTTTGGGGGGGGGGGGCGACGGTCTGGCTGCCTGGCGCCAAAGTCGGCGCAAAAAACTTGCTTTTTAATTTTTTTTTTTTTTTTTTAGTAGGTGATTTTTTGGAGGCGACGTTTAGTTACGCTGCACTCCGGAGCATGCTTTTGGACAAGCGTTTTAAACGCAGACGACAGCAGACCATCCGTGAGTACTTTGGACAATATAAGGAAGTTTATCTCAGTCCTTTTTTTAATTCAATCATTAGGATAGTTCGGCCAAATTTCAAGGCCCTGTCGAGGTCGAATTAACGAAAGTTTACTGTATTCTGAAAACAGGAAACCTACCAAGGCTTATCTGATTTTCTTTTTTTCTAGAATGAGGTGGTTCTCGAGAAAGGGTCAGAGGTGGATTTTGTCCTCGAAAACAGGGTGTCGGTTCCGGTAAGAAAAAATTTCTCGTTTGTTCATTATTTCAGGTATTCATATTTATGAGGGCAGGGTTTTCATTTGCTTATGTGTTCTGCTTCAGGGGGTCTTTGTGAAGGAAGTCAATCCACGCGGGGTGGCGGCGGGAAAACTCGAGGTCGGGGACAAGATTCTTCGGGTAAGTTGTTATCCCTCATTACTCTGCCAAATCTCCGGACAACATTTCTTTTCAAGTTGCCTCTCTAATTACAAATTTGCCAAAAAATTTCAGTTCACTGGAAGATGTGGTAACTGTTTAAATAAGGGTTTCTGCACAGGCAAGCTAGTAAAGTTAAACAATCATAATGAAAAAATAAGAGAAAAAAAAACGTTGAGACTAGGGACAGAACTTGGGACAACACGACACTGTCTCAATGTGTTGTCCCAATTTTTTTCCCTAATCTTAAGATTTTTTTTTTTTTCTGCTGTGGTTATTGTTGGACAGTCCGCTTCCTTTCATCCTGTAATTCCCAATTGCCTTACTATCGACCAAGAACAGCAGAGAGCAATGCGGGTCTACGAGCCATGGCAGAGTGCTGAAGCATATGTGGCCGGCTTCTTCAAAACCTTTGTTCCCTCGACAGGTTGACGGCTTAGATGTCTCCAGCGCCGAAGTCAACTATGCCCTGGGTGCATTGGTCAGTTCTGGTCCCAAGGTCAGGCTAATCTTTGCCAGGCACCAATGACAGACAACCTGCTGAGGGTAATGGAGCAGATCACCCTCATCCATCATATTTACTGCACTGATGTATATGTGGCAGAGAGTACATGTCTGCGCTCGTGTCGGATTTTGGTCGCTGCAAGTGTGAGAGTAGGATATAATTTTCTTCTCACAGCACGAGTGAAGATTACTTCGATACATGGTTTGTCTGCTAATGCGAGCGAAGAACGTGGTTCGTCTGCTACAAAATGTCATTTGCAGACGGAAATGAAACAAAAACACACTGTATGTATTCAGCTAAAAGACTGGAAAAAAAAAAGTTGATAATCTTCTACAATCCAAGCGCCACAGCGAAATGAGATTAGGCCAAACTTGCGATCTTCTGCTATTTCCCCATTGGAAGCCATTGACAAGCCGAGCTTCTTTCGCAAATCTCATGTTGTTCTGTTGCCATACACAAGCTGGCATTGACCGGCAGACGAAGAACTAAGTATGAGCACACTAGAGGCAACGAGAGCTCTCTTCCTGATTGTATGCTAGACGTTTCCACCGAAATATGAACCCGTGAACTGGTCAAAAACGTCTCATTGGTCGATTACCCGCAAACTTGTGGCACCACGTTCATTTAACAGCCAATAATGTTCCGGCTCTCACCCCGACTGAAATCGGTCTCCGGAAGTGGTATCCTGACTGATGCCACAAATTACGAGGAAGGTGGTGATTGCTGAAATGAGTGAGAAGTGTGTTTTTCCACGAAGAGACAAAACATAGTGGCTTTCTATTAGCAAAACTTCTGTAAGCACTTCATAATTTGTGATCTACTTTGTTTCATCCGATTAACCCAATTTTTAGCGACGTCCATCTGATTACTGCATGGTGTTGAGGTGATCACGTGGTTCTGCATTGACCTCTGATGTTCAATCCGTACGTGTGCTGTCGTTTCAGGGACAGTTTCAGCATCGTCACGACTACTGTCAGCCGTCGGAGAAGAAGGGCATAACGACACCCATGTCGGGAACCAGTGACTGGTAGCCGGAAGGCGGGGAGGAAGTTTCTCAAGACGGCGTCGGCTCAAAACACAAAGTACAACGGTCGTCTTGCATCGTTTGCGGCATCGCGCAGACCTCGATTTTGCAGCAGAGCTGTTGTGGTTCTTTGATAGCAACAGAAAGGACTAAAATCAACGACGTCAACCGAGGCGGGCGCACCTACAGCCGACCGACTCAGCGTCGCGGATCGTTGCATATTGGCCGAGCGGGGCTGCTTCGTTAAGTTTGTCAGTTCGGTGCCAGCGACGAATTAGTGCCACACTAAGCATGTCCGTTAAGGCTGGCTCACCCATACAGCGCTGCGCTTTCTCGGCATCAACGCTATACTGCATGTAAACTAACCAGGCACGTAGCCAGGTTTTTGTTTTGGGGGGGGGGGGGGGGGGGGGGGGGGAGAGGCGCGCTTATGACAAAATGCTGTGTGAGAGATAGGGGGAAGAGGAGGTCCCAGCAAAATGGAAGATTTGGGGGGAGGGGAGGGCCGGGCCCTATGGGCCCCCCCCTGGCTACGTGCCTAAAACTAACGCTTATAAGGTACTTTAGACGGCCCACAAAAATCGGTTTCTCAACGTATGGCGCTGCAATTTACTTCAGAGGTGCAAGCAGGTGGTGCAAGTACAGTGAAAAAATCAAGGGATGTACTTACCTCGTTCAGAACAAGAAAAAAAAAATCTTTTTCTGGGCAATTTTTGCTGCCACTTTGCAGACGATGCACACATGGAGAGAAGTGCTGCCGACCGATCGCGTACGCCGTGTCAAGGGAGTGCCAGCCGTTTCGGGTTGATAACAAACCACCAAAACAAATGTTTTTTTTTTTTTTTCTTTGGAATGAGGTAAGTTTGTTTCTTGACTTTTTTGCTGTAAACTTCCACCACCCGCTTTCACCTCTAGTAAATTGCAGTGCGACACGTTGAGAAACGAATTTTTACAGGCCGTCTAAGGTGCCTTAGAAGCATTAGTTTACATGCTGTAGAAGCAGCGCTGTCTTGAACATAAATAACAGCGATGCAATGCTGTTTCAGCACTGTGCATTGATAGTATAGTGCAATGTGAGTGCTCCATCAGCACTAAGAGGTCAGTGATATTTTCAGCATTCACTTGGCACTGCGCTGTATGCGTGAACAGGCCTTTATCACGAAGAGAGAATGCAATATGGTCGATTACTAGCTATAATAATATGTTCATTGTTGATGTCACTAGTGAGTTGTATGCTTTGCTTTTAACGAGCCCACCCACTCTGTAATCATTTGAGAAACATCTCTATCATTTTAGTCTACATTCTCATTTTTGGCCGTCTCACTGACGACTTTGGTTTGTGGCTGTTTGTTGTTTTTGAGCTTTTTGACGTCACCTACTTTTCTGTCTTTTTGTTTTAAAGGCCAGGGCTGTGTCAACTGACTGTTATGTTTTTTTGGTTTTGTACATATGTATACATTGCACTTTATGGTTTCTCATTTAGTTGAAGATGCACAAGTTGTATCATTAGCCACTTCACATTTTGTTGGGGTGCAGAGAAATTCTTTCTGCGGGTGGCACGAACACTTGTTTAGGCTTACCGACTTTCTGTCTGGCGGCAGTTCGGTCATCAATGCCGTCAACTCGCTGGATTTTGTGCATCTTTCCAAGCGTCGCTAAAGAGAGGGGAAGGGATGTGACGTTTCCTTTCCTGTTATTTATTTGAGTATTTATACTATTTATTTGCTTATTTATTCTTGAGTATATATGCCGAAATCTCAGCGACGTTCTAAGCATCCAGAGGAAATGGTTACTATTGGGTTTTGTTATTTGTGCCTCAAATGCTTAAGATTTTCATTCTTACACCGAAAACGGAAGTTTCTGTTTTGCTGTTTTCGATTCAAGCTGCGACGCATTCACACACAACCTCCGAAATATTTTTCTGTTTCCGGTCATATTTTCCGTCTTTCCTTTTGTTTTGTTTTTTGTTCAAACGAGCGGCCCACTATTTGCTCACAGTTTCGTTGGTCGTGTCTTCACGTGCCCGATTGCAGATGGGCGTCATGAATCTTATCGCGGCTTTGCAATGGCCGAAGCTTGTTTCACAAGTGACCAGTTCTGGGTTTCCTCCTATTAGAAACTTGTTCTCAAGCAACGGAAGACGGTCAGGCCGGTAGGACAAAAAGGCCTATATTTTGTACTCTACTGCGGTTACACTACCACTAACTCGCCGACGCAGAGTTTGACTAGAACTCGAAGCTCAACCGGCAAATACTAAGCGAATACACTTTGGCAGCTCAGCGTTTGCAAAACCGGTGAGGTCATCACACATATCGCAAAACTGCACAACGAGAATCGCAAACTGCAGGTGATAGCATATCAATAATGCGCGTCGACCGCGGGTGGGGCAGGATGTTTCGAGTCTCGCACGGCGAGGACTGTTGCCTTAACGACAGGCGAACTATGCGCCGCTGGGGGTTCTCGGGTTATGCACCGACCTTTTTGCTCTCGTGTTCGTGTTTCCGGTTGGTGTTGAGGTGTCTATCGGTGCGTTCCCCAGGTCTCTTGTGCTCCGGTCTCTGGTGTGTAAGCCCAAAACGTCGTGCCGGGGTTTGGCAGCTACGGGAGATGTCTTGCGAGCAACTACCAAGTTAAAACTCCCGTCGTAGCCATGTCTTGGAGGCTGACTGTGAAAGTGATGGTAGCCCAAACTCGTAGGCTTATAAAGATCAGTATTTTGACAGAACAGATCCCAACTTTACAGTATGACTGACTGGCTTATAAACCCTAGAGTTTTGAAAATTGGGTTTGTTATATTAGGGTTCGTTATAAGTGGACTAGCATTTACGCACGATGAGGCTTGCTTTAAATTTGTTGTTTACTCCGTATGAGTATGTTATAACCAAAGTGTGTTACAAGTGGGCCTGTTACTATAATTCAGCTGCACACTACATTTCCTGTCTTTTGACCCGTGTGCTAGGGACAGCAGTTTATGTCAAAACAGCTAATCTGACAACGCCACTTACAGGATGTAGCACCTTGAATTTCTAATTTGGTTAAATAATAATGCAGCCTTCTTTGTGCAAGAACAGTATTGTGGCAACATCTTTTGATTGTGCCAACAACAATGCTATGCCTACATTTGGATCTGTCTCGTTTCTGAAAAGAAAGTGACTTTTTGCATAAATTTTTTAAATTTATAAAACATAATTTGCTAATGTTTTTTGATAGCCAAATGCACTACAGAATGACACCTTTGTGTTTGATTAGACCTCAATGCATTTAGTTGCTCTTTTCTGCAGTCAATTTTTATGCTTGCATCACTGTTTTTAATAATGAAGACTACTAATGTTAATGAAGCCGGTATGAATTGGGTTGCTGGTTTCAAATGGATAATGCATGTCTACGAAGAACCCACAGATTTCTAGGATATCTATTCTTGTCTGTACCATGTTTGAGAGGCTGAGGCTTATATTTCGGGCCTACTACTGCTAGACGATAGCCGTCATTTGAGTTGACATATGGAACTAAAGGGTGTCTCGGAAGAAACCCGACGCTGTAAACCAGTCTGTAAAAAGCTACATGGGGATGTAGCGCATTGTATTTTTTTAAGACCCGTTTTACTGGTCGTCGTACTATAATGAAATTATAGGCCTTAATGCCTCAACCTGGTGTGTCTAAGAAGTCTACGCGGAGCGCAAGTTCGTCTGCTGCTTCCGCAGGGTTTGCAGTGATGTCAGAATGCCAAGCTGTAATTGGCTCCGATGGGAAGGATAGCGGTTAGACTTCAATGCTAGCTGCCCACTATCCTTCCAGTCGGAGCCAATCAGAGCTTGGCGTTCTGACGTCACCGCAATGTCTGCAAAAAGCAGACAAGCTTGAGCTTTGCTTTTTCTGTGACTGAACCATACCCAGCAAAGACAGATTTAATGGTAGCCACGTTTTATGCTTCTAGCAGATGGCATCACCTTTGTCAGTTGGTGTTTGAAGAGGCCATAAATTAAATGCGTGAGAATGTTATAGTTGGGTACTGACCTATCACAGAACATAAAAACTACAATCACCGATTGCCCATATATGCTGAATCCTGAATTGCAGTTTTATTACAATATGGTAGTCAGGAAAATTACACCTTTGACAAAAATTACAAAGTGCTGCATCATTTTGTTGCTTTCTCGGTGCAATTTTTGGAGCGTAGCGCTTTTGAGACGCCCTTTTATTATTATAGATTGTTGGAGCTGCTGTTAAGGTTCAGACAGGTTTTTGGAAGGAAAAATGTTGGTGTACATGTGTTTTTTTTCTTGGGATGTTCCTGTCTTGTTGCCGGCACCTCGAGCTAGCGTTTTAACATACTGGGAGCCGTATGGAGACTCAGACTCACAAGTTGTGTTCATGTTTGCTATACACACACATATATACTATGGAAGGGATCCGAGTTTTCAGGAGACACTCTTCTATAGTGCTCTCTCTCCCTTGCAGTCCTGCATTTAGGCTGGTTGTTTTTAAGGAGAGACATGTACATAATAACCTCTACACTACACACAAGGAGTTGATGGATTCCTTTTTTGTGTTTGTTTGTTGCTGACGTTTTACTTAACCCACTGTATGAATACTCTCCTCTTTGCCGTATTTCGGGGTTCTCCACTTTAGGCCTAGTTATCACCAAAGATATGTTGTATTTTTATTTTTTTTCTGGGTGAGTTTGTGAGATGCATTTTTTGGAGATTTGAGTTTCATGACTTCTTAATAAACATTGCAGTTGGAGAACGTTGGCTGACTATATTTGCGAAGTCGGGGTGCTGAATGAGTAGTTGTGCTTCTCCGCGGTGCACGTTATTCGCACGTGAAGCAAACTCCCCCGCGCTGCCTGGTCGTGCTAGGCCGATGGCCGATACAGTGAACCGAGATCAAAAGGTCCCACATATTAATACTGCTGAAGTCTGCTCAATGAACCACCACTGTTTGACCGAGAAGACTCGCTACGATAGGTCTACGTTCATGGGCACGAAGATGTGACCACGATGAGACCGAACGACATTTTAAAAGAGTATAACAACTCCAAACATGAGGTCCCACTCTGCAGCTGTTTGCTTGCTCCTCCCTTCAGACATAGAAAAAGAAGAGCAAACTTCGTTGAGTGGAACGCTGAAAACTATTTAAACTCCTGCCCGTCACAAGGGTACACGTCTGCTAACGTTGACGTCTGTAAAGGAAGCTAGAGTTGGGTCATACGGTCATACATACACAGCGAAGTGGCGAAGTAACGTTGATGTACTAAACAGCAAATGTACAGGGTACAGGTAGAAACAAAACCGGTAAGCGGTCAAGTCAAGCAAGAAGCCGAGTCAGCGAAGTAGCCAAGTACTTGGTGACGTCATCAGTAGATGTACTTCTCGCCCTCTCTCCCTCTCTCTGTCTGGTCGTCTGGTGAAAGCTTTGTGTGCAGTCACCCTACCTGTACCGGTGTTTCGTGCTGCTTTTACCAGGAACTCCGAAGGTGGTGTTGTCTTCCAGGCTCCCGGCCTTTATCAACACAAAACATGCTGAGGATCCTGCGACTGGGTACGTGTACGCAAACTTTTATGCTGACTCGTGTTGCACGATCGATCATGACGCAGAGCAGCTGTTAAAGACGGAGTTCCAGATTATACTCCGATCGATGCAAAGTCAGCTAAATGCGTGACGAGACTGAAGACGCTGTGTTTGTTTGATACGAGTTTATCACATGTGCTTTCGCTGGACAGCTGCCAGCGCACCGCGACAGCGCACCGCGACCGTTATCTCCGATAAGGTTATCGCCCACTTGTGCTTTCGGAACAATCGTACGACGGAATGAATCAATCTTGATTTAAGGTTCATTCGCGTTTCTTCGTGTTTTCTTGTGAAGTTTTTTGTTGGTTTGTTTTTGTGACGCAGACAAAGGAAGGCAAACTCAAAATCAAAGTCTGTAAAAAAAAAAAAAAATTGTTCTTTTTTTTTTTTTTTTTTTAATGACGAATAGGCACGTTTATTGCGTTTACACGTCGTCGGACGTCCCACTACCGATTTTGACGGGACGGCGGTGGTTCAGGGTTTAAATGCCTGTGGTTCAGCGATAGTGGGACTGCAAAGAAATGTATGGCGAGTTGGATTCTGCAGCGTAGTCAGCACTTTTATTAGGATATGCACCACCTGCTAGCTACCACTACACTATCTACCGCTACCAAGTGCACTCCTAACCTTCACACTAACTACAAGCACACTTCTGCGGTTGTTTAACGGCAGATATAGTGTAGTGGTGGGTTAGCAGGCGGTCGAGGTAGTATTTCTGATCATATGTTTACAGGCTTGCATACTCAGATGTTCACTGTGTGGGGAGCATACTACAGTTCTGTAGGTTATCAATATCCGTGATAGTGCTTCATCATACCTAGTCCTCACAGTGCACCTTCAAGGCTACAGATGTCAGCGCTTTTGCAGGTGTCTGGTAAAATGTAACTTTTAACGAAAGCAAATATCTGCCACACAAGAATTATACTTGTCTGCATGGTGTTGCAGCATGTCATTGTCATGTCTTCTCTTACCTGATGTATACGTGAATAGTGCATGCGTCTTGCAATCCTAATCTAGAACATGGTGTACAAAATGATTTATATTTTGCCTCTGCTCTATAGGGTACTTGCACGAGACCATAATGGAATGCTACTAGCCATTCGTAAATCTCATTGAAACCTGCCAGACTCCATGTTGGAGGCATTTGTCGCTGTAGTTATGCTATGTTTTATGTGCTTTGGGGCCGTGTTCACTCTGTAGTTTGTCTGCTCACTGGAGGGTTAAAATGGTCAGTTGCAATGTTGTTCTAGCCGTAAAAGTTGACGGCAACGGAGCTACGGTCAGCAGTATTGGTTTATTGTTCCAGCTGTAAAAGTCGGTGACAATGGAGCTACGGTCAGCAATACGGTTTTTCTAGAATCCCAGAAATCATTACGAATCAGGGCAAGGCGGCGCTTGAGCATTCGGTTTGCCAGCGTTGTGAATGGCTCCGACAGATACACCGGCATAACCGCGACCAGGCAGGTAAAGACGGGAGCATAACGTGGCAAATCCTGGGCGCTAACATCTCCGGTTCCAAGAGAAAGCAACAAAATAGGAGAGAAAGAAAGCAGTTGAAGGGTTAGGCATGTTCGTTTTTCCACAACATGTTGGAGTTGCTCGAGTGCTTGTCAGCTTTATTTCATTTTGTCAGTGCGCGATTCCGGTGTTTTTCTGCATAGTAAACAAGAAAATAACAAGGTACAGACCTTACAGGTCATGTACTGCTTTTTTGTGCATATTAAGGCGTCTTCAACGATATGGGCTCAGCGGGATGCCGACTGGGACCGCCGATGTCCACTTCTATGCCCCGCCGCTAATTCTGAAATGGCCAAATGCATGGGACCTTTCGCTCTAGATTATTATATTAACTCTATGATCTGGACAGAAAAGCTATGCCCCAACTAAGGGTTTGTGGACTGCACTTCGCGTCAGGTGAGGAACCTCTTTGCGATTGACTATAGGGCAAGAAAATATTCTGAAATGTGGTTATACAAAGACGGCTCTATGGCTCCACGGCACTACTGCTGCCGCAATAAGACACCGAATGCCTCCAAAATGGCGCCAAGGCACTGATAGCAGACAGCAATGTTGGTTTTGATTTCGAGGCTAACCGGAAGTGACGTCTGGTGCAAGAAGCCTATTGGGACACACAAATCACCTCACTGAGTGGCCTGCTACTTGCCACAAAGATATAGCTAGCCGTATGTATGTTTATAAATTTGGCATGCCTGGTTAACTGGGTAAGAGGTTGGAAATGAAAATCGCTATTTGTCTGTGAACAGAGTTCATTGCTTTTGAAATCAGTTGTATGGGGATTATTTTGATAATCCAGTGGTACTGGAGGAAAGCCAGGGAAATGGTGTTTCAACAGTGTCATGGTTTTGGGAACATTGGCACAACATGTCAGTGAACGTTTTCCGCGTAAAGATGGCACCTATATACTGTGTTCGCACCTAAGCTGACTGTGCGGTGGGAGCTATGTGCTTGCCGGACAAATAAACCACCTCCCTTTCATCGCCTGGTCCCGCTCTCTGCCCATGGATATGGGAGGAAGCACGATCATGGTGGCGCAAGGTATGACTAGTACAGCGGGCATGCAGCTTCCACTGCACCATCAGTTTAGGGATGAGCAAAGTGTAGTGGCTGGCATACGAAGTTACTTCGTTGGTAGGGCCTTGGAGCTTTACAAGCTGGCACAGCCATGTGAATAGCTGATGCGAGTGTCGTCTGCTATTCTGCCTATACTCATTTCGTTCAAGGCACATTTGACCTTTTGCCACTAGACGGGAGGAGAGCTTACATATGCACGATGCTCCTGTTGGAAAACTTCGATTCTCAGTTTTGTGCGAAGAAGTTTTAGTGGGTATCCAGTGAGCCCTATGCCCAGAAAAGGTTTATTTGTATTATTTGCCTGCTTAGTCCCTAGAGTCTAAACTCCCTGTTTGTCCGCCGCCTAATTTGAAAATTTTGGATTTGGATTCGCTGGCATCCCCTTTGTATCAGGTGGCTGCTTGCCGGAAGTTCCGGTGAGGGCCTGTTAAAGGCCAGCTTCGCTGGGCTCATCAAGTGCCCAGCCAAGAGTAGCCGGGTTTCTCTTTGTCTCCTTCGTCTGTAGGTGGGCATCTGCCGGAGCAGATGGGGTCTGCAGGTTTGCCTCGGTACTGTGTGTCCACGCCTGTCCACCTCTGATTCACCTAGTTCCGCTGGGAATGCTCGCACCACTGCTCCAGCCTTCACTTGTTCGTCTCAACTTGTTCCCCGTTGTCCTCCTCCCTGTCTGCCGTCCAAAAACCCAGTGCCACCGGCAGCCTGTCCACCCGGGGACAAGGGCTGAGGGCATTGGAGTATTTGGTGTTCGATGGTCTCTTCTGCTTCTCCGCAGACAACACAGTTGGTCGGAGACTTGGTGTCGAAATGCGACTTACACACCCTCATCTTCAGTGCCCTCGTGCGCGCCTCGAAGAGCAGGCGGCTGCCTCGGTAGTCGTATATCTGCTCTCGCATGATGACAACCTTGGATCCGGCATACGTCGTCATTGTCGGCTTGCGAGGGGCCGACTCCGTCCACCTCCTTGTCTCCACCTCCTGCACACGCTTCTTGTGGTTTGCCACATCCTCTCGGAGCAGTTGGCCATCCAGCAGGTTCAGCGGCACCTCATACTTCCCCACGAGTCTGGCCACTTGTTTGGTCAGGCGTGTGTTTATGTTCTTGTACATCAGGTACTTGAGCACCCTCCTTCCAAGGTTAAGCGACCAACTTGCCTGACCCGCCAAGTCCACAGTACAGTGAAGGTAATCACCCCAAAATATAGCTTCGTAGCATCCCTTTGAACGATTGCTTCTCGCTATGCACATTTAGGGAGTGAACAGAAACAAATGGACAGACATGACTCCCTTTAAAGGTTTACATCGAAGTCAAGATGAACAAGTTGGTCACACGATGCACAAATATGTGTATGATATACTAATGAACTTACTCATCCTGATTTTGACTGCTTCTCCTAACTTGCAGGTGTGGCGACGGCCGAAGGCTGTAGCCGCGCGTCGTCAAGCAGTTGGGCCGCAACCAAAGCGATCCTTGAAGAGCAGCTGGCAGGGATCCGTGAGGCCGGCACCTACAAGACGGAGCGTGTGCTCACCAGTTCACAGGGCTCTTCCGTGTGGGTGGACGGTTGGGACAAGTCCGTCCTCAACTTCTGCGCCAACAACTACCTGGGCCTTTCGGTACACCTGCATTTTCTCTTCCCCCTTCTAGCCCTTTCACGCAAGTGACATTTCTTTCACGATTTGACCAGTTGTTGGAGCCTGTTTAATAGTCAGGAAAAAGTGTTTCCGATTAGAATGAAGGTGAAGCCTGAACCTTATTGCCGTCTTAGGAAGGGATGGGAAGACAATATTTTCTTAGAGGAATGGAGCTTGTCTGTGTAACCTCTGTTTTATGGACAAACCTCCACAGTTAAACAAAAAAAAAGTGTGTGGCTTCTCCCTTTTGTTTTTATGGATTGTTTGGATATGAGGACACTCTTATTTTATAAGAAGTTTCCCTTGGCGTCATTGTATTACATTCAGACTGTTGTACCATACATTTGCAACATTCCTTTGTCTTATGAATAGTTATCTGTGTCAGGAAATCGTTGAGATGTTTCCTTCTGTCTCGTCGCAAAGGCAAATTTCTTCGTAAAACTGAACACTTCTTTTCTGGGCCTCTCGTGCTTGTTGAAGAAAACGTTCCACCTGCCGTACGTAGGGCAGAGGAGGGCAGCATACTTTTTTCCTTCATGTGACTTCAGTGGCAAAGTAAACAGATTGAGCAGGAGCTCGCCAAAAGCATGCCAACATTCTGGTAGCCGAGTGAACTTTAGCTTGACATGTCTGACTGACGCTTTCGCAACGTTTTTCTCACGCTCGTGGTAGTATTCTGTGCACCCGCCCATAGACCAACATGGTCTGGTTGAGTTAAGCAGTCGGACCTTATTGGAACATTGTCCATTCTTCTGTTTCAGAGCCATCCCGAGGTCATTGAAGCCGGGAAACAGGCTTTGGACAAGTATGGTGCTGGCCTCAGCTCCGTGCGCTTCATCTGTGGAACACAGGCAGGTTCTCCACTCTTGCACAAAGTTATTTGTATTTGCGTAAAACCTGAGACTGAAAGAGAAAAGAAGAAACTTTCAAGGCAAAGAAAAAAGTCAAGGAAGGAGGAACTTTTCAAACTTTGTTGACTCGTTTATTAAGGGGAAAGCCTCACATGTCTCGTCGTTCAGTCGACCTTCAAAGTCCTTGAGCGAAAACACTTCGGCGACACAAAAGGTTTTAAAACGTTTACGTGACATCTGCGAATTTTAATATTCCTCTGAAAAGACTTTTCGCTCTTGTTCCTCGGCTGGCGTCGAACCACCAACCTTTCGATCGGTAGTCCGGCGAGGTGCATAAAACCCCAAGCGCCGATGCGTTAAAGACAGACACATAATTTACGGGTGTGGCAGTACCGCTTTGCCACGGCAGAGGGGTATTGCCACACCCGTAAATCATGTGTCTGTCTTTAATGCATCGGCGCTTGGGCATTCGCCTTCAAGTCGTTTTAGGATAACATAAAAGACCGTGTGAATTGTTTCCTTATACGGACCTTTTCTGTGTAGTCATCGCCATCTTGAACCGTGTAACTTCCGGTATGGAGGAAAACATCATATTGCCCTTGCCACACAGCTGGGAGGTGTTTATGTTTTTATAGCGGTTGTGAGTCCTTCTTAATTTGGCTCTTCTATATTTTTTTTTTTTTTGCCTGTTCCGGGTTGTAACGTCTTGAATTTTTTCGTTTTTCATACCAGATGTGCGAACTATGTGGCTGGAGATGAGGGTAAATGGAAGAGGTCTACACCCACAATGCTGCCGCCTACAGCTTTCTTAAGGGCACACCGCTTGTTAACAAAGCAGAGTTAACTTTTAAAAGCTATAGTCAGCTATCCACAGCAGCCATGACTGTGGGCACTTTTTTACACATTCCCAAAATGCCCTGCAGGACATTCACAAACAGCTGGAACAAAAGATTGCAAAGTTCCACGGACGGGAAGATGCCATCTTGTACGCCAGCTGCTTCGACGCCAACGCCGGAATCTTCGAGGTCCTGCTGACCCCAGAGGACGCAGTTCTCTCGGACGAGCTGAACCACGCTTCCATCATCGACGGCATCCGGCTCTGCAAGGCGCAGAAGTACCGCTACAAGCACAGGGACATGAACGGTGAGTTCTTCGCTGCTTGCACCAACATGGAGGAAGAGAACAGACGCCGTCACGCCTGTCGGTGAACCATGGTTATGCGGAGTGCAAGTTCGTCTGCTTCTTTTGCAGGGGCTGTGGTGACGTCAGAGCACCGAGCTCTGATTGGCTCTGAATGAAGGATAGTGGGCAGACCTCAAGGCAGCTTGCTTTGAGGTCTACCCACTATCCTTTAGTCAGAGCTCGGCATTCTGACGTCACCACAACCCCTGCAAAAGAAGCAGACGAACTTGCGCTCGGCGTTGACAAGGTGAGAACGGCAGGGAGGAGCTTCAGTTGTCCGTCCCATTTCCAGCGTAAGCTTCCTGCCTTCCACAATGCTTTGGTGTCTCCTGCACCTCAAGCGCGCACACGCAGCCAAAGCATGGTAGAAGGCGTGCAGTGCGTGCCGGAGGCCGGGTGTTCGAAAGACGCGCTCTGCCAATCTCACTCTGTCGGTGACCACTGAGGAAGGAAAGTCTGCAGCCTTGGATCTGGGAAGCATAAAATCATGCTTACTAAAATCGGAGGTACAGAGGACAAGATGGTAGGGTTCTGAATCAGGAAACAAAACAAACAAAAAGGGGTTGTTTGTTCTGAATCGGGAAACAAAACAACAACAAAAAAAGAGGGCTGTTCGTGTCCCCTGTTGCAGATTTGGAAAGCAAGCTCAAGGAAGCGCAGACGACGTCGAGGCAGCGGCTCATCGTCACGGACGGCGTTTTCAGCATGGACGGAAATGTGGCGCCCCTTCGGTGAGTTCATATACTAGGGCAGTTGCTGTGCCATTTTCTTTTAGATGAACATAATTGTGCAAAACAATGCCAGAAGGTGCAATATAGGTCAAGAAACTTGGCTATTGAAACTCATTTGAGTGGACACTAGGTTTTGTTGCCCAGCTATTTGATGTTTATTCTATTTTATTTGTCTGGTGTGGTGTCTGGAGGCTACAAAGCCAACATTTTGAAGTGCCAGTTGTATAAAATGCCTCCACGGTTGCTTGAACACCCCATTTTTTTTCTTTGTGATTTACAAAGGTTCCTTCTCAAACAAGGCACATAGGTTCACCTAATATTTATGTTGCAGTATTCAAGCAGTCAAAGTCATCCATAGCTTGTCCATGTTGTAGACCTTAATTTGTATAGGGCACTGGTTCAGGTACCCTTTAGCAACTCTTTCAAGGTATGTATAGCTGAAAGATGTGTAGTCGTGTCCATCTGCGTTTTATTATTTCGGTAATAAATCATTCCACCAACGTGCTCACCTTAGCAAAACACATTCACGTGTTCTTATATTACTTTATTTTGGGGCCATACCTAATTTGGGGGTGTAGCTTGATGTCCCGCTTTTCTTCTAGGGACATCTGCGACCTGGCAGAGCGCTACAATGCCATGGTTTTTGTCGACGAGTGCCACGCCACGGGGTTCTTTGGAAAGACGGGCAGGTACACGGCTTGATCCTCTTGGTTACAACTTGTTTGGGATGGCTCAGTCAGAGTAATAACACCTCTAGCTTCGTCGGAAAAAAAAAAGAAAAAAAGTTGCAGTGATGAGAACTGTTTCTGCGAGGCTCTGATAGTGGATCTACCTTGGAGGCTGCACAATGTTGAGCCTCAAATTTTTGCAGGGGCACTGAGGAGTACTTTGGCTTATCGGGGCGCATCGATATCATCAACTCCACACTTGGCAAGGCTTTGGGAGGTGCTGCTGGTGAGTTTAAACCTTTCTTGTGCCGTTATTTCATTTGTACCAACTGTTCACGTAAAGCATTCTGGATTTTTATGCAGCCAATTAGTTGCTTTGTGTAGCGCGACAGTGAAATTTGGTTTTTGTGAGCTCAAGATCTATGGCAGCCTGAATTCACGTCATACAAGCGTTTTGTAGGGGAGCACGGCAGTGCAATGCTAGAGAATGGCAAGCTGTAGGGAAAGAAAACCAAACATTGCAATCTGCCTTTTAACGTGAAACATTCTTTGGATAGTTGCTCTGGATTTCGTGAAGCCGCATTTTGTGATGTGACAGACCTACGCACCAATTCAGTTTCTGCACTAAATTTAGCGGGGAAGTTAAACTGGTGCATAGGTCATTATTATCGGGTAATGTGACGTCAATTTACTTGCTAGCGGGGAAATTAATGTCACGTTACCTATACACCAATTCAGTTTCCCCGATTTAGCAGAGAAACTGATGTCATGCGACCTGATGTCACGTGATGCTAGAATGTTTCAGGTATTAAACAGATTGGCCTAGCAATCTGACATGTAATTTTTTGTTGTTTTTGTTTCTTGTTTTATAGTTCGATAAAGTCTGCCATCAAAAATTTCAAGGTTAGTCCTGGGCATCTCCAGGACTAGCCTTTACCAGATGTTTGTCTTTGCAGCTCACCATTATTGACTAGAAAAAGCTACCTGAAACCATTGCCGCAATAACACTCATAAAACGTTTGCCTAAATTTTGCCATTAATTTTCTTAATAAAATACTAAACTCCTCAAAAACAACATTAACCCCCCCCCCCCCCCCCAAAAAAAAAAAGAAAAAAAAAAAGTGCACTACGTACCATTGAGAGTTAGGAGCAATTCCAAAACATTTGGGGGTTGACAACTCCTTCAAGCCGTTGACTCTGAAAGTTTTCTAGAGTTCAGTGTCCCTTTAATTAAGGGAAACCAATAAATGAAATCACGCTACTACAGTCACGCAACTACGACAACCTCCGAACGAATTGTTTATTACGTGCTTTAAGTGTGACTTTTTTCCCGCACCTTGGTTATCCGGAATTCACGCTTAAGAAACGCACAAATGAGCTTCATTGTATCGGTCGCAGGAGGCTACACGACGTGCAAGCGGGAGCTGGTGGACCTCCTGCGCCAGCGGTCTCGCCCCTACCTCTTCTCCAACTCGCTTCCGCCGCCTGTGGTGCAGTGCGCCGCCAAGGTGCTGGATCTGCTGCTGTCTGGACCCGAGCTCGCACAGAGGGTGGCGGTCAACACCACGCACTTCCGGTCGCGCATGAAGGCAGCCGGCTTCAACATTGCGGTGGGTCCGCACACTCCTCCGCACTCAAATGCGCATAAGTTGAACATAGAATATACACGAGCTCAACTCTCCTACGTCACGCCGCGGTGGTGGCGCGTCGGTCGCACTTCCGGTCTGGGGCGGTGGGCAGAAGTCGCCGTGCGAGACATGCATTCTTGTTTTCTTTTCGGATAAACCAGACAAAAAACCTGCCTTCTCGTCAAAATGCTTCAACGGGGGTTGTAACTTGTACCGAAAGAGTCTGGAAAGGTTTGAAGATCAGTTTTCATGTGTTTCTGCCCGCTCCGTTCGTCCGAGTACGTGGATAGTAGCCGTGAAAAGGGTAAACCAGACGCTGTCGAACTACGGTTGCTTGTGCGGGATACACTTTGTGGTCGGCAGATGCATTTGTTTTGTTCCAACATGAACGACCGCCAAGTTGTCCGGGCCACCCGCGGGTTCAGTGCGTCTTCAAATTCACACGGCTGCATGATCGTTCAAACTTTCGTCTGCTCTTTCGAGCCTGCTTTTTGTCGTCTGCTCGTTCAAAAAAAGCGGCCCGTAGACCAAACTTTGACCCGGTGATTGCAATAAGAAGTAATTTCAGGCCTCAAAAGACTTATGTAGGCTCGGTGTAAAGAGTAGATACAAGATGTTGATCATTGGTACCAGCGGCCATCACCGACTTGTTACGCTTGGTCTGTTCCCGCTTCTGAATTTCAGTATCGACGTCTATCATCGCCGCTGCCTTATACACTTTTGTAGCGCGAGCGACGTGGCGACCGAAAATATCTAGAAGAATCTCATCATGGTTTTAGCGTCCATTCTGCGGCGTTCACGCGAATGAATCGCCGCATGTCAAATTAATTACGCAAAATTTAGCGGTGTAACGAGCCTTGATAATTTCTCTCAGGTGATTAAAGTGGTAAGACATTGCTATGAGGACGTAGAATAGACAATTCCAACGCGAAAAACAGTATGCAGACTCACGCAGGCGCCGAGAACGTGACATTCCAAGGGACGCGGTCGTTCGCATGATCGTTCGAACTGTCGTCTGCTCTTTCAAACTTGTCTGCTTTTTGTCGTCAGCTCGTTCAAACGACAGCGGCCCGTAAACCAAACGTTGACCCGGTAATTGCGATAAGAACTAAGTGCAGACCTCAAAACACTCTTGAAGGTTGGTTGGGGCAAGTAGGCTAAATGTAAACAGTAGATACCATAAGATGTTCATTATTGTTACCAGTCGCCATCACCGATTTGTAGTGCCCGATTCTACTTGCGGTTTTCGGTATCGACGTCCATCATCTCAGCTGCGGTCCACACTTTTGCAGCCCGAGCGACGTCGCGACTGAAAATAGCGAGCAGAATCTCATCGTGCGAGTCAGGCTTTAGCGCCCATTCTGCGGCGTCCACCTGAAATGAATCGCCGCAAGTCACATTATTCACGCAAAGTTTTGCCTCGTTAATTTTGCTGAAGCCGCTCAAGTAGTCAGACATTGTTAGGAGGACGTAGAATCAACAATTCCAACGCGAAAAAGAGCACGGGGACTCCCACCGTCGCCGAAAACAACGCAATTCAATGGTTTGTTTATGGGCGACGGCGGGCTTCTTGCCCACCGTTCACCGCGCATGCGCGGCGCCAGTGGCGTCCGCTAGGGGCGCTCCGGTTTGTTTGTAAACATGAGTTGGTGTATAACCCCCAGAAACCAACCCGTTTTTCAGCAACCTCTGTAACGAAGACCCAAGTTCTACTATTTTAACGACAATTGAAGCGCTCGTTTACCATGTCCCCAATTTTCACACAGGGTGACGACCACCCCATCTGTCCTGTGATGCTGGGAGACGCCCGGTTGGCCGCAGACTTTGCAGACGGCATGCTGGGTGAGTGAACCGAAAACCGAGCTCACAGAATTTTCGTTGTGTCGATTGCAGCAGGCCGGTTAACGCCATAGACCCCCCTCCAAAGTGAACTAGTGTTGCGGCATTCCTAGGATGGTTTTCCTCTTTACGCAGAAAGATTAATTTCCAGTTTGCCAAGCTTTGCTGGATATCCGTTAGACCGACATTTACGAAAGTTTCTATTCGTTTGGCACTTTGGGGCAGTCACCTTTCCAATTCGAACTGCTGCTGCCCTAAAAACAGCAAAATTCAAAAGTAGTAACTGCTTTGGTATCCTCGTTGCGGTTACCTGAATGGTAAGAGAAAAATCAAAAGGAAAAGAAACGCAGGGAATGTGCATGCACCGTCTTGCTCGTGCGTTTTTGTTGCAGTAATGTTGACATCATAGTCGAAGAAATCTCATATTCTCCGGAGTTGTTAGTTAACCCGATTCTGTCAGTGTACTACGCACGAAAAAGATGGGTTGCTCACTTGTGTCCTCTTTTCCCAGAACAAGGGATTTACGTCGTCGGGTTCAGCTATCCCGTCGTGCCTAAAGGTAGGTTTTGTCTCTTTCGTAAGGACATAAACGAGTGGCGCTTTTTACTTTTTTTAACCAATTAATCGTGTTATTTCTGACTTTAGGCAAGGCCAGAATTAGGGTGCAGATCTCGGCAGCACACACCAAGGAAGACATTGACCGCACCGTTGATGCCTTCATCACCGTCGGCAAGAAATTCGGGGTGGTGTCTGCGTAGAAGACGTCAGCTTGCGTCGTTCGTTTTCCGAACGCATGGTATGTATTTTTGATCCAAGCCACCGGTCTTGGCACTTCTTTTTGTGGGAACAAAGTGCAAAGGTTGCATTGTCTCAGTGTGTTTCGCAGCCCCTTCTTCTGCCGAACTTGGGAAGAAAGATCTCGCACGTTTAATTAACGGTGCATGTTACATGCATCGTTAATTAGCAGTTTGTAATGCGCCGTGCTAACCAAATATTTTTCTTCAACGAAAACATGGGCCACCACAAATTCGATACGAAATAAGCTCCCGTGTACAAATATCTATTCAACGCATTTAAATTTCAGCTTGACAAAGTCAGTAAAAACAGAATAAGAACTGAATAAACAAATCACGGCCACATGAACGCAAAACGACAGTGGGCATTTGAAAGTCGTTTACGGCAGCAGCGCACTGGTAACGTGTCATGCGTGTCCCCTTATTTGTTCTTGCCTTGGATTTTAGTGCATCTCTTCATCAATCTCGCCTGCCTCATTACACTCCCTTTAATAATTACACCAAGGGTGCACTTGGTCTTGCCGTGTACCACAGAGCCTCAAGTGGCCAGAAAACAACTTCAGACATATTTTTGTTTTATTATCATTGTTTTCGTTCTACCAGACACGGCAAGGACATTCCACACACTGGTGAAGGCGGCAGCAAAGCCGTCTCGTGACAAGCCGGGACCAGGCAGACTCGCATTAGACCTTGGGTAATTGGTGCGGCAGTACGTCGGGCGTCGCTCCGAGAGTGTTCTTTTCCGATCGCCCAACACGGAAATAAAAGGTGGCAGAGGACGTCGCTTGTCGCAGTCTTCCGCTTAAGCAGGTGGAGCCGTCTTGGCTTGACTAGGGCTTGGCTAGCCGGATCCAGAAGAAATTCGGTTACTTGACAGAAACCGTCTGCTTCAAGACTGCTGGCAGCCGCCGAGCACGCGAGATCGGCTCAGCAACCCCGGCAGGCCGCGTCGGGTGGCCCGGTTGCAATCGTCAGCACGCTGCCGCAATTCTGCGTAGAAAAAAAAGCAATTGGCTCGTCCCTCGGGCCCAGCGCATGACGGCAACCACAGATTACGCACATTTTCAAGTAAGGCCTCTGGGCATTGCCACCTCGCAGATGGTGTGTGTAGGTCTTCTGACAACAGAGCCTCCCTAAAGTGTGCTCACAGTTACCAGACTGGTGCTCCAACAAAGCATTTTCCCCCCGGGGGGCCAGACTAGCTTTCGAGGCGTGGCTGCTTGCAGATGTGCGTAGCAAGAACTTGGACAGAAAACTGGCGGGTTCTGTGGCTCTCTTTCTATGCAGTTTAGTTGACACACTTTGGGAGTGCATCTTATCCTGCTGCTTAATCCACTGACCTTTCAGAAATTACTCTACTACTTTGCCAAAATTTCCTAACTTGGAGAGAAGTAAAAGGACCTAAAGCCATCAATAATGACCACAATTGCATAGCACCAAAGATGAGCCTCTGGTGAGTGTAAATTAACCAAGATTGGTACTTTTGTGATTATTTAATTAGTATGGATGACTTCTTATATGCAGCTTCACCGGGAATTAATCAGTTCTCACACTTCCATAAAATTTAAACAGGTTCAGTACAAGACTGCGAAGACATTCGACTCCAACTGCAGTCAACTGCGTTCAACAAAATTTAAAATGCACTTGCTGCTTTAATAGTAGGGACTTTCACCTTTTTTTACACCCACTAAAAATTACTCATATTTTGATAGTTCCACATACATTTATGCTACTTAACAGTGGTTTCCTCCAAGTGTGAAAATTTTGAGTGGGTTGCACTGCATAAGGGAGGATGTCGTAGCCCTGAGGTCATAGCTTGATGTCTTTTTACGTTTGTGCTAGATGACTGTTGCCAGTGCAGCCACCGTGAGGAAGTTGCATCAAAGACATGGTGCCTAGAACATGTGTCCGATCGCTTTGTTCGGCATCCTATACCACCCATACATTGAAGTGTCCTTAATGTGACAAACAAATATGACAAAGACCAGTGTTGGGAAGCGCTTTAAGTATGTTGTACTTAAAATAGTACTTTGAGTACCATGTAGGTTTAGAAAACCTTTACTTTACTTGAAGCACATTCTCTGAATACAAACTTATACTTATAAATAGGGTGTGCATTTTCCAGTTTTAACCGAAAAACACCGATAAACATCCGTCGGTGACGAAAATATAAAATCGGTTAAAACCGAAAAACACCGGTGGTTGGATATTTTCACCCTGGTTAAAACCGAAAAACACCGGTCGTTGCACGTTTCCGACCTAGCGAAACCCTTACCCCGTAGGGGTTCGTCAAACGTGTTATCTCGTGGATCCTGCATTCTTCCAGTGTTTACATGGCTTGCAGGTGGCGTCAGTCCACCCTCCTTTCTGGGGGTCAAAAGCGTCTAGTGAACGCAGTGGAAGCTAAGCTCTCATACGCCTTTCCCCTATTGTGTCTCCCATGGCCCCCTTTTGTGGAAAAATTAACACAGTGGAGGGTTGGCTCTCACGTGCCTTTTCCTCATTGTGTCTGGCCAAGTGATGTCGGTGCAAGCCATGTATTCAGAGGTTGCTGTGGTTCCTGGAAGACACTGCCAACGTCCGTGTCGTACAGGAGCGTGCGTTTTCATAATTGCGGGTTGCGAGCCGCAAGGAACGTGCACCATGACGGCAGCACGTTCCTTGCGTGAAGATGGAAGCATGAAAGTATGCTTTCATCTACTATAATAACCAAGTGTGAGAAATAGTTGCTTCCTAGAGAAGAAGTGTATGAACTATGTGAATAAAATTGGAACTCTCTGCCTGTGATAATTGTTTTTTTTCCCCGATATTCACCGATTTTAGCCTCGTCGTGAGACGTTCCACCGAAATACACCGGTGCTTTGAAAATAAATAAACACCGAAAAACATCCGCCGATTTTTCTCACAAATAAACACCGGAAAGTACACACCCTACTTATAAAGTATCTTTTTCTGGTACTTTCTGAGGAAAGTACAACTCCCGACTTCCAAGTACATTCTTCAAATTTGGTCTTGTTAAATTTTTATACCAAAACGATGCTTTGTCAATTCCAAAACCAGTTGACTTCACCTAATATTTGCCGCCACTTCCGAAAATAACTGACGCACCCCCGATTAGCCCTGGAGCAATGCGTACCAGTTTAAAGAGAAGCTGAAGAGGTCCTTGAAAAAAACTCGTTAGAAGTGAATTCTAGAGTATTTTTATCCTCTGGATCTGAATATCACGTTCGTTTTCCTTGAAGATGTAACTAAACGTGAGAGAAAACAAAAAACCTCCAACCAGTCGTTACGTCATACCGAGATCTTTCGGCCGCCAAGCGCGTGTCACTCGTGTGGGCAGCGCGTCCAATTGCAAGCTTGCCAAGTGTTCCCCTAAACTGACACCAGTCGAGACGTCTTTCTCTGACCTTTTTAAAAATAGCAACAGTGCTCGTGCATAGCTTCGATAGGCGCTGAAGATGAGCGAGAGTGGAGATTCCATAAACTCTGGATATGTCGTTACCCTCCGGAAAGGCAAAATCTTCAGCAGTACTTTGAAAATGATTTTATGCAGCCTCCGTGCTCCAAATTGAAAAAAATAATCTCAATATTCGTGATCCTGGAGGCCAAATGAAGACAATTTAAGTGTTTTTCCTCAAATACAGAACTGCTTCAGACTGTGCTAAAGAGTATACTTTACTTTGAAAGTACATTGTATTTATGGTACTTAAAGTAAAGTACATTGAGCCCGGTGTACTTACTACTTTACTTGAAGTGCATAGCCTTTAATTTAGTACTTAAAGGGCAACTCCGCTTCATTTTTGGTTTTGAAAAAACAATGCAGTCCTCTTCAGTATCACCTAGGAAGACCACACGTGAAATCTTGCGACGCAGTTCTGTCTAAATGTTTCTTAAACGGTCCGGCGAACTTTGCAACTTGCCAAGTTGCCGAAATCGGCTGACTTGAGCGGGCGAATTCAGGCGCAACCAACAGCACAGTCAAGGCTACGGCATGGGCGGAGCCAACATTGAGCTAAACGCCATCTACATGGCCCCCTTTTGCTTGTTTTCACTTCTCCGGGCGAGCATAGCGCATGACGTCAGCAACGTTGCCTCTCGGCGCTCAGCGTTGTCCACGTGATTGGTGTAACGCGCCTGCGCAGCGCGTTTCTTGGGAGCCGTCCGGCCGCCCGCCGTGGTCCCGCCGTCTTCCGCGTCACAACCGCCGTCGTCGTCTCACCGATTGTGATTATTGTCTCTCGAAGTTTCGTCCACACTACGGACACCACGTGCGCACACACTTATGCCGCAGTTGTGCAGACGTCGTTGAATGCCGTAGACACCAAAACGTGGCGAAGAGTGCGGTGCAGACGACACTTGCGCCTGCCACACGCCCGCCCCAATCCCGCCCGTCGTTGGGCCGAGGATCACGTGACATCTTGTACCACGTGATGGCCATGTATTTGGCGACCCAAGGCCAATGTTGCCGGGCGGAGCTGAAGTTTCGGTTTCGATTTCCGCTCTTGTTTAAAATCAGATTTAAAAATATTTATCCCATTTTTCGCGAAGCAAACAACGTAGTGTGTTTTACTAGGGCTTTTTAATTCGAAATCAATCATTATCCCGAAATATTCGTAATTGAGCGGAGTTGCCCTTTAATACTTTATTAGAAGTATGTTTTAGATGACTTTATGCAACACTGATAAAGACACAGTTAACACGCCAGTCAGCAGATGTGCTCTAGACATTGCGGCGGTTCTAGACTCACCAAACACAAAGTTGAGCCTGAAGTTCACAAAGTATGTGTCGACTAGACTCGCAACACCGAAGTCTCGCCATTTTCCACGAGAGTCCCACCGATGTGCTCCGTGAACTCTGGCTCCGACTTTGTGTGTGGCAAGTCCAGAGCCCTCGATTACAGTAGAGTAAAAGGGGAAGCGCACCCTGCAAGTCGTGTTCGGTGTAGTACTCCTGCGAGTCCTCGTCGTCCTCCTCCTCCTCGTCGGTGCAAGAGTTGACCCTGCAGCGGCGGCCGTTTTCCGACGTGACGTGGCGCAGGTACGGGATCACCGTCATGGAGCGCAGGGCGTCCCCCTTGCTCCGCTCGGGAATGGGCACATACTCGAGGAGACGCGGGTGCTTCTTGCGCACCCAGCTGCGCGTCGAGGTCGGATAAAGAGGCGGTCTCGGGAAGAGCATTTCGGTTCGCCACTGACCGCCGGCTGGGGTCAAAACACATTTTATCGTGGACCCTTTTCACGTTCATAGACACAAGCCGTCTCTCGGCTTCCAAGAGACTTCTGGTCGCTCTCTTTCGGTGGGCTTTTCGAGTCTGTCAATGTCGGAGTTCTCGGGACTACGAAGTTCTATGGAAGCCGCGAAGTTGGGGATTTAGCGAGGTCCTTATTGCTGTGCTGTTCAACATTTAATAAGAGGGGATCAATCATGTTACGGGAGTCTTAAGAAATCTCCCAACAAATTTCTCGCTAATTGGCCTTGTAGCTAACCTCCCGGAGGACTGGTCACGAAATATTTCACGATCGTTGCAAGAAGCGGTGCTATGGTGGGGATTGTTTATCCTCTCGTTTGGACAGGAGTTCGTGGGAACGCAAAATGCAACAGCACTTTTATGAAAAGGGTCCAAGATTGTGAGACTGATTTCAAAGAAAAATGCACACCCCCAAAAACAAATTAATTTTGGTAAGCTGCTTATATTATGCAATGCTTTTTCTCTGCAAAATAAATAAGTAATATCATTTACTTCTCGAGACACAATTTAAACAGCCGCATATGCAGTCAATGGGCCGTCATCCTCTCCACATCTTTCTGCCAGGCCTCTTCTCAGCACACAAAGGGCAGAGGAGAGGTCGTAGCATACCTCTGCTCTCCTTCCAGCCAATGGGAGATTCACAAAATGACTTCTATTGCGACATCATCTGACATTCACCTCCAAATAAACATAATTTTTCAGCCAATACGTGCAAACAGATGAAATTGCTCTGCATTTTGACTATGTATCATGGCATAAATAGTGCATGAATCAATTCCTTTTGGAGGGAAAGTGTGTGTTGCATGAGGCACCTTGAGCTAGGTTACTACGCGCAAGTCCGCACAAGCAGCGGCCGGCTCTACTGAACTTGGAAGTTCAATAAAGCGGTATATTTTACTTGCCAAGTTAATCCCAATTGCTTTGTGTGCCATCTAGCACTCAACAGTGTGGCTTGTGACATGTTTCCCATCCAGGCAGTTAAAAGAAAAAATTTTCTGACAGTGCGGCATCCCTCAAGACAAGACGAGTCTAGCTTGCGAGGGTATCAGCACTCACTCGTGGTGTTGAACTTGCTCCAGCGCCAGCCGCTGTCGGGGGTTCTTGTCGAGCATCCCCTTGAGGAGGCTGGCAAGGAGGGGGTCCACTTCGGCGGGCACCTCAAACACCCCGCTGCCAATGTTCTCAAACAGCTTGTAGATGTTGTCGCCCTCAAATGGGTACTTGCCCGTCGTGATGTTGAACCTGCAATGCGCCGGCCGAAACCTTGCCTTCAAGCGATCCCACCTGCAGCTTCTTAGCTTCATTCCACAGGCTGCCGATTTCGCAAGTTTGTTTTGTGACCAGTCCTGTAAGATCGCACCATACTCTGTTGCAGGTTTAAAAAAGGCAGCACAAGCTTTCCCCCTCCCCCACAAAACCCTTTACTGCTTCCACTTCAGCAGAGCAAATGCTGGAGAGCAGGCTGCCTCTTCCAGTGTTCACTTTACTAAAGTAGAATGAGTGGGTGCTTTGCGGGAGGTACTGGTCGTGCTTTTCTTAACCTGCAACAGAGCATAGGCCAGGCTTTTGATTTCACAAGCTGGCGTCCACTGGTTCTCTCGGTTATGAAAGATCTGTTTTGTCACGAGACTAGATTACGAGTAGGATTCTGTGCTTTTGGTATACACCGATAAACACTGAAAAATAACCCCTGAACCAGTTTCATAAAAATCGGGGAAAGCCCATAGCTTCATGGGGAAGCAACCTTTGCCTACAACTTTATTAATGCGAAAGCATCAACTGTCTCATGGAGCGAGCCGACGTCATCAGCTTTGAAACCACGCCATACGGCTCCTAAATCCTTCTCTCCAAGTCAAGCCAACTCCCAGCTATGAAACTGTAACCATGCGCAAAGCTAGCCACGGCACCTTACCGCTTTGATCCCATTGGCTAGTGCGCGTCGGGCTCCAATTCGCCGGACCGCGTCATTTTCAACGACTGGCCACCTCGTAGCGCTGCGGGCCCGTCGGCGCCAGTCAGTGTGCCAACACACGTAGAGCAAGAATGATGTACAGGCATGCATTCACAACTCGTAAGAAGTGCTTAGGCGTACCTCCATCTTTTTTTCTGTTCACCCCGGGATAAAACCCCAGCGAAGTTTCAACGAGGCTGCCGCTTTCTTTGGAAACCAGACCCGTTGTCTCTTTTCCTCTTATCAATACCTGGACATTTTTGAAGCCTCCGGGTTACACACATCTTCCCCCCAAAGGCTGGGGAATCCCGTGCCCATGTCCTGTTTCTTTCAACAGCCCCAATAAACAGAAGTCTTTTGTCCAACACCGAATATTGGCACCAAAGAACACCGAATCTATGGGAAACAAAAATAAATCCCGAAACCATGAAACCCTATTATGAATAGCTTTCACTGTATACAGAATGAATACAAGCACGTACCAGTGTGCTGAATGCCAAGCCAGAAAAGGTTGCAGCAAGCTGGCAGCAAGTAGACATCTTTATTATAGTAGTTTGTGCTGTGTTTAGTTTTGTTATAAGGAAGCTGCATTTTAATGCATTGAGCATGTTAGCTACATTTATTGTGGGTTTGGAATATAGTGCAGCATTGGGGAAAAATATGGCAGACACTTAAGACTGCTTACGTGTAGGAATGTGAAAGCATTCCTACATGCAGCGCATTCCCACAAGCAGCGTGCCACGTCTTCCTTTTTCACAAGGCACTCCGGCGGTGACATCGCTCCCCCACTGCACAGACGCGGCAAACCCCGCCGGCTCCACGACAGCTTCCGGAACGAAGCATCTGCGTTGCTATGCTTTTCTTTGTGTTTTATTTCTGAGGCATGTCCGTTTTAAACTTGAACGGCGCGTGCTTGATGATATTTTTACAACCATCTTTTGGGCACAACACCAACGTTTTTTCGCATAACGGGACAAGTAAGGCTTCCGCCTCAAAATGCCATATTATAAAAAGTTGCACCATGAACACGTTAGACGGTGTTTGCTAGTTAGGGGACAAAGACTGACAAAATTCTGTTTGAGGGTTGGCCAGATTCAGGCATCAAAAGACTCACTCACAGGGTTACCCCCGACGACCAGACATCCACCTTGAATCCCGAGAAACTGTCCAGACCATTGGCAATCTCTGGCGGCTGGAAGGCCGGTGACCCTTGGCTTGTGTGGCATGTGTCATCTATTGCAAAGTGGTCCAATGCCTGCAAGGCAATAAAAAAAAGACGGCAAGACGCCACGTCAGCCAGTGCCATGCGAGTGGCTGACATAGCTTTCGAAACATTGTCGGAGTTGTATATCTAGCTTCTGCAATTCAGCGTGATGCACAATAAACTGCAACTTGCACAAACATGTTTGCACTGCACAATGCAAATGCGCACAGCGTTGGCAATGCTTTCTCCCAATTTAAATGTGATTGTTGAGCAAGTTGGTTGAAGCTGCTAAAATTTGCTATTTCTAAGATCTCCTTTTTGTTCAGTTCCTCTTTCTGCATTGTTTGGAGCTCTGGATTGCATATGACGGTAGAGACGATTTGTTAAGCTTTACATAAAATACTAAAAGAATAGAAGCACTGTCATGTCTTTGTCTCCATTCCTCCCTCTCTCCCCTCCACCCTCCATTTCCACCCCCACCCCCCACCCCTGCCCCCCCCCCCCCCCCCCCCCCCCCCAAAAAAAAATGAAACTGGTCAAAAGAAAGATTGAAAGCGTTCAGCGCAAGTCTGGTTTCGTCTGTCCTAAGTGAGCAACTCTTTTATTTCCTTATATTGCACTCTAACTGATGCTAAGCGACTCTGCCAGCCATGGTCGATTACGCTTCTGTAAAACTTGTGCAGAAAAAGAAAGACTTATCACTGAGAGGTACCGATAGCAAGGCATGTTTTGTTTTAAACCTAAAGCAAACACAGTCCTATCATTTTTTCCGTTTGCAACCTGGATCACGAGGACAGAGTTGGGCCACAAAACAACACCCGCTTTCCTACCATTCTAACACGGGAGAAAATATGAACTAGCAGCAGTGACTAGAGGGTAACAATATGTCAAGCAGAAAAATATAGTGACATGGCAAAGAAGTGTACAGATCTCTCTTTGCTTTTGTTTTAACCCACCTCCGCGACTCCCAGGTCGGAGATCTTGAGAGTCCCACAGTTGGTCAGGAGCAGGTTGCCGGGCTTGATGTCCTTGTGGACGATGCCCTTGCTGTGCAGGTACTCTAGGCCACTGAGCAGCTGGCAGAAGTACCTACAAGTTGGGACGCTGCCCGTTGGAAACCATTCCACGCAGCACATTGGCCGTGAGAGGCGGAGCGGTCGTGAGGGTTACTCAAATATGTTGCCCACCGTGCAATTTGATTGGCTATGCATGTTACCCCTTTAGGTGTAGATACAAGGTCCTACACTCCTAAACACGCCTGCAAATCAACTTCCCCGCAGAGCGAGCCAATGGCCGCTCCGCGGCAATAGTTGAATAACAAACCTAAGCAGAGAGTTACCGAGGCCAACCTGTAAATCGCTGCTTGAAGCTGGAAAAAGTGGTGCTATAACTGGTGACAGGCTAAGGATGCAGCAGAAGCTTTGCCTCCAGCACACGCCCGTTACTTCCCGCCGGGCCTTGGCTGCACGTGCGACAAAGTGTTGTTGAAGGCAGAAATCTCGCGTTGGAGGCGGTGCAACTTCTGCAATTTTAACCTTTCACCGACTACAGTACCGAGAACAAAGACACAAAAGAGGTACTTATTTCTCAAAATTGCTTTACAACATAAGAGATGTGGTACAGATTGATGAGCCGGGAACATGGCATACTTCAGGGGGGGGGGGGAGGGGGCAATTTTCCGTAGGAGGAGGAAAAGGCAGCTGCTGGAACCGTACCACATACTTATATTTATCTACAGGGACTGCTGCAATACAAGTTAACAGACTGCCTATGATCACTACCAGGATGAGAATGGTAAAGAGGTCCTTCAGTTCACCTGCCTCCAGCACCAGCTTCCTACCTTCGATTGGTGCATCATGAACCTTGAACGTGCATGTGCAGCCAAAGCACAACGGAAAGGCAATGAGTGCATGCTGGAAAGGCATCCAAAAGAGATGCCTGTTATTCTCAACCTGTCGGTACCCATAATGATAGTGTTGTGCTTGCATCTTTCGTCTTCAGTTTTTTTTTCTATTTGATTGGGTGCTACCGCCTCCTGTCAGAGGTATAGGCGGAACAGTGGCCAGTGGAGTCTCACCCATGGGCCTGCCAAATGGGCAGTTTCTTGTCGGCCACGCTATCCAAGAGCTCCTGGATCACAGAGACACAGTACTCCATGACCATGTACATTTTCTGCTTCTGGTCGTCGTAGAGCACATCCACCAGCTTGATGACGTTCTTGTGACTCAGCATTCGCAGAAGCTTGATCTCTCTGCATCGTGTAAAAACGGAACAGCTTCATTGCATTAGCCATGCTTTGTCAGTTCTTTGCGGATCTCAAATATTGGAATTGGCGAGATCCACTCTGGCAAAACAACCACAGCTCGATGTTAACCAAGTTACTTTGATTTCTTACTTGCTTGGTACGTTGATGTTGCATCATTGAAATACGTAACTGAACTAGAAAGCTCAGCTGAGAGTCAGTGCTTCTCTGCTTTTTGTGCGCTGTTTGCCCCTTTTTGTAATCTTACTTAAGTATCATACGACTTTCCTCACCTCTGTACGTTTTGTTCGCCGTTAGGAATCTTCCGCAGCTTCCGTTTCTTCAGGATCTTTACGGCGCGACGACACAGCGTCTCCGAGTCGAGTATTTCCTTCACCTTTCCGTAGGAGCCTTCCCCGAGCACGTCGCCCATCACGTACTTGCCGATCATCTTGGCTTTCTTTTTCTTGGCCTTGTAGATGATCTCCTTAGAGTTGACGTGGTAGAAGACCAGCGGCCCGTCGTCATCATTCAGCCAGCGTTCCAGTGGCTGCGTGCAGTCTTCGTCGTAGAATGCCGGCGCGTCCCCGGACAGGCCCGTCAGGTCCATCACCCGATCTTCATCCATGGAGATTCTACGAATCTGCTAACCATAAGACGCACTTCTGCTCATCTAGAACCACTTCTGTAGCTTCGAACAGATTCTCCGCTTGATTCCACAACGCTCCCGCGCAGCGAATGCTTGTGACACTAGCACAACAAGCTACCGTTCTTCCAAGGACCGAAGGTGCCGAAGTCCCGAAGAGGCAAGAAACAGCACCAATACGTCGCTCGGAGAGCTCTAGTAGCCCGAGGGGACGCTAAAGGCGTCGAAATCACAGCTACATCGGAAAACGCCGCTGCGTTTGTGCCGTTCAGAAAAGTAGAAAGAGCTTTAGAACGGTTAAAGTTCTAGCGGTTCTAGCAACGGCCGTCCGCTTTCGGGGGTTCCTCCTACCAGCTCAGGGAAGCGCCATTATGGAATTCGCTCTTGTTGGTTTGTTTCTGTTTCTGTGTGAGACCAGAAACTATGGTTTTGTTTTTGGTTTCGTGATAATGTGCGTTCCAATAACAAAACGGGAGCTTTACGTGTAAATTATTTTTGTCTTTGTTTCTTTTTCTGCGTTACTTTCAAATAACGACGCAGCTTTTTAAATAATGTAGAATTAGCGACCTGCATAAGCGCGCTGCCGATGGCAGCGCCCTGAAGACTCAGTGGAGTTGAATTTCCTTTCACGCGCGTTATTTGAATGCCGTCTCTAGTTTCACCCGCAGGGTCTTCCCCGTCTTCAACCGGGTTTGTAAAAAGTTACAGAAAAGTGTCGAATACACAAACAAAAGCTTGTGCCAAGGTCTGTTCTTTTTTTCTACCAAGACAAAACCTAGATCTAGCTCTCAGTAACCATGATACAGATACAACTAGTTAAAACTTAAAACGCCGGGGAACAGTGCACTGCGCAATATACAGCTGGTAATATTAAAGGGATACTTCAACGAAATTTGAAATATACACATAGTGTTCAGAAATAAGCAGATTATGATCCAGAATATCCGTAAATGACAATCGCACGCTTGTATTTTGATCCTGGTGGCTGTATATTTCGTCATAAACGGCCTACTCTGACAAGCGCTCGGAGAACAGCCAGAGGAGAGCACGTGACATCCGCCGCAATTCATGACATAGATTGTTTCGGGACGAGCAAAGCTGCGGCGATGCTGACGTCGAGAGGATGTCCTAAAAGTTCCAGCGATCGAGCCACCGCAACTAACCCCAAAGCTGCTTTGGTAAGAATTTTGACAGAACCTGTCAAGATTTCTAGATGGGCATTACAAACGAGACCTTAGCGACATCAACCAGGTGCTCTTTGCTAATCGTTTAATTCGTTTTAAAGTTCCTTTTCGTGGCTTTTTCAACACGAGATTGGTGTGTCTGATGTGATACTGCTCCCTTGAAACCGAATAGACCAAAAAATAAGCGCCGAAAGTTCGTTGTAGTATCCCTTTAAAACACTTGCCATGAGCGGCCAAGAGAAACTTCTGCCCTTTGCTTGGCTGGTTCTTGCTGCCAAGACCTGCATGCACTGCACTACCAACGCGTGAACGCCATACATGTCTGCTCTGTTCCATGGGCGCCGCCATGTTTGTTTATGCTGACGCAATGACACGGGAAAAAAAAGGGGGGGGGGGGGGGGGGGCTGCGTTTTTTGCGAGACTCCGTTTTTTTTTTGTTTTTTTTTTAGAAACCTTCGCACATATCGTAGTGCAAGAACGTCGAAAAGGCATAGTCACAAAGCTCCAAGAACAACACCAATGCCAAGAGTGCTGTAAAAAGCAAATACCTTATTTTATGCGCAGCCCCTCTCTTCATAAGAGCCTGCGCTTGAGATTATTATTTCACATTTTTATCGCTGGGCGCTAAGATTTCGGACGCTGGTCTATAGACCTTTCTAGCGGCAGTCTCGAACGAATCCATTTACAGCGCGCGTCCCTGGTTTTGAGAGTGTACGTCAGTGTTGCCCGACTGCGCTGAGCTGTGGAGTTTCTCGTCAGTAAGCTGTGGCAGCCTGCGTAGGCGCAATTCTGGACGCTGGTGGCGGCTGAATTGCCGCGTTTTCTTTTTTCTTTTGTGTTCTGTGGCGAACATAATTTATAGAGGTCTTTAGAAAGCAGTGATCTATTTTTGGGACCGAACAAAAACAAAGAAATGAAAGCTGTTTTGGTGAGTCCGTGCGCGACAGAACAAATGCAACTGGAATGTTTGTTTCATTTTATGTTCATCGTTTTACGGCACCGTAGACTCAGCCGTGTCAATCTATAAAGGTCAAAATATTTGACCACGCAGGATATCCGAACTGCATGGATATTCCCCGTCCACAACATGAAATTCAACGAGTCTCGTCAATCGAATAACATATATTGTACGTACACCACGGTGCCGCGTTATCCGAACAGGATTTGAGAAAGCTCTCAAGTAACACAGCATATCCAGTATATTGTGTCGGCGATAGCCGCTTCACGACGATCGGACGGAATCCGGCGCGTTTTGGGGAACATGTAGAAGAGAGCAGGCTTTTTTGCACAGCTTCAAAGCAAATGAATGAACCCTCGGACCCGACCCTATAGGAAGCGAGCATGCCGGCCGTGTCGCGGCGGTCGCCTATTGTTCGCCGCGACCTAGCGGTAGCCGCCGCAGGAGCATCGGGGAGCAATGGCGACGAACAGCACGGCAGACAGTGTCCCCGTCGTGATTACGAAGGAATTTAAGGCAGTTACGAATTCGGAAAGTTCCTTCTGTAGCCGGTGCCGTCGGCGCAGAATCATTGGGAAGTAAAAGCAACGAACACCACAGAGGACAGAGGGCGATTACGAATCCGGAAAACTTCTTCGGTAGCCGGTGCAGAATCATCGGGGGGAAGCAATGGCGACGAGCAGCACAGCGGACAGTGTTCCCGGGGTGATTACGACGGGGTTTAAGGCGGTTACGAATCTAGAAAGCTTCTTCCGTAGTACCAATATAAAGAAGGGATACACCTTCGTGAATCTGGCCGCGTGTACGACGTGAAGGAGGTCCGTTTCGACGGACAAGTGGATGTCACGGAGCGCCGTACTCCGCTAACAAAATTAAGCGTGCCCGCAAAAAATGTAGTTGGCGTTGAGTGGACCGTGGTAATTATGTACGTTTATTTCTGAATCAGCTTGACAATAACTGGGCGATTTTTTTCGCGCCGTTCCGCGATTCCGACTACTATCTTCCTGTAGACTGATGGAAACATCCAAGTGTAGGCTTAGGTGGGCGACCGCACTCCGCTTCTCGATTCCGGTGAAGTATTTGCCGCACACTTTAGAGTTTGCCGTCGGTGTCGATTCTGTTCCATTGTCGCTAGAATAGAAAAAAAGTTAATCGTATTATTCGTCAGCAGCTTAAACAAAGCGCGAACAGAAAGGTAAGAAACGCCACTAACCTGTATGGACGCACAAGTCGCACCTGTAGCCTGGTCGCGCAGTACTCTGCCTCGTACGGCCGTACGGCTTCGAAGGGACGATGTAGTACTTCGTGCCGTGTGCGATCTTCGACGTACTGTTGCAGCCGACCACACAGCAATTGTTGCGGCTTTCTTGGTGCGGAATAGCCATCTCAGAAATTACAACGCTAACCCACTACAAGGCACAACCAACGCAGCGACTGGCAGAAGCTCCCCGATGCGATGGACCCGTTTGCCGCTAGGGGCGCCCTGGTCGGGGCTTGAATTAGATGCGCACGGTTCCTATCGGCTATTTTTCGCGAAAACCCGGAACACAGCCGGGAAGGCTTTTTGGAGATTATTCTCAACGGAAATAATCCTCCAAGAACGTCAAACTGCCTGCGTCGCGGGCTGCTTGACGTTCGCTCTCTTCGTTCGTTTTCTGCGAGGGCCGAGCAGGCTACGAGCCCTGTTATTCCCTGGTTCTCACAGTGGAAGATAACATACATAGGGTAAGCATCCTAAACAGGCGAATAAAGTAAAAACTTCCAAGAAATGCCGGCGAATTCCGAATGTAAAATGCAGGTGGGGAGTCACGCTGACCGGGTTTCCACAGCTCAGGTGGGTGGCAGAAATTTCTGGCTGATAGGGGTCGCTCGATTCGCAAAATGGCGCCGGCCAGAGCGCTCTTTTTGCAAAGGTCTATAGACCTTTCCAGCGGCAGTCTCGAACGAAGCGATTTACAGCGCGTGTCCCTGGTTTTGAGAGTGTACGTCAGTGTTGCCCGACTGCGCTGAGCTGTGGAGTTTCTCGTCAGTAGGCTGTGGCAGCCTGCGTTGGCGCAATTCCGGACGCTGGTGGCGGCTGAATTGCCGCGTTTTCTTTTTTATCTTGTGTTCTGTGGCGAGCATAACTTATTGATGTCTTTAAGAAAGCAGTGCTCTATTTTTGGGAAGAAAAACAAAGAAATGAAAGCTGTTTTAGTGAGTCCGTGCGCGACAGAACAAATGCAACTGGAATGTTTGTTTCATTTTATGTTCATCGTTTTACGCACCGTAAACTCAGCCGTGTCAATCTATAAACGTCAAAATATTTGACCACACAGGATATATCCGTACTGCATGGATATTCCCCGCCCACAACATAAAATTCAATGAGTCTCATCAATCGAACAAAAAATATATTGTACGTACCCCTCGGTGCTGCGTTATCCGAACAGGATTTGAGAAAGGTCTCAAATAACACAGCATGTCCAATATACAGTGTCGACGATAGTCACTTCACGACGATCGGACGGAATCCGGCGTGTTTTGGGGAACATGTAGAAGACAGCTCCTTTTTTGCACAGCTTCATAGCAAATGAACGAACGTGCTTATTATGTCGCCACACCCCGGACCCGACCCTATCAGCTAGTTTTTGCGAAGACCCGGAACACAGCCTGGAAGGCTTTTTGGAGATTATCTCGACGAAAATAATCCTCTAAGCACGTCGAACTGCCCGCGTCACGGGCTGCTTGACGTTCGCTCTCTTCGTTCGTTTCCTGCGAAGGCCGAGCGGGCTACGAGCCCTGGTATTCCCTGGTTCTCACAGTGGGAGATAACATACAAAGGGTAAGCATCCTAAACAGGCGAACAAAATAAAAACTTCCAAGAAAAGCCGGCGAACTCCGAATGCAAAATGCAGGTGGGGAGTCACGCTGACCGGGTTTCCACAGCTCAGGCGGGTGCCAGAAATTTCTGGCTGATAGGGGTCGCTCGATTCGCAAAATGGCGGCGGCCAGAGCGCTCTTTTTGGAAAGGTCTATAGGCAACCTGCAATGGCTGTTTGGTATGGCGCTATCTAGCGACTGAAGCAAGAAACATTGGGTATGCCTGCGAGCAGGGTGTCGAACCGAAATTTTTATCGGTTCGGTTCCGGTTCGGGTTCACGGCTTTCGGTTCAGCTCCAGTTTAGTTCCGGGGAACAAAAAAAAAAAAAAAGGTTCGAACCGGTTCGAATAGGTTTGAACCGCAAAACTGAAATATATTTTCTGCGTTTTTTTTTTTTTTTGGCAATAGCACTATTTCAACAGTGAAACGAGTATTTATATAGCTTTTATCATTCGGTGAATTTACTTTTATTTTCAGGTACAAAAATGAAGTGCGTCATTTCATTTCAGTGAAACAGTAAAAGAAAAGCTAGATTAACATATATGACTCAACATCTATTTGTTTACGACAGTCGCATATATTTTACTTGAATCTAGATGTTATCAGTTTGATAGGTCGCCTAAAATACCCGTTAATGCTACAACTTTGCGTCGCAGTATTAAAAGTCGAATCTTGCTGTGCTCTTAAACTTAGCTTGAACTTGGGAATTAATTACAGTACATAAAATCAGAAAATGGGCAGATCCTCGCCATATATATCCTGAAATCTAGTTCACAAAATACGTTTTACAGTATATATGATCACGACGCAACTGAGCCAAAAGCAAGAATATTTTCGAAATGCCAGGAAAGTTTTCGGACAAACCCTTTCAGTCTACCTTTTATCGAAACACTGAGCGGCAACCACAACGCTTGCTTTCCTGACCAATATTTTTTTACACTCAGCACCGTGATGCAGGCGAATTCATGCAGAAAAAAGTCACCTTCGTACTCAGGTCGGATTTGGCCTCAAATAGAGCGTCCCGAAGTGAACATTTTCGACATAGCTCGACGTTTCAGGATTGTTCTCGTCAAAATGCCGGTCAATTCAATTTGCAAATAAACATCACCCTCACTACTTTTTTTTAAATATTTCTAGTCATTACAGCTACTTAATTGGTCACTTCTTGACGGTCTGCGTGCGCAATCGTCATAGTTCCGCCACGCGCCACTGTGTACTTTGTTTTCGTCCAGCCCACAGACATAGAAGATTTTTGTTCATCAGGTAAAATGAGCAACAGACTTCTATATGTTTGAGAAGTTGAATATGCGTCTGGAACACATATGTTATTTAAATCAGCTTCAAAATAAAACATTTGTTTAAGGTTCTCCCGAATCACTTATAGATGTGCCTATTGTGGATAAAAACGCCGGTAAAGATTAGCAGATCATGTTTCAGATAATTTGGGGATGCATTTACTTATGATGTATATCTTTAGGTTGATCGGCCGTTCATTTATGTTCTCAAGGCAGCAATTTTTTTTTATTGTCATCAATAAATTTGACTATGAAGTCCACATAACTGCTTGAGACCGACACGGGAGGATGATACTCAAAATTACGCCATCAGTTGAGTCTGCGGAACGCGCCTTTTTGTTTGCTGTTCGGCAAAGTGAAACACCGCGTCGCGGGCTACGCCAAAAAGGACTGTGTGCTCACGTCATACATCTGAAGGCAAATACATGAAATGTGCAGAAAGAGAGATAATAACTGGTATTCTTCTAAATATTCCCATACAGGACGCTTTATTGCAAAAATAAATGCATAGAAATGCAGGTTTTAAGCGTAAACAACTTTGACGGAACTCCGTCCGGTAGAGTAAAAAATTTGTGACCTTTACCAACCGAGTCCTAAATATCTAGGAGCCCGATGTTTCACTAGGTCGGGCTCAATAGGTCGGCAGCCACTTAACCATTGGCGTATGTCAACGGACTATCTGGAGAACTGGAGCACGTAGTTCTTGTTTGCTGCTTTCTGCATGTACTGCATTTATAGGGCACTTGAAGAACAAAAAAAAAAACAAAAAAAATCCGAGGGCATCTAAGCACTTCTGAGTTGTGAAGGCGAAATCATGAATGTCGTTCTTCTGCTCCCTTAGTTCGTCTGCGGCGTAGTAGCGTGGACGGCCTCGTTTCGTTGGCCGACGGCCGAGCGCGCGCTCTTGTGAAGTGGCGTCGCCTCGCTGAGCTCGGCCGTGCAACCTCTTCGGAGTTTGCCCGAGCGGGCTGTGCGGCCAGGCCCGCACCGCCGCACCCCTTCCGGCGGCCGGGCTGCTGCGTGCGCTGCACCGCCATGGAGAGCGCTACTCTGGTGGCGTTTTTTTTGGAACTACGCCGCACGAGATCCAATGGGAGCCTCGTTCCTTGATGACGCGCTCCAGCCAATGGGAGCCTATCCATAAGATTCCTGCTACACACGACATTGGGACGGGGGAAGGCACCGTTTGGCTCGGCTTTAAAGCTGATGACGTCGGTTCGATCCATGGGGCAGGTAATGTTTTTGCATTAAAAATGAAGGAAGCCAACGACACACCGTAATGGAAAAGAAGCTGCAGCTCTCCACGTGCAAATAGTTGCCCCTGGTGAAAGTACCGAACCGGTTTTGAAACGTCGGACTCCTAACTGTCAGGACTTAATTGGTTGGTTATGATCCGTATTTCTCTAATAAAGATACGTGAATTTATGTTCCTAATTACACATAAATATCGGGAAGAGCAGACACTATGTTTCTAATTTGAATCACTTTTGGACATCGGATTGCACGAGCTCAAAACTTCGGAGGGAATACATTTTCGGGAGGCGTAAGTTATATTCGGTTTTACATGACTCATTTTACAACTCTGTGCTTTATCAGTCATGCGTCTCTAGCATTTTATTAGGCTGCCGCATATCATCGCGAGGCTGCTATATATACTGCACAACTTTACAATTTGGACATCCCCTTTCGCTATACTTCGTTAAAGGAGCGGTGCAACGATACTCAATTGGAATGTTTTTCACTTTGCACGAGCTTACTGGCACACCTGGGACTCAAGGATACTCACACGCAACGCCACTGTCCAAGAAACTCCTTTGTGCGGTGTAATTTCAAGGACAAAACCGATCATTTTCCTTTGCAAAATTTGATGACGTAACGTGGGTATCGCAGTACACCCCATATTACGATATTTGAATGCGATTCATAGATTGGACCCGAGCATTGCGTGGGCACTTGATTTGGGCTCGTGATAATTACTAGCTCGAGAACCATTCCGGTATTGGTCCATGTTCAATCGCTGCAACGACCACGATAGCCGAGCCATAACAATGTCTGGAACTCAACGCGTGTCCTGTGCTTTGCCAACCCCAGCGCGTGGCTATGATCAACATTGGCGGCATATAATCGGCTCCAGAACAGGTGGCCGCTTGTTCTGGCTGCATGCGAGTTGAGGGGGTGAACGGTGCTCGTTTTTCTTTAATTTTTTTTCCGGAACTTCTATTGCTTGCGGTGAAAAACAAACGGGTGTTTCATAGGTCATTAACGTCGGGGATCCGTTTTAAGCGGTATTCGCGCAAAGTACAAAAATTGTTGCACCGCCCCTTTAAAGCTAGGGGCATTGCAAAGGACGAAGAAAACCGAATAACCGAATGCTGCTTCAAAAAGCGTGCCTAGCGGCGTAGACTTTCCATTTTCCCAGGATGGGGGGAAGGGGGCGCAGGCTGAGGAGTTCTCCGGCCGGGTGGGAGGGGGTGCTTTTGCGCGGAAAAGCACCCTTACCCCCCCCCCCCCCCCGCCCCCCGAAAGTACGCTGGGATCCCCTTTCCCACGTATTTTGTCAATAAAGGCAACGTGGGCATTATTTTGTTTACATGCCACTACTACAAACTCGTTACATGGCACGTAAACAGCGCCTCGGTAAGGATCATGGCCCGGGCCCGGGGGGGGGGGGGGGGGGGGGGGGGGACGAGCCCCGATGACCCCCCCCCCCCCCCTGTAGTCTACGCCTATGGGCGTGCCTATCACTGTCATACACCAGCGTTCAGTGACGACACTGGTCTAGAGCGTCAGATAATGACGACATAGAATTATATAGGAAAGACTGGCTGAATAGGCGCAAGTGACCCCTTCTGAACCCTTCAAGAACGTGACTCTCACTCAAGCTTTTGTTTGGAACACCTGTAAATTTTTGGGGCCTTCACATCTTCATAACTAGACGTTAATTTCCAACATTTAAGAAGATCGCACATGGTTGTTGCACGCTTTTGTCGTTTAGGTTCTCTATTGGCTCAGACCAATAACGTCGTCAGCAAAAGATGTGCTCAAAATTCTAACCTATTTCACCTATTATGTTCGAAATACGTCCGATTTTTTTATTTTATGTTTAATGTGTTGCTAGGGTCACACTCGGTAGTTAGAGCGACCGTAATGCAAATTAAAAAAAAAAAAAAAAAATGGCCAGAAGCGCTTTGCAGGGCCCCTTCAAATCCAGACGCAGCAAATGCTGAAAGCGCGAGCATGTGGTCCTTACCAGTGCTTCCCAGTGTTGGAGAGTGCTTTAAGTACATTGTACTTAAAGTACTACTTCGAGTAGGTTTAGGAAACAATACTTTACTTGAAGTGCATTTTCGCCTCGTCAAGCTCCAATATGTGTGCGTTGCGCTCGTATACGTAGCGGATATCGGAAGCCGCCGGCATGCAATGGGGGGCTTATCGTACACCCTTTGCCAAGTTACACCGAGGCAGAGTATAACCTTAGGCCTCTCACTCTACTGGCGCCGCCTGACTGTTACCAACAGGCTATACTGTCACAAAAAATTAGGCAGCAAAAAAAAAAAAAAATCTTGACGCTGAAAATTAGAGCAACCGTCCTCGCACAAACACTACACTCTAAGAAAAAAGAGAGGAGAAAGGTAGCAAAAGCGACCGTTCCTCCTTGTTGCGGACAAGTTGCCCAGAGAAGGGAGGAACGGCAGTTCAGATGGAAGGAGGAGCGCGAGTTCCTCCTTGTTCAGTTGGCGCAGGGGTAGAACATCGCGCTACTGACCAAGTGGTCAACGGTTCGATCCCCAGAAAAGTGGGTTTTTTTTTTTTTTTTTTTTTTTTTTTTTTTCGTAAAGTTTTTCTTTTAATTTTTGCTTACCAAAACACACATAAACAAACCCAGACCGATGAAAGGAAAATTAAAGTCCTTATTATTCTCCGAGACGTTTTCCTCCTCCAGGCAGACCGGAGAAAGCTTTCGCCCTCCCGACCCATCTTCTTTCGGTTTCGTTTTTCGAGCACATCGCGCACGTTGTTTAATAAATTAATGTTGAGTTCATTGAGCTTCAGCGGCAGCGAAGGCCGCCTGTAATTCCGTCTTCTAGTCCAAACGTGCAGAACATTTCTGTTGCATTGACGTTTTTACCACTAATTTTATCAAACGAGCTAACGAAGCCGCTAGAAACAGCGAAGTTCCGGAGCAGTGCCAGCAGCGCTACATACACTGGGTAAGACGGCCGTCTCCAATTTGCGGGACACACGCAGAACTACAGCAGCGAAACCACGAGGAACTGTTTCGACGTTTTCGACGTTATGGAAATCGCGGGAACTGCGTCCAAGGAAGGCAGGTTTTCCTGCCGGCTGCCTGGGTGCCTTCCGTGCTGAGTTCGGTTCCGTTGTCCCGTGCCGAGTGCCAACCGGCGTTCAACGTGATTCTTCTGCGTGTCAGCAGCATCGTCAACGTGGTTCTGTATTTCTTCGTGTCAGCGACATCGTGATGGCAGTGTTGTGGGTTGTGAACAGAAGTCTGGAATTATCGCCGATGTGACCGTGTGTTCGCGTATCAGTGGTGTAACAACAAGATGAGATGACGTAAACTGTCGGGCATTGATGCCGCTGGTCGGGCCGTTATCGGAGGGGCCGGGGTGTCGCAGGATGACATTCCGCTTTACATTAAAGAGTTTAAAACCACTTGAGGGTTTAGGTGCAGTCGATCGACGTGTGGATAGTCATGTTGGAACGCTGGTCTGAACGGTAAGCTGCTATCGTACAGTGGCCAATGTGACTGTCGGTCCCCGAGAGCGATTGCGCTCTGGGGAAAAGACAACACTACGAAAGTATGACGGAAAGTACGTATATTTATAATGGAAGTTTAGCATAAAAAAAAAAAGACAGGCAAAATCGAAAAAAAAAACAAAAAACGCTATCCTTTATTTTACTGTTTAAATATATTACGGTTCCTGTAGAAACTGCCCTCTAAGTGGCGCGCTGGGATGAGCGCTAGAAGTTTTCGAGCTCGCAACGGCGCAGCTCCGTACACTTAACAGTTGTCGCAAGTCGCGGCTTTGACTGCATTCAAGTTGATCGAAAAGCGATTTCTGTGCCCGTAAAGCATCACTTCCAGCTGAGTGGATATCCGCTCTACAGAGATTAATTCAAGACGGCAATTGCAGCTTTGCGCGAACAGCACAAATAGAAAAACGAACACTACAATATAAATACTGGCTACGAAGGGCCATGCGGGAAAACAAACTCATGGCTTGGAACCACATTGGAGCGGCTCGATTTATTGGCTTTCAAATAATTATGGCATGATCGAGCGTCTTCTTTTTAATAAGAGATTCATCCCCTGAGCCATTAAAAATAGCCTCAGATGTATGACATTGCTGGAAAAAAATGAACATGTTCGGAATATTTTTTTTTGCTTAGGGAGTCACCGAAAAATTCCGTACGTTCAAAACGACCACTATAAAAGACGGAAACGAAGGGCTCGGTAGTAGTGATCGGGGTAGTGTGTTGTTGTGTTGATGTTTGTATGTGCGATGCCTTTGTATGCGTTCAATATATGTTGACCTGATGTTTGTAGTGTGCGCAAGGTGTCTACATGTGTTAGAGATTCCGAAGAAAAGGAAACGCAATTGTGGCGTAAGGAGTAAAAATATTTTTTTGTAAAACATGAATTGGGCGGTACCTAGCGCCACCTAGCCTAGCTACGTGCGTTTACTCTGCTTGACCCTGCCATCTGGTGGCAAGCGATTTAACATCCTTTTACGCTACGCGGCTACGCCAGCTACGCCATAATTTCGTGTTACCGTGCTGAGATAAGCCAAGAGGTTGCTTCGGAGTTGCTTTTTTTTTTGAGAGCGGCTTTTGGTTTTGCGGGCGAATGATTTTCACTCCTCCGTGATGTGCGGTTGACGCAACGGTTGACGAAGGAATTGTGGCTCGAGGAATAGCAAAGGTAGGACATAAAGTGCGCGAACTGAGTGCCGGTTGTCTCCGTTGAACATCGCAGTGCTGACGATGAGAAGACTGAGTGACTGCATGCTTTCGAAACGTAAGTTTCTTTACCTGCAGGGGTAAAGAAACTTCGGAAATAAATACAGTTCGCGGAAAGCTCGTGTTACGTTTTTATTTCCCGCTCCTCTCGCTTCGTGCAATAGACTTAGTGTTCTCGTTAAGCCTTACCGAGCTCGATTTGCTCGATTCGTGGCCGCCATAATGAGATGCAGTCGACGGAGGAACTTTTCCTCCCCTGCTTAAAAAGTTTCTCCCTTTCTGAAGGAACATATGTGTCAAGAGCGTTCCTCCCTTTAGGGAGGACTATACTGACCCTTTTTTCTAAGAGTGTAGGGGCCGATATATAGGGCGAGTGTAATTCTGAACAACCACAAAACCCAAATCTACAGAACAAGATGCCGAAGGAAAGAAAGTCTTATTTTTGCTAGGCCGCTGTATCTTGCAGTGTGGTCCAAAGGCAGCAGCGGCATATCCTCGGGGCGATGAAAAGTCGTCAGTCCGAACTTGTCGTTCCGTCACTCGGAGAAGTGACATCACACACCACACACAAACACGCAAACCACACGCCGAACGTAGAAACGAACTTGAATACCCTTGCGCCTATGCGTAGTGAGAATATGAAGGCTCTTCTGAGTTTCTGATGTTCTGTGCAACTAGAAGATCAATCTAATAACGAATTGCGTCGGACGCCACCTCGACATGCAAAGAAGAAAGCAAGACGGACTTCATCGCATCCGTGAGGGACCATCGAGACGGGCGTCTCGATGGAGGGAAATTTCACGAAGTGAGGGGAACCTTCGCCAAAAATGGGGAAATTTTAGGCGTCCAATGAAAGAGGGTAAAACATGAAATGCTCGTCGCGTCTGCGCTACAGGCGGTCGCCCTCTGTCCGAAGGCCCTGTTTCCAAACGTCTATCGTCTCCTCAAAACCCTATAGCGACTCTGCGCGTAACAACGGCAGAAGCTGAGCGCTCGCTCTCTCCACTACGACGGTTGAAAACACACCTGAGAGCGTCCACTTCGAATGAGCGGCTGCTAGGTCTAGTGCTTTTGAATGTTCACCGCAACATTGAAGTTCAAGCTGTGGACATCCTATTTTTTCTTTGCCGTGAACGCAGGTGGCTGCATCTTAATATGTAGGCGTTCGGCATAAATGAAATGATCAAGAGAGCCTGCAAATTGCTTTCTGAAATAACTAGTCGCAATTACTTTTTTTTTTTGCGGTAATTTCTAGTCGAAAGAACGTAATTCCGATCAGTACACAAGGTGTGCGTGCTCAACCTGTTGCTTAGAGAGCAATTGTTTTTTTACAAATCATTTATTATTCCTTACATCACTGACATTGTTTTATATTATCACCATGTGTGCGTTTTATTATGTCCACTGTAGTTTCATTGAACTATGTTTTTCAGTGAGGATAGTTTGTTATACTTTGCCTTGAAATCGCCATCCTTCACCCCACAATTGTTTCGAAATATCCGTTCTCTATATATCTGAGATCAAGTTCCGCATCCCATCATATAAGCATGAATGAAGAAATATTGCCTATTTATTTATTTGAGCATTTTCTACCCCACAAACATTCCTCCCGAAAGATAGTCTGCGCTCCCCCTTTGCTCCGTGCCCCGTGCAAGACCGACTGCCTGAGCAGGGTGGCGAGCGGGCTCAATGTGTTGGCCCAATGGGCACCGGGGGGTAACTTGAGCATTTCATGGGGGGGGGGGGTTCCATCTCCCCTCCCCCCTTTCCTGCCTACGCCACTGGGTTCATGCAAGCACGATCGTTGGAATCCAGGCCGACACTGAGCGTGTGACCAAAAGTATCGCTGGTCGGCCTAGGCCAAAGGCCGAAGCCGACCACAGGAATGAATTCATCACAGGTAGGAGTTCATCATACTCGAGTTGGTCAAAAGCTAACTTGGGTATGATGAATTCAACTTTTATTAATGAAAATGAGAGCAATTTGAGACTGTCAACTTTGTTGATGCTGGATGACTCGAAGCTTACACCGTGCATTATCCGGTCGTGATGTCACACATATAGGAACCATATGAGGACCCAAAACATCTCGTCGCCAGACTTGAGGACACCTGCCCCCATGAACGTGTCTGCATAGAGTTTGTGGTGATTATGGCACGTGGTGTCGAACGTTTAGCAAGCATCAAGCACCGTCTCCTTGTCCGATATGAGGCCGTCTGTCGCCGCTGGACAGAAGACCAGCGTTCGGTCACTCCTCTGCCTGAAAAAAAAAAAAAAAAAAAGAGAGAAGGAAAAGAGAATGGAAATTTCACTTTGTTTCCTGCGTTCTTTGAACTAGTTGATGTTACGTCCGAAAACTTCTTCCGGAAATACGCTATAGAGAGATTGACTCTTGTGCGCGACGGGCGATCAACAGTAGTGTCTAATATCACCTGCGTGATGCACGTTAAAGATTCATCAAAAGTACTAGACTAAGTTTATTATTTATGAAATGTAAAAAAAAAGAAAAAAAAATACCATTTTTTTTTATTGCAAAAAGAGACTGTTTTGCCGGAATCCCGGACAAAAGCTCACCGGACAAAGGCTCACCGGACAGAAACTCACCGGACAAAAGCTCACCGGACAAAAGCTCACCCATTTTTTCACTGACCCGGACAAAAGCTCACCCATATTTTCACAGACCCGGACAGAAGCTCACCACGAGAAAATTTCATGTTGGTCTTAACACGAGTGCGGACAACTTAGGTGCATGCGTGCGACACAAAAAGGCAACGATAAATTAAATCTGACAGGCGCATGGTTTGTTGATTTTACTAGAAACAAGTTTATTTATCGATTGGTTAGAAGCGAATGCAGTCCCACACTAGCTCCAGCAGTCTTGGTAGATCTCGATGTACATGCAAGCCCTTGCAAATATTTCTAAGACGATTCTCTAGGTGCAGAGTAATTTTTCGCACCCGCTTTACGGTGGGCTCACCTCTCCGGGCTTTTGCCAATGCCGTGGCAACGAGCGCCTGATTTTGCTGTAGGCATTCAATCAGCCTCAAGACGCTTGGATGGGCGTGGCGGACGAGCTTCTGAAACCCGGTACTCTATCTTTCGCAGGTGTTGCTCATCCGGTCTTTATCTTGAAGAGTGGTGTCGTACATATTCCACCGTACCGGGGGAAACTCCGGTCGCCGTCGGCGCAGAGTCAGGCGAAGGGAAGAATTCGCTCTGGGTGCCGCCGCAGATGGAACAGAAGCATAACGGAAGCGGCCGTTGAAATGCGTGCAATCAAAATAGTTCAGCAGGTAGCGATGTCACCGGTAGACTTTTCCCTGGTGGTTAGTTCTTGTGGAACAAGCTGTGGTGGAAGGAACCCGAGCCTATCTAAAATCCCGCACAATTTTTTTTTTGTTTGGTCATCTGCCTTGTACTTTGCCAAAAGGCCGAACTCCCGTTCTTTCAAAGTATTTTTAAAAAATTCGCAACTCAATGGTGGATGAGGTACAAGTTCTCCTAAAAATGGTTCAATGTCCATTGCGTCTGCACTTTATTTCAGCCCGTGTTTCGCCCGGGTAGGAAAAAAAAAAGAAATCGAGGTGAGCTTTTGCCCGGGTCTGTCAAAAAACGGGTGAGCTTTTGTCCGGGTCTGTCAAAAAACGGGTGAGCTTTTGTCCGGTGAGCTTTTGTCCGGTGAGCTTCTGTCCGGTGAGCTTTTGTCCGGTGAGCTTTTGTCCGGTTACCGTTTTGCCGAACTCTCATTCTCCGCCTTAATCTTGCGCTAGTGGTTTGAACCAGATGCAAAAGTTTCAACACGTACTAATCGTTATTCCATGCAAAAGTTACACGTGATTTTTTTTTAAATTTTCGGTAGGAAAATGGAGGCCTACAGAGCTCGAACACGTAGAGTTCTACTCTCTAACAAATGCCTGCGCGTCTATACTTACCCGCAAACACTCGAAGAGCGAATCTGTGCGATCTAGAAAATCAGCTCAGCGAATGATGAGGCGGACCTTATCATACGCTGGGCTGAATTTGTAGATCGCAATGATTAGCTCTTCAAGTGTTTTGTGAGTAAGTAGACACGCAGGCATTTCTTAGAAAGTATGGTGCCAGTTACCAAAAACGGTAGAAAACGGGCCCCATTTCCCCGTTGAAATTTTCGTAAAATCACTTATATTTTAAATGAGATAACGGTTAGTGATCACACTTTGACATCTGGTTCAAACCGCTAGCGCTACATATGGGCGGAAAATCAACGTTCGGCAATGCCGTTTCAAAGAAAGCCTGGCATGGAGGGCGCAAGCGCTTGAACACTCGACTTCGCCTGCCACTTCGCTCTTGCGCCATAGCTTCGCCAGTGCTTTATTTTACATGCAGTCTCAGCTAACACACTGATTCCAGCAAGCCAGCTCAAGCTCTAGTGATACGCGATTGAGAACAAAAGTAAAACTAACGCTTTCATAATAATACAAATAAATTGTCTGCACAGGCATGTCAAATGCAGGTTTCTTTCTCGCTTGAGCTTCCAACGTGGCACAAAAGAACATATTCGCGAACAAGTGGTACCCAATCGCGTATTTCGTCGCATTGATAACGCCCCCAAAGGTTGTGGGGATTCCTGTGGTCTCCCTTCCCTGATGGCTGTGATAACGGCCGCGGGTCGGAACGCTCGGCCTCTTTCGCCGTGAGCTCCGACCTGTTCGTGAGGCGGAGGGTCCTCTGTCTTGGGGGGCCTTCCTCTCACTGTCTCTCGGGGGGACCGATTTCCGTTCCCCCGCTCGGATGCGGATATGCGGATAACTGCGGACAGGCGAGGAGGTTTTGCCTCTTGTCTTCCCGCTTTCGGGAAAGAGACTCGTCCGGTGACCGCGAAAGCGATAGGACATGTGTCGGTGACTTCTCCGATGCTTCCCCGGTCTTAGCTCTCCGGAGCCCCGCGTCCGGCAGGTAAGGACCTTTTTCTTACCTTGCCGGCGCGGGGGGCATTTCGGATGGGGACATTGTAGTTCATTTTAAGAGTGTTCTAATAAATGCTCTAGGACCCTGTCCTTACTCTGGTACGTGTGTCTTCTCTTCCGCTATAATCGAGAAAGTGATACAAGGTAGACGATCATTGGAACAGACAGAGGTAATTTATCGAACCGACCCGCGGTAATAGCCCTAAACGTCGTCCACATTGCCACGGAGATGTGGGGACCGCGCTAGGTTTGACGTCTCCTTTGAGATCGCCGCCGCTGTTGAGATAATCCTTTGGTCACTCTATCAGCACCTGTGTTGGTAGCTAGCAAAACCCCACAAGGTGTACGTCCGATCTTCGCTTCATTTGTCTCGTTTCTTAACGCCACTTTGCCGTTAACAATAGCGGACTGGAATAACTCGCCTAACAGTATTGTGACCCAGATAGATACCACATTCATATCGCATCTAAGTAACCATTTGCAAGTGCACTAATAGTTTTTTTTATTTATATGCTTGTTTGAGTGCTGATTTCTGTTCCGATATGCCTTATCTAACAATGTTTCAATACCCCATTAACCCCTTGTGTAATGCCCGTAAGGTCCTCAAGGCTTAATAAATGATGATGATGATACGCCAACCCATCGCCTGTAAACGGAAGCGTTTGCAAACAGGAGCAATGGGCATGGCGCATGCGCAGTAACAAGTTTTTCGCAGAGCGAAGCATCTGCGCAAGCGCTGTGACGTCAGCACCAGCGTCACCGCCTTAGAGTGACATCAGAAATATGGTGATAACGATAATAAACCGCGGAGAGGGGAAAAAAAAGGGTGACAAAGGACAAACACAACAAGTCAAAAGTTGTCCCCCTTGTTCCTCATCTCCAGTGTTTATTATCGTTATTCTTGTCCAGCTCCTAGCACCTTCGCATTAATTGCATTTTCATCAGATATATGGCCTTTGAAGCGTCGGCCGTGTGAGTGGTGTATTATACCCCATTCACACGGCCAGCCTCAAGGTACGTTTAGGTACGTTTAGGTACTTAAAGACACCTTCAGCTACCTAAAGGTACCAGAACGTACCTTTGCAATCGACGAATCAGCCCGCTCTCTTGGTTCGCGAGCACATGCCACACGCGGAGGACCGTGAACTGGTTCGCCGCAGATCATAAAGGTGGGAATGGGGTGTAAGAAGCCGGGATAAGACTAACGCATTTCACCATTCATTCGTCCCTAAACCTTCTTTGAAATGGAACCACCTTCCGGCGTCTACGTATTCACTGTTAACGATCGATTGTTTAAAAGCGCTATTAACACCCTTCATTGTTTTGAGCCTCCACAAAACAAACGCATTTGCGAAACTTTTAGCAAACCGTTAAAGTGTTCCGCGTGCCGCACTACAGAAGCCTTTGAAGCGCTCGCCCGGGTGATACCATGACCGTGAGGCACGCGCTTAAAAAGCATGTTTCAAAAGCTCTGGTAGTGCTCTACATGGAACACGGCAACGGTTTGCTAAAAGTCCCTACTCTAGTGGTTCCATCAGAAGTCTGATTATGTATTCTTGAGAGCATTGTTTTTTTTTTGTTTTTTTTAATGTTTTGGAAGCTTCCTCTGTTGTTGCTGTTGAAGGAAGAGGGGGCATTGTCAAGCAGTTTTGTACTGCTTTTACCCCTCCTCTCCCTCTTCTTGTATGAAGAAAAAAATAAAGAAACTTGAAACTGAAAATTACTACCTTTTGTTAACCATTTTGTTCTTAGCCAGGGACTGAGGCAGGAAATCCTCGACTGTTCATTTTTCTTCTACTTTGAAACTTTCCTCTTTGCCTTTTGTTGTTTTATTGTTGTTTTCACTCCCCTCTATAGACCAACGCGCGGCCCTGACGTCACGCAGCTGCGGTGGCGCTGTCGACGGCACTGCGCATGCGCAGACGCTTCACATTTCGCGAATTCCGTTTCTGCGCACGCGCAGTGCCCACACCCGGTGTGGGCAAACGCGGGCTTGTTTGTAAACAGCGCGTCGGTCTATAATGACGATAGCCCTGAGGGCGTGTAAATAAATAAACAAACCACATTTGTAGTTCGCGATTAGCGTGCCGTGTGTTTATCAGTTCTGCGGGGACCTGCTGCAAAGTCTGTAGAGGGAAGCCAAGCGAAAACCAGAACTACTAATTCAACCACACTTTGGAGTAACACCGTTCGGCCAGCTTGGTGCTCAAAAATCATTGTTGTCAGTTGTCCGAAGCTCTATCTGAACTCGTAGAAAGCTGTTTTTTGTCCAGAAGTTTTGAAACAGTACGCGACAGAGCAAAACAATATCGCCCAAGCTTCCTGGTACCACATTTGAAAGTGAGGGCGACGCATTTCGGAATCGCAATGGTCGTCAATCGACCCTTTTCAAGAGCCCGCGCCTTCGCCTGTCTGCCATTGCTTGATCACGTACTCCGAGCACGTATTGGACACGAGTGTGACGTCACTGTTCGGCGAAGACCCGCATCCAATCACGCGCTTCGTGCCCAAGCAATGGCGACCGCCAATGTTGCTTGATGGTCTTTTGAAAAGGGCCCATTGTGCCCGCTCTGCGCTAAGCACCAAAATGGCAAGCCCACGGGCAAATCGGGGAGCGGAGTGCCGCTACGTAGCTTGGTGAAACCATAGAACGAAACAGTTCGTATCGCCATCTTGTAATAAAAAAAAAAAGAAAAAAAAAAGATGCGAGATTTTTTTAATTAAACGTAGATTGACCGCTATTCTGGCTCCGAGCGGGAGCAAGGCTCCAGGTTACGTCGTTTATCGCACCACAGACGATCAAGATTATGATATATCGTCCATCGACAACAGAACATTTTCCTGGAAGAAGCAAAGCAGAGCACCTGTTATCCATCGGCCAACGGAACAGATTCCAGGGAAGGGAATTGCTCGAGTTTCTGGCATTAGGATAACGTTTTCTTTTTTTGGAACGGAGGGCAGGACGTTAATTATAGACGGGATGACTATTATCCAGGGGCCATCGTAAGCTAGCCTCTCGAGTGTGATGCAGTCATAACAGGGTTGATAACCGTCAGATATCACTGCAGTATCGAAACGAAACAAAGACGGCGATATTCTTTTTTACTTCGATCGCTGCGCCAATTGGGTCATACGGCGCCAATGGGTTCACCGTGCTAGTCTTCTACATAATGCTGCAATTCACCAAAATGTGACGAATTTGCGCCAACGCGTCACCAAAAGCTCAATTTGGTGATTTATATGTCCCCTACTAATTCATATCACGCTATATACATTGCCGGATCCTTACAATATGTGAGGTGCCCATTTTGAACGATTTGTAATATCGGTTGTGCTGTTCGATTAGAAATTTGTATCAAACACGATAGCTGTCGGAAGTTCTCCAACTCGTCTGGCAAGTGCGCTTCTTAATATGCTTTGGTGTACTGCGGAGAAGCAAGTATAGTGTGGGCACAGCGATTCTGCGCGCTGTGCTTCGTTGCAACACAAATGTGTTCTCAAAAAAAAAAAAAAAAAAACCCTTTAAAATTTGTTATTAAAAAAAAAAATAGGAGAAGATTGGAGTGTGCCGCATGTTGACATGGCAATGCAACATAGCAGAAAAGTAGTAAAAAAAAACAAAAAAAAAACAAGATTATTATGCACGACTGCAATGCCCTGAATAGCTGCGAACATCATTGGTTGGGTCGTGATTGTTTCCTCAGGTTTGAGACTTAATAAAAAAATATTTATGTACACCGAGAGGGTTGATACATGTGTTTTTTTTAGGTTTATTAGTTATTTGAAATCCCTCGTTTTCTTTTTACCTCTCGTAGGGTTTTGACTCTTTGAGATTACATGTCACTCAATGAGTAGTTTCAATTAAAACTAGACTAGCTTTGGCTACGGATAAATGGACGCACGGAATCTACTGGATTTTGTTTAAGTAAACATGTTGATTGCCTAATAGAAATTGGGCATAACCATAACGCTATTCACAAGCAAAGGGTCGTTGGTGTGCTAAAAGAGGAAAGCTTCGTTTAGGTGAAATAAAAATCGCATTATTATTGCAACTTTCAAAATTAAAAAAAGAAAAAAAAAAAGATGCAGCTGCTGCTAGAGAACAAAAGCATACATACTGTAAGAATATTTTGTTTCCATGTCTGGTGCAAGCAGGACTGCACCGCTATTTGAGTGTTTGGGAAAATTACATTGCAAGGAATCCATTAGCAGCTACAAATCAGTGTGACAGCAAAAAAGTCACTGTATTTTTATTTGACGGGGGAATACTCGACTTTTTTTTAAACATGTTATTCACTGTAGATTAAATGGGAACGGAATTCACAGTTGTTCTAAGGTTGTTTTTGGTGCTCCAAACTGAACTTTAGGGTGCTCCAAAATGACATCAGCCATTCACATCACTGTCAATGTCACGTAATCATAGAGCGGTAAAAAAAAGCGTAGCAAGCCCCGTTGAAACTTTAATATTTTTACCAGCACCGATTGCAGAAATGTCCATGCTTGATAAACGCCCATGGGATTATATTGGGCTATTAGTTGTAACGAAGGCGGAGCTTCCCAGATCAAATGAGCAGTTTGAGAGTCGCACAGTATGTCCGGTATGTCGACATTATATCAATCAATCAATCAGACAAACTTTTTTCTGTGTGCTTACGAGTATCATTACTGCCATTATAATTTAAATACATATGGGCTCATGTATGTAATCAGGCTGTATACATCAATATATGTAATCCAGCATCTAACTAAAATTAAACAAAGCGCAAAAAAAAAAAAAAAAAAAAAAAGAAAGCCAACATTGCGATCAACCATCAACCAACTCGCCTACATCGGAACTTTAATCCAGTATTCATTAAATGTGGCCTGAGGAAGTTTCTGAGATCGCTTAAATATGGCGATAACTCATTCTGTGGGCTCTAAGCACCCTGGAATTCTATAAAGCATAACGATTCACAGCCGATTTCGCTATTAAAAAACAATCAAAGATCGAATGCACCGAGGTAATCTAAAACGATGAGAGGAACATTGTTCCGGCAGCTAGGACATGTGACCAATGAAAACGCGGCATTTTGTTGAGATTGCAAACCCTGCTATTACAAAATGTGTGAGCTTTTGTAGATGACAAAAGCAAATAAGAGGAATCGAAAAATGCCAATTTTTTTACGGAGAGGGAGCGTAACACTGCAATAATCGCCTAAGAAAAACGCACTTTTATTTTTTTTCGGGAGTGACGTGTCTGGTTGTTAGCTCTTCGGCGCGTGCTCGCTGCAGGTTGAATCGTAGTCTGGGCTGTATGGGCAACGAGCCGCGCGCATTGGAGTTATCACTCCGGGGTTCCACCGGTCGGAAGCGCGAGGATCCTTCGCTTGCAGTAGTCCTGGTTTCGGAACATGGTCCTTTCATCGCCAGAGATGACATTGGTGTGTTGCGATCTTTGACTACTTTTTTATAAGGAAATCGCGGTCGCGTATCGTCATGATTTAGGGATTTCTAGGATGCTTAGAGCCAGCAGAGTGAGTCAAGCTCCGTTCACACTCTTGCAACGGAGTACGACCGACAGAGACCAGACCGGCCTCTAAAGGCCCGTTCACACTCTTGCAACCGAGAACGACCGAGAGAGACCAGACCGGTTTTTAAGGGTTTTTAAGCTTCTTGCGACTTCTTAGGACCGGATGCGCTACAGCGGAGCTGGTCCTAAGAGATCGCAAGAGGCTTAAAAACCGGTCTGGTCTCTCTCGGTCTTACTCGGTTGCATATGCGTGACCGGTTTTTAAGCCTCTTGCGACTTCTTAGGACCGATTGCGCTACAGCGGAGCTGGTCCTAAGAGATCGCAAGAGGCTTAAAAACCGGTCTGGTCTCTCTCGGTCGTACTCGATATGTGTGAACGGCGCTTTAGGCGATCTCAAATACCTCCACGGGGCACCTTTAAACGGTGAGCAAAAATTAGTCACTAAAACAAATATCAAGGTCAGCTGTGGAGCCAGAACGATAGCAGATCAGTTTTTTTTTCGAACACTTTGGACTTTCTAGAAACAAGCAAACAAACAACTTAAGGGTTCTCACGTTCTCCGTGTGGGCTTGTTCATCGGGAGGATCTCGACGTGCTTCAGGAACATCCGGGACTTGAAAAAAATTTTGTCCGTCTTGTACTTGAAGGACGCCTTCTTGATGACCCCGACCCTGCTGGGCGTGGTGACCAGAAACGTGTACTTGGCGCCTGGGTACAGCTCTTCGGTCCTGCGAGCAATATTGCCGCCACTGCATGTCGGAATCTCATTGACTTAGGCACGACATTAGCCCTATGTTTCTTAAATTGACAGTGTCATACATACTTGTTTCTCGGGGTTTTCCCGAAGCCTTAATTATGCATTCATGCGTCATTACCAAAAAATTTAACTACTATTCTGATCGTTGTCGGGTATGCTGAAGCGCCTCACATTCCTGCGTCCTGCACTTGATGACCACTTTGCTTGTTGTCTCTCCTAAAATTTGAATGAGGTGTAAGTACAAAAAGGGAACGTGAAATCTAGATTAAAAGACCATGCAGCCAGTTTTGATGCATGTATGACGTATCAAAAACTGGTTGCAGGTTTGATACGTCATAAATAGTTCTAAAACGTATCAAACGTGATACGTTGGACAGGATTAGAGTCGCCTAAACTGAGGACGTGTGATGGCTTTGGTTCTCCGTAAGGCCCAGACCGCGCACTTTTATAGGTCGCGTGAAATGATTACTGGGAGTTAAAAATCGGAAAAGATATCGTAACAGGTGGGAAAGTATATTCGTCCACAACGAGTACATGGAAAATAATCGCGGAAGCGAAACAGAAAAAAAGAAATACTAACCTGCGGTTTACCTTGACAGTCGCTTCCCCCTTGCTGCCTTCCAAGGTGAGAAAGAAATTTCCGGTGACCGGCGACGAGCGAGAGTCCTTGGACATCTGGACGTTCACGAGGTAGTGATAAGCTGTCAGAAAAAAAATAAAAATAAAACAATCGCGTTTTTTTTTATATAATTATATATAGGGGCGTTTGTTTTGTTGTTAGGGGTGTGATAAGTAGGGTTTCGTATTTTCGGGGTTAATTGTTCGTCAAGTTCGGACGTGTTTTAAAGCACACATTGCGGAGATCTCATCCTCGTAGGTTGTCGTCGCCGCGCGCGCAAAGAATGGAAAAATCTTTTTTTTTTTTCTCCCCCCACTTGGCGCGAGGAGAGGGAAGTCGGAACTTCCCGTCGGCCGTGCCGCGCAAAGAGAGAGAAGAGGGCAGCCCTGGCGTCCCGCCAAGAATGGTGCGAGGAAGGGAGAATCTTCGTGTCGTCTGCTTGCAAGACTTGTTTTCAAACATTACTCGCATTATGCAAAATCCCACTTTGGCAGCACCCACGGTTGCTACGCGTAATGTTGGATGGTTTTAGAAACTTACACCGCGCATACCCCCTCACTTAACAGATCACGGAGCACTGGTTGCTCTCGTCAGTGGCATCCACGACGCCATCCACGACGGCTATGAGAATTAACCACGTCGCAGCTCCTTCCTCAAGTACGTGACGGCGCCATTCCACCCGCACTGCCTGCAGCTATCGCTGTCGTTCCTTCGCACATGGTGTGAGAAAAATTACGACTTTTTTTTTCGTTTGTTTTATTCCATGTTTTTCATCGTTTATTTTCAGTACCAGGCAAGAAATCGGGTCTTATGTTATAAAACAACTGCATGTTCATAAATGTGTGACCCCAAATCCCCCCCCCCCCCCCGTGTTCTCTTTTCTTCCAGGGTTCATGAAATTTACGCCCGCAACTCAAATACCTGAAAAACGTCATTCCGATACAGAGACCAGAAGGGGAAGGGGCACGGGACGCTGTTTCCAAAGAAAGAAGTAACCTCCAGGAAAGTAAGTTAGTACGAGCAGTGTACAGGCTCACACACACACACACACGCGCACACAAGCACACGCACACACAAAAAAGCAGCATATGTTGCTGATACATTTTTATTTTCCCAAAACAAAAGTTTTTTTTTTTTTGTTTTTTAGGGGCAGTTTTAATTTGGTATTTTTCGGTATATTTCTCTGATTCTAAGAAAACCACTTCGGTGTTTATTTATCGGGGTTCAGCGGTAATTACCGGAAACACGGAACCCTGCTCATATGAGTCATATAACTCAGCCACTTTGGTCTTCGTGCTCTTCTGCCTTCGTAGGAAGCAGGGGCAACGTAGAAATATATCGAATACCTTCCTCTAGCTTATCATGTGCGCTCCTTTTGCTTCGTGATTGCTTCTTTGGTGTTCTTATCTGCTGATACCACAATACCATTGGCTGAGCGACAAGAAGATACTCGGGGACGTGCCACGATCTGGGCCTCTTGAACCCTCGGTGGCCAATCAGTGATCGGTTGTTCTCTGCAACTCCAAGAAAATACATTCGACGATAATGTAATATTGGCAGTTTTTTTTTTTCTTCTCGAGGTAACCAGTAGATGTTATCTAAGAAATCCGGTGCGTCCGCCTTCCCACAAAGCCATTGGACGACCCAATCGCTGAGATTCGCGGCGGGTGGTTAGCGAATGACGAAATTGAAAATATGGTTAGACCTAAAAAGAACATTCTGAGCTGTATTTTTTTAGCCATTCTAGAAATAGAAAGCCCTTTCACACTGACAGCATGATCAGACTCAATGAAATTTAATTTGATTTGTTTAGCGATTACCAGTAGCACCAATGTGCACAACTTAGCGCTTGCGCATTGATGCTCTTAGGAACACTGCAGATAAGCTGTGATCTGGGAAAATGGGCAAACTGATGACTGAGGCGAAGCCAACTTTTGGGATGAACCTTATGGGCACCAACGATCGTTCAGAAGCACCTAAAAATACCAACGTGCAGATTGTTCATTGGTGCGCCCTTAGGAACATTGCAGAGAACCTAAAATCCCTGAAAAGGTGTAGTTTTTAATGCAGGTGAAACCGACTTTAAGGAGATATTGAGCGTCACGGACATCGAAATATATGGCAAGTTTTGTACCAAAAATATGCAGATTGAGTGAACTTCCTGGAGATTTGGTGTATATCAGTCTAATCTGATATGAAATTACCGACGAATCTGATTTGAACCGTTCGAGAAAAACACTGGTCTGTAAAATCTTGGTAACTAATCGGGTGCTTTCTGTGTATGTAGAGGGCAGACTTAAATTGGGTGGAGTTATTTTAACGGACGCTTGGAAGAGAATCTTCTAGTTCAAATTGAAAGTGCATTGTATCTGATTTGAGCTTACGCTGGCTACTTTCTGGGCGCGCTCAGCCAGCTAAAGCGCGCTCAGCCAGCTAAAGCGCGCGCTCAGCCAGCGCGCGCTTTAGCTGCAACTAGCGGCGAGCTTCCTCGCGCCGCACGCGCCGAGCGAGCAAAGATGGCGGTGATAGCTTTTAGCGCAGAGGCGCAACGCCGAAGGTTGGGGAGCGCCGAGCGAAGGGCGTAAGCACATCGGAGTAGGCCTCGCACCCTCGCACCTAAGCTCCCTTCCAGGTGGCGCAGCCTGTACCGCATTTCATTTTTGCCTGATAGTATTTCACCTCAAGTACTTTTAGATGTACTTCACCCAACACTGCATATGTTTGAAGCAAGCGCGTTTTGAACACCGTGTCTTTTGTACGAGGTGTGAGCAGTGTGATTACGGCTTTAGGGTGCACGGTTACACGGAGGCAGTTCGTACCACAGAACGGCTCGTCAGCGTTGGTGTCCAGGAACATCCGTCTCGTCCTGGAGTCGTTCTTGAAGCGCTTCCATTGGTCTGCCCAAAAGCCCATCTGGGCGCAGCGCGAGCCGTCGCTGCCGCAGTCGGAGCAGCGTCCCTTGTGGAACATCTCGTGCGTCGAACACTCGAAGGCCAGCGACGAGCACTGCTTGTTCGTGATGGACTCGATGACGTAGTCGATGGCACGCTGGTGGTGGCAGATCCCCATGGCGCGGGCACCTGCGGGCGCCGCCACATCGGTGTTTATCTTGGAAGCGTAAGGATTTCTGTTTTAAGCGTCAACTTGATTGTTCCTCTTCAGGGGAGAGGGTGGAAGAAAACAAAAAAAAGGTAGATAGGTGTTGCCAGTTGAACCTTCTCTACACTGAACACTTTCTGTGACCTCCTGAAAGACACTATGTGGAGCGCAAGTTCGTCTGCTTTTTTTGCAGGGGTTGTGGTGACGTCAGAATGCCGAGCTCTGATTGACTGTGATTGAAGGATAGTGAGTAGACTTCAAAGGAAGCAACCTTGAAATCTATCCACTATCGTTCAATCAGAGCCAATCAGAGCACAGCGTTCTGAAGCCACCACAACCCCTGTAAAGGAAGCAGACGAACTTGCGCTCCGTATAGTCACTGACAAGGTCTCGTGCACTTCGAGCGTGCGCGTGCAGTCAAAGCACGACGGAAGGTGTGTAGCGGTTGCTGCAGTGAAGGTTCCATTGTGCGCCAATCCATGTTCGCTGCGCCATCCTGCTCTCAAGCGCAAATGTGGCGCCAAAACTAGCAAAAAAAAAGGTTTTTTACGCTATATCTATTGAAGTACTCTTCTTTACTGGTCATAGTAGTTTACTGTGTTGTGTTCGTTTCGATCATTCTGAACCAATGTTATGGAAGCAGTTTGATGAAAACAGGCCCCAAGTGCTTAGTTTCCTCAAACGAGAATGATCATAATTTATTCCGGACTAAGTAAAGAGACAATGTCCCGTTTCGTTGCATGGTCTCGTGTTGAATGATATGCCGTCAAGCGCCAGCAGCCCGAGGGAGAACCGCGCGAGTTGGTTGTTTAAGTCGTCCGCTTCGAACACGAGGAAAATTAAATGTTTTAGTTCTTCAGAAATCATACCGTATTTGAACGAATAGGAACAACGCACAATAAAAGTCGAGTGCCTATTTCCGTTCCCCATACCAATGCCTTCAAAACAGTTTGGGCGCATTGCTTTGTGCAGTCAGTGCCACAGCTCTACCGGGCGGCGGAGAAAAGCTCACCGGAGAAAAGCTTACCGCAAAACCGGCAGATGCGGAGAAGAGCTCACCGACCTTTGGGCGGATGCAGAGAAAAGCTCGCCGACAATTTTTTTTTTTTTTTTAAGGTTTTTCTTAGCTCAACCAGAAACAGTGCGTCTGATCTCCGAAAATGGGACACGCGTAGGCGGTTTCGTCAAAAGTATACTAAGGCATCAGTTCGTTGTTTTTATTTTGCTTTTGGCACAGTGGCGGTGAGCATTCGAAATACCGCACGGATTAAATCGCGTACACTGTGTAGTCTCGTATGAACCCCCCCCCTCTCCCTCCCTTTCCCAGAAATCACGCATCCCGTTTTTTGGACATAATATTCGTAACATAAAGATGCCAAAACATCAAGCCCTCCGTCACCCGATTCGCGCCAGATATCGATCACGCGATGTGCGATGTCCGACGGGAAACACATCAACCGCATGATTTGTGATATCGGTAGACGTGTGGCAAGCGTGTTTGCCGCGGATTATCTCGTGCTTATCGCACCGTCACGCGCGAACCTGTAGCGTCCGCAATCTCTGTTATTTGTTCCCGTGACATGCAAATTCCTAACTCGTTCACGCGTTCTTATTTTTTTTTTTTTGTCTGCGATTTTCGCGCGAGTTATCTCTTTCCGTAATGCTCGAGTTTGTAGGGGGTTCTTGCGTGTATATCGCAATGGCGAAGCGCGAATGCGCTGCGTCCGCGTTCTGCTACCGTGCCCCGCGGGAATTCACAGCGAATTCCAGCCTACGTTTCGCGCCGTGAAACGCGAATTCGCCGTGTCTGCGATCTGTGGTATCATTACTGAAAAGACAGTTAGTGTGCAGGCGAACTGGTGATAGTTAATCATGATGTTTAAAAGCCGGGACTGTGGTGAGGGGAAAAAAAAAAACAAGAAACTTTGAAGTTGAAGAGTTTCTTTTTCACGTAACTTGTAGCAGAGACAAGGCCTGCCGCAAAGAACAGAGATCTTTGTGGGAAAGCCTTGTCCTCCTTTTCTTTACCTGCAACAGATTATATAGTTTTTTATAGACGCGTGAATGAAGACAATGTGACCTCACCACCCACTAGTCCTTCGGTGACGAATTTGAAGATTCTTGACCCCAAGTCGCAGCCCGGCATCTTGACACCCCCGTTGGGGTAAAAGTCCACGTGTCCCACGGGGTCGTACAAGCCGAGACCTTCTCCCTTCACTGCGATATCACGCAAAGTTACAGACACTAGTATTAATGGACAGTAGTCCAATCTTAGCTAGTTCAAAACTCTGCAAATTATTGCCAAAGACACGGAATGCGGGTAAAATGAAAGCACGTACAGATTGGCTTATGTTTGTATGAACATAAACCAGTTTTGGCTTAAAACGAAACAAACACACAAGAGGACAAAACAGACGACTTTTGTGTGTTTCTCTTGTGTTTCTTGTGTGTTTCTTTCGTTTTAAGTCAATGTAGATCACCAACACGCTCAAGTATTTAAATACACCAGTTGATTGTCTGAAATAAAATTATAAAAATAAAAGTTAAAAAAATAAAAAAACGCCGAGGACGTAAAGACGAATACTTATAAACCAAAACTGTGAGTGAAAATATCGTTGTTTTTATACTTTCAAAAGAATGATAATCGCAATAAAACAGGGTACAGTGATTGCTATGCCTGGCTCTAAAATAAGAACACAGCATCTTTCTGCGAGAGTATTTATAAACACTGTTTGTGCTTAATTAATGCGCGATTTAAAACTAACTGATCTTCTGGTTGTTTGAAAACGTGGCATACGTGATGCAGACGCACCGAGAACATACCGCTTACGTTCATAAGAGACACTTTTCGACATTTGGCGCCATCTGGTAGCCGCTGCGCCAATCACCCGAGTCGGTCATTGTTTCGGGCACGTACTCCAAACATGTATTGGACACGAGTGTGACGTCAGCGCTCGGCGAGGACTCGGATCCAATCACACGCTTGGTGCCCGAGAAATGGCGACCGCCAATGTTGCTTGATGGACTTCTGAAAGTGGTCTATTGTGGATGTTTCCGACAAGGAATCCGTTGTCAGAAGTCATTTGATCGTCTGCCCAGATGTTCTGCATTACGGATTGTGTAACTGTTTTAATGTAAAGCCAAGCGGTCATAAGCACCACTAAAAGGCGGTAAAAAAAAAAGCGGAAGAAAAGCGTGCTTTATGCAAATGCTTACAGACATCAGGGAAGAACGAAGCTCCATCGGTGTGAACAATGTCGACAAAGTCGGCGTCCGTCGGATCGATTCGCACTTCCTTGGGCATTTTCTCGAAGTATGGTTCAGCCGGGTCCATACCTGCGGGCGATGGAGTCTCAAAGCGCTTGTTTTTCTTATCACGTTGTTTTTGAAACGAAACGATTGACACTAAGCTTATTCTTAAATTGTAAAACATGGCGAATGTTAAGCTAAATAAAAGGTTGACGAGGAATTAGCGAGCAGAAAAGGAAGATAAAGTTTACCTTGTAAAGAGCTCCCAGACCCAGAAAAAATACCCTAAGGGTGTTACACCAACCTTGGGGTGCCGTCGATCTTAGCAGTATCCTATGGATATTTTTGTACCATCAGCAAGTTTACAAGCACCGGACACGGTTGTATATGCACATAAGCCCGGTAAATACGGACCTTGTTTTTTTCTTTAATGACAGACTATCATTAAACAGAGAATAACAATGCATGACAGGCACCAGTTAAACATGTCAAATAAACAATTGAGTATAGACAACGATTGTAGAGTTAAGAATATAGAACGCCACCTGCCTGGCTTCTTGAAGGGCAGTAAGAATTGTACAGTACAAGACGAATTACAAACCTGTTGATTGCTCCACCGCCTCATATAATCGACAATTGAAATGTATCCATTCGCATGCGACCGTGTACGCAATTACAAATGTTACAAGTACGTTACTTGTCGTCAAAATGTCTCGTAAGTCATGAATCCAAGAGGGCCAAAATTGTATCTCCAAAACAAAAGCATCGGTATAATGCTTACTAAATATATTCGCTAAAACGACCCCTCTAAAGCTGTTTGAAAGGTCGGTCGTCTACACCCTTTTCCGCGGCAGCATGTTTTTCCATAACTTTTTACACCCTTCAGAAATAAACTCTGTTCTATGCAATGGCATTGTATTTTATGTTTATATAGGGTGTATTACTCGAAATAGGGGTGCACAAAGAACCTTGGGTGTAAGGGTGTAGGTCTCTGAAACACTGTTTCTACACCCTTAAGGTTGTAAAAAAATTAGTGTGTGAAGGTTTTGTGCAATATATTAAGAATCACCTACCTGCCTGTATTTTAAGTCTAAAAGTAGACACTTCTTTCATCCTTTACTCTTTGCCATCCAAGCCTCAGCATTAATGACATCATCGTTTAGTTTCAGAAATGTCTGCCTGTTGAGCCATTGTGTTGCCTTCGTTTTTTCTTGGCGCGTCTCAGCGTTATTTATGTAGCAGTAATAATTTTGTTGTACCCTCTATTGATAAACCTTACTGGCTAGAGATAGCACATATATGTCTTACCGGTGATCCTGCCGAGCCGTTTCAACCTCTCGCCGGCATAACCAGCCGCATGGCTTCCGAGGCTGTGTCCCAAGATGTGAAAAGTCCGTGGATCCGCGCCGAAGACTGTCTGCGAGATAAGAATTTCTGAGTCGACGCTAGAGAACCTTAGAGAGAGAAAATAAATGAGGCTAGTGGAGAGATTGGAAATAAATAAAGTCAGTAGAGTTTATAGGGCCTTAATTTCGCTAGTCTACAAAGTCGACATTATCGGCAGACTTTCAAAAGAACACGACATTTTCTCGATTATGAACTTATTTCCGAAGCAAAGAGACATCGATATAGGAAAGTATCGTACGCGGGCAAGCATCGGTTGTTTAAACGAACTGCGTTTTCTTTTTTTTCTTCTTCTTTTTTTAAAGCTTCGCTCACTTTAATCTAAGATTAAGGCAACATCACGGAGCTACGACCAACTTATAGGATTAAGAAATTGTAGTGTTGTTGAAATTTGGACGAGTTGGTTAAGCATTCGGAAACTTAACTTTTTGTCTTTTTTCCATCTTTACGCTGTTTCTAGTTTCTTGAGCTTGAGATAAATAAATGCGAAAATAAATTCCCGGAGCTAGTAATCCCACTGATAGCTTAAACGGAAACTGAAACGGTTCTGTATTTAAGGAAAAATACCGAAATCGTCTTCATTTGACCTCCAGTATCACAAACACAAATATGGATGTCATTTTTGAAATTGGTGCACGGAAACTGCAGAAAGTAATTTTTAAAATACCGCCGAAGCCCCTCCTTCCTCGGGCGTGACGTCATATTAGGAGTTTTTGGAATCCCTGCTCTCGAACCTCTACGGCGCCTACCAAAGCTGTGCACGCGCACTCTTGCTATTTTCAGAAAGGTCAGATATAGACGTCACGACTGGCGTCAGTACAGAAAAATACACTGGGAAGCTCGCAATAGCTCGCGCTGACCACACGAGCGACACTTGCTTGGCGGCTCAAATATCTTCGTTTAGCGTCACGACTGGTCGGAGGTTTTTCGTGTTTTCTCGCGTTTAGATACATCTTCGGAGAAAACGAACCTGATATTCAGATTCTCCGGATAAAAATACGCCAAAATTTATCCCTAAACCGTTTTTTTTCAAGAAGTGTTTCATCTTTCCTTTAAGAAACGCAGAGTGGTGAGTCCCGAACATTTTATTATCACTCTGCCGACACTGAGACACTGGCCTTTCTCGATAAGAATGCTGATAAGACAAAGCAAGAAGCGTGTATATAACAAGCCAGGTGATTATCCCAATCGTTCGTTGGGACATACCTCCAGCTTCTCAATCATTAGACTTATCTCGGCTCCGACGAGCCGAGTGTTAGCAGTGGCTTGCGTGTAAGGAAGGCCGTTTCCTCCTCTCCAGTCCACGATGATCACGTTGTAATCTCCGACCAGCAGGAACGCTGTCTTCATGTCCTGGGGCAAAAGATAAAATGTCGATTCATACGAAGATCGTGCTTCAGTTCTTACCAGAGCAAGAAAACGACGGTGACGGTATACAGGGTGGTGCCCGAACACGCGCCTCCGACAGGTGTCTCTATCGCGTGCTCAAATGAGGTCCCTCGATTTCTACCTGGTGATGTCATTAAAAGTTTCATGCGCTGTTATGCTGTGGCTTGTCGCGATCCTGGCGGCGGTATATATGAGCGGCGGAGGCGGATGCGACACATGCCTGATACAGCGGGTCGCTCTGCAGTTAGACAGTCCACGGAAACCAAACCAGACACGAGTTGCGGCGCCGCCGCGATGACAGCGACCCTCGCGTCCGCTCGCTTTTCGTGCTATCACTTATACGACCAGCCACCAGGATCGCGACATCCGACAGCATGGCAGCTTCTGTGACGTTATTTGTCACCACTTCGGGCTCAATTTCGATGTACGGGCGGGATAGGACCGTAAACACGTTTGTCGAAGACGCGTTCTATAGGCTCCGTAGTGCGGTTCCTGTTCCTGGAACGCGTCTTCGACTGGCGTGTTTACTGCGTCCTATCTCGCCCACGCGTTGAAAACGGTCCCGAGGTGGCAACAAATTGCGTCACAAGGTGCAGGCGTATCAAGCTGTGGGACGTCGCGCTCCTGGTGGTTTGTCGTAGAAATGCTGGTGCAGAATGTGAGCGGACGTAAGGGGCGCTGTTGTCGCGGTGGGCGTCCCAACTCCTGCCTGCTGGAGCTTCCGTGGCATGGCGCCAACAGTCGTTTCGGTCACCCTCGGAGACTCGCGGGGCCCCGAGGGTGACCAAAGCGGCTGTTGGCGCCAAGTCTGCCCTCCTTTTCGTCCAATAGCGTCCTTTCTGGCTTCACCTCTGGTGACCTTCCTTCTGGCTTCACCTCTGGTGGCCTCATGTCGCCTCCAGAACCTTCCTACCTCCATGTTCCGCGGACTCTCGAGCTGGACTGCGACCTGCAATAGAACACGCGTCTGACGCATTGACATCCACTACTGTGCCGCCGCTAGGATCGTGGCAGACAACAGCGGGTCTCTTCTAAGATATCATAAATGGAAATCAAGGGTCCCCTTTTTGAGTACATTGTGAAAACACCAGTTGGAGACGCGCTTCAGGCACCATAGTACTACGGATGCCTCAACTTATCACCTTCATCCACGCTCCGAAGAAGATGGTGTCCAGCCAGCCGTGGGTGATCATCTTGGTCTCCCTGCTGGCGTTAAAGTGGGACTCCCTTATGTCCTCCAGAGGGGACTTCCAGGACAGAGGGTCCTCCTGGACCGGGTTGTCCCTCGTGAAGAGCAGGAACTGCGTGTTCACCTCGCTTCGCTCGTTTGGGAAGAAGTTTATCGGTCGGTAGACCGAGTGGTAGAAGACGCCGCCGTTCTCGAAGCAACCCAGCTCTCCGTAGCACCTCCTACTCGTACTCTTTTCTGAAGCGACTGTAGCGGGGACAAAGAAAAAGACGAGAGAGGGATTGCCTGTTTGTCGAATACCTCGTGGTTTTATCTATTAAAATAGCGCGTGCACCTTTCCAGCACTTGTCATCCAGGCAAAAAATGCCGAGTCGGTGTGCATGCTTAGATTGCATCCCACAGCCTGAAGGAAGCTAGCTAGATGGAAAGTTATTTATCAACTTTGGAACGACAAACTTCAACTTGAATCATCACCCTACTTCAAACCGTCTTCGACACCACACTGGACATGCCCATCCCGCCAAAATAACTCCTGTATTCGCTAGCGCAAATGCTTTTAAATAATATTACTTTCCCAGAACTCTAGCAGAACTACCTGTCTCCTCATATATTTACTTCAGACAATGTACTTGAATCAATCGAGCGTCATTTGAATGTGTACCTTTGGTTTTGTGCTTTTACTTTTTTTTTCACCTTCTTCGCTCCCCCCTTTTTTTTTTTCACTGTATTATATCTGGTATTTTATATTGTTTCGTGTAACTTTTGGTTTGTGTATAAATACATATTTTCATCTATTGTTTACCTGTCCCCTTTTCCCTCCTGTGTCGCATTGTGTGATATATGGTTGTCTAACTCTGCATAACACTACATCTGCTCCTGCATGAAGTACAATAGTTTAGAAAGGTACTAAGCTGGGCTAGTAGCCTAGTTTGTATGCATTAAACATAACAACGCGCTTCTGTTCCGTTCTCTTCTTACCTCGTCTGTTTTGTCTATTTGTGCGCGGTCTATCATTATGTGTAACACAATAGTGCTCTGCTCTATCCTGTAAATGATAGGAGAGAGTGGGGGGGAGATGGTGGCACGGCGCGCAGTATGCGATCACTTTAATGGTATCCACACCTTTACAAAGGCTTATCACAAGGCAAAATATGCCGAGGGCTGGGTACACATGCGGCGGCCGCGTCTGATATTTTGTAGAAGAGAGCTTGCGCGCATGCTCAGAACGCGCCCCCCCCCCCCCCCCCCCCCCCCCTCGCCAGTCAAAGATAGCGGCAAGCAGAACCCGAAAACAAAAAATAAACATAGCTCGCAAGGTTTTTGCGCGATTCTAGTCGTCAATGACATCGTTGTTGAGCTTTTTCGTTCCTAACGCGGGTCACACGAGTTTTGTTGAAAGGCTAAAGCTCGCCCAAGTCGGCAAACTGCAGTGATGTGATTGCCGCACTATTTGTGCTAAACTGCTTGGAAGTGCTCTTTTTACCCTGGTGTACGATCCCGCAACTTCTCCCAAATGCGAGGGAAATTTTCACCAAAATATTTAGCGCCGAAAGTTCCTGTCGCTTTGTGAATACGGAAACCAAACTGGCTCAGGCGTCGCCACACACGGTCGGATTGCTAGTGTTACGGTGCGCGAATTGTCATAACTTTCAGTTATTGCTTATAGTTGCGTGTGATTTGATTTGATCTCTTTGTCGTACGTGAATCAGTACTCGAAAGGTTGGTAATATTTCTCGTGGTCTGTTCTCGGGCAGTTTAAATTAGCTCCGTTGGGTGCGCTTCTCACGGTGCACTGGTGTACTGCAGAGGAGCTACGCCCGCGGGAAATAGACATCGCGATTTTGAGTAGTTGAATTGCTTCGCCGCAGGACAGTACATGAATTTAAACATGGGATTCACGGTGAAACGGATGAAAACGGGGAGTATGCTTGTGCTGAAAAAGTCTTTATGCCAAAATTGACTTTTAACTACAACAAAAGGGGCTCCGAAATGCCTCGACCCAACCACATCAGTGTCAACCGAGAGCAAGAAACGCTCAAACATCAGTTTCCTATCTTGGGTATTCGTTTTCTTTGTTCACTCCTATTTGTTGCCTGTGCATGCGACTAAAGATTAACGAACTCTGGTCTAAATGTGTGTTTAAAATAGATAAATAATGCACACTAAGCGAGCTCAGTCAGCTGCTGAATGACTGACTATTTGTTGTCGAACTATTTTCATCGCTTGCACTTTTCAACGAAAAATATATCTCCGTACTGGGGAAAAACAACATACGATCACTCGTTTTTTTTCTAATATCGGGCAGTTCACCCTTTTATCTGTACCCTCGTTTTATCTGGAAGAAATGTGCGCATGGTTATGTTGTTTCCGTCAAACAATACCCGAAGAGCCGGTGTATATGTGGAAGGGCAAGGTTTTTTTGTATCGCGGACTTTGCGACGCCAGTTGAATTATATTTTGTTTTTATCCACGAAACTAGAACGAAACGCACAGTGAGCGTTATTTTTATTTTATGCCATTAGTGAATCACTTCGGACAGCTTTGGTGTACTTAAGATACGGAGAAACGAATCTCTAACAATGCTCCGGGGGAAAATCTGTACCGAGCAAAACTAAATTTACTGTCGGCGTATGCGCGGTGTATACGGGGGGCGGTAATATGGGCTCAACCAGCCGAGTTCAACTCACTCAAAAAAATCTAGTGCGTCTACTTCCCTGCAAAGCACTCGGTTGGAAGTATGTAGCAAGCAAGCATGCTTCGAAGACGTTTTAACGGAAGTCTTTCAGGTGCTGCGCGCAACCGCGTGTCTCACCAAAGAAAACGAATAACTAAAATGCTTCTGTTAAAATGTCGCGCAAGACAACTCGTACACACGTGTACCCGAACTGGACACTGCATATTACTGTCTATACGTACGGAGCTACGTACAAAAATATAATTAACTAAATAACACTTATACAATGTTAAAATGCACAACTTTCTCTGTAACAACGTGAGAATATTTTGGATGCAGCTCAAAAAAAAAAAAAACGGTTAAAAAACTAGAGCAGAACAACGTAGAAATTACGGATCACTATTACGTTGCAATAGACTTTAATGATTCCTTCGCTTCCGTGTTCCTTCGCACCAGAGGCCAAGGTACCGAGTTTCAAAACGCTGGTATTTAAGTGCCAGACCTGTTTATCAGTGAGGAGGGAATCTCCTCTGTTTTGCTTCACTTAGGCACAAAGAAATCGAATGGGCCAGACGATCATACCAAACGCATTTCTTTACAGGTATGCCGAATCGCGTGGAAAATACTTCCATATTGTTTTTTAACAAAAGCTTACAAAAAGAAGAAGTGCCTGAAGACTGGAAAATTGCTTGAGTAACCTCCATACATAAATCTGGTGATAAGTTGCTCGTTCCTAACTATCGGCAAATATCATGGTTGTGTACTGCAAGTAAAGTAATGGAGCATTTCGTTTCTCAAACACCTGAGCACCCTTTTTCGATAACGACAACTTTTTTTAGTGTTACCAGCATGGCTTTCGACGTGGCTTTTCAACAGACACCCAACTACCCCACACAAGTAACGAATTATTGTCAATTTTGGACAAAAACAAACAAATCGATGCCGTTTTCTTTTTTGTGTGTGTGTTTGTGTGTGTGTGGGTGTTTTTTTAGAACTTAATGTTAAAACTTCATCATTTACTAAAAAAAACAAAAAAACGACCAAATTCTTTTGTGGATTGACTCGTACTTATCAGATAGACAACACTGCGTTCAAATAGACAGGACCAATTTTCCTCCAGCAGTTCTCTGAGGATTCTCTCAAGGCTCCATATTGGGTCCACTTTTCTTCCTAATTTATTTAAACGACTTGGAATCCAACTCATCTTTCCGCGGCCGTTCTTTTTTTTTTTTTTTTGGCAGACGATTTCATTGCGTATTTCAATATTCAGTCAACACGCGACCAAGTAACTCTAAACGATTTTCTAGCAGCCATTTCCGGATGATGTCAACCTTGTCAAATGTCTTTAAATACCTCCAAGTGCACACGCACGACTATTACATGCAAAAAAAAATCCTCTCAGGTACAAATATAAAATAAATAATACTGAGATTAGCCCAGTCCCGCAGTTTAAGTACCTACGAGTATTTATAATTTTTTAATCTAAGTTGCAAGAATCACATTAGCGAGTTTTAGAATAGGGGGCCTCAAAGCTTTGGGTACCCCAAACAGCCTGGGGCATCGCAGTGGGCATCCGCACAAGTTCTCCGCATGCGCAGTGGGACGCCCCAAGCTGTTGGGGGCACCCAAAGCTGTGGGTCCCTGTTAGGATTGCTATATACAGAAGCAGGCGCCACCGTTGACACACACGCACGTTAGAAAATAAAAAGGTGCAATGCACGGGCGCCGGTGGCGCAGCAGTACAGCATGCGCCTGGAACACCATCAGACGTGGCCTGTCTCGGTCTTATTTACTACCTCATAACAACTGGCGTCGAAGGGTAAATCGCGCATTTAACCTGCTTACAAGATGCCGAAGTACTGTACACTGAAGCCTTTCGACCCCGTAAGTCAAGTCTGGCAAGAGTACCTGGAACGAATGGAACAGTTCTTCGCAGCAAACGAAGTCCCAGCCACCAAACAACCTGCTGTCTTCCTGAGCTGTTGCGGATCGCGGACGGAATTCCACGCTGCGAAGTCTGCTCGCACCAATGAAGCCGACGGAAGCGACACTGGAGGCCAGCTTACAAACGCTGAGCACCTATTATTCGTCGAAACCGTCTGTCGTGGTGAGCCGTTTCAAATTTAATAGCCGAGTACGACAAGAGGGAGAATCGATCAGTTACGTAGCCTCACTGAAGAAGCTATCGGAGCATTGCGAGTTCGGCACATTCCTCAATGACCTCCTACGAGACAGAATTGTTTGCGGCATTAACGACAAACAAATACAAACTCGTCTGCTTAAAGGGCACAATCCAACATTGGAGTTCGTGGTTACGCTCGCACAAGCTATGGAATCCGCAAAGCGTGACGTAACCGAGCTAGGCAAAGCCGCGGCATCTTCATCAGCGAGTATCAACGCTGTTCAAGTTCCTCAAAAGAGGCACGTGAGCTGCTATCGTTGTGGCGACTGTCACTTTGCAACGAAGTGCCCGCACACATGGGACATCTGCAACCATTGCAACAAAAAAGGACAGACTGCCAAGGTCTGCAGAACGAGAAGCGCAAGCTCTAGCCAACGTGCGTCTGCAGCAAAGCAGACGGGACACCAAAAGAACGGCTCAAGAAAGCCTGCTTCAGTACACGTCGTTGAACATCCAGAGCGCGATGAGGTTTCGTCAAAAGACGGGGAAACCTACAACATGTGGAAGTTGGACTCTCCTAAAAATCCAAATCCATTCGGGGTTGAGCTGGGGCTTCAGGGAAAGCCAATAAAAATGGAGCTCGATACCGGGGCAAGTCTCTCTATCACAGGAGAGACCACACTCCACCAGAAATTTCCTAACTTTTCCTGCGAGCCTTCGAAGGTCCGTCTGAGAAGTTACACCGGAGACTTGAAACCTGTGGTCGGGAAAGTCACCGTGACCGCAAAATTCAAGGACCACCACTTCGAGCCCACTACTTGGCGCTGAAGGCAAAGCTCCGACTCTGCTGGGACGTGATCGGATGAAAGCGTTGAACATGACTGTATTCAACGTTTCAGATGTCTCCTTCGTCAGCGGTGTCCAACGGTTCATAGACATACTTGGGTAGTAATTCAATTACAGTAATTGAATTAGTGTAATTTAATTACTTTTCCTGGTGATTTGTAATTGTAATTCATTACTTTTGGCTAAAAGGAATTGTAATTGTAATTTAATTACTTTCTAGCATCAGTAATTGCTAAATTTCAGGCACAATTACAATTATTTTTCCAAGATTTTGCGGCGGCGGCGCTTTTCCCCCCTGACCACGGAGACGACAGTACAGCCAAAGCGATAGGGGAGAAAGTGTCTCCCAACCTGCTCAAAAGGAGGGAAAGGAGGGAAAGAGAGGTTGGGATAGAACGGAATGAAGGGTTTTGTAAACTGTAAAACGATTTAATAAAGAATTTAAGAAATAATTTGATAAATGAGGGCTACATTCGCGTCCGTTTTCCTTCCTCTCGTAGTTGAATCTGACTCTTCGTCTCGTTCGCTTCCTGTTGCTCCTGTTTCAAGAGGTCTTTCTTATTTCTCATTCCCATACGGGGGCATCGGGGGCCAAAGTCGAGCTGGTTGGCTCCGATCACATTATCCGGTCGATGCGGGGAGGTTCAAGGTTCTCCTTACGCGTCTTCGCCGCTAGCATATTCGCTTACATATTTCAGTCAAGGGTGGGAATTTTTATTGTCCATAAAATTATTCTCTTTAAGAGTTTTTCACGTCCTTCTCTACTATTTCGTATGTTGGCACCACTAACAGTCAGTCGTGCTACTTTAACATCGAGGCGAACAAGCAAAGAGGCAGCAGGTCTCATTAACACGACTCACCCTGTCTTACTTCCAACCGTTGTTGCTGCACTACTCTTCCTTCTCCCAATCCTCGTCTACCTTTTTGTATAAATTTTAATTATTTAGTGTTCGCTCTAACAACCCTTTCAACCGTTTGTTAAACTGATTGGACGAGATTCCGAAACTTAGAAACCGCGGCTTTAGACTGCAGGGAGATTGTTTTTACATTTTGTGTTTGTTGAAGACTTTTTTTTCTTTTTTTTTTTTATAGGGGGCTCGGCTTGCACTTTGTTTTTACACCTCTATCGTGACCCTCCACGCGTTGTCCTCTCGTCATGGCCTGTGGAACCGTCCCGAGGCGCGCAGTGCCGCTTTGCATTAAGAACCTGCAACAGTCTTATCTACAATGGAAAAGGAAAGACCTAACCGTGGCCTTGTTACGGAATTTTTTTTAAACAGATTAGCAGCAATGTAAAAAATATAATTGTAAGGTGCAAACTCTCCGCACTGCCTCTGAAAACATATTGAACGCACAGAAAGGCGGCCTCCAATTTGCGGAAACATTTTTGGGTAGGCAACTTTTATGTCACTTTCCATAATACTTAGAGTTATAAAAAAAAAATGGCTCGTCTATATCTTCCAGCTGAAACATGCTCAAGTAATTCCTAAAATCGAGGCGTCCAAGAGGCCGGAGTTTTGGAATAATTCGCGGGTTCTTATTTTCGCGACACGGTGGGATCGCAATATAGATTCTAATGTGTTTATATTTTACCAGAATAGTTCGCGGGACCTATTTTTTTGCAAATTGTAGGCAATTCGCGAAAATGAAGTCGTTTACAGTAAATCATGAACTTTTCGAGGTTGTTCTTGCCATGCCAAATTCAAATCGGTCTTCTTTATGAGACGCATAACATCGGTACAATCATTGCTATCCTAACGATTAGCTACATGAGGATCCTAAATTTACTATCTATTTCTGGAGCTTTTCGGGTGTTACCGTGCAATTAATTAACCCAGAATTCCTGGCAAGAGAGTAGCTGCTATTGTGACACTAGTTTCATGGAAGCGACCACAGTTCGCGTACTACGGTTACCCACATCCGGCATGTTACAAGTCCACAGACAGAGAGAGGCCGCGAATCATCTTGGCTGAAATGTTTTCTTAAGTTGTCGTATTATTTAAATGATTGACGTCGCTTACAACTTTCTCTTATCAGCCATTTTTACTGAGTTTTATGATACCAGTACTGTCGCATATTTGTTTCCTTGTATTATTTTTAAGTTTATTTTTTTTGTTGGTTTGACTTGGATACCATTTGCATAAGCACTAAGGAGACTCACCGCGCACCTGCGAATTTCGTCGCCATTTATTTTTATATATTGAAATATAAGAACGCAGGAGTTCATCACTCCAAACTATTAAGTTCTACAATCCATTTAACAAATGTCATAAGAGAAAAGTACAATGCGTGACATTTATACAGCAGCCATATAATTAGTTTAAAGTTATATGGCCCAAGGTGGGTAACTCTCAGAAATAAGTAATTGTGAAGTAATTGCATTACTTTTTAAAAGTAATTTGTAATTGCAATGAATTACTTTCGCGTAGTAGTAATTGTAATACTAGTTAAACTACTTTGGGAGCAAGGTAATTGTAATTGTAATTAAATTACATTTTGAAAGTAATTTACCCATGTATGTTCATAGATCAGCACACCACTCCCTTTTCTGACAAACCAGGAACATTCCAAGAAGTCTCGGTGAAACTGTCAGTTCGTGAAGGCGCCAAACCACGGTTCTTCAAGGCACGAAGTGTCCCATTTGTCTTGCTCGACAAAGTATTGGAAGAACTCCAGAGATTAGAGCGAGAGGACATCCTGGAACCCGTGAAGTCTTCCAACTGGGCAGCACCGATTGTCCCAGTCATAAAGAAAGACGGTCGCATTCGCATATGTGGAGATTATAAAGTGACTGTAAATTCTGTTGCAGTCCTGGTCCAGTATCCAATTCCAAGAGTCGAGGAGTTGTGAGAGAAGCTTTCAGGTGGCATCAAATTCACCAAGCTTGACCTGAAGGACGCCTACCAGCAGTCTGTAATCGATCCAACTTCACGGAAATACACCACAATCAACACTCCCAAAAGACTTTTTTGTGTACAGGAGGTTACCATTTGGGATCTCTTCGGCGCCATCAATCTTCCAGAGGGATATGGAAACCTTGCTCCAAGGTCTCAACCATGTCGTCGTCTATTTCGATGACATTCTGGTGACGGGAACGGATGACAAGGGCCATCTCAACAACCTCGCTAAGGTATTCCAGTGAATGTCAGGCAGAGGAATCAAGCTGAAATTTACTAAGTGCAAATTCATGATGTACGCTGTCGAATACCTGGGCCACATCACCGACGCAGAAGGGCTGCACCCTGCTCCAGGCAAAGTCGAAGCAGTCCTCAAGGCTCCTGCACCAAGCGATGTCAAGGAACTACATAGTTTCCTCGGTTTGGTTAACTATTACAGGAAGTTTATCCCGAGCCTATCTACAGTTTTACAACCCTTGCATCACCTACTGGCAAGTGGAACACCATGGTGCTGGAAAGATGAACAAGAAACTTCGTTCACTGAAAGAAAGAAACTTATGACTTCGGCCAGCGTGTTGGTTCATTACAGCTCAAAGGAAGACCTTCCACTTGTGACGCGTACCTCATTTGGTCTGGGAGCTGTTTTGGCCCACCGCAATGCTCAAGGCGTGGAACGTCCTATCGCGTTCGCATCCAGGAGCCTACAGCCGGCCGAAAAGAATTACTGCCAACTGGACAGAGAGGCGCTGGCCTTTATCTTCGGCGTAACTAAGTTCCGTCAATACGTCTGGGGAAGGCACTTTGAAGCAGTAAGAGACCATAAGCCGCTGCTTGGACTTCTTGGCCCAAACAAAGCCATCCCAGAGCGAAGCAAATTTCCAAAGGTGGTTTGTTGGGCCCTCATGTTATCTGCGTACGATTACGCCTTAGTCTACCACCCTGGCAAGACAATTGGACACGCAGATGGATTGAGCAGATTGCCCTTTAAGAGCAAGCACATCACCCTGGAGCCGCCAGCCGACATCTTCATGTTTTAAGAGTGCTACCTTCGAGTGCTGTCATCAGCCGTAGTAGCTCAGGCTTCAAAGAGGGATCCTCTCTTGTCGAGGCTTCATGACATCTTGTTGGAAGGTGGCAACCTCCCTCGAGAGGCCGAATGGATACCTTACAAAGTTCGAGACCACGAGCTCAGTCTACAAGAAGACTCCGTGCTCTGGGGAACCAGAGTTGTGATTCCCGCGTCTCTTCGACAGGAAGTCCTGAAGCTCACTCACGAAAGTCACCCGGGCATTGAAAAGATGAAAACTATCGCCCGAAGCCACGTATGGGGGCCTAACATAGATGAGGACATCTCAAATAAGGTGAAGTCCATTGCGACTTGTCAGGAACATCAGCCTTATGTCGACCAGTGCAGTCAACACCTTGGCCATTTCCAGAGAAACCGTAGTCAAGACTGCACATTGATTTCGGTGGACCGGTCATTACTTCCTGGTTGTCGTGGACGCTTTCTCAAAGTGGGTTGAAGTCATGCCTGTCTCTTCTCCATCATCAGAAGCAATTATAAACTACTTAAGGACCATTCTTTCAACTCATGGAATACCATATATTATTGTATCTGACAACGGAGCAGCTTTCACGGGTGCGAAATTCCTGGAGTTCCTCAGAAGGAATCAGATACGGGGTATCAAGTTACCACCTTACCATCCCGCATCAATCGGTGCTGCTGAGCGTGTAGTTCAGTTAGTAAAAAATAAGTTCAAAAAGGTTGACCCCGGCGACTTTCAGACCAAGATCGCCAAGTTACTTTTTCAGTACCGGGCAACACCTCATGACCTGACTGGTCGATCGCCTTCAGAACTACTCATGGGATGGGTGCTGAGAACTCCTCTCAAAGCCCTGCGTCCGGACCTTCGGAAAAATGTTGTAAAATAACTGAAGCAGAAGCTACACCAGGACAAGGGAGCACGTCGTACTGAATTGCCGAGGCCTGACTCTAGCGTCATTGTAAAGAATTTCAGGCCTGGTTCATCGTGGTTGCCAGTCACTGTTATCAAACCAACAAGTTCATCGTCCGTCGAAGAACAACTGGAAGACGGAACCAACTGGCACAGACACGGCGATCATAGGCTTGACGACAGGTTTCCACTGGTCACACCTGAGTTGCCGGAAAGAAATGGACACACTTAATTTGCTGAACAACCACCAGCGAACGCAGGAACAATGGTGCAAGTAAATGAGCCACCAGAGGCTCGAGCATCAACGCCACCGCCGTTTTCTCCACAAACACTTGTCGAGAGTTCGATCGCTACAAAGGACCCACTTCTACGCAGATCAACGCGCACAAGAAAACCAGTGCGTCGTTATTCTCCCTGAACAACGATCTGGGGGGAAGGAGTGTTACGATTGCTATATACAAAAGCAGGCGCCACCGTTGACACACACGCGCGTTAGAAAATGAAGAGGTGCAATGCACGGGCGCCGGTGGCGCTGCAGTACTGCATGCGCCTGGAACACCATCGGACGTGGCCTGTCTCGGTCTTATTTACTACCTCGTAACAGGCCCCCTATTCTAAAACTCGCTATTAATAGCATTGTCTCGGAGGTTACAAAAAGGTTATGGTTGTTAAGACGCCGGCTAAAACATGGCTCTAGCGAAAGAAAGTTGCTAGCCTACACATCCCTTGTATGACCGCTGTTAGAGTACGGTGACGTTGTCTGGGACTCCCACACAAAAACCAACACCGAATGCATCGAACGCGTACAGAGGAAGGCGGGCGCTTCGATTCATTTATCATGCTTATGGTAGAAACGTCTCTGTGACGAAGCGTCTAAACGGCTACATTAAACTCATGCCGCAAGCTTCACCGACTAGAACTCCTCTTTAACATAATCAATAACCAGACAGGGCTGAATTCCCCCGACTATGTACAGTTTGACACAGCGCAATGACTCGGAATAAACGCAATAAAACAATAATGATGTCTCAATGCAGGACAAATGCATATCGGCTTTCTTTTTTTCCGAGAGCGATAACCGAACGGAACAATCTTCCGTATGACATGGTCGATACATCATCCCAGGATGTCTTTGTGTCTTCTATGCAGTGAGCCAGTCGTCTGCTTCTTGCGCAGGAGTTGCCGTTAGGTCACAACGACGCCGAGCTCTGACTCGCCTCGCTTGAAAGGAATAGTGGGTAGCAATGCTAGATGCCTCAAAATCTGGATGGGTGGGAGGATGGTAATGGCTATACCCTTTGTAACGGGCGGCAGCTTGCGCCACCTAGCCTAACATTTCGTCATCCCTTTTTTATTTTTTTATTTGTATGAATTTTGTTATAACAGACCCCCCCCCCCCCCCTCCCTTTTAAATTCAATTTATTGCTTATTTTTATCTGTATTTTTTTATCCTTCCCTAGATCTCTTCCACCAATCTTCCAATCTCCTCTTAGTGTCTTGAAAACCCGGTGCCATGTCTTGAAAACCCGGTGCTCCCTCCAAATCCGTAGTCATCCCCCCCAAGAGGGTGGGACAAAGCCCCGTGCACCTTAAAATTACATGTTCGATAGTTTCCCTTTCGCGGTTGCATACGTCGCACAGAGTGTCTACTTCCTGGAATTTAGCCCTATACGTTTTCGTTCGTATCACCCCTGTTCTAGCTTCAAACAACAAGGAGCTCTCCACTGAATTATCATACAGCTGTTCCTTATTTATTGCTTGTTTTTGTGCCCTGTATATTGTTAAAGCTGATTTCCCCTGCATTCTCTCTTCCCCACAATTTCCTCTCTGTTTCCTTTACTCCCTTTTCTACTGATATGCTCTGATCGGCTCCATCTCGTTGAATGTATTTAAATCTCAGCTTGCGGGTTAGATTTGTCCACTTAGTGTTTAGACTTTTCATATATAGATACTTGTACACTTTCGCTGCTCATCGTGTAAACTCAATTTTAGCGTCTTTGTTCAAATTTTACTTTACTGATCGCTTCCCTACTCTCAAAAGATGCCCAACCCATATCCCCCTGTACTCCCTCATTTGGTGTATTCCCATGTGCCCCCAGTGCCAACCTAACCACACTCCTTTGATGTATTTCCAAACCTGCGTGGATTTCTGACCTCATACACAATACCGCATTCCCAAATGACAGTCTGGCACCATTTCGATACACCTCTAACAACTTCATATCTATTTTAGTTCCATAGTGCCCTGTGTTTCATGATAGCCGAATCTCGTTTCCCCTTCTTTATTACAATATCTTCATGGTCTTTTAGATACCGTCTTTCTTTACTTAACCATACTCCCAGATATTTGTACTTTTCAACGTGTTCTATCAATGTGTCCTGTATCTCCAGGGGCTCCCCTTCTCGTCCTTGAAAACTATCATACCAGACTTGTCCCTACTAAATTTTAGTCTTAAATTGTCCCTTTCACTGCTGCAAATCCTAATCAGTTCCTGTATTGTCTCACGACTTTCTGATACGAGTACAATGTCGTCTGCATACATTAATCCTGGCAATACTTGATTTACTTTATGTCCTTCCTCCATGTAAGTCAGGTCAAAACCTAGGTTGCACCGTTCTAACCTTTTTGCCATCTCACTGAGGTATGTCGTAAAGAGCAGGGGAGACAATGGGCAACCCTGTCTAAGACCTCTTTTTATTGCTGCTGGTCTTGTAGTTTCAGCTTCCCATGTTATAACCACCCTATTCTCCGTATAAACCCGTTCCCTCTAGTCCATATCCCTTCAGTTGGTTCCAGAGTTTTTCCTGATTCACATTGTCATATGCCCTTTTGATGTCTAAAGATGCTACCCATCATGGCCATTGACTTGTCACTGATATCGCTATGCACTGAGTGATTACTCAGTGCATAGAGATCTACCCCCTTTTTTTTATCAGCCAATAAGTGCTTGGCGTTTTGACATCATCGCAACCCCTGTACAGGAAGCAGACGAACTTTCGCTCCGCATTGCTACCTATTTGTGAGTGAAGTGTGTTGATTTTATTTGCATTTTCCATTATCTCTTCTAGAACGAAGGGCTTAACAACACCCCGCTATTTTTGTCATATCTCACCGGCGATTGTGGCGCCTTATGTTTATGCCCTCTGCTAACAACCCTCATAGGTGTTATCTTCACTCCTGAGTGTAGCAGTTTTCTTTTGTACCCATTCTATCAACTGTATGTACTATATGCCTTACTCGTTTCTTTTTCCTACGCTTTTTTTTCTGTCAAGAAAAGTCACATGTATATAAAAAAAACTGCATGTAACCATTCCTGTCCTGGCTACCAAAAGCCAGCTGGCAGTATTGAACAAAAATAAATAAATAAATAAATAAACACTAACTTTTCTAACGTCTCAAGACACGAACTATACTTCTGAACGTCCTGCATGTCCGTTTGGTTGGTTTCTTACGTTCGTGCGTCGCAACCGCACACAGCGTTCACTATTGTACATTGCGCTTGAACGCAGTTTTGCGGGTCTGCTGATACCGGGCGGCGGAGAAAAGCTCACCGGAGAAAAGCTCACCGGAGATAAGCTCACCGGAGAAAAGCTCACCGCAAAACCGACAGATGCGGAGAAAAGCTCACCAATTTTTTTTTTAACTTAGCGGATTCTGCGTCAAACGTGCCAATTTAACACAATTAGCATTCGCCACTACATTAAAAAAAAATATCTTCTCCTTCTTGTAATGTTCGTGAAGGTCATTGGGCATATTTACTAATTCCTCAAAAATTAGTAATCCCCCATTTTGTATATTAATAGAGCCGCAAAAATGATATCAGAACATCGTACACCGGTAAAAAAGGCAACAATTTATTGACAACTGAGGATGCGCCGTAGGTAGCTCTGTCAAATAAAGAGGTTTGTTCTTTGTTAGCTAATATGAATAGCGGAGTGGGTGAACGGTTTCAGCTCCAAATATTCTGTAGTGCCTAATAGTTAAGTAGGTATTTGTTGATGCAATCAGTGTCGGCTACGCTGTCTTCTTTCTGTTAGTTGCGAGAACAGCTTCGTCCTGTCGTGTTTGTTGTCTTCACTCCGTCGTCATCGTTTGAGCGGTTTTCATCATGTGTAACGTTTACCAACTCGCCCTATTTGCTACCTTACAGAAGGCTAGTTCTTATATAGGTCATGAGTAACAACGGTACCAGTGTGCAGCTCTGAAAGTCATGAGTGGCTCACCTTAGAAGGGCACTATCACACAAAGGCAACGTGCGGAAACACAAGCACGAACGGCTAGAAAACGTGCATGTCCGTGGAAGAAAGAAGCCTCGATATCCTACTGACTGTTTTATCCTACTTTCAAAGGTTAATAAAAGCTTCAAAGAGAATTTCAGGCACCGCGTTGTTGCGCATGCACTTCCGGATTTTCGGTGTTTACAGTTTTGATTTTTAGGTTTTAGGGAGACATAAGTTTTCGAACTTTTTCATGTGTTTTTCAAGTTCATAAAATTTTCACTTAGGCTTTAGTTGCATAGAGAGTAAGCCGCAGAAAACACTGGCCCGCCATTATTAATTTGGGAGCAATATACTTAATAAGCTTGGCAAATAATACAAAAAAGGACATTTTCTTTTTGACAAAGCTGACGCACTTTAATGATAATAAATTGATATATGTTACGCATGATCCAACAGCCTCCATAGAAAAAATAAAAAAAAAATCGGTGAGCTTTTCTTCGCATCCGCCGGTTTTGCGGTGAGCTTTTCTCCGGTGAGCTTATCTCCGGTGAGCTTTTCTCCGGTGAGCTTTTCTCCGGTGAGCTTTTCTCCGGTGAGCTTTTCTCCGGGATTCGCTGATACCATTGAGCTTGTCCTGAGATTTCTGGGCGGTATATGCTCTCCACGTAACAAACGACGACGTTGTCCCACCGGCCCTGTCGGTCTTCCCACTTTGCCAGCATGCATGCAGACATAAAAAGGGCACGAAAGTGTTTTTGTTTTAATGTGAAAGCATTAACTGTCCCACGGAGCGAACCGACGTTATTAGCTATTGAAGCCGCCCCAAACGGCATCTAAACTCCCCTGCCCCGATGGAGCGAAGCCTGTCGTCTGTAGCGGCGATCTGATGGATAGGCTCCCATTGGCTGGCGTGCGTCATAGTATCAAGGAACGAGGCTAACATTGGCTCTCGCGCGGCGTAGTTCCAAGGAATGCCACCAGAGAAGCCCTCTCCATGGCGGCCCAGCGGCCCGGCTGCCGGTAAGAACGAGCGGTTGGCCGCCAAGCCAGCAGAGTCCGCACGCAGCCCGCACGGGCAGATCCCGGAGTGGCTGCATGGCCGAGCTCAGCGCGGCGCGGCCACTTCGCGAGAGCGCGCGCTCGGCTTTCGGCTGCAACCTCGGCATTAGCGAAACGTGGACATCCACGCCACTACGCCGCAGACGAACTAAGGGAGCGGAAGAACGACATTCATTCTTTCGCATTCACAACTCATAAAAAGGGCATAGGTGTCCTCGGATTCTTTTTTTTTTTTCTAACTTGTGTTTTTTTTTTTTTTTTTACACTTTTATCCGCTAATGCCGCAATCTTATTGTCTTCGGGGCGATAATAAAATGCTGCGATCTTGCCACACCCTGTGTTTCTTAAGCTGTCAGTGGCAATAAGCACGATTTTCCTGCAATACCGACACAGGGAAGTTTGCCTTCGCTTCACATGACGCACATTGAATATTGCCATGGTTCGAGAAAGAGAAAGAGGGGGAGAGAGATAGAGATATGCGGGGAGAAAAAAAGAAAAAGAAAACGTCGATGACTTTTATTTGCTTTTTTTGTCATCTACTACCCGAAGGAAAAATCCATCAATGTAACCCTGTTTGGCAGTCAATGTTTTCTAGTGGACCGCTGACTGTGCCTGACTGTACGTCAAACATGTCTGATTGGCCAACAAGTTACTCTGACCGACAGTCAAACTCCAGTCAGACTCCACTTGTCGGCTTTCTGATGGTTTCCTGGTGGCAGTCGGCCGCCGCGAAATTCCATCAAGATGTCTTGGTGGAGATTTTGATTGTACATCGATTGGCTCTGACTGTACGTCAAAAAGCTTTGACGTGCAGACAGACGTACGGTCAAAGGACGTAAAGTTCGTTCGGATACCACTATTTCGTCAAATCTATGAATACGAAAAATAATCTATGCACAAGAAAACGATTTCGGGACGTGAGCCCACAAAACCGCTGATGTTAGAGATATGACACGCAGCCGACCGACAACCTTGATCAGAAGCCCGCCGAAACGCCGAAAACGCCACTTCGCTTCGCCCATAGAGGCTTCGCCGAGCTTTCATGAACGATCGCTCTCGACTCGTTTTGTTTGCCCGCTTGCTCCAACCTGTCGATCCTGCCCGGGCTCTACAGTGTTTTATGTTTTAGTAGAATTTCTACTCTAGAAGACCCAGCCTGTTGTGAGTTCCGACGATGTAAGGAACTTTAGCGGTGTGGTTGAAGACGACAAGGTGTACCATGGTCTACTGGGCCGGAGACGCGCGAACAAAAGGATCGTTCTACCATCAAGGCTGCTGACTGGCAGTCAGTGTCCCAAATTACGTACCTTGATGGAATTTTCAATAGGGTAGTTGGCTTCGGATTGGATGGTGATGGCTAAGCGATGAATTAAGGGCAGCTCTGACTGGTTATTTCAGTTAAAACAGTACAAAAATTAAGTTATTAACTTCTTCAGTGATTAGAATTGTTTTCTTTTTTTTTTTAAATTGCCACTGTTTATAAAATAAATTAACCCTTTGCATAAAATAAATTATCTCCAAACCTAGACATGCTTGTATCAAGGTCTGGCCACAATGTCCACAAACTCGAAGCGGTCGATCTGGTGAAAAGTTCGAAGGTTCGTCGAACCCCGAAAGTTCGACCTAAAAATCCGGTTCGACAAACGTATGTCAGATCCCCCACCTCATCTCGGAGCACGTGCAGTGCAAGCTGGATGGACGAATGTTCATAGGCGTAGACTACGGGGGGGGGGGGGGGGGGCGGGGGCAACGGGGCTCGTGCCTTCCCCCCCCCCCCCCCCACCTGCAGAGATCCGGGGGGGAGGCAGAGTGAGCCCCCCCCCCCCCCCCCCCGGGCCACGATCCTTTTATGCCATGTAACGCGCTTCTAGTAGTGGCATGTAAACAAAATAACGCCCACGTTGCCCTCATCGACAAAATACGTGGGAAATGGAATCCCAGCGCGCTTTCGTTAGTTTCAATCTCCAGTTCTGGCTAGAAGGTAAATAATGTACCCCCTAAAATAAACTACTGATAATTGCCGGTGTAAAAAAAGATTGCGCAAAAAAGCACCCCCCCCCCCCCCCCCCCCGGAAGAACTTCTCAGCCTGCCTCCCCCCCCGGGAAAATGGAAAGTCTACGCCGCTGCGGATGTTCATGGGTAACGGGCGGTAGCTTGCGCCACCTAGCCTAAGTCTATAAAGACAAACATATGATTCCTCCCGCTCCTAATTTTCTCTTCCTAACTATCACCAGGCAGTGTGGGATATCACCAGAATAACCTTTAACGGATCGGGCGGAAAAAAAACAAAAAAAACATTACGTCCCGTTTTTTTTCCCCGGCGAGGGGGTCGGCAATTTTCCTCTGGTCAAACCTTGTCGGCGTTACCCCCGCACCGGACCCACTGGGAGACAGGTTGAAACTCTGGGCCGGGGCCACGCTGGAGGGAGTCCTGATTTTCCTCTGTCCCGCCTGTCCTAAGCTGCGCTAATTAGTTGTGCATCACTTAATTTTTCCTAGATAATTTCCGCCAATCTTCTTATCGCCTCTTTGTGACTGTAATCCTTTTCTCTTCCGTCCTTCCATCGTCGCCAGCAAAACCCAGGGCCCCGTTCAAATCTGCGAAACCTCGTGCACTTCAATACCAAATGTTCTACTGACTCGCTCTCATTGTGGCAGGCTGCATATAATGTGTCTGTCTCCTAAAATTTAGCCCTATACGTTCTCGTCCTCGAAACTCCCGTTCTCGCCTCAAACAGTAAAGAACTTCCCAGTGAATTGCCAATCACATTTTTATTTCTTATGCCCCCTTTTTTTTTTTTTTTTTTTGAGAACTTGTACATTGTTAGAGCTGACTTTTTCTGCATTCTTTCCTCCCACATTTTCTTTTCTGCCTCTTTCACTCCCTTTTTCACTCAAGTAGTCTGCTCAGCCCCATCACTAGAGTGTAGGTATTTAAATGTAAGCTTTCGGGTTCGGTTTGTCCATCTTGTGTTTAAACTTTTTATGTATCATCGTATCATGCATTTCGGTAAGCCTTTGTTCAAATTTCAAGTTACTATTTCAATTGCCACCCTGCTCTCAAAAGAGGACCATCCCATGCCTGCCTGTACTCCCTCCTTTGGTGCCTTCCTATTTGCTCCCAGTGCCAATCTGCCCACGCTTCTTTGTCGAATTTCTAATCTTGATTGAACCTCTCATTTCATGCACAGTAAATGAAATCAGAGGTTCAATGAGAGAAGACAGTCCTGGTACCACCACTCCTTCCCATAAGTTCCATAGTGCCTTGAGCTTCATAATATATTACTTACTTTTCCATTTTCTAGTTATATTCTTCTCATGCATGTTTCTCTAGATATTTCCTTCCCTCATTGAGCCAGACTCCCAGATATTTGTATCTTCCTACATGGCCTATTACTATGTCTTGTATTCTCAAGGGTTCCCTCTTTTCGTCGTTAAACACAATTACTTCAGACTTGTCCCTACTAAACCTCATGCCCAAGGTGTCCCCTTCCTCTCCACATATTCCAGCTAGTTCCTGTAATGTATCCTGGTTATCTGATATGAGTACTATGTCGTCCGCATACATCGGTCCTGGTATTACCTGTATTACGTTTCTCCCTCCTTCTATATAACTCATAGAAAAACCTAAGTTGCTCTGCTCTGATTTCTTTTCCATTTCACTGAGGTATATCATGAAGAGCAGAGGTGACAGTAGACAATCCGGCCTGAGTCTTCTTTTTATGGCTGCGGGTTGTGTAGTTTCTGCTTCCCATGTTATAACAACCTTAATGTCTGTGTACACCTGCTGAAGAAACCTAACCAGATTTGCACCTAAATTATACTCTTTTAGCTAACCCCAGAGTTTTTTTCTGGCTCACGCTGCCGAACCCAGGGTTGCTGGGCTCAATCCCCCTCACCGGTTCGTTTCGATTTGGATGAAAATCGTACGGGCGTACGGTTGTGTATCACCACTGCGTGGTGCACGTTAAAGTCCCCGGGCTAGCAGTTGTACTGCACTGGCCAAATTTCTCATCTACTACACAGCTGAGACACCAGATGCCCATTGACGCTGACTAACTTCCGGATGTATAAACATGCAAAATTAGTATTCCTATTCAGCAGGAGGAGAACGAACTGTGTAATACTGTGTATATTCGCAGTGCAGTCGCAGTGACAGCTGTGACAAGTCTTATCGGACCCTATTGTATACTTATGTATTTTGTGCATTAGGTGGGGCAACTATCACCCATGTCTGCTCGGAGAGTAACATACTGATTTTCTTTTAGTTAAAAGCCCTCTAACGGACGCGATGTGAGACTCAGGTGGCGTGATGCGACGTCACCGCAACTGCGGCCACCTAGCGGGCTCTGCACGAGGTTCATATGTGCAGCTGTCCTCAACACATACGGTTTATTAGGTGGCGCATCGGTAACGCTGGCGCAGCTCCTCGGGTTTCGGAAACTTTCTTCTTGAAGCATTTGGCAATACCGACGACGTCCACAAAAAACTACATCCCGTGGGGTGGGGGAAGAGGCCATAACAGCTATCACGTTGTAAAAGAAAACGCCACTTACGCTTTGTTTTTGCAGATGCAGCTCCCTCTTGGACAGCCAACGTGCAGAATCCAACCAGAAGAACAAAAGTACGAGGATCCACGTAACCCCTGAACAGACTCATCCTGGCCGATCAACCGTCCAAGCGGATCCTCAGGGTTTCGAAATCGAGGGTCTCTCTTTCCTCTCGTTCAGCCTTAGTTCAGAGACGCTGACATCGACTGGCTCTGTCTCCGAACTTGGCCAGCATCCGCATAGATTTCCCGATCTACGACGAAGCTCGTCGTGTTTTCACACCGCTTCCTAGACCGTGGCGCCAAGGACCTCAAACGCAGCTTCTGTTCTCACGACCCCTGACCGCATAGTCAATAGCCGATACGCGAAGGCCTTCGCCATCTCTGATCACCCGATAGGGACCGCAATGATTGGCTGCGCCACGCCGGCCTGTGATGCGTTTGTGCAAAGCGTGTTGATCCCATAAAAGCCGCGTGAAAAGAACGCGTGAGTAATGGTAGGTAAACATTCCCAGATAGCGACCACTATAATCTCTCGCGCGCGCATGAGAGGTATCTCAACCTTGATGCGAGACGTACTTGCGAACAGGCGTTGCACTCTCCTCTTTGAAGACCATCGAATGCACGCAACCCGTGGATTCCTGGAAGCCATTTTGAGCTATTTTGAATCAGACGACTGTGTGCTCGAGCCGAGTGTTTTCGTGCCTCGATAGTATTGCACTGAATCCGGAGATTCGCGGGCACTGAGTGGCGAGCGGCCGATATTGCCCGCGCGCACACTTGGGAAGTAATCCGCTACAAGATACGGGTTACTTGTAAACCGTTACATTTTCAAGTAATTTTGTAATTGCCAGGCTACTTTTTTTGCGGCAGTAATTTGTAATGTAATTTTTTTACAATATTTGTAACAGATTACTTTAATTACTCGTTACTTTTTAATGAAAATAATATACAAAACTTGGAGCATAATGAGCAGGCAATTCAGCAGAATAAAGATAGCAAGTCCAACAAAATAAAAAACACCTTCAAGAGGAAAATAAACGATAAGAAAACACGACATTTTTTAACGATCGGTCACCTGAAAGCATGAAAGGCCCGTTTCAAAGGGAAGCTTTTGTAGATCAGTTCCTTACCTTCGAATCTTTTAACGGAGGTGGACGCTGCCACTGAGCATGTGCACCGCTAACATTGTCTGCATAATTCCAGAGATCATTTTCGAACGCCGTAAGATAACCTGATGACAGGTGTGGTCGCAGCGTCCGCTGCCTTGCCAGCTTACAGGTGAACGTAGTGCACCTACACACTTTCTCTTAAGCACAATTTTTTTTTTTACAATGACTGTCATAATGTATGAGAAATTGAAAGTGGTGTTGCGGAACATTTCTGAAAACGTCAAAATTGTCTTCATCGTTTTCTTGGTAAGTGTACGGGAAAAGTGAAAGTAATTCGTAACGTCACGAGCAAAGTAATCCGTCGCTTTTCAGCGGAAGAAAATTGTAACGGTAACTCATTACATTTGAGGCTCGGTAACTTGTATTACATTTTTCTTTTTCGAGTAACGGGCACAAATCTGCATGCACGTAACCAAAATTCGGGCAAGAGAAAAAAAAAATTAAAGATGTTTCAGGCTTTGTCCGAATTTCTTGTCTTCTGAAAAGCTAAGCTGACGCCTCCCAAACATGACACTCTAAAAACCTGTGACGAGGAAAATAAAAAATAAAAAGAAATGTGAGCCATTTCACTTCGTGAAGATGGTTGGCCAGCGAAGCTGTAGAGCACCGCAACACATGATTCACCAAGAGAAACACGAAAGCACTTCACCAAATGTTTATTTACAGTATATATACATCATTTTGAAACAATAGGGATGATTGCTTTGTGATCACTATCATATACACTAATAGGTTCCATTACAACTTTGGTGAGATTCTTTACTAAAGCTAAATCTATACATGACCGATGGCGAGTAGTTGAGTGACTTGGATGGGTGCAGCACTTCAAACCAAACTCTTCTACTACAAATTGAGTGAACCATTTCTTGTCTGGTTTTGTTGGCCAGACAAGATATGCAAAGCAGTGACGTCACCCGACTCGAGCGGGAGAAGGACCATTGTTCTCGGATGTATCTCCATTATCACACGTTTCAGCGTATTCCCTAATCAAAATGCATACCCAGGTGACGGGGCGTATGCGCCTTCCTATACAAAGGAGTGTTTTTACATGAAATTTTTTACTTTTTTTATTTTTGCACACGGATATCAAAAATGCCTGTAACCCTAGTCATATACAGATTCGCTGTAAAATAATGAACAACAGAACAGAACATTACCTCTGGAGTTGGGGTTGAGACGTTTTGGCTGAGCGCCGTTTACACCCACCGGAATAGTGGGTACACTCTAAAAAAAAGTCTGTGCGTCTACTTTCACGCACAACACTCGGAGAACCAATCAGCGCAACCTACTGAGGCAGCTCAGCAAATGACAATGCCGAAACATCTGTTTAGACCAAAAAACGCAGACTGAGTTGTGACATTAAGCAATGCAAGCGTGGCGTTCTGCATTGCTTAATATCACAACTCGGACTGCGTTTTTTGGTATAAACATGTGTTTCCGCATCGTCATTCGCTGAGCTGCCTCCGTAAGTTGCGCTGATTGGCTCTCCGAGTGTTGTGCGTGAAAGTAGACGCACAGACCTTTTTTTAGAGCAAGCTGCCTTGAGGTCTACCCACTATTCTTCCAATCGAGCCAATTAGAGATCGGCGTTCTGACGTCGCCTCAAACCCTGCAAAAAAAGCAGATGAACTTTCGCTCCGCATATACACCCTTTTACACACCAATTTCGACCGCGGCCAACGTCACGACCCTAGGGAGTCTATCAAGCAGCAGAAAAATTTTCTTCTTCACAGCGTTCGTCGGCTTTATGCGTTTACTTCAGCCGGCTTAATTAGTCATTAGCAGAAAAAAAAAAAAAGAAAAACAGATCACAGCATAATCGGGGTGATTATCGGTTAAGCCAGGGATACCAAACGCACAAAGACTTCGAACGCCGTGACGGTGCACCTTTGACGTTCCCTGATTGGCTATTCATCGAAGTCTGTCCAGAGCGGAAGCTCGTCTGCTTTTTTGCACAGGTGTTGCGATGATGTCGGAACGCCGAGCTCTAATTGGCCGATTGAAAATAAATAGTGGGTACACCTCGAGGCATCTACTAGCATTGAGGTCTACCCATTATCCTTTCAATCAGAGCCAATCACAGCTCGGCGTCTGATGTCACCGCAACTCCTGCAAAAGAAGCAGACGACTTGCTCGCCGCTTAGCTTCGGCTGCGGCCCAACTTGGAGCGAAACGGTGTCACACCCCGTTTGTTCCCGCTGTTTAAACGTACAAACAATCCGCTTACATTTTTTTTTACCGTACACTATTTTTTCTAACCCTAACTTGCATTCCAATTTCAAAGTGCTTGAAAAAATGACGCAGAAAGGCTACTCAGTTCTTTTCTCTTAAGATTTTTTTTTGTTTTTTTTTATAGTTGCTTCTAATGTTTGTGAACAGCATTTGTAACCTGTAAGAAGAGCCAATTTTCTAATAGATAACTGTATGCCTTGCTGTTTTTGTTTTGATTTAGTTTGCTGGAATTGTGTTTACTACATTTTCCAGCTCGAAGAGGATATAGTTTTCGAACCGACCAGCTATGGTCACTGATTGACGGCCTCCAAAACGCGCTCGTTGCCCTCCATCATGCTTTGGCTGCGCGTGCATGCTCGAAGTTGACGAGACGCCAAAGCGTGATCGAAGGTGGGAAGCTGGCGCTGGGGAGTGGGACAACCGAAAGACCATCCTGTCGTTCTCATTCTGTTAGGTTTATAATTTAGATTTTCATTTAATGCGAAAGCATTAACTGTCCCATGGAGCGAAGCCGGCATCGTCTGTAGCCGTTGTATGTAGCCCTTGTCTGTAGCAGCGAAAACGGCACCTGAATTCCCATTGGCCAAAAGCACAGCAACGCAGATGCATCGTCGCTGAAGCCGGTGGGGCGCTCAAGGTCAAAGCGGGCGCGCCTCAGAAATAAAACAAAAAGAAAAGCACAGCAACGCAGATGCTTCGTCAGGGAAGCCGTGGAGCCGGCGGAGCTCGCCGCGCCTGCGCAGTAGGGGGAGCGTGATGTCACCGCCGGAGCGCCGTGGGAAAAAGGAAGACGTGGCGGGCAGCTCGTAGGAGTGCGCTGCGTGTAGGAATGCTTTCACATTCCTACACGTAAGCAGTCTTAAGTGTCTTCGTTTACTTTTGGTTTTACTCTGACCTGCTTCGCAAACTTTTTTTTTCTTATTCTTTCCACTTTAGGCGATTGATTTGGTGTTGGTCGAGTACGCGTGTTCGTCACGTTAACGTTCTCTACCAGGAATAAAAAAAAATAGGCAAAAATACAGTCACGTAGACCTCCCGTCTCTCTTCATTAATCGCACGCTTCTTGTCTTTCCTAATCATCGATGATCTTGATTCTCTCTCTTTCAGGGGCTCTTGATTCCCCCTTCTCTCCCCCTCCTGCCGATTCCAGACGATCGATAAACGAAAATGGGGCCGAATGTGTGTGTTTCCCACTTTCGTCGACTAGACATCACTGGACGGTTATCTCTAATTTATTTCATCGGGTGGTTACTGATACGCTGGGCCTTAGAAACAGGCGTCGGTGGATCGTACGACTCTGTGGCGTGATCCTAACGGGGAGGCATGGCCTTGACACGAGGTCTGGGCCGCGGACCTCCTCCTCCTCCTCCTCCTCCTCACGTTCGCGCACAGGAGGGTGAAAAATGACGACGGTGTGGGACGATCGAACAATTCCTGCAGCCGTAACTCATCTAATCGTCTTCAGATGCCACGCGACGGATAACGGGGATTTCGATTACGATTCGACACCCTCTCGTCCCTTTCCCCTCTCGTCGACATATTTATTAAGAGACGGTTATTGGCAGACCTGATTCGAGGCATCGTGCTCTGAAAGCGACAACCATGAGTGCACCCGTCTTTTTGACTGCGTTGGCGGTTACCCTGGTCGGATGTGGTACGTATGGTGAGCTTCAATCAAGCGGAGATATGAATCCTGTCTGATCTGATCATCCGATGAACGTTTCACGATCCGTATGTGTGATATTTAACGTGGAAAATATGTTACCCAATGGCCGTAGTCACCGACAGCCTAAGAATCGCGGCTCATTATGGTCACACCTCCTGTCTTCTGATTGGTGTAGCTTGATGTTCTTGTCGGCTAATACCGCAATATAATTGGTTGCGATAATAAAATGATCGGGTGTAGCCACGCCACGTGATTTTGGAAAAGTATCAGTGAAGATGTCATAAAGAAATGTTCCACGTAAACACGCAGGTTTCCAGAGGCGATTTCATACGTACATAAATAACAGTTTTTTTTCTTTCATTTTTTTTTTTTTGGGGGGGGGGGGGGGGGCGGGGGCTTGGGGGGGGGGGGGGTGGAACTGTTACGTTTTTTACTATGGAAAGGATTTGAGAGCATCATATTGTAAATTTATAGTTACATTTTGAAGCATGCGTCCAAAAATTTAACTCTTCCCGTATAGGAATTTACCTAGAGGATTTGCGAAATGGTGAGCACACGCGATTTAACATAGAAGTATTGTTTTGTATATGCGTAGTTTCCATAAGGAATGCATCAACGATTTCCTCTATGTAATGGTATCCGTGTACACATTTTGTTATGCTACCTGAAACTAAAAGCTGCCCTAGGGGTGACTGAACGCTCTCAATGCTTACCAAAAAAATGCCAATAATTTGCCGCCAAGCCTTTTTTTACATTTATGTAGCATTGAAACGAAGAACACCCGATGCTCCACACTGAAGAGAAAAAAACAAGTCTCTCAATTTTTTTTGCCACTTCGCACGGATTGTTGTGCTGTTTCAAGGTCAAATGAAAACAAACCTGAAACAAAGCTGTAGACATGGGTGGTATCGTACATAGTTGTTCGCGCTGAAAGGCATTTGGTTAAATTATGGATGAATCATTTATCGTATAAATTAATGCGCTTCTTCAGATTCCTTGCTTTTTTTCGGTAGCAGCGTTTACTCGCTTTTATTACACGGAGAAAACTTTCATTTCTGATAATCCTTTCTCGTGATTCTTCTAAAGACCACAGAGAGCTTAACGCATGTATACGGAGTCTTGTCCGCGCTCCTTGCTTCGCGGTTCCCTCTTCGACCTTCCTGCAGTCTTATTGGTCTCTCAAGTGCCTGACGGGAAGGTAAACGCTCCAGTCTGTTTCGAGAGTTGACCGAGTTTGCGACACAAAATGACGATGTCAGGATCCACTTTAGAGCCTCTTTAAGATACCGGTGACTTTGTGCCTATTTCAAAAGACGTCTAACGACGCCACAGTTCTTTGTTGCGTTCAGTCAGAGGTTGGTCGACAAATGACACTCTGGCTTGGAACTTTCCGCGCAAGGTGCCCTTGAACGACGACTGAAGCTAAAACCTGTAAAAGTGTAAGAAAAAAATACTTTTTTAAGCACTTTCAGCTTCTAGAATCAGTCTAGACGAAATTGATCAAAAGAAGCCCAAACTGTAACCAGCTGATATTCCTGCCCCACCTCTTTCACAAGCTCCCTCCCGACACAATACATATACTGCCTTCTTTTTTTCTTCTTTTTATTAGAGCATCATACCGATTAGAGACTTTACAGCACCTTCCCTTGCGAGTTCTGAATGCGCGCCATATTCCTAGATACCTCCCCCCTTCCCCCTTTTTGGTTCCTTTTTTTCCCAACACAAACATTTACCGTTTAGAAACTGCGGATACAGTTCCTAAAGAGAAATTGCAGGGCCCGCTATGTTTAGCACGCATTCATGAACCCGACCCTGACTAAACTCGAGCTTTCGTATAAGACCCCGATCCGTAGAAACTTGTCCGCGTTCGTTTTAGGTGACAGCGCAACACCCCTCGATACACCGTTCAAACGAGTTTGCTAAAGAGACACGCTGTCTCCAAACAAGTCCGCTTTTGGGCCACACGCGGTGTGGGAATTGCGCATGCGCAGTGTCCGTGACGTCAAAGAGTTGAGTTGCTGAATGGTTGCCGACATCTTAAGGAGCACGGGGCGTGGCCAACTGTTACCTTTAGGCCTCCTGATCGGTTCTTTCGCGTTCGTATTGACTAATGCGGCAATCTGATTAGCCGCGGAGCGACAACATGATGATGATGATGGCTGCCTCGAATGCCCTCTGTTTTTCTTATGCGAGGTCAGAGACTTTAGTTGAACTGTCAACTGAAAAAGAGCCTCGTGGTACACTTTCAGTTCAATAAAATGTTGACTGTCGACAGAACGTTTTCGCGGGTTCGAATATTTAAAAGAAAATACACTCTAAAGAAGTCTGTGCGTTTACTTTCACGCACAACACTCGGAGAGCCAATCAGCGCAACCTACGGAGGCAGCTCAGCGAATGACGATGCCGAAACATTAGTTTAGACAAAAAAAAAAACGCAGTCTGAGTTGTGACATTAAGGAATGCAAAACGTCACGCTTGCATTGCTTAATGTCACAACTCAGTCTGCGTTTTTTGGTCTAAACATATGTTTCGGCATCGTCATTCGCTGAGTTGCCTCCTTAAGTTGCGCTGATTGGCTCTCCGAGTGTTTTGCGTGAAAGCAGACGCACAGACTTTTTTAGAGTGTAGCGCATCCAGCGCAGTGGCGAAAACGAGCGGAAAGAATTAAATTCTGTAGGTTTTTACAACGAGGACAAACTGGAACAATTGTGGTCGGATGCGTCTTGTTCTTTATGATGCCTGGAAGGCGCGTGACACTGAAGTAACTGTGGGCGTCGACTACTCTAGTTTCACATTTCTTTTTTTTCTTCTTCTTTTTTTATTCTACAAGACACCTATCGTATAAGTGAGGAAAATGATCTCATCGGCAAAGTATAAACTCAGGAAAAAAGATGGAGTAATTGTACATCAAAAATAAATACCGAAAGCCACCCGCACAATTTCGAAAAATATAAACGCCGAGAACGCGGTACTTTGCAAACGTGGGTTCTAGGTTTTAATGCGGAAAATCTATTCTAAATATTATGATTCCCAGGCTTGAATCAAGATTTTACCTGAAGTTTCGCAATCCGCAACGGCTCTCATGGGAAATTCTACAGTTTAATCCGCTTATTTCGACATAAAATATTAATTAATAGACGCGCCTCCTTAACGTGCATATGCTGCAAAGCTCATGGAAGTGATTTTTAGTAACTAATAATTTTTTTTAAAACTCAGATCAGCGCAGATTTTGAACTGGAGCATACTGCAGCAACATTCTTGTCGGCATTTTTCCATTTTTCGTTAGTGCCATTGATACTGGATTGTTTGTTTTGAGGTTTCACACAAAAAAAGTGTCAGTGTGAATTTTTAATTGCTAACAAATACACTCATCACATTTCTATTAATAACAATGCAATAACGTGGATCAAAGATTACCTCAGCGAAAGAAAGCAGCATGTTGTACTAAAAGCTTAAAACTTTGAATTCGTAAATGTTAATTCTAGTGTTCCCCGGAGCTCTGTATTAAGTTCTTAGCTCTTCATGAAACATACGAGTTTTCATACCATCGCTGTCGTGCAGTAAAATATGTGGCTATTTGAACACTATCCTCTATAGAGGAAGTTAATTATTTCGACTACATTAATCTTTTTGAGACTGATGTCGACAAAATCTATTTATGGTGTGGCACCAAGAGGACGAACTTAAACGTTAAAAAAGTGCACACGAGATGGACCGGGGAACTTTTTAACGTAGCAGCTTGGGCGAGTTGGTTGCACATGATTGCACACACCACAACGCACTATAGCAAACAACACCCACACCTCACACACGAAAAATAAAGCAAAATTCAAACAAACCGCGCTGACTGACAACTCTTTTTATATAACTTTGTCTTCTTCAACCTCTAGCACCACCGAATTTCCCAAATCACGCGCACCGATCTCCCAGATGCCTAAAAATGTTTTCTCTTTTTCTGTCAGGTGTAAAGATGGTGTACTTATACAGTTGTTATAGTTCCTGGCGATATGTTCTGCTTCGATAATTTCTCGAGCTAATTGGTTTCTGTTCCTACCTAAAATTGTACAGGATGGCAAGTGAACGTCGCACCCACAATCCCGGCAGTGTATGCCTAGATGCACTGAGTTGGCTCTGGAGCTGTTGTTGTTGTGTTCCCGGAGCCTATCATTAAGGCATCGTCCGGTCTGACCAATGTACACTTTACCGTTTGCTTAATTTTTCGTGTGTAAGGTGTGAGTGTTGTTTGCTATAGCGCGCTGTGGTGTGTGTAATCACGGGGAACTTTGTTTACAATCAACGCAGAGAATAATTAAAGAATTCACTCTGGCTCAAACGTAGCAGCTCAGAGCAATACGCACGATTAGTTTTATATCGAACATTTTCGACGGGTCACAAAACCATATTAAGAAAGGTATTTTAAATTTATTTTATGCATCGAAAACCCATTCACTGTACAGCATCCTAATCCTAATGATGGAATGAAATTAATGAGAGTAAGCAGAACCGAGCTGATATATTTTCAGCGCAACGAAAACTCGAGACTGCGAACATGTCGTGTGCATTGGTCGTACAAAAAACAGTTTGCGTGACATCTGTTCGAAGCGTACACACATGTGTTTGAAGTAAAAATGTTTCAAGCATGCTTGAGGCGCGTCCACGTGTAATATTTTTCATCGTGTCTGTAGAAAACATAATGTATTTTGATAATTTACGAGCGACGTGACGGTGGCTCGAGTACTCCACTGGAGGGGTATCAAATGCCTCCGTCGATTTGGCATGGAGAAGCCTAAAAAAAGAAAAGCCATTTACTTTCATTCGCACCGAGAATCGAAGGTTTCGTAGCAATACGAAACGATCGTTAATATAACATTCGCGCGAAATTTGTTTCGCACGCTAGGTGCAAGCGATAACCCGAGGCCAACAGCATTCGTCCGAAAGTTAGGTGATTCTACGTCAAATTGTTTTCCTTTTTTTTTTCTCTCCCGTTCGATTGCGTCTGCGAAATCCGATGAGATCGAGTTGTCGTTTTAATCATTTTGATAGCGGGGACATTTCTCGCTATGCGAAGACTGCCAGCGAGATACTGAAGCATTCCAGCGATAAGTTTTCCCAAGAGGCCTCTTATTGTATCTCGATTGTAATGGACAATAATCGGGCGATATGGCGGCATTAGTAGACACGTGGATTTTTCTTAGGAATGCTCGGAACCAGAGCACGGTCGATATAACGTATATTACGTATATACTGTACCGCTGCTGACTGTTTATAGTCGCACATTCATCGAGCGAAAAGGACATTAAAGCAAATTTCCGTTCTGTATACGAGAGGAATTGACGGTATACCTGCTAAAAGAATCATAGGGTCTTTTAGTAGTTCGTTGTAGGCTGCGGGGTAGCGCGGCTGTGCTTAAAGGCTGACCACCAGACTCGAGATTCTGCAAGGCAGAATATCCTCTTCACCCTGGGGGAGGAGGAAACAGGCAACGGTGGACATTGAAGAAGAGGGGAGAGGTGGAAGCGCGGTGGAAGCGATCTGTCGCAGACTCAAGGGCCGGGAAAAAAAGAAGAGTAATTACAGTCGAAGCAAAACTAAGTGAACAAACCTAAATAAGCACTTAAACGGAAAAATTAAAGTTGGAGTAAGTATTAAAAAAAAACATAGGGTAGATGAAAACGTATACGTCAAATTAAAATTTTATTTATCGAATTATGACATTACACGACACAAGAAAACTCACCAGGCATAAATCAGAAGAATAATGATAATGATAAAACTGAGGACACTAAGTGCAATCCATGTACACGAGAAAAGAATGTAATTTTAACATGGTTACACAGACACGAAGCATATGGGACTAAGAATTGTAACCCTAGTATGACAGTGTTCAATGAATAATATCGCGAGAAGACTCGTGTTACGATGCAGTTTCTCTCGTTCTTTCCGATAGCTTAGAGAGCGTCGCTCCGCAGTTTCTTTAAGCGCGCTTCTTTTTGCGCCGCTAATAGCGTGTCTGATGGCAGGGGGCCGCAGGCCGAGCTTCTGTGCAATGACTGCGGCAAAGCCGCGTGCCGCTTGGAAAGCTTCCCCGGGCTTCTCTTATCAACAATTACGGTTCTCACTTGCCGGGGCATTGTAAACCTTGTGGTTGTCCCCCCATGCTGGGCGGTGCGCAGGGGGAGGGACGCAACAAAGGAAGGTTAGAAAGATAATTGTTGGAGGCGGCCAAAATAGATGATTGCGACAAACACGTTTACATTAGCGTTACATCGGTATATGCAACCCAAAGAGTACAGCTTCATTAACACTATCTATAGCTTGTAAAAATTGACACGGCGCATTTTCCGTTCCTCGTTGGGGTTGCGTGTCGGGGGGATGTAGCTGTTTTGCTGACTTTTTTAACAGGCGATGAGTGCACGTTATATCTACTGATTTGGCGGTACGCCGGTTTTTTTTTTTTTTTTTAGATTAGATTACGGGCGTGCACAGCGATAGCTAAGTTGGAAACGTTCAACGAACTTCAGTTGCCAGTTAGCGCTTGTCCTGCGTTCTTCTTCGCCTTTTTGTCCCGCCTTTTTTGCGCCGTTTTTAACATGAATGTCAATTACCAACTTGCCCAGCAGACCAAGCTTTTACCTTTGACTGCATAGCCACAGAAAGTTGTCGGCGAGCATCTTCCGTAGATCGTTCGCAAGTGCTTTACGTTGGTAGCAGGAGCTAGCGGAACCTTGTGCCATCACGTTGGGCACAGATTGAGCACTCGGCTGCCGGTCCCGCGATCCGCAGCTACGATATATATAAACAAAGTCCCTACTACTTACAGAAGGGTAGAGGAAACCGGCGAAACCTTTTTTTCCTGGCAGAGAAGCTAAAGCTATGGGTACCCGTGCGCTCACGCCCCTTGAGCGCCGATCAGAGCTGTGCACGCGCGATCTTCACTTCTTCCGAAATGCCAGAAAAAGATGTCCCAGAGAGCGGTTAGATAGCTCTATTTGAGCCGTTAGACGATATTGATCTCATATAAAAGGAGGCATAATAGACGTAAGAACATGCAAGCAATAGGTTGTCGTGATCACATGAAGCTGGGGGTAAAGCAACTTGCCAACTGTCCATAAACAACAAAAAACAAAACGACAAAAGCAAAAAAAGATATTGACGCCAAGAAACGAATCAGGGGAAAGCTCGCTCTCTAACGCCCAGGACGATGGCGGCCAAACATCGTAGTTGAGCCAGTGTCTGCTGAATACGTGTTGAGGGCGAACTTTCATGTTGATTCCGTAGCATGCAACGCTCACACGTGACGCCACCGCAGCAGCGTGACGTAGAAGCCGCACGTTCGTTTCTAGATGTACCGTGGACGGTGCACCGTCCGGTGCAAACGAACCCAACAGATGTTTCGGTGACTCCCTGTAAAGCTGTGGTCGCACTACTAATGCATAGTACAAAAGGACAAGCTACAGACACTGCCTGGGGCGTGTTTGTTCTTTGCATGACAACACCGTCACATCGATCATACAAAAAAAAAAAAAAAGAAACGGTCTGCGGGCATCTTCGAAGCACACGAATGTACATGAAGCAACATGCTTCGAAACATGCTTGAGGCTAGCCCGCAGATGATTCTGTCATCATGGTTCCAGCGAACTCCGTGTCGTTTGTATGATGCGTGAGCAGACGACTGCGGCTTTCTAGTCATGCACGTGATCAATGGCGGCCAGTAATATCCCTCCTATGTTTCTTTGTTCGTCTGCAGTCAAGGCCGAGCTCAAGTGTTACGACGAGTTGGGATGCCTGGAAACCGGAGGCGCCTTCTTCGACGAAATCCGACGGCCGTTTATCTTGACGCCCCACGACAGGGACATGATCAAAGTGCAGTACCTCTTGTACACGCGGGACAGGCCCGAGGCAACGATGCTCTGCTGGAACTCCAGCTTGGAGACGGTCCGCGATTCGCCCTTCAACGCCTCTCGGCCCACCAAGTTCATCGTGCACGGCTACTTGGACACCGTCTACTTCGGAGAATGGATGACGGTTGGTGCTTTTTGGAGTGTGTCTTAGGCCCCCTTACAATCTCGGGGGTTCTCTTCAGGGAACTTCTAGGGGAGGGGAGGTGCGGGTGGGACCCTTGTTCTCTACGGAGTGATGTGCGCAAATCATCGCGCCTAGCTGTGTCCTTTGTTAGTGCTGCACTATTCATTGCAGCTTTAAATTTTGTTGTGCGTATAGACTGCGGGAACTTTGTCAGCCTCAATGGACGTCCGATGACTCCGCTGTGAATGGAAAATTTTGCCAGTCCGTGTATCACCACCCGCACGTTACAGCATGGTTATAGTGATACACGACTGCGCTCCGGTATACGATGCTCATCCGTATCGAAATGGGCAGGGGCACGGGTGGAGATTGAACCCAGGGTTCTTGGGCCCTCCAGTGCGAGCTGTCACTCTACGCGTTCCGAGCTGCCACTGATTCTCCCCGAGACAGCTTTTAGGGGCGAAGCTCCGGGGCTAGCCATGTCCTTATGTCCGTCCGATGTCCGGCGTCAGGTGCTCGTGCTTCTGTGCTCGTGTAGAGCAAAAAAAAAAAAAAAAAAAAACGTATCTTCACGTGGTGAATGATGTTGATTGGGGCGAAGCTCTGGTGGTGCTTGTCTGCGTAGATGGTGATCCGCAGCATGCCGAGCTTTTCGTTCGTTTTCATCCATGTCAGAAAGAGAATGTGTGGTATGGAACGTGGTTATATACGCATTTGAGCATTTGACCGCAGCGTGACAGTGAATGAAAACGAACGAAAGGCTCGGCATGCTGCGGCTCAGCGTCTACGCAGACAAGCAACACCAGAGCTTTGCCCTAATCAACATCATTCACCACGTGGAGGTGCGGTTGTTTTTTTCTGTAGGAACGATGCCAAAGTGATGGGCGCCTGTGCGTTTGCACACCTTGAGCTCCGATGAAAGTTCGCACGCGCACTGTTCACTTCTAGATTGCTACAGAAAGCTGCCCCGAGTAAAGACATTTTGTCAATCTTTAGAGGAGACACAAGAGACATGCAATCTACGAGTAACTGCCCTTTGCATTAACCCCCTTACAACAAATTTATAATTTTTTTAATGGGCTAATGTTGCTGAAATGTCAGATTGTCGAGATAGACTCAGCTCAACAGTCTGGGGTGCGATGGCGGAGTGGGTCATAACATGGTAGATCATCAGCACACAAGCCGTCGCTCGCTCTGAAAAATCAATTCTTGGGTTCTTACCTTTTTCTATATAAACAATTGTACTGTTATAATCATTAGCGCGTGACGCATGTTTAAGACCTCACGTTTAAGACCTTGCGTCTGTGTCCAGAGACTCTGAGTTCTTTCAGGTTACACCTAAATCCGACTCAATATGATTGTCATTTTCTTTTTCTACCACCTTACAGGAAATGAAGAATGCATACCTGAAAAACGCCGACATGAACGTCTTCATCGTTGACTGGAGCGGTGGCAACGGCCCGGGCTACGAGACCGCCGTGGTAAACGCCAGAATTGCGGGTGCCGAGATCGCGTTCTTGGTCCGCAAATTGGAGGTACGTACGCTTTCACGAACAGTCAGTTTAAGAACGCCATGACGTCTGGTTCGAGCGATTGCCACCTCATCAAATAAGAGCATTTAGGAACCAATCATGCGATAAACAATGTGTCCCGCACGCCTATGTGGAGAGCAATTCGTCTGCTTCTTGCACAGGAGTTGCGGTGACGTCAGAACGACGCCGAGCTCTGATTGGCTTTGACTGGAAGGATAGAGGGTAGACCTCTATGCTAAATTCTTTGAGATCTACCCACTATTTGTTTATTTTTTTTCAATCAGCCAATAAGAGCTCGGCGTTCTCACATGATCGCAAACCCTGTGCAAGAAGCAGATGAGCTTGCGCTTTTCAATGGTCTTACAGTGTCAGCGACCACACTTTACATTATCTATTTGGTCGCTGACATCTTAAGAAAGGCACGGCGATACCTATTTCGAGAGAAAGTCATTAAATACTGCACAAAAGGCTATTAAAGAAAAAAGGTGTGAGATACCAAATTGAAAGCCTTTTTTATTTCTCGACCTATATCCTTCCCCAACATCGAAACATTTTCCCCATACCTTTACCAGTGCTCCAGCACCTGCTGCGTAAAATTCTTTGGGCTGCTGTCTCGGCCACGTGCGTACCCGTCGCACTGTTGCTTCTGTCGCAATCTCAACACGACGACCATGGTCGCTCCTCGTCAACGACATTTGAGCGCCCCTGGGAGAAATTTATCAACCCAGTTGAGCACCGCCTTACGCGATGAAAACTCATCACCGTAAACAGGAAACATTTCCCTGTGAATATCTTTTGCAGCATGCAGTATCGTCCACAAAAAGCTCACAGCAGAACGCTGCTTTTCTAGCGTACATTCCTCGAGAACAGACGCTATTTTTTTTTTTAAACTGAGCTGCGCATGCGTGCGACTGTTACTTTGCGCGGTCAATACCATAAAGCTGGATTGTGTTACCTCCAATGTGTAAACAAGTCGCTACCTATATCGGATATTTTATAACACTTTGTTACTAGCTTTCCCTCCATCGCATGTTCATGTGTCTTGCTTCGTGATTGGTACTTCGGCGCTGAAGCGCGCTCACGTGGCAAAGGCTAAGGGAAAGGACAAGGAGACATCTACAGAAGCTGTCCTTATTCTCCAAGTCTCAGATAAACAGTTCCGATCTGATTTTAGAAACAGCTCCTTCTTTCAACAGATTTTTTTTGTCTGCATTTTTTTAACGTTACACTTTTTTGTTGTTTTGAAGTGTTGACGTTGAGCATACTCAAGGAGGAGATTGACCCAGGGTCGGTGTGCTAATAAAGGTGGAGGTCATAAAAATATACTGGAGTATCTTCATACACTGTTTTATACTTCATTTTTTATTTATTTTTATTTTTACATTTTAGGTAGCCTTTGGGGCGAACGCCTCGACCATGCACATAATCGGACACAGCCTCGGAGCGCACGTTGCCGGTTATGCTGGACTCAACATCACCAGACTGGGAAGGATCACTGGTGAGTGAGGGCGGTTGACAAAAGCTCGAAAATGCCGAAAGACAAAAACTTAGAGGACGCTTAAGCTTCGCCTTTAACGCTTTCGCGTTAAAACAAGCTACTGACGCGGTAGGTCGTCATCGACAATATGGCAGGGAGCTCGCTCAGTCTAGCCTCGAGGGAAAGCCCTATTCTTTTTCGATGACACTTCGGCCATTCGTCGCCTTCGAGCGTGCACACGCGGCCAAAGCACGACGGACGTTCTGTACTCATATGACTACAATGGCGACGATGATGAGGACAATACCATGGTGCTGGTGATTATGACAATTGCCATGCCATACAGCGTGAGTGTAGTCTACACGCTGCTCCATTTGCAGACTGTAGCGCTGTCAAAGCTGCTGGCACGAGCGCCAATGGCTTGAACTGGGGTTTCAATAGCAATTGCTTTAGTGCGAATGAGACGCTCTGGCGCTAGTTGCGTAACAGCGCTGTACGATTTAGTAACTGACTGGATGAAAACGGCAGGACGTGTCCTTCATATCCCTGGCCTCTAGCACGTACGCGATGCCACCCGTTATAATGTTCTTGCTCCTCTCGACGACGCTTGATCCTTCTGGTGCGTCCCACCCGCTGGCCTCCCCTAGCGCTAGCTGTCCGAACCAGATCCCAAATTTTCAGTACGAACCGTCCTCTTATTCAAAAGTTATAAGTGATTCCCTGTAATTTATAACGCGAGAATGGGGCTCATTTTCGACCGTTTTCGGTAACTGGCGCTACAGAGCGCCCCACGTATTCGAGATCTCTGTCGGCCACCATTTTCTTATTCAAAACTTCAGAAAATTACAAATAACTTCTAAATAAAATAATGGTTAATTCTGAAACAATGGCATCTGGTTCTAATTGACGCGCACAGTAGCAATGGTCTTCGACATGACCGCCAATGTGAAGTCAGTGCAAGCCTTGTGTAGGTTTGAAACGAGGTGCGTGTACACAAGCACCGAGCAATGGATTTCATTATTCGTCGGGTTGTTCGTGACGCGCATTCCGATGGTGCAGTGCCACTATAAGACCGACTCTCTCGTTCGGCTTTCCCCCGTAGCTCTTGACCCCGCCGAGCCGTTCTTCGAGGGAATGCCTCCGGAGGTCAGGGTGGACCGTTCTGACGCCGACTTCGTGGACGTCATTCACACCGACTCCCACCCGTACTTGTCCAAGCTCGGTAAGCTCTCCAAGATTGCATTAAAAAAATGGTGCATACTTTATTTTATTATTATGACGCTTCATTCATAGATGTGATCAAGGTTTTCACCATTACTCGTTGTCACGACAAGACAGAGAGAGAGAAAAAAATAAAGATTAAGATTTGTTAGTCGAGGGAAGAAACGATGCCTTTGGCTTTTGAAACGTAGCATGCGTCTTGATAAAATGACATTAAGTCATTCTACGATATAGCTTAATATCCTTATACATTACATCAAGGGGAAAATTAGTAATGTCAAACAAAAAACCTGACTTTTTTTACGATTTTTGAAGTGAACACAAGTATGCAGAGCGCACGTTCGTGTGCTTCTTGCGCAGGGGGTATGTGGTGACATCAGATGGCCGAGCTCTGATTGGCTACGACGGGAGGACAGTGGGTCAGTGCAAGCTGCCTTGAGGTCTACCCACTATCCTTCCAAACGGAGCCAATCAGAGCTCGGCATTCTGAAGTCACCGCGACCCCCGCCCAAGAAGCAGACGAACTCGCTCCGCACAGAAGCTGAACAAGCGTGTCGTAAATTCGACTGTTCTGCGCATGCGCGTAAATTAGATACGAGCCGGCTTTGCCTGGTGAAATTGTGGAAAAGTCTGGCAACTCTGTTTAAGAAGTCGATCTTCTTCGAATTGTGGCCAAAAGTTGGAACCTCGTGGTTCAAACAAAAAGTTGGCCACTGTCCCATTGTTTCAACCGGTGTCTTAACGCGTATTCCCCGTTCATTGTTTTTTGTTATTTTATTTCTGGTGCAGGGGTCAGCGAGGGCATGGGAATGGAGGAAGCCGTCGGCCATGTGGACTTTTACCCGAACGGAGGCCAGATTATGCCGGGTTGCGATCTCCCCAACCGATGGCTGAGCCTGATCAAAGGGGGCTTTATCAAGGGTAAGATACTATAGCTTTGACTTCGAAGCTTCTCTTTTACTCACTCTTAAGGCTGGTACATGCATTTGCGTCGACCGCGTTCCTCTGCGTCGCATCGTACAGCGCAGGGCCTCCCCATTGGCTCGTCGTAAGTGTCGCCATAGCAACACTCGACGCAACTGCGTGAACGAGTCTTCAGACCCAAGACAAAGAAACTATTTTCTTGCGGTGTAATTTCAAGGATAAAAGCGAGCGTTTTCTTTCAGTCTCTCCTTCGAAAAACTTGATAAATGACGTAGCTGGGGGCTCGCAGTGTCGGCATGCGGCTCGTAGATTGGACCCGAGCATTGCGTGATCACTTGATATGGGCTCGTGATAATCAACTGCTCGACAGGCATTCGGGTTCTGGGATCGTGTCCAATCGCTGTAGTGACGACAATAGACGAACCGTCATGATGTTTAGAACTCAGCGCGTGTCCTGTGCTTTGCCAACCTCAGCGCGCGGCTATGACCAACATTGGCGGAATATATTATAATCGGCTTCAGATCACGTGACCACTTGTTCCGAGTCCCGCCAGCGAGTTGAGGGGGTGAACGCTGCTCAAAACGAACGCGTGTTTCATTGGTCATAAACGTCAGGGATTCGTTCTAAACAATAATTGCGTAGAGTAAAAAAAAAATGGTGGCACCGTTTTCTTTAGAGAGACTAAAGTTGGATCTATACTCCATTTCATTCTGTTTAACAGTTTAGTTTACACCACGTGGTTTACACACTTGATTGCGCCGCAATCGCTCGTGGACAAACGCGAGTGTGTGAACCAGCCTTCAAGTCCGGCCTAGGCCGACGCTACGTGACGGCATGGTGCTATGTGACGCCGTAGTGTCACGCGACGTGACGCGAAAATTTCTCCCGCTAGATTTAGAAGGAAAGTATAAGCGCTGTTTTCCGATATCAAGTGCTGCTTGTTTGAAGCATGTTTATCTTTCTAAATTACACATAAAGCCAATCTAGAGTGCACCTGCATATATCTTACTTTGACAGGATGTTTCTACGTCACACATCGTACAATGACTGTCCGGGTCATATTTACGATATTTCTGTAAGAAATATATGTGAAAGCCATGTTCTTGGGAGGAACATTCATCTATATGTAAACTCCGTAGCTATTTTTTTTTTACCAGAGATAAAACTGAAAAGCTCGTGGACATTGCCGAGATTTCACTGTGATTTGCACATCCGCCAATGTCACACCAAAGAAGGCACGTAGTTCAAAAATGTATAATTTATTTTGTAGACAATTTGCAACATGCACACTAAATATTAAAAATTACAATTAGATATTTCTATGAAAAAAAAAATAGAATGACGAAAAACGAAAATAAACTCGTTTTGGAGACACTTTCACAAATTATTCACCAACAAACAACTTTATGCAAAACGTCGAAAATAAATAAAAATATACGTATTGAAATGCAGCTTGCGAACAAAATGTTTGCTTAGCCATCACTGTAGTTCTGTTATTAATGCAGAAAGGTAAGTTAGTTCTCTAAAAGAAGCGAAATTGCACGTCAATATTTAATTTTTTTAGCGTTTCTTATGATACGTTATAATCTAACACTCTGAGATTAGGAAATTGGGCGGTTCTTCTAGTCTTGACGGAGGTTATCTTTGCGGGCGCTTGGCGGCGGATGCTCATTGTAGGAAGCGTGTCTATTCTGTTGTATGGATTTCGCCTGTCAAGCCCGTCTGATCAAATCTTCGCGACGTCATATTCTGTTTTCTTGACCTTTCCTTGTTTTGGTGTGGTCGAATAAACTCAGCTGTTCTTAAAATTTTGTATTGTGTTGTCCGTTTTTTTTTTTTAATTTTTATTCTTTCTAGTTTTATGGTACGAAGTTATGACGCCTTTTCACGCTCTGCAATAGCGCAGCACCGTTGTACAGACTTTGCTGGTTCTAGAGAATATCTCCTTTGAGGTGACATCGTGCGGCAAAGCCCCTAAACGTTAACCTAGCTTAAATTGAGTGAAGGTTTGTTAATTGGGGCTTTTCTCAATTGGAGGTCATATGCTACTCAACATTTTGCCATCACAAGTTAGTTCAAGTTACTGCAAGGTATTAAGGTCAGTTTAAAAAAGATTAAAAAAATAGAGTTTTTTATTACTTTTTTTATTTTACAGCGGCGCTGTTAAGGGCTAGTTTCCCCAGGATCGTGTCCGGTACCAAACATATATCGACAGCCGTGGTCGACACAACACTCTGGTTGCCGCCGTCGCTCATAGATGGCGGTAGCTGTCCAGAGTGTTGTGTTTGCCGGTTGTCTGCTTTTCGCTCATAGATCGCAGCAACCTTTCCAGCCTAGGAAACCCGTCAACTGGTTGCTGCCGTCGCTCTTAGATGGCGGCAACATTTCCTCGGAGGAAGAAGAGCGGGAACGGGAGGAGCGGCGATGTGGCGCAGCAGCGCGAATGGTTCCGCAACCGCCGCGAGGCCGCTATCGCCTGAAGTTCCACTGCGTCGAGCGCTTCCGATTCCCTTGCGAAAAAAGAGGAGATCGCTCGCCTGGAGAGCCACTGCCGAGAACAGAAGCTACAGCTCCGCTACTCTTCCTTCTTCAACAGAATGGGAAGGCTGAAAGTTTTTTTTCTTTTTAATATAGACCTGCAATTTTTCTGCTTTTACAGAAATGCCTTAACGAATTAATAACAAAACTACAATAGTGGCTAAGCAAATATTTTTATATATTCGTAAGCTGCATTTCAAGGCGCACATTTTTATATAGTTTTCAACGTTTAGCATAAAGTTTTTTTTAATAATTTGGGAAAGTGTCGCTAAAGCGTATTTTTCTTTACGTTTTTCGCATTTCTTTTATTTTTTGCAGAGAAATATATTACTGTAATTTTTGTTATATTTGGCGTGCATGTTGTAAATTGTCTACAAAATAAATTAAACGTGTTTTAGCTACATACCTTCTTTGGTGGGACATTGGCGGTTGTGCAAATTACCGCAGCGAAATCTCGGCAATGTCCACGACTCGAGCTTCTCAATTTTATATCTCTGGAAAAAAAGAATTAGCTACGGCGTTCACGTATAAATGAATGTTCCTCCCAAGAACATGGCTTTCACATATATTTCTTAGAAGAAAATATTACCGGGACAGTCATTATACGATCTGACGTGGAAACACCCAATATATAGGCGATTTTTGGTGCAAGAGTCGTCGTCCGACTTCCACCCTCGTCTGTTTGCTGCAGGCCTCCGAGAAATCTTGGGCTGCCACCACCAGAGGGCCGTCCATTACATGCTCGACTCCATCGAGAACCAAAACTGCGTGCCGCTATCCTTCGAGTGCCCCTCCTACGAAGCCTTCAAGAAGGGTCAGTGCAGGGACTGTGGCGAAGACGGCTCGGCTTGCGCACCCATGGGCGAACAGGCCGACGTCTGGAGGCCGCACAAGCAGGACCGGGAACGGCGAATGTATGGCGTCACCAATGCTCACAAGCCGTTCTGCGGTAGGTGTCACGTTGTGTGCGTGCGTTCCTGTACCTGCGATGATCTAGGTGTATTTAGGTCGAAAAAAGAAAGGTCACCGTGCTGTAGAAGTACTTGTTGTTAGGCTAGGGCAGGGGTGGCCAAGCTGTGGCTCGCGAGTCTCATGCGGCTCTTCGCGTGTTAAACTGCGGCTCGCATCCTTTGACGACTGCTTTCGCAAGAGCTCCGGCACTATACTCCGTTTCACCTTATGTTGTACTGCAGCGAAGGCTAGAAGCGCGAGCTCGTAGCGTTGGCAGCAGCCCTCAGTGCACGAGAGCTTGTGCCGCCGGGACGTTCCCTAGAGCAAGGAGCTCGCGCTTGTAGCCTTTTCTGTGGTACATCATAAGGGGAAATAGAGTATAACCATAAACGTCACTTCGTTTACTGTTAGCATTTTTACGTTACACTGTCTCCCCGCGCTCTATTGAAGAAGATTAAGTGGATATGCCGCACAAGGCCTGTGTGCACGTCCACAAGCTTTGTGTTGGGTAAATACCGAGGTGCGGGGACAACGAAGAGGGGTCAGCCGATAGCGACTTGCCCCTTACTGAAGGCCCACGCATCTCGTGGCTTCCCCCCTTCCCTTTACCCCAGAAATAAACAAACAACTTTCTAGCGAATCAAATATTCGTAACGCCTGGCGGTCGACGAATGAAACCGTCAAATTATGTTCAAAAACACGCCATGAAAAATGCCAATACCCATGTGTTACATCGGTTTTAATTTGGCCGGGTTTGATATAAGGAACTCGATCACGTGATATCCGGTTTCAAGCCTCGATTTATTTGATTTTTTTTTTAATCCTTAGCTTATCAATACCTGGTGACCATCCGTACTGGAGACCAGGTGAAGCGTGCGAACGCCGAGGGAATCATCTCTTTAACCACGAAGCAAGGCGGCAAGAGCGTCACCTTCAAAGTCAACAAAAGGTAACTAGATTCATTTCCTTCCACTCAAATCATTTCCGCTTCCCACCTCGTAACCGGATTCATCGTGACCCGTCGTGTCTCTTATAGCTTCGGCTTACAGTACTTACGTTGCGTCGAGTGTAGCTGATCTGAGTTCACTGAAATGCAACGCAGTTACTCTGCAATATTTTTAAGCACACTAGCCTGTGCAAAATAAATATACGTGTGTCGCAAAGTCGGAAGATGTGCTGTCCAGTGATTTCCCTACACACCCCCCAAGGGGGTGTACCCCCCCCCCCCCCCTTGTTTTTCGGATGGCATTCCCTTAATTCGCAACGACTCCTCTATTCTCAATTTCGCCCCCCCCCCCCTAAAAATTTAGATTCCTCCCCCCCCCCCCCTAATTTAAATTCCTGGAGAAACCCCTGGTGCTATCGGTGTCTGTCTTTTATGTGCAACTCTTTCGTAAAAAGTGTAGTGGTGAACTCTGTAAAATAATAGTGTAAATATGTTGCGTGGATGTCTAGACAGTGGGAGGTTAGCCAGTCCTATTGGACGCCTATACGGTCTCCGCTGTTGTTAAAAAAGTTAACCAGTGGAATGCTGCTAACCTGGTGTCTCTAAGGCGAAATTTCGATAGTCACTGATTTGTCTCGAAGCAGCTTCAACACATTAATAGGCACATCCTAACTAGTAACTCAAATTACAGGTCACAATACTTTTTTTCTTGCGAATTTATTGAGTTTTAAAATTGAGGCCGAGAGGCTCTAGTGACAACACTGAAAATGTGACGCCAATTGTGGTAACATATGGCAATGTGGACGCACTACAGTTTGCTCCCTACGGGTTACAAGACGTTTGACGGTTTCTAATGAAAACCTGCTGAGCTCACGCCTCAAAATTGAAGTAAAAAAGCGTAATTATACTGGTATTTTTTTAGACTGCATACTTGCAAGTTATGCAACATGTGACGTCACCCCACTGAAGAGAGCGGGAAACTTTTCGAATCTTGGTTGTGGCGTAACCTCCAATTGCCATTTTATCTATAACACTTTTGAATCCAGATCAAGAAATAGCATGCCGGAAAGAGTAAAACCTGGATGTTCCAAAAATCTGTTTTAAATAGCTAAAACAAACGTGCATCACGCAGTGATTATAATGCAATTAAATGCAAAGGTGCAAGCAGTAGTTGTTTATGCGACTGCACGCCGGTACGACGCTGATCCGCATCGAAACGGACAAGGGTAGGGATCAAAGCGAACCCTGTGAGATATACAGGGAGGGTAACGAGATTTCGTTTTCCACGATGCAGGCTCATGGAATTCCGGCCGAACAGCACCTACACTTTCCTGACGACGTCACCGGCGATGATCAGCGACTACACCAAGCTCACGTTGCGCTTCAAGAGCACCTTGATCTTCACGACCGCCAACCTACCCCTTCTCGATGTTCAGATCCAACCCCTGACGGCAAATGTACCGAAGAGGTAACAGTACACTTCTCGCTACGCATTTTTAAGCCCACTGTGTTTTCGTTGCGATTTGCTTTATGCATACGGGACGCAAGTTCGTCTGCTTCTTTGGCAGAGGTTGTGATGACGTCAGAACGCCGAGTTCTTATTGGAAGGATAGTGGGTGGACCTCAATGCTACCTGCCTTGAGGTCTACACACTGTCCTTCCAATGACAGCCAATCAGAGTTCCGCGTTCTGACGTCACCGCAACCCGTGAACAAGAAGCAGACGAACTTGTGCTCCGCATACTCCGTGTCGCTACGATCCGATGGAACCAACCAAACTGCGCCGAAATTGCTTCGTCATGGCGCTCATCGCCTTAGAAAGGAGGAATCTTACTTTTTTTATTCTTATTTCTAGGCTAGGTGGCGCAAGCTACCGCCACTTATAAAGGGTACAGCCGTTAGAATGCATCCATCCACCCGTCAACTATCACCGGCTAGACTACTCACACACATTGAATGCCCCATAATCCTGGGCTTTATTTTTTATGCGTGATTGGTCTAGTCGCTGATAGCAAACGTACAATGACGGCGTGCGCATGACGGTGAAATGGAGGTGATGAATCGAGTGATGTTTATGTGGCGCCCCTTAATGGCCCCTATCCGCGATGTGAGGACCAGAAGCCGTAATCTGGACACGTTGCGAAAAAGTCGGCGAGAAATCTGGCGGCCGTGATTGGTCAACGCCGCACTTGACCTTGCAGGCGGCCAATCATAGCCGCTGAATCTCTCATTGACTTTTTCGCCAAGTGTCCAAGATTTGCCTGGCAGTGACGTCGCGAGTTGCGATCCTGGCTACTTATCGTCCGTTGTCGACAACAAGTTTGACGATGTGTGCGAAAGGAACGGTGGAAGCTTGGAGTCATCCCGTTCTTACACCAGCCTGTTGGAGCTGTCATTGCTCTTATGTCCGTAGATGAAACCAAAATTAGTCCCTTTTAAGACGTCATGGTGAGTGTTTGACCAATCGTCCGGAGCCGACCACCTACAGCGACACGCCTATAGTCGCGCGTCTATAGTTGCTTGTCGCCTAGGGTGTACTCATTGGCTGCCACGTCTGAGTCCATGGATGCTGAGCACGAGCTGACAACGAGTTTCCACGGCGTTTTTAGAACCTGCATTCCACACCACTAAGATTGCCGGTTCTTGCAAGCACGCGCGGTGAACAGCGCGCTCAAATATGACGACGTCGTGCATTTTATGCTCCCCTTTCCGCCGTCTCACATTTTGACCGCCAGGTCTTGCCAGTTTTCGCTGCGCACTAGGGTGCCTACATGCCTGTCTGTCTGAGGGTGAAGACATCCATTGTTGCCCTGAATGTGCCAGGGTACTCGGTACAGGGTACTCGCGCACTCGGTACGTGACTTGGGCGGTAAAATGGCGTCTATGCATTAGCCAAAGCTACGCGCTTGAGCTGAGTGAGACCAGATTGCGCGCGCTTCATAATGCACAAAAGAACCAATTGGGCGGAAAAATGACTGAGATGTCACCACCCAAGCAAAAGCGGGCGTGTGTATGAAAGCACTCTACTGCGCACTTGGATGGGATTGGATCCTTGCTCAGATTTGCCTTGCGTGGCTGAACCCCTCAGTCGTTCTCGCGGATGATCATCCGGAAACTCAACACGACTTGTTGCGATTCTCCACTTTCCAGCATGGCCAAGGCGGTGACTCGCCGGTTCTGTCCGCCCTGGGATCCCCAGGGAATCAGTTCTTTCGCGACCGTGACTCTGAAGAAATGCTGAAGCGGTCTGGAAGAATTGAGAGGCACCGCAGCCGACAACACAAGGAACACGACGGACCCGGAGTAGGAGGGTCCAGGCACGGCTGGCAAGCTTTCACCTGAAGCTACGACGCTAAACATCAATTCACCTGTTTAATAAACATCGGTCATCGCATTGTCAATATTATAAGTGTAGCAGTGTCGTGGTTTGCGATCTTTCTTTTTTTCACTTTTTCTTTTCTACAAACACAGCGCGACACTGTTAGAGCAAACACGACATGGGCGCTTTTTTTGTTTATTTACTCCGAAAGGGTGTAAGCAGGCATTAAATTTTAGCGCTTCAGCTGGAAGATTTCACCAAGCAAGTATTAGCCCCGAGTAGGGAGGCTCAAGTGAGGGTGGGTGCAACTGCTAGATCGGGGATCACGGGACATGGACGCCATTTAATTGCTAAATTTTGCTGGGAGTCTATGGGGCAAAGGGTCGTTTTATTTCCTAACTCAGGTCATAAGAGCCCATTAAGGTGCTTCAATAATTTACACAAGGTATAAATGATTACTTTTCCATAGCCACCAGTTTTGTTGCGATAGGTTAAGTATTTTTTTAACGCGAAAAATGGTAAATTCCGCCATCTTGGACGTTGCTGCTTGTCTGGCAACCCTGCTTTCTCCTCTCGACGTTTGCAATTCCTGGAGCGAGGAGGAAGCGAGAGAGGCTGCGCCGAGGCGTTCGTTGCTCGCAACGGGAGGCGAGAGGAGGAAAGGCGCATGGAGCAACAGGGTTGCAACAGAGCGGGCGTCTGCTCTCGTGCAGGCAACATTGGGCATTTCCTTTCCCGAATCCTCTCCCTCAGGCGCCGCCATTAAATTGCAAACGCCCACCAGGTTTTGAGTTGCACCCACCCTCACTTGAGCCTCCCTAGCCCCGAGAAGTTTGCGTGGCGCCCCCTTACGGCGAACCGGAGTGACGTCACGGCGAGGACAGAATGTTTGCCCGACTCACTCCGCTCGCTTTGTGGGGGCTGTGACGACGTTAGCTTTCGGCGCGCTCGTTTCTATTAATTTCGTTTTTGCGCGTTTTTCGGTATAGAAGTGTAACCAACTTCAGTTATGCTTGACAGGGCAGGCAACGCATGAATCGCAGCTGGCATATAAAAATGAAGAAATATGGCCACCATTGCAGAAGCATCACTGTAGACTTGCATCTCACACAATCAATGCTACTGGTGGTCTGAATGAATTGGTACGTTATGTATACAATTTCGCGTTTGTTGCATCTTTGTTTTTAAACAAAAACCGCTAAAGCAGAAAAGCTGCATGCTGCTCGTGCAACATGCTAACTGTAGTCTGGGCCATGGAGAGAGAATCACATGTGAGACAGCCCAAATACAGGGATAAAGTAAGGAAAGAGCGAACACAGGCATATGCAGTTATTTGTTTATATCTGTTTGTAGTGCTCGCATCCGGCCTTTGCTGGATTCGGGTAGTATATCAAACTCGACTGGTGCTGTCTGAACTTCTTTGTAATATCACTCAAGTACTGTACAACAAACGTAGGTGCAGGTGTCTAGCCCGTTATTAGTTCCTTGGGCTCTAAAATTGAGATTTTAGGTAAATAAAATTGTCCTGAAGCAAAAATACCAGAAGCTTTAATCAAGCGAACTGTCACCCTTCACAGGCTCCACATGTTCTGCTAATAATAATAATAATAATTTTTATTTTCACAAGAAAGTTTGCCCACTCAGCGGCGTGCAAGGCTAGACAGAAAGGTTAGCATCCTTACGCGTATGCGCCTGCTAGCCCGCCGCTGAGTAGGTGTAAACATAAACAAACAGTAGTCGTAAGTACAAGAAAAGAATAACACGTATACACTGGACAGTCGTTCGAATGCTCGCTGTTCCTCCTGCTTTGCTCTGTTTTCAGAGAGTCCAGCTGTAGGGAGTTATAGAAGCTGGAAGCTTTAGGGTACCTGCAGCAGTGTCGCTTTTAATTGGAAATGACAATTCATACTAAACGGTGTTTTTTTTTTTTTTCTTTTTTTTTTAATGCACAAGGCTGGAATAAAGGAAGAATGCCAGGAGATACTATAAACACTCAAAAGTATGGTACTATTGCTTCGCATAATTTGGGCAATTCAATACATCTTATACAGGCAACTGGGGGCGATTCGGCCGTTTTTCCTGCTACCATACAAATTCATTTTCAGTAATTGTGCGTGCTCTACAAAATAAGACATGCCCTGCCACACGTGCACTTCAAAGGTCTTCAGACCGATCTGAGAACCAGCGCACGCAGAGTGGCACGCGGAGAGTCGGAATCGCGAGCTAATTTGCCGACCGCCCAAAGCCTTTGAAATAAATGCCATTTGAAAGGCCTGCAAAGTGGAATGTAATATTCTTTTAAATCATGAACACGCAAAGAATAGAATTCCAGCATCTGAAACACTTACGCCGCCGCTTCACCAACCCCTCGCACGATCGCCTTGTGCCGCGTGGATCGACAGGGAGGTTCATCGGCGGAATAGACTACTTCCATAAAGCCCTGCATGCAACACGGCGCGCGATGCACTCTGGGAACTAGTTGGCCAGGGAGGAGAGTGGCAAGGTTTCGGTTTCGATCGACACGTCGACAAAAGGTGACACACACAGCGTGGACTATTAACGGCCGTTATCTTATGCTTTCTGGTCCCGAGAGCGTCATTTGTGGTCTCTAAACTAACCTAAATGGCCAGACCTCGGAGCTTTAGCACAACCAATAAGTATGCATACATCGAGCTCGAGCGTTCCGTGCGTCCATAAACGAAATATAACTTTTTGCGATTACTGTTTTTCTTAATACGTCTGAGTACGCGAGGTAAAACTCGGAGGCGCCATTGAAAAGCTCCATTTGAACACACTTCTCACCTTTTACCTGTACTGCCCCGCAGCACTGCACGAAGTGAAGTTTCCACCCGCTTGCATTCCACTAATATTCAAAATCGCGTATGCGCATAAAGTTTTCCTGCAACCATATAGGCGCATTCGCACATACAGACCGTTTCAAGAAAGCAAAAGTCGAGCACTTGTGTGAAGAATGTCGCACCGTTCGCCGGACGGGCACGAACCCGCTTCCAGTGTGAATGAGCGGTTCCCGCTCATTCACACTGGAAGCGGATCCGCGTTCACAAAGCGGTTGCGGACGCGGTTGTATAAAGATCCAGTACAATTGCACGCGCACTTGATGTCATCGAGTGCGCGTGTAATTGTACTAGATCTTTATACAACCGCGTTCGTAACAGCTTTGCGAACGCGGATCCGCTTCCAGTGTAAATGAGCGGGAAGGGCGCCGGACGGGCACGAACCCCTTGCGGTACGCCAAACGAACGGAATTATTCAAAGCGCATTTGACGGTTGCTAATGGCTATATTTGTTATGTATTTTCTTTCTTCCTGACTGAGTATGCCGAGACAATTTCAGACACACCGTTCAGGCACAGATCTTGGGCGTCAGGAAATGCTCGTCCAAAAAGACTTACCGAGGAGTAGGGGACGCTTGTTAGGGCTCCGTCCTAGCAAGCCGAACTCAGTGTTTCCGAAAACTTCATCTTCTATCAGCATTAAATTTGAGTGTGAGATATGTGATAACACGAGGAAGACATCATAGCAACTTTTGTGCAGTAGTGAGGTTGGATTTATTGCGTTTCCTTATAAGTTCATGCGCCAACGCTGGGCTCAACTTTGATAAACCTGTGAAGATGCGGCTTGCTTTTCGCCCATTGAAGTAACAAGAAGCGGACGTTTGGAAAAAAAAATACATGTAGGGCTCAAGGTGACCGAATTTCAGTTGTAGTTCACTGGTACTAGACGGGATTACTGACATTGAGCTCAAAGATGCACTCGTGGGGTGAGGTGACAGGCCACGTCTTGCTACGTTTGCATACGCACGCACAATATCCGGTGTTTCAGGAACCAAGGAAAGTGCCCCGGTCTTCGTTTTGTATCGCTCGAAAGTGAGTGTATTGTACATTCGTAAAGGGTCAGATAACCGGAAACGCAATCAGCGCGTTCGGTCGCGGCGTGATAGCATTAGAACTTGGGTTTGGGCTAGTTGATCCATTACTGAATAAAAGGCTAAAAAGCGCTAACAAACGAGGACAATAAAGAAACACGGACGACAGGACAGGCGCTTCACTCTCAACTGGTTTTTGTTAACACCATTGTCACCTATATATACACATTGCCCAAACCACATCGGATTCAATCGCCACAATCAGGGCCAGCATGAGGTGAGCCGGCTCACTCGAAACCGAAACTGAGTGGCCAACTAGTTCCCAGAGTGCACTGCGTGGTATTTCGCCGCGATGGGGCGCGTCGGTTTTGGAAGAAGTCCATTGGCTCCGCCGATAGCTTTCAGGAGGGGCCCTGCAATGACTTTTTGACTGGTTTTTAACTTGCACTGACCCTGAGCGTACAGAACGTAGTAACTTAATCCAACTTTTCTTTTCTCAAATTTCGCTTTATTTTAAAAGTTATAGGCAAATTAGATTTACAAAAACAAGCAAAAAATAACCTCCTTCATCACGTTGTAGGTCCTGGCTTGAGTGGCCTTGAACTAGAGGAGGAGTAGTGAGCTGAGTGAGCTCATCGAGCGCACACGGCTGCCGCACTCCGTGTCGACGGCGCGAGAGGGCGCCACTAAAGCACGTGTTGGATACGCTGTATGAAGCGGGCGGCCAGGGCAGCTCGCATTCCATTTGCTGCGCGACTAATCACTAATTCGGCATAACACTTCATTGGCCACAAACGACAGCAAACACGGGGTAAAGATCAATTCAGAACGGGAGCCACTTCGCGCTGACGCACCGCCAAATGGCCAAATCGCCAGCAGGGCCCGCGCCGAAGGCCTTCGGAACGCTCGGAACCGGTCGGATTCTTGACCACAGCGCCGCCGCGTACATCCGGGACCTTTCTACGCTCCTCGTTCGACGTAGCCTCATCCCACTAGCCTTTTCTAGTATGCGCCGTTTTTCTCCGCCGCTTGGTGGCGGGTATGTCGACGGGTCATTTCTCGTTTCCGTACTTCCTAAACTGCATTTGTTTCTTTTCTGATCTAAAATAGTGAACAAAAACTACTTTCATACATAATTGAAACGGTTCGCGACACTTTTATTTTGTATCTCGACTAAAAAAAAGCTCTTAGCGGCTTTGACCAGTGGCAAGCCCAGGACCAAAGACGTCACATTTTGCGCGCTTTCGGTACCGTGGGTCGCCCTCGTCGGTGGAGGAGGTTTCCGCGTCGTCCGGTTAAAATATGACGCACTGATATTTAGTTACTCTCTCCGTGCCCGCTGGCTTGCCCGAAACCCAAGAGACGTGGAAACCGCAAAAAAGGTAGATGCTTAAATATGATTGCAGGGCCCCTTTAACAATTGTAGAGGTCAAAGTGACAAGCACGCCTATAGAAGGTAAGGAAGCGCGTCGGTATCGGCCTAACCCAGCGTCTCGTACATTGGGTAAACAAGGTCCCGCTCCTCAAAAGTACTTGCGGCACACGACGGCCAAACCAGGAAACCAAGGCAGGGAAGCGAGCCGGATGGGAGATCGCGAAGCGGAGTCCTTCCCCTGACATCACGGTACACCTCACCCAATCAGGGCGCGGCGAACGTACATAATGTGTTGAGAGAATGTGCTGGGCAGTGGGCCCACTGCCCAGCACATTCTCTCAACACACTATGTACGTCTCCGAGTTCTGTCAGATATAATCAAAACACGCTTTTTCCTTTTTTTTCTATGTTATACCTTGTCTCATCCTACGATGGACTAAAGGCCAAAGGGGCCGCCAGGTCCAATCACGTTCCAGGCTAAACCATGCCATGCTTAACATTGGCTAGGGGCGGACAAATAACGCTCCGAACCCCAAAGCTCTGCGTCATTTCTATAGTTACGACACTGCAAACATCCTGTATGTCATGTCTTTTTTTTGCAATGTAAAATTGTTGAGTCATTCGGTACCATTCGATTCGAACCACTGTCCGCCCACCCCCATCAGTGATCCGAGACGCGGGCACCGATACGTGCATCGAAGCGAAATACCGCACAATTTCTAAGTGGCTTGTGATTGGATGGGGCGGTCTGTAGCCTTTGCCTTTTGTCCATCGTAGGGTGAGACGAAGTTTTTTTATAGAATCGAAGGTTTTTGCGAGAGCGAAGACAAGCATCGCTGCGGTCGCCGCGCCCTGATTGGGTGAGGTGTACCGTGATGTCAGTGGAAGGACTCCGCTTCGCAATCTCCCATCCGGCTCGCTTCCCTGCCTTGGTATCCTGGTTTGGCCGTCGTGTGCCGCAAGTACTTTTGAGGAGCGGGGCCTTGTTTACCCGGTGTACGAGACGCTGGGTTAGGCCGATATCGACGCGCTTTCTTACCTTCTAAAAGCGTGCTTGTCACTTTGACCTTTATAATCGGGCTAAAAATCCTGAAAGCTATCGGCGGAGGCATTTCTGCCGATGAACCTCCCTGTCGGTCCACACGGCACAAGGCAATCGTACGAAAGGTCGGTGAAGCGGCAGCGTAAGTGTTTCAGATGCTGGAATTCTATTCTTTGCGTGTTCATGATTTAAAAGAATATAACATCCCACTTTGCAGGCCTTTCAAATGGCATTTATTTCAAAGGTCTTTGGGCGGTCGGCAAATTGGCTCGCGACCCCGACTCTCCGCGTGCCACTCTGCGTGCGCTGGTTCGCAGATCGGTCTGAAGACCTTTGAAGTGCACGTGGGGCAGGGCATGTCTTATTTTGTAGAGCACGCGCAATTACTGGAAATGAATTTGTATGGTAGCAGGAAAAACGGCCGAATCGCCCTCAGTTGCCTGTATGAGATGTATTGAACTGTCCCAAAATATGCGCAGCGATAGTACCATACTTTTGAATCTTTATAGTTTTTCCTGGCATTCTTCCTTTATTCCAGCCTTGTGTATTCGAGAAAAAAAAACAAAAAAAAAAAAACACCGTTTAGTATGAATTGTCATTTCCAATTAAAAGCGACACTGCTGCAGGTGCCCTAAAGCTTCCAGCCTCCAAACTCCCTACAGCTGGACTCTCAGACAACGGAGGAAAGCAGGAGGAACAGTGATCATTAGAACGGCCGTCCAGTGTATACGTGTTATTCTTATCTTGTTCTTACGAGTACTGTTTATGTTTACACCTACTCAGCGGCGGGCTAGCAGGCGCACATCCGAGGGTACTAAACTTTCTGTCTAGCCTTGCACGCCGCTGAGTGGCCAGACTTTCTCGTGCAAATAAAAATTATTATTATTATTATTAGCAGAACATGTGGAACCTGTGAAGGGTGACAGCTTGCTTGATAAAAGCTTCTGGTATTTTTGCTTCAGGACAATTTTATTCACCTAAAATCTCAATTCTAGAGCCTAAGGAACTCATAACGGGCTATACACCTTCACCTATGTTTTTTGTACATTACTTGAGGGATATTATAAAGAAGTTCAGATAGCACCAGTCGAGTTTATTGATATACTACCCGAATCCAGCAAAGGCCGAATGCGAGCACACAAACAGATATAAACAAATAACTGCATATGCCTGTGTTCGCTCTTTCTTTACTTTCTCCATGTACTTGGGCTGTCCCACTTGCAATTCTCTCTCTATGGCCCAGACTACATTTAACATGTTGCACGAGCAGCATGCAGCTTTTCTGCTTTGGCGGTTTTTGTTTAAAAACAAAGATGCAACAAACGCGAAATAGTATACATAACCTGCCAATTCATTCAGACCATCAGTAGCACTGATTGTGTGAGATGCAAATCTACAGTGATGCTCCTGCAATTGTGGCCATATTTCTTCATTTTCATAAGCCAGCTGCGATTCATGCGTTGCCTGCCCTATCAAGCATGACTGAAATGTTGGTTGAAGTTTCGCCTGGAGTTACAGGCCATACCTCAGTAAAGCCATATATAAAATATTACACTTCCTACCGAAAAACGCGCAAAAACAAAATTAATAGAAACGAGCGCGCCGAAAGCTAACGTCGTCACAGCCTCCAGAAAGCGAGCGAGGTGAGTCAGGCAAAAATTCTGTCCTCGCCGTGACGTCACTCCGGTTCGCCGTAAGGGGCGCCACGCAAACTTCTCGGGGCTAATACTTGCTTGGTGAAATCTTTCAGCTGAAGCGCTAAAATTTAATGCCTGCCTACACCATTTCAAAAAAAAAAAAAGCGCCCATGCCGTGTTTGTTCTAACAGTGTCGCGCTGTGTTTGTAGAAGAAAAAAAGTGAAAGAAAAAAAGACCGCAAACCACGACGCTGCTACACGTATAATATTGACAATGCGATGATCGATGTTTATTAAACAGGTGTATCGATGTTCAACGTCGTAGCTTCGGGCGAAAGCTTCAGCCGTGCCTGGACCCTCCGACTCCGGGTCCGTCGTGTTCCTTGTGTTGTCGGCTGCGCTGCCTCTCAATTCTCCAGACCGCTTCAGCATTTCTTCAGAGTCACGGTCGCGAAAGAACTGATTCCCTGGGGATCCCAGGGCGGACAGAACCGGCGAGTCACCGCCTTGGCCATGCTGGAAAGTGGAGAATCGCAACAAGTCGTGTTGAGTTTCCGGAAGATCATCCGTGAGAACGACTGAGGAGTTCAGCCAAGCAAGGCAAATCTGAGCAAGGATCCAATCCCGTCCAAGTGCACAGCGAAAACTGGCGCGACCTGGCGGTCAAAATGTGAGACGGCGGAAAGGAGAGCATAAAATGCACGACGTCGTCATATTTGAGCGCACTGTTCACCGCGTGTGCTTACAAGAACCGGCAATCTTAGTGGTGTGGAATGCAGGTTCTAAAGACGCCGTGGAGGCTGGTCGTCAGCTCGTTCTCAGCATTCATGTACTCAGACGTGGCAGCCAATGAGTACACCCTATGGCGACGTGCGCGACTATAGACATGTCACTGTGGGTGGTCGGCTTCGGACGATTGGTCAAACACTCACCATGACGTCTTAAAAGGGATTAATTCTGGTTTCATCCACGGACATAAGAGCAATGTCAGACTGTCAGCTCCAACAGGCTGGCGTAAGAACGGGATGACTCCAAGCTTCCATCGTTCCTTCGCACACATCGTCAAACTTGTCGTCGACAACGGACGATAAGTAGCCAGGATCGCAACTCGCGACGTCACTGCCAGGCAAATCTTGGACACTTGGCGGAAAAGTCGGTGAGAGATCCAGCGGCTATGATTGGCCGCCTGCAAGGTCAAGTGCGGCGTTGACCAATCACGGCCGCCAGATTCCTCGCCGACTTTTTCGCAACGTGTCCAGATTACGGCCCCTGGTCGTCACATCGCGGATGGGAGACGTAGGGGGCGCCACATAAACACCACTCGATTCATCACCTCCATTTCACCGTCACGGCGCACACCGTCATTGTACGTTTGCAATCAGCGGCTAGACCAATCACGCATAGAAAAAAAAAGCCCAGGATTATGGGGCATTCAATGCGTGTGAGTAGTCTAGCCGGTGATAGCTGACGGGTGGATGGATGTATGCTAACGGCTGTACCCTTTATAAGTGGTGGCAGCTTGCGCCACCTAGCCTGGAAATAATAATAAAAAAAGTAAGATTCCTCCTTTCTAAGGCGATGAGCGCCGTGACGAAGCAATTTCGACGCAGTTTGGTTGGTTCCATCGGATCGTAGCGACACGGAGTATGCGGAGCACAAGTTCGTCTGCTTCTTGTTCACGGGTTGCGGTGACGTCAGAACGCCGAGTTCTGATTGGCTGTCATTGGGAGGACAGTGTGTAGACCTCAAGGCAGGTAGGATTGAGGTCTATTCACTATCCTTCCAATCAAAGCTCAGCGTTCTGACGTCACCACCACCCCTCCGCAAGAAGCAGACGAACTTTGCCTTCCGTATGCATAAAGCAAATCGCAACGAAAACACAGTCGGCTTAAAAATGCGTAGCGAGAAGTGTACGGTTACCTCTTCGGTACATTTGCCGTCAGAGGTTGAATCTGAACATCGAGAAGGGGTAGGTTGGCGGTCGCGAAGAACAAGGTGCTCTTGAAGCGCAACGTGAGCTTCGTGTAATCGCTGATCATCGCCGGTGACGTCGTCAGGAAAGTGTAGGTGCTGTTCGGCCGGAATTCCATGAGCCTGCATCGTGGAAAACGAAATCTCGTTACCCTCCCTGTATATCTCACAGGGTTCACTTTGATCCCTACCCTTGCCCGTTTCGATGCGGATGAGCGTTGTACCGGCGTGCAGTCGCATAAACCACTACTGCTTGGACCTTTGCATTTAATTGCATTATAATCACTGCGTGATGCACCTTTCTTTTAGCCATTAAAACACAATTTTGGAACATCCAGGCTTTACTCTTGCCGGCATGCTATTTCTTGATCTGCATTCAAAAGTGTTATAGATAAAATGGCAATTGGAGGTTATGCCACAACCAAGATTCAAAATTTTTCCGCTCTCTTCAGTGGGGGGACGTCATATGTTGCGTAACTTGCAAGTATGCAGTCTAAAAAACACAGTATAGACCGTTCCATTAGGGTCAGAGCAGAGAGGGTAAAAAGAGAAAAAAAATGCCCTCCCCCTCTAGCCCGGATGTCGTCTGCTCCGCCGAGTGGGCAGTACCTAGCACCCGGCTGGCGCACAAACTCTGTTTAAAATCGCGTCATTTTGGGAATTTCAAGCGCAGATGCGCAGATTTTGGTATGCCACTTATCGTGTATTACTATGCTAGATAAAAAAGACTAACAGAGTCCAATTGCGCTGTAATCTGCGTGCAAATAAAAAAAAATAGGGAAAACTGTGTCAGACTGGCCGGTCTCTCCGTCGAAAAGTGAATCCGGTGGCTGTACTTTTTTTTTACTATACAAAGTTCGTACTGGTGTAGGCCTTTAGCGACCATGAGTGGATGTCTGAAATAATAAATAAAAACGTGCTCTCCTGCCGCAATACACGCAGTAGTTGGGGGAAGTACTGCCGGCTGACTCAACTGCTATTTAAGTAACGGAAGAAGATATGTCAGTTGTCAGAACAACAGAGAGCTCTAGGCTGATTTTGGAGCAGCCATAACTATTCTAAGAAGGCGAACCTCTTCACAACGGCAGCCACGAGCGAGAGTTCGATGTTCCGTACAGCCCGCCGATACAGCCCAAAGATGGAGAACGGCGACCTCCCGGTTTGTCGTCTGCTAGCAGAGTCGGGCGCGTGCCCTCTCTCTCGTTTTACCCCGCCGAACCTACTGAATTTCCCGGATGTATGGAGAGGGCGCTGTTGTCGAAGAAAATGGTGCCGCCCAGAGAGCGCTAAATGGAATGATCTATAATTACGCCTTTTTACTTCAATTTTAAGGCGTGAGTTCAATAGGTTTTCATTTAAAACCGTTAAACGTCTTGTAACTTGTAAGGAGCAAACTGTAGTGCGTTTACATTGCCCCATGTTACCACAATTGGCGTCACATTTTCAGTGTCGTCACTAGAGCCTCTCGGCCTCAATTTTAAAACTCAATAACTTTGCAAAAAAGAGAAAAGTATTGTGACCTGTATTTTGAGTTACTAGTTAGGATGTGTCTATTAATGTGTTGAGGCTGTTTTGAGACAAATCAGTGACTTTCGAAATTTCGCCTTAGAGACACCAGGTTAGCAGCATTTCCACTGGTTAACTTTTTTAACTACAGCGGAGACCGCAGGTGTCCAATAGGACTGGCTAACCTCCCACTGTCTAGACATCCACGCAACATATTTACACTATTATTTTACAGAGTTCACCACTACACTTTTTACGAAAGAGTTGCACATAAAAGACAGACACCGATAGCACCAGGGGTTTCTCCAGGAATTTAAATTAGGGGGGGGGGGGTCTAATGTTTTAAGGGGGGGGGGGGGCGAAATTGAGAATAGAGGAGTCGTTGCGAATTAAGGGAATGCCATCCGAAAAACAAGGGGGGGGGGGGGGGGTACACCCCCTTGGGGGGTGTGTAGGGAAATCACTGGACAGCACATCTTCCGACTCTGCGACACACGTATATTTATTTTGCACAGGCTAGTGTGCTTAAAAATATTGCAGAGTAACTGCGTTGCATTTCAGTGAACTCAGGCCAGCTACACTCGACGCAACGTAGGTACTATAAGCCTAAGCTATAAGAGACACGACGGGTCATGATGCATTGGGTTACGAGGTGGGAAGCGGAAAATATTTGAGTAAAAGGAAATAAATCTAGTTACCTCTGGTTGACTTTGAAGGTGACGCTCTTGCCGCCTTGCTTCGTGGTTAAAAAGATGATTCCCTCGGCGTTCGCACGCTTCACCTGGTCTCCAGTACGGATGGTCACCAGGTATTGATAAGCTAAGGATTAAAAAAAAGATCAAATAAATCGAGGCTTGAAACCGGATATCACGTGATCGAGTCCCTTTTATCAAACCCGGCCAAATTAAAACCGATGTAACACATGGGTATTGGCATTTTTCATGGCGTGTTTCTGAACATAATTTGACGGTTTCATTCGTCGACCGCCAGGCGTTGCGAATATTTGATTCGCTAGAAAGTTGTTTGTTTATTTCTGGGGTAAAGGGGAGGGGGGAAGCGACGAGATGCGTGGGCCTTCAGTAGGGGGCAAGTCGCTATCGGCTGACCCCTCTTTGTTGTCCCCGCCCCTCGGTGTTTACCCAACACAAGGCCTGTGGACGTGCACACAGGCTTTGTGCGGCATATCCACGTCATCTTCTTCCATAGAGCGCGGGGAGACAGTGTAACGTAAAAATGCTAACAATAAACGAAGTGACGTTTACTCTTAGTGCCGGATCTCTCCCGAAAGCAGTCGTCAAAGGCTCGCGAGCCGCAGCTTGGCCACCCGTGCCCTAGCCTAATAACAAGTACTTTTACAGCACATTGACCTTTTTTTTTTTTTTGGCCATAAATATGTTTAGAGCATCGCAGGTACAGGAACGCACGCACACAACGTGACACCTACCGCAGAACGGCTTGTGAGCATTGGTGACGCCATACATTCGCCGTTCCCGGTCCTGCTTGTGCGGCCTCCAAACATCGGCCTGTTCGCCCATGGGTGCGCAAGCCGAGCCGTCTTCGCCACAGTCCCTGCACTGACCCTTCTTGAAGGCTTCGTAGGAGGGGCACTCGAAGGACAGCGGCACGCAGTTCTGGTTCTCGATGGAGTCGAGCATGTAATGGACGGCCCTCTGGTGGTGGCAGCTCAGGATGTCTCGGAGGCCTGCAGCAAACAGACGAGGGTGGAAGTCGGACGACGACTTTTGCACCAAAAATCGCCTATATATTGGGTGTTTCCACGTCAGATCGTATAATGACTGTCCCGGTAATATTTTCTTCTAAGAAATATATGTGAAAGCCATGTTCTCGGGAGGAACATTCATTTATACGTGAACGCCGTAGCTAATTTTTTTTTTCCAGAGATATAAAATTGAGTAGCTCGAGTCGTGGACATTGCGGAGATTTCGCTGCGGTAATTTGCACAACCGCCAATGTCACACCAAAGAAGGTATGTAGTTAAAAAAAAGTTTGATTTATTTTGTAGTCAATTTAAAAGAAATGCGAAAAACGTAAATAAAAACACGCTTCAGCGACACTTTCCCAAATTATTAAAAAAACTTTATGCTAAACGTTGAAAAATATATAAAAATGTGCGTATTAAAATGCAGCTTACGAATATATAAAAATATTTGCTTAGCCACTATTGTAGTTTTGTTATTAATTCGTTAAGGCATTTCTGTAAAAGCAGAAAAAACGCACTTCTATATTAAAAAGAAAAAAAACTTTCAGCCTTCCCATTCTGGTGAAGAAGGAAGAGCAGCGGAGCTGTAGCTTCTGTTCTCGGCAGTGGCTCTGCAGGCGAGCGATCTTCTCTTTTTTCGCAAGAGAATCGGAAGCGCTCGACGCAGTGGAACTTTAGGCGATAGCGGCCTCCCGGCGGTTGCGGAACCATTCGCGCTGCTGCGCCACATCGCCGCTCCTTCCGTTCCCGCTCTTCTTCCTCCGAAGAAATGTTGCCGCCATCTATGAGCGACGGCAGCAACCAGTTGACTGGTTGCCTAGGCTGGAAAGGTTGCTGCGATCTATGAGCGAAAAGCAGACAACCGGCAAACACAACACTCTGGACAGCTACCGACATCTATGAGCGACGGCGGCAACCAGAGTGTTGTGTCGACCACGGGTGTCGACATTTGTTTGGTACCGGACACGATCCTAGGGAAACTAGCCCTTAACAACTCTGCTGTAAAAGGAAAAAAAACTCCATCTTTTTTTTTTTTTAACTCACCTTAGTACCTTGCAGTAACTTGAACTAACTTGTGATGGCAAACTATTGAGTAGCATATGACCTCCAATTGAGAAAAGCGACAATTAACAAACCTCCACTCAATTTAAGCTAGGTTAACGTTTAGGGGCTTTGCCGCACGATGTCGCCTCAAAGGAGATATTCTCTAGAACCAGCAAAATCTGTACAACGGTGCTGCGCTATTGCAGAGCGTGAAAAGGCGTCATAACTTCATACCACAAGACTAGAGAGAATAAAAGTTTAAAAAAAAAACGGACAACACAACACAAAATTTTAAGAACAGCTGAGTTTATTCGCCCACACCAAAACAAGGAAAGGTAAAAAAAAAAGAAACAGAACATGACGTGGCGAAGATTTGATCAGACGGGCTTGACAGGCGAAATCCATACAACAGAATAGACACGCTTCCTACAATGAGCATCCGCCGCCAAGCGCCGGCAAAGATAACCTCCGTCAAGACTAGAAGAACCGCCCAATTTCCTAATCTCAGGGTGTTATAATGTATCATAAGAAAAGATAAAAAAAAGAGTCTTTTGTTTAAATAGTGACGTGCAATTTCGCTACTTTTAGACAACTAAGTTACGTTTCTGCATTAATAACAGAACTATAGTGATGGCTAAGCAAACATTTTGTTCGCAAGCTGCATTTCAATACGTATATTTTTATTTATTTTCAACGTTTTGCATAAAGTTGTTTGTTGGTGAATAGTTTGTGAAAGTGTCTCTAAAAGGAGTTTATTTTCGTTTTTTGTCATTCTATTTTTTTTCATAGAAATATCTAATTGTAATATTTAATATTTGGTGTGCATGTTGCAAATTGTCTACAAAATAAATTATACATTTTTGAACTACGTGCCTTCTTTGGTGTAACATTGGCGGATGTGCAAATCACAGTGAAATCTCGGCAATGTCCGCGACTCGATCTTTTCAGTTTTATCTCCGGTAAAAGAAAAATAGCTACGGAGTTTACATATAGATGAATGTTCCTCCCAAGAACATGGCTTTCACATACAGAAATATCATAAATATGACCCGGACAGTCATTGTACGATGTGACGTAGAAACATCCTGTCAAAGTAACATATATGCGGGTGCACTCTAAATTGGATTTATGTATAATTTAGAAAGATGAACATGCTTCAAACAAGCAGCACTTGATATCGGAAAACAGCGCTTATACTTTCCTTCTAAGTCTAGCGGGAGAAATTTTCGCGTCAAGTCTCGTGACACTAGGGCGTCACATAGCACCATGGCGTCACGTAGCGTCGGCCTAGGCCGGACTTGAAGGCTGGTTCACACACTCGCGTTTGTCCACGAGCGATTGCGGCGCAATCAAGTGTGTAAACCACGTGGTGTAAACTAAACTGTTAACCAGAATGAAATGGAGTATAGATCCGACTTTAGTCTCTCTAAAAAAAAAGCGGTGCAACCATTTTTTTTTACTCTGCGCAATTATTGTTTAGAACGAATCCCTGACGTTTATGACCAATGAAACGCGCGTTCGTTTTGAGCAGAGTTTACCCCCTCACCTCGCTGTCGGAACAAGCGGCAACGTGATCTGGAGCCGATTATATGCCGCCAATGTTGGTCATAGCCGCGCGCTGGGGTTGGCAAAGCACAGGACACGCGCTGAGTTCTAAACATCGTAACGGTTCATCTCTTGTCGTCACTGCAGCGATTGAACACCATCCCAGAACCCGAATGTTTGTCGAGCAGTTGATTACCACGAGCCCATATCAAGTGCTGACGCAATGCTCGGGTCCAATCTACGAGCCGCATGCCGACCCTGCGAGCCCCCAGCTACGTCATTCATCAAGTTTTGCGAAGGAGAGACTGAAAGAAAACGCCCGCTTTTATCCTTGAAATTCCACCGCAAGAAAATAGTTTCTCTGTCCGTGGTTTCTTCGTCAGTGACTTGGGTCTGAAGACTCGTTCACGCAGTTGTGTCGAGCTGTTGCTATTGCGACACTTACGACGAGCCAATGGTCGACGCAAATACGTGTACCAGCCTTGACAGTGGGTAAAAGAAGAGCTTCAAAGTCAAAGCTATAGTATCTTACCCTTGATAAAGCCCCCGCTGATCATGCTCAGCCATCGGTTGGGGAGATCGCAACCCGGCATAATCTGGCCTCCGTTCGGGTAAAAGTCCACATGGCCGACGGCTTCCTCCATTCCCATGCCCTCGCTGACCCCTGCACCAGAAATAAAATAACAAAAAACAATGTACGCGTTAAGACACCGGTTGAAACAATAGGACAGTGAGCAACTTTTTGTTTGAACCACAAGGTTCCAACTTTTGGGCACAATTCGAAGAAGATCGACTTCTTAAACAAAGTTGCCAGACTTTTCCACAATCCACCAGGCAAAGCCGGCTCGTATCTAATTTACGCGCATGCGCAGAACAGTCGAATTTACGACAGACGCTTGTTCAGTTTCTCTGCGGAGCGAGTTCCTCTGCCTCTTGCGCGGGGGTCGCGGTGACTTCAGAATGCCGAACTTTGATTAACTGTCATTGGAAGGATAGTGGGTAGACCTCAAGGCAGCTTGCACTGACCCACTATCCTTCCGTCGTAGCCAATCAGACCTCGGCCGTCTGATGTCACCACATACCCCCTGCGCAAGAAACACACGAACGTGCGCTCTGCATACTTGTGTTCACTTCAAAAATCGTAAAAAAGTCAGGTTTTTTGTTTGACATTACTAATTTTCCCCTTGATGTAATGTATAACGATATTAAGCTATATCGTAGAATGGCTTAATGTCATTTTATCAAGACGCATGCTACGTTTCAAAGGCCAAAGGCATCGTTTCTTCCCTCGACTAACAAATCTTAAACTTTATTTTTTTCTCTCTCTCTGTCTTGTCGTGACAACGAGTAATGTTGAAAACCTGGATCACATCTATGAATGAACCGTCATAATAATAAAATAAAGTATGCACCATTTTTTTTAATGCAATCTTGGAGAGCTTACCGAGCTTGGACAAGTACGGGTGGGAGTCGGTGTGAATGACGTCCACGAAGTCGGCGTCAGAACGGTCCACCCTGACCTCCGGAGGCATTCCCTCGAAGAACGGCTCGGCGGGGTCAAGAGCTACGGGGGAAAGCCGAACGAGAGAGTCGGTCTTATAGTGGCACTGCACCGTCGGAATGCGCGTCACGAACAACCGGACGAATAATGAAATCCATTGCTCAGTGCTGGTGTACACGCACCTCGTTTCAAACCTACACATGGCTTGCACTGACTTCACATCGGCGGTCATGTCGAAGAACCTTGCTACTGCGCGCGTCAGTTAGAACCAGGTGCCAATGTTTCAGCACCATAACCATTATTTTATTTAGAAGTTATTAGTGATTTTCTGAAGTTTTCAATAAGAAAATGGTGGCCAACAGAGATCTCGAATACATGGGGCGCTCTGTAGCGCCAGTTACCAAAAACGGTCGAAAATGGGCCCCATTTTTAAGTTAGAAATTTCAGAAAATCACTGATAACTTTTGAATACGAGGACGGTTAGTGCTGAAAATTTGGGATCTGGTTCGTACAGGTAGCACTAGGGGAGGCCAGCGAGTGGGAAGCACCGGAAGGATGAAGCGTCGTCAAGAGGAGCAAGAACATTATAACGGGTGGCAACGAGTACGTGCTAGAGGCCGGGAACCTGGAGGACACGTCCTGCCGTTTTCATAGGGTCGGTTACTAAGTTGTACGATGCTGTCACGCAACTGGTGCCAAAGCGTCTCATTTGCACTAAAGCAAATGCTATATTAAAACTCCAGTTCAAGCCATTGGCGCTCGTGCCAGCAGCTTTGACAGCGCTACAGTCCGCAAATGAAGCAGCGTGTACACTACACTCACGCTGTAAGGCATGATAATTGTCATAATCACCAGCACCATGGTATTGTCCTCATCATCGTCGCCATTGTAGTCACATTAGTACAGGACGTCCGTCGTGCTTTGGCCGCGCGTGCACGCTCGAAGGCCACGAAAGGCCGAAGTCTCATCGAAAAAGAATAGGGCTTGCCCTCGAGGTGAGACTGAGCGAGCTCTCTGCCATATTAGCGAGTTTTAGTAGACAGTGTTTCCCCCTCCGCTGAGCCCCTCCGCTACCCGGAACTCTACAGCCAAGGACATCGGCACGCAGGCGCAGCGGCGGTTTCTTCGTAGCGGAGGGTTAGCGGAGGGAGAAACACAGTCTACCAAAATTGTCGATGACGATCTACCGTGTCGATACATTCTTTTAACGCAAGAACGTTAAAGGCGAAGCTTAAGCGTCCTCTAAATTTTTGTCGTTTCGGCATTTTCGAGCTTCTGCCAACCGCACTCACTCACCCGTGATCCTTCCCAGTCTGGTGATGTTGAGTCCAGCATAACCGGCAACGTGCGCTCCGAGGCTGTGTCCGATGATGTGCATGGTCGAGGCGTTCGCCCCAAACGCTACCTAAAATGAAAAAAGAAAAAAAAAAAGAAGTTGAAGTACAAAACAGTGTATAAAGATACTCCAGTATAATTTTATGACCTCGATCTTTATTAGCACACCAACCCTTTGTCAATCTCTTCCTTGAGTATGCACAACGTCAACACTTCAAAAAACAACAAAAAAGTGTCACGTAGAAAAAATGCAGGCAAAAAGAAATCTGTTGAAAGAAGGAGCTGTTTCTGAAATTAGATTGGAACTGTTTATATGAGACTTTGAGAATAAGGACAGCTTCTGTAGATGTCTCCTTGTCCTTTCCCTTAGCCTTTGCCACGTGAGCGCTCTTCATCGCCGAAGTACGATTCAGGAAGCAAGACACATGAACATGCGATCGAGGGAAAGCCAGTAACGAAGTGTTATAAAATATGCGATAGAGGTAGCGACTCGTTTACAAAATGGCGGTAACACAATCCAGCTTTATGGTATTGACAACGCAAGGTAACAGTCGCAAGCATGCGCAGCTCAGTTTAAAAAAAAAATAGCGTCTGTTCTCGAGGAATGTACGCAAGAAGAGCACCGTTCTGTTGTGAGCTTTTTGTGGTCAAAATTGCGTGATGCAACGGATATTCACAGGGAAATGTTTCCTGTTTACGGTGATGAGTGTTCATCGCGTAAGGCGGTGCTCAACTCGGCTGAGAAATTTCTCCCAGGGGCGCTCAAATGTCGTTGACGAGGAGCTACCTGGGCGTCGTTCTGAGATCGCGACAGAAGCAACAGTGCGGCGGGTACGCACGTGGCCGATAGAGCAGCCCAAAGAATTTTACGCAGCAGGTGCTGGAGCACTGGTAAAGGTATGGGGAAAATGTTTCGATGTTGGGGAAGGATATAGGTCGAGAAATAAAAAAGGCTTTCAATTAGCTATCTCACACCTTTTTTCTTTAATAGCCTTTTGCGATGTATTTAATGACTTTTCTTCGAAATAAGTAACGCCCTGCCTTTCTTAAGATGTCAGCGACCAAAAAGATAATGTAAAGTGTGGTCGCTGACACTGTAAGACCATTGAAAAGCGCAAGCTCTTCTGCTTCTTGCACGGGGTTTGCGATCATGTGAGAACGCCGAGCTCTTATTGGCTAATTGAAAAAAAAAAATGGTTGACCTCAAGGCATCTAGCATTGGGGTCTATCCACTATCCTTTCGATCAAAGCCAATAAAGCTCACCGTCGTTCTGACACCACCGCAACTCCTGTGCAAGAAGCAGACGACTTGCTCTCCACATAGGCGTGCGGGACACATTGTTTATCGCATGATTGGTTACTAAATGCTCTTATTTGATGAGGTGGCAATCGCTCGAACCAAACGTCATGGCGTTCTTAAACTGACTGTTCGTGAAAGCGTACGTACCTCCAGTTTGCGAACCAAGAACGCGATCTCGGCACCCGCAATTCTGGCGTTGACTACGGCGGTCTCGTAGCCCGGGCCGTTGCCACCGCTCCAGTCAACGATGAAGACGTTCATGTCGGCGTTTTTCAGGTATGCATTCTTCATTTCCTGTAAGGTGGTAGAAAAAGAAAAAGACAATCATATTGAGTCGGATTTAGGTGTAACCTGAAAGAAAAAGAAAAATACAATCATATTGAGTCGGATTTAGGTGTAACCTGAAAGAACTCAGTCTCTGGACACAGACCTAAGGTTTAAACGTGAGATCTTAAACGTGCGTCACGCGCTAATGATTATAAAAGTGCAATTGTTCATATAGAAACCGGTAAGAACCCAGAGTAATGATTTTTCAGAGCGAGCGATGGCTTGTGTGCTGATGATCTATCATGTTATGACCCACCCCGCCATCGCACCCCACTGCAAAATGTTGAGCTGAGTCTATCTCGACAATCTGACATTTCAGCAACATTAGCCCATTAAAAAAAGTATAAATCTGTTTTAAGTGGGTTAATGCGAAGGTCAGTTACTCGTAGATTCCACATCTCTTGTGTCTCCACTAAAGATTGACAACATGGCTTTACTCGGGGCAACTTTCTGTAGCAATCTGGAAGAGAAGAGTGCGCGTGCACAACTTTCATCGGCGCTCAAGGTATTCAAACGCACGGGCAGTCATAGCTTTGGCATCGTTCCTACAGAAAGTTGTCTCGGGGAGAATCGGTGGCAGCTCAGAACGCGTGAAGTGACAGCTCGGAGTGGAGAGCCCAAGAACCCTGGGTTCAATCTCCACCCGTGCCCCTGCCCGTTTCGATACGGATGAGCATCGTATACCGGATCGCAGTCGTGTATCACTATAACCATACTGTGACGTGCGGGTGGTGATGCACGGACTGGCCAAATTTTCCATCCACAGCGGAGACATCGGACGCCCATTGAGGCTGACAAACTTCCCGCAGTCTAAACATACACACAACACAATTTAAAGCTGCAATGAATAGGGCTGCAGTAACAAAGGATACAGCTAGGCGTGATGATTTGCGCACATCACTGCGTAGAGAACAAGGACCCTACCCGCACCTCCCCTCCCCTCCCCCAGAACTTTACTGAAGAGAACCCCTGGGATTGAGAGGGGGCCAAAGGCACACTCCCAGAAGCACCAACCGTCATCCATTCTCCGAAGTAGACGGTGTCCAGGTAGCCGTGCACGATGAACTTGGTGGGCCGAGAGGCGCTGAAGGGCGAATCGCGGACCGTCTCCAAGCTGGAGTTCCAGCAGAGCATCGTTGCCTCGGGCCTGTCCCGCGTGTACAAGAGGTACTGCACTTTGATCATGTCCCTGTCGTGGGGCGTCAGGATGAACGGCCGTCGGATTTCGTCGAAGAAGGCGCCTCCGGTTTCCAGGCATCCCAGCTCGTCGTAACACTTGAGCTCGGCCTTGACTGCAGAGGGACAAAGAACCATAGGAGGGATATTACTGGCCGCCATTTATCACGTGCACAACTAGAAAGCCGCAGTCGCCTGCTCACGCATCATACAAACGACACGGAGTTCGCTGGAACCATGATGACAGAATCATCTGCGGGCTAGCCTCAAGCATGTTTCGAAGCATGTTGCTTCATGTGCATTCGTGTGCTTCGAAGATGTCCGTTTACCGTTTCTTTTTTTTTTCTTTTTTTGTATGATCGATGTGACGGTGTTGTCATTCAAAGAACAAACACGCCCCAGGCAGTGTCTGTAGCCTGTCCTTTTGTACTATGCATTAGTAGTGTGGCCACAACTTTACAGGGAGCCACCGAAACATCTGTTCGGTTCGTTTGCAGCGGACGGTGCACCGTCCATGGTTCATCCAGAGACGAACGTGCGGCTTCTACGTCACGCTGCTGCGGTGGCGTCACGTGTGAGCAGTGCATGCTACGGAATCAATGTGAAAGTTCGCCCTCAACACGGCTTCAGCAGAAACTGGCTCAACTACGATGTTTGGCCGCCATCGTCGTGTGCGTTAGAGAGTGGGCTTTCCCCTAATTCGTTTCTTGGCGTCAATATCTTTTTTTTTTTGTCGTTTTTTTTTTATGGACAGTTGCCAAGTTGCTTTACCCACAGCTTCATGTGATCCCGACAACCTATTGCTTGCATGTTCTTGCGTCCTATTATGTTTCCTTTTATATAAAATCAATGTCGTCTAGCGGCTCAAATAGAGCTGTCCAACCGCTCTCTGGGACATCTTTTTCTGGCATTTCGGAAGAAGTGAAGATCGCACGTGCACAGCTCTGATCGTTACTTAAGGGACGTGAGCGCACGGGTGCCCAGAGCTTTAGCTTCTCTGCCAGGAAAAAAAGGTTTGGTTTCTTCCACCCTAATGTAAATAATATAAAAACTTTTTTTTTTTTTTTTTTTTTTTTTTGTAGCTGCGAATTTTGGGCAAGGCAGTCCAGTGTTCAATCTGTGCCCAACGTGATGGCACGAGGTTCCGCTAGCTCCTGCTACCAACATAAATCACTTGCGAACGATCTACGGAAGATGCTCGCCGACAACTTTCTGTGGCTATGCAGTCAAAGGTAAAAGCTTGGTCTGCTGCCCAAGTTGGTAACTGACATTCATATTAAACACGGCGCAAAAAAAAGACGGCAAAAAAATCGAAGAAGCACGCAGGGCGAGCGCTAACCGGCAACTAAAGTTCGTTGAACGCTTCCAACTTTGCTATCGCTGTGCACGCGCGTAATTTCATCTAAAAAAAAAAAAAAATAAAACGGCGTACCGTTAAATTAGTAGATATAACGTGCACCCGTCGCATGTTCAAAAAGTCAGCAAAACAGCTGCATCCCCCCGACACACAACCCCAACGACAAACGGAAAATGCGCCGTGTTAATATTTACAAGCTAGATAGTGTTAATGAAGCTGTACTCTTTGGGTTGCATATACCGATGCAACGCTAATGCAAACGTGTTTGTCGCACGCGTGTATTTTTGCCGCCTCCAGCAATTATCTTTCTAACCTTCCTTTGTTGCGTCCCTCCCCCTGCGCACCGTCCAGCACGGGGGGACAACCACAAGGTTTACAATGCCCCGGCAAGTGAGAACCGTAATTGTTGATAAGAGAAGCCCGGGGAAGCTTTCCAAGCGGCCCGCGGCTTTGCCGCAGTCATTGCACAGAAGCTCGGCCTGCGGCCCCCTGCCATCAGACACGCTATTAGCGGCGCAAAAAGAAGTGCGCTTAAAGAAACTGCGGAGCGACGCTCTCTAAGCTATCGGAAAGAACGAGAGAAACTGCATCGTAACACGAGTCTTCTCGCCATATTATTCATTGAACACTGTCATACTAGGGTTACAATTCTTAGTCCCATATGCTTCGTGTCTGTGTAACCATGTTAAAATTACATTCTTTTCTCGTGTACATGGATTGCACTTAGCGTCCTCAGTTTTGTCATTATCATTAATCTTCTGACTTATGCCTGGTGAGTTTTCTTCATTCATTTTTTTTCATTTATTTATTGATACTGTCAGCCCATTGGACTATTACAGGAGTGGGTATACAAAAATAAAAGATGAAAGTAACCACTATACAAAGAGTAATTAAACGAGACAATGGATTGCACAAGACCGCTTCATACACTTAAACGCGCACAAGAAAAAGTTACAAAACTGAAAGCAGCACAGGTATTAACATTTCACAAGAAAGCAGAAACTTGGTCCGTATTTGTACGATTACGGCTTTCCGCGACTGTCACATTCGACAATATTATGTATACTTTCTAAAAAGGCATGAAGGGATGTTGACGAGACAGCACAATCGGGCAGCATATTCCACTCTCTGATGGTTCTAGGGAAAAAACTGAATTTAAAACAATCATTTCGTACAGATGGATTACGAATGAACATGCTATGGCGATGCCATGAGGATTCGTTAGTGCTGATTTCAAAGTAATCCGATTTGTTGATCTTTATAAAGTTATGTATAATTTGGAAAAGGAATTTCAATCTTTCGTACTTGGTCCTCGATTCCAAAGTTGGGAGATTCGCGAGTTCACATAGTTTTGTAGTTTTCTTGTGTCGTGTAATGTAATAATTAGCTAAATAATATTTTAATTTTACGTATACGCATTCATTCCCATTAAGGTACTTACTGCAACTTTGATTTATTCGTTAAAATGCTTATTTCGGTTTATTTAGTTTGTTTTGCTTGGATTGTAATTACCTTTTCTTTTTTTTTCCGGCACTTGAGTTTGAGAAAGATCGCTAATCCGGTCGCTTAGCGAAAAAGTTTGATTGCTCCTGCCCTAGACCATATGGTTGAATATTGTATATATGTGATATTCTTTTAATATGCTTACTCGTGCATGCTTCAATTTTCCGCTTTATTGTTGTATTTGCTGAAAACGATCCGTAACTAGCCACAACTCAGAAATCCAACTCAATGTAGGTATTTTCATTAGTATTGTATTTTTTTAAGAATAGAAAAATAAAGAAGAAAAAAGCTTTACACGCGCACCCTTCACTTCTCAAATGCCACAGAACGTTAGCCGGGAGCAATGGCACTTTTCATCGCTTTTTTTCGAAGCTACTTTTATGGCTTCGTCTTTAGACCGTCAGGCACTGTGAAAACCTGATTCACTTGAGAAAGCTAGCGAGCCAACCTGTCGTGACAGCTTTCAACTCTAGCCGCTATAGGTGCCGTATATTTCGCAGAAGCCGTGGCTATAAACCTTTTGTAGATCGTCCCCAAGAGCTTATGGTTAGCGGGAGCTAGCAGGAGTTCGTGCCGTCACTTTGAGCACGAATTGAGCCAACGCGGAGCGCAAGCTCGTCTGCTTCTTTCCCAGGGGGTTGTGGTGACGTCAGAACGCCTAGCTCTGATTGGCTCAGATGAAAGGACAGTAGGTATAGACCTCAAAGCACCTTGCTTTGAGGTATACCCATATCCTTCCAATCAACACCAATCAGAGCACGGCGTTTTGACATCACCCCCTGGGAAAGAAGCAGACGAACATGCACTGCACGTACCACCTTGGAAACAAGGGCCCGCTCGTGACGTCATCGTTGGTGGACCCGCGACCGCCGCCCCAAGCGGCAAACACGCGAAGCTCACAAGGGACGTCTCCAAATCGGCAGACGCGTTCGCGTCGCCGCATGCTTGCGTCTCGTGCTCGTATGAGACGCGGTGACGTCGACGCTGATGCAAGCTAGGCAGCTCTTCGTGGATTCACAAGTGATGACATTTTTGGGGGTGAAAAATCGCAGACCTTATGATCTATAGACGTTTAAAAACCAGCGACCAGTTCGCGCTTTTCACATTTCCCACGCTTCCTCCTCTTACCCCCTTCTACTCTGTGCACCGTTGCCTGTTTCCTCCTCTCCCAGGGTGAGGAGGATATTCTGCCTTGCAGAATCTCGAGTCTGGTGGTCAGCCTTTAAGCACACCACCGCTACCCCACAGCCTACGACGACCCACGAAAATACCCTATTATTTTTTTAGCGTGTATACCGTCGATTTCTCTCGTATACAGTTGAGCCACCAAATAAGCTGCGCTTAGAGTATCGGCACTCCGTTCCCCGACATTGTTGTGGGCGCCGCCATTTTGGCTCGTATGCAGAACAGACGCAACGGCCAATCGTCATGATTCAAAAGTGCGACATCCTCAGCATTAGATTCGGTGTTAGGAAGGTCATGTAATATTGCTTTGCTCTGTCGCGAACGGTTTAAACATTTGTGGAGGGCGGAAAAGCATTTCCTGTGATGTCAGATAAAGCTTCAGATAACTGGCAACCATGATTTTAAGCCACAATATGGCCAAGTGTCGTTACTCTGAAGCGTAGCTTATTTAGTGACTCTAGTATACAGAACAGAAATTCGCTTTAATGTCCTTTTCGCTCGATGAATGTACGGCTATAAACTGTCAGCAGCGGTATGGTATATACGTTATATCGACCGTACTCTCGTTCCGAACATTCCTAAGAAAAATATACGTGTCTACTAATGCCGCCATATCGCCCGATTATTGCCTATTACAATCGAGATACAGTAAGAGGCCTCTTACGAAAACTTATCGCTGGAGTGCCCCAGTATCTCGCTGGCAGTCTTCGCATAGCGAGAAATTTTCCCGCGATCGAAACGATTAAAACGACAACTCGATCTCTTCGGATTTTCTATTCGGGATCGAACGAGGGGAGGGGGGGAGTAACACAATTTGTCCTAGAATTTCCTATCTCTCGGGCTACCGACGAGTGCTGTTGGCCTCGGGTTATCGCTGGCACCTACCGTGCGAAACAAATTTCGCGCGAATATTATATTAAAGATCGTTTCGTATTGCCCCGAAATCTTCGATTCTCGGTAAAAATGAAAGTAAAAAGCTTCTTTTTTTTTTTTCTTTTAGGCGTTTGGATGCCAAATTATCGAATACATTTGATACGCCTCCTGTTGAGGACTCGAGTCACGGTCACGTTGCTCGTAAACCATACAAAAGACATACATGTTCTCTAAGGACATGATAAAAAAAAAATTCCATGTGGACGCGTCTCAAGCATGTTTGAAGCGTGTTTTTTTTTTCATACACATACGTTTTTGCTTTGAACACATATCATGCAAAATGTTTTTTCTACGACCAATGAATGTGACATGATCATTAGACAAGGAAGGAACGCGTCCCTGCAGTATCTTCCGATTGCATTTTGTATAATTTAGCGGCAGTGTGTAACTGCGGCGTGAGGACTAATTTACAGGACCTGGGTATCTTTTGACGGACAACCGAAGGTTCATATACACGGCGCCGTGTCCGAAATAATCCTTCGCCGTATACTAACCTCTTGGTGCGTCTCCTAACCCATCGTTTTATTTTTTTTTTTTTTTTTACGAAGAAAGTTTTGTATTATAAGGCGTTATTAGTTCAAGGGGCGGTTTAGTACGACCAAGATGTCATCGGCATCACTGAAATTTATAAAATAATACATCCTCAATAAACAGAACTGAATTATCCCTCTCAGTTCGTCACAATCCGAGACAAATATATACAAAAAAAAAATGGAAATAACAGGGAACGTGCTGGGAAGTTGATGTGTACTTTCGACATCTTGAACCCTTCTTGTTCCGCAGTCTCGAGTTTTCTTTGCGTTGAAAATATATCTCCTCGCTTCTGCTTACTCTCAATAATTTCATTCCATCATTAGGATTAGGATCCTGTACAGTGAATGGGTTTTCGATGCATAAAACGAATCTAAAATGAATTTCTTAATATGGTTTTGTGACATGTCGAAAGTGTTGAATGTATAACTAATTGTGCGTATTGCTTTGAGCTGCGACATTTTAGCCAGCCTGAATTCTTTAACTATTCTCTACGTAGATTGCGAACAAAGTTCCCCGGTACATCTGGCTATTCTCTATAGAAGATAGTGTTCAAATAGCCATGTATGTTACTTCACGACAGCGATGGTATGAAAATTCGTATGTGTCCGGAAGAGCAAAGAACCCAATACTGAGCTTCGGGGAACACTAGAATTGACATTTACGAATTCAAAGTTTTGAGCTTTTAGTATACCCCATACAGCTTTCTTTCGCTCAGGAAATCTTTGATCCACGCTATTGCATTGTTATTAATTGAAATTTGATGAGTTTCTTTGTTAGGAATTAATTCACACTGACACCTTTTTTGTGTGAAACCCTAAAACAAATCCAGTGTCAATGGCACTAACAAGAAATGAAAAAAAAATATCGACAAGAACGCTGCTGCAGTATGCTCCAGTGCAAAAATCTGCGCTGATCTGAGTTAAAAAAAAAAATATTAGTTACTACAAATCACTTCCACGAGCTTTGCAGTATACATGCACGCTGAAGAGACGCGTCTATTAATTAGTATTTTATGTCGAAATAAGGGGATGACACTGTTAAATTCCCATGAGAGCCGTTGCGGATTGCGAAACTTCAGGTGAAATCTTGATTCAAGCCATAACATCATAATACTTAGAACAGATTTTCTGCATAAAAACCTAGAACGCACATTTGTAGGGTACCGCGTTCTCGGCGTTTATATTCTAATTGGGCGGGTGGCTTTCGGTATTTATTTTTTAATGTACTATTACTTCATTTTTTTCTATTGAGTTTATACTTTGCCGATGAGATACCTTGCCGCACTTATACGATAGGTGTCTTGTAGAATAAAAAATACTATACTTCGTTTCAGCTTCGGTCCAGGTGCAGCCAAAGCTACAAGCGCGAGCTCCGGGCTTTCAGCATCCCTGCCAAGCACGCGCGCTCGTGCAGTGCAAGCACTGTTCTGGGCCACATGCTCGCGCTTGTAGCATCGGCTGCGTCTGGACCGAAGCTGAAACGAAGTATAATAAATAAATGTGAAACTATAGTAGTCGACGCCCACAGTTACTTCAGTGTCACGCGCCTTCCAGGCATCATAAAGAACAAGACGCATCCGACCACAATTGTTCCAGTTTGTCCTCGTTGTAAAAACCTACAGAATTTAGTTCTTTCCGCTCGTTTTCGCCACTGCGCTGGATGCGCTACACTCTAAAAAAGTCTGTGCGTCTGCTTTCCCGCAAAACACTCGGAGAGCCAATCAGCGCAACTTAAGGAGGCAGCTAAGCGAATGAGGATGCTGAAACATATGTTTAGTCCAAAAAACGCAGACCGAGTTGTGACATTAAGCAATGCAAGCGTGACGTTTTGCTTATCTTAATGTCACAACTCAGACTGCGTTTTTTTTTTGTCTAAACTAATGTTTCGGCATCGTCATTCGCTGAGCTGCCTCCGTAAGTTGCGCTGATTGGCTCTCCGAGTGTTGTGCGTGAAAGCAGACGCACAGACTTTTTTAGAGTGTATTTTCTTTTAAATATTCGAACCCGCGAAAACGTTCTGTCGACAGTCAAAAGTTTATTGAACTGAAAGTGTACCACGAGGCTCTTTCTCAGTTGTCAGTTCAACTAGTCTCTGAACTCGCCTAAGAAAAACAGAGGGCATTCGAGGCAGTCATCATCATCATCATCATGTTGTCGCTCCGCGGCTAATCAGATTGCCGGATTAGCCAATAAGAACGCGAAAGAACCGATCAGGAGGATAAAAGGTGATAGTTGGCCACGCCCCATGCTCCTTAAGATGCTGGCAACCATTCAACAACTATACTCTTTGACGTCACGGACACTGCGCATGCGCAATTCCCACACCCGTATGGCCCAAAAGCGGACTTGTTTGGAGACGGCGTGTTTGTATATACGTGTCTCTCCAGCAAACTCGTTTTAACGGTGTCTCGAAGGATGTCGCGCTGTCACCTAAAACGAACGCTGACAAGTTTCTACGGATCGGAGTCCTATACGAGAGCTCGAAATTAGTCAGGGTCGGGTTCATGAATGCGCGCTAGACACAGCGGAGCCTGCAATTTCTCTTTAGAAACTGTATCCGCAGTTTCTAAACGGTGAAAGTTTGTGTTGAGAAAAAAGGAACCATAAAGGAAGAGGGGGAGGGGGGGTTATTTAGGAATATAGCGCGCATTTAAAACTCGCAAGGAAAAGTGTTGTAAAGTCTCTAATCGGTATGATGCTTTGAAAAAAGAAAAAAAAAAGAAGGCAGTATACGTATTGTGTCGGGAGGGAGCTTGGTGAAGGAGGTGGGGCTAGAATATCGGCTGGTTACAGTTTGGACTTCTTTCGATCAATTTCGTCTAGACGGCTTCTAAAAACTGAAAGTGCTTAAAAAAAGTTTCTTTTTTCTCGCACTTTCACAGGTTTTAGCTTCAGTCGTCGTTGAAGGGCACCTTGCACGGAAAGTTCTGATCCGGAGTGTCCATTCGTCGATCAACCATCAACAAGAACTGTGGCGTCGTTAGACGTCTTTTGAACCAGGCACAAAGTCACCGGTAGCTAAAAGAGGCACTAAAGTGGATCCTGACATCGTCATTTTGTGTCGCAAACTCGGTCAACTCTCGAAACAGTCTGGAGCGTTTACCTTCTCTCCAGGCACTTGGGAAACGCAGCGCAACAGGAAGGTCGAAGAGGGACCGCGAAGCAAGGAACGCGGACAAGACTCCGTATACGTTCGTTAAGCTCTCTGTGATCTTGAGAAGAATCACGAGAAAGGATTATCAAAAATCAGAGTTATCTCCGTGTAATGAAAGCGAGTGAATGCTGCTACCGAAATGTGTAAGTATTCTGAAGAAGCAGGCGGTGCACACGCATTAATTTGTCCGATAAATGAATCATCCATATTTGGTCAAAATTCCTTTCAGCGCAAACGACTATGTATGATATCGCCCCTCCTACAGCTTTGTTTTAGGTTTGTTTGCATTTAATCTTGAAACCGCACTGCAGACCGTGCGAAGTGGCGAAAAAAAAAAGAACTCCGAGAAATGTGTTTGTTTTGTATTTTTCCCTCCAGTTTGGAGCATCGGTTGTTCCTCATTTCACTGTTACATAAGTTAAAATAAAAAGGCTTGGCGGGAATTTATCGTTATTTTTTGGTAAGCATCGAGAACTCTCAGTCACCACCTAGAGCAGCTTTTAGTTTCAGGTAGCATAACAAAATGTGTACACGGATACCATTACATTTAGAAAATCGTTGATGCATTCCTTATGGAAACTACGCATAGAAAAAAACAAACCTTCTATGTTAAATCGCGTGTGCTCACTATCTCGCAAATCCTCTAGGTAAATTCTGATGCGGGAAGAGTTAAATGTTTGGACGGAAGCTTCAGAATGTAACTCTACATTTATAATATGATGCTCTCAAATCCTTGTCATAGTAAAAAAACGTAACAGTGCCCTCTAAAAAAATATATTATTTATGTACGCATGAAATCGCATGCGAAAACCTGCGTGTTTACCTGGAGCATATCTTTATTACACCTTCATTGATACCTTGCCAAAATCACATGGCGTGGCTACACCCGATCATTTTATTATCGCAACCAATTATATAGCGGTATTAGCCGACAAGAACATCAAGCTACACCAATCAGAAGACAGGAGGTGTGACCGTAATGAGCCGCGATTCTTAGGGTGTCGGTGACTACGGCCGTCGGGTAGTATTTTCCACGTTAAACATGGCACATATGGACCGTGAAACGTTGATCGGATGATCAGATCAGACATGATTTATATATTAGTTTGATTGAAGCTCACCATACGTACCACATCCGACCAGGGTAACCGCCAACGCAGTCAAAAAGACGGGTGCGCTCATGGTTGTCGCTTTCAGAGCACGATGCCTCGAATCAGGTCTGGCAATAACCGTCTCTTAATAAATATGTCGACGAGAGGGGAAAGGGACGAGGGGGTGTGGAATCGTAATCGAAATCCCCGTTATCCGTCGCGTGGCATCTGAAGACGATTAGATGAGTTACGGCTCCAGGAATTGTTCGATCGTCCCACACCGTCGTCATTTTTCACCCTCCTGCGCGGGAACGTGAGGAAGAGGAGGAGGAGGAGGAGGTCTGTGGCCAAGACCTCGTGTCAAGGCCATGCCTCCCCGTTAGGATCACGCCACAGAGTCGTACGATCCACCGACGCCTGTTTCTAAGGCCCAGCGTATCAGTAACCACCCGATGAAATAAATTAGAGATAACCGTCCAGTGATGTCTAGTCGACGAAAGTGGGAAACACACACATTCGGCCCCATTTTCGTTTATCGATCGTCTAGAATCGGGAGGAGGGGGCGAGAAGGGGGAGAGGATCAAGATCATCGAAGATGATTAGGAAAGACAAGAAGCGTGCGATTAATGAAGAGAGACGGGAGGTCTACGTGACTGTATTTTTGCCTATTTTTTTATTCCTGGTAGAGAACGTTAACGTGACGAACACGCGTACTCGACCGACACCAAATCAATCGCCTAAAGTGGAAAGAATGAAAAAAAAAAGTTTGCGAAGCAAGTCAGAGTAAAACCAAAAGTAAACGAAGACACTTAAGACTGCTTACGTGTAGGAATGTGAAAGCATTCCTACACGCAGCGCATTCCTACGAGCAGCCCGCCACGTCTTCCTTTTTCCCACGGCGCTCCGGCGGTGACGTCACGCTCCCCCTACTGCGCAGGCGCGGCGAGCTCCGCCGGCTCCACGGCTTCCCTGACGAAGCATCTGCGTTGCTGTGCTTTTCTTTGTGTTTTATTTTTGAGGCGCGTCCGCATTGACCTTGAGCGCTCCGCCGGCATCCATGACGAAGCATCTGCGTTTCTGTGCTTTTCTTTGTGTTTTATTTCTGAGGCGCGCCCGCTTTGACCTTGAGCGCCCCGCCGGCTTCAGTGACGAAGCATCTGCGTTGCTGTGCTTTTGGCCAATGGGAATTCAGGCGCCGTTTTCGCTGCAACAGTCAAGGGCTACATACAACGGCTACAGACAATGCCGGCTTCGATCCATGGGACAGTTAATGCTTTCGCATTAAATGAAAATCTAAATTATAAACCTAACAGAATGAGAACGACAGGATGGTCTTTCGGTTGTCCCACTCCCCAGCGCCAGCTTCCCACCTTCGATCGCGCTTTGGCGTCTCGTGAACGTCGAGCATGAACTCGCAGCCAAAGCATGATGGAGGGCAACGAGCGCGTTTTGGAGGCCGTCAATCAGTGACCATAGCTGGTCGGTTCGAAAACTATATCCTCTTCGAGCTAGAAAATGTAGTAAACACAATTTCAGCAAACTAAATCAAAACAAAAACAGCAAGGCATACAGTTATCTATTAGAAAATCGGCTATTCTTAGAGGTTACAAAGGCTGTCCATAAACATTAGAAGCAACTATAAAAAAGCAAAAACAAAACCTTTAAAAAAAGAAATGAGTAGCCTTTCTGCGTCATTTTTTCAAGCACTTTGAAATTGGAATGCAAGTTAGGGTTAGAAAAAAAAGTGTACGGTAAAAAAAAATGTAAGCGCATTGTTTGTACGTTTAAACAGCGGGAACAAACGGGGTGTGACACCGTTTCGCTCAAAGTTGGGCCGCAGCCGAAGCTAAGCGGCGAGCAAGTCGTCTGCTTCTTGCGAGGAGTTGCGGTGACATCAAACGCCGAGCTCTGATTGGCTCTGATTGAAAGAATAGTGGGTAGACCTCAAGGCTAGTAGATGCCTCTAGGTGTACCCACTATTTATTTGGTTTTCCAACAAGAAGTTGGAAAAGAAACTTCTTGGTTTTCCGAGCTCAGCATTGGTTTTGGAAAACCAACGCTGAGCTCGGCCGTGCAGCCACTCGGGGATCTGTCCGTGCGGGCTGCGAGCGGACTCTGCTGGCTTGGCGGCCAGCCGCTCCCTCTTACGGGCAGCCGGGCCGCTGCGCCGCCATAGAAAGGGCTTCTCTGGTGGCATTCTTTGGAACTACGCCACGCGAGAGCCAATGGGAGCCTCGTTCCTTGAAACTATGATGCACGCCATCCATCAGATCGCCGCTACAGACGACAGGCTTCGCTCCATCGGGACAGGGGAGTTTAGGTGCCGTTTGGCGCGGCTTCAAAAGCAGATAACGTCGGTTCGCTCCATGGGACCAGTTAATGTTTTCGCATTAATACAAAAACAACTTCGTTCCTTTTTTATGTCTGCATGCATGCTGGCAAAGTGGGAAGACCGACAGTGCCGGTGGGACAACGTCGTCGTTTGTTACGTGGAGAGCATATACCGCCCAGAAATCTCAGGACAAGCTCAGTGGTATCAGCAGACCCGCAAAACTGCGTTCAAGCGCAATGTACAATAGTGAACGCTGTGTGCGGTTGCGACGCACGAACGCAAGAAACCAACCAAACGGACATGCAGGACGTTCAGAAGTATAGTTCGTGTGTTGAGACGTTAGAAAAGTTAGTGTTTATTTATTTATTTATTTTTGTTCAATAGTTCCAGCTGGCTTTTGGCACCCAGGACAGGAATGGTTACATGCGTTTTTTTTTATATACATGTGGCTTTTCTTGACAGAAAAAAAAGCGTAGGAAAGAGAAACGAGTAAGGCATATAGTACATACAGTTGATAGAAGGGGTACAGAAGAAAACTGCTACACTCAGGAGTGAAGATAACACCTATAAGAGTTGTTAGCAGAGGACATAAACATAAAGCGCCACAATCGCCGGTGAGATATGACAAAAACAGCGGGGTGTTGTTGTGCCCTTCGTTCTAGAAGAGATAATGGAAAATACAAATAAAATCAACACACTTCACTCACAAGTAGGTAGCAATGCGGAGCGAAAGTTCGTCTGCTTCTTGTACAGGGGTTGCGATGATGTCAAAACGCCAAGCACTTATTGGCTGATAAAAAAAAGGGATAGATCTCTATGAACTGAGTAATCACTCAGTGCATAGCGATAGCAGTGACAAGTCAATGGCCATGATGGGTAGCATCATTAGACATCAAAAGGGCATATGACAATGTGAATCAGGAAAAACTCTGGAACCAACTGAAGGGATATGGACTAGAGGGAACGGGTTTATACGGAGAATAGGGTGGTTATAACATGGGAAGCCGAAACTACAAGACCAGCAGCAATACTGGATTGGATTGGAGTCTGCGGCTCTTCCCTTTGTATCGGGTGATCAACAGCAACAAGTACTGGATCTAGCCTGTCGCGCCTCCCGCGACTTCCGCTTCCGCTTTATGTTCCGCTGATCGGTTGCATTCCCTCCGCCGATGCGTCTCCCTCCACCAGACCTCCAGCCGCCTCTTCGTCACGTCTACCGCCGATCGAACGTTCTTTTGTTCTTCCTCTCTTTGTTCTGCACCGATTCGGAAACCGAGCGCTACAGGTAGCACCTCTGTATTTGGGACCGGTACAATGTGCCGGCACTGCAGCACTAGGTGCTCCATCGTCTCGTCGGTCTGCCCGCAGAGTGTGCACGTCCTCTCCTGTCCCTCCGTGAACCTGGCCCTCCACACCCGGGTCCGTAATGAACCCATGCGGGCCTCTGCGAGGAGTCCACTGCCTGTCGAGTTGTCGTACCAGGGCTCTTTCCCTATGGCCTCCTTCTCCGCGTAGTACATCGCGAGGGACGGCTTCGCCGCCGCTACCGCTCTCCATCTCTCCGTCTCCACTGCTCGGATGCCCTTTCTGATTGCCGCTGGGCCCTCCCGGCTCTCGCCCGCTGACTCCAGACAGATCGGTTCGAAACCATAGCGGTCCCGCAGCCTTCGGAGGCGGTGCATCCATTTGGTGCCTCTTCCCTGGTATATTTTATTTATTTATTTATACATACTGCAGCCCCACTGGGGCTATGGCAGGAGTGGGAGGTAAACACAGACGGTCCGGACATCACTGTGGACCACTGTCAACGGCACACAGAAATTCATCTGGTTGTAGTGATCGGATGTTTCCTGGTAATAAATTCCAGCGTTCAATGGTGTGAGGAAAAAAACTGTATTTAAACATATCAGTACGAGGATGAAAAGGTAAAATGTTTAATTCATGGTGGCTCCTAGTTGCAGTTGGCTTGAGAAACTTTATGTAGTTATGTAACGAGTCAAAACGTGATGAGTTAACCATGAAATACAGAGACTTTAGGCGCTCGATACCACGACGCTCAGAAAGAAGTCTTAGACCTAACACGGAAAGATTAGAAGAAGGAGAAAAGTTTCTGTCATACCGACGACAAATAAAACGTACCGATTTCTTTTGTACTGATTCGACCTTTTTTATATCGGACTCTTTGTAGGGAAACCAAATAATAGAACCATATTCGAGGATTGGGCGAATCAAAGTTTTATAAGTTAAAAGCTTAGTATCTTGTGGTGCCACACGTAAGGTACGCCGCAGGTATCCAAGTATTTTAAGAGATTTGTTACATGTCGTATCAATGTGCTTAGACCAAGATAAATCAGGCGTGAAAAGGAGGCCAAGATATTTATATTCAAAAACTCTTTCTAGGCATAACCCGTCAAATGAATAATTAAACACAGAAGGTGATGAACGCCTAGAAAAGGTCATAAAAACCGTTTTACTAAAGTTCAGGTTCATTTGCCAGGTTTTACACCACGTACAAAAATTCACGAAAGAATTGTTAAGAGTTATATGGTCATCTGAGGAGTTAATCACATGATACAGTACGCAGTCGTCAGCGTAAAGTCGGACCTTAGTGGAAATACAGCGTGGCAAATCATTAATATATAACAAGAAAAGTAGCGGTCCAAGAACTGACCCTTGTGGAACACCTGATGATACGTCAACTGTACTAGACTTGGATGAGTTAAAGTAGACAAACTGAGACCGTTGGGAAAGAAAACTGGATATCCAGTTCACAAGGTGATGATTATTTAGAATTAGGTTAAGCTTGTGTAGGAGTTTAGAATGAGGAACGGTGTCGAAAGCCTTTGACAAATCTATAAATATCGCATCAACTTGGTTACCGATGTCAAGAGACAGACCGATATCATGAACAAACTCTGTTAGTTGTGTCATAGTACTATAACCGCGTCGAAAACCATGTTGGAAATCGCATAAAATATTGTTAGTATCGAGAAACTCTATTACATGCCTGTAGACTATATGTTCCAATAATTTGCATGAATGTGACGTTATAGAAATTGGTCTATAGTTTGACAGTGATTGTGAGTTGCCAGATTTGTATACGGGAATAATTTTTGCGAGTTTCCATGATGAAGGAACTGTGGCCGTTGACAGTGATTTCTGAAAAATAACCGTGAGATACCGACTGCACCATTGGGAGTACCTGACAATAAATGAATTAGGAATGTCATCAGGACCAGGACTTTTTTTAGTGTCTAACTTCAAAATCAGGTTTAGTACGCCCCGAACGTTCACATCTATGTCGTCAACCGCAGACTGCGAAACATGAGTAAAAGGAGGAACTTCGAAATTATCAACTGTAAATACTGACTGAAAGTACGTATTAAACGCTGTAGCGATTGTCAGCGCGTCCATAGTAGTTACGTCGTTAATTATAAACGAGTTTGAAATTGTGCTGCCTGGTAAAATAGATTTCCAGAATTTTCGAGGGTTGCATTTTATTAAGTTTTGTAAGGTAACACGGAAATAGAAGTCCTTCGCGGAATTAGTTTTTAGTCGGAGTTCCTCCTTAGCTTGAATAAACTGAGCAGACTTTACTGGGTCAGCGCAACGTTTTCCACTCCGCAGTCTGCCGACCCGTCGCGATAAATGTAATAATTCTCTTGTTATCCAAGGTTTGACAATGTTACTTTTTTTAGTTTTGAGTGGCACAAATCGCTGGATACACGATTTAACCAAGTCTTCAAAAAATGCAATGAGTACATTCACGTCACTGGAGATACTAAGTTGTTCAAACACTTCAAAGGAATAGCTTAATGAGTCAATTATGGACACATCATCGGCACGGTTAAAATCAGGAAAAGTGTGGTAAACAAAACGTGTTTTAGGGACAGGATAAGCAACAGATAAGCAACAACCGCACCCTGCGCTACATATCATGTAGCGCAGGGTGCGGTGGGCCCAATTCCCATCCGGGAGTCTGTGCACTCTCCTCTCGTACAGTGCCTTGGCGCTGGCTTCTCTGGCCTCGAAGGACGACCAGCCCAAGTCCCCCTGGACACCCTCGTTGGGTGCTGTTCTTGAAACTGCCAAGGCCATTCTTCCCGCATCCCTCTGTCTTCTCTCCAGGAAGGCCCTTGTTTGCGATGAGAGGACGAGTACGCCATTTGCGTACGTGAGTCCCGGAACGATGGCCATCTTCCATAGACCCCTCACCACCTCGAACCTGTTGAACGTCCAGGTGCTCTTCTTTGCCAGGACTCCTTTCTCCCTTATCGTTCCCAATCTCCTCTCTCGTTCATAAAAAGAGGTTTTGGACAGGGTTGCCCATTGTCTCCCCTGCTCTTTACGATATACCTCAGTGAGATGGCAAAAAGGTTAGAACGGTGCAACCTAGGTTTTGACCTGACTTACATGGAGGAAGGACATAAACTAAAACAAGTATTGCCAGGATTAATGTATTCAGACGACATTGTACTCGTATCAGAAAGTCGTGAGACAATACAGGAACTGATTAGGATTTGCAGCAGGGAAGGGGACAATTTAGGACTAAAATTTAGTAGGGACAAGTCTGGTATAATAGTTTTTAACGACGAGAAGGGGAGCCCCTGGAGATACAGGACACATTGATAGAACACGTAGAAAAGTACAAATATCTGTGAGTATGGTTAGGTGAAGGAAGACGGTATCTAAAAGACCATTAAGATATTGTAATAAAGAAAGGGAAACGAGATTCGGCTATCATGAAACACAGGGCACTATGAAACTATAATAGATATGAAGTCGTTAGAGGTGTATGGAAGGGAGTCATGGTGCCAGGACTGTCATTTGGGAATGCGGTATTGTGTATGAGGTCAGAAATCCAGGCAAGTTTGGTGATACATCAAAGGAGTGTGGGTAGGTTGGCATTGGGGGCACATGGGAATACACCAAATGAGGGAGTACAGGGGAATATGGGTTGGGCACCTTTTGAGAGAAGAAAAGCGATCAGTAAAGTAAAATTATAACAAAGACTAGCTGAAATTGAGGATACACGATGGGCAGCGAAAGTGTACAAGTATCTATATATGAAAAGTCCAAACACTAGTGGACAAATCGAACCCGCAAGCTGAGATTTAAATATATTCAACAAGATGGAGCCGATCAGAGCATATCAGTAGAAAAGGAAGTCAAGGAAACAAGAGGAAAGTGTGGGAAGAGTGAATGCAGGGGAAATCAGCTTTAACAATATACAGGGCACAAAAACAAGAAATAAATAAGGAAAAGCTGTATGATAATTCAGTGGGGAGCTCCTTGTTGTTTGAAGCTAGAACAGGGGTGATACGAACGAAAACGTATAGGGCTAACTTCCAGGAAGTAGGCACTCTGTGCGTCGTATGCAACCGCGAAAAGGAAACTATAGAACATGTAATTTTAAGGTGCACGGGGCTTCGTCCCACCCTCTTGGGGGGGATGACTACGGATTTGGAGGGAGCACCGGGTTTTCCGGACATGGATGGACGAATGGATAGGGAAAGAATTGCGGTAACTAAGAGGAGATTGGAAGATTGGTGGAATAGATCTAGGGGAAGGATAAAAAAAAATACACATAAAAATAAGCAATAAATTCAATAAATTCAAATAAAAAAATAAAAAAGGATTACGAAATGTTAGGCTAGGTGGCGCAAGCTGCCGCCCGTTACAAAGGGTATGGCCATTACCATCCACCCATCCATCCAGATTTTGAGGCTTCTAGCATTGCTACCCACTATTCCTTTCAAGCGAGGCGAGTCAGAGCTCGGCGTCGTTGTGACCTAACGGCAACTCCTGCGCAAGAAGCAGACGACTGGCTCACTGCATAGAAGACACAAAGACATCCTGGGATGATGTATCGACCACGTCATGCGGAAGATTGTTCCGTTCGGTTATCGCTCTCGGAAAAAAAGAAAGCCGATGTGCATTTGTCCTGCATTGAGACATCATTATTGTTTTATTGTGTTTATTCCGAGTCATTGCGCTGTGTCAAACTGCACATAGTCGGGGGAATTCAGTCCTGGTCTGGTTATTGACTATGTTAAAGAGGAGTTCTAGTCGGTGAAGCCTGCGGCATGAGTTTAATGTAGCCGTTTAGATGTTCCGTCACAAAGACGTTTCTACCATAAGCATGATAAATGAATCGAAGCGCCCGCCTTCCTCTGTACGCGTTCGGTGCATTCGGTGTTGGTTTTTGTGTGGGAGTCCCAGACAACGTCACCGTACTCTAACAGCGGTCTTACAAGGGATGTGTAGGCTACCAACTTTCTTTCGCTAGTGCCATGTTTTAGCCGGTGTCTTAACAACCATAACCTTTTTGTAGCCTCCGAGACAATGCTATTAATAGCGAGTTTTAGAATAGGGGGCCTGTTACGAGGTAGTAAATAAAACCGAGACAGGCCATGTCCGATGGTGTTCCAGGCGCATGCTGTACTGCTGCGCCACCGGCGCCCGTGCATTGCACCTCTTTATTTTCTAACGCGCGTTTGTGTCAACGGTGGCGCCTGCTTTTGTATGTAGCAATCGCAACACTCCTTCCCCCCCAGATCGTTGCTCAGGGAGAATAACGGCGCACTGATTTTCTTGTGCGCGTTGATCTGCGTAGAACTGGAGAGTCTTCTGTAGCGATCGAACACTCGACAAGTGTTCGTGGAGAAAACGGCGGTGGCGTTGATGCTCGAGCCTCTGGTGGTTCATTTACTTGCACCATTGTTCCTGCGTTCGCTGGTGGTTGTTCAGCAAATTAAGTGTGTCCATTTCTTTCCGGCAACTCAGGTGTGACCAGTGGAAACCTGTCGTCAAGCCTATGGTCGCCGTGTCTGTGCCAGTTGGTTCCGTCTTCCAGTTGTACTTCGACGGACGATGAACTTGTTGGTCTGATAACAGTGACTGGCAACCACGATGAACCAGGCCTGAAATTCTTTACAATGACGCCAGAGTCAGGCCTCGGCAATTCAATACGACGTGCTCCCTTGTCCTGGTGTAGCTTCTGCTTCAGTTATTTTACAACATTTTTCCGAAGATCCGGACGCAGCGCTTTGAGAGGAGTTCTCAGCACCCTTCCCACGAGCAGTTCTGCAGGCGATCGACCTGTCAGGTCATGAGGTGTTGTCCGGTACTGAAAAAGTAACCTGGCGATCTTGGTCTGAAAGTCGCCAGGGTCAGCCTTCTTCAACTTATTTTTTACTAACTAAACTACACGTTCAGCAGCACCGTTTGATGCTGGATGGTACGGTGGTACCTTGATACCCCGGATCTGATTCCTTCTGAGGAACTCCAGGAATTTCGGGGTACGCGTCACAAGTGGAAGGTCCTCCTTTGGGTTGTAATGGACCAACACGTTGGCCGAAGTCAGAAGTCTCTTTCTTTCAGTGAACGAAGTTTCTTGTTCATCTTTCCAGCACCATGGTGTTCCACTTGCCATTAGGTGATGCAAGGGATGTAAAACTGTAGATAGGCTCGGGATAAACTTCCTCTAGTAGTTAACCAAGCCGAGGAAACTATGTAGTTACTTGACGTCGCTTGGTGCAGGAGCCTTGAGGACTGCTTCGACTTTGCCTGGAGCAGGGTGCAGCCCTTCTGCGTCGATGATGTGGCCCAGGTATTCGACAGCGTCCATCATGAATTTGCACTTAGTGAATTTCAGCTTGATTCCTCTGTCTGATATTCGCTGGAATACCTTAGCGAGGTTGTTGAGATGGCCCTTGTCATCCGTTCCCGTCACCAGAATGTCATCGAAATAGACGACGACATGGTTGAGACCTTCGAGCAAGGTTTCCATCTCCCTCTGGAAGATTGAAGGCACCGAAGAGATCCCAAATGGTAACCTCTTGTGCACAAAAAAGTTTTTTGGGAGTGTTGATTGTGGTGCATTTCCGTGAAGTTGGATCGATTACAGACTGCTGGTAGGCGCCCTTCAGGTCAAGCTTGGTGAATTTGATGCCACCTGAAAGCTTCGTTCACAACTCCTCGTCTCTTGGAATTGGATACTGGACCAGGACTGCAACAGAATTTACAGTCACTTTATAATCTCCGCATATGCGAATGCGACCGTCTTTCTTTATGACTGGGACGATCGGTGCTGCCCAATTGGAAGACTTCACGGGTTCCAGAATGTCCTCTCGCTCTAATCTCTGGAGTTCTTCCAATACTTTGTCGAGCAAGGCAAATGGGACACTTCGTGCCTTGATGAACCGTGGTTTGGCGCCTTAACGAACTGACAGTTTCACCGAGACTCCTTGGAATGTTCCTGATTTGTCAGAAAAGGGAGTGGTGTGCTGATCTATGAACTGTTGGACATCGCTGACGAAGCAGACATCTGAAACGTTGAATACAGTTACGTTCAACGCTTTCATCCAATCACGTCCCAGCAGAGTCGGAGCTTTGCCTTCAGCGCCAAGTAGTGCCCTACTGAAAAAAAATTATATGAATTTATTTCGGATACGTTTATTGGACACCTTTTTTCATATCAGCACTTCTTATTTCATATCAGTTTCATTGCCGCATATCAGTTACACTAGGCTAGGTGGCGCTAGGTACCGCCCAATTCATGTGCTACAAAAATATATTTATTTACTCACGCCACCATGTAGGTACATTACGTATACCACTAGCATGAGCTGAACATATACATTGAGCGCATACACATACACGGCACAGCAAACACGAGTACAACAGCACACTCAATAACTACTCCCGAGCTCTGCGTTTCCGCCTTTTATACAGATCTTTTTGTAAGTGCGGAGTTTTTCGGTGACCACCTAAGCAATAAATAATATTCTCAACATGTTGGATTTTTTTCAGTAATGTCATACCTCTGAGAGTATTTTGAACGGCTCAGGGGATGAATCTCTTAATAAAAAGTAAATGCTCATGCCGTTGTTATTTGAAAGCCAGTAAATCAAGCCTCTGCGGTTCCAAGCCACGTTTTTGTTTTCCCGCGCGGCACGTCGTATACTAAAAAAAAATTATGTGAATTTATTTCTGATATGTTTATTGGACACATTCATATCAGTTGGCAAATGTTGCATATCAGTTCTTATATGCCGCATATCAGTTTTGGGGTATTTCATATCAGTTTTTGGATATTTCATATCCGTTTGCTATGTCGCACATCAGTTTTTGAATATTTCATACCAGTTTCATATGTCGCATATCAGTTTTTGGATATTTCATATCAGTTCTTATATAGATTCATATAATTTTTTTCAGTAGGGTGGGGGCTCGAAGTGGTGGTCCTTGAATTTTGCGGTCACGGTGACTTTCCCGACCACAGGTTTAAAGTCTCCGGTGTAACTTCTCAGACGGACCTTTGAAGGCTCGCAGGGAAGTTTAGGAAATTTATGTGGAGAGTCTCTCCTATTATAGAGACACTTGCCCCGGTATTGAGCTCCATTTTTATTGGCTTTCCCTGAAGCTCCAGCTCAACCACGAATGGATTTGGATTTTTAGGAGAGCCCAACTTCCACATGTTGTAGGTTTCCCAGTCGTTTTACGAAACCTCATTGCGCTCTGAATGTTCAACGACGTGTACTGAAGCAGGTTTTCTTGAGCCTTTCTTTTGGTGTCCCTTCTGCTTTGTTGCAGACGCACGTTGGCTAGAGCTTGCGCTTCTCGTTCTGCAGACCTTGGCAATGTGTCCTTTTTTCTTGCAATGGTTGCAGATGTCCCTGGTGTGCGGGCACTTCGTTGCAAAGTGACAGTCGCCACAACGATAGCAGCTCACGTGCCTCTTTTGAGGAACTTGAACAGCGTTGATACTCGCTGATGAAGATGCCGCGGCTTTGCCTAGCTCGGTTACGTCACGCTTTGCGGATTCCATACCTTGTGCGAGCGTAACCACGGACTGCAATGTTAGATTGCGCCCTTTAAGCAGACGAGTTTGTATTTGTTTGTCGTTAATGCCGCAAACAATTCTGTCTCGTAGCAGGTCATTGAGGAATGTGCCGAACTCGCAATGCTGCGATAGCTTCTTTAGTGAGGCTACGTAACTGATCAATTCTCCCTCTTGTCTACTCGGCTATTAAACTTGAAACGGCTCACCATGAGAGACGGTTTCGACGAATAATGGTAGCTCAGCGTTTGTGGGCTGGCCTCCAGTGTTGCCTCCGTCGGCTTCATTGGTGCGAGCAGACTTCGCAGCGTGGAATTCCGTCCGCGATCCACAACAGCTCAGGAAGACAGCAGGTTGTTTGGTGGCTGGGACTTCGTTTGCTGCGAAGAACTGTTCCATTCGTTCCAGGTACTCTTGCCAGACTTCACTTTCGGGGTCGAAAGGCTCCAGTGTAAAGTACTTCGGCATCTTGTAAGCAGGTTAAATGCGCCATTTACCCTTCGTCGCCAGTTGTTACAAGGTAGTAAATAAGACCGAGACAGGCCACGTCCGATGGTGTTCCAGGCGCATGCTGTACGGCTGCGCCACCGGCGCCCGTGCATTGCACCTTTTTATTTTCTAACGCGCGGCGTATGTGTCAACGGTGGCGCCTGCTTCTGTATATAGCAATCGTAACAGGGCCCTACAGCTTTGGGTGCCCCAAACAGCTTGGCATGCGCAGAACTTCTGCGGATGCCCACTGCGATGCCCCAGGCCGTTTGGGGTACCCAAAGCTTTGGGGCCCCCTATTCTAAAACTCGCTAATCCGATTCTTCCAACTTAGATTAAAAGTTATAAATATTCGTAAGTACTTAAACTGCGTGACTGGGCTAATCTCGGTATTATTTATTTTATATTTGTTCCTGAGAGGATTTTTTTTTTGCATGTAATAGTTATGCGTGTGCACTTGGAGGTATTTAAACTCATTTGACAAGGTTGACGTCATCCGGAAACGACTTTTAGGAAACCGCTTAGAGTTACTTGGTCCCGTGTTAACTGAATATTAAAATACGCAATGCAATCGTCCGCAAAAAAAAAAAAAAAAAAAGAACGGCCGCGGACAGATGAGTTGTATTCCAAGTCGTTTAAATAAATTAGGAAGAAAAGTGGACCCAATGCGGAGCCTTGAGAGACTCCTGAGAGAACTGCTAGAGGCAAATTGGTCCTGTCTATTTGAACGCAGTGTTGTCTATCTGATAAGTACGAGTCAAGCCACGGAGGAATTTGGTCGTTTTTGAGTAAATGCCGAAGTTTTAACATTAAGTTATAATAAAACACCCAATAAAAAAATGGCTTTGATTTGTTTGTTTTTGTCCAAAATTGACAATAATTCGTTACTTGTGTGGGGTAGTTGGGTGGCTGTTGAAAAGCCACGTCGAAAGCCATGCTGGTAACACTCAAAAAAGTTGTCGTTCTTGAAAAGGGTGCTCAGGTATTCAAGAAACAAAATGCTCCATTACTTTACTTGCAGTACACAACCATGATATTTGCCGATAGTTAGAAACGAGCAACTTATCACCAGCTTTATGTATGGAGGTTACTCAAGCAATTTTCCAGTCTTCGGGCACTTCTGCTTTTTGTAAGCTTTTGTTAAAAAACAATATGGAAGTATTTTTTACGCCATTCGGCATACCTGTAAAGAAATGCATTCGGTATGATCGTCCGGCCCAGTCGATTTTTTTGCGCCTAAGTGAAGCAAAACGGAGAAGATTCCCTCCTCACTGATAAACAGGTCTGGCACTTAAATATTAGCGTTTTGAAACTCGGTACCTTGGCCTCTGGTGCGAAGGAACACGGAAGCGAAGTGATCATTAAAGTCTATTGCAACGTAATAGTGATCCGTAATTTCTACGTTGTTCTGCTCTAGCTTTTTTACCGCGTCTTTTTTTGTTTAAGGTGCATCCAAAATGTTCTCACGTTGTTACAGAGAAAGTTGTGCATTTTAACGTTGCATAAGTGTTATTTAGTTAAAAATATTTTTTTACATAGCTCCGTACGTATAGACAGTAATATGCCGTGTCCAGTCGAGTCTTCTTGCGTGACGTTTAGCTAAAGCCTTTTAGTTATTCGTTTTCTTTGGTGAGAGACGCGGTTGCGCACAGCACCTTAAATACTTCCGTTAAAACGTCTTCGAAGCATGCTTGCTTGCTACATACTTCCAACCCAGTGCATTCCAGGGAAGTCGAAGCACTAGATTTGTTTGAGTGAGTTGAACAGGGCTGGTTGAGCCCATATTACCGCCCCCTGTATACACCGTGTATACGCCGACAGTAAATTTGGTTTTGCTCAGTACAGATTTTCTCCCAGAGCATTGTTAGAGATTCGTTTTTCCGTATCTTAAGTACACCAAAGCTGTCCGAAGTGATTCGCTAATGGCATAGAATAAAAATAACGCTCACTGTGCGTTTCGTTCCAGTTTCATAGATAAAAACAAAAGATAATTCAACTGGCGTCGCAAAGTCCGCGATACAAAAAAACCTTGCCCTTCCACATATACACCGGCTCTTCGGGTATTGTTTGACGGAAACAACATAACCATGCGCACATTTCTTCCAGATAAAACGAGGGTACAGATAAAAGGGTGGGCTGTCCGATATTAGAGAAAAACGAGCGATCGGATGTTGTTTTTTCCCAGTACGGAGATATATTTTTCGTTGAAAAGTGCAAGCGATTTAAATAGTTCAACAACAAATAATCAGTCATTCAGCAGCTGACTGAGCTTGCTTAGTGTGCATTATTTATATATTTTAAACACACATTTAGACCGGAGTTCGTTAATCGTTAGTCGCACGCACAGGCAACAAATAAGAGTGAACGAGGAAAACAAATACCCAATATAGGAAACTGATTTTTGAGTGTTTCTTGCTCTCAGTTGACACTGATGTGGTTGGGTCGAGTCCTTTCCGAGCCCCTTTTGTTGTAGTTAAAAGTCAATTTTGGCATAAAGACTTTTTCAGCACAAGCATACTCCCCGTTCTCATCCGTTTCACCGCAAATCCCATGTTTAAATTCATGTGGTGTCCTGCGGCGAAGCAATTCAACTACTCAAAATCGCGACGCCTATTTCCCGTGGACGTAGCTTCTCTGCAGTACACCAGTGCACCGTGAGAAGCGCACTCAACAAAGCTAATTTTAAACTGCCCGAGAGCAGACCACGAGAAATATCACGAACCTTCCGAGAACTGAGTCATGTACGACACAAGGATCAAATCAAATCACACGCAACTATAAGCAATAACCGAAAGTTATGACAATTCGCGCACCGTAACACTAGCAATCCGGCCGTGTGTGGCGACGCCTGAACAGTTTGGTTTCTGTATACACAAGGCGACATGTACATTCGGCGCAATATATATTGGCAAACATTTCCCATATATTTGAGAGACGTTGCAGGATCGTACACCATGGTAAAGCACTTCCATGCAGTCAAGCACAAATAGCGCGGCAAACACATCACTGCAGTTTGCCGACTCGGGCGAGCCTCGGCCTTTCAACAAAAATCGTGTCACCCGCGTTAAGAACGAACAAGCTCAACAATGAGATCGTAAACGACTAGAATCGCGCGACATCCTTGCGAGCCATGTTTAATTTTTGTTTTCGGGTTCTGCGTGCCACCATCTTTGACTATTGGGCTGTGGGAGGCGTTCTTAGCGTGCGCACAAGCTTTCTTCTGCAAAATATCAGACACGGCGCATGTGTCCATAGCCCTCGGAAGATTTTGCCTAGTGATAAGCCTTTGTAAAGATCCGTAGACCATTCAAATACTCCCCTACTGCGTGCCGTGCCACCATCTCCCCCCCCCCCCCCCCCCCCCTATCATTTACAGGATAGAGCGGACTTTTAGTGTCGTCCATGCAGGAGTGGGTGTAATGTTTATGCAGAGTTAGACTATCAGATATCATATAACGCGACACAGGAGGGAAAAGAAAACAGGTAAACAATAGATGGAAATATGTATTTATACACAAAGAAAAAGATGCACGAAACAATATAAAATACTAGATATAATACAGTGTAACAAACAAGGAAGCGAAGCAGGTAAAAAAATGTAAAAGCACGAAACAAAAGTTAGAGATTCAAAAGACGCTCGAATGATTCAAGTACATTGTCTGAAGTAAATATATGAGGAGGCAGGTAGCTCTGTTAGGGGTTCTGAGAAAGTAATATTATTTAAATGCATTTGCGCAAGAGAATGCAGGAGTTATTTTGGTGGGATAGGCATGTTCAGTGTGTACAGGTGTCGAGGACGGTTGAAGGTGGGGTGATGATTCAAGTCGAAGTTTGTCGTATCAAATTTGATAAATAACTTTCCATCTAGCTAGCTTCCTTCGGGCTGTGGGATGCATCCTATAAGCATGCATACCGATTCGGCATTTTTCGCCTGGATGACAAGTGCTGGAAAGGTGCACTCGCCATTGGAATAGAATCAATAGATAAAACCACGAGGTATTCGACAAACAGGCAATCCCTTTCTTGTCTTTTTCTTTGTCCGCGCTACAGTCGCTTCAGAAAAGAGTACGAGTAGGAGGTGCTACGGAGAGCTGGGTTGCTTCGAGAACGGCGGCGTCTTCTACCACAAGGTCTACCGACCGATAAACTTCTTCCCAAACGAGCGAAGCGAGGTGAACACGCAGTTCCTGCTCTTCACGAGGAACAACCCGGTCCAGGAGGACCCTCTGTCCTGGAAGTCCCCTCCGGAGGACATAAGGGAGTCCCACTTTAACGCCAGCGGGGAGACCAAGATGATCACCCACGGCTGGCTGGACACCATCTTCTTCGGAGCGTGGATGGAGGTGATCAGTTGAAGCATCCGTTGTACTATGGTGCCTAAAGCGCGCCTCTATCTGGTGTTTTCCAGTGTTGGGAATTACTTTAAGTACATTGTACTTAAAATACTACTTCAAGTAGGTTTAGGAAACTTGTACTTTACTTGAACTACATTCACTGAGTTTTTACGTGTACTTAAAGTATTGTTTTCTGGTACTTTCCATGGAAAGTACAATTCCCGACTTCAAAGTACATTCCCCAAATTTGGTTTTGTTAAATTTGTACCACGAAATGATTCTTTTTAAACTCCGAAGGAATGCCCGGGGAGCGATATTCTACTCTCATCAGAAACGTGAGGAGACGAGGCATCGCTCAGTTTGTTCTGGGGGCGGCTTCCCCGTAGCTTTTTAAACTCTCACAACTTCTCGGTCGGTCAGGGCAAGCGATGAGGTTTAAAGTATTAGGAGAGAAAAATTAATCATAATGTAGCATCTGAGACTGTGGTGCGGAAAAACTACTATTTCAAGTCGAAGCAAAAAAAAAAAAAAAAAAAACAGTGGAGAAGTTCACAATGTATTGAGAGATTCTCTTTCGTCTTTTCCTTCTATTTGAAAGTTCCTTAATATTTTCGCATCCCAATCTCAAGTGTCACATTATTATTGATTATCACCAGCTCTCTTGCATAAGGAGAGGACACTCCTCTATGAGAGGATTTGTTGCGGAAGCTACGGGGCCGACGTCATGCTCTCTCCTAATACATGTAACCACTTGGGTGCAACAATCCAGTGCAAGGAGCGCCAAATTCAGAAGAGGGACTTCTCAATTTGGCTCCCTTCCTGAAAATAACTACTCTGTGGCCACTTGACTTTATCAAATATTCGCCGTTGTTTTTGAAAATAATTCATGCACCCTAGTACCCCTGGGCATTGCATACCAATGATACCAGTTAAAAAATCACTGTATAGGGGGAATGAAAGGACATCATCAAAGATTGCGTTAAAATACTAGTACTTTACTTTGAAAGTACATTGCATTTATAGTACTTTACTTCAAGTACGTTGCATCCAGTGTACTTCATACCTCACTTAAAGTACATCACGTCTCATTTGCTTTGTACTTTACTTGAAGTACCTTGATGTACTCAAAAGGTGACCCTTGATTCCCCTTTATGACATCTTAGAAGCGGCCCGCTGTTGTCTGCCGCGACCCTAGCGGCGGCACAGTAGTGGATGTCAATGCGTCAGACGCGTGTTCTATTGCAAGTCGCAGTCCAGCTTGAGAGTCCGCGGAACATGGAGGTAGGAAGCTTCTGGAGGCGACATGAGGCCACCAGAGGTGAAGCCAGAAGCGCGGAGGGACACACCCCTAACGATGATCGTACCCAAAGGACGCTATTGGACGAAAAGGGGGGCAGACTTGGCGCCAACAGCCGCTCTGGTCACCCTCGGGGCCCCGCGAGTCCCCGAGGGTGACCGAAACGACTGTTGGCGCCATGCCACGGAAGCTCCAGCAGGCAGGAGTTGGGACGCCCGCCGCGACGACAGCGACCCTTACGTCCGCTCACATTCTGCACCAGCATTTCTACGACCAACCACCAGGAGCGCGACGTCCCACAGCTTGATACGCCTGCACCTTGTGACGCAATTTGTTGCCACCTCGGGACCGTTTTCGACGCATGGGCGAGATGGGACGCAGTAAACACGCCAGTCGAAGACGCGTTTCAGGAACAGGAACCGTAGTACGGAGCCTATAGAACGCGTCTTCGACAAACGCGTTTACGGTCCATCCCGCCCGTTAATCGAAATTGGGCCCGTAGCGGTGACAAACAACGTCACAGGAGCTGCCATGCTGTCGGATGTCGCGATCCTGGTGGCTGGTCCTAGAAGTGATAGCACGAAAAGCGAGCGGACTCGAGGGTCGCTGTCATCGCGGCGGCGCCCCAACTCGTATCTGGTTTGGTTTTCGTGGACTGTGTAACTGCAGAGCGATCTCTGTAGAACAGACGTGTGTCGCATCCGCCTCCGCCGCTTATATATACCGCCACCAGGATCGCGACAAGCAGCAGCATGACACTTTTAATGACATCACCAGGTAGAAATCGAGGGACCTCATTTGAGCACGCGGTAGAGGCACCTGTCCGAGGCGCGCGTTTGGGCACCACCCCGTAGAGACGTCACCGTCGTTTTCTTGCTCTGGTAAGAACTGAAGCACGATCTTCGTATGAATCGACATTTTATTTTTGCCCCAGGACATGAAGACAGCGTTCCTGCTGGTCGGAGATTACAACGTGATCATCGTGGACTGGAGAGGAGGAAACGGCCTTCCTTACACGCAAGCCACTGCTAACACTCGGCTCGTCGGAGCCGAGATAAGTCTAATGATCGAGAAGCTGGAGGTGTGTCCCAACGAACGATTGGGATAATCACCTGGCTTGTTATATACACGCTTCTTGCTTTGTCTTATCAACATTCTTATCGAGAAAGGCCAGTGTCTCATTGTCGGCAGAGTGATAATAAACTGTTCGGGACTTACCACTCTGCGTTTCTTAAAGGATAGGTGAAACATTTCTTGAGAAAAACTGATTTAGAGATGAATTTTGGCGTATTTTTATCCGGTGAATCTGAATACCAGGTTCGTTTTCCCCGAAGATGTATCTGAACGCGAGAAAACACGAAAAAGCTCCGACCAGTCGGGACGCCATACAAGGATCTTTGGGCCACCAAGCGAGTGTCGCTCGTGTAGTCAGCGCGAGCTGTTGCGAGCTTGCCAGTATATTTTTCTGTACTGACGCCAGTCGTGACGTCTATATCTGACCTTTCTGAAAATAGCAAGAGTGCGCGTGCACAGCTTTGGTAGGTGCTGAAGAGGCGCGAGAGCAGGGATTCCAAAAACTCCTAGTATGACGTCACGCCCGGGGAAGGAGGGGCTTCGGCGGTATTTTAAAAATTAATTTCTGCAGTTTCCGTGCACCAATTTCAAAAATGACATCAATATTTGTGATACTGGAGGTCAAATGAAGATGATTTAGGTGTTTTTTCTTAAATACAGAACCGCTTCAGTTTCCGTTTCAGCTATTAGTGGGATTACTAGCTCCGGGAATTTATTTTCGCATTTATTTATCTCAAGCTCAAGAAACTAGAAACAGCGTAAAGATGGAAAAAAGACAAAAAGTTTAGTTTCCGAATGCTTAACCAACTCGTCCAAATTTCAACAAAACTACGATTTCTTAATCGTATAAGTCGGTCGTAGCTCCGTGATGTTGCCTTAATCTTAGATTAAAGTGAGCGAAGCTTTAAAAAAAGAAGAAGAAAAAAAAGAAAACGCAGTTCGTTTAAACAACCGATGCTTGCCCGCGTACGATACTTTCCTATATCTATGTCTCTTTGCTTCGGAGATAAGTTCATAATCGAGAAAATGTCGTGTCCTTTTGAAAGTCTGCCGATAATGTCGACTTTGTAGACTAGCGAAATTAAGGCCCCATCACCTCTACTGACTTTATTTCTTTCCAATCTCTCCACTAGCCTCATTTATTTTCTCTCTCTAAGGTTCTCTAGCGTCGACTCAGAAATTTTTATCTCGCAGACAGTTTTCGGCGCGGATCCACGGACTTTTCACATCTTGGGACACAGCCTCGGAAGCCACGCGGCTGGTTATGCCGGCGAGAGGTTGAAACGGCTCGGCAGGATCACCGGTAAGACATATATGTGCTATCTGTAGCCAGTAAGGTTTATCAATAGAGGGTACAACAAAATTATTACTGCTACATAAATAAAGCTGGAACGCGCCAAGGAAAAACATCAAAGGCGACACAATGGCTCAACAGGCAGACATTTCTGAAACTAAACGATGATGTCATTAATGCTGAGACTTAGATGGGAAAGGGTACAGGATGAAAGAAGTGTCTACTTTTAGACTTAAGATACAGACAGATAGGTGATTATTACTATATTGTACAAGACCCTTACACACTCAATTTTTCACAACCTTAAGGGTGCAAACATTATATTTCAGAGACCTACACCTTTAGACCCAAGGATCTTTGTGCACCCTTATTTCGAGTAATACACACTATCTTAACATCAAATACAATGCCATTGCATAAAACACAGTTTATTTCTGAAGGGTGTAAAAAGTTATGAAAAAACATGCTGCCGCGGAAAAGGGTGCAGACGACCGACCTTTCAACCCTTTCAAACAGCTTTAGAGGGGTCGTTTTAGCGAATATATTTAGTAAGCATTGCGTATACCGACGCTTTGGTCTTGGAGATACATTTTTGGCCCTCTAGAATTCATGACTTATGAGACATTTTGACGACAAGTAACGCACTTATAACATTTGTAATTGCGTAGACGGTCGCATGCGAATGATATACATTTCAATTGTCAGGTATATACGGCGGTGGAGCAATCAACAGGTTCGTGATTCGTCTTGTACTGTAGAATTCTTACCGCCCGTCAAGAAGCCAGGCAGGTGGCGTTCTATATTCTTAACTCTACTATCGTCGTCTATACTAAATTGTTTAATAATAATAATAATAATAATAATAATAATAATAATAATAATAATTTTTATTGCATGTAAAGTACACAAACAATTACAGACCTGCCAAAGCCTCATTGGGCTTGTCTGGCAGCGTCTGGCAGCCGGCAAACGAAACACACACAAATAGAGTACATAAAAAAATAAAAAACAAAACGAAATCGAAAACTGAAACCAAAAAACAACCAAAGTGTGTGTGTGTGTGTGGGGGGGGGGGGGGGGGGGGGAGGTTATACAGTAATGTTTCTAAGCGCTTTCTTCAGTTTGTACTTTGTTGTGGCATCAATAACACACGACGGGAGTTTATTAAAGCATGCTGGAACATAATACAATCGGGTTCTTTTACCATATCTTGTAGAAATCCGAGGTGTCCAATATCGCTCTTTCGGTCTGAGATTACGGGCAGGGACGTAGGGAGTCTTAAAACTGCTATCCCAGAAATGTCTATGCACGACAGTTTCAATGAATAATGAGCTAAAATTTGGCATAGATAGAGTCGCGAACACATCAATGTTTTTATCGAGGCCTAAGTCATAGGAAATGTTGTGTAACATAGAACGAAGTATTGTGTTAATTCTGGTTTGCCAACGTTGGGCGCAATGACCGTACACAGAAATGCCATAACGAAGTACACTGTAGCCCAGAGCATGTATAATAACTTTTCGGACTGATAACGGCATATAGTATCGAATTTTGTACATCAGACAAGACACTGAACGAATCTTCTTACAAATATAAGCAAGGTGGGAGTTCCAGGAAAGATCACCGTCGAAAAAAATACCAAGATACTTCACAGTTGATGTGTATTTTATGGGCTCACAAGCACACGATAAACAATTGGACGCATGTAACAGTAAAGGATAGCTGGGTCTAACTTTCTTTAAGGGGTTATGAAAACAAATGAGCTGCGTTTTCGAAGCATTAACAATAATTAAATTAGCTGCAAACCAGTCCATAGTTTTATTCGCAGCAGCTTGCAGAGAGGAGATTGCATCTAAATAATTGGTAGCTCTGGATAAAATAACCGTATCGTCAGCATATTGAAATAACGAAACTGGCACAGCGTTGTGGAGGTCATTAACATAAATATTGAACAGTAATGGGCTCAAAACTGACCCCTGCGGTACACCAGCTTTGATTGACGAAAATGCGCTCTGAAAACGCCCAATTGAAACACACTGTCGTCGATCGCTTAGGAAGTTTTCTAGGAGTACTAAAAAGGGGCCACGAAATCCTAATTTAGAAAGTTTCATTAGCAAAAGTCGATGGCATACGCTGTCAAATGCTTTGCTGACGTCCAAGAACAGTGCGCAAGCAACCTGATTCCGTTCAAAAGTTGAATTCAGTATATCAGAAAAATCCTCTAGAAGCGTCTGTGTCCCTCGACCTTGAATAAAACCATACTGATGAGGTGAAAGAATACTGTGCTTGTCTAAAAAACTTTCCATAGAAATGTACAAATGTTTCTCCAACACGTTACTAATACAAGGCAAAATTGAAATAGGTCGATAATTTTCTATGTTTTTACGCGCACCACCCTTAAACAGCGGAGTAACCACCGCAGTTTTCGTTTGTATCGGAATGATTCCAGTTAAGATAACGTTGTTCAAAAGCGAAAGGAGCACATGCCTAAGTACGTCAAAATGTCTGCGTAACTCATTAATTGAGATGCCATCAATGCCCGCAGCCTTGTTAGGCTTAAGGCTAAAAATAATTGACCTTAGGTCGTTTTGGGACAATAAGGGCAGGAACGCCGAATCCAACACATTAGTTAGCAAAGAGCAGGAGTCTGGGTGTTGTTTAGCGATGCCCGACACCCGGGAAAAAAAGTTGCTAAAATCATTGGCAACATTTTGCTCATCACAAGAAAAATGCGAAAAAAACAGATTATCACTAGCCGAGGACTTCTTAGTATCGCTCAGGTCGTTGATCAGAGACCATGTTTTTTTAAGGTCGAAACGAGAGTTGTTAAATTTATTTCGGAAATGAACTCGTTTGGCGAGACGTATCATGGCATTCACCTTGTTCCTACTCTGTTTAAAAGTTGACCGGAGCACGTTGCAACTGGGGGAGCGTTTTGATTGCATCCAAAGCAAGTCTTTTTCCTTGATTGCTGCAAGTATTGCAGCAGTCATCCATTTCTGGTTGACATTACGCTGCTTAATCTTCACAGTACGAGTAGCTGCCTGGCGAAAGAGATTAAGTTGTGCTACTAACTGCTCGTAACTGTCGACAGGTGACACTGTCAGTAGAAACGTGTCCCAATCATGCTGTGTCACCAGTTTATCAAAGTGCCTGCGGTCAACAATTGAGACTTCTTTATTAGGGCTGGTAGTAGTCAAAGAATGAGATAACGGGGTTATAGAGCAACATACGAAATAATGATCTGCAAGTTTCGTTTCTATCATTGCTGATTTAACTTCAGAGTTGTGGGACCGAACATTTATGTGGTCGATACAAGATACGACCAGCTTGCCAGATAACAACTCCTCTCTTGTGGCTTTGGAAATTGTAGTGTCTAGTCCCCATTTTGAAAGAACATCGAGATAGTCGGCGACTAAGGGTAGTGTGGGACGAAGTATATCAATATTTATATCACCAATTACACAGACGCATTCTTCACATGAAAGGGTGGAGAGAGCTGTATCAAGTTCGGCTAAAAACAAGCCTCATTACAGCTCGGAGGGCGATAGACTGACAGTAAGGTAAGTGATAAGCAAGGGGTACTTAAGCGCAATGCAACTACTTGTGCTTGAATGAAGGAGAAGCTCAGCTCAGACACCGACCAAATGTTTTTTTATAAATACTGCAATACCCCCTCCCCTTCCCATAGGACGAGTGTAAGAGAATACTTGATATCCTGGAATTGAAAAGTTTAAAAAATATTCCGAAGAAACGTTGATTTCAGTAACAATGAAAACATCAAAAAGAGAAATAAAGGGAGAGATTAAAACAAGAAAGTGATCCCAGTGTTTCCGAATACTACGTATATTAACATGGGTGACACACAAGGAGTTGCTCACACAATTAGTAAAAAATTTGTGAACTTCCCCAAAGGTTGTACAGGAACGAAAACTCTCAGAATCCATAAGCTAAGCAAACCGAAAAGCCAACTGTCCCGTTTTACACTAGCTTCTCGAGGTCCCGTACCGCGGCTATGCGTATTACAGGAGTTCCCTCATCTTTCCTCGCGTAAATTTTAGTGTTTTTAAGCCAAACAAATCTGTACCCGTGCTCCTTTCCCTTCGTTCTTGCCAACCAGAACAGTTCTTTGTTTGCTTGGGTGAGGTTATCATTAAAAAACAGCGACTGGTCCCATCCTTGTCTCGGCTTTCGCAATTTGCCGCATGCAGCCATCCATGTTTCCTTTATGTTAGCCGATGCGAATTTTATCAGAACTATTGGGGCTGTGTCACGTTTTGTCGGTAAGCAATGCATTGTTAAGATATCGGACGACTGAAATGATGGAAGGCCAAGATTTTGAGCCAGATCTGTTAACGTTGCGATTAAGTCCTCTCCAGGAACGAAAGTCAGGCCATGAATTTCCATATTGCAACGACGACTGTACTGTTGCGTGTCGTTTAGCTCTTCTTTTAATCGAGAAATTTCCCGCGACTGGTCTTCCATCGAAGCCCTGACTGTGCAGATTTCTTGCTGCAGATCCTTCACCGATTCTTGGTTAGTCATAGCTAGAGCAAGTACGGAATCATAATTCGTGCTAAAAGTGTCAACGGTTGTTTGAAGTACGCTGACCGTGCTGCGAAGCTCCTCCACAACCGGCTTTAATGTCAACAGTTGGTCGACCTTAGCCGGAAGAGGCAGAAGGGTTTCGACACTCGTTTTTAACGAAAGGAGTTGATTAAGCGTGGTACTGATTGAAGTCAACTGATCAGAGACAGTAGTGGCTTGCTCCTGTTGAACCTTGCCCGCCTGATCGGCGGCGCGTGCCGGGACGCCACTGCCAGCTGCGCAACCTGAGCGAAGCTCCCCGGTACGGCAAGTGAGGCACCTCCAGCTTTCTTTTCTAGATGCACCCATTGCCAAAAACGTACTCTCTGAAACGCCGGAGCAGGATTTTCCAAGGTGGTACCCATTCTCACAGTTAGTGCACGTCAAAAACCTTTCATCCATGGGAAGCGGATGAGCACATTTAAGACAATCCATGAGTGACATAAAAAACGTATCTAACAAATAGGTTTGTAAAAAGTTAGAATCAAGTAGCGGTAAAGAGAAAACAAAACAAAACACTGTGCAGTCGGCGGCAGAACAAGTGGCAGAGTTTAAAACAGAGTGACCTTTGGGCTCACCTGTACAGAAATGTCGAGGTTAGCTCTTTGCAACGAATCGCCGCCGACTGCAGTGGTCGCTGTTCCAGGAGCCGCTTTTGTAGAAGATGTTGCCCCGAGACTGACGTAGCGCGCCAGGCGGTTGATCTTCGCTCTTGACAAGCACAGCGATGACACGTGTAGTCTCAATACGTGATGATAGCAGGTTTCAGCGATCGGGGCATTCTTGTCAGTTGTTCCGAGATGATTCCGTGGTTGTCGACTGTACAGAAATGTCGAGGTTAGCTCTTTGCAACGAATCGCCGCCGACTGCAGTGGTCGCTGTTCCAGGAGCCGCTTTTGTAGAAGATGTTGCCCCGAGACCGACGTAGCGCGCCAGGCGGTTGATCTTCGCTCTTGACAAGCACAGCGATGACACGTGTAGTCTCAATACGTGATGATAGCAGGTTTCAGCGATCGGGCCATTCTTGTCAGTTGTTCCGAGATGATTCCGTGGTTGTCGACTGTACAGAAATGTCGAGGTTAGCTCTTTGCAACGAATCGCCGCCGACTGTTTAACTGGTGCCTGTCATGCATTGTTATTCTCTGTTTAATTATAGTGTGTCATTAAAGAAAAAAACAAGGTCTGTATTTACCGGGTTCATGTGCATATGCAACCGTGTCCGGTGCTTGTCAACTTGCTGATGGTACAAAAATATTCATAGGATACTGCTAAGATCGACGGCACCCCAAGGTCGGTGTAACACCCTTAGAGTATTTTTTTCTGGGTCTGGGGCTCTTTACAAGGTAAACTTTATCATCCTTTTCTGCTCGCTAATTCCTCGTCACCCTTTTATTTAGCTTAACGTTCGTCATGTTGTACAATTTAAGAATAAGCTTAGTGTCAATCGTTTCGTTTAAAAAACAACGTGATAAGAAAACCAGCGCTTTGAGACTCCATCGCCCGCAGGTATGGACCCGGCTGAACCATACTTCGAGAAAATGCCCAAGGAAGTGCGAATCGATCCGACGGATGCCGACTTTGTCGACATTGTTCACACCGATGGAGCTTCGTTCTTCCCTGACGTCTGTAAGCATTTGCATAAAGCACGCTTTTCTTTTCTTCCGCTTTTTTTTTACCGCCTTTTAGTGGTGCTTATGACCGCTTGGCTTTACATTAAAACAGTTACACAATCCGTAATGCAGAACATCTGGGCAGACGATCAAATGACTTCTGATAACGAATTCTTTGTCGGAAACATCCACAATAGACCACTTTCAGAAGTCCATCAACCAACATTGGCGGTCGCCATTTCTCGGCGTGTGATTGGATCCGGGTCCTCGCCGAACGCTGACGTCACACTCGTGTCCAATACATGTTCGGAGTACGTGCCTGAAACAATGGCCGACTCGGGTGATTGGGAGGAGACGACGACGACGACACTGCTTCTGGTAATTCTATTTGTGTCCCCTGAGATATAACCAAATATTTGCTAAATAGCGGGCCTGCACTTCGTATCCACCGATTACGTAACAGCAGAGAAGTATCGGACCTCTCTTCGCGAAGGGCCCCCTTCAGGGAGGTCAAGCTTCCTGCAAAAATGAACCCTGAATCAACAGACCAACTGATGCTCGCCGCCCTGCAAGACATAGCAGAATCGGGGACGTCTTTCAAAGACGGCTATCAAATTCCGCCCAAGGAACCGACAACAGATGCAATGACTTGCACTTCCTCTACAATCGTGTCTGCCTGCGATGACGACGAAATGCTGCCCGACGACGATGAATTCGAGACTGCTCAGGGAAAGAAGAGACGTAAGACGGACCCAAGGTGTCATGCTTCATCTCTCAAGGATGAAGGCAACCTACAAGTTGGATGCACCGTATTGTTCATCCCGACTGAGAACCACAAGGTCGAGTCGCTCAGCAAACTCAAGCTTACAGACTACCTGAACAACGTTGCTCCAGGCATGGTGAGTGTTGTCCGGATTAACAAAGCTCGGAACATTGTCGCAGTTGATGTGAAGCGACCTCTCTTTAAAGCGGAGCTTCTCAAGCTGTCCAAGCTATGCGCAGTACTGGTCAGAGCCTTTCTGCCGAGAGATCGCTCAAACTGTTTTGGCATTCTGCGAGACATTGACCCTGACTGCACAGAAGACGACATTAAAACACATCTGCAGTCCTCAGTTGGCGTGGCAGAGGTGAAGCGACTTGGGAAGACGTCACCCGTAGTGCGAGTCGCCTTCACAGGGAAAGTAGCTCCTCAACACGTCAAAGTGGGGCTTGTAAGAACTGAGGTGATCCCCTACCGAGCACGCCCCTTGCAGTGCTATAGATGTTACAAGTTCGGCCATATTGCAGCTGCGTGCACAGCAGAGTTTCAATTGTGCTATCGATGTGGACTGCGTCACGAAGGCACGTGTGAAGCCAATCCCAACTGCGTTAACTGTCAAGGACAGCACGCCTCTAACTCAGCCGAGGGCCCAGTCAAGGTACGAGAGACTGAAGTTACAAGGTATCGGCTAGAACACAACACCACTTTTCGCGAGGCAAAATATGCCGTGCACGCTAAACGTCAGGCAAACAAGGAAACGGCTGAAGGTGGCAAACCAGCGTCCAGAATCACCACCAGTAGTGTGCCGTCACTAAATGCCCAGGAGTACCCTCCTCTTAAGAACCTGGAGAACAAAAGCGACGATCCTGGAGCTGTAGCGACTACTACAACAGCCGCACTCAGAGAAGCACGAAAACCAACTTTTTGGGAAAAACAAAACATCAAAGACATCACTTCACACGCGCCTTCCGATTCGCGTACCTCGGCACCAAACCAGGCTGGGGAAACAGGTACTACATCGTTTTTCAAAACCATAATACCACTGGTATTCACCGCACTTCGTCAAATATTGAAAACGATTCCGCCGGCATCAACGTTCCATCACGCGATTGAGGCGATCCTTTCGTTAGAGTCCTTTATTGTAAGGGTGCTCTGAAGTTTTACCACTCTCGCCTCACCCGAAGAAACGAACACTGGTCATGTTATGCTTCAATCGCTAGAAAAACAGACCTCAGGGAACCCCCGACTACAGGAAAATGCACAAAAATTTCGTAAACTTTTTTTTTTAATTTTATTTACAAATTTTGTTACCGTACTCTTGATTCACAAGCTAACACTCTGGCTTTCAACGATACATTTTTGCTTCAAGGCAACTACCGATTTTCACCATACATGTACTACCACAGCCTATTTATTCATTTATTTTTAAAACCGCAAAGATTTATTTTACAAGGTATGGAAGGCACGGCGCCTGAAAGTATAGCGCTTACAATTTTGGTTCTGATTGACTTTATGCTCTGTCCAAGACCTCCCTCCTAGCCTACATATGTTATCAGTAGAGCAAATTCGGACACAAGCAATCATTTTCCAATGGAATGCAAGGGGTCTCCGCAGCCGACTATCTGACTTTCGACAATTTTGCCATAAGTACCGATTTCCTATCATGGCCTTGTCGGAATCAAACATTGCTAGTGATTTTCGTCTATCCGGTTACGAGGTTTTTCACTCGACGCGAGGTACAGCTCCAAGTCGGGTACTAGTCGCGGTTCGGAAAGACCTTACCTATATTTCTCACGCCCTTCCACCTGACGCTAACAACGAGTACGTAGCGTTGACTGCCAAAAACGATCACCGTATATTCACCATAATCGCGGCGTATATTCCGCCAAATACTCAGTTTAACACCCAACGTATTAACTCTATTATTGACAACACTCCTTCTCCGCACATCCTAACGGGCGACTTTAACGCCCACCACCCCTTATGGGGAAGTGTGAAGACAACTATACGGGGAACCTCACTTGCGACACTTACCCATCAGCATGGCCTCTTTTCGCTGAACGATGGAAGTCCTACTTTTTTCCGTGGAACTACGATGAGTAGCTGCTTGGATCTGACATTTGCTAGCGCAGGTTTTCGAATTTAATTACGTGGTTCACAGACATCGAATGCCATGGGAGTGACCATATTCCAACTTACACTCTGCTCAAGGGATTTGGGTCAAATAATGAATCCTATCCAATTAGGCGCACCGATTGGCCTCTCTTTAAAATTAACTTTGAAAACGCGTGTGATTCATTCGACAGCAACGAAGAGTTTTTTAATGGCATTTAAGAGGTTGTGAAGCAATCCACGAAAACATATAACCTGCCTCGAACCTACCCTGTCATCGATGCAGAATATGAACGACTTCGCGCGCTTCGAAGAAGATGCGAGCGAAAGACTAGAAAAACACACGACCCTGAAGATCTGCGCAAAACGAGACGCCAACAAAAACGTATAAAACGTCACCTAGACGAACTGGCGAGGCGCCGTTGGAGGGCTCACTGCGTAACTTTAGATCCACGCAGGCCTCTTCCTCAGATATACAACCTAGCACGGAGCTTGCGGACACCACCCCAACAACGTCACCCTTTCCGGGCACTTGCACTCAAACAAGATGTTTCGGAACTAGTTTTGGCTGAAGCCTACTGCAAAAAACTTACAGAAAATGTTACGAATCCGGTGGTAACACTTGTTCAACTTCATAGTCGGATCCGAGCGTGTAACCACATGGACAAATTATTTGATGCTCGTGAACTGGAAGATGCACTTTCCGGATTGAACTATTCGTCTTCTCCCGGACCGGATGGTATAACTTACTCAGCATTAGCTCATCTTGGTAACAAGGGTAGACAGAGGCTCTTAAAACTTTACATTTCATGGGAAACTAGCCAGGTACCCCGGGAGTGGAAAACATCGCGCATCATACCTATCCTTGAGCAAGGTAAATCACCTCTGGACATATTATCTTTCCGTCCAGTCGCGTTGTCTTCTTGTGTCGGCAAAGTGATGGAAAAAATGATTCACACACGACTAGAATGGTTCCTTGAACAATCTGAGATATACCCTGAGTGTATGGCAGGCTTCAGACGAGGGAGGAATTCCCTGGACAACGTCATTGATTTCACAACTAGCATCCAAGAACAAAGGAAGTGTCGGCGAATCACTACCGCTGTATTTCTAGATATAAAAGGCGCGTTTGACTCAATAAGTCACAAGGCTATCCGTGACGCCCTAAGCTATGCAGGAATAGAAGGACGTCTCTACGCGTGGATCTTAAGCTACTTAGATAGTCGAACAGTTCACATGCTGACAGCAGATGGGAAAACGACTGAGCATACTGTGTTTCGAGGCGTGCCGCAAGGCGGAGTTCTCAGTCCTACACTTTTCAATATTACCCTCCTGGCACTCATAAGCGCGTAAGGGTTTTTGCCTATCTGCCTTGCCTGGCACGCCGCCGTGTGCGCACCAATTTAAGTGCAAATAAATCACTCACTCACTCACTCACTCGTAAACAAACTTCCCCGGGGCGTCAACATTACACTTTACGCGGACGACATCTGCATATGGACGTCATCAATTACGCAGCGATTTAATCGAATCCGCTTACAGAAATCACTTGAGATCATCTCCAGCTACTTACAACACCGTGGACTATCTCTATCGCAATCAAAGTCAGCTGCTATGGCTTTTACCAGAAAGAGCACTCATAGGTACTGTCTGACAGTGGATGGTCATCCCATATCATATGTGAACACGCACAGATTCCTCGGAATAGTTCTGGACAAGTCTTTGACATGGACACCGCACATAAAACAAATGAAAAGAAAGCTTCTCGGCATTATTCAGCTCATCCGATTCATTAGTGGCACTAAGTGGGGCGCCTCTGTAGCCGCCCTTCTTCAACTATATAACGCCCTTTTTGTCGGTTTCCTTCGATACAGCCTACCGGTACTTCATGGGATGTGCCGTACAAATATAAGAGCATTGGAAGGTATGCAGGCTCAAGCTCTACGAGCCTGTCTAGGGCTCCCAAGATGCACCTCAAATGTCGGAACTGTAGCTGAGGCAGGGGCTGTTCCGATTGGCGCGCTGAGACTTCAAGAAACCCTTCGAGCGCACCTCCGCCACCTCACAAGGCACAAAGACCACTACCTAGCAGACATCGGAAACAGCAGAAGCGCGTCTGGTTTTTCCCAAATCGTGAATGTTGACAACGCGGATCTTCCCCGAGACTTTGAACCAGCAGAGTTCTCGTTGTTACCACCATGGATATATCCAGTAATTTCTATAAAATTAGATGTTCCAGGGATACATTCAAGAAAACATACTCCAACGGAGGTATTGAGGCAACATTCTCTAGAAACCATTAATACGCATCACCGTTCCCGAATTCATATGTACACTGATGGGTTTTCTACTCGTGAAACTTCCAGCTACGGCTTTGTTATACCATCAATAAACAAAATACTCCAGGGAAAGCTAGGCCATGTAACATCATCGACGGCAGCAGAACTAGTAGCGATTAGAGAAGCAATTCACTTTATTTCTACGAGTGCCCCAAACAATTGGTCACTCTTTACTGATTCAAGGGCAGCCCTTCAAAGCCTTAAATCTACCAAAAGCAAGAACATTAATGCTCAGCTGGTACATCAGATCCTAAAAATTCATAAAGAGGCTATAAATAATGGTAACACACTAATTTTACAGTGGATCCCGAGCCATTGCGGTATTCGAGGCAACGAAAGTGCTGACTTGGCAGCCAAGAATGCGCATCATCTTACGTCCAAACTGGTAATTCCATTTTCACGTTCAGACGCCAGAGCTACAACCAACCGCATTACTGCGGCTCTAGTAAACACCCTCTGGGAGAATCCATTATATCACTACAGACACCTTCATAACATTGACCCCTTTCTTACCTTTCGCCCTCCCCGGGGGCTCAAACGTCGGACAAAAACCGCTCTTCACCGAATACGACTCAACGTGGCCTCAACAAAATATTATCTAAATCTCACCGGTCAGCTGGATTCCTCCATCTGCGAGAGCTGTGACGTCGTAGAAACGCTGGAACACGTTAATTGTCACTGCGCCCTCTACGCTGACCAAAGAAAGGAAATGATAAGCTCCCTGACTCTTCACAACGGAGAACCGCTTACGCTCAATCATCTCCTGGGACCATGGCCATCAACATTGCAAGGAGTCAAGCCGACGAGCTCATTGATTCGTTTTCTCCAAACGACTCAACTTGATAAAATACTGTAGGACACCCTCCAAAAGTGACTGACAGCCATCCTCAAAGTTTTCTTTCTTTCCTTTTCTTTCTTTGTCTTTTTTGCCCCTTTCTCCATTTCCCATGTATGAAGTAGCAATCCTGCAAATTCCCGCGGGATAACCTCTTCATCTTTCCAATAAACATGTTCTCTCTCTCGGGTGATTGGCGCAGCGGCTACCAGATGGCGCCAAATGTCAAAAAATGTCTCTTATGAACGTAAGCGGTATGTTCTCGGTGCGTCCGCATCACGTATGCCACATTTTCAAACAACCAGAAGATCAGTTAGTTTTAAATCGGGCATTAATTAAGCACAAACAGTGTTTATAAATACTCTCGCAGAAAGATGCTGTGTTCTTATTTTAGAGCCAGGCATAGCAATCACTGTATCCTGTTTTATTGCGATTATCATTATCTTGAAAGTATAAAAACACCGATATTTTCACTCACAGTTTTGGTTTGTAAGGATTCGTCTTTACGTCCTCGGCGTTTTTTTTTTTTTTTTTTAACTTTTATTCTTTTAATTTTATTTCAGACAATCAACTGGTTTATTTAAATACTTGAGCGTGTTGGTGATCTACATTGACTTAAAACGAAAGAAACACACAAGAGTTGTGACTTAAAACGAAAGAAACACACAAGAAACACACAAGAGAAACACACAAGAGTCTTAGAATGGCAATCTGTGCTAGTTGGTTCATGATAACTTTCAGGGCGCCGAAAATACACAAGGACAAGATACAAAAAAGGAGACGTGAACAAGGCGCCTTGTTCACGTCTCCTTTCTTGTATCTTGTCCTTGTGTATTTTCGGCGCCCTGAAAGTTAACACAAGAGTCGTCTGTTTCGTCCGCTTGTGTGTTTCTTTCGTTTTAAGTCAAAACTGGTTTATGTTCATACAAACATAAGCCAATCTGTACGTGCTTTCATTTTACATGCATTCCGTGTCTTTGGCATTAATTTGCAGAGTTTTGAACTAGCTAAGATTGGACTACTGTCTATTAATACTAGCGTCTATAAATTTGCGTGATATCGCAGTGAAGGGAGAAGGTCTCGGGCTTGTACGACACCGTGGGACACGTGGACTTCTACCCCAACGGGGGTGTCAAGATGCCGGGCTGCGACGTGGGGTCAAGAATCTTCAAATTCGTCACCGAAGGACTAGTGGGCGGTAAGGTCTCATTGTCTTCATTCACACGTCTATAAAAAACTATATAGTCTGTTGCAGGTAAAGAAAAGGAGGACAAGGCTTTCCCACAAAGATCTCTGTTCTTTGCGGCAGGCCTTGTCTCTGCTACAAGTTACGTGAAAAAGAAACTCTTCGACTTCAAAGTTTCTTGTTTTTTTTTTCCCTCACCACAGACTCGGCTTTTAAACATCATGATTAACTATCACCAGTTCGCCTGCACACTCACTGTCTTTTCAGTAATGATACCACAGATCGCAAACACGGCGAATTCGCGTTCCACGGCGCGATACGTAGGCTGGAATTCGCTGTGAATTCCCGCGGGGCACGGTAGCAGAACGCGGACGCAGCGCATTCGCGCTTCGCCATTGCGATATACGCGCAAGAACCCGCTACAAACTCGAGTATCACGGGAACAAATAACTCGCGCGGAAATCGCAGACAAAAAGAAAAAAAAAAGAGAAAGAACGCGTGAACGAGTTAGGAATTTGCATGTCACGGGAACAAATAACAGAGATTGCGGACGCTACAGGTTCGCGCGTGACGGTGCGATAAGCACGAGATAATCCGCGGCAAACACGCTTGCCACACGTCTACCGATATCACAAATCATGCGGTTGATGTGTTTCCCGTCGGACATCGCACATCGCGTGATCGATATCCGGCGCGAATCGGGTGACGGAGGGCTTGATGTTTTGGCATTTTTATGTTACGAATATTATGTCCAAAAAACGGGATGCGTGATTTCTGGGAAAGGGAGGGAGAGGGGGGGGGGGGGGGGTTCATACGAGACTACACAGTGTACGCGATTTAATCCGTGCGGTATTTCGAATGCTCACCGCCACTGTGCCAAAAGCAAAATAAAAACAACGAACTGATGCCTTAGTATACTTTTGACGAAACCGCCTACGCATGTCCCATTTTCGGAGATCAGACGCACTGTTTCTGGTTGAGCTAAGAAAAACCTTAAAAAAAAAAAAAATATCGGCGAGCTTTTCTCTGCATTCGCCCAAAGGTCGGTGAGCTTTTCTCCGCATCTGCCGGTTTTGCGGTGAGCTTTTCTCCGGTGAGCTTTTCTCCGGTGAGCTTTTCTCCGCCGCCCGGTAGAGCTGTGGCACTGACTGCACAAAGCAACGCGCCCAAACCGTTTTGAAGGCATTGGTACGGGGAACGGAAATAGACACTCGACTTTTATTGTGCGTTGTTCCTATTCGTTCAAATACGGTATGATTTCTGAACAACTAAAAACATTTAATTGTCCTCGTGTTCGAAGCGGACGACTTAAACAACCAACTCGCGCGGATCTCCCTCGGGCTGCTGGCGCTTTACGGCTTATCATTCAACACGAGACCATGCAACGAAACGGGACATTGTCTCTTTACGTAGTCCGGAATAAATTGTGATCATTCTCGTTTGAGGAAACTAAGCACTTGGGGCCTGTTTTCCTCAAACGAGTCGCCTGCCTTGACGCTAACACGACCTCATCGGTATTGGTTCCATAACATTGGTTCAGAACAGGGTTGGGCAGTATCGCGATACAAATGTATCGCGATAGTATTTCAGAAATACATTTCGTATCTGTATTTCTGTATCGCGATACATTTTTTTCACCAGTATCTATATTCCTGTATCGAAATACATTTGGAATGATTTTTTGTATCGCGATACAATCAGGATGAAATGTATTTAGTTACATTTCTTGAGAAATACTCCCCCCCCCCCCCCCCCCCCCCGAAAAAAAACAAAAAGAAACAATAGAGTCGATTGCTGGGCTAGTTGGTTTTGGAATTTGGAATACATTTTAGCGCTCAAAAAACAGGGACAAAGAGGCGAGAAACAGACAGCACAGTGCGCTACTAACAACTGATTTTATTACGTGAAACGACACTTTTATACCATCCGAGTTTCTGATTTTGCTCCGTCACTGGCCAACCCGGTGCCAGGCCGCGTCATTGAGGAACGCACGCTCCTTTCATTGAGGAACGCACGCTCTTTTTTAAAGGAGCGTGCGTTCCTCAATGACGCGGCCTGGCACCGGGTTGGCCAGTGACGGAGCAAAATCAGAAACTCGGATGGTATAAAAGTGTCGTTTCACGTAATAAAATCAGTTGTTAGTAGCGCACTGTGCTGTCTGTTTCTCGCCTCTTTGTCCCTGTTTTTTGAGCGCTAAAATGTATTCCAAAAAGAAACAAGTCCGAACGCATTTTTTTTTCTACTTCTGAGAGCACCAGAGTCAAGGAGATGCTGGGGCATTGTTACTATGCTGACCAAGGCTCTTTTTAATTCTGCAAACTATTTTTCTATGCGTCCTCTTCTCTCTTCTGAGAAGTGTTGCGTAGTCGGGGACTTGAACCAGGTGGCGTGCCAGGAGTGGAGTCAGAGCATCTTCTGCCGCAGGTCGTTAGGTAGGGATTTCTTGAGTCATTGTTTGCTGGCATTCAATGCCCTGCTGCTAACCGTCTCTCTCGCCTTAGCGTACAGAGTACACCCAGCCGGCAAAGCTGAGTCACATTCCGTTGCAGCACCAGCCTGGCGGTGGCTGACTTGAAATAGTAGGAAGTCTCCGTAACTTTGCATGGCTCAAGGGTACGTCATCAGCCGACGACGTGAACGTGACCCGCTGCTCTGGTGATCCGAAACCCAGAAGGAGGCCAGAAGTGGCCTCGCTGTGCCATCCCAGACTACGTACTCCCGCGACTCGTCTCGAGACCGCTGTTTCTCGGACAGCTCGCACCTGTGCCGGCAATATCAGCTCGCAATCCACGAGGTCTCTGTTTGGATAATGCCAGGCAAAACTTGAAGACTGCAATCCGTGCGTCGGTGGCGGAGGGTCGTTAGTAAGGAACTTCAGAACAGGGATGCTACCGTATCGTTTTTTCAACCGTAACAGAAGATAAGACATGTATTCCAAGATGCTTCAGGTGGTCCACTATTCTCAAAAATTCCAAATGACACTGCATGCACGATATTCAACGAGGTAACCGACAACGAAAGTACGTACTGTCCTTTCATACAGCAGCGTGGTAAGGTTTCATGTTCAAGGCCACACCTACAGATAAAGAATACTAGTTTATTCCACCGTGAGATCATGTGATCAATGTTGACAGGATTCCCTCGTCAAACAGACAGGATGTCATGGAAGGGACCGCGGTCAGCCCTTGATGGAACGTTTTCTTTGGGCCCATTGAAGACTCCTTGTCGTCCGAAACCACTATACCTCCAAGGCAAAGTGCCAAGCCTACAGGAAAGTAATGTCAGGATCGAAAACTTCCACTTCAAACTTCATCTCAGTTGACGTCTCAAACAAATGTGAAAGATATATCGCAGTATCAGTATTTCTGTATTTGTATTTCTGCCTTCCCTAAAATGTATTCCTGTATTTGTATTTCCAAATACTTTTTGCCTGTATTTAAAATGTATTCCCGATACGTATCGCGATACATTTTTACAGATATATTTCAGTATCAGTATTTTAGCTACTATTTTAATGTATCCCAGTATTTGTATTTCCAAATACATTTTTGAGTATTTCTGCTTAACCCTGGTTCAGAATGATCGAAACGAACACAGCACGGTAAACCACTATGACCAGTAAAGAAGAGTACTTCAAGAGATATAGCGTAAAAAAAACTTTTTTTTTTGCTAGTTTTGGCGTTACATTTGCGCTTGAGAGCAGGATGGCGCAGCGAAAATGGATTGGCGCACAATGGAACCTTCACTCCAGCAACCGCTACACACCTTCCGTCGTGCTTTGACTGCACGCGCACGCTCGAAGTGCACGGGACCTTGTCAGTGACTATACGGAGCGCAAGTTCGTCTGCTTCCTTTACAGGGGTTGTGGTGGCTTCAGAACGCTGTGCTCTGATTGGCTCTGATTGAACGATAGTGGATAGATTTCAAGGTAGCTTCCTTTAAAGTCTACTCACTTTCCTTCAATCACAGCCAATCAGAGCTCGGCGTTCTGACGTCACCAGAACCCCCGCAAAAGAAGCAGACAAACTTGCGCTCCACTTAGTGTCTTTCAGAAGGTCACAGAAAGTGTTCAGTGTAGAGAAGGTTCAACTGGCAACAACTATCTACCTTTTTCTTTTTTTTCCCACCCTCTCCCCTGAAGAGGGACAATGAAGTTGACGCTTAAAACAGAAATCCTTACGCTTCCAAAATAAACACTCAAAACAACGTTGTACCGTGAACGAGATTGTCCGCGCCATGGGGATCTGCCACCACCAGCGTGCCATCGACTACGTCATCGAGTCCATCACGAACAAGCAGTGCTCGTCGCTGGCCTTCGAGTGTTCGACGCACGAGATGTTCCACAAGGGACGCTGCTCCGACTGCGGCAGCGACGGCTCGCGCTGCGCCCAGATGGGCTTTTGGGCAGACCAATGGAAGCGCTTCAAGAACAACTCCAGGACGAGACGGATGTTCCTGGACACCAACGCTGACGAGCCGTTCTGTGGTACGAACTGCCTCCGTGTAACCGTACACCCTAAAGCCGTAATCACACTGCTCACACCTCGTACAAAAGACACGGTGTTCGAAAGGTGCTGGCTTCAAACATATGCAGTGTTGGGTGAAGTACATGTAAAAAGTACTTGAGGTGAAATACTATCGGGGAAATATGAAATGCGAACAAAGGAGTGCGTGGGTCGCGGTAAAGGCTGCACCGCCTGGAAGTGAGCCTAGGGACGAGGGTGCGTGGCCTACTGTGTTTACGCCCTTCGCTCGGCGCTCCCCGAGCTTCGGCATTGCGCCTCTGCGCTAAAAGCTATCACCGCTATTTTTGCTCGCTCGGCGCGTTCGGCGCAGGGTGGGGCAGAAATACTCAAAAATGTATTTGGAAATACAAATACTGGGATACATTAAAATAGTAGCTAAAATACTGATACTGAGATATATTTGTAAAAGTGTATCGCGATACGTATCGGAAATACATTTTAAAAACAGGCAAAAAGTATTTGGAAATACAAATACAGGAATACATTTTAGGGGGGGCAGACTACAAATACAGAAATACTGATACTGCAATACATTTTTAAAATTTGTTTGAGACGCCAAATGAGATGGAGCTTAAAGTTGGAGGTTGAAGTTTTTGATCCTGAAATTACTTTACCGTAGGCTCGTCACTTTGCCTTGAAGGTAGTGATTTCGGACGACGAGGAGTCTTCAGTGGGCTCAAAAAAAATATTCCATCAAGGACTGACCGCGGTCCCTTCCCTGACATCCTGTCTGTCTGATGAGGGATGCGAAGAGACTTCGACCTCTAAATAAATTATATGTCATCCTAAATCACTACACCCCTGTTCGCTAAGGACGCCCCTGTCAACATTTATCACATGACGTCACGGTGGAATGAACTGGCATTCTTTATCTGTAGGTGTGGCCTTGAACATGAAACTTTAGCACGCTGCTGTATGAAAGGACAGTACGTACTTTCGTTGTAGGTTACCTCGTTGAAGATCCAGCAGGCAGTGTCATTTGGATCTTTCGAGAATAGTGGACTACCCCAAGCAACCTGAAACACCTGTCTTACCTTCTCTTACGGTTGAAAAAACGATACGGTGGTATCCCTGTTGTAAAGGTCTTTCCTGTCGGCCCTCTGCCACCGACGCATGGATTGCAGTTCTCAAGTTTGGTCTTGCATAGTCCAAATAGAGACTTCGTGGATTGCGACCTGATATTGCCGGCACAAGTGCGAGCCCTCCGAGAAATAGCGAGCTCGAGACGAGTCGCAAGTGTACGAAGTCTGGGTCGGCAAAGCGAGGCCACGTCTGACTTCCTTCCTGGGTTTCGGATCACCAGAGCAACGGGTTACTTTCACGTCGGCTGATGACGTACCCTTACGCCGTGCAATATTACGGGCGCAGTCGCAGGCGCATTCGAATATGGGTTGAACTTCACTGCGTGACTCATCCTACTATTTTAAGTCAACTACCGCCAGGCTCTTGTTGCAACAGGCTGTGACTCAGCTTTGCCGGCCGGGTGTACTGCATACGCTAAGGCAAGAGAGACGGTTAGCAGCGGGCATTGGATGTCAGCGAATAATAACTCAAGAAATTCCTACCTAAGGACCTGCGGCAGAAGATGCTCTGACTCCACTCCTGGCACGCCCCCTAGTTCGAGTCCCCGACTACGCAACACTTCTCAGATGGGAGAAGAGGACGCATAGGAAAATAGTTTGGAGAATCGGAAGGAACCTTGGTCCGTATGGTAACAATTCCCCAGCGCCTTCTTGGCCCTGGTGCCCTCAGAAGTAAAAAAAGAAAAAATGCGTTGGATTTTCTTTCCGGGCCCGGGGGGGGGGGGGGGGGGGGGGGGGAGTATTTTTTAAGAAATGTAACGAAATACATTTCACCCTGATTGTATTGCAATACAAAGGAGCATTCAAAATGTATTCTGATACAGGAATACAGATACTGGCGAAAAAAATGTATCGCGATACAGAAATACAGATACGAAATGTATTTCTGAAATACTATCGCGATACTGCCCAACCCTGGTTCGGCACGAGGAAGCTCGCCGCTAGTAGCAGCTAAAGCGCGCGCTCAGCCAGCGCGCGCTTCAGCTGCTCAGCACGCTTTAGCTGGCTGAGCGCGCCCAGAAAGTAGCCAGCGTAACCCCAAATCAGATACATTGCACTTTCAATTTGAACTGAAAGATTCTCTTTCGAGCGTCGGTTAAAATAATTTCACCCAATATAAATCTGCCCTCTACATACACAGAGAGCACCCGATTAGTTACCAAGATTTTACAGACCAGTGTTTTTCTCGAACGGTTTAAATCAGATTCTTCGGTAATTTCGTATCAGATTAGACTGATATACACCAAATCCCCAGAAAGTTAACTTAATCTGCAATCTGCAAGTCGGTTTCACCTGCATTAAAAACTACACATTTTCAGGGATTTCAGGTTCTCTGAAATGTTTCTAAAAGCGCACCAATGAACAATCTGCACGTTGGTATTTTTAGGTGCTACTGGACGATCGTTGGTGCTCATAAGGTTCATCCCAAAAGTTGGCCTCATTTCAGTCATCAGTTTGCCCCTGTTTGCCCCTTTTCCCAGATCACAGCTTATCTGCAGTGTTCCTAAGAGCATCAATGCGGAAGCGCTAAGTTGTGCACATTGGTGCTACTGGTAGTCGCTAAACAAATCAGATAAAATTTATTAAGCCTGACCATGGTGTCAGGGTGAAAGGGCCCCTTTCTATTTCTACACTCTAAAAAAAGCCCGTGAGTCTGCTTTTACGCACACCACTCGGAGAGCCAATCGCCGCAACTTACGGAGGCAACTCAGCGAATGACGATGCCGACACATATGTTCAGACCAAAAAACGCAGTATGAGTTGTGACGTTAAGCAATGCAAGCGTGACGTTTTGCATTGCGTAATGTCACAACTCAGTCTGCGTTTTTCGGTCTAAACATATGTTTCGGCATTGTCATTCGCTGAGCTGCCTCCGTAAGTTGCGGTGATTGGCTCTCCGAGTGTTGTGCGTGAAAGTAGACGCACAAACATTTTTTAGAGTGTAGAAGGGCTAAAAAATGACAGCACAGACTGTTCTTTTTAGGTCTAACCATATTTTCAACCTCGTCATTCGCCAAGCACCCGCCGCGAATCGCAGCGATTGGCTCGTCCAATAGCTTTGCATGAAGGCAGAAGCACCGGATTTCTTAGATAATATCTACTGGTTACCTCCAGAAAAAAAATAAAAATGCCAATATTATACATTATAGTCGAATGTATTGTCTTGGAGTTGCAGAGAACAACCGATCACTGATTGGCCATCGAGGGTTCAAGAGGCTCAGACCGTGGCACGTCCCCGGGCCTCTTCTTATCGCTCAGCCAATGATATTGTGGTATCAGCAGATAAGAACACCAAAGAAGCAATCGCAAAGCAAGAACAGCGCACATAATAAGCTAGAGGAAGGTATTCGATATATTTCTACGTTGCCCCTGCTTCCTACGAAGGCAGAAAAGCACGAAGACTAAAGTGGCTGAGTTATATGACTCATATGAGCAGGGTTCCGTGTTTCCGGTAATTACCGCTAAATCCCGATAAATAAACACCCAAGTGTTTTTCTCGGAATCGGAGAAATACCGAAAAATACAAAATTAAAACTGCCCCTAAAAAAAACAAAAAAAAAAAAAACTTTTGTTTTGGGAAAATAAAAAATGTATCAGCAACATATGCTGCTTTTTTGTGTGCGTGTGCTTGTGCGTGCATGCGTTTGTTTTTGTGTGTGTGTGTGTGTTTGTGTGTGAGCCTGTACACTGCTCTTACTGTCTTACTTTCCTGGGGGTCTCTCTCGGTCTAACTCTGTTGCATATGTGTGAACGGCGCTTAAGTTTCATGGACCCTGGAAGAAAAGAGAAGACGGGGGGGGGGGGGGGGGGGGGGGGGGTCACACATTTATGAACATGCAGTTGTTTTATAACATTAGACCCGATTTCTTGCCTGGCACTGAAAATAAACGATGAAAAACACGGATTAAAACAAACGAAAAAAAAAGTCGTATTTTTTCTCACACCATGTGCGAAGGAACGACAAAAAATTGGGTTGTGTGTGTGTTTATACAGCCTAGAACTTGGTCTGCCTCACAGGGGCGACGAGTCTCCCAGCTGTAGATGAGAAATTTAGCCAGTGCGGTACAGCCGCTAGCCTGGGGTCTTTAACGTGCACCACGCAGTAGTGATACACGACCGCACGCCGGTACGATGCTCATCCAGATCGAAACGGGCAGGGGTGGGGCTCGAACCCAGGAACCCTGGGTTCTGCAGCGCGAGCTTTCGCTCCACGCGCGTCGAGCTGGTGTGCGCTAGACCACTCGGCCACAGCGATAGCTGCAGGCAGTGCGGGTGGAATGGCGCCGTCACGTACCCGAGGAAGGAGCTGCGACGTGGGTAATTCTCATTGCCGTCGTGGATGGCGCCGTGGATGCCACTGACGAGAGCCACCAGTGCTCCGTGATCTGTTAAGTGAGGGGGTATGCGCGGTGTAAGTTTCTAAAACCATCCAACATTACGCGTAGCAACTGTGGATGCTGCCAAAGTGGGATTTTGCATAACGCGAGTAATGTTTGAAAACAAGTCTTGCAAGCAGACGACACGAAGATTCTCCCTTCCTCGCACCATTCTTGGCGGGACGCCAGGGCTGCCCTCTTCGCTCTCTTCGCGCGGCACGGCCGACGGGAAGTTCCGACTTCCCGCTCCTCGCGCCAAGAGGGGGGAGAAGAAAAAAAAAGGTTTTTCCATTCTTTGCGCGCGCGGCGACGACAACCTACGAGGATGAAATCTCGGCAATGTGTGCTTTGAAACACGTCCGAATTTGATAAAAAAATTAACCCCGAAAATGCGAAACCCTACTTATCACACCTCAAACAACAAAACAAACGCCCCTGATATAATTATATAAAAAAAGCTCGATTGTTTCATTTTTTTTTTCTTTTTCTGACAGCTTATCACTACCTCGTGAACGTCCAGATGTCCAAGGACTCTCGCTCGTCGCCGGTCACCGGAAATTTCTTCCTCACCTTGGAAGGCAGCAAGGGGGAAGCGACTGTCAAGGTAAACCGCAGGTTAGTATTTTTTATTTTTCGCTTCTGCGATCATTTTCCATGTACTCTTTGTGGACGAATATACTTTCCCACCTGTTACGATATCCTTCCCGATTTTAACTCCCAGTAATAATTTCACACGAGCTATAGAACTGCGAGGTCCGGCCTTACGGCAAACCAAAGCCATCACACGTCCTCATTTTAAGCCTGTCCAACGTATCACGTTTGATACGTTTTAGAACCGTCTATTACGTATCAAACCTGTAACCAGTTTTGATACGTTATGCACGCATCAAAGCTAGCTGCATGGACTTTTGTTCTAGATCTCCTGTTCCTTTTTTTACTCCTACCTCATACAAATTGTAGAAGAGGCAACAAGCAAAGTGGTCTTCGAGTACAGGACTCAAGAACGTGAGGCGTTTCGGCATACCCGATCACGATTAGAATAGTATTTCAATTCTTTGGTAATAACGTATGAATGCAGATTACGATTACTAATTGATTCTTCGGGAAGAACCTTGAAAACCCCGAGGAACAAGGATGTACGAAGTCACTGACAATTTAAGAAACGTAGGGCTAATGTCTCTCCTCAGTTAATGAGATTTCGACAAGCAATCACGGCCATACTCACAGGACCGAAGAGCTGTACCCAGGCGCCAAGTACACGTTTCTGGTCACCACGCCCAGCAGGGTCGGGGTCATCAAGAAGGCGTCCTTCAAGTACAAGACGGACAAAATTTTTTTCAAGTCCCGGATGTTCCTGAAGCACGTCGAGATCCTCCCGATGAACAAGCCCACACGGAGAACGTGAGAACCCTTAAGTTGTTTGTTTGTTCGTTTTTAGAAAGTCCAAAGTTTCCAAAAAAAAATATGATCTGCTATCGTTCTGGCTCCACAGTTGACCTTGATATTTGTTTAAGTGACTAATTTTTGCTCACCGTTTAAAGGTGCCCCGAGGAGGTTTTTGAGATCGCCTAAAGCGCGGTTCACACATATGCAACCGAGTACGACCGAGAGAGACCGGACCGGTTTTTAGCCCCTTGCAACTTCTTAGGACCAGCTCCTCAGCAGCGCACCCGGTCCTAAGACGTCGCAAGAGACTTAAGGCCCGTTCACACTCTTGCGATCGAGTAAGACCGAGAGAGACCAGACCGGTTTTTAAGCCTCTTGTGATCTCTTAGCACCAGCTCCGCTGTAGCGCATCCGGTCCTAAGAAGTCGCAAGAAGCTTAAAAACCCTTAAAAACCGGTCTGGTCTCTCTCGGTCGTTCTCGGTTGCAAGAGTGTGAACGGGCCTTTCGAAGCCGGTCTGATCTCTCTCAGTCGTGCTCCGTTGCAAGAGTGTGAACGGAGCTTGACTCACTCTGCTGGCTCTATGCATCCTAGAAATCCCTAAATCATGACGATACGCGACCACGATTTCCTTATAAAAAAAGTAGTCAAAGATCGCAACACACCGATTCCATCTCCGGCGATGGGAGGACCATGTTCCGAAACCAGGACTACTGTCAGCCAATAGCAAGCGAAGGGTCCTCGCGCTTCCGACCGGTGGAACCCCGGAGTGATAACTCGAATGCGCGCGGCTCGTTGCCCATACAGCCCGGACTACGATTCAACCTGCAGCGAGCGCGCGCTAAAGAGCTAACAACCAGACACGTCACTCCCGAAAAAAAAAAAAAAAAAAAAGTGCGTTTTTCTTAGGCGATTATTGCAGTGTTACGCTCCCTCTCCGTGAAAAATTGGCATTTTTCGATTACTCTTATTTGCTTTTGTCATCTACAAAAGCTTACACATTTTGTAATAACAGCGTTTGCAATCTCAACGAAATGCCGCGTTTTCATTGGTCACATGTCCTAGCTGCCGGAACAGTGTTCCTCTCATCGTTTCAGATGACCTCGTTGTGTTCGATCTTTGATTCTTTTTTAATAGCGAAATCGGCCGCGAATCGTTATGCTTTATGGAATTCCAAGGTGCTTAGAGCCCACAGAATGAGTTATCGCCATATTTAAGCGATCTCAGAAACCTCCTCAGGCCACATTTAATGAATACTGGATTAAAGTTGCGATGTAGGCGAGTTGGTTGATGGTTAATCGCATTGTTGTCTTTTTTTTTTTTTTTTTTTGCGCGCTGTTTAATTTTGGTTAGATGCTGGATTATATATAGTGATGTATACAGCCTGATTACATACATGAGCCCATATGTATATAAATTATAATGTCAGTAATGATATTTGTAAGCACACAGAAAAAAGTTTGTCTAATTGATTGATTGATATAATGTCGACATACCGGACATACTGTGCGACTCTCAAACTGTTCATTTGATCTGGGAAGCTCTGCCCTCGTTACAACTAAAAGCCCAATTTAATCCCATGGGCGTTTATCATGCATGGACATTTCTGCAATCGGTGGTGGTAAAAATAATAAAGTTTCAACGGAGCTTGCTACGCTTTTTTTTTTTTACCGCTCTATGATTACGTGACATTGACAGTGATGTGAATGGCTGATGTCATTTTGGAGCACCCTAAAGTTCAGTTTGGAGCACCAAAAAGAACCTTAGAACAACTGTGAATTCCGTTCTCATTTAATCTACAGTGAATAACATGTTTAAAAAAAAAGTCGAGTATTCCCCCGTCAAATAAAAATACAGTGACTTTTTTGCTGTCACACTGATGTGTAGCTACTAATAGATTCCTTGCAATGTAATTTTCCCAAACACTGAACTAGCGGTTCAGTCCTGCTTGCACCAGACATGGAAACAAAATATTCTTACTGTAAAGAATAAAGAAATACGCCAACCAAAAAGTCGAAAAATTGTCCCAACGTTTCGAAACAGTTCGTTTCTTCCTCAGGGGCGACTAAACGGGATAATAGCTTCTTTGTCTTTCTTTGAACTGGCTATCTCTTCTTCTTCATTGTCGATTGCTGGTTGTCTTCGTTTCGCCTGCGCCGTCTTGATTGTATCTCGTAACCCATGAACATATAAACTGGGTAAGGTGCCTAGAGACCTATTGATGTTATTTGCGGTGTTTTGAATATGCCAGGATTCTATCAGCTGTCTTCTGCGTAGGTTCGTCTCAGTACCCAGAATGCTTGCATCTTCAAATCCGATTCGGTGGTCATTAACTTCACAGTGCTCCGCCAGAGCACTGCGTTCGCGGTCGAAGTTGCGTACGTCATTTTTGTGTTGACGGAGCCGTTCTTGGAAGTTTTTAGTTTCTCCAAGGTAGGAGGCGGGGCACTGGGTGCAGGATATTTGGTAAATTACACCCTGGGCCCTTTCCTTGGGTGGACGACTTTTTGGCCGAGGTAGAAAACACCCGAGTGTGGTCACAGGTTTATGGGCCACGGTGACGTGTTCTTTTGAAATTCCTGGATAGTGTTTCACTTATCCCTTTTGTGTAGGGTATGCTGATGCGTGCAATCGGTTTAGGACGTGCAGTCCCAGTAGGTTGCCCGTCTCAGCGACTGCTGTTTATAGACGGTGAGGGATCTGGCGAATGAAGTTACCTGTGTATCCATTATTTTTTAGATCACGGGTGATCGCTTGCTCCTCTTTCCTTTTGTCTGTTGCAGATGAACATGTATTCTTTGCCCTCATCAGAAGTGTCGAAACTACTGACGCTTTGTGACTTAGCGGGTGGTTTGAATCAAATTGGAGGTATCGTCCCGTGTGCGTAGGCTTCCTATACACTGTGAAATTCAGTGCCTCACCCTGTCTTTTGATTAGCACGTCAAGGAAAGGTAAACAGCCGTGCATTTCGTGCTCCACCGTGAATTGGATGGCTGGTTCAATGGAGTTCAAGTGAGCCAGGAAGTTGTCCACTTCTGACGCTTGCATGATACAGAAGCAGTCGTCGACGTACCGCAGGAATATTTGAAGCTTGGGGTTGAATGATTGTAGCGCCTTGTGCTCAATCGCTTCCATTGCCAGGTTGGCCATTGTGACTGAGATGGAAGCGCCCATTGCCGTTCCGCTGGTCTGTTGGTAGAACTCCCCCTTGAAGGTGAAGTAGGTGTTCGAGAGACAAAACTCAAGTAGGCGACATAGCTCATCCCTGCTGAGGCATGTCCGGGTGTCCAGGTCCTCGTCTTTCTTGAGAGCTTCCTTGGTTGCAGCGATGGCCAAGGGAACGGGAACATTCGTAAAAAGGGAAATGACGTCGAATGACACCAGGCACTCGTCATGGCTGACCTTTATCTGTGATATGCGTTCCACGAACTCACACGAGTTTCGTATGTATGTTGTAGTATTTCCAGTGAGAGGAGATAGAACTCGGTGGAGATAGTCGCATAATGCTCTGAGTGGTGATGTTGTAAAATCTACGACAGGTCTCAGGGGAACGTCAGATTTATGAATCTTGGGGAGTCCGTAGAATCCCGGTGCGAATCCATTTCTGCAGATGAGGCGCAGGTAAAGGTCGATTCCGGGTGTTCTTTGAAAATGAGCGCCAGGGTCCTGTTCAAGTTTCTCTGTATTGCTGATGTTGGGTCCCGTTTGAGTTTCTTGTAAGCCGAGCAGTCAAGAAGCTGGTTGGCTTTATCTTCATAGGTATCCCGGTCAAGGACGACGGTTGAGTTACCCTTGTCTGCTGGCAAAATTACAATGTTTTTGTCATCCTTGAGCCTTCGGAGTGCTGTACATTCTTCTTTCGAAAGGTTATGAGGTCGATATCGTGTAGACTTCGACAGGACGCCAATGGCTTTCATACGGACGCCTTCTCGTACGTCAGGGTCCAGGTGCATGACGCCCTCCTCTATGGCCGCGACCATCCGGGGTAGAGGTAGCCGTGTAGTGGCCAAGTTGTAGTTGTGCCCTCTTGCAAGAACCTCAACTTCATGTGGGGAGAGTGACCTGGAAGATAGGTTGGTGACAAATGCGGAATTGACGATCTTCTGTCTTGCCTCGTTCCTTTTGTTCAGCGTCAAAAGTTTCTTTACTTGCGACCTCCGGTGTTTTTGTAAGACCGTCTGAGCGCAGTTTTCTGCGAACAGCTGCAATGACGGGAAAATGTCTGGAATACGGTTTTCTAGCTGTCGACGTATAAAGAACAAGTCCAACTGCTTTTTCTTCAAGGTGGAGTAGCATTCATGAAGTCGCGCCTTTACCAGCAGGTGCTCTGCACGCATCACAATCTTGTGGCCTTCCTGTGTGTTAACATGGCGTTTGAGGCGTAGACTTTGAGGGACCACTTGCCTGTCGCGGCACGCCTTGGTAAATTCCAGGTGCGTTTCGAATGAAGAGATGCTGCGGTTTATGTTGACATACCGTTTCGCCAGTTGTGCTGTCTCCCGCCCAAAGTCTTGGAGCAAAGACTTGAAGGTAAACATGTTCGGCAGATATCTGCCTGGTTGGGTGAATTTAAATGTAAAGAATAAAGAAATACGCCAACCAAAAAGTCGAAAAATTGTCCCAACGTTTCGAAGCAGTTCGTTTCTTCCTCAGGGGCGACTAAACGGGATAATAGCTTCTTTGTCTGTCTTTGAACTGGCTATCTCTTGAAGTTAATGACCACCGTATCGGATTTGAAGATGCAAGCATTCTGGGTACTGAGACGAACCTACGCAGAAGACAGCTGATAGAATCCTGGCATATTCAAAACACCGCAAATAACATCAATAGGTCTCTAGGCACCTTACCCAGTTTATATGTTCATGGATTACGAGATACAATCAAGACGGCGCAGGCGAAACGAAGACAACCAGCAATCGACAATGAAGAAGAAGAGATAGCCAGTTCAAAGAAAGACAAAGAAGCTATTATCCCGTTTAGTCGCCCCTGAGGAAGAAACGAACTGTTTCGAAACGTTGGGACAATTTTTCGACTTTTTGGTTGGCGTATTTCTTTATTCTTTACATTTAAATTCACCCAACCAGGCAGATATCTGCCGAACATGTTTACCTTCATTCTTACAGTATGTATGCTTTTGTTCTCTAGCAGCAGCTGCATCTTTTTTTTTTTTTTAATTCTGAAAGTTTTAATAATATGCGATTTTTATTTCACTTCAACGAAGCTTTCAGTTTTTAGCACACCAACGACCCATGGCTATGCCAAATTTCTATTAGGCAATCAACATGTTTACTTAAACAAAATCCAGTAGATTCCGTGCGTCCATTTATCCGTAGCCAAAGCTAGTCTAGTTTTAATTGAAACTACTCATTGAGTGACATGTAATCTCAAAGAGTCAAAACCCTACGAGAGGTAAAAAGAAAACGAGGGATTTCAAATAACTAATAAACCTAAAAAAAACACATGTATCAACCCTCTCGGTGTACTCAAATATTCTTTCTTAAATTTCAAACCTGAGGAAACAATCACGACCGAACCAATAATGTTCGCAGCTATTCAAGGCATTGCAGTCGTGCATAATAATCTTGTTTTTTGTTTTTTTTACTACTTTGCTGCTATGTCGCACTGTCATATCAACATGCGCCACACTCCAATCTTCTTCTCTTTTTTTTTAATAGCAAATTTTAAAGGTGTTTTTTTTTTTTTTTCCCCGAGAACGCATATCAGTTGTAACGAAGCACAGCACGCAGAATCGTTGTGCCCACACTATGGTTGCTTCTCCGCAGTACACGAAAACATATTAGAAGCTGCTGCCATAGAAGAAAAAGGAGATGGGTGTGTTAGTGCACCTTCAATCACCTTGTTGCGCACAGAAAAACTATTTCTCCGAGGGGGTCAACATCGTGTAAAATAAAACGTAAAACAAAGGGGAAAAGGGGGGAACGAAGTGAATTATGCAGAAGGAGAGGAAGAGGATGAAGAGGAGGTTTATATATAAAAACAGTTGGTAGTCCAGCGATCGGGTGTCTTTCTTTCTATCTCTACCTTTTCCTTAGTTCAGCTGGTTTTTTCATAATGAGTAACCAACTAGCTCAGATTACACCAATCGTTACATATTAAGAGGCGCACTTGCCAGACAAGTTGGAGAACTTCCGAGAGCTATCGTGTTTGTTACAAATTTCTAATCGAACAGCACAACCGATGTGACAAATCGTCCAAAATGGGCACCTCACATATTGGAAGGATCCGGCAATGTATATACCGTGACATGAATTATTAGGGGACATATCAATCACCAAATTGAGCTTTTGGTGAAGCGTTGGCGCAAGTTCGTCACATTTTGGTGAATTGCAGCATTATGTAGAAGACTAGCAGGGTGAACCCATTGGCGCCGTTTGACCCAATTGGCGCAGCGATCGAAGTAAAAAAGAATATCGCCGTCTTTGTCTCGTTTCGATACTGCAGTGATATCTGACGGTTATCAACCCTCTTATGACTGCATCACACTCGAGAGGCTAGCTTACGATGGCCCCTGAATAATAGTCATCCCGTCTATAATTAACGTCGTGCCCTCCTCTTTAAAAAAAGAAAACGTTATCCTAATGCCAGACACTCGAGCAATTCCATTCCCTGAAATCTGTTCCGTTGGCCGATGGATAACAGGTGCTCTGCTTTGCTTCTTCCAGGAAAATGTTCTGTTGTCGATGGACGATATATCATAATCTTGATCGACTGTGGTGCGATAAACGACGTAATCTGGAGTCTTGCTCCCGCTCGGAGCCAGAATAACGGTCGATCTACGTTTAAATCAAAAAATCTCGCGTCTTTTTTTTTTTTTTTTTATTACAAGATGGCGATACGAACTGTTTCATTATATGGTTTCACCAAGCTACGCAGCGGCACTCCGTTCCCCGATTTGCCCGTGGGCGCCGCCATTTTGGTGCTTAGCGCAGAGCGGGAACAATGGGCCCTTTTCAAAAATCCATCAGGCAACATTGGCGGTCGCCATTGCTTGGACACGAAGCGCGTGATTGGATGCGAGTCTTCGCCGAACAGTGACGTCACACTCGTGTCCAATACGTGCTCGGAGTACGTGATCAAGCAATGGCGGACAGGCGAAGGCGCGGGTTTTTGAAAAGGGTCGATTGACGACCATTGCGATTCCAAAATGCGCCGCCCTCACTTTCAAATATAGTACCAGCACTCTAAAAATGTCTGTGCGTCTACTTCCCCGCACAACACTCGAAGAGCCAATCAGCGCAACTTACGGAGGCAGTTCAGCGAATTGCGATGCCGAAACATATGTTTAGACCAAAAAACGGAGTCTGAGTTGTGACATTAAGCAATGCAAAACGTCACGCTTGCATTGCTTAATGTCACAAGTCAGTCTGCGTTTTTTGGTCTAAATAAATGTTTCGGCATCGTCATTCGCTGAGCTGCCTCCGTAAGTTGCGCTGATTGGTTCTCCGAGTGTTGTGCGGGGAAGTAGACGCACAGACTTTTTTTTAGAGTGAGGAAGCTTGGGCGAAATCGTTTTGCTCTGTCGCGTACTGTTTCAAAATTTCTGGACAAAAAACAGCTTCGTACGAGTTCAGATAGAGCTTCGGACAACTGACAACAATGATTTTTGAGCACCAACATGGTCACTCCGAAGTGTGGCTTAATTAGTAGTTCTAGTTTTCGCTTGGCTTCCCTCTACAGACTTTGCAGCAGGTCCCCGCAGAGCTGATAAACACACGGCACGCTAATCGCGAACTACAAAGTTGGTCTATTTATTTATTTACATACCCTCAGGGCTATCGTCATTATAGAGGGAAGTGAAAACAACAAATTCAACAATAAAAAAGGCAGTAATTTTAAGTTTCAAGTTTTTTTGTTTTTTTTCCTTTATACAGGGTGCGGCCGTAAAAACTTTCACATTTGGCACGCCTAGCAAAAATCGAATTTCAAACATACATACCTGAAATTGGGCACACGAACGTCGTTTATTCCAAAGTTTTTTGCTTATTTTTTCCAGACGTCAACTCTGGAGTAGCGAATTTTTAGAAAGATAACAAAAATGGCAGATGTGTATTTCCTATGGCCTATACCCGCCCGTTCGCCGTCTGCTATCTGGTTCGCGACGCCGCTCCCAGGTGGCGCACTGAACGCAAAAACGCGGCAAACGCCGCCCGAAAGGGTGGTGTCGGGCGAGATAATCGCGATAAAAAGTGATTTGAACGAAATATATGAACGATTGTTGAAATTACCTGTTTCAAGTCAAGTTCTGACAGATCGTCATGCAAGCAAGAAGACACCATGATGCGACGATATCATTTATTTACAGCTGCTCGTCTTGTTGACAATTGCGGGTCGCTCTCGAAGACAGCAAGCACCGCTTCCATGAGCTCCTCATTTTTCAGCAGGCTCTCACGTTCACTGACTGTATTCTTCTTTTTAAAGTCTTCTCCACTCACAAAACGATCCGCCCAAATCAAAACAGTCGGGCGTGAAGGCGGGCGTTTATGAAATACAGTGCGGAATTTTCGTTGTGCTGTGGCCAACGAGTTCCGCTCCACGTACCACTTGACTGCATGGGCACACTCACTTGCCAAGTATTGCGGCATCGCAGGGCGGCGCGGAAAATATTTTGATAATAACTGCAGAAGATAGTGCAACAAAAACAATAAATATGAACAATCAAGATGCCTCAGCAGCGGCACTCTTGATTCCAAAGTTGAGCTTTCACCGGGAACGGACCCGTCAACAGATAAGCAGACGACAAAGGAAGACACACGTTCGTCTGCTTTAGAACATATTTTTATTAAACGAGAACGACCGCCAGTTTTTAAATTTCAAGTAAAAGGGCATAATCGTTCACATATTTCGGTAAAATCACTTTTTATCGCGATTATCTCTCCCGACACCAGCCTTTTGTGCGGCGTTTGCCGCGTTTTTGCGTTCAGTACGCCATCTGGGAGCGGCGTCGCCAATTAGATAGCAGACGGCGAACGGGCGGGTATAGGCCATAGGAAATGCACGTCTGCCATTTTTGTTATCTTTCTAAAAATTTGCTACTCCAGAGTTGACGTCTGAAAAAAATAGGCAAAAAACTTTGGAATAAACGACGTTCGTGTGCCCAATTTCAGGTATGTACGTTTGAAATTCGATTTTTGCTAGGCGTGTCAAATGTGAAAGTTTTTACGGCCGCACCCTGTACAAGAAGAGAGAGAGGGTGGGGGGGGGGGGGAGCAGTACAAAACTGCTTGACAGTGCCCCCTCTTCCCCCAACAGCAACAACAGAGGAAGCTCCCGAAACATAAGACAACAACGCTCTCGAGGATAAATGTAAACATTTCGGCGGAACTCCGCCTGGTTAGGTAAGCAATAAGAAAAAGTACACCGTAGACTCTAACCAAATTCTTCAATGTGCCCGACGTTTCGAAGCCAGCTCGGCTCCTTGTTCACGGGTGACTGTATATGGGCCCAAAGGTAGCAACCTGCCGTCGTTCTCTTCTCTCTTAGCTTTGTTTTCTTCTTCTGTTTCTGTGTGTGGCGCCTTTTAGTCCGTGTATGTAGCTGCTTGGAAGCGTTCCGGTGGATCGGTTCAGGTCCAAGCAGCTATACTTCGTTTCAGCTTCGGTCCGAGCGCGGTCGATGTTATGAGCCGAAGGGCCAATCAAACAGCGAAAGAGGCACAACGTCATGGCGTGCTCTCTGCAGTTGATAGGACCAGCGTGCTCTCTGTGCGTGCTCCTTCGCCGGCTAGTCCTATCAAGCGCAGAGCGCGCGCCATGACGTTGCGCTCTTTACGCTGTTTGATTGGCCCTTTTGCTCGTAACATCTGCCGCGCTCGGACGGAAGCTGAAACGAAGTATACATACACGGACTAAAAGGCGCCACACACAGAAACAGAAGAAGAAAACAAAGCTAAGAGAGAAGAGAACGACGGCAGGTTGCTACCTTTGGGCCCATATACAGTCACCCGTGAACAAGGAGCCGAGCTGGCTTCGAAACGTCGGGCACATTGAAGAATTTGGTTAGAGTCTACGGTGTATTTTTTCTTATTGCTTACCTAACCAGGCGGAGTTCCGCCGAAATGTTTACATTTAAGTCATTATGCGCTGACTACGGCCCTAATGTAGTCCAACTTGCAAAACGATATGTGCACTTGACAAGCTCCGTTTCCGTTTTCAAGACTCACCTCACATTCAACAAGATTTGTAAGGATCTTCACCTGATACCGAAGAGCCTACGCCTGAAGAGGTTAGTTCATTCGGCTGAGGGTCATCGTATCATCGACCAAGCCGAGCGTCGTCTACTAGACGCCAGAACACAAGAATGCCGCGAAACACTTCGAAGGAAACACCTTGATCTTTTCTTTTTACGGAGGCAACTTGAACACCGTGTGCCCGAGGTTTTTCCGGCCATCAATGATTTTGCTAAGTCTGCTGCTTCCTCGGCCACCTTGAGGAAAGGACTGGAACACGAGAAGAAGCTTGTCTCTCTCCAAGGCCGGCCCAACACCCCCCAAACTTTGAACAAGGGTTTCGTCAAAAACCTCTCTTCGAAGGTACTCTCCCCAACCGAGACACTAGTTTTGGCGAAAGGAAAGAAGTTTAACTTCACTACTGTTCATCCTCCTCTCGCACTTATGGCAGCTTCTGTTGAGGAAGGTTTACACAAACTAGACCCTTGCATCCGCGAAGAAGCTCGCTTGAAAGCCATCGGCGTACTTTCAAAGGCAAACCAAAGGAGGCATTTGAACTATAGCACAGAAGAAAAGTCCGCCCTCAGGAAGCTAAAGGAAGAGAACAGCATCGTAATTCTTCCTGCTGACAAAGCGAATGTCACAGTGGTGATGGACCGCACAGACTATGAGGAGAAGGTGCACGCACTTCTGAACACCAAAGCGTACATGATGCTACCGAAAGACCCGACATCAAAAAATTCAAGGAATCTTAAACAAAGCGCTTTACGCCGTCTTCAACAAATATCCGGAGTTTCGGGCTCTCTACCTTAGTCTTATCTGACGAAACGGATCGACTCCTGCGTTCTACGGCTTACCAAAAATACACAAGTGTGGCATTCCGCTTCGTCCCATAGTTGACTTTACAACGTCGCCATTACGAGCACTGTCAAACTATCTCCATTGTCTGTTTCTTCCACTCATGGGAAAGACCAACACACATGTCGAGAACACTGCCCACTTTATCGAACTCGCTTCAGACCTGCAATTGAACGACGACGAGTGCCTTGTTTCATTTGATGTGGTATCCCTCTTCACGAGTATTCCCATTCGACTCGCGGTGTCTGTTGTCAGAACGGCACTCAAGGCCGACACGACTCTACCTGAAAGAACACACCTCTCGGTGAATGAGATATGTCGGCTACTAGAGCTGTGCCTGACAAATACCTACTTTTCTTTCGATGGTCGCTACTACAAGCAAAGTAGTGGTACAGCCATGGGTGCCGCGGTGTCCGTCACTGTAGCCAACCTCACAATGGAAGCCATCGAGCAAAAAGCCTTAAGCACATTTTCTCCCACACCGACTCTGTTTCTACGTTACGTGGATGATTGCTTCTGTGTTGCCAAGTCCAGCGAAGTCGATCGCCTTCACAAACATTTCAATTCCATCCATCCAGACATTCAATTCACGGTTGAACATGAATATAACGGGTGCCTTCCATTTCTGGATGTGGCAGTGGAAAAAACAGGGAACCATTTATCCTTCCAAGTATACAGGAAAGCAACGCACACCGGTCGCTACCTAAACTTCTCGTCAGACCAACCTACAACTCACAAATCCTCTGTAGTGTCGGTGCTCTTTCGACGCGCCCTCACGGTCTGCTCAACAAAGAAGTCACTTAAAGGGGCACTGACACCCCAAAGATCGTATTTATTTTTATTGTCTAAAACGATGGAAGTTGCAGTCATAGACACGCAAAAAAAAAAACCGCATCGCGAAAAAAAATGTTCCCGCGCACGCGCGCGGCTTTTTATTTTTGGCGTTTGATTTTCCCGCCTCTCCCCTCCTCGCTTCTTTTGATCGGTGACGTCAAGAATCATGGAATTTAGAAGCTTTGTACCCGACATCTCTATAACATTTAATTACGGCAATCCTAAAACATGTTTTTTTAACGCAATTGCGAACGCACTACGGCCCTTCTTTTTGAAATACCAAAAATCGGGAGTTCGTTGTGGTGCCGTCTCCTGGATTTGTATCCTCCAACGGAAAACAGGCGACACCTCTCAAAACCGGTCCGCCGCAACGCCGGCGCTGGCTCCTTTCCTCCTCGCTTTGGGTCGCCATGGCAACAGCAGGGAGTGGTGAAAGAAAGGGGACTCTCAGGTCTCCGCAATTTTTGACGTCAACGCACCGGCGCCGCTCGCGCGGGAACTTCGAATTCGGCATTTGGAAATTGTTTTTTTACTTCACAAATACTGAATTCCGAAACTTCAAATTTTGAGGGTAATGTCCCGGCATCGTTTTCAATCGTTTCGGATGATAAAAAAAATTATGACTTTGATGTGTCAGTGCCCCTTTAAGATGGAAGTCGAAAATATAAGGCGAGACCTTCGGAAAAACAACTACCCCACGAGATTTGTCAACAAAATATACAAGCAACTTCGTCACCCTCCTACATCCAAAAACAAAAACACATCCAGCCGCATGTGCGTCCCGTACCTCTATGGCACGAGCGAGGTCCTAGCCCGCGTTTTGAGACCGTACGGCATTGCAGTTACGCATAAACCTGTCTCAACTCTGGGCCATTTTCTTCCTCTTCCAAAGGATCGTCCACCAAAAGAAAAAGCTCAAGGCCTGATTTACCAAATTCCTTGTGCCGAATGCGACGCCTCTTATGTGGGGGAAACGAAGAACTTTCCCGAACGTCTGCGTAGACTTAAGTATGACGTAAAGAAGAATGACATCCAAGGCAGTGCGCTGGCGGAACATGCTCAGAAGACCGGCCACGCCATTGGCTTTAACAGCAGCTCCATCCTCGACACAGAAAGAAACTGGAGAAAGCGGCTCTTAATAGAATCTTGGCACATACAAAATACAAGCAACAACCTGAACCGATCCACCGGAACGCTTCCAAGCAGCTACATACACGGACTAAAAGACGCCACACACAGAAACAGAAGAAGAAAACAAAGCTAAGAGATAAGAGAACGACGGCAGGTTGCTTACCTTTGGGCCCATATACAGTCACCCGTGAACAAGGAGCCGAGCTGGCTTCGAAACGTCGGGCACATTGAAGAATTTGGTTAGAGTCTACGGTGTACTTTTTCTCTCGAGGATACATAATCAGATTTCTGACGGGATTGCTAGAGTAGGGACTTTTAGCAAACCGCAGCCGTGTTCCGCGTACTCCATTACCAAAGCTTTTGAAGCATGCTTTTTAAGCGCGTGCCTCACGGTCATGGTATATCATATGCCACCCGGGCGCGCGCTTCAAACCATGCTTCGAAATTCCCCGGTAGTGCGGTACGCGGTAACGGTTTGCTAAAGGTTTCTCATATGCCTTTGTTTTGTGGAGGCTCAAAACAATGAAGGGTGTTAATAGCGCTTTTAAACAATTGGTCGTTAACAATGAATACGTAGACGCCGGAAGGTGGTTTCATTCCAAAGAAGGTTTAGGGACGAATGAATGGTAAAATACGTTAGTCTTGTGCCGGCTTCCTACACCCCATTTCCACCTTTATGATCTGCGGCGAACCAGTTCACGGCCCTCCGCGTGTGGCATGTGGTCGCGAACCAAGAGAGCGGGCAGATTCGTCGATTGCAAAAATACCTTTAGGTACCTTTAGGTAGCTGAAGGTGTCTTTGGGTACCTAAAAGTACCTAAACGTACCTTGAGGCTGGCCGTGTGAATGGTGTATTATACCCCATGGTGTATCGCAGTCTTCCCGAGTACGCAGAAACACCAAGTCATGTTCGGTCGTTTTTACAAAAATAAGAAGTATTTTAGCAAACCGCGACGACCTATTGTCACTAATTGAATCATGCACTGCCGACCTCGTCATTCTGACAAAAACGTGGCTGAAACCCGAACTTGCTGACTCAGAAGTGTTCCCCCAATATGAATTATACCTTACACAGATGCGACAGACTAACAAAGAGAGGTGGCGGTGTCCTAATCGCTATCCATAATCTTATTAGTGCGTCACAAGTTAATGTTCCAGGTGACCTTGAGATGGTATGCCTTCAACTTCACTCTTAATTTTTCGATATCTTGATTGGTGTATGTTACAGAGCACCCGATCATCACGCTAGTTTCATTAGCGAACTTCATGACTCCCTCTCGTTCATCTTTATCAACCTTAAACCAATAGCGTCGGTCATCCTATTTGGCGACTTCAATTTTCCGAATATTGATTGGAATTCTCTGTCATCAGGTCATCAGTTTGATAATGAGTTCATCGACCTAACTCTCACGTTTAACCTCTTCCAAGGGATAACTAAACCAACAAGAGTTAGCCATCACTCTAGCAACATTCTTGACCTGTGCCTCGTGAATAAGATCACTCATCTTCCCGCTATTAGTGACCACAATGTTATACACTTAAACCTGCAGTTTGACGTCGTCATCAGATCATGTCATTATGAATTTATTAAAGACTACTAAAGAGCTGACTATGATACAATTAATAGAAATCTTCAACAGTTTTATGACACTTTTCATATCAACTTTTATCAAAGAACAGTTGAGGAAAATTGGAATCTCTTTAAAAACAGGGTAACAACTCTCACTGGCACGTGCGTTCCAACCATCGGAATTAAAACAAACAATGCAAAGCATTGGTACAACAAGACAATCTCCAAATTAAATGCTAGGAAGAAACGAAATTTCAGGCAAGCTAAAGAAAAGGACAGTACTATCGCATGGAATAATTACAACGCGTCTGCTATAATATAAAAGAGAAGTGAAAAATGCAAAGAACAAATTTTTTAACTTCGACCTTCTTAACATTTTAAAGAATAAGCCTAATAAGTTGTGGGAGATCATTCATCCTGAAGAGCATAAATCCATCCACCTGACTAATATGAAGGGAGCTCCCGCATATGATAGCCAAAGCACCTCACTAATAAATACTTACTTTAGCTCAGTATTTACACTAGAAAACAATGACAATATTCCTCTCCTAAATCACCTTTCTCATTTTGCTATGCCTTCTATCGAAATAACATATTTGGGTATAGTGAAAGCGATAGAAAATCTCAAAACTTCTGCTAGCTCCGGTCATGACCAAATAAATTCTAAATTGCTGAAAAACACAACATATCTCATCCCAATTTTTAACCCTTAGTTTTTAACAGTCACTTGATCTCGACAAGCTTCCGTCTGACTAGAAAATTGGTAGAGTTATCCCTATTTTTAAAAGTGGGGATCGTAATGTATCGAACTATCGCCCAATATCTTCGATAAAGCATTCGATAAAGTGCCCCACCAACGTCTGCTACAAAAACTAACCCAACTGCGTGTTCATAATTCAATAATCACTTGGATAAAAAATTTCCTATCCGATTGCACAAAATCTTCAGTATACACAAGTGTATACTGAAGATGCCACCTGCATAGGTGGCGAAACGTCTGTACCTTTTGTTATTAATTTGTTATGTTAAGTCGGAGTAAACCTTTTCAATCACAATATACTGTTGGAAACGAGTCCCGTTCACCTCTTTTTCGTGTAACGTCCGGTGTACCCCAAGGTAGTGTTTGGCCTCTTGCTGTTTTTAATATACGTTAACGACCTTCCTGTTAACCTAACATCTGAAATTCGCCTCTTTGCTGACGACCGTGCTCTATACAGACCAATAAGTAATAATAATGATCACCTACTCTTACAGGCTGACTTACTAATAATAAAAGAATGGTGTCAAAAATGGCAAATGACAGTTAATGTAAATAAAACAAAATTAGTGTCTTTCACCAGATCGCAGTTCCCATAACTCTTTTCATACCAACTCAGCGACACAATAATTGACCCCTGTACATCTTATAAATACCTCGGCGTTCATTTAACCTGTGATATATCTTGGGCAACTCAGATTGATTTTATTTTATCGAAGGCTACTTCATCGATATCTTCGGCGCAACCTCAAACTGGCGTCACCTGAAATTAAACAATTATCATACATAACATTTGTTATATCTCGTCTAGAGTATGCGTCTTCTGTATGGTCACCATGACAGCATCACCTGATTATGAAATTAGAGGCAATTCAAAACCGAGCATTAGGGTTCATTTTTACAGACTACTCTCGTTTCACTAGCGTAACAGGCCTAAGGAACAAAGCTAACCTTCACTCACTCTCATTTAGGCGCATTCTTTCTCGACTAACCCTGTTTCATAAATTATACTATAACAATTCCTCTATTAGAGCGTCCCGCTTCCTTCCACCCACACTATATTTCTCCGCCATGATAACTTCCGCAAAGTTCGCCCGATTTTTAGTTCAACTGTAGCATTTTATAATTCCTATCTGCCCATGACAATCAAGGACTGGAATAAATTACCCGATGGCGTTGTAACCGAGGCAAACTCTGATAGATTTGCCGAAGAACTGATCAATTACCTGGAACTTACAAACATGTCTATCTGCTCCTTTTTTTCTTTCTTTTTACTGTTCACAGTGCATACCGTTAAAGATATTAATAATATTCTGTAATGTTGATAACTACTTGTATTTTGTTGTGCTTTGATTCACCTCTATTGCTGGCTTCCTCTCCGTGAGTGTTAATTTATTTTAAACGATGATTATTAGTGTGTTATTGACCCCCTTGTATAATGCCTTAACGGGCCCTCAAGGAATAATAAATGAATGAATGGATAATGCGAAGGTGCGAGCGAGCTGGACAAGAATAACGATAATAAACCCTGGAGAAGAGGAACAAGGAGGACAACTTTTGACTTGTTGTGTTTGTCCTTTGTCACCCTTTTCCCCATGTCCGGAGTTTATTATCGTTATCGCCATATTTCTGAAATCACTCCAAGGCGGTGACGCTGGTGCTGACGTCACAGCGCTTGCGCAGATGCTTCGCTCTACGAAAAACTTGTTACTGCGCATGCACCATGCCCACATCTCCTGTTTGCAAACGCTTCCGTGTACGGGCGATGGGTTGGCGTATCATCCTCATCATTTATTAAGCCCTGCAAGCCTTACGGGCATTACAGAAGGGGTTAGTGGGGCATTGAAACATTGTTAGGTAAAGGCTTATCGGAACAGAAATCAGCACTCAAACAAGCATATAAATGAGAAGAAAAAAAAAAACAATTAGTGCAGTTGCAAATGGTTACTTAGTTGCGATATGATTGTGGTATGATCTATCTGGGTCACAATACTGTTAGGCGGGTTATTCCAGTCCGCTATTGTTAACGCCAAAGTGGAGTTAAGAAACGAGACAGATGAAGCGAAGATCGAACGTATACCTTGTGGGGTTTTGCTAGCTACCAACACAGGTACCGATAGAGTCAGTCTCAAACGGCTCCTGAACAAAAAGCAAAGGCTCTACAGCCGCGCAAAACAAATTAGAACCCCATCAGCGTGGTCTAAATACCGAGAATGCGCTTCGAGATGTAAGTACGAAATTAAGAAGGCTAAGCATAAGCTCTTTAATATCGACCTCTTTAATTTGCTGAAAACAAACCCCAAAAAATTCTGATCAACTATAAAACCTAAGCAAATTAGACCATCCCCCCGCATTGTTGACTCAGACGGAAAGTAACTCTCGGAAAGAGAAAGCTGCGAGAGCCTCAACTCTTATTTTGGCGACGTCTTCACTGAAGAGTCTTTTCCATTACCCGACCACATCCCTCAATATACAACCGTAGCCAGTATGGACTCTATTTATATTACCCCGCCTGGCATCGAGAAACTGATCGACAACCTTCCCAATTATTCTGCCCCAGGCCCGGACGATATATCAACTAAACTGCTCAAATTAACCAAATCAGTTTCTAGTATTCTTTTATGTAGAATATTCCAACAGTCTATTGACTCCGGTGACATACCCCTTGACCGGAAGCATGCTAGGGTTTGCCCAATATATAAAAGCGGTGACCAAGACTGCCCCAGCAATTATAGGCCTATTTCTCTGACTTGTGTTGCAAGTAAGTTGATGGAGCATATCATTTACTCAAATATTATGAACTACATGGCTCATAATGGTCTACTTTTTGTAAACCAGCACGGTTTCCGGCGGTCTCTGTCCTGTGATACCTAACTTTTCGAATTCGTAACAGACATTCATAAAAACCAACATCTTCGTGCAGAAACGCATGCTATTTTTATAGATTTCTCCAAAGCGTTCGACAAGGTTCCTCACCAACGTTTATTATTAAAACTACGATCGCTTCAAATTGATGGAACTCTGATTAATTGGATAGCTAACCTCCTCTCAAACCGAACACAATATGTCACCCTTAACAATAGTTGCTCGTCATCTATAGTGGTCAAATCTGGAGTACCTTAGGGAACCGTGCTGAGTCCTTTGTTATTTCTCATTTATGTGAATGATTTACCTTCGCTAATTAAGTCTTCAATTAGGTTATATGCTGACGACTGTGTTGTGTATTCTAAAGTAACCAATCGCTCTGACTGTGCGCAGCTTCAAGCTGATCTATGTGCCATTGAATCTTGGTGTGAAAGGTGGCAGATGCAAATCAATGTAAATAAAACCAAACAAATGACCTTTACTACGAAACATAACAAAATAAACTTTCAATACACCCTTTCCGGTAATACGATAGAAAATGTACCAACTTACAAGTACCTCGGTGTTAACTTAACAAGCAATCTCTCATTGGAAAATCATATAACCCATATTATTAACAAAGCTAACCAGACTCTCGGCTTTCTGCGACGCAATATCTCCCTTGCTTCCAAGGAAACTAAATTATTAGCATACACCTCACTTGTCCGTCCCCAGTTAGAGTACGCCTCATCTGTCTGGAATCCCCATCAGTTATTTATAGAAGATATGTTAGAAGCAGTCCGAAACCGCGCAGCACGGTTTATTCATCGAAATTATACCTTCCCTACTAGTATCACCACTCTTAAAGCTCAACTTGGTCTCCCCTCTCTCAAAACGCGTAGGACTGTATCCGCCTTAACTATTCTTCATAAATTTTACTACCATCTTCCTTTCCAGAAAACTTTGTACTGTATACCCGCTCCTCATATCTCCCGTCGCTTAGATAATTCCTGCAAACTATTTTTATCCACTCCCAGGACTAATACCTTTAAATTTTCTCCCCTGCAGCTTTCCGTTACCAATTGGAATAAACTGCCAGATTCAATAGTAACCATATCGGACACTTCAAAATTTAGAGAAGCACTTGCCACCTTTTACGGCTCGTAACTGACGTTTTTGCTATCTTTTGTTTGTTTTCCTTGTTTGTACCGTGTACTTAAATCTTAGAAATACTGACCGCCCCCCTTATGTAAAGCCCCACGTGGGCATTTAAGGGATAAATAAATGAAATGAAATGAAGTGACCAAAGGGTTATCTCAACAGCGGCGGCGATCTCAAAGGAGACGTCAAACCTAGTAGCGCGGTCCCCACATCTCCGTGGCAATGTGGACGACGTTTAGGGCTACATTACCGCGGGTCGGTTCCATAAATTACCTCCGTCGGTTCCAATGATCGTCTACCTTGTCTCACACTCTCGATTATAGCGGAAGAGAAGACACACGTACCAGAGTAAGGACAGAGTCCAAGAGCATTTATTAGAACACTCTTAAAATGAACTACTATGCCCCCATCCAAAATGCCTCCCGCGCCGGCAAGGTAAAAAAAAAGGTCCTTACCTGCCAGACGCGGGGCTCCGGAGAGCTAAGACCGGGGAAGCATCGGGGAAGTCACCGACACACGTCTTATCTCTTTCGCGGTCACCGGACGAGTCTAGGGTGCCTTCATGTCCCGCTTTGAACATGAAGGCACTCTAAAAAGTCTCTTTCCCGAAAGCGGGAAAACAAGAGGCGAAACCTCCTCGCCTGTCCGCAGTTATCCGCATTAAGAGTAGCGCAATTCCTCCTCTCCCCTCGTTTTCCTCCTTTCCATCGACGGCAATCCTCCTCGCCCTTTGTCCGCCCCACACCCCCCGCCGCCATGTCTGAGCCGGGCCCGCAAGGCACGCGATGGCGCGCGCCTGTGTGCCGGGCACCACCGGGTGCCGAGCGTTCACTTTATGAAATACGGCGGACCAGTTTTTTTTTTTTTTTTTTCAAATATGAAGAGAGTTTTGTTTCCTAACATGATTAAACTAGCGTTTGTTCACCTTTATTGGAGTTACAAAGTACAGGAAGACGTCTCTATTGGCAAATATAATAGCACGAGCGGAGTTGGAATCGCTCGGACGTGAAGACAAGCTTTCTCCTATTCCGCTAAACGCAAACAATTAAAAAAAAAAGAGCAGTTGAGTTTTTTGGAACATCAGCGTGCACTGCGAAAATATATTTAGTTTACCCGTTTATTGCAGCAAAAGCTGAGAGCAGGCACACGATAGAATGCACCTCTCCTTGCGTCTAAATAGAATTTCGTGGGCAAGAACTGCGTTGCTAGAGGGAGCTCGTGCCGTCGCTTTGAGCTTCAGTTGGGAAGGCCCCCGCAAGGCTCGCAATTCTTAGCGTACGCTCTACTAAAACATTTTAGTATCTTGAACGAAGTGCATTTGGAGAATCGGTGTTGCTGGAGTTTGCAAATAAATGACACCACCACTACGCGTGTGAAGCAGGACTTTTCGGTAATCTTTATCATCACCTATCGTTTTGTCAATCCAGCAGCTTGGTTTACTTCATACACATTTTATAAGCGTCGAATACTACCTGCAACTGTGAACATGCGCGCGGAGGAATATGCGACGTCTGCTGTTTACGCGCCTCGTGCATAAAACTGCCCGTCAAATGATCAAATACACTCACTTGAATCCGCTCCGTTAAAATGAAAAATTGCGTGTGCTCGGTTGCCTTGCCAGCACGGTTCTCATTTATCACATATATTAGTGTTTTGACGTTTTCACGCGCAAGGTACACCGTTGAGCTCACTCTCAAAGCGCATAAGCTTTGCCGCACACCCGCGGGCGTACCTTACTGCGTGAGTTACAAAGCGAAGACAGAGAGATCCTTCAGCAAAGCCTTTTAAAGACAAGAGAATTTTTTTTTTTACTGTCAATAACTGATGTTTTATTCATCACAAAACACAAATCACATACAAAGATGAAGACGAGAAAATACTTATTGCTACGAGGCAAAATATTGCACATTCGGAAGAGATCGGTGTGAAAAAATAGAAGGATCTGCGTGTGGCTTGAGTTTCTTGAAGCCAGTCTTTGCCAAGATCACTGGTACAAACTGATCGTTCGTGAAGTGATCCTGAAAAATAAATGCAGCATCGCAAATTTTTAGTTGCCATTTGTGAAGCACCGATCGCGGAAATATGTTGCACAAACAAAATCGCGAGGTGCTCAATCATTGGTGACTCTCCTTTCACTGGCGCAAGATGCACGCGGTAACACTACAACCCTTTTTATATTAGTGGTACCCTAGTCTCTCGCGCATCGTTTAAACTCGGCCGACTCAATGCAAGCGAGCTAAGAGTGAGCGAGTCAGTTTCTATGCTCAAATACGCGCGAAAAGACGTGTCTAAGTCCTTCGTGACGGTCATATAGTTCCGTGTCTGTCTCGTCTCATGACCGTACTAGGCGATCTTCATCGGCGAGACCAAAAGAGACAGGTAATACGATTCAGTTTGACAATAACTTACCTCGCAAAGTCTCCTTCGGAGGCACTCGAAACTGTTCCAACCGATCCGGTGGAGCCATTGTCTTTGCCGTTGAAGATTTTCCTTTCCCGTCGGGACGGCAAAAAAGCATCTTTCCTTTCGCAATGCTGTTTGTGATATATACAGCGCAGCACGATGGCATCCCGTTGCCGCTGAGGTTGTGGTAAAATATAAAAAACCTACGGCCGGGCCGCGAACAACAGAGCCGCCGCATCGCCTGTGATGGCGTTGATTTCGAGCAGACGACCGAATCGCGCGGGATCATGGGAAGATCACGGTCACGTGTCGCGCCAGATCCAATTGAGCGAGGGGAAAGAGAACTTTTGAGAGGGAAAGGGCATCGGCGAGGAGAAGTTTCTCTTCCCCATTTCAGACAATGGTTTGCGCTACCTTTAATCCGCATCCGAGCGGGGGAACGGGAATCGGTCCCCCCGAGAGAGAGTGAGAGGAAGGCCCCCCAGACAGAGGACCCTCCGCCTCACGAACAGGTCGGAGCCCACGGCGAAGGAGGCCGAGTGTTCCGACCCGCGGCTGTTATCACAGCCATCAGGGAAGGGAGACCACAGGAATCCCCACAACCTTCAGAGGCGTTATCAATGCGAGGAAATATGCGACTGGGTACCACTTGTTCGCGAATATGTTCTTTTGTGTCAAGCTAGAAGCTTATGGCGCACCGTGAATTCACGAGGGCGCCCATCAAACCATTCGGCCAATCTTGGCCGCTACACGATCACATGGTCGTGTTGCCGCGGGGTCGATCGGGATCTCGAATTCGGCTCCCGACGCGCCGCTTTCTCTCCTAGCCACTGGAGGGCGCTGCAGGCGCCCCCGTGGCAGGCGAGGAGAAACCTCCTCGCCCATCGAGATATATACTCGGTGGGGCAGGGGGCGAGAGGCCTCTAAGAACTCCGGACGAGACCAAGACGCAGGCAGGCAAGTGGGTGGCGACCGGATCTAGGATATCGCGGGACGCGAGGCCTAAGGCCTCCTTTGTGTTTAGCTTTAGCCTGAACGTGCATTTGTAAATAATTGTGTAATGTAGCTTGTATTTGTAGTTTAGATTGAGTGTTTTGTAGTGTTGTATTTTATTGTACGAATAAACGGGGAGCGGAATCCCGCTCCCGTGAAAGAACCAGGCTGGACTCGGGTTGTTGACGGACCACGTGGGAAATGGCGAATCGGCGGCGGTACGCGATTTCCTACAAATGGCGCATCAACGTTGGGGCAGGCGAGCCGTAATTACGGTCGCAACGTCCGTCGACGACACTGCGTGGAAGTTCACGCGGGGCGGTCCCCCTGGTTGGAGAGTTTATACCGCGGCACTGCGAAAGTGGGAAGGGTACGTCCAAACAACTGTTCGAGATGGCCACGGGTAATTTCGCCCTCACGGATTTAATGTTTTTGGCCGACGTCGCTACGTCGACGGGGCTGGCGGAGCGGAACGGCGCGGCGATGACCGCAGCGCCGAGTCCGGACACGCCGACGGTAGCGCCGGTCGTGTTTATGCCGCAAAGCACGGAGATGTCCCGTGAATCCACGGCGTTGGTTGCGGCGTTCACTCAGGCCTTACAGAGCATGCAGAGGCAAACGCCGCCGCCAAGAACCCTCATCCGCATTCCGGTGCCGGAGTACAGCGGACACAGCGATCGAGCTCTGAGCGCGACCGACTTCTTGCTGGAAATCCAGCGATATCGGAAGGCTACCGGCCTGACAGAGAAGGAGACGCTAGGCAGAGTTCTGCCGGTGGCTCTTGTAGGCCCAGCAGCCAGGTGGCATCGCCTTGTGGGCGAGTCAGCCGGAACACTCGACGAGTTCACGGCCCTCTTCCGACAAGAGTTCTTGCCGGCAGACTACCTGCCAAGAATGCACAGGGAACTGGAGGAAAGAACGCAGGCTCCCGCTGAGCCCTTCGGAGAGTACTTGCGGGCAATGCAGGAACTCCTGCAGATCGCCGATCCGAATGCTACGAACCAGGAGCAGGTCGAGCGGGTGGTGAGGCAGGCGCATCCCACCTTCTCGCGGTATCTGCGTGGGCGCCCATTCGGAAGTCTGAGTGAGCTCGCACAGGAGGCGCGCAGGGTTCAGGCCGACATACTGGCGGAGCGCAGGTACCACCTTCCCCCAGCACCAATCGACACGCTCGAACCCCGATGCGCGTGGCAGGGGCCGGTGCCACGTGGGTATCGACGGGGGGAGGCCGCAATGGCGGAGGCCAGCGGGGAGCCGAGCGGGAATCCCTGGGAGCTCACGGATGACGCCTTGGAGCCAGGATCGCGCCGAGGAGGGAGCGCGGCCGTCCACGCGACGGAATTCCGTCCGACCGGCGCACCACGGATCGCCGCAGCCCAGGAGCAGGCTGCCACCGACCCGCTGCCACAAAGGGGTGAGCGCATCGGACGTCCCACTGGGGAGAATCCTATCCCAGGTTGGCGAGGCCGCTGCTTTCGGTGCCACGAAATCGGGCACTATAGGCGCGACTGCACAAGGGAGATTCCGGGAAACGGAGGAGGCCGCCGATAAAGTTATCGGCGGCGAAACCGACCAACGAGCGGGTCCCCGACACCCCTTCGACCGTGTGCGTGCCGACGGCGTATCGAGTCGGACCAGCGACAAGCACCGCGGCCCCATTTATTTCCCTGACGGTGGCGGGAAAGGAGTTCGCAGCTCTTCTGGATAGCGGGGCTAGTGCGTCGCTAATTGGGGACGAGGTCCTCAGGCATCTCCAACAGAAGTCCGTTCGGGTGAGGCATGGGGAGACCACTTTCCAGTTGGCTTGTGGGTCGACGACTTCGAGGGGAGCAGTGCGTCTCGTGGTACGTTGGAATCAACGCGCGCAGAGACAGCGGTTCGTCCATTTGGCCGGGCTGACAGTGCCCATCATTCTGGGACGGGATTTCCTGGCCCACACTGGCATCATCATTGACGTGGCAAGTGGCGGGTACCGAGAGGGGGCACATGCACCCCTTTCAAGTTTCCGAGAGCGCTCCATGGGGGCCATGGCGGCAGCGCTGGGAAAAGCGACAGAACAGGAAAGAACCGACCGCGACGACGCCATGCCCATGAGTCACCCAACTCCGAGCTCCGCCGAGCACTGCGACGAAATGGGCCACCCGTTGGCCAATGCCGATGGACTGTCCCGACCAGAGCGAGAGAGGTTGGCGGCTTTGCTGCACAACTTTGACGAAATGTTCACCGAACAGCCGGGCTGCACTAAGCAGGTGCAACATCGCATTGAAACTGGGGACGCACGCCCTTGGAAGTCCAATCCGCGTCCTGTAAGCCTGGCGAAGCGAAACGCGATAGATGCCGCAGTCGATGAGCTCCTGAAGTCGGGAATCATTCGCCGGTCATCAGGACCCTGGGGATTCCCGGTGGTTTTGGTGCCCAAGAAGAACGGAACATCGAGACTCTGCGTCGATTATCGGCGCTTGAACGCGGTGACCGTAAAAGATGCGTATCCATTTCCGAGCATCGAAGAAATCATCTCGAACCTGGGGAAGGCGAAGTATTTCACTACCCTCGACGCAAGCAAAGGCTACCTCCAAGTGGAGATGAGCCCGGGCGACGAAAGCAAAACTGCATTCGTGTGTCACCGAGGCTTGTTCGAGTTCACTCGGATGCCGTTCGGATTAACAGGTGCACCGATGACATTTCAGCGGTTGATCGACGGGGTGCTCGGAGATGCCAAGTGGCAGCACGCGCTCGCGTACCTGGACGACATCATTGTGTACTCGGAAACTTTCGAGGGCCATCTTCGTCACCTTGAGGACGTGTTGCGCAAACTACGGATCGCCGGCCTCACACTAAACCCGACTAAAGCCCAAATTGGAGCTTCTGAGATCAGCTTGTTGGGTTTCCGGATCGAGAGAGGAAAAGTTTCCCCCGACGCGGACAAGTTGCGGGCGATCTTGGAGTTCCCAGTCCCTACCGATGTCGGGGGAGTGCGCCGTTTTCTCGGCATGATAGGATACTACCGAGCCTACATCCCGAACTGCGCAGCCATGCAGGCACCCCTCACGCAATTGCTGAGGAAAGCGGCTCCCTGGAGCTGGGAGGCGCCGCAGGAGGAGGCGTTCCTCCAGCTGACCGAGGCCTTGGCGCGTACAGCATCCCTCAAACTGCCAGACCTGAATAGGCCCTTCACGATCCAGACGGACGCCAGCGACCAAGGACTCGGCGCGGTGCTCTTGCAGGAGACAGGGGGAGAGATTCGCCCGGTGGCATTTGCCAGCCGGGCGCTGAACCCGGCAGAGAAGAACTACACGGTGAGTGAGCGCGAATGCCTCGCCATCATTTTTGCTCTTAAGAAGTTCGATCATTATGTCGAGGGGACGGAATTCACGATCGAGACGGACCATATGGCCCTCGCGTGGCTCTCCCGAATCAAGGAACCCGCCGGAAGACTGGCGCGCTGGGCCTTGACACTGCAGAAGTACGAGTACCGAATTCGGTACCGGAAGGGCACGACAAATGTGGTGGCCGACGCGCTCTCCCGCGCACCCGTGGATCCCCCACCGCGCGAGGCAGCAGGCTTCGGAGGCGGGGCCATCCCCCAGGAGACGGGAAATCCCGCCTCGCGCTCCGCTCCCCACTGTGGCGGCGTCGCGCAGCTGGCTGAGGCGATTACCTCACTGGGACCGGCGTTCAACCGAACGGAACTGTACGAAGCACAGCAGAGCGATTCGTTTTGTCGCGCTATCTTCGACCGGCTCAGGCAAGAGATGGATCCTGACCAGACGGGCGAAAAGACGCTCCGGCACTCCGGAACACCGAGAGGGCCAAGTGCCATCGCCCAGGAGTCAGACATCGAAGCAGGTGAGCTGGAATCTTACCTGATCGATGGGGACGGCGTCCTGCTGCGCTACTTCCCGGAAGAGAGCGATTCAAGTGAGTCGTTCAAGACCGTGATTCCCCGCGATCTCAGAGTTGCAGCGCTGCGTCACTACCACGATGCGGACGGTCACGGCAGTGCACCGAAGTCGTGGCATAAGCTGCGCCGTTTCGCTACCTGGCCGGGCATGAAGGGGCAGCTGTGCCGTTATGTCCGTAGCTGCGCAGTGTGCCAAGAGCGCAAGCCCAGGGGCGGCAGACCACCAGGCCTGCTCGAGCCCATCGTGAGTACGCGGCCATGGGAGATCGCGGCCTGCGACTTGATGGGACCCCTGCCGCGGTCAAGCGGAGGCTATCAACATGTGTTGGTAGTCACTTGCCACTTCACCGGATTCGTCGAGATGTTTCCAATGCGGAAGGTGACAGCCAAGGGAGTCCTGAGCAGGCTGTCCGAGGTCTGGTGTCGCTACGGGTTCCCCGAGAGACTGGTGAGTGACAACGCCTCGATATTTTGCTCGAAAGTCTTCGCGGCAACCTGCCAGGCCCTCGGGATTAAGCATTGTAAGACTTCGTGTTACCATCCCCAAGCAAATGTGACCGAGCGGCGGAACCGCGACATCAAGCCGCTGCTCGGGGCGTATGCTCGAAAGCAGCGGGACTGGGATCTGCATTTGGATTCGATTTCGTTTGCATTGCGGTCCAACCTCAACCGCAGCACTGGGTTCACGCCTGCGCTTTTGAACTTCGGCAGAGAACTCTCTACGCCGACCGATGCGGTTCTTCGCCCGCGACAGAGCGCGGCCAGATCGGTGCCCTCGCACGAGGACTTCGCGACGCGCACAAGAGAGCGACTGTCGCGGGCGCTGGACCCCGCCCGCGGAAACAGGGCTCGCGCGCGGGCGGAGCAGAAGAACACCTATGACAAAGCGCACCGCGATGCGCAGTTCGAGGTGGGCGACACCGTTCTGCGGCGAAGTCACGTGCAGAGCGATGCGAGTAAGTTCTTCTCGGCGGCGTTGGCCCCCAAGTGGGTTGGCCCCTTTGTCATCGATTCCAAGAAGTCTCGACTGACATACACGCTGAGGGACCAGAATTCTGATCTCGTCCGCGGGACAGTTCACATCGGCGAACTGAAACCCTTTTTCCCCAGGGAAGGGGATGAGCCGGTCAAGCGGCCGCAAAGGGGCATTCGCGGGCGCCAACGATCTAGGATTTCCTGGGACCACCGCGGCACAGCTACAACACGCGTAGCCGGAGGTAACCCGATGGGATCGGAACCTCGTAGAGTGCGTGGCCCGGGAAAGGGAAGAAGAGGGGGGACGATCCGAAATCGGCGTTCCGTAACCCGGGAAAGGGAAGAAGAGGGGGGTAGCGATCCGAAATCGGCGTTCCCGGCATATTTTTTTTTTATTGTTTTTTGCTTTTCTTTTTGGGTGGGGGGAGGGTGCCTCGGAACCCTTAGTGCTTGTTTTTCTTGTTTTTGCTTTGAATGTTTTTTTTTGTTGTTTTTTGTGTGCGGCGTTGCTGTTGGTGTTGGGGTACTGCTCCCTCGCTGGGCGCACGCCTTGGACTTTTCCCATCTTGTGCGTCATCGCCCCTGCGGCTGCTGCTTCGAGACGCAACTTGGTGTGCACCGAATGGTCCTCTCTGGGAGGGATGAAAGGAGGAGTCGCCGTTTGGACAAACACCAGCTTGGGCTGAGCTCCTCGTCTTCTGGCAGCGTATTCCCCGGCAGGAACCACAGCTCGGGGAGCCTTGTGGGACGTCCGCGACGCCACGCAGGACGCCGGGGTGCAGTTCTCAGTGACACTGGACTTCCAGCCCCGCATCGTTCCGGGAGGGCGGTCGCAGCTGGGTCGCAACCACAGTCCCTCTCCGGTGCACCACTCTGTGGAGGGGCCAGTCTCATGGTGGCCAGGCACACTGCTCAAGGACCCCGTTGCCCCGGAGGCCGCCGCCAAGCCGAAGTCGACAAAGTCTACTGTGAGGTGTGCGGTGGCCGCGCACCCCAGGTCTCGGGCGAACTGATGGACCTCAGTGAGGACGACCCATGGGACCAGCGGTGTGTGTGTGCGTGTGGGGGGTCTCCAGGCCAAACCAAGCGACGGTGTTCCCAGCAGCCTAGCCGTACGTCTGAATTCCGGCGTACTTCGATTTTTAGGAGAGGGGAGTATGGCGCACCGTGAATTCACGAGGGCGCCCATCAAACCATTCGGCCAATCTTGGCCGCTACACGATCACATGGTCGTGTTGCCGCGGGGTCGATCGGGATCTCGAATTCGGCTCCCGACGCGCCGCTTTCTCTCCTAGCCACTGGAGGGCGCTGCAGGCGCCCCCGTGGCAGGCGAGGAGAAACCTCCTCGCCCATCGAGATATATACTCGGTGGGGCAGGGGGCGAGAGGCCTCTAAGAACTCCGGACGAGACCAAGACGCAGGCAGGCAAGTGGGTGGCGACCGGATCTAGGATATCGCGGGACGCGAGGCCTAAGGCCTCCTTTGTGTTTAGCTTTAGCCTGAACGTGCATTTGTAAATAATTGTGTAATGTAGCTTGTATTTGTAGTTTAGATTGAGTGTTTTGTAGTGTTGTATTTTATTGTACGAATAAACGGGGAGCGGAATCCCGCTCCCGTGAAAGAACCAGGCTGGACTCGGGTTGTTGACGGACCACGTGGGAAATGGCGAATCGGCGGCGGTACGCGATTTCCTACAAGCTCAAGCGAGGAAGAAACCTGCATTTGACATGCCTGTGTAAACAATTTCTTTTTATTATTATTAAAGCGGCCGGTTTTACTTTTGTTCTCAATTGCGTATCACTAGAGCTTGGGCTGGCTTGCTAGGGTTTGCCAAGTTGTGGGGGGGGGGGGGGGGGGGGGGGGTAGTAACCTAAGTGGTAAATTTTGATGAACGCCAATACCCTTTCCAAGTAAAATGTGAAAAACCGCCGATATCGTGTTCGCGCTAAGTGTGCCGCGCACTGTAGATTTGGCGATATTTTATAGTTTAATGACGCTAAAATATATCAGCCTGCCGCATACGGGGGTATTACAATCTCCTTTGTAAATAAATTAATAGTTTTTAACACCGTTTCAGCTGTGCCGTGCTACATAGTAGGACCACTGGTCAGTGAGTAGTATAAGGCAAATATTTAATTTCGTGTTCAGTTCTCACAAAAAAAACAAATAATGAACGGTACAGATGCTGAGTGGAAACGCTTGAAAACGACGATCGCGTGATTAAGCGATGCAAAGAGAGACAGCAGAAAGAAAGCGTCAGACAGACACTCTCGCTTCCAGGTCACGGTCTTTAGCACACACGCACGCGACACGATGCCAAGCCAGCCAAGCGCGCTTCCAGGAACCCAACAAACAGCAAATAAATAGAGCGCGGCGGGAACAACACAAGAAAAAGAAAACCAGCTTCCGCGCTATCGGTATGCGTCATCCGCGCTCGCAGCTTGCTGCAACGACCGGTACGCCAGAGAAGAAAGGGGGAGGTGAAACACTTGCGCCTTGCGCAGTGTGTGCCGCGACGTAGTTGCCGTTAGACAACATGGCCGCCGCCACATGGATGCCGCTTGTATACCGCCAGCTCTGCCCGTCGTCTTTTCACGGGGCCAAAGTATCCGTCCGTCGCCTGGGCTCACTTTACGGTGGCCGGTACTTCGTGACCCTCCTGCCCGGACATGGTATCGGCCCCGAGATGATGTCCCACGTGGAGAAAGTCTTCGAGCGCGCCAAGGTACCGGTAGACTTCGAGAGGGTTGAGGTCGACGACACCCCCGAGTCTCTACACAACGCCCTGACGTCCATCCGCCGCAACGGCGTCGCCCTCAAGGGGAACGTCGAGACGGAGAACCCGCTCCAAGTGGAGCCACGTAACCTGGTCCTGAGGAGCGCCCTGCAGCTAGACGTGAACGTGGTCCACTGCCGGAGTCATCCGGGGGTCACCACCCGCCACAAGGACATCGACATCGTGGTCATCCGCCAGAACACGGAGGGCGAGTACAGCTGCCTGGAGCACGAGAGCGTACCAGGGGTGGTGGAGGGACTCAAGATCATCACGAGAAAGAAATCTGCGGAGACGGCCAGGTACGCTTTCTCGTACGCGCGCTCCCACAAGCGGAAGCGGGTGACCGTCATCCACAAGGCGAACATCATGAAGCTGGCAGACGGACTGTTCCTCGAGACCTGTCGGGAGGTGTCCAAGGAGTTCCCGGACGTGGAGTTTAGCGACATGATCATCGACAACTGTTGCATGCAGCTGGTCTCGAGACCGTCCCAATTCGACGTCATGCTTGTTCCCAATCTTTACGGCAACATTCTGGTGAACATCGCGTGCGGACTCGTGGGTGGTCCCGGCATCACGTCTGGTCGCAACTATGGTCGTGACTACGCGGTGTTTGAGACTGCCACGCGTAACACGGGCAGCCAGTTGGTCGGGAGGAACATTGCCAATCCGACAGCGACGTTTCTGGCGGCTGTGGACATGCTCAAGCATCTGGGTCTCAGGCACCACGCTTATCTTATCAAGGACGCTGTGGAGAAGACCTTGAACGAAGATAAGATTCATACGCGGGACCTCGGAGGCACCGCGTCCACGAGTGACGTCGTGGAGAATGTGTTACGGGAAGTGGAGAAGCACACGCAGGTGCCGCTGGATAATCGACCTCATCTTGACTCGCCGGTGCGGTGTCAAGTCTGAGATTGCAAGGCTCAAGGTGTGTTCCGTTACGTAGAAAAATAAGAATAAAGAGATATGTTGATAAATGATTGCTTTGAAAACTTGTTTGACGTTTTAGGATCGGCTCTCTGAGATTCCAAAATGAGTGTGTTTCAAAAAAAAAAAAAAAAATATATATATATATATATATATATATATATATATATACATAGTAAAAATTTAGCAGTTAGTTACTGTTAAATTTTACACGTTAGCTACGTGCAATTGTTGCACGTAGCTACCAGTTAAAATTTCTCTAAATTAGGTATTTTTTATCGTCGAAAGACAGTGTACAAAAAAGTCAGAGCCCCTACCACAATCGTAACGGTTACGTTTTCAACAATAAAATCAAGATTAATTGTAAATACTTTGCTTCAAAGCGAAGTGACTGATTTGTCACATTCACCTCGGTGTTTTTAGCGTTTAACCGAATGTTTATTTTCTAGTACACATAAATCGGCTTCTAAATTGCGCTCTTTGCATTATTTCCGAATGGCATAAAAATAGGCAGTGGACTCAAGTTTGTAAAATGCTAGTGTGTGCAATATTGCACTTTATCATTCCGAGGAAAAGAAAGGCTTTGCTCACTCCTGCTTTTTGACAGAACAATGAAAAAAAAAAAAAGAATGTTAACTTGCCAGACCTCCCTCCCCTTCAGCGGCATAGCCAGGAATTTTTTTCGGGGGGGGGGGGGGATGGGGGGGGGAGGGGGGGGGGTGCTGAGGTGGCTGGGATGTCCATTACTTGGGGTGCGGAGAGGGGAAAGGGGGTTCAAAATACTGGTTTTAGGGGGGGGGGGGGGGTGACAGGTCAAGAACGAAGTGGAAGCTCCTCCCACTCCTTTCCACTTTAGCGGAGCGAACGGCCTCCTCTCCAGCGTTCGCTCTACTAAAGTGGAAGGAGGTGGGAGGAGCTTCCACTTCGTTCTTGACCTGTCACCGACTATGGAATAATCAAAGCCTCCGCATCGCGTCCTCTCCCTTTATGAAACGTTATAACAGTCGGATCGCGCTAACTCGGCTATTTAGCCAGTCCGACCTTCGACGCGCTGATTGAACACGAGCCCCGCACGAACACAGTCGCAGCACTCGTGCCCAACCGCAATCTCAAGCCTCGATCGACCTGGATGTGATGACGGGGCGATCACGGTGCGGGGGCCTTCTGCTTATCTAGGTGGTGTTGGCTAAAACCCCAAAAGCTCCCCCCCCTTCCCCTTCCCGTGAGTGGTGTTGTTAGTCAGTGAGCCGCATTCACTCACAGAGCTTTCTTTTATTTATTCTTTTTTTCGTAGAAAGTGCTCTCTTTGAAACAAGTTCTTCGTTTTCTCGTCAGCATACAAGCGGAAACTGAGCAAGGTCAGCACGGAATTTAAATCTTGAAAGAAATGTATCTGAAAGCTATTAAAAATTTAATATTGAGGCTTCAGCATACATTTTATATCCGTGAAAGGTAACCTTTGGTTCTGGAGCGATTATTTATCGATATTTTGAACAGAGTGAATGACGACTCGCCTATCCTTTTCAAAATTCGCGCTAGTCCCGACATTGTAGTCACGTGATTTTGACAAGCCAACCCCGTGCGAAACATCAATCCCAGCCGTTTCACGAGTTTTCCCTGCTCTGCCACTGTTCGTAATGACTCCTCACACGTGCAAGGGTGCAAGGTCTGTCGTGGTTTTTTATCGCTACGCGGTTACTTTTCGTTTGATATGTGGCTACGTTTTGTAGTCTCCCGTTCACGAATTTTTCAGCAAGATTTTCCGCTTGTTTTTCGCGCGAAATCAGCCTGCGTTAGGTATGGAATGCATACTCGTAGGTCGTCTGTTTGTGAGTTTAATTTCGGCCTGATTTTGGTGCAGAAAACTCTCAAAAGACAGCGAAGGACCGCCGACGATGCCTGTGAAGCTTGCCGCCAACCTCTCGACGATGTTCAAAGACGGTTCTTTAGCGGACCGCTATTCGACGGCCCTTCAAATGGGGTTCAAGGCGGTGGAATGTCAGTTTCCCTATGACACTCCCCTCGAAGAAATTCGGAGTCGGAAAAAGAGTTCTGGGCTCGAGCAAGTGCTTATCAACTCTTATCCAGGTGAGTGAGGTGTTTGGTGCTTTGTTTGTTTGAAGGTTAATTTCTGCGTGTGTTCAATTAACGCAGGTGACTTGTCGAAAGGGGAACTTGGATTTGCCGCAAAGCCGGGCTGCGAGGGCGAATTTCTGCGTAGCCTGGAAACGACTCTCAACTACGCTAAGGCACTCAATTGCAACAAGTGAGTGTAGATAACAGACTTTGCGGGGAGAAATAAATTTAGGCCAGGTTTATACGTGCACGCACAAGCTGGTTCTTAGTCCGTGTCTGCATGATTGGCGTAAGAAACGCCTCCATATTTTTGTGTGTTCGAGAAATCTATCTTCCTTCGAGGGTTCATGTGATGGCTGGAGTTACGGGCGGTCATTGCGACAAGTCTATGGAGGAGACCTACGTCAAGAACCTGCGAAAAGCGGCCGATATGTTTGAGAAGGTGAGTTGCCCCACATTTCTTTTTAAAAGTGCGATTTATAGAATTACTTGGCTCGTTTTATATTCCACAGCATTCAAGAACGTTTCACTTGCTGTGAAGCACCATGTCTTCTTCTAACGCAATTGATACTGCGACATTGCAGGAAGATATTGTGGGTGTCATCGAGCCGCTGTGCAAACAAGTCAAGCCAGGTTATTTCCTCGACAACTACGAGAAAGGTAAGAGAGTGAGGTACGAGCACCGATTTTAATGCACTCTGTTAAGGTCGCTTCGCACACATATCGCAGCACTCAATCAACACGAGGAACAGCGCGGATGAAGCACTAACGTTGCTTAGCACTGACGCAATATTTTGCCAGCACTGCATCACTCATATAGTGCAAAGCACTGCATCACTTGGCCAGTGCTATTTCCAGTGCTGACTAATAGCACTGAGGTAGCTCTCTCATGTGTGTGTGTGTGAACAGGCCTTTAGGGTGAACTAAAGTCACTGGATCCTGGGAAAGTAGCACCAAGCGATGCGGCGCAATGGCGGTATGGCCGCCATTTCTGTCCATAGAATGTGCAGTTTCCCCATTATCCATTGTATTCTCGGTGAGCCGATCAGAATTCGCTGTGACAGGTTGCTTTATAAAGACTTCTCTTGCATATGGAGCTTTTGTTTGTCACACACTGGTGAAACAAACACATATTTTCGCACCGCTACCATATGGGGCTTCGGTGCTTGGTGGTATAGAAAAATGGTCTTCCCGTCTTGAGATACGCAAGAAGAATATCATTGATCTCTGGAGATAGTACATGATTTATAAGTTGAGTTGCTTGCATAAACAATGCCAGACGCTTATATTGGCGAGGAACGCTTTCGGTGCAGTGACCATTTGAGCAGCAACATTTGAGCACCATTTCGGTGCAGCACCATTTCGGTGCAGCACCATTTGAGCCAAACTGTGCCAAAAAGCTCGCCCTGCTGCATCCTGCTACATTTCGTCAAAGTGAGGAATTTGCGACAACATTGCGCCACATCTTAAGCCAAATCTTACTCTCACTTTATTAATACTGAAATTGTGACACAGGCAATTGCTACATGATTTTATCGTTACGGTAGGCTGTGAAAATTTTCAGAACTTTTGGTGATCATACAAGGTGTCCCTGTAAAAAATTTACAGGTTTTGTTTTACCGCAAAAGTAAACTATGCATCGCCAAATGCTCATTCTCCTCCCAAAGGTGCCGCTAGAGGTCTGAACCTGATGCCGAAGTTTCACCCCCGAACCAATATTTTATTCAAAACTTATAAGTGATTTTCTGAAAATTTCAATGTAAAAAATGGAGCCCATTTTCACCCATTTTCGGTTTCTGGTGCTATAGAGCTCCATGTATTCAATAGCTGTGTTGGCCGCCATTTTCCCATTGAAATTTTCAGAAAATCACTTGTAACTTTTGAATAAAGTATCAGTTTGGGCTGAAATTTTGGCATCTCTTTCGGACCTCTAGCACTACCTTTCGGCAGAGAACGAGCGTTCGGCGATGCACGGTCTATTTTTTGTGGTGAAAAAAACCCTGTAAAGTTTTTGTTTTGGGACACCCTGTACTTATCAGTTTTATTGTTGTGTCAAACGCTGGCAGTATACTCAAAAGTTTCGTGGTCTGGTTTGGTGGGTTAGTTTCGTTGACTGCGCTTTTCATTGCGTACTGATGTACTGCAGTAAAGCAAGAACCACAAAGCATTGTGATTTTGCTTTGCTGCAGTCCACCCTAGTGCTAAGGAGAAAATATCCCTCTAGGCTGGAACGTTAGACATGCAAGTGTCTAGTATATATATATATATATTTTTTTTTTTTTTTTTATATAAAAATCTGGTTAGTGTTGTTGTGACAATCTTGTAGTAAAATTTTCTGAATAAAACTGCAGCTACCGTATAGGATAGACTGTGATGCTCTGACAATATTTTTTTCAGGTTCGAGATTTAGCCAGGATACTTGGGTATTACAAGAAGATTAAATGGATTGTTCTATAGGTTTATTTTTTATGTCAATATCTTATTTAGATATGACCTTTATAATATAGGTATCATCTGTACAATGACACGGTCAGTAGAGTGGCTTATAACTAGATTAGCTGCGGCAGTTGATAAAAGCTTGGGCATTCACGTGCCCATTTTTATCATGAAGTTCTACATATAAAATGTCATTTGTCTTTTATCTGCAGTTTTATTTATTTAATCATTTTGACCCACCTGTCGACGTATTTAGCAACGACCTGATGACTTTCGAGAGTAGTATTTCTTTTTTTTTTTTTTTTAGTGTGTTGTTAGAAGGCTGTGTTCTGAAATTTGCTTTGTCAAACGACTTTATGCACCACTGTTCTAGGCCTCTAGCTGTTGGTGGGCAATGGGCATTGTAAAATTAAATTACCCTTTAAAGCTTGAATGAAACGCAAATTTGGGTGTTCCTGGTTATTGTACTCTAGAATTATTTCAGTGAAATCTACTGTTTTGGTTTACCTATCATTCCGATTTCCATACCTAAAATAATCATTCACAGCAGTTCAACCTGTTCTTCATCAATCAGCACCTCCTTGCCGCGCATGGTGTTTCTACATGCAGCTAGTGAACAGCTTGTTCTGTGTTTAAGAGAATCAAAGCAGCCGTGCAATTGATGCTAACGGTCGCATACAAGTGGGACGGCGAAATAGTCTTCTAGTTGGATAGGAAAACGCAAGAATCTTATAATAGTAATCACAGTGAAATGAATAAAAACAGAGCGTGTGCTTATGGTCAAAAAGGAATTTTCGTTGCTCGAAAGTGGACTTTTGGCTGCTCCGAAAGGTGCTCCAAAATGGCTCGGGTCAATCACATCACTAAATGATGCCCCATAGCGAGCTTGGCGTGGCAAATTCAGAACGACCCTTTCGAAGATTTGAAAAGGCCGAAATGATGATTGCCATGGCACCAGACTCCAGTCAGCCATTCGTCTTGCAGGATTTTAGTTGTCTGTATGTTGGTATTTGTTTGTGTCCTGCTAGCAGGCAGGGAAGGCACTGGCACTACTTTCCCAGCTTCCAGTGACTTTAGAGTGAACAAACTAGAAAAGTAGAGCACAGCAGTTTGTTGCAGAAATAATACCACCGCAAAAAAACTCTTTGGGGTCCTTAAGAAAAGAAAAGGCATTAAAGTTTGATTCCTTGGACAAATACTACAGCTTTACTACTACAAGATACATTTTCAGTTTGCATTTTACAGTTAATGTTTATAGGTTGTAGCTTCGCAGATGTGCTGAAAACGTTGGGTGTCAGAAACGAACGAAATGGGCACGACTGGCATTCACTTGCTGTCAGATTAGAATTCAATTGCAAAGAATAAAATCGTCTTCAGTGTCTCGGTAATTCAAAAATTCTTCATTAATTTCGAACACTGATGTACACTGTCCGAAGTTGAATCGTTACAGGAACTTCGTCTATACCTCCAAATGTAAGCATTATGAAAATTAATTAAAAAGCGCAAACAAGACAGGGATGTAGAAAAGACTCATACAAAAAAGACCGATGCTTTTGTCCTTGTCCTGTTTGCACTTTCTAATTAGTTTTCAGTGTCAACCAACTAGTCCAATCAAGAGTTGTGACGTAACCGTCAGTTTTTACAAGAGCCAATACTTGCCACTTTTATAGGCATGTCATAAACCTCCTATGCTGGAAATATTGCTTCCTATTTCTGGTCATTTATTTGCCATATCAGATCGCAATTAATTTGTATTTGTTTCTAAAATCTTTGTAACCAACCGTTGCAGGTGCAAAGTATGTAGCCGAGATCAACCACAAGAACATGAGGCTGCTCTTGGTAATGTCACTCATGCGACCTTTACCTGTGGCTTTTGAGATCTCGAGCATCCTTCTGTAATCGTCCTCTCTAACATTTCCTTGCAGGACGTCTTCCACATGCAAATGTTGTCCGGAAACCTGACAAACACCATTAGGGAAATATTCCCATTGGTCGGTAAGTGTCGAGCATATGTTTGAGAAGATTGCATGCACCTTTCTTGTCCGAAGCGGGGATTCCAATAACAACTCCACGGTTGTGATGATGGTCTAGTCAGGATGCTTTCTTTAGAGCGACTTCTAATGTACAAAATTAAAGAGCAGATTTGAAGATACATGGCACTATTAGCAGATGGCACCTCTAGTGTCTGCTAACGGGTGATCAGTTATTTGGGAAGCTTGTTGTCCGTTTGGTTTTGTCTAAATACTGCAGATTCGGTCCTCAGCTATGTTCACCTCACTTCTCATTGGCAACTTTACGTTAGCCTTGTTACCTACCTCATTGCTAAGGACAATTATAAAATAACTTAACCCACCATTTTCATAATAAGTGGCGCCACCTGGCGGAAAACTGGGTTCAAGGATTCTCAGGACGAAACAATGTGCACCATTGGAAAGGAGAGGGAAGGTTCCTCTTTAAATAAGCCACAATAGGCACAAAAGGGACATTGGGGAACCCAGTCTATGTCACAGTGGCTCAATGGAGCGGACAGGATCTAGCTTGCTCGGTTGAGGGAGTGCCTCTAATCGACTGAGCACAAGCTCATGCATTTTTGAAAATGGTGGATTGTGCCTGCTGGTGTGTTGTTAAAATCTTTTCTGGTGAGCCATCGTCCTCACCATCACTCTCAAGTCTAACCAGTGGTCACTGCAAGTGCCGATATCTCCACATAGGTCATGTCCAGGTGTCCCAGGCTCCGAACCGGCAAGAGCCTAGCGCACCTGGCGAGATCAACTACCGCTACATTTTCGAGCTGATCGAAGAACTCGGCTACAGGGATTGGATCGGCTTAGAGTACTTCCCGAGCGGTGCGTTAATATTTCTCGTGGCTGCCTTACGCTCGTCTGTCTTGACTGCTCGTCTTCAGCTTTAGAATTAACTATAATTAGGGTTGAGAGGCTACAGATGTGATTACCTAATTTTTCTTTTTAAAGGTTCAACAGCTGACAGCATCACCTGGATAAAGGACTACGGCTATGTGTTGTGAAGCATCGGATTTGGTTACTAGGTCCAGTGTAGGTGTTGGTAAAGGCAACGTGGGCATTATTTTGCTTGCATGCCTCAACTAAAAACTCGTTACATGGCATGTAAACAGCGTCTCGGTAAGGATCATCGCCAGGGCCCGGGGGGGAGGACTTTAACCCCCCCCCCCCCTCGGATCTCACCAGGGGAGGCAAGAGCCCCAATGCCCCCCCCCCCCCCGCCTTTGTCTACGCCTATGCTCAGGACCATGTGGGAGCATTTAGCGGGTAAACAAAAGCACAAGGTACTCAAATATTAGAAGAACTTGCATGCCATATAACTAGGGTTCCTTGTTTTTTGGGTTTATTGTTCTTTGGGTTCTGTTCTTTTTTTTGGGGGGGTTCATTATTTTTTCTGGATTCAGTGTTTTTCTGTGTTTATTTTCAATGCCAGACAACAAATCGGGGTTTATCAGGGTTACTGTTGTAATACAGCCGACCCAAATACTTGAAAAATACCGTCCCGGTATACAATAATACAGCACGATACACTTTTATTCCATTTTTGATGTATTACAATCTATTCCCACAAGAGCCAATAAGGCTCGTGTGTGGGATGTGGCAGGTATATGCGGGGGTGAACACACAGTCTTGTGAAGAATTAAATTTGTGCCTGTGGCACTGCCTAATAATTTTCTGTGCTAAAGGTTGCCGACCCCTGCCTTAAAACATAGAATATTGTTAAAACAAATTGGACGCATGTTCAACTTTTTTTTTTGGTGGGGGGGGGGGGGGGTTTAAACTAAATACAATAAAAAAAATTTCTGAGGACAGCAAAGCACTTCTTACGACTTGTGAACGCAAAAGCATGAATGTCGTCTCTCACTCCCTTAGTTCGCCTGCGGTCTTCACCATCAAGATTGCCAGTCTTAGGAACTTATAAAAGTAAGCTCTTATCCGAGTCCAGTGAACCGTACCCTCAAATATGGCGTCCAGTGAATATGGCTTCCATATTTGACTTCCATATATATATATATTTTTTTTTTATTTGGTACACCTCCACACAGCTGGTCGTTGTGGTTAAAAATTACTTGTGTCACTTGGCTCATATATATCTATGCCTACAATCATGACAAATGTCGTTGCAAGGATTTACTTACCCTCATACTGCGATGGATTGTTGTGCGAGCCAAGATTAAGTGGCACAGAAGTAATTTTGAAGCACAAAAGCCAGCTGTCTGTAGATATAGTGGAGGCGTACCAAATAAAGAAAAGATGGGAGCCTCGTGTGTGCAGCTTAGCGTCGGCCAACCGTCGTTGGCGCTGCTAGACAGTGAGATGGCATTTTCGGATTTGAGCTAGCTTTCTTAACCTCTGTCATTACGCTTTTATTAGCAGTCACGTAATGCCCCTGTGCGGGATCGCAGTGCCATTGGAATGAAGGGTTGTTTTCGTGTATCTTTCTAATAAAATTCGTCAGTTGATAGTTGCGTTTGTCATGTGTCTCTTTATACGTCCTCGTTTGTTTGCGCCGTTGATAGTTGCGTTTGTCACGTGTCTCTTTATACGTCCTCGTTTGTTTGCGCCGTTTCCACGATGCATCTTTTTTGCTTGTTCTGAAAGATGGTCAGGGGACCGGTGGCAGAGTGGGCTAGCACACACCAGCTACACACCCCCCCTAGAAGAAGAAATAAGAAACATAAAACTTTTTTTCGCCAGAAAAAACAATATCAACGTTAGGTCTGGTAACAATGTATTTTTGCTGAATCTTTAGAAAAGTTCGGCAGAAATTCGGCTTTGCCGAATCCCAAGATTCGGCGCCTAACTTTCGATTCGGCAAAAGTTTGGCCCATCACTAATAAGAACAATATTAATTGTGCTGCAAAACCTTTCTAACTAAATATTTTAGGAAACGTCATGCGCCTTTCATTTTGTACTAAACTCCAATAAAAGTTTTTTCCGTTGGTTTTTATTCAAAAGCATGCTTTCTAAAAGCTCAAGGCGACCACAGTACAGACAGATGATAGAGAGTGGCGCTGTTGTCGTATTTAGCTCGGTCTCGGCGGTGGACGCCAGCGGCCCAGGTTTCGACGGCGAGCTTTCCAACTGAGGGTTCTAGTAATGTTGACTACGGTTGATTGAATGCCATCTCGTCAAAGCACGTTATAGAGAAAGCAGAGCCTCGGTTTAGAGAAATGCCAGTAATTGAACTCTATTTAAAGGCTTTAAAGGGGACGCTTTTTAAAAAAGGCTCATTACAAAAACGTTAACTCGCCTGACGTATCCGTACATGCCGCTTCGTGGCAGCCAAATTAACTAAAAGGAGGTTCATCGCCATTTTCTCTAAACTTGGTTTCTCTATAAAGGAATTCGATGAACTGGGGTCGGTAAAACGGCGTTCATTAAAACGAGCTTCTCTAAACCGCATGCCTCAGGTCTATCGCTGGGAACACCTTGAATAGGCTCCATTTTCAAGTACTCGAAAATTGCTTAGAACTTTTGAATAAGGTAATGGCGAGTTCTGAAACTTTGATATCGAGTCCCAGCCGCTAGCACTGCATTGGGGTGGAGACTAAGCCTTCTGTGATGCTTTTCATAAAATAAGCTGGAAAAATTGACGCCTACACATGAAAAGCTGAAACTTACCGAATGTGCATTTAGGGGGTGGATTTTACCTATGACTTTTGAAGACATGTTCTCATCCTGTAAAAAATGAGACCAACAAACCTGCCACAATCAACAGCAGACGACCGAGTTATCAATGAATGTAACTTGTTGCTCCACCTACTGATAGGCACAACTAGCAGACACCAGGGTGCATAGTCTGCTCGCTGCGCTTATCGTAGACCACTCGCTCTATCCTTAGAATTATCAATAATTTGGGTTGAGAGGTAAAAGAATGTGATTTTCCTCTTTTAAAATTTCGGCAGCCGACAGCATCGCTTGAATAAAGGACAACTGTATGTTGTAAAGCATCGGCTTTGGCTACTAGGTTCAACAAATTAAGGTACTTGCGGAACTTGTGTTGTGCAAATGGGGAGTGCATCTATGAATGTGTTTCTGGTAAACTCATTATGTATCTCGATGAACCATATAATGTGCCAAGGCATACATGAATGCATATTGTAGAACATATTCTTAGTGGCTTAAAAACTCTTACGAAGAATGACTAAAAAAAAAAAAAGCTTTCTTTGTGGAACAAGAGACCAGACATAATTTTGCTGTAACAATTTTAATATAGCTTTGTAGATTAACATTTTTAGAACAAAGTAAATATAGCCTATATTTACACTTTAAAACAGAATAGTTTTTTTTTTAGTAAGAACAACTTGGTAACAGCAAGCTGCACTGCTTGAACTGCTAGCAGGTCAATAAGAGCTGAGGTTGTCCAGTAGGGTTGCTCTATTGAGCAATTCACCTTGTAACCACTGAAATAAATATCAACTAGTACACATGCATCAAAAAGCATTGTCATATTGCATACCTTAATAGGAGTGAACCCATGTAATTGCAACAGAGTGATGCGGTTCTTGCGCATGTGCTTAGGCACGTTTTGAATTGTGGAGTGCACATTCCCTCCAGAAAGTACAAGATAGCCAATACACTGCATAGTACTCAAACCAGGCTAATGCTTGCCTCCATGAATTGCAGTATCTACAAAACAGTAGCATTCCTATGTAGTGCCCAAGCATGTACTTTTTAAAGTAGCACATTATAAATGCACTTGCAAGGCGCTGCATCAGAAGGACGCTCTTTCCGAAGGTGCACACTTCAGCATGAATGTATGGGACAGCACTTCAGGTGGACACATCATTTGTGGCTTCACGAGACCAGTGTTGTCTTTGGTTCAGTTCCCAGCACTTTGATATTATGTCTAGAATATCTGAAGGACAATGAGGTGGTTTTCATTTTAGCTAAGCATGCCCAGAGCAAACTCTTCACAATCCTACACATGCCAATTTGTCCATTGGAAATAGTGAATATTTTAGTTGGCAGATGGCACCACGGAACAACTGTTCTCGAAAATATGCTGCGGGAATGTAGTCAAATGCTTAAAGAAGCCTGAGCCGAGGAAAGCAAGCCCGAAACCATTTGGTTCGCTGCCTTTACACTCACAAAGTAACCTCCACTTAAAAAGCCCCTAAATGGCACAAGTCATTGAAGTGTAAGGACAATACACCAAAAGCTTCTGTCATCAATAATGCCGTAAAACTTGCCAAAAGTATGGCTGCCTAGAGGTGCTATTTCGCATTATTGGCAGGCTCATCAGCTTGGCCACTGTCGCAGACTGAGCTACACGTTGGCAGAAAAATGTTCGTGGAACTCGCGCAGCCACTGCTACACTGCACAAAATTGCCTAAAGCAAAGTACAATCACTCGAGTCCCAGACTAGAAGCGTTCCGGTGCAGACTACATCATCCGACCACGTCGGACACTTTGAGGAACGTCGCGATGGCGCGCCAGCACTCGTGGTTGAGCCGATCCACCTGGGTGTCTTCCCCCGAGAGACACTCCACCCTCTCCCTCACGACCCCCGTGATGACGAGGTAGTTGGAGCGGATGTATTCCGCCGCCGAGTCCAACGCCGCCTTGACCTCCCGGTCCGCCTTCCCCGTCACCTTTGCGAGCTGCGTGGCCAAGGAACTACACCGCCGAAGCTTCTCAAATGCCTCGGCACACCGCTTGCTCACGTTAGTCCGCAGCACGAAGCGAACCGCGCTGTTGACCAGTCCGACGTTCCGCGCCATCGCTTCGTGAACCCTCAAGGACGCCCGGTTGATTGGTGGGTCCCAGCCCATCTTGAACTCGGTGACAAACTCGTTCTTAGCCAGTCCGCGGGACAGCATCCGTTGAAACTTTGTCCTGATGGTGACGTTGGCGAGCACTACCTTGGTGAGGGTACGGTTCTGTGCCAACATGTGCGCCAGGTGCTTAGTTCCGCGGAGGCTCATGTCCTCGCACTCAATCTCTAGCTCCCTGATGGTCGTGTTGAGCAGAAGTGCCTTTGATGCCGTCACGAGCAGGGAGTACCCCGAATCTCCAAGGATGAGGTGGAGCCGGCGGATAGATTCGTTGCCCACAATCGCCCGGTAGAACGCGTCCATCTTGACCGGGTCGCGATGTGTGAAGCACTCGATCTGGAGCTCCGCTATCTGGTTGTTGGTGGCGATGGCCTCGAACATGGCGCAAACGTGGACCGTCGGCAGCGCAAAGATGTGGAGGCGGAGCACCGTGGGTGTCGTGGAGGGAAGCGTCAGTGCCAACGCCAGGTTCGGGAGATCTGCCTCTGCCCAGTCAATGCTCACCTGGCCATAGCATTGGGAACGGGCGAGCTGGGAGGTGAGGGTCGGCCTGTGAAAAAATGGAAGAGGTTCATGCTCACGAAAAGGGTGATTTTGATGCTACATCAGTTTGATTGCTATTTTGGTTGGGTCAGAGTCACTAAATGTTTCCAGAGCTTCGTTTCCCAACTGTGTCGTGGCACTGTGGAAAAGCAGGGCAATTGCAGCCATTTTAGGTGCTATCCATGGTTTCCCTTTGGCCTCCTTCGGTTTGAGTGAGCCAGTCCAAAATCCTGGTTGCAAGCTTTAATAGATTCCATTATCCAGGCACCAGTCATTCTTTATCAACACAAATTATAAGAAGATTTGTTTTCTTTTTGTTCTTGCACAAGTGTAGCTTCCACAGTGTAGCTAGTGTAGCTTCCACAGTGGTAGGCTAGTGTAGCTTCCACAGCGCTGCATCCCCACACTGCTGCATGAACGTGCAGCTTTGCCTTGTGTCTCGTGCGCTTATGCAACTAGCTCTGACAGAGTTGGAGTACCATGGAAACTGCTAGCTTTGACAACATAGCCCAAAGCAGTTGATGCCGAGCATAGCGCTGATGAGAATGTCTGGAATTATGTGAAATGTACATGGCAGTGATGTGATTGAACCGAGTCATTTTGTAGCAGCCGAAAGTCCATTGTGAAGCAGCAAAAAAGGACTTTTGGAGTGCAAGCACACCCTTCATTATTATTCATACCACTGTGAATATTATATGTTAAGATTCGTATTTTGGCCTATCGAACTTAGAAACATGCATGCTTTGACTTCACACTTGTGTGTAATGGCAGGTTTGATTTCCTCAAACACAGAGCTAACTGTTTAGTTGTGCATAGAAGCACGAGGCATGGCAACAAAATGCTGATCTATAAAGGACTGTATGGACTGCTGTGAAAGGTAATTTTAGGCAGGAAATAAAATATAAACCAAATAGTATATTCCACTAAAATAATGTTTGAATAATCTTCATCACACAGATTGATGTTCAATTCAAATTCTAAACGGTGTGACAAAACAAAAATTGTTAATTTAAAGAAAAAAATGTGTCATTAAATTATGAAAATGAATGACATCTTGTATGTAGAGCCTCGCAATAACAGAGATGGGCACGTGAACGATAAGTATGCCAAGGTTGTTAAGGCTATTCACAAGCTTCCTTCTGCTTCACATAATTCAGTTTTAATTTATTTTATTGATTGTGCCAAGAACTGATAAAACATATATAAAAATAACTAAAAAAACAGAGCTAAAAAAACCTATAGAGCAGCTTAGTATATGAATTTTTTATTGAGTACCCTAGCTAAATCCCCAAGTTAAAAAGATACCGCCAGAATACTGCAGTCTATCATAAATAATAGGCGCAGTTCAATTAAAGAAATTTACTGCATTTTACATTAACACTCACAAAGTTCCTTTTTTTTAATATACTAGACACTTGCATGTTTAACGTACCCTCTGGGGTAATGCTTTCCCTTTAGCACTTGGATGCACTGCAGCAAAGCAAGATAAGCAAAATTGCAATGCTTATTTCGCGGTTGCCGCTTCACTGCAGTACACAAGAGCGCTGTGAGAAGCACACTCAACACAGCTAAGCCTAAATGCCAGAGCAGACTAGGAACATAAGAGATATTGCAAACATTCTGAGTACTGTTAGTGTTTGACACTGACAGAGAAGTCAAATAGAACAGTATGCTATTTGCAGCTAAAATCAAAAGTTCTGAAAATTCGCAAAAGCCTACCATAACGATTTGGACGTGTAGCGGGGCCTGAGGCATTATATTGTCAGTATTATAATGAAGTGAAATCAAGTTTTGGCACAATGCTGGCACAAATTCATCATATTTCGGCTGAATGTAGCAGGATGTAACAGGGTAAGCTTTTTGACGAAATTTGGTGCAAATGGCGCAGCAATCGCATCACTGACATGGTTCCCCATGAAAGTTTGAAACTGTTTTATAGCTAAGTGTTACCCGCTATAGATTAACATTTTTTTTTTTTGTTGACTGCCCTTATTTGTTTTATATAACTTGACGTAAATAAACTAAACTAACCTGAAACAGGGCTGCTTCCTACGTAAAGGGAATCAGTTTCTTTTTCCTTCCAAAAATTGCCGATCGAGAACTGGTTGGTTAGAGTCGCAGTCACTCTCTTTTCTGTGGTCACGTGCGGTTTAGACACAACCACCAAATATAATCAAAGTTGTGGGTCATCGAAGGCACACACTCAATATGAAACCCATTTTTCGTGGCTTCTAAAAAGCTGCAAATATGTTGATTGAAAAGAAAAAAAGGTGCAGTGTGCCGGAAGCACGAGCACTGCGTAATTCTCAACATGGCATTGCATTGCGGGAGTCGTGGACTGGACGAAGCGGACTAAGCAGTGGCGGCGAATGACAAGCGTGAGACCTCGACTTCAGAACTGTCGTTCATGGTCCCTGCGAATCTGTTTAGCTTTGAAAAAGAAATTTTTTACCAATCAAAACAATTAGGATTTACTCCGTAAGACACACCCAACCACCAAGCTGATTCACTTCAGGACGTTACCGACTCGTTGCCCCTTCTCCTGGCTGAATGAACACCAATTGGTAAGAGCTTGAACCACATGCAAACATCAAGCACGAAGAGCGTACTTGGTGTTGAATGTGCATACATACAATTTCTTTACTAGGTGCGAATGTGGCCCATGCGTGGTACTGTACGACTGAGCCTGGGGTTTGATTTTGCAGCAGGGAATCGGCAGCAGACTTTCTTATCTACAGTCGACTGGCTGCATTACTGCAAATTAGCAGTTCCCCCTCTTGTGCTTGACCATTGCAATGTTAAAACTGTTGTCTGCTTTGCACATTTTAAAAAAAAGAAGAAGAAAAATGCAGTCGTGTGTAGTTACGTGATTTCCGGCAACTCTCTCCTATATTCGCCCCCCCCCCCTCTCTAGTGGACATGCTGCGCAATTACTCCGTGCTCGTGTTTCGAATTCGGTTTTGAGCAGTTGCCTTTTTTGACTTTATTAAAAATATATGTGACTCTCTAGCAAAATATTGATCGGGTAGCCTTCTGACATTATATTGAACCACCTGGCAAAAAACAGCAATTCATTTTTGGGGGTGTTTTTATAAAAGAAACACTAAAGATTGCATCAGTCACCTTTCGTGGTCTTCAATGCGATACGTGCTCAACGCCAGGTTCTTCAACGTCTTGTTTTTCCCCAGCACCCTGCAGAGGACGCTGGAGCCACGGATACCCTGAAGGTTGTGGCTCAAGTTGAGACTCCGAAGTGTGCGGTTCACTTCAAGCGCTTCCGCCAGCTTCTCCATGTCTTCGTCTTCTAGCTGGCACGTCTTCAACACGAGAGTGTGCAGCCCGGTGTTCCTCGCCAGCGCCGCCGACAGACCATCCGTGGCACGTCCACTGACGTTGGAGTCAGTCAGGTCCAAATCTTGTAGCGTTTCGTTCACTTCCAGCGCCCGGAAAAACGGTGCAAGAGACGCCTGGCAGTTACAGAGCTTGAGTTCACGAACCGAGTTTTTCCCCTCAAAGGCCCTCGCAAGGATAGCCATTGATTCGTCATTGTGACAGCTGTTCTTCAGGGAGAGCGTGTGCAGCATGCTCGAAGACCGAACTAGTTTCGCCACCATCTTCATTGCCCTCGGTTTGACATTGTTGTCGAATGTCAGTTCGGTTAGGTGTGTGCAGTGAAGGAGACCCCTCATTATAGTGTTCACGGACCGCTGAGATACGTTATAGTTGTGACTGAAACTGACCTTCTTCAGGTGACCAGCGTTGCGCTTCAGCAAATCTGCGAAGGCCGATGCCAACTTGTGGCCGATGTCTAACCCGATGAGCTCGAAGCTTTCCAGGCGAACGAGGAATCCGAGCCCCTCGCACAACTCCTCTTCGTTGACGATCCTGAAGCCCTCCATTCCTAGCCTGAGGTGGCGGATGTTCGGGCTTAGTCCCATGCTGAGGAGGTAGGAAGGCTGCTGTAGTAACACCTTGCTGGCTAGGTGGATTGTCTCGACGCACCGGTGCTTCGTCAACCAGGTGAAGATGTAGGCGGCGTCGTAGAGTGCGTCTTCCTCTAGTGAGTTGTTGAGTTCGGAATCGAAGCTGAAGACGCCGAGTTTACCGGGCTCCTTTTCGACGACTTCGATGCTGACCCGGTGGATGAGTCGGTTGAACGGGGTTAGGTTCCGGACGAGCCAACATTCTGCTGCGGCGTTGGAGGAACACTCGTCGAGATCGAGGTTGAGCGCTCGGAAACGTTTCCGTAACTCGGCAACCCGCGTCCGAATGTAACTTTCTGGCTGACTTGCCTCACAGTTTCCATCGGCGGCGGGGGAGGATCCCGCCTCAGGTTCAACGCCGGCAACCGTCATGACTCGTTGCGTGCGTTATCTGGTGATGATCGTTAATGTCCGATAGGATCACAATCCCCGTGGTAAAATCTAATAGCAAAATCGCCGGCCAACGCCAGGGAATGGTTGATGTGTCGAGTCCGTGATGCAATGTATGGCAAGACCAATGATCTACAAGCAGCTGCCGCCAAGAGATCAGCACGTGAGGGGGCAGGTCACTGTTATGTGTGGAGCCTTCGCTTACATTTCATGTGCGCTGACGAACATTCTGACAGTAGAACGGGACGACGAACCAGAGCACCAGAGCGATTACCTACCGCAGCGAAACATGCGAAACCTCAATGTACGGAGGCCGCCATTACTGCTGTCCATTGATGCTAGACGCTCTGATTCTGCTATGTAAATGTCTGCTAGATCCAACGAGGTTAGATCACTTTTGGTAAACTTTTAACGTTATTCACGTCTACACGCCTAAGGGACACTTTTTTGATTATTAAAGTTTAAAATAATTGTTTTGCGATGAAGGGAGTGACTTTTTTCTTCAATGAGAGTTGCTTTTTAGCGAGTTTTGCCGGGCGGCCACTAATGGCATGGCTGTACAATCCAATCCAAGCCCCATGAATTTGAATTCGATTGAAACTGATTGAAACAGTTGTGTGCGGCGTGTATGTGCGTGCGTATGTGTTCCGCGCTCCGTATGAATGAAAGAGTGAATGTGCCGCAACACATTTCTGTTGCTCTAGGAACCCCGATGCTTGTAACAGCCGCGTAAAGTTAGCAATGTTGTTTCGTTGGTTCCTCTTTATTTACACCAATCCGAACGACGCAGTGACCCCAAAATGTTAGAATTTTTAAATCTCCGGTGCATCACGTGTACCCCCAGCTTCCGCGTTCTATTTCGCCTGTGTATTCATTCAGTTCTATTTAAATCCGCGAAGACACCCTACCAGCTCCACGTTCATATCACACGCACCAGCGATGGAAAATCAGTACCTCCAAGTCAACTCCGTCGTGATCAAGGGCACGCTCACGATCGAACACCTTCTCGACAACGGTACGCCGTCCCGAAAGTCCACGCACCCGAACTCCGAGGCGACGTTGTGTCGCAACGAATTCAGAGACGTCTTGCTCCAGGCTCACCTGGGCACACGCAGCGCCGTGTATCCTCTACGGAACGCCAAAATTCACAAACGGTTTGTGAAAGAAGGCAAGATGTCTATCGTGCTGGCAGAGCAGAAGGTCAACCTGTACTTCTCCAACTGTCCGTCGAACAAGCTGAGCACGTTCGTCAAGTTCCTTTCGGCCAAGGGCACGAACCCGGACCAGACCGTGGGTGCTAGAGAGCGTCTGCTGTCGGACAAGCCCAAGGGGATTCAGGAGATCAGCCCGCTGATGCTGCGCTGCCCGAACACCGGTCAAAGCCTCCCGAGTCAGAAGAGAGCGCTTGCCGAAACGTCCTCGACGACTCCGGCCAAGAAGCGGAAAGGGGTGACCGAAGTGGCGATGGTGAGCCAGCAACAGTCTACTTGTAGTTTATTTAGCTCCCACTAATCGCTGTTAGCTCGTCCAAATAATTAGTGGCCCCTTGTACTATTGTTCAATGCCCAAAACTAATGTAAAAAATAAATAAATAAATAAAAAGATGATAGAATTGTAGTAAATGCCAGAAGTTACATTCAAATAATGAAATATATCAAATCAAAATAAACAGGAAGCTGTTTGTTGTCTTTCCGTAATGTAACAAAACATGGGGAATACAGCAATGCAGGGTGAGATATCACAGAGAAAAAAGTTTGGATGAAAGTTGGGCAAAACCAAGTGAACGCCCACGTTTCACCAAATGACATTTTAGCGAATAGTCGGCCACCGCAAAGCGGCACTTACAGGTGGCCCAAGTGGGTTCCCATTTCTGTAATGAGCCGTCGCAGACTGCTGTTGTGAAAAGGGCGTAAGTGCAGCGCGGGGGGGGTTAACATGCGCCCCCATTATTCGCTAAAACGTTGATTCGCTCAAATGTTGCTGTTCGCTAGAACGTCATTCACTCATACGATATAAACCCACTAATTCACCTCTCAAGCACACAGCAATGGGAAAGTTGTTGCTTCACAATTCAGGATTGTTAGTAGTAGCATTTTTTGAGGTGTGTGACTCCACAAGTAGTAATAATAATAATGCCTATTTGGCATCTGTGACAGTTACACAGGCCAAAACAACGGACAAAGAGTGAACAAGTGTTGACTTCATGGGCTCCGGCACTTGGCAGATGACTATGGGGTTACAAAATAAGGACAGGGTACGACAACATATAAATGCTTACACAAAGAAACATATAGTTTAAAGGTGTACACTATAGGAACGTAAATACACATTTCATTAAAGTTTATAATAGTTTTAAAGATTTACATCACAATAAGAAAAGGTTCACTACACGAAATGTAAATGCAGTGAGTTAAAGTTTAGGGTGTGAATGTTAATTTGTTTCATATTATATTCACTTAGCAATGAGAGTAGGTTATGTTGTAACGGTTGCAAACTGCGTTCATGCGAAATCGGGCAACTTTCCATTCTTCCGAGCAGCAAGTGCGGATAGTCATTGTTTTTAATTAATCCTGCATGTCTCTTCAAAAAATTTTTAAGTTCTGGGGATAAAAATTGAATTGACAGAATTAAAAGATATTTATACAGATTGTGTATATTTATGATTTTGAATAATTAAAGTATTTATGTGTATAATTAAATTCAAGAAGGAAGGGAAACAGGTACTTTATAGACATACCTTGCTTGAAGGAACTACGTCACCCGTCTTCATTCCTGTGCCTACGGTCACTGCCAGCTTCAAAGACACGGTGCGGACCACATTATGTTTACGCCTCTTTCCTTGTCATTTGTCCTCCGGCGTTCTTATCGGCTAATGCCGCAATCCGACTGGCTACGGAGCGAAAATAAGATGCTCGAGATTCACCACATCCTGGCTTGTAAGCCGTCGGTGACTATAATTATGCATTGAAATCGCAGCCCAGTAGGACGCTGAACCCCATCCAGCTCACCGCTGAACAGAAGGCGGTCGTGAGTGCGGTGATGGCCGGCCGAAACGTCTTCTTCACCGGAAGTGCCGGCACTGGCAAGTCCTACCTCCTCCGCCACCTCATCTCCTCCCTGCCGCCCCAGGACACCTTTGCCACCGCCACGACCGGGGTGGCGGCTGCACAGATTGGGGGCACCACGCTTCACGCGTTTGCAGGTGCGTTCTGTCGTCCCCCGTCCTGGCCCGTGCCGTGGGTGGATGCGTTTGGAGAGCGACGTAGACGTCTTGAAACCAGGCATTGAAATTTTTCTGAGGCATGCACAGGGTGTTGCTTTATATCTTGTTAGGTTGAGGTAAAAGGTAGTAAAAACAACTTTTGGTTGAAGCGTGCGGAGCGAAAGCTCACGCGGGAGGACCCCGTGATCCTGGGGTGAATTCCTACACCTGCACGTTTCAGACTGGATGAGCATTGTACCGGCATGCGGTCCTGTAATCACTTCTGCACAATACACGTGAAAGACCCCAGGCTGGCGGTGGTACTGCACTAGCTGAATTTCCCATCCACAGCGATAACGCGCCAGATGCCAGTAGGGCTGGCCGTAGTCTAAACGTATGCGTGACACAATTACTTTATATTCATTTTTCTTCAGGTGTGGGCACGGGCACGGCCACTGTAGAACAGATGGTGGAACGTGCCCAGAGACCGCCCTGGGTGGCACAGTGGCGGCGTTGCAGCGTTCTTGTCGTCGACGAGGTTTCGATGCTGGACGGCCGCTTCTTCCAGAAGCTCGAGCGCGTTGCTCGTCTCGTGCGTCGCAGCGACCGCCCTTTTGGCGGGATCAAGCTCGTCCTGTGCGGCGACTTCTTGCAGCTGCCGCCGATCTCGCGCAAGGGAGACCCTGCCCCCGTCTTCTGCTTCCAGGTGAGAGCTTCAGTTGTACTATGATACCTGAAACGCATCACCATCTGGTGTCTTTAGCGAGCATTGACCTAATCCCTGATGCCGGCAGCACCACTATTGTATGTTGTTTCCAAACCGGAGAGAAGGCGTCCTTGCCTTTTTTTTCACTGTCTGAGCAAACTGCGGAGGTGATGGAAACCTATGCGGAGTCCAAGTTTGACTGCTTCTTGCACACGGGTTGCGATGATGTCAGAACGCCGAGCACTTATTGGCCAATTGAAAAAATAGTGGGCACCTACCTAGCATTGAGGTCTATCCACTATCCTTTCAATCAAAGCCAATTGGAGCTCAGCGTCGTTCTGACGTCACCGCAAATTTTGCGCAAGAGGCAGATGACTTGCTCTTTGCACAGGGGAAACTCAAATACGAGTCTCCCGTTAGTGTAAGAGCGGTAGCCAGCATTTCACTGTGAAACATTGGAAGTTAAAAGATTTAACTTTGAAAGCTACAGGCAGGTTGTTGTTCAAATGACTATCAATCGCTTTGTTATTTGTGCACTTTCATTGTTTACAAGTGCCGTGGTGCAATTTGATTCTAATTACAGCTTGGAAAATGCTCCAACCAAGGTAGCTCAAAGCCAGTTTTGACAACTACGACGACCGCGCAGAACCGGCCACGCTGACTTGCGCGTCTCCGTTACGATTGCAGACGGCAGCATGGCGACAGTGCGTGCAGGTGTCCCTGGAGCTGCGCCAGGTGCACCGGCAGCGAGACCCCAAGTTTGTGGAGCTCCTTCAGGAGGTCCGGCATGGGCGGTGCCCAGAGTGGGTCGAGGAGATCCTCGAACGCACGGCGGACAACTGCCTCAACACAGGTCCAACACTTGGCTTTCGACACGTTTACGTGGTCCCACGTGCGCAGCAGGTTGTGACTGCAGACTCTTCGTTCATCCCTAACCTGACAGTGCAGTCTAATTTTCGAACTCATTGGACCATGTCATATGTGTTTTGCCACAGGATCACGCTCCCCCGTCCGTAGCCACGTGCAGAGGGTGGGGTCAGGCGACGAGAGGGAGACGGTCAGTTGGTCTTACGACCGCGTAGCTTTCACCGCACTGTCGGCTTAGAGGTGATTGGAGAACGGCGGTATCTTTACTGAGAGGCACGGGTGAAACGTGCAACGTGCGCCGTTGAGCTATGGACGTAGTAGTATAGTGTTTCAGGCCACCCACAGTGCAATCTAAATGTTGGAGACCATATTTTCACTTGTGTAAATTGTGGTACGTGCAAGTATTACTATATAGCTGACCATCTGAGCTCGGTGACATTGGTACACATCGCTATTTGACGAGCGTTGAAGCTCCGTCTGTGGCTCGCTCACTAGTGAAGGAGACATGACATTGCTAGAAAGTAAACAATACCAGTCCCCTGACGCATAGGCGCCAACTACGGGAAACTTGAAGGCCCAAGGCCCTCCCCCCCCCCCCCCCCCCCCCCCGAAATTTCCCGGGAAGAGCTCAGGAGAGGGGAAGGGGGGCTCCCCCCCTCTCTCTCTCTCTTGAGCTCTTCAGAAAAGCAAGTACTATCACCGCCAGAACCTCTGGGTGCATGTCATTAATCTCATCTGTGCACCCAGGTGCCTGCACATATCAATAGCTGGCACCCAGTGGATAAATAAAAATTTATCTGTGCGCCCTGGTGCCAAGCACATATCAATAGCTGGCGCCCAGTGGATAAATAAAAATGATTTTACCACTCACCAGCTCTGGTCACTAGGTGACCAGAACTGGTGAGTGGATAAAGGAACAAATACGATAAAGGCTAGTGCTGGAAATTCCTTTGAAAGTCGTTAGGAGTAGTTGCGAATGACTGCAGTGGCACCTCTAGCGGACCTGCAGCCTACGGAAGTAGACGACATAATATGTTTTGTAAGCCCCATTTTGTTTTTCCAAACGGTGACACAATTCATTTCAGTGTGTGCACTGGAGCCACGGAATTTGCTGATCACAACTGCAATGACAGCTAAATTATAGGGTCACAAAATCAGACATTTGTTTAGGTATCATGCTTATGCTAAGTTATCCAGGGGATTACACATGTTTGGGTCGTTTCAAGAGACGTCCCAAACGTTTTTCTGGGGGGGGGGGGGGGGGGGGAGGCGGCGGCTTCCCCCGGGAAGTTAATAACTTTCCGCCTATGCCCTGACGTGTGCTACTAGGCTATTTACTGCAGTAGAATTGCCATTACCAGAGACACAACAATCCTGAGGTATTGCTTGCATGTTTGGGTAAGAGGTGAGTGGAACACTGTAGCTTCGGCATCTGTGGCCAAGATTAATGTTCACTTAATGAATCAATGTTTAACAATATTTGATAACAGTTGTTTCATCAATATCTAAGTTTGGTCTGTACTGCCTGATAAACAGTGATGCATGACTACTATTTCACATGTTCTAAAGTGAAATTGCCTGTAAACTGGGTTAAAGGCAACTTTACTTAATTCTGAAGATTTCGGGATAATGAGTGATTTCACCTTAAAAAGCCTTAGTAAATGACACGAGGTCATTTTCTTTGCGAAAAATGGAATATATATTTTTGAATCTGATTTTAAACACGAGCAGAAATCAAAACCGGAACTTTGGCCATGTCCGGCAACATTGGCCTCGGGCCGCCAAGAACATGGCTATCACGTGGTATGAGATGTCACGTGATCCTCTACGCAGTGATGGGGGGATTTGGGCGGGCGTGTACCAGGTGGAAGTGTCGTCTGCACCGCACTCTTTACCACGTTTTTGTGTGCACGACATTCGACGGCATCTGCACAACTGCGGCATAAGTCTGTGTCTGTAGTGTGGAAAAAACTCCGAGAGACAAGAATCACAAACGGTGAAACGATGACGGCGGTTGTGACGCGGGAGACGGCGGTAACGGCAGGGCGGCCGGACGGCTCTCAAGACGCGCGCTGCGCAAGCGCGTTCCGTCAGTCATGTGGACACGGCTGAGCGTTGAGAGGAAGCATTGCTGACGTCACTCGTTACACTTTCTTGGAGAAGTAAAAACAAGCAAAAGGGGGCACTGGTGATGATGTTTAGCTCAATGTTGGCTATGCCCACGCCGCAGCCTTGACTGTGCTGTTGGTTGACCTCAATTCGCTTGCTCGAGTAAGCTGATTTCGGCAAATTGGTGAGTTCCAAAGTTTGCCGGACCGTTTAAAGAGCTCCTGAAAAGAAAAAGAATGTATTTTTTTTTAAACAATCTAGTTGGGGCACGCGTAGTTGCCCTTTAAAGTTTAGCCCGATATGCTTAATAGCATTTTTCTGACCGGAAAGAGTATCCACGTTCATTGGTGCACAATTTAAGGGGAGGTGCAGTTCTGAAAATGACAATATTTTTCAAAATCATTATTTCGGGCTTTATGATGATTTATTATCCTTGAATCTTTATATTCTATGTGTAAAAATCGCTTCCGACCAGTTATAGTCTTGAAATTAGTGAAATACTCCCGGCAATCCAGACAGCATAAATTTGAGCCATTTCTGTGTCCCCAGCCGTCTCCTTTCCATTGCAGTCTTCTGCAGCCTAATTTCTCACAGAAAATTAATCACAAGAAATTATTTTTCCCTCCGCGAAAGAGTGTCGCCAAGCATCTATGATAACATTCAAACGCATTTATCTCTTTATGTAAATTTAGGACATTTTCACAGCTTGTACACAATAACTTTTTGTTCTTAATACTGTCATATCACAACCAAATTTGGCATACATATGCTTTAGAGTATTTAGAATGCAATTATCAAAGCTTGGTTAGAATGTATATTTTTTATATTTATGACACAGTTAAGAAACTTTTGTTAGCCCTTTGAAAATGGCGTTTTTGCGATTTTCAATTATTTTAAAATAAAATATCATGTACACAATAATTTTGTTGTTTAGTGCACTCAGTTGTTTAAAAGGAACAGATTAGTTTATTTTACTACGCTCTTTCAAGTGTGTTGCTGTGCCCCACATGTGCACAAGAACAGTGTATTTTTTCTGCATTTGCATAGCATCCAGAACATAAAGAAACAAGCTGTATCAAAACACACATCAGATCTATAAAAAAAGAAACCAAGCACTATAAATTGCCAAAATTTCATTCAGTTATCCTAAATAGTAAAAAAAAAAGATGTTTTCCCTTGATGCGTGTCCCCTTAATGCAATCTCTAAAGCGAAACATTTTATGGTACCAAGTGCATGTTCATATGCATTTCAGGGAGCGTTGTTGCCACACGGCTGAGCACACACAACGATGACGTCGACTTCATGAACAAACATCGATACGATGCCCTGCCGAGCCAGGAGCACGTGTTTGTGGCAACAGACTCTGCAGGCGCTCCGTCGGACCTACTCGACGCCTGTGCGCCGTCGACGTTGCGTCTCAAGGTCGGTGCTCAAGTGATGCTCACCAAGAACACCAAACTGCGGGCGGGATTGGCGAACGGATCACGAGGTGTCGTCGTGGGATTTGAGGCCACATCAGGTGTGTCGCAATCACTCACAGTGGGCGTCCTTGACTTTGGAAAGATGGTAATCTGGTTTCTTGGAAAGCCCGGAACCCGACGTACAGGCCTTTTCGAAAGCCATTGCCATCTAGTGGCAGTCACAAAAGATTCAGAAGCTCCGCTCTAACGGCGATGGTGGGAGAAGAAACTTGCTCGTTTGCACACCCTCAACGTTGTGCGTTGACGCTGGCGTTCGGGGGCCAACCTATGGGAATTGATTCTCCGCTTTCTGCTCTACGCTGTTGAAGTTGTTACATTTCCCTTTTATGTGGAAGCTGCGCGATGCTGCCATAAGAGCGCAGTGTTCGGCTCAGGAGAATGTGTATGGACTAATGTATGGAAAGGGTTTATTGTGAACAAAATAGGTACCTTCTTGACGGAAAAAAATTGCACTATGCTTTTCTAATGGCGACTCAAAAACTCGGAGTGCGCCTCAATTTAGAATCTCTCTCTAATGGTAAAAGGTGTTGAGTATCTACTCGTTTTTATGAAGGTAGTGAACAAACTAAATATCCATGTGTCTGTATCATCTGTCTACCAAAACATCTTTTATAAGGTGTTTCGATTGGCATATAGTTCTGTCCACCAGTTTGCTGTTGTGAGCTCTGGCACATGCAGAAGGTTGGCATTTCCAGTATAGTATTCATTTTACACCATCGAATACATAGTGTACAAAGCTTACAAGTTTTATCATGCTTGCATCTTCCAACAAAATGGCAGACTGACTTCCGGTGAACGTACTGTATTAGAATTATGCGAGTACCCATCTTTCTCAAAGCATGCTTTGCGCTTCCCACGCATCACTGGACTACCCAGAGCTTGCTGCATGAACCACAAGCCCATCTCAGTAGCCACTATCATATGACTGATGAAAGTAATAGACCGATTTCAAACCTGCATGCCATCTAGTAGCTGCTGTGCACCAATTATTTAAGTCCGCCATTGCTTGGGCATGTATTGGACATGACTCTGAGCATGTATTAGGGCCGCATCAGCATCCTGTGTCAACTCGGTCCAGCTCGTATTGAAAACGAGTGCTAAAAAGTCTGCGTTTGCCGAACACTCAAATCCAGTCACGTGCTTCGTGCCAAGCAAATGACGACCGCCAATGTTGCTCGATGGGGTTTTGAAAAGGGTTCATTAACAGCTTTATTGTGCTACGATCTCCCATCAGGCAACCCCGTGGTGGAGTTTGCCAAGGGAGGAGGCAAGCAGGTGGTGGGCAAGGAGCGCTGGAGCGTGAGGACGGGGCCGGAGCGGACGTGCCACAGCAGACGCCAGCTCCCGCTGCGGCTGGCCTGGGCCATGTCCATCCACAAGTCCCAGGGGCTGACGCTGGACTTTGCCGAGCTCTCCCTGGGACGCACCTTCGAGGCGGGGCAGGCGTACGTTGCGCTCTCCAGGGCGGCCTCGCTCCAGGGACTCAGGGTGCTGGACTTCAGCAGGGCCTGCGTTAGGGCCGACGCGCAGGTGCTGGCCTTCTACCAGCGTCTGGAAGACTCCTGACCGTCCGCGTCTTTAGGCATAGTTGTACCGTTTCTGGTCTGTCGCATTTGGGAATCTCATTTTTAGAATAAAGGTGCGTGTGATCTGCAAATGATGAAGTGGAGCTGCGTTATTAGTATAGACATGATAACCCTGGCTGCTGGCTTCAAATTATTGCTGCGTTGGTTTCCAACATTTCAATCTTGAAGAACCCTTCTCTGCCTGCAGCGGAAGAACCCAGCCTCGTCTTAACAGTGATGCTACAAAGTGGTGCAGAAGCCTAGAGACCTTGCAAATTACAGTGCACATATACTAGGGAGTGCTTGGCTCATAGTTATGTATGGAGGCGGGCTCAGATCTGCTAAAATAGAACTTAAGCCAGAACACCTTATTTAGCTGCAGGGGCAGTCGAGGAAATCTGGGAGAAATCAGTTTGCAAACCAACGGATGTTGAATTTAGAACAAAAGCTTTAAAATGTTGACACATACATTTCATTGGTGTGCTTTGTTCTCATGTTGAAAAAGAGTCATATTTAGGTATAATATGTGAATAATAAGTGGACAAGCATTGTGCCAGCATATGGTTGCTCAGTCACCAAAGGGGAAAAAAAATCATTATTTTTTTAGGGACCGCGAAAATAAAGGAGTTTTGGTTGCATCACTGCAAGGCGTGCCATTTTCATCTTCGACAGTGCATACACCAGTGAGACGATCATCAGACACCTCCAGAGCAATGATGCTGTTTCAAGAGCCACTTACCATGCCCTAACGAGTTCCGCCGTTAGCCCGTAGGCCCTAAATAAAAATTAACATAGTTTGTACACAAGAATCGAGCCCATTCCATTTCCCACTCCATTCCGAGCACGCGCGCTTGAGGCTATGTCACTGCACTAGCGTGCGTGTATGCTAAGCAGGGACGCTGAAAGCCGGGAGCTCGCGCTTGTAGCATCGTCTGCACAAACACTCGTGCTTGGCAGGGACGCTGAAACCCCGGAGCTATACTCCGTTTCACCTTCCGTCCGAGCACAGCGGACGCTAGGAACCATCCCAGCCAATGCGGCGTTGAGGGAGTGTCATGCGACCTTGAGCTCCCTGTGTCGCCCCGCCCCACCGGCAGGTCACGCGACTTTCTCCCGGCGCTGGATCGGCTGGGATGGCTCGTGGCGTCCACTGCGCTCGGACTGAAGGTGAAACGGAGTATAGTGCCACTAAGTAAGCTACGCTTCAGAGTAACGGCACTTGCCCATATTGTGGCCCAAAATAGTGGTGGCCAGTTATCTAATGGCTTTATCTGAAATCACAGGAAACGTTTTTCCGCCCTCCACAAATGTTTAAACAGTTTGCGACAGAGCGAAGCAATATTATATGAGCTTCCTAACACGGAATCTAATGCTGAGGAAGTCGCACTTTTGAATCATGACGACCGGCAGTTGCGTCTGCCCTGCACAAGCACCGAAGTGGCGGCGCCCACAATGTCGGGGAACAGAGTGCCGACACTCGTACCGCTCATTCACACTGGAAGCGGATCCGCGTTCGCAAAGCGGTTGCGAATTGCACGCGCACTCGATGACATCAAGGTATGGTGTTAGGTCACTGAACGGAAGCCCGAACTCGCTCGCGAGAGCGGCATTGTCGTCGACTCGTCATGTTAACAGATTCGACGAAACGACCGCGCCCCCACGCTGCTGTAACCCACCGTGGTAACCAGAGTCTCGATCTCCTAAATACTACCGATACCGACTATTCACACTTGACGTCACTCCCTACGTCACCTTTGTTTTCAGAGGCCCAGAAGTGAGCATGCAGATAGTTCAGTTTCGGTTTCTTCAGTTCTTTCGTAGGCACAGAAATACGTGTCACAAATGCGTACAAAATATTAGGTAGCGTGCTAGGTTCCCGAGAAGTTTAAAAAAAAACATTTAGAAAAAAATATATATATAAAATCGTCTTCATTGTCCTTTTAAGCCATTACAGAGATGCCGTCACCTTTGAGTCTTGCAGCCTGTGAGCATACTGAACTGGCCCGCGAAGTTCGGCAGACGTCGACCGATTTTGACACGGACTGGCGTTCCTGCGTATGTGTAATGCACGTCGTGAGATGACCACAAGTTAGAACAGTTGCTGCCTGCCTACACAGTCGGCAAGCAAACTGACACTTCCAAGGATTGCATCACCATCTGTAATACCCCCGTTATACCCTTGTTACACGGGAGCACTTAACTGAAGTTAAGCTAAGCCACAGTTAGCGCACAATACTTGCGGACAACATTCTGCGGCTATGCAGTCAAAGCTATGGGCGAACGTGCGCTTGAGCATCTTGAGCACCCATCGAAGTAGTGCACGCGCGCTCTTCACTTCTTCTTAAATAGCTGTCCGAGAATATAGTGCGGTAACTTTGGTGCCACGTAACAGCAGTTAGAGCTGAGTTAACCACGGTTAAGGGTGCCCGTGTAGTACCCCTGTTACACGGGCACATTTAACCGCGGTTAACTCAGCTTAACTGCTGTTGCGCGGCACCACAGATACCGTACTATACTCTCGGACAGCTATTTCAGAAGAAGTGAAGAGCGCGCGTGCACTGCTTTGATGGGTGCTCAAGATGCTCGAGCGCACGTTCGCCCATAGCTTTGACTGCATAGCCGCAGAATGTTGTCGGCAAGTATTGTGCGCTAGCTGTGGCTTATCGTAACCGCAGTTAAGTGTGCCCGTGTAACAAGGGTATTATACCCCTGTTACACGGGCACACTTAACCGCGGTTAACTCAGCTTTAACTGTGGTTACGTGGCAGCACAGATGCCGCACTAAACCCTCGGACAGCTATTTCAAAAGAAGTGAAGAGAGCGCGTGCACTGCTTTGATGGGTGCTCAAGATGCTCAAGCGCACGTTCGCCCATAGCTCTGACTGCATCGCCGCAGAATGTTGTCGGCAAGTATTGTGCGCTGAGTCAGGTGGCGATGGCGCTGAGACAGAGGTCACGTGTCGACCGCGAGGCCCAAGAACCTTCTTTAAATAAGGAGAAGAGTTTTGGGTCTTGCGGTCGGCACGTGATCTATGGCTCAGCGCCATCGCCATTGGCTCCAGGAAGAAAGCGCGTGGAGCGGAGCCGTTCGGAAGTAATGGCTCTTCCATAACCGTGCTACACAACGGAAGAAAATTGCATTCATCGAGGGTAAGTTCCCGTCGAACTCACTCGAGTTGCTACCGTTCGCTCCACTCATCCGAGTTTTGCTCTTCGGGAGGGCTTGCGATCGGCAGGACCTCAGCCGTACGGTGAGCCTGAAATGCCCGCGGGGTGGTTCCACCGCGTGAGCCGAATGGATGGTTGGCCCCTTGAAAAGGCCGGGGAAATCGGCAGACGTGCGGAAGCTCTTTGTTAACGTGTCGCACCGAGTTGTTGTTTTGAACATCTTCCGCCTAAAATATACACCACCTTGGCCCATAAATGTGAGTAAACCTTTAGGCGGTCTCTTCTCTTTTGCGGGTGAGCGATCCATTTGACTGTGGCGGGTTTTGCAGGTAATTCCAAGCGGACATGAGTTTTCGTGTACTGTGCACTTGAATCAAGTATCTGTGGACCGTTCCTGAGCGTGTATACGGCCCCGAACAATGCGCACGGAGCACCAGTTAGCAGAGAAATCGCGAACACTTCACCGATCTTCGAGATCCCTAGGAGGTGCTCTGGCAGGCATCCAAATCTAAATAATATTTAGTGAAACGAACGCACTTTGTCATAACAGAAATGATGCACCTTAGTAAACTGGCTGTTTAAGTAGGGCATTTGGTACAACTTTAGAGCTCGACGATGCATGTAAAATGCATGTTGAGTTCTGGAAGCTTCCTGTCAGCCCGCTGCACGGGCTCCGCAACGAAAGAGTTTACAGATGCCCCTGTAGAGTGACACACGCCCATTCGTGGCTAATATATCGTAGAGTGACGTAGCGTGCGCATCGTGGCAACTGAATCGAAGCATTAGCTCATGTCTTTGACGTCATGCCAAGACGGCGGTGCTTGATGTGGAACGCTGGCGAGGATAGCGCGGGCGGCCGCCCGATCGAAAAGGTTTAACCACGGACATGCATCCATCGACTTGGAGCACGTGCAGACCTTTTACTCATCGGAAAACGGGTAAATGGGTTTCTGCCCATACGATTGCTAGGCTCTGTCGAGAAAACGCTCTTGATTATAAACATTGCGTTGGTCTACAGATCTAGTGGTGGTCTAGTGTAGCGACGACCACCACCTGCGACCGAGAGCGGTCCCACGCTTACTGCCTCCTTAGGTTATTTCTATAGACTGGCATTCCCTCGCCCGCACACTCTCGTCCGCTCGGCGAAGAGGTGTCTGGTTTCCTGCGGTACTCCCACCCTACACCTCTCTCTTCTAGCCCCATAGGAGTTCCAGGCGGCGCTGCTACCCTCACCTGAAACACACTGCGCTCTGCAAGCCGACAGGAAAACGGAAGCGCTTCTGATCTTGAAGGAAAGACGCTTAAATCGTCTTCATTTAGCCTCCAGGGTTACAAAAATCAACTTTACATTTTTTTTAATTTTTCTCAATTTTTTTTTTTTTTTTTTAATTCGGTGCACGGAGGCTGCGGAAAATCATTTTCGAGGTACCGCTGAAGCCCTTCCTCCCCGGAGCGTGACGTCATATTAGGAGTTTTCGGAATCTCCGCCCTAGTGCATCTTCAGCCCCTATCAAAGCCAGCACGCGCACCGTTTTGCCATTTTCAAGAAAAAAACGTCAGAAAAAGTTAAAGACGTTTACGAATGTCTGTGACGCAAAATTAGAGTGCAACTGTTGAGGAGGAAGTGTACGGAGGGGAGGGTATGCTTCTCCTCCTCCGTACCATCTCCTCCTCCCTCACTCCTCTGCTCCTGGTCGTCCCCTCCTTTCCTCCTCGTCCTCCCCTCCTCCTCCCCCTCCGCACGTGCCGTCAATTTTCCCGCTAAATCTAGCGGAGAAACTGAATTTGTTAATCGGTGATGTTACACCAAGTCATGTGACGTCATCATCCCCGCTAAATTTAGCGGGGAACTGAATTGGTGTTGAGGTCCTGTGACGTCAATTTTCCCGCTAAATTTAGCGAGGAATAGAATTGCTGTTTAGGTCACGTGACGCCAATTTTCCCGCTACATCTAGTGGAGAAATTGAATTTGTTCATAGGTGACGCGACACCAAGTCATGTGATGCCATTTTCCCCGCTAACTTTAGCGGGGATACTGAATAGGTGTTCAGGTCACGGGACGTCAATTTTTCCGCTGAATTTAGTGGAGAAACTTAATTTGTTCAAAGGTGACGTGACACCAAGTCATGTGACGTCATTTTTCCCACCAAATTTAGCAGGGAAACTGAATTGGTGTTGATGTCACGCACAGGACGTCAATTTTCTCGCTAAGTTTAGCGGGGAATTGAATTGCTTTTGAGGTCGCGTGACGTCAATTTTTCCGCTAATTCTAGCGGAGAAACTAAATTTGTTCATAGGTGAAGTGACATTAAGTCATGTGACGTCATTTTCCCCGCTAAATTTAGTGGGGAATTGAATTGGTGTTGAGGTCACGTGACGTCAATTTGCCCGCTAAAGTTAGCGTGATTACGTCAACGCCGACGCCGCTCAACCCGGAAACGGAAGCGGATCCGCGCTCGCGATTCACACTGGAAGCGGATCCGCGTTCGCGAAGCGGATCCGCGCGTTCTCAACCGCAAAGCGGCTAGGATCGAGCGGTTGGAGCGCGTTTTTGCCAACCGCTTCGGGACCGATTTCCCCCAACCGCTTTCACGAACCGCAAAGCGGCAACCAATCACAACGCGACGCTGACGTGACGTCAGTGACTTTCGAAACAAGATGGCACCATTCGCTGGTGAGGCGTCCAAGGCGCTGTAGTCCTAGCGCTGTAGTCTTAGCTTTCGACAAATCAACGGAGAAACTTGATGTTCACGTCCGTCACCTGAATCCGCCGCGAAACGAATTGACTCGGTAATTTTAACGGGCTTTGCACCGGTGATTTGGTTCGGGTAAGAGTTTGTTGATTATTCCGGGTGCCACAGCCCAAGCTTGCCTGCCTTGTTAATCTCTGCCAGTAGAACGTAGGAGCCTGCCCCTGATCGACCGAATTGTCAGCTTTTCTACCAACTAGGAGAGCCGCGCGAACTATTGAAAGCTTTCGCCATCGTGCATAACCACCACGAAGGCCGACAGAGACGTCGTCAGCTTGATTGCGTAGCCAACGCACTACCGCGGAGGGGGCAGAATACCGCTAGCTCGACCTGTAACGTTTACTACTAATAAAATAAATAAAGGGAACCTACTCAAGGAATAAAGTGCACGTACCAGACAATGCAGAGGTAATCCATACGGAGTTTATTTGAGCTTAATGTCAAACAAACAGTAGACTCGATCGACGAGCGAGTGACGAGAGGAGAGTCCGCCACCAACGAAGCCACGACCGACTAGCACCGAACACATTCCCCCGCACCACGGTCCACCCCACCGCTCACAACTTTGAAAATGATAAGAGCGAACAACAACGAGGGGGAAAAAACTGGCCCTCTATCCCGAAAACAAGGTCAGCTATTCATGCGAGAAGGGTCCACTTCGAAGAAAAGGTCGGGGGCATACTGTTCTGAGTCAGCAAGGCGCGCCTAGCTGGGCTTTGCTTGTGGGCGAAGTCGAGGGAATCACAGGCGAGTTTGGCGGGCCCATGCTTCCTTTTTCGCTCCTTGAACTCGTGATGTGTGCGAACATCCCGAAGAAAAATATTCCGAGTGCCAAAATAGCAAAACTTTGGCTTTGGATCTTGAATTAAAGTGGATTTTGGATTGTAAAACAGGGTTGTCAAACGGAAGTCTCAAAAGATCACGCGTGATCGCCGAGAAACCGCCAACCGCCTCTCGGTGTGTCTAAACGGGGTCGCTCGCGAACCGCATCCGCAACCGCTTCGCGAACGCGGATCCGCTTCCAGTGTGAATGCGCCATTATGAGCTGCGCTCTAAAAATAAAAGACGTTTACAAATCTCTGTAATGCGAAACTAGAGCGCAGCTCTTCAGGAGGAGGAGGAGGGGAGGGTACGGGGAAGAAGGTATGTCCCTGCTCCTTTTCCTCCTCCTCTCCTTTCTTCCTTCTCTCTTTCTCTTCCTCCCCTCCTACTCCCATCCTCTTATTTTTACTTTCCTCTTCCCCTTCCCTCTTCCTCCTCCTCTCCTCCACCCGCTGAATTCGTTCATGAGTGACGTGACACGAAGTCTTCTGACGTCACCTATGAACTAATTGAGTTTCTACGCTAGATTTAGCGTTAAAATTGACGTCACGTGACCTCAACACCAATTCAATTTCCCGCTAAATTTAGCGGGGCGGTTACGCCGACGGCAACGGCGACGCCGCGAAACGGTCAGGGCAGCACTGCCCACACGAGCGACGCGCGCTTGGCGGCCGAAAGATCAGGATATGACCTAACGACAGGTCGGGGTTTTTTCGCGTTTTCTCGCGTTTAGTTACATCTTCGGGTGAAACGAAGCCGGAAACGACGTGATATACGACTTCTTATTTTATGAAGTTGCTCAACACTTCCGGTATATTATTTTTGCGTCGTGTGGTGGCACCGGAGAAATAGGTCGTGGCAACATACTTTTCATGTTCGTTGTTTCGGGAATATTTTCCTTCTAAGCTTGGAAACATTATGACGGATAACATCCTCGTCGGGGATGCGAATTTGTGCAGTCATCTGCACTGAATGGTTAAACATGTAGAATACGGTAGTTAGCACGGTCATGATCAGTGACGTTTCACGATAAAACTTCTCACTCGGCTGTGTGGTAGTCATCACCGTAATCTAGTCACAGTATAGGAGAAGAAGGTAGTATGTGAACTAATATTTCGGTTATCACTATTTGTCTAGACAGCTGGTGAGACAATTACACTTTCTAAGTGATGGTTCAAGATAATGTAAACAAACATGGATCTATGAAAAAACGGTTAATGTGCAGGCGACCTGGTGTAAGTTATACATGATGATTTACACCTGAGACTGTTTTGAGACGTTGTCTGTCCCTCTTTCTTCCTGCTTCACGAGTGTTCCGTTTCTCAAACGAGAGCCTCAGGTTTCAATTACCATGAACATGCATCTACCTGCACCACCGGACTGCATAACATGTTTATTCGGATATCAATTAAATCACAATGGTCACTGTGATCAAAATGTAGTGTGACAGCCAACTCAAATCGGGAACACTTTCTCACCCATACTCGCAGGCCATCCTGTCCCTTGGAATCACCGAACCGCAACTTCCACCGTCGCCACACACACTTCAACCGTATGATGAGGCGCTCCGGCACGCTCGAGCACCTTGATCACTTTGCACGGTTTACGCCCTGTCTGTGAAGGGATCTGATACCCGACACTCCCAGCTTCACAAAATGGCCGCCGCTGCCCCACCTGGCGCTACCTCAGCTAGTCCTGGAGCTACCTTAGCTAGTCCTCGACCCACTTCGGCTAGTCCTGGAACTGCTTTAGCTGGTCCTGGACCTACTTCAGCTAGTCCTGGACCTACTTCAGCTAGTCCTCGACCTACTTCGGCTAGTCCTGGAGCTACCTTAGCTAGTCCTCGACCTACTTCGGCTAGTCCTGGAACCGCTTTAGCTGGTCCTGGACCTACTTCAGCTAGTCCTGGACCTACTTCAGCTAGTCCTCGACCTACTTCGGCTAGTCCTGGAGCTGCCTTAGCTAGTTCTCGACCTACTTCGCCTAGTCCTGGACCTACTTCAGCTATTCCCGGAGCTGATCCGTACAGTCCCGGCCCACCCGGCAGTGCAGGTGTATTGCGCACACCATCCCCTGGCGTCGGACCCCAACAGGAGCTTCCCTTTTCTCACCCACTACCACCTGAAGTCCCTGAGGAAGCGATCGAACCGCCACCTGCGGTTGAGGTGCTCGAGGAGCTCGCACCTCTGGAGCCAATGCAGCCGGAACCGCCGGATGAGAGGATGTTATTCGAGCAGAGGGAAGGGGAACCGCGGCCACAAATGAGAGAATACCTACAGGCTGTTAAGTGTGTCGAAGAGTACGTAGGGGAAAACCTGGTTCGCGGCAAGTTAATCTTCGAGAGCAAGCCTGCGCGTGAGGAGCGGCTGGGTCCAGATGGATGGCCCATCAGGAGAATGGACGGTTGGGACAGACAGCCGATGATGGGTGGATCGGGCGGCAGATCAATGGACGACGGCGGGTTAGGAAGGGGTGGGTACGACGGCAAAGATTACCGGAGGCCGTCACAAGGGATGGACGGGAGGGAGTACGGAACAAGACCAATGGGACCGGACATGAGGGAAAGGGACAAACAGCGCTTTTGGAAAGACCCGGACGAGCTTTATTATGGCGAACTGAGGCGGGGACCAACGGAAACTAGGATGCCTATCAGAAGGAAATCCGAGACGCACAGTCGCGCTGAGCTCATTATCGAAAAGATTCGTCAAGACATTGAAGCGTTTGAAAAAGACGTGCCTATTCAAGGTTACGACGAACCTGTGCGTCCACGAAGTGGAGGCGGACACATAGGTAAATCGCGGGAGGACTTCGACATCGATGACTGGCGTGAAAGACGATGGAGTCCGCGAGACGTAGAAGAGGAAGATCCCGAAGGACGATTTCGAAGGACAGGCAGGCCCATGTCATCCAACGACGCTTTCATCGATGCGAGGACAAGAGGTAAAAAACTCGCCGATGCAGACTGCGTGTTTAGGTACGAAAGCAAGCCCTTGTTGGTTGTCAAGCCCGACACTTATCGCAAAGATGAGGCCGAGGGTGCGGCCGGTCCAGAACAGGAAGGAGGACAACCACGGAGGGAGTCAGCGGACAGAGGACTTGATGTTCCAGGTGGATTAGATGATTTGAACGACCTTCAGGAGTTCCTTCTCGAAGCTAGAACCAGAGCCAAAAATAGACCTCAGGAAATGGAAGATGAATTCCTTTCACGGCGAGAGGCTGCAGGATCCCGTTTTCCGTACGGGGAGTTCGCTGTACAGTCCAATAAAGGAGGAGAAGGAGTCATCAGACCGGTTAGAAGTCTGTCACCGACCTGTGATTCTTCACCCAAGCGAGGAAAAACAGTTGGGTTTCAATCTTTTACGGTCCAAGCGAAGCCAACGCTTGGAGTCGCAAGGTTGAACGCGGATGACGACGTTGATCCATTTGCGGTGCAGGCGATTCCCGAGTCCCGGGATATATGCTCACAGGAGCAGTTAATCAGGCTCACACGTCAAGCGGCGTATAGGCCCGCCTACGACGGCTCTTTTTGTCAACCTGGTCCTGTTGGAAACGAAGAGCAGATGGAGCCAATCACTAAGACAGAGTGGCGTTGCTGGAGGGTTGACGATTACGAAGAACCTGGGAGACCGCATTCAAGAAGAACGGTTGTCCGCGTAGACTCGCCTCGCATGGTGTCCGCCACCCTGCCTATCCAACAACGCCGGGTGTATGACGAGGTCGTGGAGGATGGACTGGGATGTGCCGATTACGGGATGGACGAGGATGCGCAACAGTTTCTTCAGATAAACAGGGCATGTGAGAGAGGTCAGGCCCAGATGTACCAAGTTCCCCAGAGGATGGTCTCTCCTCAAGGACAGTTCATGTGTGATGAACATATGGCCGTCACCCGCAAACGATCTCCGGTCCAAGGCATTCCAATGCAACCTGTCCCGATGCAAAACGTGCCCATGCCATGCATGCAATATATGAGAGGGATGCCTGTACCAAACGCCCCAATGCAGATGATGCCCATGCAGGCTGTTCAAAGACGGGGGCAGTCTATGTCATCCGTTCCTATGCAGGGTGTTCACATAAGGACTGTTCCAAAGCAGATAGTTCGAATGCAAGACGACCGAAGATTTGTGCGAGCACCAATGCGAATAGACCGCAGGCTGCAACGAGTTATTTTGCAGCAGACGAGGGGCGTCCCACCGGTTTCTGCGCAGATGGAAAGAAGGTTCGCGCCACCGATGCCGCCTATTCAGGCGCAGAAGGAGAGGGATAGGCTTTTGAAGTTCATGATTCAGCAGGATCGACGACAGCAACAAGCTCCAGCACAGGAAGACAACAAAGAAGAAAACAAGGAAAAAAGTCCCGCGAAACCGGAAGTAAAGGACGCCAACATCGAAACGACAAAAGAACAGGTAGCGGAGCGAGTTTTTAGTGAGGCGAACATTCAAGTCACGGAGAGCCGAAGATCGAAAGGAACCACGGCTCGGGTTAAGACTTGTGTGGCTGCGTCGGCGACACATGAAGCTGGGACGACGCGAAACGTCGAGCTTCAAGCAGAAATGGACGAGGAAGAGCAGAAAATGTGGCTCGCTAATTTCTCCAAAGACCCAGCCTACGCGGGGCTATATGCAGGAGGCGGCTTCATGCCACCAGGGTACCCCCCTCCAGGTTCCGGGTACCAACTGCACCAAGCGTACCAGGCTCAGGCACTACAGCTACAGCAGCCATCGATACCAGTGCCGTCTTCTTACTCTGTTCACACATCACACAGCCACGAACATCACCACCACCATCCCAACACGAAGCAGGGTTTCAAGATCGCCTATCTTCTTCCCAAGAGCTCAGAACGCGAGAGTTCCAAAACTAAGCCTGGCGATGACCTCTTCGAAGACCAGGAACCGCTGGGGGCTGCCGTTGGCGTTCAGTGCCAGTCCTTGTACGAGAGGTTGCTTAACTGGTTGTACCCGGACACGAAACCTACCGAAGACAGGAGCTTGATGACGGATTCGGAGCAACTACTAGAAGACTCGAGGAAGCCGCCTACTTCCAAGAACACAGAAGAGACGGGCATAAAAGAACCGACAAAGGGGAAGGGAGAAAAAGAATCCATTGATGCAAAAGGCATTGAAGAATTGGAAGAGGGTGAGGAACAAAGTGAAGGAAAGGATCAAGACAAGGTCGAAGAGAAGGCTGAAGGTAGAGCCGAGAGAGAGGACGACGAGGGAGACAAAGGAAAATGGACCAAGAGGGACAGAAAAGGCAAGAAGGGTGAAACGAAAGATTCGAAAGATGAGAAGAAAAAAAAGGGTCCTAGTCCGGACGCGGGGAGTTCTGACAAAAAAGACGACGGTACCGAGAAAGCCACAGCCAAGACGAAGCAGAAACGTTCCGTCGGACCCCCGATTTCCGTCAACCTTCCGTGGCACGGGCGCGACTACGAGTACGAAGAGCAAATTAACAAAGATGGCACTTGCGTCGGGAAGTACACTTACAAAGGCCTAGGCGGCGGCCCCAAGTTCTTTCACTCACCGCGCTCGCAGCTCTCCCCGAAACCAAGCGATAAGAAGAACGACTGGCAGTATCAGCTGTTACCGTCGAAGCGCTGTGAAGTCATCCAAGAAGGCCAGAGGCCGGAGGTTTCGGGCGAATCTGACAGTTTTGTGCCCGAGGTGCAGATCCGAGTGGACTTCAACGAGACCCCAGACAGCCGCTCGAAATTGAAAAAGTCGGGACTGTCCGACGTATGGCAAGCTCCGAACATGGTTGTGTCGTACGCCCACAAGAATTTCGAGAAGTCGAGTGTCAGCGCAGAAGAGGACGACGACGACGACTACACGAGCATTTTGCAGTCCGACCCGGTGCACTGCCATCGAGGGTCGACAAGGAAGTTGCTCAAGAGGTAGGACGTCGTGAAGCTTGCGTTCGGTCTCGCTCCAAATCTGGCAGTAAATTTTCGTTAACTCTAAAACTGTGTGTGCGTCGTCATTTCGGTCGCGTCCGTGGGAAGTTAGTCGGGTCTTGTTCATTCTTGCCAGAGTTGGAGCACCTGAACGTAAACTTCGTTTTAACATTGCGCGAAAGAAGTGTAAAGCAAATGTGATAGCAAATATGGAGGTGGAGGCTAGATGTAAGGCTCATTATTTCATTTTATAAGCAAAATTGGCTTTGGGGGCTGAAAGGTATGGTGTAAAAACTTATTTCTGTTCATCTACATCAGTGGTATCAAACTCATTTGAGTGTGGGGGCCAGATATCCCACACCTGAAAGGCCGAGGGCCAGCGCAAGACGCGCGGAGGGGGAGGGGGGGGGGGGGGGTAGAGATTTTTTGCTTTATGCTTTTTGCAAACTCAAAGTCTTGCCAGTGTCATCTTTAGATTTGATTTGCTTATAAGACTACTTTGGTCCTTGACCAGATGTGATGAGATTAAAAATGACACCCTCCGCCAACGTGCTGCATTTTTAATAGGAGTACACTGTCGTTTCCGTTGCTCAGTTCACCCAGGAGTTTACCAAGCTCAACATGTTTCTAAAAACAGAGTTAACATGACAGTTTTTGTTTTCCTGACCATTTTTACTACACCAATCGAACGAATACTTGTCTTTTAATGGTATTATCATTATTATTATTATTTTTGAACACGAGAATCTCAAGCTCGTAGCTTTATCTTTGCCAGTTGCTCCCGCTGATCGAGTGTTCGCGCAGCCGAAATGCATCGTTCAACGAATAGCTTGCGCTTGCAGTCTAGTAGCGGAGTGGTTGTACATTACAGAAAGCTGGGAAGCAAAATATTATGCGAAACAAAGGGCCAATTAACACAGATAAGTATAAATTATGTGAATACGTTAAAAGAGCAGGGATACTTTTCGAGCGCAAATGAATCGGCGAGATGAGATCACGATGGCGCATGCCATTTCTAGCGCTCGAGACATTGGGACCGGGACTCGTAGCCGGTTGCCTGCGAGCCGCGTCCCAGCGAGTCGCGGCCCGCATGCGGCCCGCGGGCCCCGTGTTTGAGACCCCTGATCTACATAATGCCCGCCCTAAAATTGAAAAATTTTTTTTTATCGCGAAGCTATAGACAGCATTGCCGAACACTCATTCTCCGCATAAATGTAGCTTTAGCAGTACAAACCAGACTTAAAAGCTTTAGAACTAACCGCTATCTTATTCAAAAGGTATAAGTAATTTTCTGAAATGTTAAAGGAAAAAATGGGGGCTGAAAGATATTCCAAATACACAGGGCTGAATGGCGCTAGTTAACCGAAAACGGGTCCCATTTTTCCATTGAAAGTTTCACAAAAATCATCATGACCTTTTATTGAGGTTACGGTTTTTCTGAAACTTTGGGATCTGGGTAGGATCGCTAGCGCCTAAGCGAAAAATAAGCGTTCAGCGATGTTTTTTTTTGTTTTTTTTTTTGTGGACGAACAAAGCACTGTACATCTTTTTTTGTGTGTGTGAGACATTATACTGTTTTTTATGAGTGTAGAGCAGGCGATCCCCAGAACGCGAGATTTTATACCTCGTAACGCACCGAAAAAGTGAGGGAGAGGATGAGACTAGAGCGCGGAGATGACGTCAGAACGCTGTGCTCTGATTGGTACGATTAGGGGGTAGACCGAAAGCTTGCAGCATTTGCCTCCACTGCACTCATCGAACGCGTTCGGACCCAAATTGCAGACGCCTGGTGTTAGGCCCGAAAAAATTGGAACGTGTTGAACGAGTGCAGTGCAGACAAAGGCTACTAGCTTTAGCTCTACCCACTAGGCATTCGAACCAGACTGCACGAACGCTCGTGCAGCGGGAGCACCGTTTAAAGCGGTCATGAAACTATTTTTCTACTTTCGCTACTAACTAGTTAGAATCACTCTCTAACGTTAATAACCGAATAAACTTGACGTAGTTGTTTTTCGTTTTCTTTTTCCTAGACCAAAAAGGTTTTATATTCTAGGTCGCCATAAAAATTCGAGAAATATGAGCATCGTTCACCCCTTCAATTTGGACCCAGAACAAGCGGCCACGTGGCCTGCATGGTGCCTATCCTATGCCGCGCTGGGGTTGGCAAAGTTAAACACGCGTGCTGAGCTCCAGGCAGCGTTACAGTTCGGCTATTCTCATCACCGCTGTGGTTGTACGCGAGCCACTACCCGAGTGTCCGCCGAGGCGTTGATTGTTACGAGCCGGAGTCGAGTGCTCACGCAGTTCTCGTGTCCAATCCATGAGCCGCGCTCAACTGTCGTCAGACGGGTGGTTTCGATCCCGCAATCACGTCATCAATCTTTGCGAAGGCAAGACTGAAAGAAATAGTCCCCTTTTATCCTCGCAGTTTCACCGCAACAAAGAAGCTTCCGAATCAGTGGCAACCTGTGCGAGTACACTTGGGTGGCACTATAGACCAGTACGCCTCTGGAAAGTCATGAACATTTCAACTCGATATCGTTTCGTGACCCTACCTGTTCGCGCTTGTAACCTTCACGGTTTGTCCATCGTCGTATAGCCCTGCAAACTGCTTGCACCGCACGTGTTACTCGCAGATTGGGATCCCCCTACAGTTTTCGTCAACCTTTCCATAATCTTCGCGGTTCATCGAACATCGAACTTTGATCGGCGACAACTCTCTATAACGTTTTCCAAGAGTGGAGGACAAATTACGCGGAGCTTTAGTCGAGGTCGGCGCTCAAGGTGCGCGAGCACGCGCAGCCACAAGCTTTGACTGCATTTCCAGAGGAAATTGCCCCCAATAGGGTGCCTCAATGTCCTTCTATTTAGGGCGATGCCATCGTTTGTAGTTATCCGATATTGATAGCACGCGCTCACAGGGAAAAAAAGAAAGAAATCGCGGAAAACAAAATGTCGCTGGAGCACTGTCAAGGGCCGCCCACACTGGCGAAAAAACGCGCGTGGCACGCCGATCGCGGCAAGTAACAAAAAGTCGCCGTAGCACAGTCAGCGCCACGAGCGCGTGCAGAGACACGCCCTTTATCTTCCCGCTCAACCGATCTTGTGGAACGCGTTTTCAACGCGATCGGCGCGCCGCGCGCGTTTTCTCGCTAGTGTGGGCGGCCCTTTAGAGCCACGAGCGCGTATAGGGACACGCGTTTTGACGCGCTTGATGTCATCAAGCGCCAGATGTCATCACCCTAAGCTAAGCGCACATGATGGCACCCTATAACCCCCAATGAGGCTCCTTGGTGTGCTCGTGTTAAGGCCTGGACACAGAGGCCCGTTTTGTTCCGTTTTCTTACCTCACGTATGGGTCACAACAGCATACGTGTATCGAATGTAGCGTGTAAATCTGTTCCCTGAGCTAGTGGCCACGCTTCATACCAAGTACAGACGTCTCGGTGACTCTCGACGTAAGTTTTCCTAAGATAACTCAACGCAAGGAAACGGTGTAGTGTAAACCGGCCTGTGAATATGTAATTAAGGGGCTTTATCCCCCGGGTATTGGCTAAAGCACACTTTTCACTGCCGCATTACCGGTTTGAGAGATGCTGGTAAATATACGTGTTCCGTTGCGCCAGCACCCGTTTGAAGGGGACGTTCTCCGACGAAAATGCCTACGCGCGCTCGTGCCGCGCTCACAAACAGCTCGCACCAGAACTAGCGAACCAAAACCTCGCTAAATGGCTGTTTCTGAAAAAACGTTGAACTAAATACTCACGACCGGCTTCATTTTCAGCGTTCATGCGCATTCTAGTCCGTTCATAGCCTATCACTCTCAGAAAAAAAGGTGTATTATTACACCCCTTGTCCCATATAATACACCCCAAAACTTCAATTCGCCGTACAGCGCCCCATAATCGAATAGGCGGCCCCAAAGTTTACGAGGGGCTTGATAGCCGTGTGGTACAACTTATTAAAATAGCTGATGTACGTATTATTGAATACAAAAAATATTATCGGAGTTTTCTTGGCCGTACTGCAAAAGCTCCGTGTTTTCTTTCTTTGGTCTTTGATGCGTACTTTAGCAATTTAATAAGTTATATCGCACGGTTATCAAGCCCCTGGTAAAATTTTGTGCCGTCTGTTCGACTATAGGGCGCTGTACGTCGAAATGAAGTTTTGGGGTGTATTATATGGGACAAAAGGGTGTAACGTGATACCCTTTTTTTTTAGAGTGTACGTAGGCTGACAGTCCGGGGGACGCTATCAACCTCCTCCCTTTAATAGGCTGGGTATAGGCGTGAACGTGATCACCTGTCGAAAAGTTGGACCAGTTGAAAGTGACTAGTTCGACGAGTACGCAGCTTTCAACGCACTGTCAGTTTAGGAGTAAGCGATACAGAAGTCGGAGGACACTTAAGCTTCGCCTTTAAGAGTGGAACGCGACAGCGTTATTGAATCCTCGGCCCGCGCTTGTGGCGCACCGCCTCTGCACGCTTAGCCTTCGTCTTCGCCCTCTCGGCTTCAGTCTTACATGGCCGACCCCGTCGTCGAGGAGGAGCAGACGCAGATGCGCGATCCGTACTCGTAGAAGACGACAACTCAGAAGAGCCGTCCGCTCTGGTTCTCTCTCGGTGGCCTAACGGCGGCCCCACGGCGGGTTACGCATTCTCCACAGATGAACGATGACGGCAGGATCGCAGCGCCATTGGGAGAACTCGGTGACAGGCGGAAACTTTCCGCTTTTCTGCGACGGATGCAAACTGTACCCTTCTCCAGACAAACGAGTCTAGGCCATGTGACTGTGACGTCATGCTCCCATCGACCAATCAGGATTTTCGCGTCACGCCAGCTTTTATGGCACGGCGCGACACGAGCTCCCTGAACGCTATTGCATTAATTCTACCTTCAAACCGACGTAGTATGAAGCGACGGACAAGTGTGGATTTGGCCACTATGCATTTGAAATCCTTCAAACAGCACGTGGGCGCGTTTTAAATTTTAGGCCCTTCCACAATACCTGATACCGTAGTGTCCGCGCAGTCGCTGCAGTGCCCCAGTCGAGCCAAATGACGGCGGTTGTCTTTTATTCAACTTGTAAAAAGGGTCTTTAACGACACACTGTGCCCCGCAACTTAAATTGCTTAGTAGCTCATTTTAAGGTGCTCCACTAACTTTCTGAAACCTGCTTTGTTTCGTTTTAACCATAGTTAGTCTTTCTCAAAGTTTGTTGCCATAATCTTTTAAGTTCTACTGATCGAGTGTTTTGATCTCGATGAACATCGGTACAGAATAAACGACAATAAACCCAGGAGAAGGGGGACAAGAGAGGTCAAAGGACAAGCACAAATCTCCAAACACAGCAAGGTGACTGGTGCGCGCTGAAAAATTCCGCCTCGTCCCGGTATCGAACCATGGTTCGATACCGGGACGAGGCGGAATTGGTAGTGTGCTCCCCTGGAAACGGAGAGGTCCCTGCAGGGACCCCTCCGTTTCCAGGGGAGCGCTCTACCAACTGAGCTAACCGGGAGCTAGACGCCAGTAGAGCAAACAGGTTTTAACAGCTGCCACCAGTCTAACACCAACAAAAATAAACTGCCTGCATTTTAATGTTAGGTTCTCCTTTGTCCCCCCTCCCCCCCCCCCCCCCCCCTTTTCTTCTTCTCCAGGGTTTATTGTTTATTCTGTCCACCTCGCGTGCACCTTTGCATTAATTGCATTAACATCAATACGGACCTGTGGTCGTGTTACAGCACTGCGTGGTGCGCGTTAAAGGGGTACTGCATTGGCTAAAAAATTGTCTTTTTCAACGAGACACGTGACGCCGTTTGGGACTGAGTAGATTCCCGCTGTCCAAACATAAACACGACTCAGTTACTTTTCACTATGCGAGTGCTAAACGGCCGGGGAGTTCAAGCAGTTTCTTTGTCACGAACTTTCCTACCTAAGGCCCTTCTTTTTTTGAACTTCTAGAACTCAGGTTACTTTTTTTTTTTCGCTAGATCGTTGGATGTCTGCTCCTGCGTATGGCCCAAGGCAGCGCCTAGCGACGATAACCACAATTACTCTGGTTCTGCAGAAAGGGAAGACACCGGGGAATGGCCGAAAAAGAGCTCCTCGCTTACTCCGTGGCGGTGGTAGTTGCCGTCGTCGCACTTACGATGGTCGTCGCCCTGAGCAGTCAAAGGATGCATGGCAAGTTAATCTCTTTTCTTTTTTGGCGAAACGCTTTATATGATTTGGCGCTGAATCAACAGTGACTTCGTTTTGTCAGTTAAAGCTGCAAGACTATACGAAGCGCAAGTTCGTCTGCTTTTTGCGCAGGTGTGGCGGGGACGTCAGAACGCCGAGTTTTGATTGGCTCCGATTAGAAAAATAGTGCGTTGACCTCAATGCTAGCTGCACTGAGGTCAACCCACTATCCTTCCAATCGAGCCGATCGGGGTTCGGCGTTCTTACGTCACGGCCACCCCTGCGCAAGAAGCAAACAACTTGTGCTCCGGAGAAAAAAAGAAAAAAAAAAAAAGCACAAAGAAAAGGAGACGAGAGCGTGCGGCTGTGTCCGAGTCCCGAGATCTGATTGGATGGATAGTGGGTAAACGCCAAGGCTAGCAGCTTTTGCCTTTACCCTTGGTCTCCCTCCAGTAAGAGCAAACGAGAGCGTCGTCTGCTTCGTGCATGCGCGGGGTCTGGCGGTCGGCGTTCTGCAAAAAAGTTTTTGAAACTCAGCATTGCTTTTCTGAGGTTGACGATGACCATCGATGGTGCCCCACATCCTGAAGTAGTGCACGTTTTGTCTTCTTCGTCCGGAAGGTTTAGGACTGGACCACCATCTCGTCTTCAACCTTTCCAACCTGAGGGCTACGAGGAAAGGTGAGGGAACCGTCAACAACCACTGTAAACAACAGGAAGGCTCTTCTTATGGACATGTTCGCATTATTATTTTTACTCAGTTTTTGCCTTCATGTACACTTATCTCACAGACTTCTTGGACAAAGGCAAGGGCACGAGCGTGTGGCTTAGGAAAGTTCCTACTACGCACACCTGTACCTTTGTCTTCAGTGAGACATTTGTGAGGCGGAGTCTTTGCGACGTGCGCAACGAAAAGCGTCGCTGTGGTCGCAATTCGCGAGTGGCCAAACGCTCATTGCGACGTCTTTATCTGGATTAAATTTTCTTTCATCGACGGAAATCAGTCCAATGTTAGAGCGTCGACCGTGACAATGTAAGCTTAAGAATGCCATGACGCTGAGCTTCCATCGTTATTTTTACACATACCATCGAACCTGTTGTTCGCAACCGATGATAACTAGTCAGGGATCACAACTCGTGATATCAAGACGAGAAGAATTCTGGCGTTGACGTCACGAGCGGAATTCATGAGAGGGCGGCATCGTAGCATTTCGGCACTAATGGACAACGTTTAAGGAACGTGGGAACATTTATTCTTGCTTTTTGATTCTCGATTCTTTCTTCGTTCTTATCGCATAATGATGCGATTTCATTCATTTGTCGAGGAGACACAATAAGAAGCTGGGAGCTTACCACGCCCGGCGTCAGTGACTACAGATGAGGTGACTTCGAGATGTCGATGCGTCGTTGAGTCGGAGCCTCGATACTTTCACTCATTAATCCGACATCGAGGTCATTACGAACATTGCAACCATTTCAGACGATGGCATCTCAGAGATCGGCGGGGCCTAACGTTTCTTGTTGGATCTTCGATAGCACAAGATCGCACCCGACGCTTTGTTTATGCTTCATGGCTTGGAAGCGTCAGTGCTTTTTTTTTTTTATTTAGTTAAATATAAAAACAACACGCCGCTCAGGTTGTTCGATGGCCACGTTGCTGGAGTAGAGGACTCTTCCCTCCAATAATGCTTCGCTCCTGATCTCCAGTGGGTATACACACTACATACTCCGTTCAACACTAAGCTGAGACTGCAGTGAAGGCTACGTGCCGGCCAGACCAATCACTGCCTCCTCTTCGTCACTTGACCCGGCTTAGCGCGTGGATATGGGTGGCAGCGTGATCGCCTGGCGAAGGAGAGACGCATATGACTGGCCCAAAACGAGGACGTATAGCTTCCACCGTATGCGGAGCGAAAGTTCGTCTGCTTCTTTTGCTGGGGTTGTTGTGGTGACGTCAGAACGCCAACCTCTGATTGGCTCTTATTGAAGGATAGCGTGTAGACCTCAAAGCAAGCTGCCTGGAGGTCTAAGCAATGTCCTTCAACCAAGGCCAATCAGAGCTCAGCGTTCAGACGTCACCACAACCCCCGCAAAAAAAGCAGACGAACTTGCGCTCTGCATAATCTCAACTTGGGGAAAGAGGGAGGGGGGGGGGGGGGGTGACTTCATGGCGATTAATGTGCATCTTCTCATCGCTCACGTGTTTTTGTTGACCCCCCCCCCCCCCCCCCCCCCCCCCAAATCTAGGGATAGATAGATGGGTGATATTGGCTATGCCCTTCGTAACGGGCGGTAGCTTGCCCCACCTGGCCTAAGAAAAGGCTTTCCTCACGTGTTGGCTACCTCCTTGTCGCGCAATTCCCATGGGCGGTCCCTATGTCGGCCTCTGATTGACGTGCCCTTGATTACGTTACGATGCGCCAAAGGCGCATTTTGGAGCACTTGCTCACAGTGTGTATAAGACGTGATTTATGACCCTCAGACGGGAAACTTTCGTACCCAGGTCCCAGCTTTCGGCATGCTGCACCCACGAGATGCAGGGACGCGCGTTGCTTGACCAGAGGTACTGGAACCGTGTTCGTTGATGGCTGCGGTGTTTTGTGCGTGTGTATACGCGCGCAACGTCCCTGCGCTAATACTTCTATACATTGTGGTATATTTGCAGGGCTCATGTTTCTCAAAATTCTGGGACGGAACTACTCCCATCGCGCGTGCAGCGATTTCCACAGCTTTGTCTGCGGGCATCCCAAGTTCCAGGTCCACCCGGCGACCGCGTCGCACGACGATTTGATGGAAGGGTTGCTCGCCGTCATTATATGTACGTTCTCTGACCTTTCTTTCTAAACGATTGAATGCAGTGCTAGTCGTCACCCAAAGATACGCAGATCTACACTTGCGTACCGTGTACAGCTTCACCATTAATTATTCGAAATTGTTCTCTCTTTAGCGATTTTTTTTTCTCTCGGAATGTTGCACAGTTAACGCAGTCGATGTAAGTGTTGAAACATGTGGCTGCAACGAGCCTGATTTTCGCCTAGGTGTGATGAGTATTAAGAAACTATGCATTTGATTATAAAAGTCTGCTCTGAAGGGGAAAAGGAGGAAAAAGGAAAGGATAAAGTTGGCCCTTTTTTCAACTGAATCGCCATTGACCTGGAAACATCCGTTCTACCTCCATTGTCTAATATATATCCTTATTCTTGGAAATATATTTTGATTTCTTACCTTTCCGGTTATTTTGAGGACATAATTTTCAGAGCTCCAATGCCCGCGAAAATGGGTTCGCTGGCGTCGGGTCACTCAACTTTCTAATTGTGAACAAAGTTACTGGACATCTAACGTAGGTTTATAAAGACCTAGGTGCTAGCTTGTAAGTTGATATATTTTATTTTGTCTCACAGGGAATTAAATGTTTTTTAGTATATGTTCTTTTCCCCTGCGCTTCTGTTCCCATCTTCAGGGCTTCGGCGTAATCTATTCACTAACTATTTGTTTTTCTTTCCTAGCGGAAAAAAGATACCCGGAGCTGATCACGGCCAGGATGTTGTACAAGGAATGCCTTTCGAAAGGCAAGTGGGGCTCTGGCAACTCTAAACGCATTGTTGCCTCAGTACACTTTATTGTTTAGTGTTTACAATATAGGGTTCCTTCATTCATTTTCTTAAAAGAAAAGCTAATTCCTGAAAAAAAAAAATAAAAACTAGTTAGAGGTGAATTTTAGCATATTTTTGTCCTGTGAATTTGAGTATCACGAGCATTTGACCCGAACATGCCAACAGACGCGAGAAAAAAACCGAAAAAGTTACCACTGGGTGTGACGTCATACCCAAATGTAACCTCCGGGTGTGACGTCATGCCTAGATGTTTCAACTGGTTTGCGCTTGCCGCTTGTGAAGGAACGCGTGCAGCGTTTTCGACTGCTCCGGTAATGCTTGCAGAAGGCTTAGGAATGTTGGGATCTTTGCGTAACACGTCACGATTCCCTACTCCTACCGAACGCGCCGTGAAGGAGGGGCTTCAGCGCTATGTTGTAAGTGCTGCTGTGGCTACTTGGCGCATCAATCTGAAATATAATTTTGATTTCGTAATCCTGGAGTTCAAATAAACACGATTTAAGTGTTTTTTTTCTCAAATACAGAACCGCTTCAGTTTCCCTTTAAGTGCATCCCGCTATATATTATTCTCATCGTCTAGCGGCAGATGTGGAACTGAAGATCCGTGCCAGATTAGCTTGGTGGATCACTATACCACTCGCCTTCTTTCGCTAGCTAAGTTAAATCAGTCTGTGGTAATCAACGACTGGTTAAACGGAATGAAGAAAGATGGACGATTGACCAATCTGATTGAAAGAAAACCTGAGATTGGCTTAGGTTTTTAATATAAGGTCGACGATTGGCTTCGCAGATTTAAGAAGGATCGACGGTCGGTTACTTTGAAATCAGGAAGGTTCACAATCGGCTAGCCTGATTGAACAAAAATAGACGTTTGGTTAGCTGAGTTGAGAAAGGTTCACGATAGGTGCTCTGGGAAGCATCGCGTGCAAGGGTTTGGTGGACGGGCTAATACTACCGAGATTACAGTGCTCATACAGTAAGTGTGCTTTTTGATCTTGCCTCCGGCTCGGCGGCGCCTTTAATATGGATGTAAACTCGCAAATAAGCTGACTTGAATCGAATTGAATCGACGGTGACAACGCAGATTCGATCGCGGAACGGGGCTGGGACCCGCTGGCAGAGCTCCAGGCGGACACCGGGCTCCGTGGCTGGCCCTTCACGGACCCCGTCCAACAGCCGCTCGTCTGGAAGGCCGCGGCCCGCCTGCTGCGCCGGTTCAACGAGCCCGCGCTGCTCTCCGTCGGCGTAGAGATCCACCCGCACAAGCGAAACGAGCAGATCATCTCGGTGCGCCCTTTTCTCGCGAAGATTTGCTCTTTCAGATTACTAAGCCTCGCATGACCGTTGGCATTGGATGATTGTCTGTACTTACTCTATGGTCGATGGCAGGATGGGAACGACAGGGAAGTCTTTCGGCTGTCCTGGCTCCAGCGCAAGTTTCGGGCCTTCGGTAGCGCTTCGGTGCCTCGTGCGTTTTGATGGTGGACGCGCAGTCAAAGCACGGCGGAAGGCTACGCGCACGTACCGAAGGCCGGATATCCGTAAGAGGCGCCTTTCGTTCTTATCCCACCAGTGACTGCCGCTAGTTATTTTAGTCTAAGCAAAGAATTCCATTCGTCTGCGTTATGGCAAAGCAGACGAGCGGACTTCTCTTCTCTACTGCTCTGTTACAACACAAACGGAGGGAGTCACTTCAATTCTACGGAGGAAAGCAATGTGATAGAAACGAAATTGTGTCCGCGCTTACACCCCGTGGTATACGCGAGAGGTCGTGCTTAATGTTTCAGTGCAGATGGCATGTTAAAGACTCTCCTGGATCAATGCATTCACATAGCTCTTTCCGGTGAGCAGTGATTTTCCTTCCCTGGAACATGCGCATTAATAAGGGTCTATTCTCCGCTCGCTCGAAGGAAAGGTTGCTAATCGCACAGACTCCTATTCTCGTAGAAGTGCGCACGTCGGGCGCGCGTACGCGTACATCATCCGCACTAATATGTGTAAAACACTCACTTAGGACGCTGATAAAAGAGTGGGCTCACACGCACGCAGATATCCACAGAAACAGCAACACCATATGAATGACCGATGTAATATTCGGTATGTAGGGTATGCATCTTCAACACCGGATTCCTGTTTGCTTCTTGAACGCTTTATCTCGCCTGTACACTTACCTGATGCGCGATGCGTCAAGCCAAGCTGCGCACAACTCAGGCAATCAGTACTTTTCTATTGCATTGCATGAGACTCAAAGAGCCGTCGTATCTGGACTGTCATTCCAGATTGGCGAACCCCATCTGCTTTTATCACCGATGGTGCACAATCAGTCGTTGCGTTGGTACTACGCGGCGGTGGCCCAGGCTCTTGAGCCGTTTAAAGAGAACTTGGTGGCACCTCTGTTCGCCATGGAAGTGTCCAGCTTCGAGGACAAGCTGGCGCACATGGTCCATCCGAGACCGTTTGTGACCGTTCAAACCGTGGCTGCTTTGGCACCCGAGCTGCGGGAGGTATGCGATTTGTTTCTTTCGCACCCTTTGTGTTTGGGAATAGGGGCATCCATGGGCGATCTCACTAGAAACAGGACGTCAAGAGCAGCAATGGAGTGTTTTTACCTGCGAGATCGATGACTATCGCCAAAGGATGATCATGTTCAAAGTTAAATTTGAGTTACGTGCCAAACCAGCGAAGGGCATCTGGCAGGCTCCAGCAAAAGACTGAATTCAACCACCTATTTTTGTTTTTACGTGTAGCTAAAATTAGTCACGCAGCAGATCTTCTGCCACACACTTGCGTCAGTTTGCGGGCACCTCGGCCGGGATCTAAACCCGTCGACAGGGAATTCGTAGGCAAGCACTTTGCCTAGGAGTCATCGGGGCGGCTAAATGAGCAAAGTCATAGGAAGAGTTGAAAGGTCTGGTTGGGGGTTAAGAAAGAGGAATACGCTTATTGCGGCAGCAGCAGGAAGCACTAGAAATCGACGTCTTTTGACTGCATTTCGTAATATTTGCCTCATCAGTTGTGTATCTTCATTACTCTCGCCTTCTTTTTTTTTTCTTTTTTTCTGCTCAGCTGTCTTGTCAATATGCTCACAGACAAAACAACAACAACAACAACAACAACAACAAGTGACTTTCTTGGTTTTTAAGCGCTTACGTTCTTTGTTTCAGTTTCTAGACATTGTCCTTGAGAACATCGCAAAAGTCACTCCGACAACCGAGCTACTTGTCAAGTCTCCGCAGTATGTCAAGGACCTGTTGGTATTGGTGAAATCAACCTCTCCGTAAGTGTCTACCAAACAACTCGTGAAAACAAAGCAAATAAGACGCATACAGAACGAAGATGCGCTAGGTCGGCACCCTCGGGAGGTTGCCGACCTAGCCCGAGCCTTCGCCTGCTTCCCGGAAAACGTATCCAGCAGCTGGGTAAATTAAAACTCAGTATCGTTTTGTTTTAATTTCCGACATGGTTTTACGTTCGCGTCGCAACATAATGTACACTTACTATACAAATTATTCTTCTCGACGAATTTTTGTTGCAATCGTTTAAGGTATGCGCGTTTATCCTGTCTCGTTATCTCTCGGCTCCCACGCCGAGAGATAACGAGATAACGGTTTGTTAACAGATATGTGCTTCGGAACACCACATGGGTCGCCAAACAGCTGAATTTGCTACATATATCTTAGCGCCGCTCATTCTTTGTTTCGCGTGGTAACATTAGGTCCTCAATTGAGATACCTTAAATGTTTGTATCATGACTTCTTTACGGGCTAGTTGGTTTTTGATATAAATTAAATAGCGCGAACTAGTCAAGGGCGAGAAAGGCGCAAATACGACAAGGTCGGTCCTTGTCCTATGTGTGCTCTTTTCGTCTTTGTTTAGTTTTGCGCTCTTAAACTTTAACGTGTGATTCTGCCTTGAGGCTTCTGGAAGTTGACAGACACACAACTAGCCTACAGAACGCTCTGCGTGTCCTATGTTTCTCCACGTTCAATAGCCGCGTATTTTCTCTTGTTCTTAATGCAGGCACATTGTACTGAACTACTTGGGGTTCAGGGAGATCGTGGTGGCTGCGCCGTTCCTGCCAGAAAAACTTCACGGTTTAAGCGCACTTGGGAGATCGTCGCTACTCCGCAAGTACGTGTGTCTTGAGGTCGTCGCCGAGTCCCTTCCCGTGATGTCGCTCTACGCAAGCTCTCACGCCTTCAAGCAGGGCCTCCGAGACTTTACCGTAAGTTGGCGACCAACTTCAACTTGAACCCGAATTCATACCGATGATCCTGGGGTGCTGCGTATTTCCAGAATTCCAATGTATCTGTCGCTGCGAAAGATGTCGTTACGGGACTCGTGCCAAAGATGAACTGGATGGACAAGCGGACGAAGGACGAAGTGAAGAAAAAGGTAAGTCCTTTAGGTCATGTGCCTGTGTCGCCTTCTGGCAGGTACATACATAGGCTAGTTTACGCGAGTTTCTAAACGAGGCGCGTCAAATACGTACCGTCATGTGATTCCAAGAAGTAATTATCTGACGGCGATAGACGTAAAACAACTCTAGCCACCGAAGCAGGACAAGTTATAGGTGGATGGGTAACCACAGAGCCAAAGGCTGTCTGTGGCAATGACTGCCACAGGCTGTCATAGCTGGAGAGTATTCACAGTCAGCCATTGTCACATACAACCGCAGGCACATAGGCTCAGGAATAAGCCCTAAGAGGCTGTTTGTGGCTGGGTGATGATCAACAAACAGCGGTCTCTGGATGTTGAGTCACAGGCAGCTATAGCTGAATGTCTCAATTGTTTTAAATGGGTCCTCTTCATTTATTTTTTCCTTAACCTCTAAAGATTGCGGTAAAACCCCGACCAGGGTCGGCGGCCTATAGCGCAGATTCCTTGATAGGGTAAAAGTTTGAACGATCTGCTCCCGATTCTCTAGTTTGTTGACATGCTGTCAAATTTTTACGCGGTTCGTTGTTCTTCGAAATTGCAAAATAGGCGATCGAAGTAATTTTGACGTTGACGAGCCTCCAGAAAGGCCAATGCTGGGGAGAAGGACACAACAGAATATAAAATGGCAATAACCTGGCCTGCTATGGTAATGACGAAGTGAAGTAAACGGAACTAGAGGAAACAAAAACTAAAGGTTGATTTTGGCGGCGCCCATGCACAACTGCTTGAAAGCGTCTATAGTAATTCGGGAGGCTTTGGACGGTAGTTGAGGCACCAGGTCTAACGCAAGAAGCTCGCCAAATGCTCATCGAAGAGCGGAAGGTCTGCGCTTCATGGAAGACTGATATTTTCTTTAAGAACCAAACGATCAGCTTGTTTATTGGCTTTGTCAAAGTAAGCATCTTCTTCGGTATTTAGTACACTAAATACTTAAGAAGATGCTTACTTTGACAGAGCCAATAAACAAGCTTCCAAATTTCATAACTCTTTCACCGCAGATTTCAGGAAGTCGACTCCGCACTTTTCACCCACGATGGATTTTTGACAAGTTCAAGGTCTTCGCTCAGTACGAGAACGTAAGAACTCTTACGACATTAGTTTTAACGCTGGTATGATCGCCACCAACATAATGTGTAATTAGAAAGACACGTGTGAGAAACTTGCTCTTATAAAAGTTTAAATTATAAACATAACTACAACGATCTCCTATAAAATGTATATGTAAAAAAAAAGGGTTAGCCGACGCATAAATAATAATTACATTTTTTTCATTTAGAAATTAAAAACACTTTGGAATAATCGGCGAATTTGCTTAGAAAGTGCACAGTTCGTAATTTTGATGTAGAAGCTGCACTAGTATGTGTACCGGCATGGAACGTGCGCTCGTATACGGGATTTTGGTGCCTCTTAGGTTCCGACAATCTGCGAAGGCGAGGGCCTCCGGTCGTACGTGAACATTCGGAAGAGCCTCTTCGAGAACAAGATGAAGGGCGAAGCAAGCCGGATTAACGAAAGGTAGAGAGTTTTACGAAACCAGCTCCCCCCCCCCCCCCCTTTTTTTTTTTTGCCATTGAGATTACACGAGAAGAAATGTTGCGGAAGCCACAAGGCTGGTTTAGACATTTCCGTTTTCAGTGTGACCGACCAATGCTGAACGCAAGTTTGTCTGCTTCTTTTCCAGGTGTTGAGGTGACGTCAGAACGATACTGAGTTCTGATTGGCTCTGGTTGAAGGATGGTGGCTAGACCTCAAAGCAAGCTGCCTTGAGGTCTACCCACTCTATTTTAATCAGAGCCAATCAGAGCTCGGCGTTCTGACGTCACCACAACCCCTGCAAAAGAAGCAGACGAACTTCCCTTCCGCATACGACCGTAGAGCAGTCTTGGGTAGTAACGCGTTACTAGTAACGCGTTACTGTAACTTCGTTACTTTTTTGGTAACTTGTAACTGTAACGAGTTACTTTTTAAAAATGTAACTTGTAACTGTAGTTCTATTACTTTTTTCTGAGGTAACGATGGAAGTAACGACGTTACTTTTCTCGTTACTTTCCAGTGTTTTATTAATAATATATCACTGAACGGAGGTGCAATTTAGCCATTCCTTGCACTTTCCAAGTCGTCTATTCCGACATTTCGAGTGTCAAGTTGGCCTTGCACAAAGTTGTGAATACGTTCTTTCTCGCGAGTCACAACCCGAATATAGCCACGTGTAGATTTTACGAAAAAATATCTAGTCATCTTTACGCACGCGCTTGCACTTTGTGACTGAACACTTACATCTTAGTGTCTTGAAGCACTATCGATGTTGTGGTTTTTCTTTTTTCTGTACAAACGCTTTTTAATCGGGTGAATCAACCGTGAAACAATAATACACGTGGAGGGCACTGCGCATGTTTCGTATTTTGATTTGTGCCACTACTCTGGCGTGGAAACTTTCAAACACTAACTTCGAGACGCAACTGCTGCTAAGTTACAATGTGAAGTAAAAAGCGTACTTTTTAATTTTATGCAATAAAACTTTGTGAAGGGTGTTTTCTAGTTTTTTTCTAATACTTTTTTGGTATAGAAAAGTAACTGAAAAGTAACGCCGTTACTTTTTAAAAGTAACTGTAACTGTAACGAGTTACTTTTCTGTTGCGGTAACTGTAACGGTAACTTCGCTACTTTTTTCTGAAAGTAATTGTAACTGTAACGAATTACTTTTTAAAGGTAACTTACCCAAGACTGCCGTAGAGGCGGGGCTTGAGCCTTTTTAACCCCGAACGTTATTTCTAGTAGGGTGCCTCAATGACCTTCTGTTTAGAGTGATGCCACCCTTTGTAGTACCCGATGCCGACAGCACGCGCTCACGGGGAAAATACGAAGAAATCGACGAAAACAAAATGTCGCCATAGTCAGCGCCACAGACGCGTGCAGGGACACGCTCTTTCACGCGCTTTTGTACAAAAAATAAATGTAAAAGTGGGAGAAAAATGGCCAGATGTCTCCACCCTAAGCAAAGCGCACATGAAGGCACCCTAATTTCTAGTGGATTCACGCAGCGTCGCCTAGCTTGCGTCAGCGTCACCGCCGGCGCGTCGCGCAGCGTTTCACACTGAGCGCGACTCTAGCGCGCGGCGACGCCAAGCCGGACGAGTCTGGAGTCTGGGCGAGTCCTAGACGAGTCTGACGCTGCGTACCATCTCTCGCCGAGCTTCAGGACCGCTTAGGGCGGGTCGGGGATCCACTAGCAATGACGTCATGTGGAGACCTCATCTTTTTTGGGGGGCGTTGGACCGACTGCGTTACGACTCCCTGCGGGCCACTACGACGACGCGTCGCACGGACCTCGGTTGCCACAGCAACCATTTCGTCGTCAGCAGTCGTGACGTAAGTGGTCGTAGCGCAATCGGTCTCGCTGGAACGTCAACGTCTGAATCGGCCTTCAGGTTGCTTTTGCCGAGGCACCAGTCTAATCTATATTATGTAACGTTTAACAGGTGGCTGGGAACTGTTTTGGATCAGAGCTGCAGCTTCGATGTCCACAAGCGAAGCATATGTACGTTTCTTCTTTTTGTTGTTGTCAGGACTCGTTGCACCTTTTTGCGTTTCTTAGCCTGTCAGTGACTTATGCTGAGCGCAAGTTCGTCTGCTTCTTGCGTGGGGGTTGTGGTGACGTCAGGACGCTGAGCTCTGATTGGCTCCGATTGAAAGGATAGTGGGGAGAGCTTGCCATACAACTAGCATTGAGGTCTAACCACTATCCTTCCAAACGGAGCCAATAAAAGCTCGGCGTTCTAACGTCAACGCGAACCCATTCACAAAAAGCAGACGAACTTGCGTTTCGCATAAAGGTGTTCCGCAGTAAAACGAGCCGAAAAAATCAGCCCTGTACATAGAAAACTCAAACTTCCACCGAATGTGCATTGAGCAGGTCAGTTTTATTTTGTGAAATTTCAAAACGTAATTCTTATTCTGTAAAAAAAAAAAAAAAATAAAATGAAGCCAGAATTTTGCCAAAGTAAAGGTTAGGCGCGTTTGCAGGCGACCGAGTTAGCGACGCTATTTACTTATAGCGCCATCTTCTGACAGGCCCAGCGAGCGGACGAAGTGCCTCATCCGCTCGCCGCGTCCATCGACAGATGGCGCCACAAGCGAATACCATCGCAAACTCGACCGTCTGCGAACGCACCTAACTTTGACTTCGGCAAATTTTTTGCTCTATGTTTTTTTTTTTTTTTTTTTTTTTACACAAAGAGAAGTACGCCATGAAATAGCACACGGTAAAACTGACGTGCTCAGGGAGCGTTCGGTGAAAGTCTGAGCTTACTATGTAGCATGTGCAAGCGCCGATATTTCCGGCTCGAAACACCGCTCCTCGAGACACCCTATACATGGAGTGTTTGTAAAACCACGGTTGCCTTCTTGCAGATGCTCCTTTCTCCTTCCTGAATATCTCGTCCCCGACGCATGATAACCACATGTGAGAACGTACTTCAATTAACCCCATAATGACGGGATCTATGCAACGAGAAATTGAGGGAGACGAGGAGAGACCAGAGCGCGCCGGGACGTCAGAACGCCGAGCTCTGATTGGAATGATTAGTGGGTAGACGCGAAGCTAGCTGCCTTCGTCTCGACTCACTCTTCGAGCACGTTCGAAAGCAAATGCGGAACGCTGGACGCCAGCGTTTGGCAATTGAACGCATTCGAAGCGTGAGTATAGAGACAAAAAAGGCAGGCTTTGAGTGTACCCTCTAATCGTTCCAATCAGAGCTCAGCGTTCTGACGCTCCCGTGCGCTCTCGTCTCCCCTCGTCTTTCTCAGGTTCTCGGCGAACAGCTTGGATGCGTTCAAATCGAATGGATCCGAGTTACTCCGGCGGATTGTGTCACGTGACGACACGGATAGAGTAACGCTGGACGCGGGTAGGATTTTCGAACGCCGAGGTACGGAACCTTTACCCTAGAGTGAGATCGAGTAAATTTGGGAACACGGCCCTTGAGGGTTGTGCTAGGATTTTCGCTTGAGCTCAGACCATCAGGGCGCCATTGAAGGGCATAACACAAAATAAAAAGAGAAGAGGTTTCCCGTTTTAACTTTGTTTTCGCTCTGCGTAGGCGAATAATGGAACTTTGATCTAATCTTGCCAGTATATACAATTTCGCGAGGACCGTTTATGCTTTTGTTTTTATATATTCTTTATTCTTAAGCGAAAGGTTCTCTCACGAGTTACTGATGCAACTATTGTGAAGTCTGCAAAGTACCGTCTATTTGATCAAATGACTTGCAAATCTTTCTTTCCCTTATGTATCTCTTAAATTGCAATTTATTGGGTAAAGGACTGAATCATTTATAAATGAGCTTTAAATATTCCTTCCCTAATATATTAATTTTGTATTTTGGTTACTCTTAGAATTATTAACACGTGTATTGTGCTGTTTCTAGACTGGCTCATATTCCTGGAACAGTATCCAAGTTGTCCCATTGCCTCGTGGAACTACTACTTGACGAAGGTAATTCATAATTAAAATGCACTTGTTCGTGGGCGTTGTCGTTATTGTTATTAACTTATCAACAGCCTTTATAACTTAATGCTAATGTTCGTTTCAAGGCCCACAAACGTCACAGAGTGTCGCAGTACCGAGGTGCTTCTTATCCGCAATATACATATCTGCAATTGCTATAGATGGAAGTTTTATTTTTTCATTAATCTGAGGTTTTCAGTTAACCATCCACTGTACAGAGCTGGTAGTTTAGTAATAGAGTAAACTATCCTTCTTTCTTCCGACAAGAAATATTTCTCTTGCGCGTTGGATTAACGTGCAACTCATGCCGTTATTAAAAAGAAAAATACAGTATTGTTTTAAACGTTGCGTGGGGCTAACACGCAGGATTTTAATTGTAGCCGTTCTAAAGTTTGACGTTTGAAACCAATCAGAAAAGGTACTCAAGGTGCAGCAGAAGTAAAACTTATAAAATTCGGAAGTGCAGAAATAATGATTAATTTCTTTAGTGCTACAATCTCTAAAACCAAAAACGAAACAAGGTTGCTACCAGACATGTACGCGTTACCCCCCAAAAAGTACCTACATACAGTTACTTGTTACTCGCTCAAAAAGTAACTAAATACGTTTCTCGTTAGCGATTCTCAAAAAAAAAAAAAAAAAAAAAAACGGGGAACTTTACCTCAAAAAATGTCGAGTTACTTTTCTCGTTACTTTGACGACCCGCAACTGCTGTTGCTTCATGGTTTATCGTTTTCTTTTCATTACTGGTTGTTTACAACAGCTATGTTTCCCCGCTTCCTTGAGAATAAATCTTCGGCGACGCTGAAGAGTCATTCTATTGACGAGCTCGAATGAACGGCAGTGTTTTTCTTCAAGAAGAGCTGGTGAATCTGGGATTTCTCTCCCTGTTTTGTTCCTCGTGCTTCTAAAGTTTGAGGTTGGCAATGGGTTCTGTGCCTTCCTGTGTTGGCAACCTCCGGTTTGACATTCGGTCTGTACTCGATTCTAGAAGGTTCAACCAACGAACCTTACTGTGTTCGGTGGGTGTAAGACATTCCCAGCTGTCGAGTTGGACTGACGTGTTCAGCGAGAAACGTTGCTATACTGTCATACTGTTTAGTTGTTTTTTCAGGTTGCTCATCTGCCTTTGTCGCAATAGACGCATACTCAGGTTAGAACTTAAGGGACGCGATGCACTTATGACGCAATTTCACAGTTACGGCAACAATGTACAAATGGGATATACAATCTCTTTCGAAATTTTCAAGTTCGTTGTTTGAAGTTTCGTTTTGAAGTTTTGAAGTTTGAAATTTTGAAACTTGAAGTTCGAAGTTTGAAGTTCGGATTGAAGTTTGTTCCGTGTCTCCGATTACTATGGAAGTTCTTTACCAGCTCGCCTGTATTTTTACCCTTTCTTCGATAACATATGACTCGGCCCAACGTGTTTTGAATGTACCTTTTAGGCGCCGGGTCGAGCACCGGACACGAAGTCAATTACACCCAAACGGCGTGGAGTGCCGTCTCCAGGAAGAAGTTCGACGACCTCCAAAAGTGCTTCGCCTACCAGTACAGCGTTGGAAAACACGAGGACGCCGCAACGCCCGTGCGTATTCAGTTGTGCTTGCTGCTGAGTTTCGTGCGATGCCCGGCTTTTGTATTTAACGCTGACAGCCGTTTTTTTTTTTTTTTTTTTGCGACGTTTTTTGGCGGAAATTGATCTGGGTTGTGTCTTGCGTGGGTCGTGGCTGGGAAACTTATCCGTTAAGTCTAGCGAGAAATCGTTCCCGCTGAAGCTGACACTGTTAGGTGGGCCCGTAACGCCGCGTCACGTCACAACACGACGTCACTTAGCACCGTTAGGCAGGGTGTCGAACCGGAACCGAACCGTTATTTTCAGCCGAACCGGAACTGAACCGAACCGAAATCATCGCCGCCATCTTGGAACTGAACCGGAACAGAACCGGAAAAAAATATAACGGTAACCGGTTCAAAACGGTTCGCGGTAATATTTTTTTTTTGCTTCTTTTGGTATCACAAAATTAATATTTGGGAACGAAAAATTGGCGGCTGTGTTTCTTATGTATTGATCAAATCGGCATATACAGAATTGCAATGTATGGTACATTGTCGGATTTTGAGGCGTTTTTATACTCGTACTTTGATTAACCATGTATCACGTGGTAACGTGACTTCATGGTGTCAAAACGTGCTGCCAAATTGTGTCACGTCACGTGACTCACTGCGTGAAGTTAATTTAATTTGAGAAAGTCACTAGATTTATTAACATATTTGACACCATGACGTAACATGACTTCCCGACTTCGCATCGAGAGTCACGTGACACCCTGACGTACGTGATATTTATGACTCCGTGCGAGTGCTCGCGTTCATGACAATCGGCGTCGCCAAACATATGGGTAACGACTCACGTTCAATTAAATATGATAATGTACCAACTGTAAAAATACCTGAAGCTGAGTCCATGCTCTATGGTTTCCCAAGCCCCCTGCATGACTATGATGAACACCTACGGTATATAATTACCGTCAGATCACGTGGCCGCTTGCTCTAATTGCAAGCTGAGGAGGAGAAATCTGTTTCTTTTATTTTTTCTGCGTCTGCCATTGCGCGGAGGAGAGAACTAATGAATGTTTTTCCAAGCTATCAACATCAGGCATTAGTTCCTAAAGGTATTTACTAAAAGTACAGAAATAGTTGTACGACCCATTTTACATCATTGAGCCACCCAAACATGTTTCGTTGTTGCTGAACTGCCTCGGAAAGTTGTCCCCAAGAATAGACGTATTGAACTGACTAAATGTGACTAATTAATTTAACGATAAATAGAACTACAAGTGTGTACGGGAGAGATACTTGAAAAGAAAGATCCATTGTGGCCTCAGACGGATAGCCGAACGTTGGCAGCCGCTCTAATTCTCACAGGAGCGTCGCTCTCAAGTTATTCTCCAAGTGTCAACCACATATGCATTTTGTTTAAACTTCACAGTTGGGTTCAAAATAATAGCAACGGAGGGTTACTCTTAAGAAGTGGCAAATATAATTGTCTAATTAACATTCCAAAACGGAGGAGGCAGTTCCTTAGGAATAAAAAGTATTCTTCAAATGAGCAACGAAACAAAAAGGGGGATTGGAGAGGAGGGCTAGGGTTTGGAAATATACTGTCTCGCATCTTCGGTTCCCCTGTCTCGCATCTTCGGCGCGGAGCGGAGAACGTGTCCCCGGGAACTACTTTGTCGGCAAAAACGCTCTTGCCAGAAAGCGCGTTCTCGCGCCCGCCGATGATGAAAGGTTGTGTGAGGGGGAGGGCGGAAAAAAGGTCCAAACAAAATTAAAGATTTTTTTTTTTTTTTTTTTTTTTGGGGGGGGGGGGGGGCAGGCCTTATGGGCCCCCTCCTGGCTACGTGCCTGCGTCACGTGCATACCATGTCAAACAGTGTATCTTTCTGGCGAAATGCGATGTTCGCAACATAGGTGTCCAAATTGTAAAGTTGGGAAGTATTTATAGCAGTCTAGCGATGATATACGGCAGCTTAATAAAATGTTAGAGCACATGACTGGTAAAGCACAGAGTTGTAAAGTAAGGGCCCAAAGCAAGTGTACGTAAGACCGAATATAACACTAGCCTTCCGAGGCAGTATTTCGCCAAGTTTCGAGCTCATGCAAGCTGATAAAATCTGATTTATATTAAGATTTTCATAATCTTTGTCTGTCCTTCACACTATTTATGTATAACGAGGGGTGTCATTGTAGGCATCTCTATATATTTCTTTTTATATAAGGCGCGTTGTGTAAGCGATTGTTTAGAAAAATATCCCTATTATCTCTTTCCCTCTGCACATTTCGTGTATTAGCCTTCCAATCTATCATGTGAGCACAAGGTCCTTTTTGGCATACCCAGCAACCCGATGTTTCAATATCCAATCCGCGTTTTGAGTATCGTCCTCTCGTGTCGGTCTCGCGGTTTTGCGGACTTCATAAAGTAAAATGTATTGATGATAATAAAAATATAGTTAATTACGGACTGAAGATTTCACAACAAAACGTCGATCATCTTAAAGATATACGTCATAAGTAAACCCCCAAATTATCTGAAACAGGCTCTGCAAATATTTTGGTGGCGTTTTTATCCTCGATAGGCACGTCATGAGTGATCTGGAAGAGCCTTACACAAATTTCTGATTTTGAAGCTAATTTAAATAACTATGTGTTCCTGACACATACAACTTCTGAAACATATAGAAGTCTGCTATTACTTCTTTTATATGGTGAACAGAGCTTTCATGGGTCTGTGTGTTGGACAAAAACAAAGTACACACGGGCGCGTAGCGGAACTATGACGATTGCGCACGCAAGCCGTCAGAAAGTGTCCAATAAAGTAGCTGCCATGTTAGCGCATTAAATACTACTTTGTTTTATTTACACAAAAATCATCAACTAGCAAGGATGAAACTTATTTGCAAATTGAACTGACCGGATCTTGTCAAGGACAGACCTCAACAGCCAGGCTATGTCAGCTATGCTAGTTTATCTTGTATAAGAGATTGTTCACTTGGGCAAGGGCTATTTTAGGGCAGATTCGATCCGGGTGCGAAGGCACTTATAGAGTAGAGTGAACAGTTTCGATCACTCATTTCTGCATTATTCGTCGCCTGCATTACGGTGCTGAGTGTAAACAATGATTGGTAGAAAAACAAGCATTCTGATTGCCGCTCAGTGTTTCTGTAAATGATAGAGTGAAGCTTGAGCTCATACTTTCGTGACATTTTGGAAATTGTATTGCTTTTAGCTCATGACGAAAGTAATCCCTGGAGAAGGGGAACAAGAGGGACAAAGGACAAACCCAAATCTCCAAACACAGCTAGGCGACTGGTGCACGACTGAAAAAATCCGCCTGGTCCTGGTATCGAACCAGTGACCTCTCCATTTCCAGTGGAGAGGTCCTTTGTCTTTCTTGTTCCCCTTCTCCAGGAATTATTTTCGTCATTCTTGTCCAGCTCGCTTGCCCCTTTGCATTGAATTGCATTATAATCTTTTAGCTCACTTGTGTCGTCATAATATGTATATATTGTGTAACGTATTTCGTAAACCATAGTCCATGATATGTGTGGCGATTTAACTTTTAATACTGCGACGCAAAGTTGTACCAATCACGGGCATTTTATGTGACCTACCACACTTCACGACAACATTTTGATACTTCTAAATATATCAGCTTGAAATTTAGAACTATACATAAATATGAAGGAGGAAAGGAAAGGAGAGGACAGTAAGGCTCTAAAATTCAAGCTGATTTACTTACAAGTATGTAGGGAAAAGCTCAACTCTTTACTGTGACTTACACATTTTGAGTCAGGTAGAATATATGTTACCGGTAAATAACCAGGTTTTCAGCTGTATTAACACTACATCTTGTCTGTTAATGCAGATTTTCCTTTACTGTTGCGTTGAAATTAAATAACAAAATTATATGTTTTTGGCAGCTTAAAATAAAAGTGGATTGTACGAACGATAGGAAAAACTATATAGAAATTCGTTTCACGGTGTAAATAGTGTGTATTGCCAGAATAGAGCAGAAAATATATTCTCAATTTAGCGGTTCAAACCGGTTCGAACCGGTTCAAACCGGTTTGAACCGTTATTTTTGGCTTCCCGGAACTGAACCGGAACTGAACCGAAAGCCGTGAACCCGAACCCGAACCGAACCGATAAACATTTCGGTTCGACACTCTGCCGTTAGGTCACGTCGCATATCGCTACGACGTCACCTGACCCTATGACGTCACATGACACTGACGTCATCTGACGCTGCAGCGTCATATGACGTAATGGTTAGCGTGCAGTGAGGTACCGTGTAGTCTGCGCGCAGCAAAATGCAGAGCGCATCGATCGGCTCTCGCCGCAATTTGCTTGCAGGACAACCGAATTTTTTTTTTTTACTTTTAATGCGTTTCCTGGTGGGAGTAACTTGGTTAACACGAAAAACGCAAAAGGCGAGACGCAAGAGCGTTACGACCGAGATAGCAACATGTGACTGCAGCAGCAGGGTACACCTTACTCTCATTGGCCGACGTGGCAGTCACGATGCGACCATAGCGAAAACCGATGGCGTTCTCGTCGGAAATCGGGGCATGGGTTTCGGTTTACAGACAACTTCATCGAGATTTATCAGTTCACAAATGCATATCCTACGTATGATGATGATTTTGTCGGGTATGATCAAAGTATTCCGTCGCAAATCTTGTGTTGTTGTTCATTTTATTTTGGTTTAGAACTTGCAGGACTTTCTTTCTGTCATGGCCGACAGCGGCGCCATTACCCCAACCATCAAGGTGAGAGTTCATTGTGTGATCGGTTTCAATCCTCAGCCCAAAGACACTTCGCATTTAAATTTTCTGGTTAAAAAAAAAAAGAAAAAGAAAAATCTCCCTAAAAAATTAAAATGAAAATGGTCTGTGTTTTTTTTTTTTTTTTTCAAGTGAGCATACATATATTAGGCATTACGAAAAAATCGAACTCTCGGAACGTAACACTATAGCGATTGAGGTGACTGCATCTGGTGTGTCTACTTTCATCGCGAAACACTCGGTCGAGTCAATCGGTGCCATCTAAGAATGACAAGGCTGGAAATGTCTACACGCGATCACGTGGCTTTGACGTCACGCAGCTGCAGGGCGCATGCGCAGAAGTATCACTTCACATGGATCTACAGACGCTGCGTGGGCAAACGCTGACTTGTCTGGTCCACGGCGTTGAACGGCCTGTGCCGCTTCACCATGCACTGCAGATGGTAAAACGTCACTCTCGGCTCCAAAGCACACGACTGTCGCCGAGTTCTCTCTATACATTACTGCAGCGATTGGCTTTCCCAGGTGCTCTGCAGGGAAGTAGACGGCCCAGATTCAATGTGGAGCACAAGTTCGTCTGCTTCTTGCAAAGGGGTTCCGTTGATGTGAGATTGCCAAACTCTAATGGGCTGATTGAAAAAAAAAAAAAAAAACAATTGTGGATAATTTTTAAGGAAACTATGGTGTTGAGGCCTACCCATTATCCTTCCAGTCATAGCCAATCAGGACTCAGCGTCATTCTGACGTCACCGCAACTCCTACGCAAGAAGCAGACGACTTGCTCTCCGCATAGTGTGCAGTATGCAGACTTCAGCCTGTCAGGATGTAAAAATCGAGCGTTAGAGTTTCTTTTAATTTTTTTAAGTAAGATTTTATGTTATATTTATATATTTCTTTTGTGGTTTTTTCAACACTACTATAGTTCGTTGCAACTGAAAAACAGCAGAAGACGGAGTCCTTTCTTCTTTCCACATTAGCAGAGCAGATGCTGCAGAAGAGGAGAGCGGACTGTAGCGTTTGCTGGGCTAAACTGGCAAGAGTGAAGGGATCCGTCTCCTGTTCTTCTTGAATTGCAACGTACTATAATTGACACATTTTCCTTCTTCTGAAACACTGGGACCTTACAAGTCGGTCCCAGTGTTTCAGTAGAAAAATGAACTTGTATTAAAAGAAAAAATAACTGGTGAAAGGTTGGGAACGAGACGCGGATATGCCTGTATACTCGGCGATCGCGGTTCAGCATCCCTAATCACAATCCTCAAACGAAAAGATGAACTATAGCAACTGCGTGTCTGTCACGTCAAAACCCGAACTGAAACCGAAGCCAAGAAAAGCCTGGAACTACTTGGTGCGATAATACAGGGCAGTTAATTCTGCCTGTCCCCCCCCCCCCCCCTCCCCCCTCTCTTTATTGCCATAGAAAGTTGTCCCCGAGTGAGGCACAAGGAACAAACTATATAACTATTGCCTTTATTTTTTTTAATAATACGTACATAGTTTACAATTATCTTTGTTGGTTAAAATACATGTCATAATTTATCGTTTCTCACCTGTTTACCTCCCTCGCTGCTTGACACACAGGTCTTCAAGGACTACATTTCTCGAAACCAAATTGACGAGAATAGCTTCAAGACAGTGTACAACATGACGGCAGACCAGTTTTTCTTCGTTGCCTACGTTTCGGTGAGTGTTTACTATTCTTCTACTAAAACAATGCATCATGCGTTCGGAATTGTCTGTGGTGCCCCGCCATTGGTTGTTTTAAGTGAGGGGTGTTTTGTTTTCTTCAACCATCACTCGTTGGAGCACGATCGCTTGGGTTATGCAGCTGTCGGGATGCAGCACGCGCTGTTTGGATGTCTAAGAATATAGGAAATATTCGCACGTATAGTCACCAGCATGAGTTGTATGTAAAATAAGGGTGTGCGACTAGTGGCTCGATTCGAATAACGTAGTAACAATCGTGCAAGCGCTACGGACGCTACAAGCCAATGGGCCATTTCAAGCTGCCGCAAAGGCCCAAAGTCACGATGTTTTCGTTCTGTAATTCTACGCCTTTGTCAGCTACAACTGGTCCAATCTAAAACAAAGAATGCGTCGTGAATATAAGGTTTTAGTCCATGCATTTGGGTGCTTGTGTTGCCAGCAGCTCCTGGCCCAGCGTGGAGTTAAGGCCTTTTCAAGCATACGCGGCATCGCTAACGAAGAGATCTCGACAAAGCGCTAACTTCGCGCTATATCAACGCTGTAACATCGCTCCGAATCCTGTGACTCGCCCTTTGTTGTTTTGTTTCTTGCACACTCTACGCAACGCTGACAGTAGTACTGACGCAGCGGTCATTTGGCGTTGTTTGAGCGATGAGATGCATATGTGAACCGGTCTTTAAGACGAAACGGAGTACAATGTAAGGCAGATTTATACCTCGTCGTTCGCTGGGGACCGTCCGATTTGCCCTCTGCGATCATTCGCAGCAGAGAAAACCCGCGAAGCTCTTTGGCAATCCCGTTCCGTGTTTGTTTTTGATTTGTCGCTTCACCGACAGAACTTCTGTGATGTTGGAGCTGCAAACCCGGGCCGGCAGCGAAGCACCATTTCCAACCGTGACAGGTGAGGAGGACGAGAGTTTAGTCGCTTTTTGATCAGCGCGAAAAACTGTACTAATATAGACCCATTCACCGCTAAGCTGTCGGCGTGGTGGTAGCTAAACGTGCTCGTCAAACAAATTAATCCCCCCCCCCCCCCCCCCCCCCCGCCTTTGTATCGCATGACCCCACTCTCTGCGCGCGAGTATTCGGAGAGAGTATGATCACGTGAGTGCAAGGCTGACTGTTGCATAGCCTCCTATATACTGACAAAGCCTGGCAGATCGCCACGAGAAGCGGCCGCCGAAATTGAAAAGGTGGAGCGGCAGGGCAACGGATGAGAGGAGAGCCACGTGACTGGCGCCCCGCTGCGGCGAGACGCCGAAGCATACTTCCCCCGAGCGAACAAGTGTGTTTCGGCTCCTCGCCGCTGCAAAAGCTGTGCACTGACGTCCAGGTTCTTCGAGAAATGGCCCTTTGATGGACTGTGCTACCAGATCCTCGCGCTCCAAATCTGCGAGCGGGCACTCTAAGGCTCAGTCGTTGAACTGCCAGGCTTTCTGAGTATAGAGGAGGCTATGACTGTTGATTCGTTCATAATCCAATGCACTCCAAGAGATCTGGTGCGTCTCCTGTACCGCAAAGCACCTGGGGAAGCCAACCGCTGGAACCTAAACATAGTTCTAGAACAAGAAGTTTGGGCGCAAACGAGCTGGTGAAGGTTGTGGGATCTTTCCACCTATACGCCCGATTCGCAGAGCCGTCCAAGTGACGCAGACAGCACTTTCACGTCTTGGGAACGAGGGCGAGTTTATATGTCTAGCTCTCGCGTTCCACTCTTAAACGCGAAGCTTAAGCGTCTTCCTGTAATTTTTTCCCCAGTTTCCAGTTTCGTCATTGGCCGACACTCCGTCCGTAGATTGCAGCGATTGGTTCTTCCAAGTGCTTTGTGTGAAAGTATACAGATCAGAGTTCTTAAAGGGTACACCTTGCACCGCCCTGACAGCTTAAAGGTGAACCTCCGTCAACCATTGCGTGACCCTTCCAACCTTACAAAAACCTGTGATCGGTAAGAAAAAAGAAAGCAGTTCAAATTAAGAGAAAAATACACGTGATAAACGAGACTAACAGGTCTCCACCCAAAAACAAACAAACAAACTATATTCTTTTTTTTTTTCTTAGAAGACAACGAGGAAAGAATATCGAACAACTCGTGAACATTCCTTTCGTTTTACGGATTACCCTTGTTTCTTAGACTTTTATTCGCATCATTTGCGGGTTGAAAAGTGTTGCCTTACAAGGGCAAAATAGACCTATATCACACCACGTCGCACTTTTCGATGTGCTGCAGGTCCATTTTACGCAGATTGCGCTTTTTTTTTTTTGCGTTCGTTTCGAGTTGGAAATGACTTCCTGATTTGTTGCGTCTTTCGCGATTATGTGTGTTGTTGATTCAGGGCACAACTACGATACTTCCTTCCAGACTAAATCCTACCGCAGCCAAACGCTGCGATCCACCGGACCCAATCAAGCAGCGCCAAGAGAGCGTAGCGTTGACTGCGGTAGGATTTAGTGTGAAACGGAGTGTAAGAAGATGGTGTACTATAAGGAAGGTTCGTTTGTTTACCTACGCTTTCCTGCAGTGCACCTGTAGAGCCAGTCACCGCTATCTACGCAGGGAAGGAACTCGGTGAATGACGAAGCCGAAAGTATTTGTCTAAACCTAAAAGTCAAGTCTGTGATCCGGTTCTGGCAATAAATGCGGTGATCAGCACGATGAACGTACACCTTAGCACAAAACGAACATTATACTAAATTTAATGGGTTTGAGAATTGACCGGCCACCATATTTAAGTGCACTTTGTAGGATGCTACGACCGGCAGTCTTGATGGTGCGGGGCCGCGCGGAATCAGCTATGGCCGCCAGTGAAAGTACTCCCTATTAGCGGCGAGTTGTTTTGGTGGCGCCCTCCTATGGTTCGCTGTCGTGACGTCATTACCTTGGGAACAAGTTTTGTAGTGTTTGTAATGAGCATGATGAAAACTTGAAATCATTGCGCCCTCAAGACAATGCTGCCAACACCGTCAAAATTAAAGTTCTTAGATTCCTCTTATCTCCGTCGACGAGAAATCCTTTGCTGACGTCAAAGTCAGCATTCGGCCAATCGTGACAGGCCGACCACAGCGGCGCTTTCGATCGCGCACGTCGCCAATAGTCAGTGACAGGCTAAGAAATAAGTGGAAGATCCCCCCACCCTTTTCCAGTTTAGCTGAGCGAACGCTGGAGAGTAGGCGACCTCCTCTCCAACGTTCGCTCTGCTAAAGTGGAAAGAGGTGGGAGGAGCTTTTGCTGGACATCGGAATCGAGTCCTTGTAATACACTCGAGGTTGCAAACTTAAGCGGATTTGGTTTGTCACCAGGGTCAACATCGCTCTAAAGAACAGTCGAGAGTTCCAGGACGCCTTCAAGTGTCCGGCCAAGATGTCCATGAACCCGGGCCGCAAGTGCCACTTGTGGAGCCCCTAGACCCGCTGCCCTCCTCCCGCCAGATCCAGTTTCCTCTGGCTATACACAAGGTCCCTCGCCCTTCCGCGCACCAGGCTCTGCTCGAACCACTCGCGTGCCTCCCCTATTTCAACTTTTATAAAATTTCTGCCTTTCTTTTATTCATTTTCGGGTCAATTTTGTTGTGAGCCGTGGCCATCGAAAACCGTGTGCGTAAGACAAGGTCTGTTATATCTTTGTTAGTCATTGTAGACTTGCATCGTCTTCGTTCGTTTGCGAAGTCGATTTGGATCCCTTTAATCATTTTGGATTTTGGGGGCAATTATCATTTTGACGTGTCAGTGTTTTGCTGGAGCCTGTTTTGGACCGTTGCGTTCAGAACGATCTAAAACGACAGCAGCGATGAATTCACCGGTACAACTGTTGGCCGTACACAGTGGGGCAAAGAACGCATGAGTCACGGTTGTGCAGGTGTTCCGGTCGTCCCATTGTTTTGGTTTCTTTGAACGCGTAAGCACCAGCCTTGATATTCATCTTAAGTGAGCGCGAGCCTGATACTGTCGCCTAGTACTGACGAAAGACTGAATTGTTTAACTTGTCGACCACCGCTCTGGAGGGGCCATAAGTATCACTCGGTCGCCGCTCCGTTGTTTGCACTTTGTTTGGCCACGACTGCTCTGGGAACACTACTGATTTAGTACCACCGACAAGAAGGACTATAATAAATAATAATAAATAAATTGTTACAACAATTTATTTACTATACAACTACGTTCAGAACAGTGGTGCAGCATCTTAACGTGCCATTGTTGATAGAGACACTCCGATGGCACGAATGCACACCTTCCCCAATATTTGGACGCGCTGTAAGTTTTGCTAGTTGAAGTGCGTATACCCGAGAGCTCTGAAGGTGCATCAAACGACGCTTTCTTCTTCTGTCACTAGGGGAAGAGTAAGCGTTAAGAATTTGAAGAGTGACGCCATGAAAAAGCTTAACCTTTCTATATGTATGTATACCAGCTGAGATTAAACAACCGCATCTCCACGTGGTGAATGATGTTGATTGGGGCGATGCTCTGGTGGTGCTTGTCTGCGTAGACGCTGAGCCGCAGCATGCCGAGCCTTTCGTTCATTTTCATCCATGTCACGCTGCGGTCAAATGCTCAAATGCGTATATAACCACGTTCCATACCACACATTCTCTTTCTGACATGGATGAAAACGAACGAAAGGCTCGGCATGCTGCGGCTCACCGTCTATGCAGACAAGCACCGCCAGAGCTTCGCCCCAATCAACATCATTCACCACGTGGAGATGCGTTTTTTTTTTTTGCCCTACACGAGCACGGGAGCACGTGCTCACGTGCTCGTGAGCACGAGCACCCGACGCTGGACATCGGACGGACATACGGACATGGCTAGCGCCTAAGGAGCTTCGCCCCTAAAACAATAGCTAGGTGGGGTAAGCTGGCGCCTTGTTCAAAAGGTCCGTAGCTATATCCATCCATCCATCCCAATCAACCAAAGAGCAAATTCGCAAGTTGTAGATTTTTTAATGTATGTCACCCCATTTGCAATTGACTCTATATATTGAAAATCGCCACGGTGTAGGCACAAATAAGAGATGACTGAACGACATAAACATTCTATCTTTATTGCCGCGCCTTGCTAAAAACAAATCGTCGGATCACTCGACGGTGCCCGTCCCATAAACTTCCAACTCGGCCTTTCCATTCAGCCGTCCCACACAAATTGTTCTAAAAGTTTTTATTTCTAAGGCAGTGCTCATCACCCTGTTTATGCCGGCTTTTTGAAATGCTAACATCCTGAATGTTTATCATCTCGTAAAGTACACCACAAAATTTGAAATAGATTCACGTAGGAATGTGTGAGATTACTCAGTGGAAGGTGCCCCCGTGTTCCAAAATCCCCCGATCGAACAGACATACATATATATATATATTAAGACGAAACGCTAAAAACACTTAACGGTTCAAAATAGCTGCCTCTGAAGCGTTTGTGGCTCTGTAACGTTTCCTCCGTTCACTGCTGGTGGCTGCTCAGTTCTTGGGGATCTTGAAGCTCTTGGACTTCTTGTGGGCCTTGGTGGTCGTCGTGGCCTCGGTGGTGGTCGACTCCGTTTCATTCGGAGGGTTGATTCTCAGCTGCAAGGATCAAATTGCACCGAGCTTTACTTCGGCGCTCGCCACTTCTACTGATCCGCAGACTTGTACTGTACGTAACGCGTTGGTTCTACCTAGAGCCACTAAATAAGCTACGCTTTAAACTAACGTCACTTAGCCATCTTGGTGCTTAAAATCATGGTGGCCAGTTATCTGCAGCTTTATCTGAAATCGAGGAAACGCTATATCACCCGAGCTTGTTAACACCGCATCTTAAGCTGAGGATGACCATTTTTTTAATTCCGGCGATCGACAGTTGCGTCTGCTCTGCACAAAGCACCAAGATGGCGGCGCCTACTAGCAGGTCGGGGAATGAAGTGCCGATACTCTAAGCGTAGCTCATTTAGTAGCTATAATGGTGCCTGGATGTTTTTCTCTTACAATGCAACGACTTAGTTTCTTTTTCCGAAAATAAACACGTAGCGTATTTTTTAAAACTTTTTGACGAATTAACCAGTAATCTCCAGTGATGTGATTGCTGCGCCAATTGCGCCAAACTGCGCCAAGGGGCTAACCCTGCTACATCCTGCTACATTTTGCCAAGATATGGGTAATCTGCGCCAAGCCTGCGCCAAAGGACCAATTTTTGTCGCCTTTATATACCGAAACTAAACTGAGTACCGTAATCGAGCACGCGGTGAGCTAGGTGGCGCAAGCGGCCGCCCGACACAAAGTACCCTTCACCAATCGTTCATCCGGTCTTGCACGGTTTTCCCGTCATGTCTCGTTCCGCGTCCCCATCGTCTCGCGTTTTTAAAATTTTTTATTATTATTTTTTTTTAACGATAGACGCGGGCGTGTGCGGTGCTCCGACGCTAACATGCTAGTGTACCAGGCATGTCGTCATGCTATGAAACGAAACCACGTTTTTGCGCGGCGGGAGTTCCTTAGTGAGCTGAAGCACTTGCTCCTGAAAGCAACGGCCATGGGAAAACTATATTTGGTTCCTGCCTGCCAGTCACCGTGGTCGCGCGACGTCGGGTGTTGCCGTCCCCACGTCGCTGCAGATATGCCGCTTTCTAAAATGAAACTAAATACCGCCGCATGTTCATCAACATTCCTGTTCTTATTTAATACGCTACTAAAAAAAATCCCTTTTTAGCTCAAAGACTTCTGTGTCGAAATACTGATTACCTAGGTTTTTCTCGGCGGGTTTTCTTTCGGAAGGGACTCCGGTGCGTGAAACATCTGCCGCTAAAGAAAGTTGGTGAAGGGAAGTGATCCAAAGAAAAGAATGCAATGTCTACAGGCTGAACCCGCTCAGCGCGCTTGTTTGTCTCGAGTTCAGTCGTTGCACGAAGCGCTCCAAGAACTTTTTCACCCTGGCTCGTGATGTCTTGCATCGATGTGCTCAGGTTATTTTCTTTTTTTTTCTGTGTGTTTAGCTTGTACCTTGCCTGCCGGCCTGCCAAGCACGTGCTGCTGGACTGTTTTTAGAGCGCAGCTCTTAGGGGCCCGTTTCCGGCTTGAGCGGCGTCGGCGTCGGCGTAACCGCGCGGTGCATCATGGGTAAATTTTCCCGCTAGATCTAGCGGAAAAATTTCTCCGCTAAATCTAGCGGAAAAACCCCGCTAAATCTAGCGGAAAATATTCCCCGCTAAATCTAGCGGAAAAATTTCCCCGCTAAATCTAGCGGAAACATTTCCCCGCTAGATTTAGCGGAAAAAATTCCCCGCTAAATCTAGCGGAAAATTTTTTCTGGGGGGTCACGTGACCCCCCGAGGTCACATGACCCCCCCCCCCCCCCCCCCCCCCCCCTGCCCCGAGAACAGGTGACCCTCAGTACACTTCCCTCCTCCTCCTCAAGAGCTGCGCTCCAATTCGGTGTTACAGGGAGCTGTAAACGGCTTTCATTTTTTGTCGTATGCTGGACAGTTACATTTTGCATGCAATTTTGGGAACCAGTTGGCGACGGAGCGGAGTGGCATGGTTTCGATTGAACAGGCCATCTCCGATCGTGCGACAATTTCGTATTGCACTGCAGTAGTTACGTCACGCGTTTCATCAGTTAGAGACTGCTTTAATTTATTTTATCACTAGTCAACCTAATGCTGTGCTATTTATACTGAGCTGGTCATTTTCAAATAAATGTTAATATGTGCAATTTGGCTTTTATTTACCTATAGCGAGTATATATATATACGTATCATTTAACTGAAGCATTGCAGAATGGGTCATGTCATTGGCATTTCAGTTACGTGTTTAGAGACTCCCAGGTGGTCTAACTGGACTATAATTTGTTTATTGCGGCGAGCAAAGTGTCCTTGGTTTGTCCAGCACTTGAAACAATTATTTTTTTTTTCTAAGAATACCTGCTCCAAAAGCCACTTTTGCTGCTCCAAAACACTGTTATAGCTGCTCCAAAAGCCAGTTTTGCTGCTCCAAAACACTGTTTTGGCTGCTCCAAAAGGTGCTCCAAAACGGCTTAGGCCAATCACATCACTGAATCTCGCAGTTCGTCACATCCCGGGGGGGGGGGGGGGGGGGGGGGGGCGACGAACATTTACAACACAAGCACTCAATCTAGTTCTCACCCCCAGCTCGCGCCTGTAATTTGCACGACGAGAATGCATTGAAAAAGTGCAAACGGGTATGGGATATCGTGATCGTTTCGCTGTAGCCGCTATTTTGTTATAACCGACTTCGTTATAACCGGTCTCGACAGTACCTTACTTTTCAGTAGCGTGGACATGGCTTCGTTTATGGCGTGCAAGTTCGTCTTCTCTTTGCGCAGCTCGCGAGTTTGTTTACCCACCAGACGCACCCACGTGCTTCTGTTTACCCCCAACCTCAACCAATGAGGGGACGCGCTTGGGATGTTGGCTTGGGTGTGCGCCGAGAAACTGAGGGTAAGGAGGAGACAAGACTGAGCGGGAAAGTCAGAACGCCGAGCCCTGGTTGGAATGATTGGTGGGAAGACCTAAAGCTAACTGTCTTTCTGTCCGCTGCACTCGTGGAAGACGTTAAAGGCCGACCTACAAAACGTTTTTTCGCAAGGTAGAAAAGTCTTTCTTGCCACCCTTTTCATTTTTTCCTCTCTCACTGCTAGCTTGACGGAGGGGGACTCCTTTTGTTGGGGCTGCATCTTGGGGCTTATCCAGCCCCAGGGTGCAGCAACAAAAGGATTCCCCCGCCGTCAAGATATCAGTGGCAAAGGGAAAGATCGGAGGGTGGCGAGAAGGCTTTTTTTTTACTTTGCGGAAAACCTTTTTGTATGTCGGGCTTGAAGCGCGAGACAGATGTGCGACAAAGCTATCCGTTCCAAAGTACGAACCATCGGAGAAATGGCTGCTCCGGCTCGCCGCACACGAATATTTGAGACACGTACTTCCGACGCCTCGTTCAGTTCGGCTCCGCCCAGTTGCGGTATCCCTACAAGGAGGCTTTACCACCGAATGGAGAGATAAATGTTAATGGCTATACCCTTCATAAGGGGCGGTAGCTTGCGCCACCTAGCCTTGAAACCAAAAATATTATTCCTTCTCTCGCCTTGTAGCCTAATGCCGCTTGATCGTGGTTTTCTGACTTTGAAACAAGCAAAATATGCAAATTATATTTAATTCAAGTGTGCGTGTTTGTGAAGATTTTACGTAATTTTTCGCTAAAAATTCCCTAATCACGATGGACCGCAGCGGACCTTACGTACGAGCAATCCCAGCGAACCGCGCACTGCGTATAGAAATCACGTGACTACGCACCCCTCGCATTGCTGTGTCTCTCCCAAAGGTCACGTGACACTCGCACGGCATTAGAATGGCTCGTAGCGTCCACTGCTGTCCACCGTAAGGTGACAGGCAGTATATTCGGGTCTCGACGCCCTCGATCGGTCCCAAGCTGCCGACTTGCTACGGATCCGCGAAATCAGCAGGCTCGTTTTGTGCACGCGGGAAAACTCCTTGGCGTCCGTTGCCTCGATGCAACGCTTACATCCGCTTCCCCGGTCCTCCTCCTCCCGATCGGGCTGATCTTCAAGTGACTACATGACGTTCGCGCCATCCGTGCTGCCATTGGCTGCGGCCGTCCGACAGTCGGACGGCTTGCTTCTGGTTGTACGAGCATTCGTGCACATTACACGCTTTACAAAGCCGCGCGCTCGTGCCCCATGTGGCTTTACAGATGTTTGTAAGATGAAGTATGTCGACAGTGTGAAATGCTTTCACTAAAGATGTCACGGTCATGTCGAGCTAGGATGCGAGTATTCCCGGCACCGCGGGGGCACGGCTCGAGCGAGAAGCGTGTGGACACGCGCGACGCGGAAGGGTGGACCTTGAGAAGACCTCACGACGCTGCTGGACGGGGAGGCGAAATCAACTTGGCAGCTCACCAACCCTCCGGCATCTGTCGCTTTCTAAACGTATTTTCGAATGCCTTTTTTTACTTTTTATTCTTTTTTTTTTCTGCACCGAAGGTTGAGACGATTACAGTAACAAAACATTGCATGCTTTAAAAACTGGAGTTCTGTCGTGGTGACACCTTCTACTACTGCCATAAAGTCATATTATTTGAAGCGGGTACATCAACTGCGTGCTACCAGCGCATTCTCTATAGAAAATTTAGGAGTCAGTGATGCAATTTCCCCTTGCTATTCTTGTGTGAAAAAAAAAAATATTGCGGAAAACATTGTCCTGGGGAGAATCGTATGAATTTCTTGAAGTTTATTTTTAGAAAACACTGGATGCTCGCTCAAAATGAAAAGAAATGAATCATTTAAGTTGTTCCCAATGAAAAACTTGGTTTTCTAGTCCTGCTTTAAACGAACCAGGAGAAAAAAAAAAATCGGCAGGCTCATTCAAAAGCTGCTTGATTCACAACTTTAGGAAAGTCTTAAGAAAAGAATAAGAACAAAACATAAGCAAACTGGACCAGCTCATCTCCAGGCAGATCGCACGTTCCTTCACCTGGCCAAACTTTCCTCTCCATGAACCTGCATCGTACACGGATATTTTTGTCTGTTTCTGGTCTTTTCTTTTTGTTTTGTTCAAGGGCAATGACAGCAGGCGATATTAGACGTACCAGGATGCGCTGCTTCTCCGCGCATGCGTACTCCGTCTCATCCACGTCGTTGTAGCAGTCCGACTTGTAGCCCTTGGGAAGGCCCTTGCCCTCAAACTCGCAGAGCTTCTCGACGGGCCGTGCCTTGACGATCATCTTATCGAGCGCGCGGGGCTTCTCCTGAGGGCAGTAGAAGACCTTTGGCGTGTTGACGTCGAACACGATGCTCTTGCGCATCATGTCAGCCAGGGCTGAGCAGGCCAGCTGTCGTGGAAAGGAATAAATGGGTGAATGGACGCTGCTAAACACTTTGAATCGGGCGGCGGCCTGCGCCACCTAGCCGAAGCTCTTAATCGCATCTTCTGGTATGCGCATTAAATCTACATGCGCTTGATTGCGACCGACTGATTTGTGGTCTGTTATGTCCCAATCCCACTAAAGCGACAAACTACTGACACCGACAATCCTAGCTCAACCTCGAACGCATACGGCATGTAGGTACGTGATGGTACTTTTGGCAAGCTTGCAGTCCCCAAGGGTACTGGTCAAGTAAGCGCGAGTGATTGCAAGCCTGCCAAGGGTACCTCCGCGTGTCTGCTGTACGCGTTTGAAGCTTGTCGGTGTCGGTTGTTTATGTTTGTCGCTTTCGTGGAACTAGGGCATTATGGGAGCTTATGACAAAATGCTTAAAATGCTTTTTGTAACAACCGAGTTCCGCGCAGAGCGTCTAGTGGTACGCAAGAAGTCATAATGCAGTCGCTCACACAAAAACGCAAATGTCTGAATTAGTCTTTTAGGGTTATGCAATTTAGTAACACTAACTCCATGCACGCCACTTGTCACATGTTATTAAAAAAAAATTAATTACCTTATCAACACCATGATGTAACGTCCCTAAAGTCACGGGTGGTAACCGCGGACCACAGGAAATGTTGTTAATACTGTCGACGGCCACGACAGCAGTGATAAGGCCAGCATAAATTTCTTTATCGTACATATATGCTGGTTTATTTCATGTTGATCGTTTGCTACCTAGTGATTGACGCAATGCACTGCACGACCGATCGGTTTGTTGGCCGGGCTAAAAGGGAGGTCACGTAAGCTAACATCATGGCGTTTCCATTACAATCGACCTTTTTCCAGTAACGAGCGCCGTCTGTGGAGTTGTCTTCGAACTACAAATGTAGGGTCATGGCCTCTGTTACGATGGGACTTCGTCGTCTTCATTTTTGCAATAGCCAAGACGCGCGGCCTCAGCACGGGCCACACCTCACGCACTGTTTCTGGTTGAGCTAGCGACATGTTCTCAGGGCTCGTAGCTCACCACCGATCTCTGCAGTCTTCTCTTGTAAATAATATTTAAATAGACCACCACTGAATAACCTCCGAGCCCCAGCGCGCGGAAATCTTGGAGGCCATGGTAGGGCAGCCGAACATGCCTTCGCCCGCCAGAATATACATTGGCATCATGCTGTTGTATTGATCCTCATTGCCTTTTATGACCCATAGCAGCGTATACTCAAACAAGAATGGCCAAAAAGACGAAATACGCGCAAAGGTAGGTGCCGAATATGTTAGTCGACCGGCACTTTGTCCTGCAAAAATGGCGACAGCGGGAAACCATGCCAGGAGAGGGGGCTTACGCATGCGCAGAAGCTTACTGTAAAAGGTCCATTTTGTTATCAGATGATGGCTACGAACACGTTATCAACCCCTCCATCACTGCAAGGCTCGGCAAAGTTTGTGTCAAGGTTTAGCCGTTGGCTGCCCTCGAGGTACCATGAGTCAGTGCAGAGTTTCGAGAAGGCACAAGGTAGACAGGTAAACTATCAGCATGTCTTGAGGAGAGTGATTAAGGAATAAAATATTGCCCAGAAACAGAAGGATGGTATGGCGATGTGGGGTCTAGACTGTGATGTTGCATGCGCTAATACAATACGTTTGAAGTCAAACTCACATTGTCCTTGGGAAACTGTGTGCTTGAGGCAAGCTATAATATCTTAGCGTATTGTTCGGAGCTCCGATTGTGGTGACGTTTGGGCAACGTAAAGAGCGCAAAACAAAGTTAATGCACTGGAGACTACGTCAGATAGATAAAGATTGACAAAACGAGTAAAATGGTAAACTATAATTAACACCAGACGTGCACGTTAAATGCCTTCAGAACAAACTCCTTTAAAGGGTCGCAAACCAGCGCACGCCGATAAGCGCAGCATCGTGAGCTAATTCGCCGATTCTTTAAAGGAGTCGTTCTGAAGGCCTTTAATGTGCCCGTCTGACAGCAGTTTTATTTTGGATTTAGTGTCTTGTCCATACTTCGTTCAATGTTAAATTCAAAGGTCTGGACAAAAACTCCAAAGAAAAAAAATAAAAACATGCTCACCAGACTCAGAACAATCAGGACCGTCGCCTTATCTGTGAAAAAAGCAAAAATAAACAGAAGAAAGCCTGAAAAAAACAGCGAAATATTTATAGCTACTCGTCAAGCTTTGCAGCGTGTGTGATGCAAGCTGCTTCTAAAGCATTTAGGAAATGCAATAAAATATAGACCTTTCCAGAAAAGGGCTGCTGGCCGGTTTCATTTCCAGTGTTCGTGCGTATCGCGCGTGATTTGCTCGCTTTCCGAAGCGACGCACACGCGCGTGCTGAGCTGTGGACTTGTAAACATTGGAAAGGTCTATACGCGGCGTCAACTCGTCCGTGCGACGTTGCTAAGGCTAGTATAATTTCCACAAGTGCTCTCACACTATCAAAGCTTGCGCAAGCGCGGGACTCGCTGAGCAGTGAGAAAACATTGCACATAAAAGTCGACCCCGAGTATAGTTGTCTATTACAACTAGGGCTCGGCGTCAATTAAAATTTTAGCCCAATTAATCGTTAACCTTAAATAAATTAGTCGGTTGCGTTCGACTTCAGGCCTAATAACTGAAAAAGTCAGAACTACATATTTTTCGTTTGCTTTGTCTTGCTATGTAATCAATGACGCAATGTACATGCTCATTTAAAACAAAACCCTGTGCCGCCATAAAAAAAAAAAAGGCAATCATTTTTAAAGGTGAAATATTTCAAGATTTTATATTAAGCCTTATATTCATCTTTGATGACACAATCATAGGGTACGCTAAACTGTTACTGTAAAATGCAACAGTGCATCCTGCTAATATTAATCCGTTCGTTTCAAGTAGTAAAGCCAGCATTTTTACTTTATCCTGGGAATTTGCATCTCAAACCGAACCGATTAATAAATAAATCACTGCGATTTAAAACGTTCATCGATTAAACCCTTGGCCGTTGGTGAGCACTTTAACCCTTGATGGTGACAGCAGGACCCGCGTTTGTGTGGACCGTTGCCAATATGGGCGGCGCTGCTGTTTTTACCGCAATTAGTTTGCGCCCACGCCTATTGTTTGTTTCGTCCGGCACCGAAGGTTACACCGAATTACGAGTGAGACGCAGATTTGTATCGGCAGTCGGGACCAGTCATTGTTGCCAGAGTAATTACGGACGGTGTGTCCGCCCCGTTCACCTTGGTTCAACAATGTATAGCCATTCTGTAGAAACGGAATGCGACTGAGGGGGAAGCTATTATCTTCTCGCTTCAAAGGCTACATATGTCCACGTCTCAAGCTATCATTGGTCAGTGCAGCGTGTTAAGAGTATCTATTTCAGACCTAAAATTGACAATGTTATTAATTTGATTTGTTACTTGATGGTATTGCTCCTAGACAAGCTTAGCAGCGACGCGTGCGTGCCAGCAATACATCCCTGTAAAATTGAGGTCTTGCGTGCCAAACCAATGATGGGCATCTGGCACGTCCCGGCGGAAGACTGGGGATTAATTTCGACCACCTGGGGATCTTTTGACGGGCAATCAAAATCTCGGATACACGGCATCTCTTCCGCGATAAATCTCCGTCAGATTAAGGGTACTTCGGTCGGAGTTCGAACCCGCCACCTTGGGATCTGTAGGCCGGAGCTTAGCCTCGGAGCCCTCGAGGCAGCATTTGCATGCATTCCGGTGCATGCTAAGATCAGAATGCGCAAGGATTGCACTTCCGCGTTAATGGTGTCAACGAATTCCTCGTTTTACGCAACTCTCCTGGTCGACCGGAGAAAAAAAAATTATAAATATAATTTTGCTCTGAATACACATTTTGAAAATGTCTCAAACAATACGGAATCCCCAAATCCTTTAGAATCCATAAACTACTTCGCAGACCTTCACGTGGTTCATTGAAGCTGATCACTTTACAGACATAATGCAGCAGTTCGGAGTTTTGTTCAGACGTTAATTGCGCTACGAACAATCACGTCCACTCGCCAATTATGCCACACCTCACCAGCCGCTGCCCACTCCCACAAAAACAAAAACCATAAATCTCGACCCCCTCGCACCGTGTCAGGGTCAGCCATTCTATTTATGACTTTAAGCATCGGTACGCTTCCTGGAGAAACCTGCTCCTATAAGATGTCTAAAGCGTTTCATCTCGACGAGTTTCAAAACATTCGAAGCAGATTCCAAATTAATCGCATGCAAAATAATGTCCCGAAGCTGTCAGAAAAAAATTCAAGGGCTAGTACTCGATTTCTTTTTTTTTTTTTTTTTCGTTCAAGAACGGCCATTCCTTGCAGACGGTGACCGCTAGGCCTAACGAGCCATCGTCTGCGTGCGAACCTTCGAGAAGACTGCATGTTTTCTCTCAAACCGTAGACGATGCCACGCAGCTTTCGATTTATACTACGCTCTCAAATAGGAAAGGTCAATACTCACGCATTTTGAAAAGTCTCGACGCCTTTCTAAGTTGTAGTTTCAAAGATGACTTCTCTTCGAAGAGCGAGCCTTTTCGAATCCGCAGGTACGTACGCTGGCAGACCAGCCGATGACGTGTGGCAGATTTGTTATGGTTGTGGGTCGCGCTGGTCCGCGCCTCGTTCCCTTCTTTCTCTCAATTCTAACTCTCTCGCCGAAACCTGTTCACGAAGAAAGAAGGGTCCGCTAAAGGAGAGGGAAGGCGGAGGTGTTGGGGGAAATGGCAGGGGAGAAGGTAGCGGTGTGGCGGGTTGAGGTACCCGCCGTCTGGAGAACGCGCATTCTTCCTGAGAATTCACCTGTGATTCCTGTTTTGTGGAGAGACACTACGCAGCGTTTCCCCCCTGAGCTGACAGTACAGTGGGGCCTACGCGATCGCCGGACCAATTGACCTCCTCCCTTTCATCACTTGACCCCTCCCTCCTCCGTGCGTAGGTATGGACGGGAGCATGATCACGTGACGAAAGGTAGACGTACGATTGGTCCAACGAGCACCTATCTTCCACCGCACTGTCAGCTTAGGGGAGAAAGGAGTATAAAGAAAATGTGGGCGGCTGAAATGCGGAAAGCTCGGTTCCGCTTGATACGTCGACGAGATTAGCTGGTGCACATTGAGTCCAGTTTGAAAGCAACAACCTGTAGCTATAAGGTCCGGCTACGGAATGCTTTAAACAAAACGTTAGGAATACGAGATAAAACATTCGTTACTTGACTGTCTGTTTTGACATGGAGGACCGTAGATACCGACGAGCAATTGTGTAATTGCTATGGACATAGACTAAATTTCGATCTACGAGACAGCAAATAAAAACATTTTTGTTACCTGTTTCTTGTTTTTGCATGCAGAAGTGAAGAGTGCCCTTGCACAAGTTTGATCGGTGCACATGCACAAGGTGCGTGAGCTCAGTGGCGCTTATGGATTTGAATCTATTGTCACAGAAAGTTGTCTGTAGGCATAATACTAAGACTGCATGGGCGTCGATTCAAACTTTTAGCTAGGGCTGGACGTCTTTTAGAATTTTTCGCCTGATTAATCGGTTTCGTTCATTCCTATACATATTTTTATTATTCAAAATAAAATTGTTTGCTTTTACTGAACACGTGATAAACGACGCAATGTACAATTTCGGTATTTAAATCAACCTTGATGTGTAGTTTAGAAGAGTCAAAAGACACTCACACTCAGAAATTACTTCAGTCGCAGAGGCAAAAAGGTTCGTCAATAGCAAACTCCTTTGAGTGTTCGCATTAGTCTCAGCTGCTCTAAATGGACACTTGAACGGCGTTGAAGTGACCGGGGCACATTTAACCTTCTGCACTGTCTGGAGTTACAAATCCCGCCTCTACAGTTTGCGTTAGGCCAAACTTTCACCTAAATTTTGCCTTTTATAGAGGTGCGTAAATGCGTGTAATTTTTAGTTCCTTTTGGTTTGTCAGAACTTTACCGATTAACCGTTTAAAAAATTATTCGCGATTATAGAATTATGTGATTAATCAGTATGTTAATCGAGTACCCTATGCGAAATTGTTCGAACGTCTGGCAACGCTCTGTGCGCTGCCATCTTTGTTGCGGCAAGATTCTTCTGCTGTCTGTAAATTTGGTAGCGTTGTCGGCAACAATCGAGGCCTATACTGGTCACCGTCATCGATCCTCGCCCACACCTGCGAGCCAAGGGATAGTATTGTTTTACGCTCTTCTTGCGCATGTACGTACTCGTCGCCCCGCCGGTCGCTGGTTTTTCGCCGCCACCAACATGGCGGACGTGCACTTCAGCTCGAAATTTGGCTTTGAGTGCCGGCAAAGGCACGGGCGCGGGTGCCTGATTTTCGAAAGCGCTTTCTCTGCGCAAGTGCTTGTGCGAGCGAAGGATTCATCAGAACCACGCTTCCGCGCCCTGGCCTTTGCTAGTGCCGAAGCCGATTAGAGAGACCATGGCCTCCGAGATCCCGAAGCGCGCGAACTCGCGCGCGCTTCGGGACCTCGGAGGCCATGGAGCATGTTTTTCGGCGCCCCACTAGAGGGCGCTTTGAATTTCGCATATTGTGTATCTGCCCAGTATAATACACTTATTCACTCGTTTTCACCATCGAAGTGGCGAAGTTTTTTGGGACATCAAGGCAATGGCTATGTTAAATTTGCGGCTGTTTTGCTAGTTTATGCCAGTTTGTTTGTTTTCTTAAGATGTTTTATCGAGCTGTACACCCCGCCCCCCTTTCCCCCCTCCCCCTTCTCCTGCATTGCCGAATAGGCTTCTGAAGTACTTTGAATGAATGAATAAATAAATAAGTAAATTACTAAATAAATTAAAAAAAAATTGAAACATGTATGTTCAAGTTTTATTTCCGTTTGTAACAGAGTTTGTTACGAGAACATCCGAGAGAAACATATACGGTGCGGATCTGCAGATCATGTTGGAAACACCTTGTGAAAACCTGAAGGGCAAAGTCGAACTTAAAAAAAAAAATTAAACATGAGGAAGATACATAGAAATGGGAACGGACAACGAAGACTTCCAAGTCTTCGCCTTCGTTGTCCGTCCCCCCTTTCTATGTATCTTCCTCAAGTTTAATTACTGTTACCAACACGTTCGTTTTGTACTTAAAAAGAAAAAAAGTTACCTGTAACCCGTTCTTGAAAAAAAGAAAAAAGAAAAAGAGAGTTACAGGTGAATTCTAGAGTATTTTTATCTCGTAAATATCAGTATCACGTTCGTTTTCCCTCAAGGAGTAACTAAACGCGAGAAAACACGAAAAACCTCCGACGAGTTCTTACGTCATATCCAGATATTTTGGCCGCCAAGCGCGTGTCGCTCGTATGGACAGCGCGTGCAATTGCAGGCTTGCCAGGTATAGGCGTTTCCACTGTTTACAGAAATCACAGTACACACGTGCTAAATCACAGTTCAGCCAGCCAGAGAGTGGGCGTGTATGACACACAATGGCACAGCAATGAACGCGCCCTAGACCTTCTTGAAAATAGCAAGAGTTCCCGTTTCCCACTTTGATAGGCGCCGAAGATGCGCGACAGCGGAGATACCAAAAACTTCCAATATGACGTCACGCTCCGGAAAGGAGGAGTTTCAGCTCTACTTAAAAAATAATTTTCTGTAACCTCCGTGCACCAAAATTGAAAAAAAAAAAAGATATTTGCGATTATGGAGTTTAAATGAAGACGATTTAGGTGTTTCTCCTCAAATACAGGACCGCTTCAGTTTCTTTTCACATTCAAACTTTTTTTTTTTTATTTTTGTAGAAAATCAGCACACACAGTTTTCGTCTAGTAATCTTTAATGCGCTGAACGTTCAACCGCAGCACAAGAAATACCATTCGGAAAGCGTACTTTGGCGGCTTTAAGAAAAAGCAAGTCCAGGTTGTCCCGTAACACATTCGGAACCTTTCTACGAGGTCTCATTCGGTCTTCCCAGGATTTATAAAGACGCAAGGTGACTCTTGGTTCTTGATAGCCAGAATGAATAATCATTAAAACATACATAGATCAATTTTATATCGTCGCTTTCTTCCGGCGGTGCCAGTATACTATTAAGAATCTCGTTCCGAATTGCCTGGAAGAACAGAAACAAACAAAATAACATTGAGTCGATTTCATTCAGCAAAAACGTGTAGTAACACCCTTAGTACGTTAAGCGGCGAGACGCCGAAACAGACTTCTCACGAGCGAACCATGGCCATGGCGAACAAGCGTGTTTCGGATCATCGCCGCTGCAAAAGCTGTGCGCTGACGTCCAGGTTCCCCGAAAAATGCCTCTTTGACGCTCTGTGCTACCAGACCCTCGCGCTCCAAATCTGTGACCGGGCACTCTATGGCTCCGTCGTCGAACTGCCAGGCTTTGTGAATATAGAGGAGTCTATGCCTCAACCTAATATCAAAAAACACTATGATAAGGCACTTTCGTAGTAATGATGCTAGATATTACAATTCGCGTGAGAAAAGCACCTCTTCACAACCGCGCGCGCGCGCGCGCCTGCCGCTTTATTGATCGAAAGCTAAAGAATTGATCAAATATTTTTCTCTTTACTTACGCTAGCTGTCAGATAAGCGCTGCTTGGTTATCTCTACTTTCCCCACGTCTACCATTCCAAGCTAGAATGAATTTCTTTACAGTAAGCTGAATAAAATATTCAATGCCCCCCCCCCCCCCCCCGCCCCCAAAACTTACCCACACGCACGCTCGGCGTGCCGTGTTTACACTCTGGTAAATAGATGGATAAATGTAGATGTCTGAACCCTTTTAATCGGGGCGTGTTGGATAGCCGGTGTTCAAAGACGACGAAGCGCATAGCGAGCGGGAGCTCTGGATCTCGTGCTGGACTTCGGGCTGACTCAAGACGCATCACTTCATCTCATTTTATGTACATACCTGAGTAAACCCCCTACTACAAAAGAGGGCGTTTTGCGCCACCTAGAGAGTGCTTAACATTTCAGACCTTTAAAGGGATGGTGAACCGAAATTTGGATTTAAAAAAAAAAAAAAAATGCTGCAGATGTAGGCGGGACGCTACAATCCCTACAACACTACTAGTAAGGTGATATCTCAAATGGACGGCCGTATTTTTCGAAAAAGAAGTCGAGATTGAACCAGGCCGACGAGGCGCGTGACCGTCAAGATACCTAGTTTCCTCCTCTCTTCACTTCGCTCCCTCAAGGCCGCGAGGCGGAGATGACGCGAGGGCGTTCCCTCTCCCTCTCGGAGAAACATGACGTCAACATTCCTGCCAAATGCGCCTCTTTTTCTTTCTTAAATACGGTCATCCGTTCGAGATATCGCTGTATGAGTGATGTTTTGGTGTTTGTAGCATCACGTCGCACGCTTTTGCCGCGTGTTTTGTGGAATCCAGATTTCGGTTCAGCATCCCTTTAACACTTAACGCGTCATCTACCTGACTAAAGTTCAAATAGCCGCGCTTCAAAAGCTAGTCTAGCCACCATGAACGAAGGAAGCTTTATTAAGGCATCCGTCTGACAATTATGGGTACGCCCAACAAGGCCTAACTTTTAGAAAATCTACAGTATATATGCATATCAGAACCAAGATGGCGGCACCCAGAGGCAGTACTTGTATTCGAGAGCTAGTCTGGCCACCGTGAGCGGAACGTTCTGTTGACGGCCCCAGGCTGGCAAGTACAGGCATGCCTCAGCAAGACTCGACCATCAAACGATCTGAGCGCGCCAGAAACAAGATGGCGGCGCCCAGAGGTCATACTCGCCAAAGTGCACACAGATAGATAGAATAGGTTAGACGTGTGTGTGGTCGGGGTCCTTACTCAGAGTCGCCTCCGCCTAGCTATGGAGATTTGTCTGCGCTTGCGGACCGAGCTGGGCAGCAGGCTGTCAAGGAGCCGACTCGATTTGCGGGTGAACCGGGCTAAAAAGAAGGCGAGAGAGAGGAGACAACGGGTCAGTGGATGCCGCCTTCCGCACTCCGCCTTCTTTTTATCGCTGCGCGCTCTAGGCCGATGCATGCTGTATGCGGAGGGCAAGTCGTCTGCTTCTTGCGTGGGAGTGGCAGTGACGTCAAAACGATGCCGAGCTCTCATTGGATTTGATTGAAACGATAGTGGGTAGACCTAAACGCCAGATGCCTTGAGGTCTACGCATTTTTTTTTTTTTTCAATCAGCAAATTGGAGTTCGGCGTTCTGACATCCCGCAACCCCTTTGCAAGAAGCAGACGAACTTGCGCTCCGTATAGACGCTTTCAGGCAGCTGTGCATGGGCGCCGCCATAACTGACCTTCTGTTTTTGTTCTCTATTATTCCGTTCGCCCCACTTCCTCATTACCACAGTAGGACCGGTTATTACCATTTTAAATGTTACTGTGTCCTTCTCCCCAGCATAGGCCCTTGTGGAGGCTCGTCAACGCCCGCTTCAGTGGCTCGGCATCTCGGTAAGACAAGAGAAGGTCGGCAATGGCGGCTCAATCTGGCGCGCGCTGAAAGCGTCTATAAGGTTTCACCGATAGAAAGAGGTACCTGCGCGATCAACGCTATTGCGGAATTGCTTCGAAGCTGTTAAGCCCATAAACTTGCCGTCATGGTTTGAGAACTACTATCCTTTCATAAACCCCCGATGCCTTCTATTGGGTCTAAGCGAGGAGGTTTAGCGAACCGCCCTTGTACTGCTGGAATGCCGAGTAAGTAAAATGAGTAAATCAATAAATCGATGAATAATGCAATAGCTCTAGTCTTAAGCTTTTGTACCACTCACGGCACTTCAATATTAAATTTGAATTTCGAATAAATACCAGCAGGAATTCAGGTTCATATGATCGTGCACAGCGACCAACGGAAAAGGGGCAATCTGCCACCCGCTTTGTTTTTTCATGAGGTGTCACGCGTGAGGAGGAGCCACCTGGTCGCGCGCTCCTACATTTCGCCGCCATTAACTCAACAGAAGCAAATAAATTAAAAATCTTTCGAGACGGTATTTGGTGACACCCTCAGACCAACACACGCCAGGAGCCTCCCACCAATTAAACTGCCTTATCCCAGCTTTTTTTTTTTTTTTTTTTAACGTGAAATTTGTTTGTGGCGAGAATAACTTGGTACAAACGCAATACGTAAAAGTAAGAGGCAGAAGTGAAACCCAAAAACGATACAAAAGAAAAAGAGCATTGCGACCGAGGGAACATAATGCACACGGGAAGTTGCCCTCTGACACTTCTGAAGTAAAGAACAAAAAATCGATTTTGCCTGCGTATCCTAATTGCTGTAAAGAAAAAAAAAAGATAAAGATTGACATTTTTGCTACCCCTCAACTCACTCCCAGCCTTCAGGGTCACACCTAGTCCCTCTCTTAGTGACGTAACTCAGGGTGCCACGTAGCTTCCCATGTGCTCTCCTCGGAGGGAACTTCCTCTTTCTCTCTCTGCTGATATTAGCGGGCGTCGAGCTGTAGCTTAGAGCCGAGCGAGGTCATGTAATTTTTTTAATCTTAAAATCGTTGCACCTCCCCCCCCCCCCCCCCCCCCCCTTTAAGCGATCAAGTGACCATATAGACCTTTCCGAAAATCGCCTGCTGCGCGCTGCCATCTTTGTCTGCTGAGCTGTGGAACGCCTTCTGAGCTTGCGTTGTAGCTCCGTTGTGCGTCATATCAGACGCTGCGCATGCGTCCACAGCTCAGTGACTCAGCATTTTTCGCCCGGGTGATAAGCGCTTGAAAGGTCTATATGCAGAGCTAAAGCTGCTCTCGTCGAAAGTCGCAGTATACGAGTCTAGGTGCATAAACGATCGCATCAAAATTCACCAACCCCCCCCCCCCCCCCCCCCCCCCCCGACACCGTGCCGTGGTGCAAATCAATCGGTACCAGAAGTGATCACGCACTTGTGAATGCGCCCTGGCCCTGCACTTTTTTAATTTTTTTATGCGTAACTGGTTTAGTCGGCGAGAGTAGAGTCACAAAGACAACGAGCGTCGCCGTGACGACGCAGATTTAACGCCGCTTGAATGGCCCCATGGGATCGCAGCATCGGCGGCTGCAGCTAGTCCAACTTAACGTGAAAGAGACTCTGCCATCTTTGTCTGCTGGGCTTTAGAACGCCTTCTGAGCATGCGCAGTTGCTCTGCTGGGCGGCATATCAGACGCTGCGCATGCGTCCACAGCTCAGTGACTCAACATTTTTCGCCCGGGTGATAAGCTCCGTAAAGGTCTATAGACGTTTGCAAGCAGCCGCGCTTCAACAGATTAGTCTGGCCACCGTAGATGGAAAACGCTTTGTTTGGGTGCCAGTCTGGAAACCGATGCCACGCCTCAGCAATGCTTGACTATCAGACGATCTACCCACACCAGCAGCGAAATGGTAGCGCCCAGAGGCCGTACTTGCAAACGTCTATAGGCATGACGATTCTGTCAGGTATATGAACAAAATATACCACCGCAATTTGTTTCTTTCTTTCTTTGAATCTCACCTACAACAGAGAACTCCTTGGAGTTGGGAAGGTTGATGGCGACGCAGGCTCCCAGCGCGCTTCGGTTAATGTTCATGTCCGTGACGCGACGCCAGGAATTGAGCTTGGCGTCGTAGCACTCGACGAAGGGGACCGTGGTGGTGCCTGGGTGAAATGCTCCTTGATTACCGTAAGGTACACGCCTCCATGAAGCACTAAACCACCTAGAAAACAAGGCCGGCGACTCTCTCTCTCTCTCACCTTCCCCCCCTCCCCCCTTCCCGAACGTCACCACCAGTAAACCCACACAGACCCGTTTAGTTTGCGTCATCATCGCCGCCGACGCATCTTACAGCGTCTCACAATAAGAGCGACGCTAGCACGTGGAGAGATCATGACGGGCGTTGCGGCGTCTGTCGTGGAGCTTCAACGCGCCTCCGCTTGGGGCGGGTCGATGATACACGAACGATGACGTCATGCGCAGGACTTCTCGTCAAGGTGGCATAAGGACAGCGTGTTGTGTTCGAGAAAAAGTCCGAAAACACCGAAGCACTTCTTATGAGTTGTGAATGCGAAAGCGTGAATGTCGTTCTTACGGTTTCTTAGTTCGTCTGCGGCATAGTTGCGTGGACGGCCACGTTTCGGTACTGCCGAGGGAGCAGCCGACGATCGAGCGCGCGCTCTCGTGAAGTAGCCGCGCAGCGCTGAGCTCGGCCGTACAACCTCTCCGGAGTTTGTCCGGGCGGGCTCTGCCGGTACCACTCCCTCTCACCGGCGGGCGGACGCTGCGTGCGCTGCGCCGCCATCGAGAGGGCTTCTCTAGTGGCGGTTTGTGGAACTACGCCGCACGAGAGCGAATGGGAGCCTGGTTCCTTGATGACGCGCGCCAGTCAATGGGAGCCTGTCCATCAGAAATCGGCTTCACTTCAGGGGAATTTAGGTGCCGTTCGGTCCGGAGCCTCAAAGCTCTTGCCGTCGGTTCGCTCCATGGTACAGTTGATGCTCTCGCATTCAAAAGTTGACATCGCGAAGACGCTGTTTGGGACTGGTATTATGAGGGCTTCGGCCTCTTCATCCCGACTAGTCGCTTCAGTGTTTCGAATCTTACTTCCCGCGTCAATGATCTCGTTATTGCTGGCGGCAACTCTTTATGTGCCCACCGCGAATAGAAGACTTTGAACGAAGCTGCCCTCGGTAGGGTGCCTGGAACGAGTCTTCCGACAGGTCTGTTCAGTGTCCTATATGCCGCCCTTATATCAAAAGTGCATGGTTACCCAAAGTGGAAACAGATGACGTCACAGAGGCCGGCCTGACGCGTTGTCGGTTTTCGCGATCCTGACGGTCGGTGCAAGAAGAAGAGCGAGCGACCTGCTGCAGAACGGGCGTTTACCACATCCACCACTGCTGCTGTAATACCGCCAGGATTGCGGCCTACGACAGCATTGCACTTCTGTGACGTCATTAGACGGAAAGGGGGGGACCACTCTTCGGGATGCGGTAAACAGAACAGTCGGAGACCCGTTTCAGGCAGCGTACACTTGGGGATGTCGGCGTAATGCGAATTCTATTCGCATCAGTGGCAGGCACGTAGCCAGGGGGAGCATGGGGCCCGGACCCCCCCTGATATCTTCCATTTTGCTGGGACCTCCTCTCGCCCCTCTCCCTCAAGCAGCACTTCGTCATGGGCGCCCCCTCCCCCCCGAATCAAAATCCTGGCTACATGCCTGACCAGTAGATATCCATTTCACTAGAATATACATGTTTCCAAGCACCCATTCTTCAAAAGACAGTCAGGTACCCGTGGGCATGCATTAGCAAGGCATGCTCACGGTTAGGAAAAGATGGAAAGGAACCATCGTGCCGGGGTTGTCTTTTGGCAATGCGGTATTATCCATGAAATCCGAGGTCCACTCGAGCTTAGAGACCGTTGGCAGACTGGCAGGGGGTGCATGGGAATGCACCAAAGGAAGGAGTGCAGGGAGACATTGGCTGGGCATCTTTTGAGGGTAGATAGGCGACCGGTATGTTGAAATTTGAACGAAGGCTAGACAGAATTGAAGATACACAATGGGCCAGAAAGGTATATATAGCATCTATACACGAAACGTCTGAACACTAAATGGAAAAACCGAAACCGAAATCTGAAATTCAAGTACCACCTGTCAAGCGCTGGTGCAGAGCAGACACACCTCTGTGAAAAGGGAAGGAAAAGAAGCAGAGAGGGAGATGTGGGAGGAGAGAATGTAGGAAAAATCAGCTTTAACTATATGTACAGGGGACGAAAAAAGGAAATGAGGAAGGAACAGTGGTATAATATTTCACGGGGGAGCTCATTGTTATTCGGGCCTAGAACGGGAGTATTGAGGACCAGGACATAAAGGACAAAGTATGATGAAATGGATGCGCGGTGTGCCGTACGCCAAGGGGAAGTCGAAACAATAGAAGATGTGGTGTTGAGGTGCACAAGCCTTGCTACCGCTCTCTCAAAGGGGGCGGCGGATTTAGCCGGAGCGCTGGTGTTTGTAGACGAGACGAGGATGTAAGAATGGGTGATAAGTGCATTTAAATAAAAAAGAATAGATTGGATGACTGATGGAAATTATCTGGGGAGAGTTGAATGACGTATAACTAACTGACACAACTGGGGACAGGCTGGACAGGGGAAAATTTAGACTCCCTCCCGCGTGGCTCCGGCCCGAAATCCCCACCCTGTCTCCCAGTAAGCCCAGTGCCAGGGTAACGCCGACTCAGTTTGACCAGAAAAAAAAAAAAAAAAAAAAAAAAAGCCAAATCCATCGCCGGGGGGAAGAGGCGGGTGCTGATGTACTTAATTTGTGTGCCCGATCCCCCATAGTTCATCCGGGTGATATCCCATGCCACCCCCTGGTGGTAGTTACGGAATTGTATAGGGTAAGCAAATTGGCGAAGGAACGAAATCATACTTTTGGTTCTTAATTTCTGTGCTAGGTGGCGCAAGCTACCTCTCGTCATAAAGGGCGCAGCCGTTAGCATCCATCCATCCATTCATTCAGGCTTCACAATCAGACGATCTACACCACTGATCTTTATTGTAGTAGGCTGGATCGCGGATCGGCGAATCGGGAGCCCGCCGGTGGCACCACCGGCGGCCATCGCTTGACACCGGGCCATACACGCGAGTTTGTTGGAGAAACCCACAAAAGTAGGAATATTGAAGCTTGTACGCTGTGCTCAAAGGCGAGTAAATTATGATGTGCTGCGATCATTATAACGGGTGTTTGGAGATCGCATCCGTATTTTTCAAGCGTTCAAACGCCGATTAAAAAATTCAAACATGCTTGAGCCCCCACGACTGAGCTGACAAGCTTGCTCTCGTACTGGAGTAAACAAAGGAACTTGCCGTCAATGAGACCGTCCTCGGGGAAGCCCAGAAGTTTATGAATGTCGAAAATCCTCCATCTTGACAGCGTCTTTCCGGAAGTGAGCGAATTCCGCGTAGCAAAGCTTTTTGAGCTTGTTGTCTGCTAAACCCAACTCATCGAAACCGCCACCGACTCCGTGGTAACTCTAGTTAATTCTTGTCTCATTGAGCTGCACTGCATTTTTTGCCCAGCAGAATCACTCTTGGCCACGAAACCTTTATTTGTAAAAACTGCGAGGGCTGTCAGTTTTAATTCTTGTGCACACGCTATTTGACAGGCTTCCCGAAACGCAGCTCAAACGTGTCAGTGCCGACATCAAATTAGAAACGGGGGAAACGGCACTTGTTCTCGTTTTTCCCATAGAGTTCATGCATTAGCTAGTGTCAAGTGATGGCAGCCGGTGGTGCCACTCGACCACACCAGGACCAGCATCGATCTTCGATTCAACCTACTACAGTAGATATCAGTGATCTACAAACACCAGTGGCAAGATGGCGATCCCCAAAGGTCGAACTTGAAAACGTGTATATAGCAATCGCTAGCTATTCAATTTTTTCTGATACAAGGTGATACGTGCCGTTGAATCCTCCAATGGCGAAGAGAAGGTCATCAAGCACGGCGACGGCGAAGTTGCTTCTGGGCGTGTGCATGTTCGGCAGTTCCAGCCATCGGTCCCTCAGGAAATCGTACTTTTCTCCTGCCAGGAGGCGCGAAAAAAGACGGAACGGCATTGCCTATAGCTACCTATTGCCTAAAAGGATTACGTGTTACATTTCTCTGAAGGCAGATTTACTAGTATACTTCGGTGAACATAGAATCGCATGAAACTTTGCTCATCTGACACCCTTAGAAACGGACGTCAGTACTTCTTTAATTTTGAGACGTAATTTTCATGACAAAACTTACTTTTTACGGGGAAGCACACTTTAATTATGTTTGTAGCACGCTAGACGTTTGGGCTAGTTGATATAATCTGCTGGGAGTAAAATAGAGCTAGAACAACGTTGTAAGGCACTGCTTTGAGTACCCACTTCGTTTGCAAAATCGCACACTTTTACTGCTTATCTCTACGCCAATGAAGCAGTGTGAACACTATCGGTTTTCGGCCGATCGAGGAGGCCACACTTCTACTGCTCTAAACTTATATGCTGCAATTAAATCGGGCAGCAACATTCTGGGAAGAATCGGACGAGAAGTCGGTTGTTCGCTAAAAGATTGAACTTCAAGGGTGCATATGTTCGATTTCGCATTCAAGGTCACTCAATGCAACGTCCACTGGAAGCATGACGCATTACAGAAGGCCTTTTCTTTTTATGAGGTCTTTTCATCCGCCTTTTTTCAATTCGTGCTTTGCTTTGTTGCAGCAATGATACGTTAACTACGGTGTCTGTATTGCGTCTTGGACTGATGCATTAAAAGTGGGCCTCAGTGTGGCAACAAGTCATGTCACAGGAGCAGACGTGTCATGCTGCCGGATGCCGTGGACCTGGTGGAAAGTCATAGACGTTCCGCCAAAAAAAGACAAGCGAACACCAATGTCACTGTCGTCGCAACATACAAACACCTAGCTCCTGAAGATTCCTTGAACTGTCAATCTGAAAGCGAACCACAGCAGAACAGGCGTCTGTTGTATCCGCCTCCGCCGCTCCACTGCCAGAATTGCAGCAGGCAACATGACACTTCTACACTTAATCAAGCGGAAATCGAGAGACAACCTATAAGGATCCGGTAATCAAACCAGTCGGAGACGCACTCAAAGCACCTTAACGCTAACGAATAAGCAAGTAGATTGAGTGCCATGCCCTGGCTGACCTACCAGTTGAAAGCCTGTTAGTGCCGTTGAAGCCACCGAGGACGTAAACCGTGTCCTGGTAGTTGATGACACGCACTCCACTGCGAGGAACCGTCATGGCCCGGATGTAGGTCCAGACGTTGACCTTTGGGTCGTAAAATTCTGCCGTGTTGAGCACTTGCTGACCCGTGAATCCCCCGACGATGTATACCTGAGATGAAACGTAAGCAAAACCTCAAATCAAAGGAGGGGCATTCACCTTGTGTAGTAGAAGGAACACTGGTTGTCTACTCGACTACTAAAAGCCTATATGAAAAAAAAAATTTTTTTTGCAACATTAGGTTTTTTAAACTTAACGTCTTCACTACAACACCTCTTTAATTCGATAGGTTACACTTAAAAGAAAACATCAATAAATTACAATTTTCAGTTCTTCAATGCCCCAATGTTTTGACCTTGTGACCAACAGTGCCACAAGAAACTGAACTTTGGGCAAATGAAGTTTCACTTGACCCTACGTATCACCTCTGTTTAAAGAGAGAGGAAGAGAAAGAGAATTATTGTAAGTTTAAGAAGTTGTTAGTGCGTGTAGAATTAAAAAAAAGATCTTGCGAAGGGGAGGAAGCTGTGCTGATAAGGCGTTAAGAGTTACCGTGACTCATTGGCAAGCGGGCAGGAAGCATACTGGTTAAGAAATTGTTCTTTTGGAATTTGACTAGATTAGGCGTGCCAATTTCAAAAGCGTTATAACTTTTAACGGTCAGAGGAAGGTGTCCTTGAAGGATAGATTACTTGTTGTTCGTGCCTGTTACAATTTTTCTGCAAGCAAAGTACACAAAATGGAGAATCCTACAAGTACCTTATTGTCGACGACGGTGGCGCAAGCGTCGGACCGCTGGTCGTTCATTTCGGCTATGAGAGTCCACGTATTAATGATGGGGTCGTAGCGTTCGGCCGTGTTGGTGCGTCTGTCGCCATCGTAGCCACCCAGCGCGTAGATTTTGCCTTCGAGGACGGCCACGCTGACGTAGCAGCGAGCCACGTGCATGCAGGCTCGTTCCGTCCATCGGTGAAGGAACTGCACCAACACAGCGATACCGCTGCTCTTGAGACTTGCAGAGATCTCTTCCGTGGGCAGAGGGCTACCTGGGATACTACTATAAGTATATTGCTTACGTTAAAATAATCCACGATTCATCCGTACCCAGAGTAGCCCTGTGACCTTTTCAATTGCCACCAATCATGAAAACGAGCCTTTGAGCTATATTGCTCTAGCCTCTGACTAAATGGACCCAGTCAAAGGCTTGTAAGGCTATTCGGATGCTCAACACCACACGAGCCGCCGAAGCCGCCAGTCATATGTACGCAGGGTGGAGTATAAAAATGCAAGATGTTTTAAATCGGGATTTAAATCATGATTAAAATTGTGATTTAAATCAAACCAGTTCTAATTTGATGATTTAAATAAAACCTTTCCCGCAAAAGCAATTTCGAAATTATTTTTATTTACCCGTCGCCTATCATTTGATGCTTTCAATGTGCAGTTGCTTTTTATTTAAATCAAGAATCCCCAAGCAATATTGATTTATATAAAGCTGAACACAAGGAAAACGAAGAGCTTTCTTGACCAGATTGGAGTATTGAGCTTGATTTCTACCTTCCAATTTGTTTGTCAGTTGCGTGACGTCATACTGCAACAAAATCAGAGCGCAAAAGAAACGAAGACTATAAATTAATTTACCTTTGCAATCAAGTCAGAATACGAAAAACAAACAAAAATAAACCATTTACAAAAAAAAAAAATCAAATTATTTTTGTTTTAGTATGGCGAGGATTACACAAATAAAAAATAATTAAGCAGTAATTCTTTCTTCTGCATTGTTATCGGTGATCGGACCAATTGATCACTCATTATGTGATGTTGATATATACATCTAGCCGTGAACAACCACTATTTTCTGGCTGCAATTGTTTTAATCAAATCACTTTGATTTAAATAAAACGAATCTGATATAAATAAAACTAATTTGACTTAAATTAAATAAGTCTGATTTGCTTATTTACTTTAAAAAGGTGTCATTTTTTTTTTACAGTGCGTGTGGGCAGCATTTAACGAAACGAATCAATAGAGCGCGTGGCCCCGCGCAGATACAGTGACTCCAGCGATCACAAGAGTAGCATAATGGTGGAGTCAATATGTTACTCTTGGCTAGAGTAGTGTGATATGCTGGCTGTATACGTCAGTGTAGCTTTATACGCTCCTAAAGCGAGTTATACGCGGTTACTCATGTGAGGCCATGCGCTGCGCTGATCCATTTCGTTTCGATGTGCACTTTACATGAGTGTTTGTGTGTCCTCTAGAACTCAAATGCTCACGTACACACACACAGTGAAAAAAAAAAAAAAACTCACCTTTTTGATGGGAATTAGATATATCAGATCTATATGATTTTGAAACGAATAAATTTTATGTATGTAATTGTGGCTATAAAATATTGATTCATTAGTTTCCGAGCACATGACGGGCAGACCTAGTCAAAGACTAGAAGCCTAGGTTAGTCGGACGTTGAGTAACACACCGGGTTAAAGCAACGGACGCAGTTGAAGCACTGCGAGCCGTCGAAACCGCCGATCATGTAGATGAGCCCGTCGAGGGCGACGAGACCGTGGTAGGCCCGGGGCATGATGTCCCTGTCGTTGGGAAAGATGAGCCACCGGTTGGCCCTGCAGTCGTACGACTCCACCAGGTTCGTCGCGCTCCCGTTGCTCCAGCCTCCGATCACGAACAGGACGTCCCTGAAAAAGGAACAGGTGGGGGCATGCTTACTGGCCATGGGACAGTCATGTTCTGAGAAGACAAACACACGCACAACAAAATGTTCGGAGGGTCGTACAGACGCTTTAAACACACGCGCCAGATTACAGCAGCCATTGCTGACCGTCCGCCGTCTTACCGAGATACCGCGCGACACTGAAACGGACGTTGGCGAGCCTCCACAAAGGCCAGCGATGGGGAGAAGGACACAGCAAAATATGAAATGGCTTTAACTTTACCTGTTATGAGAATGATGGAGAGAAGTAAATGGGATGAGAGGAAACAAAGCCTGAAGGTCGGTTATGGCGGCGCCCATGCACAGCTGCTTAAAATCATCTACACGAACCGTTGGACAGACGGCCCGAATCCGACGAGGCGCCAGCCAATCACCGCGTCAAGGGCGCTCAAATAATGCTTCTTTTTTTTTTTTTTTTTTTTTTTGGGGGGGGGGGGGGGGGGGGTTGCATTCTAGATCTCACTGCGACGTCTCGCTTGCCTTGGGATGCGCGGCCGCAGCATCGGGTGGGACAGGTTGATGAGGCGTGGTCCCTCGTGGAGTTCCAGCTGGTCCAGGAGACCATGGACTGGCTCAAGCGCGGCGCGGCAGTCCACGTCATCGAGCAGCGGATGGGAGAACACCTCTTCTTGCAGGAAGGAAACCTTGCAGAGCCCGAATCTGCATTAGCCATCATTGAAGTCGAGCATTGGTGCATTCACGTACAGTGGACAAGGGACGAAGTCTTTGGCCCGACCCTCAGGAGCTCTGGAATTCGCTAGCGCCTTCTACGTCACTACCAGGATTTTATTCTCCGTGACGTCACGATTTGTAATATCCTGTCTACTTACCATCGTGTGTGTTTGTGTAACGGTGTGAACGACAAGTTCGATGGTGTGTGTAAAAAGCACATTGGAAGCAAGGAGTTATCGTATTCTTGCACCTACACCGTCACCGTTGACAATCTGACATGACTCTTATTACGGTCTATGAAACCAGAATTAATCTATTTTAAGAGGTTATAGTGAGCGTTTGGCTAGTCGGGGAAAGCCGACCAAGGTGACGCTTTTCGTTGCGCACGTCGCCGCTAGTGCTCGGCGGAGATTTCGATCAGACTTGGAAAATAGTCTGTTACTTTTTGAAGTAATGTTTTAATTGCCCCGTCACTTTTTTTTTGCGGCAGTAATTTGTACTGTAATTTCGTTACAAAATATTGGTACCGGATTACTTTCATTATTCGTTAGTTTAAAAAAAATATAAACATAATACGGAAACTAGAGCAATATGAGCAAGCAATTCAGCATCATAAAGATAGCAAGTTCAACAAAATATCAAACATCGTGAAGAGGATATTAACAAAAACACGATTTTTTTTTTGTATGACCAGTCACTAGAACCACTAGAAAAAAGTGCAAGGTATATACAAATATGCGAAAAACAAAGGTTGACAAGACAACGCCGAGCAGGCGTTATCTTCGTCATCTCCTAACAGATGTAGACGCTGTTACTGAGCGTGCGCACCGCTACCATTGTCTGCAGAATTCCTGAGATAATTTCCGATTTCCGTAAGCTAGTGGAATGGCGGGTGAGTGAGTGGAGTGCACCAAGATTATTTCTCTTAGTGTGTTTTATTTTTATAAGAACTTCCATAACATGGACGCAGGAGAAATGGAGGGCAGTGTTGAAGAATATTTGTAAAAACAACAAAATTTTTTCTATTGTTTTCTTGATATGTGTACGGGAAAAGTAATCTGAAAGTAATTTGTAATGTAGCGAGCAAAGTAATCAGTTACTTTTCAGTGAAAGTAATTCGCAACGGTAATCCATTACATTTGAGGCTCAGTTCTAATTGTAATCCATTAGATTTTTTTAAGTAACGGGCACAAGTCTGACTTCAACCAATTACAGGACCTCATTTGATCAGTTCAGCTAGGTTGAGCTGTATCGCGCTCCAGCGATAATGTCTTCGTAAGGGCACTAAGGCGTCCTCCCATTTTACCACTGAGAATACGTGATCAATGGAGCACGGGACTGATTTATCTTTTTGTTGGTCGCACTGCTTAAAGGAAGACCAATTGGTGGGCCCTGTGAACCGCGGTCCAGTGTAGACTCAGGGACCCCCGAGAATGTAACGTAATATTCCACATGGAGTCCCGGTGCTTCCCGGACGATGTCGCTGAGCCACCATATTGAGAGTCCCAAACTGTTTGGCATTATTGTATCCTATATTAGGTTTCGCCTGTTGGTCACTGACGCACTCGAGGGCTCTATAGCAGATTATTGCATCTAGCGTGGAAAACGTGAATAAATGTTGAGAATTAGGATATCATCGTACCTTATCGCGCTGAGAAGGCTTGGTAAGAACCGGTGCCTCGTCGCGACGTCAGCCTCGGTCCATTTGATGACGGCGCTGAAAGCCTTGCCTTCGTCGGCCAGATTTAGCTCGTCCGAGCTGAGAAGGGCCTTCAAGTCGTCGAACGAGATACGCACGAACTCCTGGCACATTTTGGATACCTGCATTCAATAAAGCCCGCCCTATGACGAAACGAAGAGCTTCGCGAGTCGTGCGTTAAATTAATGCAGTGTAGAAATAGGCGAAGACGAAAGGCACGCTACTGAAATCAGACGAGCTGGCTTCTTTCTGTTCGATTCAAACTCCTGAGGCTAAAGTTAAGTAGGAAAGAACAGAAAGCCCAGCATAAGACCTCAAGTCTTTGCAAATATTTGCGTTGCTTTTTACACAGAATTTTAATTTAACGATTAATGACTGTTGCTCTGTTTTTAGGTACCGGTTGCTTTAGTTAGGAACACAGGAGCAAAAAAAAAAAAAAAATGAGTGATAAAACTTAGATTATGAAAGCGAAATCCTTATATTTTGGAAGCAAGACGGAGGGATTAAACGTTTCGCCACATTAACTTGCCTGATTTAGAGGTCAGTGTTTACGGGTGCAGATGTTATTGAACATTATTGAAAAAGGGTCTGTTCCAAAAATTTCTTTCTCACTTGTGCTTCGCGTATGCCGAAGGACTTAGGCGTATGTCGAACAAACTAGTTATGTAAGCAGCTTTTCTCGTGCTTTATGTTTATTCATGCACGTAATTATTATTACAATGAGACTCTCAAGAACATAACTTAGTCTGTTCCACACAAACGATTTTTAGCACTTTTGTAGTAGGAGCAGGAGTGAACGTTATTAACTTGCTTGTTGGTTTTGGTCATTTTACATGATTTTTAAACATAATGTCAGAGCAACATTTAATAAGAGTAGGTGGAGCGTACGATCAGCACTACCGTAATGAAAGCCGCAAAATATTCCTCTTTAATTTTTCTCAATAAACCTATCAGAACTTATACAAATTATATCAGGCATATGTAAGTTCTTATACAACCCTATTTATCTTATATGCTTATTGAAGACATGCATATATGAATGTCTTCCATAAAAATATATATATATTTTTTTTTATGGCAGGAAATAATTTTTATACTAAAAAGACGTAATCCAATATTAAAGAATATTTCTCGTTGTTGGGCGAGTATTTGCTGAACTTGAGAATATATGGTGGCACTCGAAGACAAAGACAAGGAGTTGTATAAACAGTTGAAAGTTAGCGCACTGTGGTATCCCGTTCTCCTCGTTTTGTTCTTGTCTTGCAGCATTATGTATTTGAAACCCCAGGTCACAATCACGAAGCTACAGAATTCTCGTCACTGTCCTCTGTATCATATATTTCCTACAGGACAGACCTCAACGAAGTTCCTGGAGACGAAAGTGACGGCCATGTCCACCAAACAAGCGTGTTTGTTCTCCCTGGCGAACTCCAAAATGCGAATGCAATTGGCTACGCTGATGTCTCGGGACAGGAACTCGTGGCACTTTTGGACGATCCGATCCATCTGCAGAATAAAAAAAAAATAAAAAAAATGGCTCTCATGAATCACGGGTGACTGATCAGGTACAAAGGCATTTTAGGATCGCGAACTCACTTGAAATAACTCAAACTCACTCATTCGAATTTGCTAGAACTCACTCAGGGCTTCTCAAACTCAAAACCAGCTCAACGCCAAAGACCTTAAAACTGACATTCTCTCATCGTCGAACCGTAAGTTGTTTGAGCGACCCGGGAAAAATATTGACCCATAGCAACACGAGCTCGAAAGAATGTCATGGCTACAGGATGTCGCTTGGGACACCAAATCCTAAAGCACTGGAGAGGTAGAGTTTATAACATGAAAAAGATGGCCGCCATGCACTCCGCGACTTACAGCTAGTGTGAACGCGCTTATATTTTTGCATTTTCCCAGTCCAGTTCAGCGTCGAGTATTATGCATGGCTTGATCTGCTCAATGGTGGTGTTTATTCCGAACTGGCCGCCGCAGGCTCGTAACCGCTGACGCTAATACTGCCCCGGCGACAGCCTGTCTTCTTCCTCCTCGTAGCACATGTGATGTCATCACACCATGCTGGTGGTCAATCCTACTTGTCCTTGCCGAGACGAAAAATCCACTACTGCAAAATATATGCCTGAGAAGTTGTATAGCTACCTACTAGACCACTGCAACTGCAAGTCATGGAACTGCGAACCATCAATGCAAGTCATGTATAAGTTGCAGACGAAGTTATTTCCCCGTACGCGGGCATTTCACCAGAATGGGTGGTAACTGAGTAGACAGCATTTCGAGCGCGTCCTTCACAGTTCATACGCAGGGCGTGCTGCCACTTATCATGTGACAAGAACTACAACCTCTACGCTGAAATGCGCGTCTTTGAAATCTTCTGGAAGCTCGCCTTCAGCATCAGCGAACTCAGCGATGGCCGATATACATGGCTTTGGCTTGCACTGGCGTCACATCAGCGGCCATTGTGGCGGTTCCTCAGCTGAGCTCGTAGACAACGTACATTACGCATCACCAATTTTGTTTTCTGACGTCATCGCGTATTATTGACGTCACTGCCAATAATACGTGATGACGTCAGGCGAAAGTCATGTAGAAAATTCTTGATGACTATCTTTCAGTCGCGAACTGAAGCACGAAGAAAATCGAGGAATCACGTTTTCTCGCTGAACCTAGTCGCTCTCTGCACACTCAGACCACAGGCCGAGGTCCTTGACGAGCGTCCGGCCACATCTCACCTGGAACCTCTGCGCAGCAAGCAGCATGTCGAGCACATTTTCGCTGCTCAAGGCCACTTTGTTGGTGTAGACGAACTGCAGCAGAGCCGCCATGATGGGGCCGCGGATGTTGTCCACGGGGTAGGCGGCACACGGCGACGACGTGGCATCCTCGGTGGCAGCAACAGCGGTGACGCCGGCGGCTAGGGCGGACGGCGACTCGCGAAACAGCGGGCACGCTGCATGCAGCAGTGCCCTGTGCACGGAAAACCGGGCCCCATCCTCGGTGCAGAGCACCTCGGCGTCGGTGAGTACCTTCCGACGGCGGAGGTCATCGAGCACGCTGATCATGCCTTGCGAGTACACGTCGGCCATCCCATCCAAGCGCTCACGCCCGCTGCTGCTAGGAGCCCAGCGACATTTCACCGCGGAACTCGCCGCCCGATCGACATCACAGCGGACTCGGTCCGGTCAACGCTCGCGCTGGGGGCCCCCTGTTGTTCTGGACCCTCCTTGAACCGGGCTCCTTCTTCTTCGTCTTTGCCTTTGCTGCTGCCGCGGGGGACTTCGACTGCCCAAATTACAGAGTATTTCCAACTGCTGGACCGGCATCACGTGTTTGCGAACCGTGTTTGCACTACAAGCGGCAAAGAGGAGACGAGAGCGTTAGTCGTCGGCGAACGTATTTACCCTTCTGTTTGCTTTCCTCAACTCCACGCGAAAACGCAATACATGAGCACTAGCAATTAATCCGCCGCACTGTTGGCGTCCACCATAAAACTGCAAACGCTCTCCATGGTTCGAGTCGCTTTCTTTAAATGTCGTTTCTCTATAGGGAGACTAACGGCTCTGGGGAGACTGCCTTGGTGGCGCCCTCTTGGGCTTCCTGCAATCCCGCGACGTCAAGACGAGGTTTTGTCTGAATATTTTTGGTCCCGAATGTCCGTCATGAGTTTCGAACGGAAATTTTGAGGGTCTGAGTACAAAGCACACACCCCAAATATCAATAACAACATACTTTGACTATTTTTCATAGTTATATTAGAACATAATCTTATTCACGTTCTGGAGGCTTGAATGTATTCCGGAAAAAACTCTTAAGTCGGGGTCACACTGCTTATACGTCATACGAAAGTAAGCCGGCAAACATCAGTCACCGCTATATCCGTGCTTCGAATGCCTTGTGCCAAGTTTGACCTCGAACTGGCTGCCATTCGGCATTCGAAGCGCGGATCTCATGGTGACTCGCGTTCGAATCTGTATGCAGACGGTATTTTTTGTGATGTATAGCCAGTGTGAAACCGGCTTTACGCTTTACATAACGCTTCCTTTGAAGTCGCGAGAGCGGCTTGTCCAGTTAGCATTGTAAAGGACTTAGTCTTCGCGATGACATAACATTCGCGAGTTTCACGATTTCAAAAATTATCACGAAAGCTTGAAATTGATCTCGTAAATCGTAATCTCGTGATTATTATATCCCATAGTGACGGGTGCATAGCATGTAACAATCCTAATCGCCGAGTGTTTTACCCGCGGAATATTTCTCAAACCCACACTCCAACAAATTAGCAAAATACTGTGCCTGCGAAAACGCGCATAAGCGGGAGGAAGAAGTCGTAAGATTCACTACAGAAAATATGTGAGACATCAAACGTGGCCAAAAATCGGTACAAACGGCATACTAAAAAAAGAAAGAAAAAAAAAGACATTTGGAGGTGACAGGAGTTGACCCGATGACCTTGACACCGATTCAAAAGTTAGGCAAAGTTGAATCCGAACACGCCCGCCGAAATAGGCGAAATAGATTCGACAGCTGTAATTTCTTATTCAAGGCGCTGGAAAAGTGCAAAAGAAGGACTAGGTCCGGATGTATGGACTGGGCTACCCCATGGCGCCCACTCACAGGTGCGACCCCACTACTGCAGGACGCGGGAGCTTTTGCCTGCTGCGTTTCCGCCCTGGGCCGGTTCGTTCCTCCTTAGGCGACCTGGTCACCCCGGGGTCACCCGGGGTCACCATATCGACGCCCAGCTTAGCGCGGACACCCGATCAACATAGGTCGCCAAGGGACAGAATTCCCAGCCTCAACCCGTCCGTCTAGCCCAGGCCTCCAAGCAGCTGGATTACAGGGGCACGCCACAACCCCCGGCCGGTGTTTCGCTCAACGCAAGCGGCTTTTCTGCCTACTCACAACGGTACACTCTGTGGGAACGATGAATATTCGGTCACAACTATAAAAAAATGCTATAGAATAAACAATCCCGGTTCCTTGCTGTGCCCGACAAATGAACTGCAGTAGCAGTTGAGACGCTCTGCCCTGCTCCACACAATTACACTACCGTGTTTAAATTTAGCGGGCTTACGTCCCGCTAAATTTAGCGGACGGTGATCACTGACATTACGTCACGTGACGTATTGACTTCACGTGACTCTGTAACGTCACGTGACTTTGTGACAACATGTGGCACCACGACGTCACGCGATACTAAAGTTCCGCTAAAGTTACTGAATAAATTAGCCCGTTAAATTTTGCAAAAAAAAATGTTTCGGTTCATTTTATTCTAAAAATTTCTCCGGTGCATTTAGTGTGTAATTCTGATGACATCTGACATGACGCCACGAGGAACTGTTACGTCACAACGACATGACGCTGCGTTTTTCGCTAAATCTAGTGGAAAAAATTCCCGCTTAGTTTAGCGAGCCACAAAGTACGTAAATGAAATTCACGGTAAATCCGCTCCCAAACCTCGCCTTTCACAACTATCGTCGTAAAATCAGGCTTGGGAACCCAAGAAGGGGAGAGGGCAAGGCGGGCAACGACTGTGAAGTGTGGATTTTTCGGTCGAACACCTATGGTTCTTGCTTTGAAAGCTGAATACTTTGTGATACTTTCAATTCTGGGAATGAACCCAATTGAAAAGATTATTTTTAGAGCGCAGCTCTTAGGGGCCCGTTCCCGGCTTGAGCGGCGTCGCCGTCGCCGTCGCCGTCGCCGTCGGCGTCGCCGTCGGCGTAACCAAGGTCATCCCAAGGTCACGTGACCCCCAAGGTCACGTGACCCCCAAGGTCACGTGACCCCTCCAGGTCACGTGACCCCTCCCAAGGTCATCTCAAGGTCACGTGACCCCACGTGACTCCCAAGCTCACGTGACCTCTCGAGGTCACGTGACCCCTCCCAAGGTCATCTCAAGGTCACGTGACCCCAAGACCCCACGTGACCCTTTGAAGGTCACGTGACCCCCGTCACGTGACCCCTCTGAGGTCACGTGACCCCCGAGGTCACGTGGTCTCCTCCCCAAGGTCACGTGACCCCCAAGGTCACGTGACCCCAAGGTGACCCCCACGTGACCCCCAGGTCACGTGGGGGTCACATGACCCCCCGAGGTCACGTGACCCCCCCTCCCCGAAGTCACGTGACACCCCCCCCCCCCCGAGGTCACGTGAACGCCCCCCCGGAGCATATTAAAAAATGAGGGGAGGAGGAGGGGTCTACCCTCCCCTCATTACCCTTCACTCCTCCTCCTCAAGAGCTGCGCTCCAATTCGGCGTTACAGGGATTTGTAAACGGCTTTCACTTTTTTTCGCTTTTAAATAACACTTTTTTTTCTAGCCTTGCTTGTTAGTTGTGTAATCTAGACTATACATAACTGTTAAGTACATATTTGTAAACTGACCACCTTTATTATTTTAATTTTCTACAGCGGAGCTGTTGAGGGCTAGTTGCCCCAGTTTCGTGTCCGTGGACAAATAAATCTCGGCACAACCCTCTGGACAGCTACCGCCATCTATGAGCGACAGTTGCAACCAGACAACCGGCGTGTCGGTTGTCTGGTTGCCGCCGTCTCTTATAGATGGCGACACATAGTACAGCTTTGCTGCTCTTCCTCTTTCACCAGATTGGAAAGGCTAGAAGTTTTTTTTTGTTTTTTTTTTTTTTTGTAAACGGAGTATTTTGCCATGAGTTTAATGTCGTGCATTTTTTTTTAGGAAACACGGTGACATATTTCTGTTTTAAATATTTTAAATACTTTGTTTTCCTTACTACTAACACTCATACAGTCTTGACATGGTACGTGTTGTTGAAAATATGAGGTGAATCTCAGCTTTTAGGACATTCTTAAAACACCGGAAAATGAGTAACAAAACACACTGGGTAATTCAGAAGAATCTATCGACCTACTGAGAACAGTGTTTATTATGCAGTCTCGTTTTAAACTGTTTTTTTTTTAATGGTGTTTTTCATTTGTTTCTGGAACTTTGGTTTTTGTGAAAAAAAAATGAAGGTGTCGTCAAAAGGAATAATTATTGGACAAAATACTTTGAAAAGGGTAGCTTTACATCACCAATAACACATACACTTTTTGTGGACCGAGTGTGTGAGGATCGAATTTAGGCTGGGATTGTTTGGCGTGCAATGACCGAGTTGGTATTGTAAACTCCTTAGTTTTGTGGAGGACATAATTTTCGCGAATTTCACGTCTTAAAAACAACTACAACAAAAACTCAATATAGCAAATAAAAATTGATCTCTTGAATCGTAATCTTTCGATTAATTTATCTTATGGTGGTGACAGATACCACTCCAAATCGCGAAATGTTGTGCCCCGCGGAGTATTCCCAAAACAACACAACCCCATAAAATATGGAGCGAAAACTTCGCAAAATATCGAGCTCGCGAAAAATGGCATAAACTGGGCAAGTCATAAAATGGACAACAGGAAATATGTGAGACATAAAATGGAACCAAATGTCGATAACGACGACAAACAAAAAACGTTTTGGGGACGACCGGAGTCGATCCCATGACGTTGAGTTCTATTCAAAAGTTAGGCTTCGTTGAATCCGAACTCGCTCGCCGAAATGGGCTTATTTCGCTCCCGGAAAAAGAATTCGGCCGCTGTAATTTCTTTTTCAAGGCGCTGGGAAGGTGCAAAAGAAGGACTAGGTCCGGATGTGTCGACTGGGCTGCCCCATGCCGCCCACTCACAGGTGCGACCCCACTACTGCAGGACGCGGGAGCTTTTGTCTCCTGCGTTTCCGCCCTGGGCCGATTCGCTCCTCCTTAGGTGACCTGGTCGCCCCGGGGTCACCTGGGGTCACCATATCGACGCCCAGCTTAGCGCGGACACCCGATCAACATAGGTCGCCAAGGGGCAGAGCTCCCAGCCTCAACCCGTCCTCCAGTCCAGGCCTCCAGGCAGCTGGATTACAGGGGCACGCCACAACCCCCGGCTGGTATTTCGCTCAACGCGAGCGGCTTTTCTGCCTACTCACAACGGTACACTCTGTGGGAACGGGGTGTATTTCGCTCACCGACTATAAAAAAGACAAAAAAAAAACAATAGAATAAACAATCCCGGTTCCTTGCTGTGCCCGACAAATGAACTGCGGCAGCAGCTGAGACGCTCTGCCCTTCTTCACACAGTTACACTACCGTGTTTAAATTTAGAGGGCTTACGTCCCGCTAAACTAGGCGGACGGTGATCACTGACATTATGACGTCTTGACATCACGTTACTCTGTAACGTCACGTGACGTTGTGACGACATGTTGCAAAACGACGTCACGCGATACTAAAGTTCCGCTATGTCACGTGACGTATTGACTTCACGTGACTCTGTAACGTCACGTGACTTTGTGACAACATGTGGCACCACGACGTCACGCGATCCTAAAGTTCCGCTAAAGTTGCCGAATAAATTTGCCCGTTAAATTTTGCAAAAGAAAATGTTTAGGTTCATTTTATTCGAAAAATTTCTCCGGTACATGTAGTGGGTAATTCTGATGACATCTGAAATGACGCTACGAGGAACTGTTACGTCACAACGACATGACGCTGCGTTTTTCGCTAAATCTAGCGGAAAAAAATCCCGCTTAGTTTAGCGAGCCACAACGTACGTAAATGAAATTCACGGTAAGTCCGCTCGTAAACCTCGCCTTTCACAACTATCGTCGTAAAATCAGGCTTGGGAACCCAAGAAGGGGAGAGGGCAAGGCGGACAACGACTGTGAAGTGTGCATTTTTCGATCGAACACCTATGGTTCTTGCTTTGAAAACTGAATACTTTGTAACACTTTCAATTCTGGCAATGAACCCTATTGAAAAGAATCTTTTTTCGCTTTTAAATAACAGTTTTTTTCTAACTTTGCTTGTTAGTTGTGTAACCTAAACTGTACATAACTGTTAAGTACATATTTGTAAACTGACCACCTTTATTATTTTAATTTTTTACAGCGGAGCTGTTGAGGGCTAGTTGCCCCAGTTTCGTGTCTGTGGACAAATAAATCCCCTCTGGACAGCTACCGCCATCTATGAGCGACAGTTGCAACCAGACAACCGGCGTGTCGGTTGTCTGGTTGCCGCCGTCTCTTATAGATGGCGACACATAGTACAGCTCATAGAGTTATTACAATAAACGCTAGAGGCTCAGCTGGCGCTAGTGTCTACGGGACTTCCGGTTGCAAACTGAAGCAGACAGCATGCAGTCTACATTTCCAGCCTCCCTGTGTATTCCTATGGGTAAACGCGCGTGAATTTTGTGTCTTCGCCGGAAAATAATATGAATAACTTTTGTCACTTTGGTTGCACCGCATAGTATGTACCTTTATTGGTATTTTGAAAGTGTAATTGCTTTAGTTACAGCATTTTTCCTTACCACTGAACGATGTTAAACTTCGCTCTATTTTAGGCCCGAACCTCTGTTTCAAGAAAGGTATGTAGAAACGAGCGACGATTCTAAGCGAAATAAGGATCGAAAGGAATGTAGAGTGCGTTCAAAGTTCGCCAGCATTCCGTTGGTGCTTATATATTGCTAATATGCCTGTCCTCTCACTATAAGAAAATGACCCCGTCGTGCATCGTTACGAGTGGTTAAAAAAACGTTCAAAACGTAAAGAATAAAGTACGTGGGCTACGAAAGGTGTGTTTTCCTATTATTTCCTATGTTGGGCAGTTTTTATCGCGCACCTGTCCTCTGGCTTCCCCCTATTTGCAAAGATTTGGAGCGTGTGGGTGATGATTTGAACCCAGAACAAGCATCTTCGCACATATTCATGAGCAGAAAGAATAAAGCCGTACTTATTTATTGCAAATCGGACTATATTACGTGACTTTCAATTTATTTTGATCGTCTGCAAACACAAGGAGTTACTTACCCAGTGTTACTGCGTAGTTCTTGCCGTCTTTCTTGGTTTTCCACATGTCCTTCGTTCGTTTGACACGTATATCCCCCATGCTGGAAAGCGTCGACGCCGTGTTCGCGCTAACAGTGTCCGACAGTGCACATAAATACACGTACGAAGCGGTTTTAGCACCGTTTTTCATGCCACGAATTTCAAATAAAAATGCTGTAACTGACCAATTAATTGTCTGCGTGACTGAGAAATGTTCCAATGTGCCTAATTCGTACAAATTATTCGTGATATTTGCTCTTATAATCGAGCGCAGAGAGAAATTGCACTCGCTTTTTCCCATAAAAATGCATTACCGGAAGTCAATTTCTGACTGCTTGCTGTCTGCTTCAAAATGCAACAGCACACTAGCGCCAGCTGAGCCTCTAGCGTTTATTGTAATAACTCTATGGTACAGCTCCGCTGCTCTTCCTCTTTCACCAAATTGGAAAGGCTAGAAGTTTTCTTTTTGTTTTTGTTTTTTTGTAAACGGAGTATTTTGCCATGAGTTTAATGTCGTGCATTTTTTTTTTAGGAAACACGGTGACATATTTCTGTTTTAAATATTTTAATATGCTTTGTTTTCCTTACTACGAACACACGTAGAGTCTTGACATGGTAGCGTGTTGTTAAAAATATAAGGTGAATCTCAGCTTTTAGGATATTTTTAACGTATCTGCATCCTTAGAGCACCAGAAAATGCGTAAAAAAAACACACTGGGTAATTCAGAAGAATCTATCGACCTACTGAGAACGGTGTTTATTATGCAGTCTCATTTTAAACTGTTTTTTTTAATGGTATTTTTAACTTTTTTCTGGAACTTTTGTTTTTGTGAAAAAAAATGAAGGTGTCCTCAAAAGGAATAATTATTGGACGAAATACTTTGAAAAGGGTAGCTTTACATCACCAATAACACCTACACTTTTTGTGGACCGAGTGTGTGAGGATCGAATTTAGGCTTGGATTGTTTGGCGTGGAATGACCGAGTTGGTATTGTAAACTACTTAGTTTAGGGGAGGACATAATTTTCGCGAATTTCACGTCTTAAAAACAAATACAACAAAAACTTAATATAGCAAATAAAAATTGATCTCTTGAATCGTAATCTTTCGAATAACTTATCTTATGGTGACAGATACCACTCCAAATCGCGAAATGTTGTGCCCCCGCGGAATATTCCCAAAACAACACAACCCCATAAAATATGGAGCAAAAACTTCGCAAAATATCGAGCTCGCGAAAAATGGCATAAACTGGGCAAGTCATAAAATGGACAACAGGAAATATGTGAGACATGAAATGGAACCAAATGTCGATAACGACGACACAAAAAAAAAGTTTTGGGAAAGACCGGAGTCGATCCCATGACGATGACTTCTATTCAAAAGTTAGGCTTCGTTGAATCCGAACTCGCTCGCCAAAATAGGCTTATTTCGCTCCCGGAAAAAGAATTCGGCCACTAAAATTTCTTTTCCAAGGCGCTGGGAAGGTGCAAAAAAAAGGACTAGGTCCGGATGTGTCGACTGGGCTACCCCATGCCGCCCACTTACAGGTGCGACCCCACTACTGCAGGACGCGGGAGCTTTTGCCTGCTGCGTTTCCGCCCTAGGCCAGTTCGCTCCTCCTTTGGCGACCTGGTCGCCCCAGGGTCACCTGGGGTCACCATATCGACGCCCAGCTTAGCGCGGACACCCGATCAACATAGGTCGGCAAGGGGCAGAGCTCCCAGCCTCAACCCGCCCTCTAGTCCAGGCCTCCAGGCAGCTGGATTACAGGGGCACGCCACAACCCCCAGCCGGTATTTCGATCGACGTAAGCGGTTTTTCTGCCTACTCACAACTACTCATTCTTTGGGAATGGTGAATATTCGGTCACAACTATAAAAATACAATAAAATAAACAATCTCGGTTCGTTGCCGTGTCCTACAAATGAACTGCGGCATCAGTTGAGACGCTCTGCCCTGCTCCACACAGTTACACTACCGTGTTTAAATTTAGCCGATGGTGATCACTGACAGCATGAGGTCACGTGACGTCTCGACATCATGCCAGTCTGTAAGGTCACGCGACGATGTTTGTGACGTCATGTGGCACCTTCACGTCACGCGATACTAAATTTCCGCTAAAGTTAGCGAATAAATTTGCCCGTTAAATTTTATTGGAAACATTTCTCCGGCACATTTAGTGGGATAATTGTGACGACATCTGACATGACGTCACGAGGAACTGAGACGTGACAATGACATGACGCTGCGTTTTTCCGCTAAATCTAGGGGAAAAATATATCACCCTTATTTTAGCGGGCCATGACGTGCGTGAATGAAATCACAGTAAAACCGCTCCTAATTACCTCGCCGTTAACGGCTATCGTAGTAAAATAGGGGTGGGGTGACCCAAGAAGAAGAGAGGGCAAGGCGGAGAACGACTGTGAAGTGTGCATTTTTAGATCGAACACCTTATGGTTTTTGCTTTGAAAGCTGAATATTTTGTAATACTTTCAATTCTGGCAATGAAGCAAAATGAAAAAAATTATATATATATATATTTGTTTTTAAAAGTAACTTTTTCCTAGCTTTGCTTGTTTTTTGTGTGTGTTCTAGACTATACATAACTGTTGAGTATATATTTCCAAACTGACCATCTTTATTATTTGAATTCCTTTTTTAAACGGAGTATTTTGATATGTGTTCAATGTTGTACATTCACTTTATTTAACGCAGTAACATATTTTTGTTTTAAATACTTCAATATACTTTGTTTCCCTCACTACTATCACACATACAGTCTTGACATGCTAGCGTTTTGTTGAAGATAAAAGGTGAATCTCAGTTTTTCAGGACACTTTTAGCGAATCTGCACCATTAAAAAACAGGGGAAATGACTAAAAAAAAACACATTGGATAATTTAGAAGAATATATCGACCTACTAAAGGCGGTGTTTATTTTGCAATCTCGTTTCAGAGTTCTTTTATTGTGTTTTTTTATATTTTCTGAACTTTTTTGTCAAGGTGTCGTAAAAAAAAAAACAGTTATCGCAAAAAAAAAAATATTTGAAATTAGTATTTTTACATTACCAATAACACAAACAATTTTTGTAGACCGCGTTTTTGTGGATCGAATTAAGGCCTGGATCGTTTGGCGTGAAATGACCCAGTTGGTATTGTAAACGGGTTAGTTTTGGCAAGAACATAATTTTCGCGAATTTCGCGTCTTAAAAGCAAATACCACGGAAACCTGATATAGCAAATAAGAATTGATCTCGTGGATCCTAATCTCGCGAGTAATTTATCTCATGGCGACGGATACATAACATGTACACTCCAAATCGCGGAACGTTGTACCTGCGGAATATTCCCAAAAACCCACACCCCGCAAACTTCGCAAAATATGGGGTTCACTAAAAATTGCACAAACTGGGGAAGACCTTTAATCGACCAAATGAAATATGTAAGACATCAAATGGAGCCAAATGTCGGTAAAGGCTACACACCAAAGAAGGTTTGGGGACGACCGGAGTCGATCCGATGACGTTGACTTCTATTAGAAAGTTAGGCTTAGTTGAATCCGAACTCGCTCGGGGAAATAGGCGAATTTCGCTCCCGCAAAAAGAATTCGGCAGCCGTAATTTATTATTCAAGGCGCCGGGAAAGTGCAAAAAAGGACTAGGTCCGGGTGTGTCGACTGGGCTGCCCCATGCCGCCCACTCACAGGTGCGACCCCACTACTGCAGGACGCGGGAGCTTTTGCCTGCTGCGTTTCCGCCCTGGGCCGGTTCGCTCCTCCTTAGGCGACCTGGTCGCCCCGGGGTCACCTGGGGTCACCATATCGACACCCAGCTTAGCGCGGACACCCGATCAACATAGGTCGACAAGGGACAGAGCTCCCACTCAACCCGTCCTCTAGTCCAGGCCTCCAGGCAGCTGGATTACAGGGGCACGCCACAACCCCTGGCTGGTATTTCGCTCAACGCGAGCGGCTTTTCTGCCTACTCACAACGGTACACTCTGTGGGAACGGGGTGTATTTCGTTCATCGACTATAAAAAAGAAAAAAAGCAATAGAATAAACAATCCCGGTTCCTTGCTGTGCCCGACAAATGAACTGCGGCAGCAGTTGAGACGCTCTGCCCTTCTCCACACAGTTACACTACCGTGTTTACATTTGGCGGGCATACGTCCCGCTAAACTAGGCGGACGGTGATCCCTGACATTATGACGTCTTGACATCACGTGACTCTGTAACGTCACGTGACGTTGTGACAACATGTTGCAAAACGACGTCACGCGATACTAAAGTTCCGCTAAAGTTACCGAATAAATTTGCCCGTTACATTTTGCAAAAGAAAATGTTTAGGTTCATTTTATTCGAGAAATTTCTCCGGTACATGTAGTGGGTAATTCTGATGACATCTGAAATGACGCTCCGAGGAACTGTTACGTCACAACGACATGACGCTGCGTTTTTCGCTAAATGTAGCGGAAAAAATTCCCGCTTAGTTTAGCGAGCCACAACGTACGTAAATGAAATTCACGGTAAATCCGCTCCTAAACCTCGCCTTTCACAGCTATCGTCGTAAAATGAGGCTTGGGAACCCAAGAAGGGGAGAGGGCAAGGCGGACAGCGACTGTGAAATGTGCATTTTTTGATCGAACACCTTATGGTTCTTGCTTTGAAAAGTGAATACTTTGTAATACTTTCAATTCTGGCAATGAACCATATTGAAAAGAATATTTTTTCGCTTTTAAATAACAGTTTTTTTCTAGCTTTGCTTCTTAGTTGTGTAATCTGAGACTATAAATAACTGTTAAGTACATATTTGTAAACTGACCACCTTTATTATTTTAATTTTTTACAGCGGAGCTGTTGAGGGCTAGTTTCCTCAGTTTCGTGTCCGTGGACAAATAAATCTCGACACAACCCTCTGGACAGCTACCGCCATCTATGAGCGACAGTTACAAGCAGACAACCGGCTTGTCGGTTGTCTGGTTGCCGCCGTCTCTTATAGATGGCGACACATAGTATAGCTCCGCTGCTCTTCCTTTTTTACCAAATTGAAAAGGCTAGAAGTTTTTTTTTTTTTATTTTTTTTGTAAACGGAGTATTTTGCCATGAGTTTAATGTCGTGCATTTTTTTAGGGAACGCGGTGACATAGTTCTCTTTTAAATACTTCGATATACTTTGTTTTCCTTACTACTAACACTCATACAGTCTTGACATGGTACGTGTTGTTGAAAATATGAGATGAATCTCAGCTACTTGGACTAGGGCCAGCTGAACTTAGAGGAGAGATGAAGCGTGAGAAACAGGGACAGAAAAAGACATAGACACTCCGCTGGACTACCAACTACGGTTTTAATTCTTCTTTTTCTTTTTCTTTCCTCCCGTGATCCTCTGCTGGTTTTGTTTTCGAAATTCTTGCTTTCTTATCTTTTTCTTCTTCTTTTCGTTTTCGTTTCTGGAGCTCAATGTTTAAAGGACATTTGGACGCCTGCGGGGCGGAAAGCACCGCAAAAATTGCTTCTCTTTGGTGCTAAGCTTGATTGATGGCTCGCTGACGCATGTCGCTTGGTTCCCCTCTATGGCCATGGTCTCTATCATTTCCCGAGCATACGTGTTTTTGTTTCTTGCTATGATGGTAATATTGTTGAGCTCTGCACTGCATCTGCACGAGCGGCAGTGCGCTGGTAGATGGCCTGCCGTTGTTCCTTTAACCGATGCTGCATGCTCTCTCATCCTTTCGTTTACGCATCTGCCCGTCTGGCCGATATAACATTTTCCGCATGATAGGGGAATATGGTAAACGACCCCGGTCTCGCATGGGGCATACTGTGTCTTGTGCGAAACATTGCAGATTTGTTTTTTCTGGTTGGTGTCTTCATTTACTTTTCTGCACATGGAGTATGCTTTGTTTGGGGCAGAGCACACGACCCTTATGTCCTGCCTTGCGGCTATCTTCTTTAGTTTGTGCGTTATTCCATGGACATAAGGTAATACTGCGATTTTCTGTTTTTCTTTTGCCTTCGTGGTTTCTTCTGGATGGGTTGACCTCCGCCTGAGTTTTGTGCAGATGTTCTCGCATACGCATATCAATAGGTCATTTGGATACCCAGATTCACGTAATCGGGAAATTTGTTTTTGAAAACTCGCCTCTATTGCGTGATGACATGATTTGTTCAGAGCCGTTGCAAGGGCGGTGATGGCAACACTTCGCTTGATGGTCTTAGAATGTTCAGATGCAAATGGCAAAAACCCTTTGTTCGACCTGGGTTATATCTCCAGCATACATGTCCCTCATTAAATTCCAGTTTCAGATCTAAAAACTTGATGCACCTATTTGTTGCTGGCTCGTGTGTGAAGCATAATTTCGGGCAACTTTCCCCGAAGCATCTCAACACCGTGTCTATGCATCCTTTTCTTTGATCTTCTTCCTTTTCTTTGGTTTTTGTCTCAGCTTTTAGGTTTTTTAGGTTTTAGGTTTTAGGTTTTGGTCTCAGCTTTTAGGACATTTTAACGCATCTGCATACTTAGAACACCGGAAAATGAGTAACAAAACACACTGGGTAATTCAGAAGAATCTATCCACCTACTGAGAACGGTGTTTATTTTGCAGTCTCGTTTTAAACTTTTTTTTTTTTCAATGGTGTTTTTAACTTTTTTCTGGAACTTTTGTTTTTGTGAAAAAAAAAATGAAGGTATCGTCAAAATGAATAATTATTGGACAAAATACTTTGAAAAGGGTAGATTTACATCACCAATAACACATGAACTTTTTGTGGACCGAGTGTGTGAGGATCGAATTTAGGCTTGGATTGTTAGGCGTGGAATGACCGAGTTGACGGACGAGGACGACGACGAGGTTAGCATCCTGTCCTGATACCTGCTCCTGATCTGAATTAATCTAAGTACTCTGCAGTTTGTTCTATTAGCCTGTTTTATAACACTGATACGAACAGAAAAGGCCGGCAGTCCTCTAGGGTGGATTTTGGATGGCCTAGCCATCTGCCTTCAACCCAGTGAGGCATGTCCATGCCTGTTCCGCTGGGCGACCTTCCGCCTGTTCTATCTCCTGCGCTTCTGACCAATGATGTTTTGGGGAACGGACCGCCTGTCTCACAAGACAGTGCCCAGCCCACTCCAATCAATGCGACGATCCCGATCAACGGAGGTCCCAGCATACCTTCAGCGCTGCCTCATGAAGAGCAATCAAGCGATATACCGTACCAGGAGGTCACCTCAGGTAAACGGAAACGTTGCAGAGACATCGACACGAAGTCGAAGCCGACCACCGGTCTCGTCGTCCTGTTTACCCCGGCCGATCCGACAGTGAGCGTCGAATCCATCAACTCACTGCGCCTCTCGGACACCTTCCAGGAACTGGCGCCTTCCTGCATTATTGAGGTGCGCCCAAACAAGTGGAAAAACGTGATTGCCGTTGACACCCGAAACGGTCAGACCACGCAATTGCTCTTGAAGTTGACCACCCTTTGCGGTATAAAAGTACGAGCTTTTGAACCAAGGGGGAAGACCTCCAGTGTTGGTGTTATTCACGACGTCGATCCAGAACTTACTGACGCCGTGTTACTTGCGTCTATGCGCTCAGACGCGCCCATAAAGGAGGTACGCCGTCTTGGCAAGTCGCGCACCGTTCGTATTGAATTTCAATCACCGACGCTGCCAGAACATGCCTATGTTGGATTGGTCCGACACCAAGTCACTCTGCATGTCAACAGCCCTTTGCAGTGCAAGAAATGTGGTCATTTTGGCCACGTGTCTGCGTCGTGCAAGCGAGAGGTACAATGTCTCCGGTGCTCAAAGCCACACTCCACTGACAAATGCGACGCCCCCAGCCCGTGCTGCATTAACTGTAAGAAATCCCACGAAACAACGTCAATGCGTTGCTCCCAGTGGCAGAAACAGCGAAGTATCTGCCGCTATAGTTGCGAGAATAACATCCCCTTTGCTGAAGCTCGAGCTGAGGTCAACAAGAGTCACGGAAGCAAGGCTAATGTATCTAAGCAAACCCTGCAAGAAGACCCAGCAGCAACTGGGGACCTTGTCTCCTCGGACAAGCCACGGCATCCGAGACGTTCCAGACGTCGCTCGTCAGAGCACCGACAACCATCATCGCAAGATCCTGGTGAAGAGAAGGTGAGCTCCATGGAAACAGAGATGCCTACCAACGATGTCTGTTCTGTGTCGGCCCCGGTTCTGGTATCAATTCCAGAACTAAACCTTCCACACACCTACGCCGAGGCACTACGCAGTGAACCTAGGCTGCCTACAGCTGCTACTGCCTCTGCTCAAATACCTCTAGCTCCTGAAGCATCACATTGCAGAACAGCTTCTGAAGGTCCACGCTGTACAACGCTGTCCGCCTTGATTCGCCTTGCGATTTCCACAGCACGGGAATTTATTTCCATCATGGCGTTCCCAGGGGCACGTACACTGCTGCAAATTCTCTCCTTCATTGAGCCACTTGTCGACAGCATTCTAAAATGAACCCAACTTATATATTTGTTTTTCTAATAACAATTCAACATTTATCTTCATACACGTACAGCGTGGCAACACAGGTAAAGAATAAAGCCAAGCCGATCATACCTACAGTTCTACAGTGGAACGCTCGTGGCCTTCGAACACGTCTCCCTGACCTCAGACAGCATCTCTTCCTGAATCCTGTGGACGTTCTTGCCATACAAGAGCCATTAACGCAACCTGGGGACTTTAGACTCTCACCATACGTGATTTACAGCAGTGCGCCGGCGCTAGCAAATGGACGAAGCCGAGCGCTACTGCTGGTGAAAGCTGGACTCTCGCATAACCACGTCGATCTCTCTGCGTTTTCCTCACACAGCGCAGAATACGTGGCCGCCACGATTCGTGTTCGTGGGGTGGAGTTCACAGTGGTGTCTGTGTACGTGGCTCCGGGTTCCACATCCGACTGGGACGCAAGAATCTTGAGGGACATAGCCCGTCAATGTCCCGGCAGACTTTTATTTTGCGGGGACTTCAACGCCCACAATACCACATGGGGTGATAATCGGACCACACCAAGGGGGTCAGCACTTGAGGAGGTTACCACCTCCCTTGGCCTGGAGGCCCTTAACGACGGCTCTGAAACATTTGTCCGTCAGGGTGTCCACGGCAGTGTTCTAGATCTGACCTTCGCACCACGGGACATTGCAGCCTCTTGGACAGTAATGGCAGACACGTGGGGGAGCGATCATGTCCCAATCATGGTAGTATCACCTCATACGAGAACCAGGAAGTACAAGAAGTACGAAGTTACACACTGGGATCTATTCCGCCAACATCTCAGCAAAGCCCTGGAACATGGACCAATGAACCATCTTGGCACAGCAATCGCGAACGCCCTCAGCCTATCAACGAGAACAGTCAATTTGCCAATCCAAAGGCCTGCACCGGATTTGGAATACCTCAACTTGCGCGCTGCTCGCAGGAGAGCCCAGCGGAAAGCTCGCCGAACGAACATTGCAGCTGACTGGCAGCACCACCGGAAGCTCGACGCGAAATTTCGCCGACATACGACACGACTTCAACGTAAGCAATGGAACCAGCTATGCGCCTCTTTTGCATCCCCAGGAGGCCTCACTAAAGCGTGGAAAATAGCCAGAGCACTCTCTGCGGAAAAAGTGCCGACACACCCTACTGCTGGACTCGCCATTTCTCTACAGCTAACACTAGAGGCGACTGCAGAGCTCCTTGCCGACGAATTTTCTAGAAATATCCCGTCACCTGCGGGGTATCGTCCCTTCACCATCTCACCCCCAGATGGCCCTCCTCCTATTTATTTTGACACGGATTTTACAGTTGACGAGCTGAAGGCAGCCCTTGTGCAATGCACGCGCCGCAGTGCTCCAGGACCAGACGGTGTCACGTATCAAGCCCTACGCAACATTGACGAGTGTCATTACCCTAATCTTCTTCAGGCGCTCAATCAAGTGTGGCAAACTTCAGAGATTCCCGATGCCTGGAAGCTCTCGCACGTGATACCAATACCCAAGTCTGGCAAACCGCTCACGTCACCCGAGTCCTATAGACCAATTTCACTGACCAGCTGCGTTGGAAAGCTTCTCGAAAGGCTAGTCCTCAGGCGCCTAACTTGGCATCTGGACGCAACAAAGGCTCTACCTGGTCAACTTTCTGGATTCAGAAGACACCGCTGCACAGCGGATGCTATCTGCGATATTGTATCTGCACTGGAAGAGGCCCGCGCGGCCCGCCAAGTGATGTACTGCGTGTTTTTGGACATACGCAAAGCATTTGATGCTTTACCTCATGACACAATTCTTCACCAACTCAGCAATTTTGGAATATCAGGCCGGGCTTATAACTACATCCGCGCCTTCCTTCAAAACCGATCATTTGTCGTCAAAGTCCTCAATGCCACGAGTACCCCAAGACATGTCACACAGGGAGTACCGCAAGGGAGTGTGATTAGCCCGTTTCTCTTTAACTTGGCGATGGCATCCCTCCCTGGAGTCATACCACAAACAGACAACCCTCTGGATCCGCGCGTCAATATTGCAATATATGCAGACGATGTGGCAATATGGGCGGTAGGAACCACGGATAAGGCAAAACTCACCGGCCAAACTTTGCAGGTAGCGCTGGACAAAACGGTGGCAGAAATTTCGCGCCTTGGATTGACCCTATCCGCACAAAAATCAACCCTGCTTTTCAGCCACCCTACCTATGCAAGACAGACTCATCATATCCTTATTGAAGGCACTGAGGTGACAAGAGAGAAAACGCACCTCTACCTTGGGCATCTTATTGATGAGACGGGGAGTTGGCGACCAGCAGTAAAACGACTTCTCATGCAGTGCCGGCAACTACTAGGCCTACTGAGAAAATTCCGTGCCCACAGTCAGCAGGGCCTTCCTCCCAACGGGTTGCTCACCCTCTACAAAGGCCTTATAAAGTCGAAGTTTCTCTATTCGCTACCTCTTGCAAACATCCGCGGTCCACAGAGAGACCAGCTGGAAAGGTTTCACAGAGTTGCATTACGCCTCTGTTTGGGATTACCCTCCAACTCCCCGAATATACCTACTCTCGTAGAGGCAAGAGAACAACCGCTATTCCTCAAGGGAGAGGAGAGCAGCAAAAGGCACCTAATTCGCATTCATGTGGCGCTATCTACTGATTATCTTCTGATGAATCTCCACTCGAGGTCCTCGTCACACTTCGGCCGAATCGCTGCAGAGTTCACGAATGAGATCGGTGACCCTGGACCTCGGTTCCCCATCCGCCCACCCCACTCGACAGAACCACCTCTCAACGTGCAGGGATCACTCCCCGACGTCCGGGCGAGAAAAGACGTTCATCCAGTTGTCGCACGCACTGCTGTGGCAGTAGCACTTGAGGAGAAGTACGCCAGCAGCCTTGAAATATATACAGATGGTTCCGTAAATAAAAGCGCAGGTAGGGCAACCGCCGCTTACGTGATTCCATCCATTGGGAAAGAATACGCCGTCCGTATAAACCTTGAAACATCGTCCACGACTGCGGAAATGGTCGCTATACTCTTGGCCCTGGAATACCTTAGGACCACCGAGTGGATGACCGCTGCGGTAATATTAACGGACTCCCGCACGGCCCTGCGCAATTTAGCCAATGCCGGCGAGGGATCACTGCTCGCTCAAGAAACAGCCCATCTTGCAACGACACTACAAGAACGCGGGTGGACATTAGCATTTCAGTGGGTCCCGGCGCACTCAGGAATTGTGGGTAATGAGCGCGCCGACACCCTAGCCAAGAACGCACACGCTCTACCCTCACCTACTTACCACCTCCGACCCTTTCATGAAGCGAGACTTCTTATTGCCAGAAATATCAGGAGTCGGCACCCAGACCCATCTACAGCGCGAGGCACACCCCCCATCCCAGTCCCTGATTCCAGACTGACAAGGGCAGACGCATCGCTACTCCATCGACTCCGGACAGGGAGTGCGTTTACGAGGCTAGCACTTCATCGCTACGGCCGAGCCGGCAGAGTTGATAGCCCGGAGTGCACAGTGTGTGGGGACCCCGAGGACATCACCCATATACTCCTCATCTGCCCAGAATACGACGCAGCAAGGAAAGTGCTCTTCGCCACTGTCCTAAAAGCAGGAGGACGAACGGCTACAACCACGTGTCTCCTTTTTCCCACTGGTAGCCGGCGGCAAGCATGGAGCATTTTCCGTGCCGTGCTAGAGTTTCTCCATCAGACAGAGCTTGCCGAGCGCCTGTGACCCCTGCATGTCTTCTCCTCACACTCCTATCGCGCCCGTCACCCACTCCCCCCCTTTCCCCCTCTCCCCTCTCCCTTCCCAACCTTTAAATCCGCCTGGAACTTTGAACTTGTGATTCCTCTTTAATACCCTATCCCACTTTTAATCCCTCATCCCTTTGTTCATGCGAGTCTTTTCCCCTATTAGGGTGAATAATAGTACGCATGAACATTTACCCCCTTTTCCCGTATTTCAACACTTCCCCCCCCCCCCCCCCCCCCCCGGGAATGACCGAGTTGGTATTGTAAACTCCTTAGTTTAGGGGAGGACATAATTTTCGCGAATTTCACGTCTTGAAAGCAAATACAACGAAAACTCAATACAGCAAATAAAAATTTATCTCGTGAATCGTAATGTTTCGAATAATTTATCTTATGGTGACAGATACATAGCATGCCACTCCAAATCGCGAAATGTTGTGCCCGCGGAATATTCCCAAAATAACACAACCCCATAAAATATGGAGCAAAAACTTCGCAAAATATCGAGCTCGCGAAAAATGGCATAAACAGGGCAAGTCATAAAATGGACAACAGGAAATATGTGAGACATGAAATGGAACAAAATGTCAATAACGACGACACACAAGAAAAGTTTTGGGGACAACCGGAGTCGATCCCATGACGTTGACTTCTATTCAAAAATTAGGCTTCGTTGAATCCGAACTCGCTCGCCGAAATAGGCTGATTTCTCTCCCGGAAAAAGAATTCGGCCGCTGTAATTTTTTTTTTTTCAAGGCGCTGGGAAGGTGCAAAAGAAGGACTAGGTCCGGATGTGTCGACTGGGCTACCCCATGCCGCCCACTCACAGGTGCGACCCCACTACTGCAGGACGCGGGAGCTTTTGCCTGCTGCGTTTCCGCCCTGGGCCGGTTCGCTCCTCCTTAGGCGACCTGGTCACCCCGGGGTCACCAGGGGTCACCATATCGACGCCCAGCTTAGCGCGGACACCCGATCAACATAGGTCGCCAAGGGACAGAACTCCCAGCCTCAACCCGTCCTCTAGTCCAGGCCTCCAGGCAGCTGGATTACAGGGGCACGCCACAACCCCCGGCCGGTATTTCGCTCAACGCAAGCGGCTTTTCTGCCTATCCACAATGGTGTACTCTGTTGGGACGGTGGGCATTCAATTACAAATATAAAAATACAATTAAGTAAACAATCCTGGTTCCTTGCGGTGTCCTACAAAGGGACTGTGGCAGCAGCTGAGACGCTCCGCACTGCCGCACGCAGTTAAACACTACCGTATTTAAATTTAGCGGGCATACGTCCCGCTAAATTTAGCGGACGGTGATCACTGACAGCAGGACGTCACACGACGTTTCGACATCACGTGACTCTGTAAGGTCACGTGACTATGTTTGTGTTGTCATGTGTCACCCATAGAGTTATTATAATGTGCGCTAGAGGTTCAACTGGCGCTAGTGTCTATGCGACTTCCGTGACGCAAATTGAAGCAGACAACAACCAGTCTACTTTCGCGGTGCTCCTGTGCATTTCTATGGGAAAACGCGCGTGCCTTTTGTCTCTTTGCCGGAAAATAACACGAAGCACTTTGGTTATTTTGGTCGTATCGAATAGTATGTGTCTTAATTAACATTGTAAACGTGTAATTGCTTTAGTTAACGTATTTTTCTTCATCAGTGAGCGATGTTTAACTTCGCTACATTTCAGTCCCAAACGTGTGTTCCGCAGCAGGTGTGCAAGAACAAACGACGATTCAAAGCAAAATTACAATGGAAAGGAATATAGAGTGTGTTCAAGGCTCGCCAGCATTCCGGTGACGCTTATATATTGCTAATATGCCGGTCCTGTCACTATATGAAAATGACCCCGTCGTGCATGAGCGGATAGAACCATTCAAACCGTAGATAATAAAGTAAGTGGGCTATGAAAGGTGTCTCTTGGTATTGTTTTCTCTGCCGGGCAGCTTTTATCGGGCAGTTGTTCTCAAAGATTTCGAGCGTGCGGGTGATATCTTGAACGTACGAACAAACAACTTCGCACAAAGCAGAAAGAATAAGCGTTACTTGCTTATTTAAAATCGGAATATATTACGTGACCTTCAATTTATTTTGATCGTACATGCGCAGGTAGTTACTGATCCAGTGTTACTCCGTAGTTCTTGCCGTCCGTCTCCCTTTATTTCCAGATGTTCTTCGTTCGTCTGGCACGTATATCCCTCATGCTGAAAAGCACCGACGTCGCGTTCGTGCTAACAGTGTCCGACAGTGTACATAAATACACGTACGAAGCCGTTTTAACACCGTTTTTAACACGACCAATTCGAAAGAAAAATGCCGTAACTGGCCAATTATTTCGTCGGCCTGACTGAGAAATGTTCCAAGCTACTTAGTACGTAGAATTATTCGGAATATTTTCTCTTATGATCGAGCGCAGGGGGAAAATGCACTCACTTTTTCCCATAGAAATGCATTACCGGAAGTCAATTTTCGACTGGTTGCCGTCTGCTTCAATTTGCGTCAGCACACTAGCGCCACTTGAACCTCTAGCGTATATTATAATAACTCTATGGTGTCACCACGGCGTAACGCGATACTAAATTTCCGATAAAGTTAGCGAATAAATTTGCTCGTTAAATTTAGCAACAAAAATGTTCCGGTTCGTTTTATCCAATACATTTTTTGCGGTACATTTAGTGGGATAATAGTGACGACATCCGACTGGATGTCACGAGGAACTGTGAAGTCACAGTGAAATGACGCTGCGTTTTTCCGCTAAATCTAGCGAAAAAATCTCCCGCTCAATTTAGTGGGCCACGACGTACAAAAATGAAATTCACAGTAAATCCTCTCCTAAACCACGCCGTTTACGACTATATCGTCGTAAAATGAGGGGGAACCCAAGAAGGGGAGAAGGCAAGGCGGAGAACGGCTGTGAAGTTTGCATTTTTAGATCGAACACGGAGTTGGGCCAACAGATGCGTCAGCGTACGGGCCTTTCTGTTTCGCCTCGCACGCCCCCAGGAAAACACCTGTTCGTGCAAATAAAGATTTTTATTAATTTTTAATACTTTCAATTCTGGCAATCAACCAAATTGACAGGTTATTTTGTCGCTTTTAAAAATAGGTATTTTTTTCTAGCTTTGCTTTTTTGTTGTGTGTGTTCTAGAGCAAACATAACTGTTGAGTACATATTTGTAAACATACCATCTTTATTAGTTTAATTTTTTTAAACGGAGTTGTTTGCCATATGTTTGATGTTGTACAATTTTTTAGTAAACGCAGTAAGATATTTTTTGTTTTAAATATTTCAACATACTTTGCTTCCCTAACTGCTAACACACATACAATCTTGACATGGTAGCTGTTGTTGAAAATGTAAGGTGAATCTCAGCTTTTTAGGGCATTTTTATCTAAAAACACCAGGAAATGAGTAACAAAACACACTGGATAATTTGGAAGAATCTATCGACTTAATAAAAGCGTTGTTTATTTTGCACTCTCGTTTTAAAACTTTTTAAACGGTGTTTTTCATGTTTTACTTAGAAAAAAAATTAACGTGTCGTCAAAAGAAATAGTTATTGCAAAAATATACTTCGAAAAATGTACTTTTACATCACCAATTACACATACACTTTTTGTGGACTGAGTCTGTGAGGATCGAATTTAGGCCTGGATTGTTTGGCGTGGAATGACCGAGTTGGTATTGTAAACTACTTAGTTTCGAAGAGGACATACTTTTCGCGATTTCATGTCTTAAAATCAAATACAACGAAAACTTGATATAGCAAATAAAAATTAATCTCGTGAGTCGTAATCTTGCGAATAATTTATCTCATGGTGACGGATACATAGCATGTCACTCGAGATCGCGGAATGTCGTGCCCGCGGAATATTCCCAAAATATCGAAAACCAAAACCACACAAAATATGGAGCAAAAACTTTGCAAAATATCAAGCTCGCGAAAAGTAGCATAAACTGGACAACAAGAAATATGTGAGACATAAAATGGAGCCAAATGTTGATAACGACGACACACAAAAAAAGTTTTGGGGACGACCGGAGTCGATCCCGTGACGTTGACTTCTATTCAAAAGTTAGGCTTAGTTGAATCCGAAATAGGCTTATTTCGCTCCCGGAAAAAGAATTCGGCCGCTGTAATTTCTTTTTCAAGGCGCTGGGAAGGTGCAAAAGAAGGACTAGGTCCGGATGTGTCGACTGGGCCGCCCCATGCCGCCCACTCACAGGTGCGACCCCACTACTGCAGGACGCGGGAGCTTTTGCCTGCTGCGTTTCCGCCCTGGGACGGTTCGCTCCTTTTTAGGGGACCTGGTCGCCCCGGGGTCACCTGGGGTCACCATATCGACGCCCAGCTTAGCGCGGACACCCGATCAACATAGGTCGCCAAGGGACAGAGCTCCCAGCCTCAACCCGTCCTCTAGCCCAGGCCTCTGGGCAGCTGGATTACAGGGGCACGCCACAACCCCCGGCCGGTATCTCGCTCAACGCAAGCGACTTTTCTGCCTACTCACAACGGTACACTCCGTGGGAACGGTGAATATTCGGTTACAACTATAAAAAAAAAATACGATAGAATAAACAATCCCGGTTCCTTGCTGTGCCCGACAAATGAACTGCGGTAGCAGTTGAGACGCTCTGCCCTTCTCCACACAGTTACACTACCGTGTTTCAATTTAGCGGGCTTACGTCCCGCTAAACTAGGCGGACGATGATCACTGACATTATGACGTCACGTAACGTCTTGACATCATGGGACTCTGTAACGTCACGTGACTTTGTGACAACATGTGTCGCCACGACGTCACGCGATACTAAATTTCCGCTAAAGTTACCGAATAAATTTTCCCGTTAAATCTTGCTAAAGAAAATGTTTCCGTTCATTTTATTCGAAAAATTTCTCCGGTACATTTAGTGGGTAACTCTGATGACATCTGACATGACGCCACGAAAAACTGTTACGTCACAATGCCATGACGCTGCGTTTCTTCGCTAAACTTCTAGCGAAAAAATTTCCCGCTTAATTTAGCGAGCCACAACGTACGTAAATGAAATTCACGGTAAATCCGCTCGTAAACCTCGCCTTTCACAACTATCTTCGTAAAATCAGGCTTGGGAACCCAAGAAGGGGAGAGGGCAAGGCGGACAACGACTGTGAAGTGTGCATTTTTTGATCGAACACCTTATGGTTGTTGCTTTGAAAACTGAATACTTTGTAATACTTTCAATTCTGGCAATGAACCCAATTGAAAAGAACATTTTTTCGCTGTTAAATAACACTTTTTTCTAGCTCTGCTTGTTAGTTGTGTAACCTAGACTATACATAACTGTGAAGTACATATTTGTAAACTGACCACCTTTAATATTTTAATTTTTTACAGCGGAGCTGTTGAGGGCTAGTTTCCCCAGTTTCGTGTCCGTTGACAAATAAATCTCGACACAACCCTCTGGACAGCTACCGCCATCTATGAGCGACAGTTACAAGCAGACAACCGGCTTGTCGGTTGTCTGGTTGCCGCCGTCACTCATAGATGGCGACACATAGCACAGCTCCGCTGCTCTTCCTTTTTCACCAGATTGAAAAGGCTAGAAGTTTTTTTTCTTTTGTTCTTTTTTTTTTTTGTAAACGGAGTATTTTGCCATGAGTTTAATGTCGTGCATTTTTTAGGGAACGCGGTGACATGTTTCTCTTTTAAATACTTCAATATACTTTGTTTTCCTTACTACTAACACTCATACAGTCTTGACATGGTACGAGTTGTTGAAAATATGAGGTGAATCTCAGCTTTTAGGAAATTTCAACGCATCTGCATCCTTAAAACACCGGAAAATGAGTAACAAAACACACTGGGTAATTCAGAAGAATCTATCGACCTACTGAGAACAGTGTTAATTATGCAGTCTCGTTTTAAACTGTTTTTTTAATGGTGTTTCTAACTTTTTTCTAGAAATTCTGTTTTTGTGAAAAAAATGAAGGTGTCGTCAAAAGAAATAATTATTGGAAAAATGCTTTGAAAAGGGTAGCTTTACATCACTAATAACACATACACTTTTTGTGGACCAAGTGTGTGAGGATCGAATTTAGGCTTGGATTGTTTGGCGTGCAATGACCGAGTTGGTATTGTAAACTACTTAGTTTTGGGGAGGACATAATTTTCGCGAATTTCACGTCTTAAAAACAAATACACCGAAAACTCAATATAGCAAATAAAAATTGATCTCTTGAATCGCAATATTTTGAATAATTTATATTACGGTGACAGATACATAGCATGTCACTCCAAATCGCGAAATGTTGTGCCCCGCGGAATATTCCCCAAAACAACACAACCCCATAAAATATGGAGCAAAAACTTCGCAAAATATCGAGCTCGCGAAAAATGACATAAACTGGGCAAGTCGTAAAATCGAAAACAGGAAATATGTGAGACATGAAATGGAACCAAATGTCGATAACGACGACACACAAAAAAAAGTTTTGGGGACGACCGGAGTCGATCCTATGACGTTGACTTCTATTAGAAAGTTAGGCTTAGTTGAATCCGAACTCGCTCGCCGAAATGGGCTTATTTCGCTGGCGCAAAAAAAAAAAAAAAAAAAGAATTCGGCCGCTGTAATTTTTTTTTCAGGGCGCTGGGAAAGTGCAAAAGAAGGACTAGGTCCGGATGTGTCGGCTGGGCTACCCCATGCCGCTTACTCACAGGTGCGACCCCACTACTGCAGGACGCGGGAGCTTTTGCCTGCTGCGTTTCCGCCCTGGGCCGGTTCGCTCCTCCTTAGGCGACCTGGTCGCCCCGGGGTCACCTGGGGTCACCATATCGACGCCCAGCTTAGTGCGGACACCCGATCAACATAGGTCGGCAAGGGACAGAACTCCCAGCCTCAACCCGTCCTCCAGCCCAGGCCTCCAGGCAGCTGGATTACAGGGGCACGCCACAACCCCCGGCCGGTATCTCGCTCGACGCAAGCGGCTTTTCTGCCTATCCACAACGGTGTACTCTGTTGGAACGGTGGGCATTCAATTACAAATATAAAAATACAATTAAGTAAACAATCCTGGTTCCTTGCGGTGTCCTACAAATAAACTGTGGCAGCAGCTGAGACGCGCCGCACTGCCGCACGCAGTTAAACACTACCGTATTTAAATTTAGCGGGCATACGTCCCGCTAAATTTAGCGGACGGTGATCACTGACAGCATGACGTCAGACGACGTCTCGAGATCACGTGACTCTGTAACGTCATGTGACTATGTTTGTAACGTCATGCGTCACCACGACGTCACGCGATACTAAATTTCCGCTAAAGTCACCGAATAAATTTGCACGTTAAATTTAGCAAGAAATATATGTTCCAACTCGTTTTATTCAATAGATTTTGCCGGTACATTTAGTGGGATAATTGTGACGACATCCAACAGGATGTTACGAGGAACTGTGAAGTCACAGTGAAATGACGCTGCGTTTTTCCGCTAAACCTAGCGAAAAAATCTCCCGCTCAATTTAGTGGGCCACGACGTACGTAAATGAAATTCAAAGTAAATCCGCTCCTAAACCTCCCCGTTTACGACTACATCGTCGTAATATGAGGCTGGGGCACCCAAGAAGGGGAGAAGGCAAGGCGGAGAAGGGCTGTGAAGTATGCATTTTTCGATCGAACACGGGGTTAGGCCAAGAGACGCACCAGCGTACGGGCCTTGTTGTTTCGCCTCGCACGCCCCCAGGGAAACACCTGTTCGTGCAAATAAAGATTTTTATTATTATTATGGTTTTTGCTTTGAAAACTGAATATTTCGTAATACTCTCAATTCTGGCAATGAACCAAATTGACAAGTTATTTTGCCGCTTTTAAACATAACTCTTTTTTTCTAGCTTTGCTTTTTTGTTATGTGTGTTCTAGAGTATAAGCAGTATTCACTGGCGGCCATATCTGTGTGCGCACCTGCTGAGCGCGTGCCGACTGCGAGCTTCCCCTGTTCTTTTGCAATGTGCATTCCGCACCATCAAGATAGCCGGTCTTTGCGGCCTATTAATTTGAGCTCGTTCTGAACATGCGCTCTAAACATCGCCCTGAAATATGGCCCCCAGTGAATACCCTCTATACATGACTGTTGAGTACATATTTGTAAACATACAAACTTTATTAGTTTAATTTTTTAACGGAGTATTTTGCCATATGTTTGATCTTGTACAGTTTTTTTAGTAAACGCAGTAAAATATTTTTGTTCTAAATATTTCAACATACTTTGTTTCTCTTATTGCTAACACACATACAGGCTTGACATGGTACCATGTTGTTGAAAATGTAAGGTGAATCTCAGCTTTTTAGGGCCTTTTTATCACATTTGCACCCTTAAAGCACTGGGAAATGAATAACAAAACATACTGGATGATTTGGCAGAATCTATCAACTTACTAAAAGCGGTGTTCATTTTGCAACCTCCTTTTAAACTTTTTCAGAAAAAAATATTTTTTAATTTTTTTTTTCACTTTTTTTTTTAGAAAAATTGAGGTGTCGTCAAAAGAAATAGTTATTGCAAAAATACTCTGAAAAATGTACTTTTACATCACCAATTACACATACATTTTTTTCGACAGAGTCTGCGAGGATCGAATTTAGGCCAGGATTGTTTGGCCTGGAATGACCCAGTTGGGTCATTCCACGCCAACACTTCAAAACTAAGTAAACTACTTAGTTTTGTAGAGGACATACTTCTCGCGATTTTATGTCTTAAAATCAAATACAACGAAAACTTGATATAGCAAATAAAAATTAATCTCGTGAATCGTAATCTTGCGAATAATTTATCTCATGGTGACGGATACATAGCATGTCACTCGAGATCGCGGAATGTCGTGCCCGCGGAATATTCCCAAACCTCACACCACACAATATATGGAGCAAAAACTTCGCAAAATATCGAGCTCGCGAAAAGTGGCATAAACTGGGCAAGTCATGAAATGGACAACGGGAAATATGTGAGACATGAAATGGAACCAAATGTCGATAACGACGACACACAAAAAAAAGTTTTGGGGACGACCGGAGTCGATCCCATGACGTTGACTTCTATTCAAAAGTTAGGCTTCATTGAATCCGAACTCGCTCGCCGAAATAGGCTTATTTCGCTCCTGGAAAAAGAATTCGGCCGCTGTAATTTCTTTTTCAAGGCGCTGGGAAGGTGCAAAAGAAGGACTAGGTCCGGATGTGTCGACCGGGCTGCCCCCTGCCGCCCACTCACAGGTGCGACCCAACTACTGCAGGACGCGGGAGCTTTTGCCTGCTGCGTTTCCGCCCTGGGCCGGTTCGCTCCTCCTTAGGCGACCTGGTCGCCCCGGGGTCACCCGGGGTCACCATATCGACGCCCAGCTTAGCGCGGACACCCGATCAACATAGGTCGCCAAGGGACAGAACTCCCAGCCTCAACCCGTCCTCTAGCCCAGGCCTCCAGGCAGCTGGATTACAGGGGCACGCCACAACCCCCGGCCGGTATTTCGCTCAACGCAAGCGGCTTTTCTGCCTACTCACAACTACTCGCTCTTTGGGAACGGTGAATGTTCGGTCACAACTATAAAAAATACGATAAAATGTACAATCTCGGTTCCTTGCCGTGTCCTACGAATGAACTACGGCATCAGTTGAGACGCTCTGCCCCGCCACACAGTTGCACTACCGTGTTTAAATTTAGCCGATGGTGATCACTGACAGCACGAGGTCGCGCGATGTCTCGACATCACGCGAGTCTGTAACGTCACGCGACAATGTTTGTGACGTCATGTCGCACCTTGACGTTACGCGATACTAAATTTCCGCTAAAGTTAGCGAATAAATTTGCCCGTTAAATTTTATTGGAAAAATTTCTCCGGCACATCTACCGGGATAATTGTGACGGCATCTGAAATGACGTCACGAGGAACTGAGACGTGACAATGACATGACGCTGCGTTTTTCCGCTAAATCTTGGGGGAAAATATATCACCCTTATTTTAGCGGGCCATGACGTACGTAAATGAAATCACAGTAAAACCGCACCTAATTACCTCGCCGTTAACGGCTATCGTAGTAAACTATGGGTGGGGTGACCCAAGAAGGGGAGAGGGCAAGGAGGAGAACAACTGTGAAGTGTGCATTTTTAGATCAAACACCTTATGGTTTTTGCTTTGAAAGCTGAATATTTTGTAATACTTTCAATTCTGGCAATGAAGCAAAATGAAAAAAATTATATATATATAAATATATATTTGTTTTTAAAAGTAACTTTTTCCTAGCTTTGCTTGTTTTTTGTGTGTGTTCTAGACTATACATAACTGTTGTGTATATATTTCCAAACTGACCATCTTTATTATTTGAATTCCTTTTTTAAACGGAGTATTTTGATATGTGTTCAATGTTGTACATTCAATTTATTTAACGCAGTAACATATTTTTGTTTTAAATACTTCAATATACTTTGTTTCCCTCACTACTATCACACATACAGTCTTGAGATGCTAGCGTTTTGTTGAAGATAAAAGGTGAATCTCAGCTTTTCAGGACACTTTTAGCGGATCTGCACCCTTAAAAAACTGGGAAATGAGTAAAAAACACATTGGATAATTTAGAAGAATATATCGACCTACTAAAGGTGGTGTTTATTTTGCAATCTCGTTTCAGAGTTCTTTTATTGTGTTTTTTTTATATTTTCTGAACTTTTTTGTCAAGGTGTCGTAAAAAAAAAAAACAGTTATCGCAAAAAAAAAAAAAAAAAAATATTTGAAATTAGTATTTTTATTTTAGCAATAACACAAACAATTTTTGTAGACCGTGTTTTTGTGGATCGAATTTAGGCCTGGATCGTTTGGCGTGAAATGACCCAGTTGGTATTGTAAACGGATTAGTTTTGGCAAGAACATAATTTTCGCGAATTTCGCGTCTTAAAAGCAAATACCACGGAAACCTGATATAGCAAATAAGAATTGATCTCGTGGATCCTAATCTCGCGAGTAATTTATCTCATGGCGACGGATACATAGCATGTCCACTCCAAATCGCGAAACGTTGTACCCACGGAATCTTCCCAAAAACCCACACCCCACAAACTTCGCAAAATATGGGGTTCACTAAAAATTGCACAAACTGGGGAAGTCATAAAATCGACCAAATGAAATATGTAAGACATCAAATGGAGCCAAATGTCGGTAAAGGCTACACACCAAAGAAGGTTTGGGGACGACCGGATTCGACCCGATGACCTTGACTTCTATTAAAAAGTTAGGCTTAGTTGAATCCGAACTCACTCGCCGAAATAGGCGAATTTCGCTCCCACAAAAAGGATTCGGCAGCCGTAATTTATTATTCAAGGCGCCGGGAAAGTGCAAAAGAAGGACTAGGTCCGGATGTGTCGACTGGGCTACCCCATGCCGCCCACTTACAGGTGCGACCCCACTACTGCAGGTCGCGGGAGCTTTTGCCTGCTGCGTTTCCGCCCTGGGCCGGTTCGCTCCTCCTTAGGCGACCTGGTCGCCCCGGGGTCACCTGGGGTCACCATATCGACGCCCAGCTTAGCGCGGACACCCGATCAACATAGGTCGCCAAGGGACAGAACTCCCAGCCTCAACCCGTCCGTCTAGCCCAGGCCTCCAGGCAGCTGGATTACAGGGGCACGCCACAACCCCCGGCTGGTATTTCGCTCAACGCGAGCGGCTTTTCTGCCTACTCACAACGGTACACTCTGTGGGAACGGGGTGTATTTCGCTCATCGACTATAAAAAAGAAAAAAGACAATAGAATAAACAATCCCGGTTCCTTGCTGTGCCCGACAAATGAACTGCGGCAGCAGTTGAGACGCTCTGCCCTTCTCCACACAGTTACACTACCGTGTTTACATTTAGCGGGCATACGTCCCGCTAAACTAGGCGGACGGTGATCCCTGACATTATGACGTCTTGACATCACGTGACTCTGTAACGTCACGTGACGTTGTGACAACATGTTGCAAAACGACGTCACGCGATACTAAAGTTCCGCTAAAGTTACCGAATAAATTTGCCCGTTACATTTTGCAAAAGAAAATGTTTAGGTTTATTTTATTCGAGAAATTTCTCCGGTACATGTAGTGGGTAATTCTGATGACATCTGAAATGACGCTACGAGGAACTGTTACGTCACAACGACATGACGCTGCGTTTTTCGCTAAATCTAGTGGAAAATATTCCCGCTTAGTTTAGCGAGCCACAAAGTACGTAAATGAAATTCACGGTAAATCCGCTCCTAAACCTCGCCTTTCACAACTATCTTCGTAAAATGAGGCTTGGGAACCCAAGAAGGGGAGAGGGCAAGGCGGACAACGACTGTGAAGTGTGGATTTTTCGGTCGAACACCTTATGGTTCTTGCTTTGAAAACTGAATACTTTGTAATACTTTCAATTCTGGCAATGAACCCAATTGAAAAGAATATTTTTTCGCTTTTAAATAACAGTTTTTTTCTAGCTTTGCTTGTTAGTTGTGTAATCTAGACTATACATAACTGTTAAGTACATATTTGTAAACTGACCACCTTTATTATTTTAATTTTTTACAGCGGAGCTGTCAAGGGCTACTTACCCCAGTTTCGTGTCCGTGGACAAATAAATCTCGACACAACCCTCTGGACAGCTACCGCCATCTATGAGCGACAGTTGCAACCAGACAACCGGCGTGTCGGTTGTCTGGTTGCCGCCGTCTCTTATAGATGGCGACACATAGTACAGCTCCGCTGCTCTTCTTCTTTCACCAGATTGGAAAGGCTAAAAGTTTTTTTTTTTTTTTTTTTGTAAGCGGAGTATTTTGCCATGAGTTTAATGTCGTGCATTTTTTTTAGGAAACACGGTGACATATTTCTGTTTTAAATATTTTAATATACTTTGTTTTCCTTACTACTAACACACATACAGTCTTGACATGGTAGCGTGTTGTTGAAAATATAAGGTGAATCTCAGCTTTTAGGACATTTTTAACACATCTGCATCCTTAAAACACCATAAAATGAGTAACAAAACACACTGGGTAATTGACCTTTTTCAGATTTCGTTGAAGCGACCGTGGCGCACCCTCGCAGAGATAATTCAAAACGTTTGCGGGCTCAGTCCGTCCTCCCGTCAACCCGTCCGCTTCCTCGACGCGATCGTCTCGGGGCGTTCGTTGAGGAAAGTTTTTCTCGCTGTTTTCCGGCTGTCGTTCTCTACAAATTGCTGATGACGATCCCGAAGGATCGAGTAAAGCAACCATCTTCGACACTTCCGACTTTTTCCGTCTCTACGCTTTTCAAGACGGATGGAGTGCTGATGTTGCATCGGTACCGGTCATCAACACAGCGTGCGTCGATCGGTACTTCGCGAAGGACTGCAGACAACTCCGAAAGGGATGGGCCTTCAAAGAAGAAGCCTACGTCAAGAAGGTCATGGTGAACAACTTTGATCCCTACCACACCGTTCACCTTGTAAGGAGCACGTGTGCACCGCACCGTCTATGAAACCGGCACATTACAGGCAACTGATATCGTTTTCCAAGAGCGCCGATATCGTTCAAGCGTCTTGCGACTGCCGTTGCAGGGTTAGTTTATTTCTCCGGTAAAACCCGTGGCGATGTAATAATGTGTCTTAAGGATTGCAAGATGTGTCAATATTTGTAAGGCGTGAGCCCTATAGTCGCTATCCTTTCGGCGCATTTGTAATGAGATCCGTGTGGGGCCTCTGATCATATTTTATGCGTGACGCGATAAGTTATCTAAAAAAAAACAAGATTTGTCGTCTTCGTCTTTTTCGTGGTACTTCAGCATGCAACTAAAAGGGGCCAAGCTATGTCATCGATCTACTTATCGAACTAAATGACGTGTTGATATAAAATTCTGTAGTAGGACATTTTTTTATTCAATATTTTAATGAGTTTCAAGCGTAAATATAAATTTTTCAGGTTGAGCGGAACATGCCAGCACATAGCTGACCTACTCTTACACTATGCGACAGTGTAAAGGTTTGTTTTTCGTGACAACGGCTTGGCGTCCCGCCTCTTTGCTGCCCTGCTGTACCGTGCAAGCAAACTCGGTGCGGAGGCAGGTGTCGGGAATGACTAGCCTGCACGGAGTATAACGGGTATCTCCTGAGTTCTAACAAATATGATTGAACAAACCTCAAATGAAGTGGACACTGCAAACACGCGACTTCGCAGATGGCTGCCAAGGCGTCCCGTCAGAGTTCTGGCGTCGCAGCGCTTGAATCTATTTTTCTTTCTTCTTCAGGTGCGCGGTAGCTTTCGGGAATCTAAAGAAGCTCACGTTCGGCGTGTTTTTTTTTATGTTTGTACATCCAACAGCCGAGCAGCGGTGAGGCATCGCGACAGTGCCGGACAGACGCGCCTAGCGATGCGAGCGAAGCCAGGCGGCGTACGACGAGAGCCCGCAAAGATGTCGCCTTTCCCTTTCCTACTCTCTCCTCAAGTTCGGGCATGCGCACAAAATTCTCCGAAAAAGGTCAATTCAGAAGAATCTATCGACCTACTGAGAACAGTGTTTATTATGCAGTCTCGTTTTAAACCGTTTTTTTATGGTGTTTTTAGCTTTCTTCTGGAACTTTTGTTTTTGTGAAAAAAATGAAGGTGTCGTCAAAAGGAATAATTATTGGACAAAATACTTTGAAAAGGGTAGCTTTACATCACCAATAACACATACACTTTTTGTGGACCGAGTGTGTGAGGATCGAATTTAGGCTTGGATTGTTTGGCGTGCAATGACCGAGTTGGTATTGTAGACTCCTTAGTTTTGGGGAGGACATAATTTTCGCGAATTTCACGTCTTGAAAGCCAAATACAACAAAAGCTCAATATAGCAAATAAAAATTGATTTCTTGAATCGTAATCTTCCGAATACTTTATCTTATGGTGACAGATACCACTCCAAATCGCAAAATGTTGTGCCCCGCGGAATATTCGCAAAACAACACAACCCCATAAAATATGGAGCGAAAACTTCGCAAAATATCGAGCTCGCGAAAAATGGCATAAACAGGGCAAGTCATAAAATGGACAACAGGAAATATGTGAGACATGAAATGGAACCAAGTGTCGATAACGACGACACACAAAAAACGTTTTGGGGACGACTGGAGTCGATCCGATGACGTTGAGTTCTATTCAAAAGTTAGGCTTCGTTGAATCCGAACTCGCTCGCCGAAATGGGCTTATTTCGCTCCCGGAAAAAGAATTCGGCCGCTAAAATTTCTTTTTCAAGGCGCTGGGAAGGTGCAAAAGAAGGACTAGGTCCGGATGTGTCGACTGGACCGCCCCATGCCGCCCACTCACAGGTGCGACCCCACTACTGCAGGACGCGGGAGCTTTTGCCTGCTGCGTTTCCGCCCTGGGCCGGTTCGCTCCTCCTTAGGCGACCTGGTCGCCCCGGGGTCACCTGGGGTCACCATATCGACGCCCAGCTTAGCGCGGACACCCGATCAACATAGGTCGCCAAGGGACAGAACTCCCAGCCTCAACCCGTCCTCCAGCCCAGGCCTCCAGGAAGCTGGATTACAGGGGCACGCCACAACCCCCGGCCGGTATCTCGCTCGACGCAAGCGGCTTTTCTGCCTATCCACAACGGTGTACTCTGTTGGAACGGTGGGCATTCAATTACTAATATAAAAATGCAATTAAGTAAACAATCCTGGTTCCTTGCGGTGTCCTACAAATAAACTGTGGCAGCAGCTGAGACGCTCCGCACTGCCGCACGCAGTTAAACACTACCGTATTTAAATTTAGCGGGCATACGTCCCGCTAAATTTAGCGGACGGTGATCACTGACAGCATGACGTCAGACGACGTCTCGAGATCACGTGACTCTGTAACGTCATGTGACTATGTTTGTAACGTCATGCGTCACCACGACGTCACGCGATACTAAATTTCCGCTAAAGTTACCGAATAAATTTGCACGTTAAATTTAGCAAAAAAAAAATATGTTCCGGCTCGTTTTATTCAATAGATTTTGCCGGTACATTTAGTGGGATAATAGTGACGACATCCAACAGGATGTCACGAGGAACTGTGAAGTCACAGTGAAATGACGCTGCGTTTTTCCGCTAAATCTAGCGAAAAAATCTCCCGCTCAATTTAGTGGGCCACGACGTACGTAAATGAAATTCAAAGTAAATCCGCTCCTAAACCTCCCCGTTTACGACTATATCGTCGTAATATGAGGCTGGGGCACCCAAGAAGGGGTGAGGGCAAGGCGGAGAACGACTGTGAAGTATGCATTTTTAGATCGAACACGGAGATGGGCCAACAGATGCGCCAGCGTACGGGCCTTTCTGTTTCGCCTCGCACGCCCCCAGGGAAAAACCTGTTCGTGCAAGTAAAGATTTTTATTATTATTATGGTTTTTGCTTTGAAAGCTGAATATTTCGTAATACTTTCAATTCTGGCAATGAACCACATTGACAAGTTATTTTGTCGCTTTTAAAAATAACACTTTTTTTCTAGCTTTGCTTTTTTGTTTTGTATGTTCTAGACTCTATTGTGTATAAATAACTGTTGAGTACATATTTGTAAACATACCATCTTTATTATGTAACAGTAAGAAGGCACAAAACAAACAAAGGGACAAAAACAGACATGTACAAGTTTGTAGCTTGTACATGTCTGTTTTTGTCCCTCTCTTTGTTTTGTGCTTTCTTACTGTTACATCTGTCCCAACATGCTCGTCAAAGTCTTCATCTATATTAGTTTAATATTTTTTAAACGGAGTATTTTGTCATATGTTTGATGTTGTACAGTTTTTTAGTAAACGCAGTAACATATTTTTTGTTCTAAATATTTCAACATACTTTGTTTCTCTTATTGCTGACACACATACACTCTTGACATGGTAGCATGTTGTTGAATATGTTAGGTGAATCTCAGCTTTTTAGGGCATTTTTATGACATCTGCACCCTTAAAACACCGAGAAATGAATAGAAAAACATACTGGATGATTTGGCAGAATCTATCGACTTACTAAAAGCGGGGTTTATTTTGCAACCCCTTTTTAAACTTTTTTAGAAAACGGTGTTTTTTTAATTTTTTTTACTTTTTTTTCTAGAAAAGTTGAGGTGTCGTCAAAAGAAATAGTTATTGCAAAAAATATTCTGAAAATGAACTTTTACATCACCAATTACACATACACTTTTTTTTCGACAGAGTCTGTGAGGATCGAATTTAGGCCTGGATTGTTTGGCGTGGAATGACCCAGTTGGTATTGTAAACTACTTAGTTTTTGTAGAGATCGCTTGAGGATTTGATCGTTTCCTGGAAACTTAGGGTAATCGACCTTCAACCGTTCGCATGGGGGCACCCCGACGGCTCCCCCCGAGGATAGGGGGATTAGCGGCTTGAGCCCTTTTTAATCTTTGGCCCAGGAAGGAGACAGACATTCTTGCCTGTCGCCGCGAGGTAGTGGCACCCTCCCCGACTTTGTCGTCACGGCGCGTTCACAGTGACGGCTTGTGCAGTCGAGAGACTGCTACAATGAGGTTTTAGCGATGAGGGGCGCCGGTCTGGGTCCACTTGGACTCCATTACGCTTTACTCGTTAACTTCGAAGGACACGGCACCAATTTGTTTTGACGCGGCGAAGTGGGGGGTGTTTTCCCCGTAAAGTAGTAAAGTATCGCCCCGATTGGAGAGTTCCCCAAGGGGTTTAGTATTGTTTCTCTTCTCAGAAAAGGGAAATAACGAGTTCCCTGGCCTCTCTGTGATTGGTGGAGGACCCGCTGGCACTGAGGCCAATAAAATTGTTTAATCGTCCTGATTGGACAGGCCCTCGGTCAGCGGGGAGTTTTCTCGTCCGCGCTGGCGAGAAAACGTTGAGTTTGAACAAGCCCGTGCGCGAAGTAAGTTATCTCCCGCGGTCCGCCGGTCCGTGTAGCTTTGTCGCGAGCGACGAGCAGTTTCTTTGTGCCTCACCGTGCGCGGTGGGCACTTTGCGCCGAGGCGCGGTTTTTTGGTATTTCTACTGCCGTGAGCGGACAGTAGATTCCTGTAACCAAGTTTGCCGTTGTCGTTTTAATACATTTGTTTTTATCAATCGTTGCCCTCGACTTTGAGCGTCTTTCCTCGAGGCTCCGCCACCACCAACAAGCACCGAAGCGACCATCCAGCCCTGACCTACGACTTCTAGGAAGGACCGGGACAAAACAACCTGACCCTCGGGAAGGGCATTTCTTTACTGTTTTCAAGTGGACATAATTTTCGCGATTTCGTGTCTTAAAACCAAATACAACGAAAACTCGATATAGCAAATATAAATTAATCTCGTGAATCGTAATCTCCCGAACAATTTATCTCATGGTGACGGATACATAGCATGTCACTCGAAATCGCGAAATGTTGTGCCCGCGGAATATTCCCAATCCTCACACCCCACAAAATATAGAGCAAAAACTTCGCAAAATATCGAGCTCGCGAAAAATCGCATAAACTGGGCAAGTCATAAAATCGACAACAGGAAATATCTGAGACATGAAATGGAGGCAAAAGTCGCTAACACTACACACCAAAAAAGTTTTGGGGACGACCGGAGTCGATCCGATGACGTTGACTTCTATTCAAAAGTTGAATCCGAACTCGCTCGCCGAAGTAGGCTTATTTCGCTCTCGGAAAAAGAATTCGGCCGCTGTAATTTCTTTTTCAAGGCGGTGGGGATGTGCAAAAGAAGGACTAGGTGCGGATGTGTCGCTGGACCGCCCCATGCCGCCTACTCACAGGTGCGATCCCACTACTACAGGACGCGGGAGCTTTTGCCTGCTGCGTTTCCGCCCTGGGCCGGTTCGCTCCTCCTTAGGCGACCTGGTCGCCACGGGGTCACCCGGGGTCACCATATCGACGCCCAGCTTAGCGCGGACACCCGATCAACATAGGTCGCCAAGGGACAGAACTCCCAGCCTCAACCCGTCCTCTAGTCCAGGCCTCCAGGCAGCTGGATTACAGGGGCACGCCACAACCCCCTTTTTTTTTTTTTTTTTTTTTATTGCCTGTTTTTGCATTTGGTACAGATAAAATGCTAAAACACGTCAATCACTTCTTTGTCGACGTGGTTACATTAAAGTCTCTTCAGGAGAACCAAATCATTCAGGACGTGCCACCAGTCTGGGGGTTCAGGTAGCGCCCGATACACCTCGCGAATGTAGGCCACACTTTCAACAAAGTTTTCTCTGACCGTGCGAACGTTCACGTCCGCATGGCGTACCCCCATCCTCGTCTTCCATATACTGTGAAGGCTGAGTGCCATAAACATGTCGTAGGGAACCCCGCCGTCGTTGTCAACGGGCAGGAAGCGAATTCCCTGCGCTGTTATGGGTAGCTCTTTCTTAAGAGTGCGCTGGAGGATGTCCCAGTGGAAGATGGCATCCCAACATTCAATGAATACATGTTCTATGGTCTCAGGCTTTTTACATAAGAGACAATTGGTAGACCACGGTACAAATACGCCCTTTTCCTCCAGCCATGTCTTAACTGGCAGGACGCCGCAGTGTAATCTAAAGAAAAACGATTTAACGGAGGGTTTTACCGGCATTCTTTTAACTCTTTTCAAAACGTCTAAACCTGAGCTATTGGGGTATAAAGACCTGTACAGGGGGATTGGCAATAAAACATCCACTAATTCCTTATACAGTTTTTTCCGTGAAACCGAACCCAAATACTCTAAAGAAAAACGCACTTTTAACATCTGGAATGACAGCACCACTTCACGCAAATAACCCCGGACACTCAAACACATGACGTTACTTGACGACACTACGAACTCAGGCAACAAGTTTCTTAATCGCGTTTGAATAACAGTGCGTAAGAAAATATCTTCTTGATCGCGCAGAAACATAAACCTCGATACAATTTGCCGAATAAACAAGTGAGACAAGCCTAGCCCACCACATCGAACTGATCGAAACAAGTTCGTACGAGCTGAGCGCTCCCAGGTTGAACCCCAGATGAAGACTGCGAACACTCTGTGCAGCCTCTGCACGTTGATGCGCGACATGGACAAAAACTGCAACACATACCATATTTTTGCCGTCAGAAAAAGGTTACAAACTGTGGCACGCGCAAACATGGACAAATCCCGGCCCTTCCAATTCTCCGTTTTTGTTCTCACCCTCTCTTTTTCGTCGTTCCAATATGGTTCAGTATCTCGGTAATGCTCTAGCGGCACGCCGAGATACCTCGCAGGCAAGGTTGTCCACTGAACATTTACAAAAACCTTAGGTGTTGTGTCCCAGTTCCCGTGCCAGAACCCTGTGCATTTCCCCCAGTTAATTAAGCTACCTGATTTCGCACAATAAGAAGAAGCAGTGTTGACTACTTCGCGCAAACTGTCTTGGTCAACACAAAAAACGGCAATATCATCCGCGTATGAAAGGACTTTCACCTCGCTAGAGTGCAGTTTAAAACCCCGAATATTATGATTACTAATGAGTCTTAAGCAAAAAGGTTCTAAGTAAATGGCAAAGAGTAGGGGCGACAAAGGGCAACCTTGTCGCACAGAGGACCGAACATCGATTTTTTCGCTTACACTTTTGTTCACAACTAAACATGTAGAGCAACCATGGTACGACATTTTTACACCCTTAATTATTACAGAGCCGACGTTTACATGTTCCAAAATACTAAAAAGCACCTGATGTGACACACGGTCAAAAGCTTTCTCTAGGTCGAGCTGCAACATTGCAACTCGGCCGTCGAGAGCGTCACAACATTCCAAAATGCTTCTTGCAACATGTACGTTAGTGCCAATAGTTCGACCCTTTATGCCGCAAGTCTGATGCGACCCTACAAGACATTGGATAACACTCTGTAATCGTGTGGTTAAAACTTTCATGTAGATTTTATAATCTACATTTGCTAAACTTCTCGGTCTGTAAGAAGCAACAGACAAAAGCTTAACTGGATCGTCTGACTTCGGAATAAGTACCGTATGTGTTCTTAAAAATGACGGTGGCAAACTATTGTTTTCGTACGCCTCGATTAGCACTTTTTGGAGAACATACGCGGCCTCAGTTTTAAACTCCTTATAAAATTCGGCGCCAAGACCATCTGGTCCGGGTGTTTTTCCAGTGCTGAGGTCGTCGATGGCTATCTGAATTTCCTGAACACTAATCGGTGCCTCTAAACTATCACGGATGTGTTCGTCGAGTTGGGGCATCAAAGATAAAAATTCCGAATCAAAACCCTCCCCTTGTTGTGTGCTCTGCCCGAGAAGATTGCGATAATGCTCGACAAATGCTCGCTCGATTGTTTTCTTATCACGTGTGACTGTGTTATGGCAGCAAATTTCTTTTATCTCATTTCGCTGCGCGTATCTTTTTTCATCGCCCAGCGCACGCTTATTAGGCATTTCGCTCAACCAAAGCTTTTCGGATCGCGCCCTCACAACGGCCCCCCTGTATCTTTCAGCATCGATCACTTCCAATTGATTCTTTATGTTCCTTATTTCCTGTTGAAACTCGCCGGGTTTTAAGCTTTCTTCGATTAGAATGACGTTCAATTGGCGCCTCAGCTCGTTCTCTTTCCTCGTTTTCTGATGGTTTAATATAGTACTTCTTTCTATCGCGTTCATTTTTACCTCTTCTTTCAAAAGTTCCCACCTTACTCCCCACCTTGCTTGTTCACTTTCGTGTAACGTCCTAAAAGACTCTTTGACGGCAGCTCTAAACACTTCGTCCTTCACCAGACTACTGTTTAACTTCCACAGCGACCAATTCCATTTTTTTGCTTTACCTCTGTTACCCAAGGTGAACATAACCATCGCGTGATCACTAAAAGAAACATGCTGAACCGCGTATTGGCTGCATAAGTGAATAAGGTCTAGTGAAATATACGCCCTATCCAGTCGCGCGTGACTATAACCTTGAAAATGTGTGAACTGTACGTTGCCGTTAGACGCGCAGTATCCAACGTCTTCTAAAGCGTTCTTCCCAACGATATCGTTTAAATAAAAAGCACTTTGGTCGTGTAGGCGTACTTGGCCGGAACGATCTTCTAGAGTGCAAACACAATTAAAATCACCCAGAAAAACAATAGCTCTATTACATTCGAGATACGGACTGAGACTTTCAAAAAATTCTTTGCGTTCGCGATTTGGGGCGTATGCACAAATCACGCGCCATTCAACATTTGAATAAGAAAAATCACAAAAAACGAAGCGGCCAAAAGCGCTCGCGCCTACAGCCGTCTCGACAGCGCCAACTGATCTGCGAATAAACAAACAGCACCCTCCCGACGTCCCGACAGCATGAGAGACACAGACATTAAAGAGAGCTCGAAAAGGCTGCACCATACGGTCTGTCTGTTCTTGGCTTTCCACTTTGGTTTCCTGGACGGCGATAATATCTAGCTCGTTGTCCGCAAACAACCTGCTAAGTTGGTATTGCCGCCGCCTCGCCGCTAGCCCGCGTACGTTAATCGTGGCAAAACGTAGGGCTGCCTCTAGGCTGATGGCCATTCAAAGAAAAGACAGACCGTATGGCGCTTACCTCGGACCGTACATCCTTCGCTCTGTCGCGACGCAGTGGTGGCGACTGACTGCCCGTCGCGCAGACTCCGAGGTCCCAATCGGGCTCTGTCCCACACACTCAAGGGGGTGGCTTGGCCGCCCTCCTCTCGTCCACGGGAATGTTCGGTTTCGGGGTGATGCGCATTCTCCTGATGGGCGCCGTCTTGATGGGCGGCTCCTCCTGGCTTGCCGCGGCGGGGTCTATGCCGCCGTCTTCCCTGGTTCGCTTTGTGGTCAGGCCACTTGCAGAGGCCACGGCGTCGTCCATGGGCACATCTCCGACGGCCTCTGCGTTCCCGTCGTCGTGGGCCTTGGCATGCCTGGTGCTCGGCGCGGTCACTTCGCCGGCCGAACAGTCCCGCAGCGCCGCTTTCAGCGTCGCGTCCGCACCCTGTGCCGTGCCGTCCACGCTCGTCGCCGCGTCGCCCACGGGCGCAGGCGTGGCACCCGGGGACGTGCCAACAGAGCCCGCAGCGGCCTCCTCGGCGTCAGCCTCGTCCATGAGAAGCTCCGATTTCTCGTCGCTCCCCACAGGGGCCGTGGCCGCCGCGTACGTCCGCACGCACTGGGCGCCCTCGTGGCCGAACCGCCGGCAGACGTTGCACCTGGGGACGCGACACTCCTTCCGGATGTGTCCCGTCCGTTGGCATCGCAGGCAGAGAGGGGCCCTACCTGGCACCACGACGAGGGCCAACTCGCCGCCGACCCGCAGCTGGTGTGGGATGTCGTCCACAGTCACGCCTCCCTTGAGACGGAGGACCGCCGTGCGCGTCATTGTGCCGACGCTTCCGCAGCCATCGACGCGCCACTTCTCCTTGGCAACTTCTACGACTTTTCCGTACGGAGCCAGAGCTGCCCGCACGTCGTCGTCAGCGATGTTGTAGAGCAGCCAATGCAGTTTGATCCGCACGTCCTGGTTGCTTGGATCGATGACGATGCACCGACGGCCCTTTACGACGAGCTCGGACGCGGCCAGCAACTTCTTTTTGCCCTCCTCGCTTTTGAAGGTCACCGCCCACACATGGTTCATTTGATACGCCCCAAGGGCGATAACCTCGGGCAGTAAGGCGAGACGAACCAGGGCGTCGCGGAACTCTTCGACGCGGTAAGGCCGCCCCTTGATGTCGGCGTGAAGAAAAACAGTATTTAAAACAACTGACCCAGTTGGCAGTGGTGGCAAAACAACGGAGTATTCCTGCGTTCCTTCCTCGGTCCTGTTACCGCGGCCCAATGAGGCCGCTGAAACCGCTCCGACGGAGCTCATGATCGCACGTCCTTTCGCTTCGGCGGCCGGAAGTGGAATTCACGCCACAACCCCCGGCCGGTACTTCGCTCAACGCAAGCGGCTTTTCTGCCTATCCACAATGGTGTACTCTGTTGGGACGGTGGGCATTCAATTACAAATATAAAAATACAATTAAGTAAACAATCCTGGTTCCTTGCGGTGTCCTACAAACGGACTGTGGCAGCAGCTGAGACGCTCCGCACTGCCGCACGCAGTTAAACACTACCGTATTTAAATTTAGCGGGCATACGTCCCGCTAAATTTAGCGGACGGTGATCACTGACAGCAGGACGTCACACGACGTTTCGACATCACGTGACTCTTTAAGGTCACGTGACTATGTTTGTGTTGTCATGTGTCACCCATAGAGTTATTATAATGTGCGCTAGAGGTTCAACTGGCGCTAGTGTCTATGCGACTTCCGTGACGCAAATTGAAGCAGACTACTTTCGCGGTGCTCCTGTGCATTTCTATGGGAAAACGCGCGTGCCTTTTGTCTCTTTGCCGGAAAATAACACGAAGCACTTTGGTTATTTCGGTCGGATCGAATAGTATGTGTCTTAATTAACATTGTAAACGTGTAATTGCTTTAGTTAACGTATTTTTCTTCATCAGTGAGCGATGTTTAACTTCGCTACATTTCAGTCCCAAACGTGTGTTCCGCAGCAGGTGTGCAAGAACAAACGACGATTCAAAGCAAAATTACAATCGAAAAGAATATGGAGTGCGTTCAAGGCTCGCCAGCATTCCGGTGACCCTTATATATATTGATAATGCCTGTCCTGTCACTATATGAAAATGACCCCGTCGTGCATGAGCGGATAGAACCATTCAAACCGTAGATAATAAAGTAAGTGGGCTATGAAAGGTGTCTCTTGGTATTGTTTTCTCTGCCGGGCAGCTTTTATCGGGCACTTGTTCTCAAAGATTTCGAGCGTGCGGGTGATATCTTGAACGTACGAACAAACAACTTCGCACAAAGCAGAAAGAATAAGCGTTACTTGCTTATTTAAAATCGGAATATATTACGTGACCTTCAATTTATTTTGATCGTACATGCGCAGGTAGTTACTGATCCAGTGTTACTCCGTAGTGCTTGCCGTCCGTCTCCCTTTATTTCCAGATGTTCTTCGTTCGTCTGGCACGTATATCCCTCATGCTGAAAAGCACCGACGTCGCGTTCGTGCTAACAGTGTCCGACAGTGTACATAAATACACGTACGAAGCCGTTTTAGCACCGTTTTTAACACGACCAATTCGAAAGAAAAATGCCGTAACTGGCCAATTATTTCGTCGGCCTGACTGAGAAATGTTCCAAGCTACTTAGTACGTAGAATTATTCGGAATATTTTCTCTTATGATCGAGCGCAGGGGGAAAATGCACTCACTTTTTCCCATAGAAATGCATTACCGGAAGTCAATTTTCGACTGGTCGCCGTCTGCTTCAATTTGCGTCAGCACACTAGCGCCACTTGAACCTCTAGCGTATATTATAATAACTCTATGGTGTCACCACGGCGTAACGCGATACTAAATTTCCGATAAAGTAAGCGAATAAATTTGCTCGTTAAATTTAGCAACAAAAATGTTCCGGTTCGTTTTATCCAATACATTTTTTGCGGTACATTTAGTGGGATAATAGTGACGACATCCGACTGGATGTCACGAGGAACTGTGAAGTCACAGTGAAATGACGCTGCGTTTTTCCGCTAAATCTAGCGAAAAAATCTCCCGCTCAATTTAGTGGGCCACGACGTACAAAAATGAAATTCACAGTAAATCCGCTCCTAAACCACGCCGTTTACGACTATATCGTCGTAAAATGAGGGGGAACCCAAGAAGGGGAGAAGGCAAGGCGGAGAACGGCTGTGAAGTTTGCATTTTTAGATCGAACACGGAGTTGGGCCAACAGATGCGCCAGCGTACGGGCCTTTCTGTTTCGCCTCGCACGCCCCCAGGGAAACACCTGTTCGTGCAAATAAAGATTTTTATTAATTTTTAATACTTTCAATTCTGGCAATCAACCAAATTGACAGGTTATTTTGTCGCTTTTAAAAATAGGTATTTTTTTCTAGCTTTGCTTTTTTGTTGTGTGTGTTCTAGAGCAAACATAACTGTTGAGTACATATTTGTAAACATACCATCTTTATTAGTTTAATTTTTTTAAACGGAGTTGTTTGCCGTATGTTTGATGCTGTACAATTTTTTAGTAAACGCAGTAAGATATTTTTTGTTTTAAATATTTCAACATACTTTGCTTCCCTAACTGCTAACACACATACAATCTTGACATGGTAGCTGTTGTTGAAAATGTAAGGTGAATCTCAGCTTTTTAGGGCATTTTTATCTAAAAACACCAGGAAATGAGTAACAAAACACACTGGATAATTTGGAAGAATCTATCGACTTAATAAAAGCGTTGTTTATTTTGCACTCTCGTTTTAAAATTTTTTAAACGGTGTTTTTCATGTTTTACTTAGAAAAAAAATTAACGTGTCGTCAAAAGAAATAGTTATTGCAAAAATATACTTCGAAAAATGTACTTTTACATCACCAATTACACATACACTTTTTGTGGACTGAGTCTGTGAGGATCGAATTTAGGCCTGGATTGTTTGGCGTGGAATGACCGAGTTGGTATTGTAAACTACTTAGTTTCGAAGAGGACATACTTTTCGCGATTTCATGTCTTAAAATCAAATACAACGAAAACTTGATATAGCAAATAAAAATTAATCTCGTGAGTCGTAATCTTGCGAATAATTTATCTCATGGTGACGGATACATAGCATGTCACTCGAGATCGCGGAATGTCGTGCCCGCGGAATATTCCCAAAATATCGAAAACCAAAACCACACAAAATATGGAGCAAAAACTTTGCAAAATATCAAGCTCGCGAAAAGTAGCATAAACTGGACAACAGGAAATATGTGAGACATAAAATGGAGCCAAATTTTGATAACGACGACACACAAAAAAAGTTTTGGGGACGACCGGAGTCGATCCCGTGATGTTGACTTCTATTCAAAAGTTAGGCTTATTTCGCTCCCGAAATAGGCTTATTTCGCTCCCGGAAAAAGAATTCGGCCGCTGTAATTTCTTTTTCAAGGCGCTGGGAAGGTGCAAAAGAAGGACTAGGTCCGGATGTGTCGACTGGGCCGCCCCATGCCGCCCAATCACAGGTGCGACCCCACTACTGCAGGACGCGGGAGCTTTTGCCTGCTGCGTTTCCGCCCTGGGCCGGTTCGCTCCTCCTTAGGCGACCTGGTCGCCCCGGGGTCACCTGGGGTCACCATATCGACGCCCAGCTTAGCGCGGACACCCGATCAACATAGGTCGGCAAGGGGCAGAACTCCCTGCCTCAACCCGTCCTCTAGCCCAGGCCTCTGGGCAGCTGGATTACAGGGGCACGCCACAACCCCCGGCCGGTATCTCGCTCAACGCAAGCGACTTTTCTGCCTACTCACAACGGTACACTCTGTGGGAACGGTGAATATTCGGTTACAACTATAAAAAAAAAATACGATAGAATAAACAATCCCGGTTCCTTGCTGTGCCCGACAAATGAACTGCGGTAGCAGTTGAGACGCTCTGCCCTTCTCCACACAGTTACACTACCGTGTTTCAATTTAGCGGGCTTACGTCCCGCTAAACTAGGCGGACGATGATCACTGACATTATGACGTCACGTAACGTCTTGACATCATGAGACTCTGTAACGTCACGTGACTTTGTGACAACATGTGTCGCCACGACGTCACGCGATACTAAATTTCCGCTAAAGTTACCGAATAAATTTTCCCGTTAAATCTTGCTAAAGAAAATGTTTCCGTTCATTTTATTCGAAAAATTTCTCCGGTACATTTAGTGGGTAACTCTGATGACATCTGACATGACGCCACGAAAAACTGTTACGTCACAATGCCATGACGCTGCGTTTCTTCGCTAAACTTCTAGCGAAAAAATTTCCCGCTTAATTTAGCGAGCCACAACGTACGTAAATGAAATTCACGGTAAATCCGCTCGTAAACCTCGCCTTTCACAACTATCTTCGTAAAATCAGGCTTGGGAACGCAAGAAGGGGAGAGGGCAAGGCGGACAACGACTGTGAAGTGTGCATTTTTTGATCGAACACCTTATGGTTGTTGCTTTGAAAACTGAATACTTTGTAATACTTTCAATTCTGGCAATGAACCCAATTGAAAAGAACATTTTTTCGCTGTTAAATAACACTTTTTTCTAGCTCTGCTTGTTAGTTGTGTAACCTAGACTATACATAACTGTGAAGTACATATTTGTAAACTGACCACCTTTAATATTTTAATTTTTTACAGCGGAGCTGTTGAGGGCTAGTTTCCCCAGTTTCGTGTCCGTTGACAAATAAATCTCGACACAACCCTCTGGACAGCTACCGCCATCTATGAGCGACAGTTACAAGCAGACAACTGGCTTGTCGGTTGTCTGGTTGCCGCCGTCTCTTATAGATGGCGACACATAGCACAGCTCCGCTGCTCTTCCTTTTTCACCAGATTGAAAAGGCTAGAAGTTTTTTTTCTTTTGTTCTTTTTTTTTTTTGTAAACGGAGTATTTTGCCATGAGTTTAATGTCGTGCATTTTTTAGGGAACGCGGTGACATGTTTCTCTTTTAAATACTTCAATATACTTTGTTTTCCTTACTACTAACACTCATACAGTCTTGACATGGTACGAGTTGTTGAAAATATGAGGTGAATCTCAGCTTTTAGGAAATTTCAACGCATCTGCATCCTTAAAACACCGGAAAATGAGTAACAAAACACACTGGGTAATTCAGAAGAATCTATCGACCTACTGAGAACAGTGTTAATTATGCAGTCTCGTTTTAAACTGTTTTTTTAATGGTGTTTCTAACTTTTTTCTAGAAATTCTGTTTTTGTGAAAAAAATGAAGGTGTCGTCAAAAGAAATAATTATTGGAAAAATGCTTTGAAAAGGGTAGCTTTACATCACTAATAACACATACACTTTTTGTGGACCAAGTGTGTGAGGATCGAATTTAGGCTTGGATTGTTTGGCGTGCAATGACCGAGTTGGTATTGTAAACTACTTAGTTTTGGGGAGGACATAATTTTCGCGAATTTCACGTCTTAAAAACAAATACACCGAAAACTCAATATAGCAAATAAAAATTGATCTCTTGAATCGCAATATTTTGAATAATTTATATTACGGTGACAGATACATAGCATGTCACTCCAAATCGCGAAATGTTGTGCCCCGCGGAATATTCCCCAAAACAACACAACCCCATAAAATATGGAGCAAAAACTTCGCAAAATATCGAGCTCGCGAAAAATGACATAAACTGGGCAAGTCATAAAATCGAAAACAGGAAATATGTGAGACATGAAATGGAACCAAATGTCGATAACGACGACACACAAAAAAAAGTTTTGGGGACGACCGGAGTCGATCCTATGACGTTGACTTCTATTAGAAAGTTAGGCTTAGTTGAATCCGAACTCGCTCGCCGAAATGGGCTTATTTCGCTGGCGCAAAAAAAAAAAAAAAAAAAAAAAAAAAGAATTCGGCCGCTGTAATTTTTTTTTCAGGGCGCTGGGAAAGTGCAAAAGAAGGACTAGGTCCGGATGTGTCGGCTGGGCCACCCCATGCCGCCCACTCACAGGTGCGACCCCACTACTGCAGGACGCGGGAGCTTTTGCCTGCTGCGTTTCCGCCCTGGGCCGGTTCGCTCCTCCTTAGGCGACCTGGTCGCCCCGGGGTCACCTGGGGTCACCATATCGACGCCCAGCTTAGTGCGGACACCCGATCAACATAGGTCGGCAAGGGACAGAACTCCCAGCCTCAACCCGTCCTCCAGCCCAGGCCTCCAGGCAGCTGGATTACAGGGGCACGCCACAACCCCCGGCCGGTATCTCGCTCGACGCAAGCGGCTTTTCTGCCTATCCACAACGGTGTACTCTGTTGGAACGGTGGGCATTCAATTACAAATATAAAAATACAATTAAGTAAACAATCCTGGTTCCTTGCGGTGTCCTACAAATAAACTGTGGCAGCAGCTGAGACGCGCCGCACTGCCGCACGCAGTTAAACACTACCGTATTTAAATTTAGCGGGCATACGTCCCGCTAAATTTAGCGGACGGTGATCACTGACAGCATGACGTCAGACGACGTCTCGAGATCACGTGACTCTGTAACGTCATGTGACTATGTTTGTAACGTCATGCGTCACCACGACGTCACGCGATACTAAATTTCCGCTAAAGTCACCGAATAAATTTGCACGTTAAATTTAGCAAGAAATATATGTTCCAACTCGTTTTATTCAATAGATTTTGCCGGTACATTTAGTGGGATAATTGTGACGACATCCAACAGGATGTTACGAGGAACTGTGAAGTCACAGTGAAATGACGCTGCGTTTTTCCGCTAAACCTAGCGAAAAAATCTCCCGCTCAATTTAGTGGGCCACGACGTACGTAAATGAGATTCAAAGTAAATCCGCTCCTAAACCTCCCCGTTTACGACTATATCGTCGTAATATGAGGCTGGGGCACCCAAGAAGGGGTGAGGGCAAGGCGGAGAACGACTGTGAAGTATGCATTTTTAGATCGAACACGGAGATGGGCCAACAGATGCGCCAGCGTACGGGCCTTTCTGTTTCGCCTCGCACGCCCCCAGGGAAAAACCTGTTCGTGCAAGTAAAGATTTTTATTATTATTATGGTTTTTGCTTTGAAAGCTGAATATTTCGTAATACTTTCAATTCTGGCAATGAACCACATTGACAAGTTATTTTGTCGCTTTTAAAAATAACACTTTTTTTCTAGCTTTGCTTTTTTGTTTTGTATGTTCTAGACTCTATTGTGTATAAATAACTGTTGAGTACATATTTGTAAACATACCATCTTTATTATGTAACAGTAAGAAGGCACAAAACAAACAAAGGGACAAAAACAGACATGTACAAGTTTGTAGCTTGTACATGTCTGTTTTTGTCCCTCTCTTTGTTTTGTGCTTTCTTACTGTTACATCTGTCCCAACATGCTCGTCAAAGTCTTCATCTATATTAGTTTAATATTTTTTAAACTGAGTATTTTGTCATATGTTTGATGTTGTACAGTTTTTTAGTAAACGCAGTAACATATTTTTTGTTCTAAATATTTCAACATACTTTGTTTCTCTTATTGCTGACACACATACACTCTTGACATGGTAGCATGTTGTTGAATATGTTAGGTGAATCTCAGCTTTTTAGGGCATTTTTATGACATCTGCACCCTTAAAACACCGAGAAATGAATAGAAAAACATACTGGATGATTTGGCAGAATCTATCGACTTACTAAAAGCGGGGTTTATTTTGCAACCCCTTTTTAAACTTTTTTAGAAAACGGTGTTTTTTTAATTTTTTTTACTTTTTTTTCTAGAAAAGTTGAGGTGTCGTCAAAAGAAATAGTTATTGCAAAAAATATTCTGAAAATGAACTTTTACATCACCAATTACACATACACTTTTTTTTCGACAGAGTCTGTGAGGATCGAATTTAAGCCTGGATTGTTTGGCGTGGAATGACCGAGAGCCTGCATATAAAAGGCTCTGGAATGACCCAGTTGGTATTGTAAACCACTTAGTTTTTGTAGAGATCGCTTGAGGATTTGATCGTTTCCTGGAAACTTAGGGTAATCGACCTTCAACCGTTCGCATGGGGGCACCCCGACGGCTCCCCCCGAGGATAGGGGGATTAGCGGCTTGAGCCCTTTTTAATCTTTGGCCCAGGAAGGAGACAGACATTCTTGCCTGTCGCCGCGAGGTAGTGGCACCCTCCCCGACTTTGTCGTCACGGCGCGTTCACAGTGACGGCTTGTGCAGTCGAGAGACTGCTACAATGAGGTTTTAGCGATGAGGGGCGCCGGTCTGGGTCCACTTGGACTCCATTACGCTTTACTCGTTAACTTCGAAGGACTCGGCACCAATTTGTTTTGACGCGGCGAAGTGGGGGGTGTTTTCCCCGTAAAGTAGTAAAGTATCGCCCCGATTGGAGAGTTCCCCAAGGGGTTTAGTATTGTTTCTCTTCTCAGAAAAGGGAAATAACGAGTTCCCTGGCCTCTCTGTGATTGGTGGAGGACCCGCTGGCACTGAGGCCAATAAAATTGTTTAATCGTCCTGATTGGACAGGCCCTGTGTCAGCGGGGAGTTTTCTCGTCCGCGCTGGCGAGAAAACGTTGAGTTTGAACAAGCCCGTGCGCGGAGTAAGTTATCTCCCGCGGTCCGCCGGTCCGTGTAGCTTTGTCGCGAGCGACGAGCAGTTTCTTTGAGCCTCACCGTGCGCGGTGGGCACTTTGCGCCGAGGCGCGGTTTTTTGGTATTTCTACTGCCGTGAGCGGACAGTAGATTCCTGTAACCAAGTTTGCCGTTGTCGTTTTAATATATTTGTTTTTATCAATCGTTGCTCTCGACTTTGAGTGTCTTTCCTCGAGGCTCCGCCACCACCAACGAGCACCGAAGCGACCATCCAGCCCTGACCTACGACTTGTAGGAAGGACCGGGACAAAACAACCTGACCCTCGGGAAGGGCATTTCTTTACTGTTTTGAAGTGGACATAATTTTCGCGATTTCGTGTCTTAAAACCAAATACAACGAAAACTCGATATAGCAAATATAAATTAATCTCGTGAATCGTAATCTCGCGAACAATTTATCTCATGGTGACGGATACATAGCATGTCACTCGAAATCGCGAAATGTTGTGCCCGCGGAATATTTCCAATCCTCACACCCCACAAAATATACAGCAAAAACTTCGCAAAATATCGAGCTCGCGAAAAATCGCATAAACTGGGCAAGTCATAAAATCGACAACAGGAAATATCTGAGACATGAAATGGAGGCAAAAGTCGCTAACACTACACACCAAAAAAATTTTAGGGACGACCGGAGTCGATCCGATGACGTTGACTTCTATTCAAAAGTTGAATCCGAACTTGCTCGCCGAAGTAGGCTTATTTCGCTCTCGGAAAAAGGATTCGGCAGCCGTAATTTATTATTCAAGGCGCCGGGAAAGTGCAAAAGAAGGGCTAGGTCCGGGTGTGTCGACTGGGCTACCCCATGCCGCCCACTCACAGGTGCGACCCCACTACTGCAGGACGCGGGAGCTTTTGCCTGCTGCGTTTCCGCCCTGGGCCGGTTCGCTCCTCCTTAGGCGACCTGGTCGCCCCGGGGTCACCTGGGGTCACTCGTAGATCTGGAGCGCTTTCCAAAATCCGCGAGGGAGGCGAAATTCCGCTCCGTGGGACCCGCTCCGTATCGACGAGGGGAAGATAAACTTGCATTTTTGGAGCGACCTCCCCCACACCCCTCCCCACCCCTTCTCCTTCCGCCGTTCAAAATGGCCGCTGCTCGAACTTGACCTGTCCCACCAACGCCTCAGCCGGCTGATCTTTCCGACGACCAGTGACGACTGTGACTGCTTAGCTGCAGAAGTAACACGCGACACAGGCCGGGCGGAATTATACGTACCACGGCGCCCATGTCACAAATAGCGAAGACGTCCGCGTTCGGCACCGTCACATACCTTTCGGCCGCCTCGAAGCGGCGGGGCACGGACAGCGATTGCCAGCGGTGGAGTTCTGATTGCTAGTACGACTTTAATAAACACAGAGGTAACAAACCATCACTTGCGCGGTCGTTGCCTAACCACATCTTGCTTTATTTCACGGGAAAACGCCGATGGAATGCAGTGTAAAAAGGTAAACAATCTCTGGCTGCAGAATGAATAGGCCTAACCTTGCGTCTGCCTCCGGCTTTTCTGTCGTTCTTCCTCGGTGATCACAGATGTCAGCGCTTACGATTTGCCACGCTCCACATTCCCGGCTTTTTATTCCTGATCTACGCGAGGTAGAAGCGTTCGAGCCGTCACAGTCCAGAGTAAACAACCGACGCACCCGAACAGATCATCCAACTCCACCGACCGGCCCGCCGATCTCTCCAACCTCGCCGCGCATGCGCACCGCCGATTTAGACAGAAATCACGTGGGCCGCTCTGTCAATTTCCGGAGAGATCCGTGAAATCCCCCAGAGCAAGTTCGGCGGAGTTTCGGGCGCTCTGTGGAGCGGGCGCTGCCAGAGATCTACGAGCGGAAGATGACCAACTTGAGCCAGATCTGCGTGCGGAATATGCGCGCTCCAAATGGAGCGCTTTTGGAGCGCTCGAGATCTGCGAGCGGAATTCACCATTAGCGCGGACACCCGATCAACATAGGTCGCCAAGGGGCAGAACTCCCAGCCTCAACCCGTCCTCTAGTCCAGGCCGCCAGGCAGCTGGATTACAGGGGCACGCCACAACCCCCGGCCGGTATTTCGCTCAATGCAAGCGGTTTTTCTGCCTACTCAATACGGTATACTCTGTGGGAACGGTGAATATTCGGTCACAACTATAAAAAAAATGCAATAGAATAAACAATCCCGGTTCCTTGCTGCGCCCGACAAATGAACTGCGGGAGCAGTTGGAACGCCTGCCCTTCTTCACACAGTTACACTACCGTGTTTAAATTTAGCGGGCTTACGTCCCGCCAAACTAGGCGGACGGTGATCACTGACATTACGGCACGTGACGTATTGACTTCACGTGACTCTGTAACGTCACGTGACTTTGTGACGAATAAATTTGCCCGTTAAATTTTGCAAAAGAAAATGTTTCCGTTCATTTTATTTGAAAATTTTCTCCGGTACATTTAGTGGGATAATTCTGATGACATCTTAAATGACGCCACGAGGAACTGTTACGTCACAATGACATGACGCTGCGTTTTTCCGCTAAACTTCTAGCGAAAAAATTTCCCACTTAATTTAGCGAGCCACAACGTACGTAAATGAAATTCACGGTAAATCCGCTCCTAAACCTCGCCTTTCGCAACTATCTTCGTAAAATGAGGCTTGGGAACCCAACAAGGGGAGAGGGCAAGGCGGACAACGACTGTGAAGTGTGCATTTTTTGATCGAACACCTTATGGTTCTTGCTTTGAAAACTGAATACTTTGTAATACTTTCAATTCTGGCAATGAACCCAATTGAAAATAATCTTTTTTCGCTTTTAAATAACAGTTCTTTTCTAACTTTGCTTGTTAGTTGTGTAACCTAGACTATAACCATAACTGTTAAGTACATGTTTGTAAACTGACCACCTTTATGATTTAAATTTTTTACAGCGGAGCTGTTGAGGGCTAGTTGCCCCAGTTTTGTGTCCGTGGACAAATAAATCTCGGCACAACCCTCTGGACAGCTACCGCCATCTATGAGCGACAGTTGCAACCAGACAATCGGCTTGTCGGTCGTCTGGTTGCCGCCGTCTCTTATAGATGGCGACACATAGTACAGCTTTGCTGCTCTTCCTCTTTCACCAGATTGGAAAGGCTAGAAGTTTTTTTTTGTTTGTTTTTTTGTAAACGGAGTATTTTGCCATGAGTTTAATGTCGTGCATTTTTTTAGGCAACACGGTGACATATTTCTGTTTTAAATATTTTAATATACTTTGTTTTCCTTACTACTAACACACATAGTCTTGACATGGTAGCGTGTTGTTGAAAATATAAGGTGAATCTCAGCTTTTAGGACATTTTTAACACATCTGCATCCTTAGAACACCAGAAAAATAGTAAAAAAAAAAACACACTGGGTAATCAGAAGAATCTATCGACCTACTGAGAACAGTGTTTATTATGCAGTCTCGCTTTAAACTGTTTTTTAATGGTATTTTTAACTTTTTTCTTGAACTTTTGTTTTTGTGAAAAAAAAAATGAAGGTATCGTCAAAAATAATAATTATTGGACAAAATGTAGCTTTACATCACCAATAACACATACACTTTTTGTGGACCGAGTGTGTGAGGATCGAATTTAGGCTTGGTTTGTTTGGCGTGGAATGACCGAGTTGGTATTGTAAACTCCTCAGTTTTGGGGAGGACATAATTTTCGCGAATTTCACGTCTTAAAAGCAAATACAACGAAAACTCAATATAGCAAATAAAAATTGATCTCGTGAATCGTAATCTTCCGAATTATTTATCTTATGGTGACAAATACATAGCATGTCACTCCATAACGCGAAATGTTGTGCCCCGCGGAATATTCCCAAAACAACACAACCCCATAAAATATAGAGCAAAAACTTCGAAAAATATCGAGCTCGCGAAAAATGGCATAAACTGGGCAAGTCATAAAATGGTCAACAGGAAATATGTGAGACATGAAATGGAACCAAATGTCGATAACGACGACACACAAAAAAAGTTTTCGGGACTACCGGAGTCGATCCCATGACGTTGACTTCTATTCAAAAGTTAGGCTTCGTTGAATCCGAACTCGCTATTTATGCATGGAGCGACGAAATCAGCCCTGAAAACTTACGAAATGCAAAATGTGCAACACATAAGATCGTATCTGCCAACTTTATTGGGAAAAGAAACAAGACGGCAATGTTTACCTTCGAGGGCAAGGACCTACCGGAAAAAGTATATATTGGCCAAGTCATAAGGCCAGTGGTACCCTACACACCCAGACCCGTTGTCTGCTTCCGGTGTCACAAGATCGGGCACAAAGCTGAGGAGTGCAAAAGCAAAAACGAAGCATGCAGGAACTGCGGCAAAACGCACATCGCAGATGTCGGGAACAACTGCAGCGCCAACCGGACTTGTGCAAATTGTGGTGGGGAACATCTGGCCTTCAGCTACCAATGCCCCAAAAGGGCGCCGATAAAGGCCGATGTCGCACCTCGAACAAAAGGACAGGTGGTCGACAAGACAGCGCTAAAAGTGCCGATCTACACAACGGTAAAGGGGCAAGCACCGACGAGTGCATCAACAACGATTCAGATGCGGGAGATGGCACAAGAGACAACGGAGAAAACTATCGGTCAAGCCAACACACGAACAAACGCCAAGAAGTCTTTTGCTGCAGTTATAAAGGCTGATGCGAAGAAGGTGGCAATTTTCAAAGAAGCCATGGAAGATTGCGTCGAAGCAATAACGGCGGCGGTCACATCGGCCATCGTAACAGCCATGGAGACAGCCACACAAAATATGGAAAGAGCATTCCGCCAGCTGTAGCATGTCTGGGTGGGAACCACCACAAAAGACATTTTGGATTATTCAATGGAATTGTAGAGGAATCAAGGGGAAGATAAACGAACTGAAGTGTAGGATTGAATCTTGGGGAGAAAGAGCCCCCGATGCCATCCTTCTACAAGAGGCAAGACACCCGGAGATGAAGATCCGGGGATACACAACATACAATGTTTGCACGGCAATCACGAACCAAGCAAAACAGAAAAAAGAAGGATTAGCCACAATCTTAATTAAAGAGGAGCACCCGCAAAGTCAAATTGATACATCATGGGGCTGTGGAGAAGATCAGGAGGTTACGGGCGCTAAATTTATAATGGGAAAGAAAACAATCTTTATTTACTCTTTCTACACAAGACCAAACATGGGGGACGAGAATTTCAGGTGGGTCAACAACTGCACGGAAGACCAAACATTTATAGGGGGAGATTTCAACGCAGAACATGAACTCTGGGGCAACCTAACCAACAAAAGAGGAAAGCAACTAAAACAGCAAATGCGAAAAAACTGATTTCTCTGCGCTAATCAGCCGGGACAAGCTACGAGAATGGGGAACAAGTACCAATCCGATTCATCTCCGGACAGTTCATGGATTAAAGGACTCTCAGAAGCGGACTGGCAAATCCTAGATGATCCATGGGATAGCGATCACGCACCCATCGCCATTATGCTACACAACAAGACCATGAAAAAGAGAGAAGTCAGCGTCATTAACTGGGACAAATTTAGGAGTCTACTAACAACTAAGCTTAATACCATCGAACAAAAGACAATTACAGATCTCATACAAGAAGCTGCTGATGAGGCCACACGAAGAATTATAGTCAAAGAAGGCTCCCCAAACCCGGACAATCATCTCCTAAACCTGCAGGAAGGGCGACATAAAGCCTTGCTGAGGTACAGAAGGAAAAAGAATGAAGAAAGACGGAAAGTACTAAATCAGGCCTCAAGGGAAGTAGAAAAGTACACAAGAAATCTCAGAAAACACATTTGGGAACAACATTGTGGGACTTTCAACAATAAAACAAGCGTCAAGAAGCTATGGGGTACGTACCGATCGATGCTAGGAAAAAAGAAAGGAAAAAACACGGCAAGCAACCTAGCCCTGAAGCTCAACATTACGGAAGTGTAACTGGCTCAAAAGTTAGGAGAAACCTTTTTTCCACAACCGCAGCAGCAAAGAAAAGAAACAATTGACGTTGGAGAAAGCAGGGAAGGACAAGATTTGCCATTTACTCGAGAAGAACTCGACTACGCTATCAAGAAGGCTAAAAAGGGCACAGCCCCGGGAACCGATGGCATCACAACGGCGATGCTAAAAAACCTTCCGGAAAAGGCCAAGAGAGCTCTGCTCAGATACTTTAACGAAATATGGGAAGACGGAAAACTACCAGGAAGTTGGAAACACTCGGTCGTGGTGCCCATCCCCAAGCCAAATAAACCAAAGGACAAGATAGAAAACCTAAGGCCCATATCGCTGACATCAGACATCTACAAGACGATGGAGAGGATGGTGCTTGGCAGAATCAGTTGGACTCTAGAGCATGAAAACAGGCTACATCCTATGCAAACAGGCTTCAGAAAGGCACTTTGGACACAGGTTAGTTTAGCTCTTCAGCCTCACGATCTCACCAGTAAAAAGCCTACTGCAACTCCAAAAATACTGGTCGCTGTAGACATTCGAAAAGCATTCGACTTAGTTCCACATTCCTCTGTCCTAAAGGGTGCCAGATCCTGCGGTATTCAAGGCAAGATGCTCAAATTCATCGAAGAATTCTTGAGGGACAGAACGTACTCGGTATGCGTCGGAGAAGAAAGGGAACCAACACAGAGAAACCACATAGGAGTACCGCAAGGGGCAATTTTATCACCAACCCTTTTCAACATAGTTATGTCTAGATTGGCCTGGAAACTGGACAATATCAAGAATCTATCTTTCACCATATACGCAGATGACGTCACCCTCTGGACAAAGGGAGGAGTTTACGACCGCCAAGCAAACGCAATCAAAGAAGGATTGAAGGCGATCGAAGAATTCACGCATGAAGTGAGCCTTCAGGCAGCGCCAGACAAGACGGCTCTCATCCTGATCGCCACACCTGGAGGAAGAAAAAAACACGAAGGCAAGCATATCTTTTGTTTGGCAGGGACAAGGCTGCAACCGACAGAGTCAACAAAAATTTTAGGGATGCACATATGCCAGAACGGAAAAGCGAACGATTGGCTGAAAGCGCTTACAAAAAATCTGGAACCATACTCTAAGTATTATCAGAAGAACATCAACGAAGTCATGGGGAGCCAACGAAGAAACGCTAAGAATGCTCATTAAGGCTTTCCTGGTGTCGAAGGCGACTTACGGTTTCAATTACACCACACTCAGGTCAAGTCAGAAAGAATCAATCAAGATCCTTATGCGAAAAGCACAAAGAGTAGTCATCGGTTTACCAAAGCATGCACGGAAAGAGGAAGTAAGAAAATGGGCAGAGCTAAACGAAATTGAAGACGTGACGGAAGAATCGACCACAACCCAAAAAGTTCGGCTTCACGGCACCAAGGCAGGGCGCGCAATACTCATTAAAATGAGGAACATATGTCCACAAATGGAGGAACCAGAGGAGGAACCTCCCCCCTGGGAATCGGCGCTAATCAAAAGAGACGTACCAGACAAAAGAGACCAGGTCAGGGACAGGGAAACTGCGGGGATGAAGCACCTGAGGAGAGTAAAAAAACTCCAGAAAAAAGAAAACACCCAGGTCATCTACACCGATGCAACAGTTACTAAGGAGGGAAAAGCTGCTTGCGCATGGTTTAACACGACAAAGAACAACTATGGGCGAAGGCTCCTGGAAGAAGGAACCCACGTGAAAAGGGCCGAACTAGAAGCAGTGGCCGACGCCATACAGAGCCACTGCCATGAAGAAAAGAAGACTATATACCTCTTCTCGGACTGAGGCCATCGAGGAACTTCGAAACCCATGCACCATGGACAAGGCAGCACAAAAGATCATGATAAACATCAAAGAAGCAAGAAGCAAGGACACCAACTTCTACCTGGAGTGGGTTCCCGGTCACTCAGGGATCCTTGGACAAGACAGGGCCGAGCGGGAAGCCAAGGCGGAGATAATCTTCCAATACTATCGCCACCAATCGACGCTTCCAGCCATCGTGCCCGTCGAGCAACGGGACCCGTTTGACTTCGCTCCTCACGAGGCCAGGGACGTCAATAAGGAACGAAGAAGGGCCAGACTTAATGCCCTTAAACCTATCCCTCCTGCCCTACCAACAATGAGGCTCAGTAGGTGGCAAAGGGTTTGCATTAGGAGGTTGCACTCTGAAGCCACGAACGACCCATGTACGCTAAGTAGAAAAGGCATAAGCCAAGATAGCGGCTGCCCCTTCTGCGAACAGACTACAGGAAGCCTAAGGCATATGTTTTGGGAATGCGAGTGCTGGAAAGAAAAGAGGATGAAGCATAAGACCTCAGCAAGGGTAATAAGTTATGAAGAATGGACCCAACCATTACAAGCGTTAGAAGATACAGAACGCAATAAGGAGCTGCTTAAGAGTCTCCTAGACTTCATCGCCTCTACAGGAATAAAAAGATTCATCTAGGCACCGCGTAGCAAGCTCCTGTACCTGCGCGACCCTTCCCCTCCCCCCCCCCCCCCCCCCCTCACATTTTTTAAAGTCTAAAGACTTCAGTCGCAAGACTTTTCTTTTTTTCTTACAATAAACGTTTTCCAACCAACCATCCGAACTCGCTCGCCGAAATAGGGGAATTTCGCTCCCGGAAAAAGAATTCGGTCGCTGTAATTTCTTTTTCAAGGCGCTGGAAAGCTGCAAAAGAAGGACTAGGTATGGATGTGTCCACTGGGCTACCCCATGCCGCCCACTCACAGGTGCGACCCCACTACTGCAGGACGCGGGAGCTTTTGCCTGCTGCGTTTCCGCCCTGGGCCGGTTCGCCCCTCCTTAGGCGACCTGGCCGCCCCGGGGTCACCTGGGGTCACCATATCGATGCCCAGCTTAGCGCGGACACCCGATCAACATAGGCCGGCAGGGGACAGAACTCCCGGCCTCAACCCGTCCTCTAGCCCAGGCCTCCAGACAGCTGGATTACAGGGGCACGCCACAACCCCCGGCCGGTATTTCGCTCAACGGAAGCGGCTTTTCTGCTCACTCACAACGGTATACTCTGAGGGAACGGTAAATATTCGGTCACAACTATAAAAAAAAAAAATACGATAGAATAAACAATCCCGGTTCCTTGCTGTGCCCGACAAATGAACTGCGGCAGCAGTTGAGACGCTCTGCCCTTCTCCACACAGTTACACTACCGTGTTTACATTTAGCGGGCATACGTCCCGCTAAACGAGGCGGACGGTGATCACTGACATTATGACGTCACGTAACGTCTTGACATCACGGGACTCTGTAACGTCACATGACTTTGTGACAACATGTGGCACCACGACGTCACGCGATGCTAAAGTTCCGCTAAAGTTACCGAACAAATTTGCCCGTTAAATTTTGCGAAAGAAAATGTTTCGGTTCATTTTATTCGAAAAATTTCTCCGGTGCATTTAGTGGGTAATTGTGATGACATCGGACATGACGCCACGAGGAACTGTTACGTCACAATGACATGACGCTGCGTTTTTCGCTAAATCTAGCGAAAACATTTCCCGCTTAGTTTAGCGAGCCACAACGTACGTAAATGAAATTCACGGTAAATCCGCTCCTAAACCTCGCCTTTCACAACTATCGTCGTAAAATGAGGCTTGGGAACCCAAGAAGGGGAGAGGGCAAGGCGAACAACGACTGTGAAGTGTGCATTTTTTGATCGAACACCTTATGGTTCTTGCTTTGAAAACTGAATACTTTGTAATACTTTTAACTCTGGCAATGAACCCAATTGAAAAGAATATTTTTTTCGCTTTTAAATAACAGTTTTTTTTTAGCTTTGCTTGTTAGTTGTGTAACTTAGACTATACATAACTGTTAAGTACATATTTGTAAACTGACCACCTTTATTATCTTAATTTTTTACAGCGGAGTTGCTGAGGGCTAGTTTCCCCAGTTTCGTGTCCGTGGACAAATAAATCTCGGCACAACCCTCTGGACAGCTACCGCCATCTATGAGCGACAGTTGCAACCAGACAACCGGCTTGTCGGTTGTTTGGTTGCCGCCGTCTCTTATAGATGGCGACACATAGTACAGCTCCGCTGCTCTTCCTCTTTCACCAGATTGGAAAAGCTAGAAGTTCTTTTTTTTTTTTTTGTAAACGGAGTATTTTGTCATGAGTTTAATGTCGTGCATTTGTTTAGGAAACACGTTGACATATTTTTGTGTGTTAAATATTTTAATATACTTTGTTTTCCTTACTACTAACACACATACAGTCTTGACATGGTAGCGTGTTGTTGAAAATATAAGGTGAATCTCAGCTTTTAGGACATTTTTAACGAATCTGCATCCTTAAAACACAAAAAAAAATGAGTAACAAAACAAAGTGGAGAATTTATCGTCGACCTACTGAGAACAGTGTTTATTATGCAGTCTCGTTTTAAACTGTTTTTTAATGGTGTTTTTAACTTTCTTCTGGAACTTTTGTTTTTGTGAAAAAAATGAAGGTGCTGTCAAAAGGAATAATTATTGGACAAAATACTTCGAAAAGGGTAGCTTTACATCACCAATAACACATACACTTTTTGTGGACCGAGTGTGTGAGGATCGAATTTAGGCTTGGATTGTTTGGCGTGGAATGACCGAGTTGGTATTGTAAACTCCTTAGTTTTGGGGAGGACATAATTTTCGCGAATTTCGCGTCTTGAAAGCAAATACAACGAAAACTCAATATAGCAAATAAAAATTGATCTCGTGAATCGTAATCTTTCGAATAATTTATCTTATGGTGTCAGATACATAGCATATCACTCCAAATCGCGAAATGTTGTGCCCGCGGAATATTACCAAAACAACATAACCCCATAAAATATGGAGCAAAAACCGCAAAATATCGAGCTCGCGAAAAATGGCATAAAATGGGCAAGTTATAAAGTCAACAACAGGAAATATGCGAGACATAAAATGGAACCAAATGTCGATAACGACGACACAAAAAAAAAAAAAAAAAAGTTTTGGGAACGACCGGAGTCGATCCCATGACGTTGAGTTCTATATTCAAAAGTTAGGCTTCGTTGAATCCGAACTCGCTCGCCGAAGTAGGCGGATTTCGCTCCCGGAAAAAGAATTCGGCCGCTGTAATTTCTTTTTCAAGGCGCTGGGAAAGTGCAAAAGAAGGACTAGGTCCGGATGTGTCGGCTGGGCCACCCCATGCCGCCCATTCACAGGTGCGATCCCACTACTGCAGGACGCGGGAGCTTTTGCCTGCTGCGTTTCCGCCCTGGGCCGGTTCGCTCCTCCTTAGGCGACCTGGTCACCCCGGGGTCACCAGGGGTCACCATATCGACGCCCAGCTTAGCGCGGACACCCGATCAACATAGGTCGACAAGGGACAGAGCTCCCAGCCTCAACCCGTCCGTCTAGCCCAGGCCTCCAGGCAGCTGGATTACAGGGGCACGCCACAACGCCCGGCCGATATTTCGCTCAACGCAGGCGGTTTTTCTGCTTACTCACAACTACTCGCTCTTTGGGAACGGTGAATATTCGGTCACAACTATAAAAAATACGATAAAATATACAATCTCGGTCCCTTGCCGTGTCCTACGAATGAACTACGGCATCAGTTGAGACGCTCTGCCCCGCCACACAGTTACACTACCGTGTTTAAATTTAGCCGATGGTGATCACTGACAGCACGAGGTCGCGCGACGTCTCGACATCACGCGAGTCTGTAACGTCACGCGACCATGTTTGTGACGTCATGTGGCACCTCGACGTTACGCGATACTAAATTTCCGCTAAAGTTAGCGAATAAATTTGCCCGTTAAATTTTATTAGAAAAATTTCTCCGGCACATTTACCGGGATAAGTGTGACGGCATCTGAAATGACGTCACGAGGAACTGAGACGTGACAATGACATGACGCTGCGTTTTTCCGCTAAATCTTGGGGGAAAATATATCACCCTTATTTTAGCGGGCCATGACGTACGTAAATGAAATCACAGTAAAACCGCCCCTAATTACCTCGCCGTTAACGGCTATCGTAGTAAAATATGGGCGGGGTGACCCAAGAAGGGGAGAGGGCAAGGAGGAGAACAACTGTGAAGTGTGCATTTTTAGATCGAACACCTTATGGTTTTTACTTTGAAAACGGAATATTTTGTAATACTTTCAATTCTGGCGACGAACCAAATTAAAAAATTATATATATATTTTTGTTTTTGTTTTTGAAAGTAACTTTTTTCTAGCTTTCCTTGTTTGTTGTGTGTGTTCTAGACTATACATAACCGGTTGAGTATATATTTCCAAACTGACCATCGTTATTATTTGAATTCCTTTTTTAAACGGAGCATTTTGCTATGCCTTCAATGTTGTACATTCACTTTAGGAAACGCAGTAACATATTTTTGTTTTAAATACTTCAATATACTTTGTTTCCCTCACTACTAACACACATACAGTCTTGACATGCTACCGTGTTGTTGAAGATAAAAGATGAATCTCAGTTTTTCAGGACACTTTTAGCGAATCTGCACCCTTAAAAAACAGGGGAAATGACTAAAAAAAACACATTGGATAATTTAGAAGAATATATCGACCTACTAAAAACGGTGTTTATTTTGCAATCTCGTTCCAAAGTTTTTTTTATTGTGTTTTTACATCTTCTGAACATTTGTTTTTGTCAAGGTGGTCTTGACGACCACCTTGACAAAACAAGAAACAGTTATTGGAAAAAAAAAATTTGAAACTAGTATTTTAACATTACCAATAACACAAACAATTTTTGTAGACCGTGTCTATGTGGATCGAATTTAGGCCTGGATTGTTTGGCGTGAAATGACCCAGTGGATATTGTAAACGGGTTAGTTTTGGCAAGGACATAATTTTCGCGAATTTCGCGTCTTAAAAGCAAATACCACGGAAACCTGATATAGCAAGTAAGAATTGATCTCGTGAATCCTAATCTCGCGAGTAATTTATCTCATGGCGACGGATACATAACATGTCCACTTCAATTCGCAAAACGTTGTACCTGCGGAATATTCTTAAAAACCCACACCCCGCAAACTTCGCAAAATATGGGGTTCACTAAAAATTGCACAAACTGGGGAAGATCTTAAATCGACCAAATGAAATATGTGAGACATCAAATGGAGCCAAAATTCGGTAAAGGCTGCACACCAAAGAAGGTTTGGGGACGACCGGATTCGACCCGAGGACGTTGACTTCTATTAGAAAGTTAGGCTTAATTGAATCCGAACTCGCTCGCCGAAAAAGGCGAATTTCGCGCCCACAAAAAGGATTCGGCAGCCGTAATTTATTATTCAAGGCGCTGGGAAAGTGCAAAAGAAGGACTGGGTCCGGATGTGTCGACTGGGCTACCCCATGCCGCCTACTCACAGGTGCGACCCCACTACTGCAGGTCGCGGGAGCTTTTGCCTGCTGCGTTTCCGCCCTGGGCCGGTTCGCTCCTCCTTAGGCGACCTGGTCGCCCCGGGGTCACCTGGGGTCACCATATCGACGCCCAGCTTAGCGCGGACACCCGATCAACATAGGTTGCCAAGGGGCAGAGCTCCCAGCCTCAACCCGTCCTCTAGTCCAGGCCTCCAGGCAGCTGGATTACAGGGGCACGCCACAACCCCCGGCTGGTATTTCGCTCAACGCGAGCGGCTTTTCTGCCTACTCACAACGGTACACTCTGTGGGAACGGGGTGTATTTCGCTCATCGACTATAAAAAAGAAAAAAAAAAACAATAGAATAAACAATCCCGGTTCCTTGCTGTGCCCGACAAATGAACCGCGGCAGCAGTTGAGACGCTCTGCCCTTCTCCACACAGTTACACTACCGTGTTTCAATTTAGCGGGCATACGTCCCGCTAAACTAGGCGGACGGTGATCCCTGACATTATGACGTCTTGACATCACGTGACTCTGTAACGTCACGTGACGTTGTGACAACATGTTGCAAAACGACGTCACGCGATACTAAAGTTCCGCTAAAGTTACCGAATAAATTTGCCCGTTACATTTTGCAAAAGAAAATGTTTAGGTTCATTTTATTCGAGAAATTTCTCCGGTACATGTAGTGGGATAATTCTGATGACATCTGAAATGACGCTACGAGGAACTGTTACGTCACAACGACATGACGCTGCGTTTTTCGCTAAATGTAGCGGAAAAAATTCCCGCTTAGTTTAGCGAGCCACAACGTACGTAAATGAAATTCACGGTAAATCCGCTCCTAAACCTTGCCTTTCACAACTATCGTCGTAAAATCAGGCTTGGGAACCCAAGAAGGGGAGAGGGCAAGGCGGACAACGACTGTGAAGTGTGGATTTTTCGGTCGAACACCTTATGGTTCTTGCTTTGAAAACTGAATACTTTGTAATACTTTCAATTCTGGCAATGAACCCAATTGAAAAGAATGTTTTTTCGCTTTTAAATAACAGTTTTTTTCTAGCCTTGCTTGTTAGTTGTGTAATCTAGACTATACATAACTGTTAAGTACATATTTGTAAACTGACCACCTTTATTATTTTAATTTTCTACAGCGGAGCTGTTGAGGGCTAGTTGCCCCAGTTTCGTGTCCGTGGACAAATAAATCTCGGCACAACCCTCTGGACAGCTACCGCCATCTATGAGCGACAGTTGCAACCAGACAACCGGCGTGTCGGTTGTCTGGTTGCCGCCGTCTCTTATAGATGGCGACACATAGTACAGCTTTGCTGCTCTTCCTCTTTCACCAGCCTTGGAAAGGCTAGAAGTTTTTTTTTTTTTTTTTTTTTTGTAAACGGAGTATTTTGCCATGAGTTTAATGTCGTGCATTTTTTTTTAGGAAACACGGTAACATATTTCTGTTTTAAATATTTTAATATACTTTGTTTTCCTTACTACTAACACTCATACAGTCTTGACATGGTACGTGTTGTTGAAAATATGAGGTGAATCTCAGCTTTTAGGACATTCTTAAAACACCGGAAAATGAGTAACAAAACACACTGGGTAATTCAGAAGAATCTATCGACCTACTGAGAACAGTGTTTATTAAGCAGTCTCGTTTTAAACTGTTTTTTTTAATGGTGTTTTTCATTTTTTTCTGGAACTTTTGTTTTTGTGAAAAAAATGAAGGTGTCGTCAAAATGAATAATTATTGAACAAAATACCTTGAAAAGGGTAGCTCTACATCACCAATAACACATACACTTTTTGTGGACCGAGTGTGTGAGGATCGAATTTAGGCTTAGATTGTTTGGCGTGGAATGACCGAGTTGGTTTTGTAAACTCCTTAGTTTTGGGGAGGACATAAATTTCGAGAATTTCATGTCTTAAAAGCAAATACAACGAAAACTCAATAAAGCAAATAAAAATTGATCTCGTGAATCGTAATCTTCCGAATTATTTATCTTATGGTGACAGATACATAGCATGTCACTCCATAACGCGAAATGTTGTGCCCCGCGGAATATTCCCAAAACAACACAACCCCATAAAATATAGAGCAAAAACTTCGAAAAATATCGAGCTCGCGAAAAATGGCATAAACTGGGCAAGTCATAAAATGGACAACAGGAAATATGTGAGACATGAAATGGAACCAAATGTCGATAACGACGACACACAAAAAAAGTTTTCGGGACGACCGGAGTCGATCCCATGACGTTGACTTCTATTCAAAAGTTAGGCTTCGTTGAATCCGAACTCGCTATTTATGCATGGAGCGACGAAATCAGCCCTGAAAACTTACGAAATGCAAAATGTGCAACACTTAAGATCGTATCTGCCAACTTTATTGGGAAAAGAAACAAGACGGCAATGTTTACCTTCGAGGGCAAGGACCTACCGGAAAAAGTATATATTGGCCAGGTCATAAGGCCAGTGGTACCCTACACACCCAGACCCGTTGTCTGCTTCCGGTGTCACAAGATTGGGCACAAAGCTGAGGAGTGCAAAAGCAAAAACGAAGCATGCAGGAACTGCGGCAAAACGCACATCGCAGATGTCGGGAACAACTGCAGCGCCAACCGGACTTGTGCAAATTGTGGTGGGGAACATCTGGCCTTCAGCTACCAATGCCCCAAAAGGGCGCCGATAAAGGCCGATGTCGCACCTCGAACAAAAGGACAGGTGGTCGACAAGACAGCGCTAAAAGTGCCGATCTACACAACGGTAAAGGGGCAAGCACCGACGAGTGCATCAACAACGATTCAGATGCGGGAGATGGCACAAGAGACAACGGAGAAAACTATCGGTCAAGCCAACACACGAACAAACGCCAAGAAGTCTTTTGCTGCAGTTATAAAGGCTGATGCGAAGAAGGTGGCAATTTTCAAAGAAGCCATGGAAGATTGCGTCGAAGCAATAACGGCGGCGGTCACATCGGCCATCGTAACGGCCATGGAGACAGCCACACAAAATATGGAAAGAGCATTCCGCCAGCTGTAGCATGTCTGGGTGGGAACCACCACAAAAGACATTTTAGATTATTCAATGGAATTGTAGAGGAATCAAGGGGAAGATAAACGAACTGAAGTGTAGGATTGAATCTTGGGGAGAAAGAGCCCCCGATGCCATCCTTCTACAAGAGGCAAGACACCTGGAGATGAAGATCCGGGGATACACAACATACAATGTTTGCACGGCAATCACGAACCAAGCAAAACAGAAAAAAGAAGGATTAGCCACAATCTTAATTAAAGAGGAGCACCCGCAAAGTCAAATTGATACATCATGGGGCTGTGGAGAAGATCAGGAGGTTACGGGCGCTAAATTTATAATGGGAAAGAAAACAATCTTTATTTACTCTTTCTACACAAGACCAAACATGGGGGACGAGAATTTCAGGTGGGTCAACAACTGCACGGAAGACGAAACATTTATAGGGGGAGATTTCAACGCAGAACATGAACTCTGGGGCAACCTAACCAACAAAAGAGGAGAGCAACTAAAACAGCAAATGCGAAAAAACTGATTTCTCTGCGCTAATCAGCCGGGACAAGCTACGAGAATGGGGAACAAGTACCAATCCGATTCATCTCCGGACAGTTCATGGATTAAAGGACTCTCAGAAGCGGACTGGCAAATCCTAGATGATCCATGGGGTAGCGATCACGCACCCATCGCCATTATGCTACACAACAAGACCATGAAAAAGAGAGAAGTCAGCGTCATTAACTGGGACAAATTTAGGAGTCTACTAACAACTAAGCTTAATACCATCGAACAAAAGACAATTACAGATCTCGTACAAGAAGCTGCTGATGAAGCTACACGAAGAATTACAGTCAAAGAAGGCTCCCCGAACCAGGACAATCATCTCCTAAACCTGCAGGAAGGGCGACATAAAGCCTTTCTGAGGTACAGAAGGAAAAAGAATGAAGAAAGACGGAAAATACTAAATCAGGCCTCAAGGGAAGTAGAAAAGTACACAAGAAATCTCAGAAAACACATTTGGGAACAACATTGTGGGACTTTCAACAATAAAACAAGCGTCAAGAAGCTATGGGGTACGTACCGATCGATGCTAGGAAAAAAGAAAGGAAAAAACACGGCAAGCAACCTAGCCCTGAAGCTCAACATTACGGAAGTGGAACTGGCACAAAAGTTAGGAGAAACCTTTTTTCCACAACCGCAGCCGCAAAGAAAAGAAACAATTGACGTTGGAGAAAGCAGGGAAGGACAAGATTTGCCATTTACTCGAGAAGAACTCCACTACGCTATCAAGAAGGCTAAAAAGGGCACAGCCCCGGGAACCGATGGCATCACAACGGCGATGCTAAAAAACCTTCCGGAAAAGGCCAAGAGAGCTCTGCTCAGATACTTTAACGAAATATGGGAAGACGGAAAACTACCAGGAAGTTGGAAACACTCGGTCGTGGTGCCCATCCCCAAGCCAAATAAACCAAAGGACAAGATAGAAAACCTAAGGCCCATATCGCTGACGTCAGACATCTGCAAGACGATGGAGAGGATGGTGCTTGGCAGAATCGGTTGGACTCTAGAGCATGAAAACAGGCTACATCCTATGCAAACAGGCTTCAGAAAGGCACTTTGGACACAGGATAGTTTAGCTCTTCTGCATCACGATCTCACCAGTAAAAACCCTACTGCAACTCCAAAAATACTGGTCGCTGTAGACATTCGAAAAGCATTCGACTTAGTTCCACATTCCTCTGTCCTAAAGGGTGCCAGATCCTGCGGTATTCAAGGCAAGATGCTCAAATTCATCGAAGAATTCTTGAGGGACAGAACGTACTCGGTATGCGTCGGAGAAGAAAGGGGACCAACACAGAGAAACCACATAGGAGTACCGCAAGGGGCAATTTTATCACCAACCCTTTTCAACATAGTTATGTCTAGATTGGCCTGGAAACTGGACAATATCAAGAATCTATCTTTCACCATATACGCAGATGACGTCACCCTCTGGACAAAGGGAGGAGTTTACGACCGCCAAGCAAACGCAATCAAAGAAGGATTGAAGGCGATCGAAGAATTCACGCATGAAGTGAGCCTTCAGGCAGCGCCAGACAAGACGGCTCTCATCCTGATCGCCACACCTGGAGGAAGAAAAAAACACGAAGGCAAGCATATCTTTTGTTTGGCAGGGACAAGGCTGCAACCGACAGAGTCAACAAAAATTTTAGGGATGCACATATGCCAGAACGGAAAAGCGAACGATTGGCTTAAAGCGCTTACAAAAAAACTGGAACCATACTCTAAGTATTATCAGAAGAACATCAACGAAGTCATGGGGAGCCAACGAAGAAACGCTAAGGATGCTCATTAAGGCTTTCCTGGTGTCGAAGGCGACTTACGGTTTCAATTACACCACACTCAGTTCAAGTCAGAAAGAATCAATCAAGATCCTTATGCGAAAAGCACAAAGAGTAGTCATCGGTTTACCAAAGCATGCACGGAAAGAGGAAGTAAGAAAATGGGCAGAGCTAAACGAAATTGAAGACGTGACGGAAGAATCGACCACAACCCAAAAAGTTCGGCTTCACGGCACCAAGGCAGGGCGCGCAATACTCATTAAAATGAGGAACATATGTCCACAAATGGAGGAACCAGAGGAGGAACCTCCCCCCTGGGAATCGGCGCTAATCAAAAGAGACGTACCAGACAAAAGAGACCAGGTCAGGGACAGGGAAACTGCGGGGATGAAGCACCTGAGGAGAGTAAAAAAACTCCAGAAAAAAGAAAACACCCAGGTCATCTGCACCGATGCAACAGTTACTAAGGAGAGAAAAGCTGCTTGCGCATGGTTTAACACGACAAAGAACAACTATGGGCGAAGGCTCCTTGAAGAAGGAACCCACGTGAAAAGGGCCGAACTATACTTCGTTCCACCTTCAGTCCGAGCGCAGTGGACGCTACGAGCTATCCCAGCCGATCCAGCGCCGGGAGAAAATCGCGTGACCTGCCGGTTGGGCATAAGGACACAGGGAGCTCAAGGTCACATGGCACTCTCTCCACGCTGGATTGGCTGGGATGGCTCCTAGCGTCCGCTGCGCTCGGACTGAAGGTGAAACGGAGTATAGAAGCAGTGGCCGACGCCATACAGAGCCACTGCCATGAAGAAAAGAAGACTATATACCTCTTCTCGGACTGAGGCCATCGAGGAACTTCGAAACCCATGCACCATGGACAAGGCAGCACAAAAGATCATGATAAACATCAAAGAAGCAAGAAGCAAGGACACCAACTTCTACCTGGAGTGGGTTCCCGGTCACTCAGGGATCCTTGGACAAGACAGGGCCGAGCGGGAAGCCAAGGCGGAGATAATCTTCCAATACTATCGCCACCAATCGACGCTTCCAGCCATCGTGCCCGTCGAGCAACGGGACCCGTTTGACTTCGCTCCTCAGGAGGCCAGGGACGTCAATAAGGAACGAAGAAGGGCCAGACTTAATGCCCTTAAACCTATCCCTCCTGCCCTACCAACAATGAGGCTCAGAAAGTGGCAAAGGGTTTGCATTAGGAGGTTGCACTCTGAAGCCACGAACGACCCATGTACGCTTAGTAGAAAAGGCATAAGCCAAGATAGCGGCTGCCCCTTCTGCGAACAGACTACAGGAAGCCTAAGGCATATGTTTTGGGAATGCGAGTGCTGGAAAGAAAAGAGGATGAAGCATAAGACCTCAGCAAGGGTAATAAGTTATGAAGAATGGACCCAACCATTACAAGCGTTAGAAGATACAGAACGCAATAAGGAGCTGCTTAATAGTCTCCTAGACTTCATCGCCTCTACAGAAATAAAAAGATTCATCTAGGCACCGCGTAGCAAGCTCCTGTACCTGCGCGACCCCTCCCCTCCCCCCCCCCCCCCCCTCACATTTTTTAAAGTCTAAAGACTTCAGTCGCAAGACTTTTCTTTTTTTCTTACAATAAACGTTTTCCAACCAACCATCCGAACTCGCTCGCTGAAATAGGCGAATTTCGCTCCCGGAAAAAGAATTCGGCCGCTGTAATTTCTTTTTCAAGGCGCTGGAAAGCTGCAAAAGAAGGACTAGGTCCGGATGTGTCGACTGGGCTACCCCATGCCGCCCACTCACAGGTGCGACCCCACTACTGCAGGACGCGGGAGCTTTTGCCTGCTGCGTTTCCGCCCTGGGCCGGTTCGCCCCTCCTTAGGCGACCTGGTCGCCCCGGGGTCACCTGGGGTCACCATATCGACGCCCAGCTTAGCGCGGACACCCGATCAACATAGGCCGGCAGGGGACAGAACTCCCGGCCTCAACCCGTCCTCTAGCCCAGGCCTCCAGACAGCTGGATTACAGGGGCACGCCACAACCCCCGGCCGGTATTTCGCTCAACGGAAGCGGCTTTTCTGCTCACTCACAACGGTATACTCTGAGGGAACGGTGAATATTCGGTCACAACTATAAAAAAAATACGATAGAATAAACAATCCCGGTTCCTTGCTGTGCCCGACAAATGAACCGCGGCAGCAGTTGAGACGCTCTGCCCTTCTCCACACAGTTACACTACCGTGTTTCAATTTAGCGGGCATACGTCCCGCTAAACTAGGCGGACGGTGATCACTGACATTACGGCACGTGACGTATTGACTTCACGTGACTCTGTAACGTCACGTGACTTTGTGACAACATGTGTCACCACGACGTCATGCGATACTAAATTTCCGCTAAAGTTACCGAATAAATTTGCCCGTTAAATTTTGCAAAAGAAAATGTTTCCGTTCATTTTATTTGAAAATTTTCTCCGGTACATTTAGTGGGATAATTCTGATGACATCTTAAATGACGCCACGAGGAACTGTTACGTCACAATGACATGACGCTGCGTTTTTCCGCTAAACTTCTAGCGAAAAAATTTCCCACTTAATTTAGCGAGCCACAACGTACGTAAATGAAATTCACGGTAAATCCGCTCCTAAACCTCGCCTTTCACAACTATCGTCGTAAAATGAGGCTTGGGAACCCAAGAAGGGGAGAGGGCAAGGCGGACAACGACTGTGAAGTGTGCATTTTTTGATCGAACACCTTATGGTTCTTGCTTTGAAAACTGAATACTTTGTAATACTTTCAATTCTGGCAATGAACCCAATTGAAAAGAATATTTTTTCGCTTTTAAATAACACTTTTTTTTCTAGCTCTGCTTGTTAGTTGTGTAATCTAGACTAATCATAACTGTTAAGTACATATTTGTAAACTGACCACCTTTATGATTTAAATTTTTTACAGCGGAGCTGTGGGGGGCTAGTTTCCCCAGTTTCGTGTCCGTGCACAAATAAATCTCGACACAACCCTCTGGACAGCTACCGCCATCTATGAGCGACAGTTGCAACCAGACAACCGGCGTGTCGGTTGTCTGGTTGCCGCCGTCGCTCATAGATGGCGACACATAGTACAGCTCATGGAAATACGCCGAATCAGGGGGTACAAGGCGACATGGGATGGACGTCATTCGAGGGCAGGGAAGCTAGCAGCAAGATAGAATTTGAGGAGCGTTTGAGGGAAATGGAGGAAGAGCAGTGGGCTAGGAAAGTTTTCAGTTATTTGTACATGAGGAATGTAGATACCAAATGGAGAAAGCGAACTAGAAAATTATCGAGCAAATATTTGGGCGGCAGTGGGGGCGCCAACCAGGAATTACGGGTTAAGAAAAGGATAAAAGAAACAGAGAAGGGTCTGTGGGAAACGGGTATGCAGACAAAACCAGCACTGGAGACGTACAGAATGTTCAAACAGGAAATTTGCAAAGAAAATATCTACGATAATTCTAGGGGAAGCTCTTTGTTGTTTGAGGCCAGGACAGGAGTATTGCGGATTAAGACGTACCGGGTTAAGTACCAGGAGATGGACACTTTATGTAGTGTGTGTGGGGAGCAGGAGGAAACGGCTGAACACTTAATACTTTTCTATAAAGGGCTTCACCCAACAGTTAACAGTGACCGGGCGGATTTAATCAAAGCATTGGTTTTTAAAGACAGTGAAGGAAAAATAGACTTTACACGGGTAGAAATAACCAAGCGGAGGTTATCAGACTGGTGGCTAAAATCGAGGCAGGGGTGAGATTTAATCTTGGAATTCAAAACATATAATTAAATTTATAATGTTGGCTAGGTGGCGCAAGCCACCGCCCGATTCACAGGGTTTAGCCAGATCCATCCATCCATCCATCCATCCGCTGCTCTTCCTTTTTCACCAGATTGGAAAGGCTGGAAGTTCTTTTTTTTTTTTTTTTTTTTTAAACGGAGTGTTTGGCTATGAGTTTAATGTCGTGCATTTTTGGAAGGAAAGCGGTAACATATTTCTGTTTTAAATATTTTAATATACCTTGTTTTCCTTACTACTAACACACATACAGTCTTGACATGGCAGCGTGTTGTTGAAAATATAAGGTGAATCTCAGCTTTTAGGACATTTTTAACGCATCTGCATCCTTAAAACACCGGAAAATGAGTAACAAAACACACTGGGTAATTCGGAAGAATCTATCGACCTACTGAGAACAGTGTTTATTTTGCAGTCTCGTTTTAAACTGTTTTTTTTAATGGTGTTTTTAACTTTTTTTCTGGAACTTTTGTTTTTGGGAAAAAAATGAAGGTGTCCTCAAAAGGAATAATTATTGGACAAAATACTTTGAAAAGGGTAGCTTTCCATCACCAATAACACATACACTTTTTGTGGACCGAGTGTGTGAGGATCGAATATAGGCTTGGATTGTTTGGCGTGGAATGACCGAGTTGGTTTTGTAAACTCCTTAGTTTTGGGGAGGACATAATTTTCGCGAATTTCACGTCTTAAAAACAAATACAACAAAAACTCAATATAGCAAATAAAAATTGATCTCTTGAATCGTAATCTTTCGAATAATTTATCTTATGGTGACAGATACCACTCCAAATCGCAAAATGTTGTGCCCCGCGGAATATTCCCAAAACAACAAAACCCCATAAAATATGGAGCGAAAACTTCGCAAAATATCGAGCTCGCGAAAAATGGCATAAACTGGGCAAGTCATAAAATGGACAACAGGAAATATGTGAGACATCAAATGGAACCAAATGTAGATAACGACGACACAAAAAAAAGTTTTGGGGACGACAGGAGTCGATCCTATGACGTTGAGTTCTATTCGAAAGTTAGGCTTCGTTGAATCCGAACTCGCTCGCCGAAATAGGCTTATTTCGCTCCCGGAAAAAGAATTCGGCCGCTGTAATTTCTTTTTCAAGGCGCTGGGAAAGTGCAAAAGAAGGACTAGGTCCGGATGTATCGACTGGGCCACCCCATGCCGCCCACTCACAGGTGCGATCCCACTACTGCAGGTCGCGGGAGCTTTTGCCTGCTGCGTTTCCGCCCTGGGCCGGTTCGCTCCTCCTTAGGCGACCTGGTCACCCCGGGGTCACCAGGAGTCACCATATCGACGCCCAGCTTAGCGCGGACACCCGATCAACATAGGTCGACAAGGGACAGAGCTCCCAGCCTCAACCCGTCCGTCTAGCCCAGGCCTCCAGGCAGCTGGATTACAGGGGCACGCCACAACGCCCGGCCGGTATTTCGCTCAACGCAGGCGGTTTTTCTGCCTACTCACAAGTACTCACTCTTTGGGAACGGTGAATATTCGGTCATAACTATAAAAAATACGATAAAATATACAATCTCGGTTCCTTGCCGTGTCCTACGAATGAACTACGGCATCAGTTGAGACGCTCTGCCCCGCCGCACACAGTTACACTACCGTGTTTAAATTTAGCCGGTGGTGATCACTGACAGCACGAGGTCGCGCGATGTCTCGACATCACGCGAGTCTGTAACGTCACGCGACAATGTTTGTGACGTCATGTCGCACCTTGACGTTACGCGATACTAAATTTCCGCTAAAGTTAGCGAATAAATTTGCCCGTTAAATTTTATTGGAAAAATTTCTCCGGCACATTTACCGGGATAATTGTGACGGCATCTGAAATGACGTCACGAGGAACTGAGACGTGACAATGACATGACGCTGCGTTTTTCCGCTAAATCTAGGGGAAAAATATATCACCCTTATTTTAGCGGGCCATGACGTGCGTGAATGAAATCACAGTAAAACCGCTCCTAATTACCTCGCCGTTAACGGCTATCGTAGTAAACTATGGGTGGGGTGACCCAAGAAGGGGAGAGGGCAAGGAGGAGAACAACTGTGAAGTGTACATTTTTAGATCGAACACCTTATGGTTTTTGCTTTGAAAGCTGAATATTTTCTAATACTTTCAATTCTGGCAATGAAGCAAAATGAAAAAAAATTATATATATATATATATATATATATATATTTGTTTTTAAAAGTAACTTTTTCCTAGCTTTGCTTGTTTTTTGTGTGTGTTCTAGACTATACATAACTGTTGAGTATATATTTCCAAATTGACCATCTTTATTATTTGAATTCCTTTTTTAAACGGAGTATTTTGATATGTGTTCAATGTTGTACATTCACTTTATTTAACGCAGTAACATATTTTTGTTTTAAATACTTCAATATACTTTGCTTCCCTCACTACTATCACACATACAGTCTTGACATGCTAGCGTTTTGTTGAAAATAAAAGGTGAATCTCAGCTTTTCAGGACACTTTTAGCGGATCTGCACCCTTAAAAAACTGGGAAATGAGTAAAAAACACATTGGATAATTTAGAAGAATATATCGACCTACTAAAGGCGGTGTTTATTTTGCAATCTCGTTTCAGAGTTCTTTTATTGTGTTTTTTATATTTTCTGAACTTTTTTGTCAAGGTGTCGTAAAAAAAAAAAAAAACCGTTATCGCAAAAAAAAATATTTGAAATTAGTATTTTTACATTACCAATAACACAAACAATTTTTGTAGACCGTGTTTTTGTGGATCGAATTTAGGCCTGGATCGTTTGGCGTGAAATGACCCAGTTGGTATTGTAAACGGGTTAGTTTTGGCAAGAACATAATTTTCGCGAATTTCGCGTCTTAAAAGCAAATACCACGGAAACCTGATATAGCAAATAAGAATTGATCTCGTGGATCCTAATCTCGCGAGTAATTTATCTCATGGCGACGGCTACATAGCATGTCCACTCCAAATCGCGAAACGTTGTACCCACGGAATCTTCCCAAAAACCCACACCCCGCAAACTTCGCAAAATATGGGGTTCACTAAAAATTGCACAAACTGGGGAAGTCCTTAAATCGACCAAATGAAATATGTAAGACATCAAATGGAGCCAAATGTCGGTAAAGGCTACACACCAAAGAAGGTTTGGGGACGACCGGAGTCGATGCGAGGACGTTGACTTCTATTAGAAAGTTAGGCTTAGTTGAATCCGAACTCACTCGCCGAAATAGGCAAATTTCGCTCCCGCAAGAAGGATTCGGCAGCCGTAATTTATTATTCATGGCGCCGGGAAAGTGCAAAAGAAGGACTAGGTCCGGATGTGTCGACTGGGCTACCCCATGCGGCCCACTCACAGGTGCGACCCCACTACTGCAGGACGCGGGAGCTTTTGCCTGCTGCGTTTCCGCCCTGGGCCGGTTCGCTCCTCCTTAGGCGACCTGGTCGCCCCGGGGTCACCTGGGGTCACCATATCGACGCCCAGCTTAGCGCGGACACCCGATCAACGTAGGTCGGCAAGGGGCAGAGCTCCCAGCCTCAACCCGTTCTCCAGTCCAGGCCTCCAGGCAGCTGGATTACAGGGGCACGCCACAACCCCCGGCCGGTATTTCGCTCAACGCGAGCGGCTTTTCTGCCTACTCACAACGGTATACTATGTTGGAACGGGGTGTATTTCGCTCACGACTATAAACGCACAATGAAATAAACAATTCCGGCTCCTTGCCGCGTCCTACAAATGAACAGTGACAGAAAACAATCCCGGCACTCTTCTTCTCATCCTTGTAGAGTGTGTTCGTATGGTAAGGTTGTTGTTATTACTGGCCGGAGATGTGGAAACTAACCCCGGCCCTAATAAAACTAGTAAAGCTGATACGCAAGATCCCATTCAGCAGATTTTAGAAATCCAGAAGGACGTTGCCAAGGACATCAAAGAAATGCGAAGGGAACAACAAAGTGTGAAGGAAATGTTTGCAGGTGCCAATAAGCGACTATGCTATTGAGGCCACCATTGATAAGGTCAATATCACGCCAAAGTCCTTTCAGGGTTATGAGGCTAAAGTTGCTGAGTTAAATGACACTGTTTCTGACTTGAGAGTGACTGTTTCTTGAATGGGAAAGAAGCTTGATGACTATGAAAATCGTAGTAGACGGATCAATGTTATTGTTTTCGGCGTACCTGAAGATTGTCAAGAGAATCCTGTCCAGGTGAAGCAGAATGGTCGCAGTGATAATTTTTGTTGGTAAATTGAATGTGCATGTCATTACCATTGAAAGGATCTACCGGCTTGGTTATAACAAAGGAAATCGCCCGATGCCTGCGATCTTGAATGTTCGTGATTTTAACGAAAATGTCGATTGATTTAAAAACGCTTATATACTAAACGGTTCCGAAATTTCTATCTCCGACGACTACACTAAAAAAAAGCACGCTTACTTCGAAAACATTGTGGGATAGTGCAGACACTAACAGGAGGCAGGCTGACAAGGTAAAACTCGTCTACAGCAAATTGAAGATCAACAACTTGACTTACACGTGGGACACGGAAAACGACACCAGAATTTGTATTTTCACACAGTGATGTTCCATGGAATCTGTTGAAGGTGCCTTTTCACTGTAACACGGTGTGCTTTGCTCGAAATCTTTAAAATTAATAAACGTTAATGCCAGAAGTGTTGCTAACAAAATCGTTGACCTTGAGTGCTTGTTATATGATCACGAACCTGACATTGTTGCTGTAACAGAAACATGGCTGCATGGTAGTTCTATTCATGATTCAGAGATTACTCTCCAGTCGTATAAAATTGTTCGGACCGATCGCGAATCACGTTGGGGGGAGGGGGGGGGGGCGTTTATTCTGAATAATTCCTTTGGATTTTGATGTAATTCATCACGTTACAGATATTAAGTGTTTATGGATAAAGCTTACCGGGTTTACTCCGCCAATTGTCCAGGGCGTAGTCTATCGTCCGCCAAATGCTTGCTCATCCGTTCTTCATCTTCTTGCTGCTTTTGTTTTAGAGCGCAGCTCTTAGGCGCCCATTTCCGGCTTGAGCGGCCTCGGCGTGACCTTGAGGTCACGTGACCCCGTGGCGTCACGGGAACCCCGTAAGGTCACCGGGGTTACCGGTGTCGTAGCACATAAAGTTTTGTTGGCTTCAGCATCCAAATTTGATGCTGAGTCTGGTAACAAATGTGACAGCGTGAAGAGAACAGGATGCAAAAGTCTTTCTTTAGAAAAAGCTCTTGCGAAGCGTAAATATACTTCTCACACGTACTTTGTACTTTGTAGCTTGTCACCTTTTGTACGTACTGTTCTCTAACAGGCAGTGTTTGGTTCCAATTACGCACATTTTATTCTACTGGTGAAGACAACTCAAACTGGTGTCCAGATGACGACTCTAGTATATGCTCTAAATATTTCGACCTATCAAGGCTCTCGATGGTCTTAAAACCGCACAAAGAAACCAGAGACATGGTGCGCACGTGCACACGGGGACTGCTGAAATCGGGTTCATATCACATGAACGATGACCTGATGAAATCAGGGTCGCCGCCGCTCGCCATGGCCCGACAGTCAGACTGGATGCCCCCGGCGCTGAATGCAGCACTCTCGTAAAGCGTGGTGCCGCCTGGCCATTGCCGGCTGGCCATAGGGAAGGCGAGCACGTGCGGCGCGTGTACCTACGCTCCCAACATTCTCTTTGTTGTTTGGGTAATTTAACGAAAGGTCTATGCGGAGCGAAAATTCGTCTGCTTATTGCACAAGGATTGCGTTGATGTCTGAACGCCAAGCTCGTATTGGCTGATCGAAAAAAAAAATAGTGGGTAGACCTCAAGGCATTTATAGCATTGGGGTCCACCCACTAGCCTTTCAATCAAAGTCAGTTAGAGTTCGGCGTCGTTCTGACGTCACCGGAATTCCTGAGCAGGAAGCAGACGACTTGCTCTACGGATTGATTTGCTTCCATTGCGCTGGCGAGTCGTCGGAACGCAAGTGCTTGCGTCGCGTCGACGCGCCGCCGCGCCGCGTCACTGCGAGAAACTGATCGGCGCGCCACCACCACCGCCAACGCTCATTTATCACAAAGTAAATAGCACTTATTTTCTAAATATAAACGTCGAATATGTCTTTTTTTTTATAATTAGTCAACTATTTCGAACAGAGGCAGTAAGAAATCGAAAGAAAGGTTTGTGATGCTTTATTTCAGCCGGTTCGAATAGCAGACGATGACGAGGTTTTGGAACGTTCGGACGCGTCCTGTTTTGCAATTCCGCAAAATGTAAGTATTTTATTTAAACAACTGCCGAAATGCGAGAATTAAGTTAACAAAGCGTGACTTTTAGATCACCTGAACACGAACGTTGTGAATTTAACCCGCAGTTTCTTCCTAAAAAATGACCACGGCTCGTTCAAAACTGGTCGCGCTCCTGCTCGTCAACTTCGCTTCCGCTGAAAGATCGCCCCTCATCAGAGGAGGTAAGAAAATCAACACGGTAACTTTTGATACTTTCAAGCATCCGCCAAATCTTCGAACCTAGCTTCGTCACGCACCTTCGCCAGGCAGAGGTTGGCGAAACAGAATAAAAAACCCGTCGCGTAGAGGCTGGCTAGTGGCACTAAATAAGCTACGCTTATTTAGTGGCTCAATTAGTGGCTCTAAGGCTGGCCATAAACAAATTGCTAGGCCTAGCCCAACTTTACTAAAACACTCAGTAGGGAAACTCGCCGTCGAAACCGGGGCCGCTGGCGTCCACCGAGACCGAGCTAAATACGACAACAGCGCCACTCTTTATCATTTGTCTGTACTGTGGTGACCGTGAACTTTTAGAAAGCATGTTTTTGAAGTAAAAACAAACGGAAAAGACTCTTTTTGTATGAAATTTATTGGAGTTTAGTACAAATTGAAGGGCGCGTGATGTTTTTATCATCTTTAGTTTGCAGGGTTTGCGGCACATTTAATATTGTTTTTATACAACCATGCTTCAGCGGTGCTTTCAGGTAGCACGGCCCCACCTAGGTGCATTTTAACTTCGGTGGTTAGTCGCGGCGCTTCCGCTGGGGAGACGGGGGTGGCACCCCTGTAACCTCTTCTGCGGTATCTGTTTCGGCGCGAAAACGGCCGATTAAAGCCAAAATAGAAGTAACGTAAAGTTCCTCGAGTGGCCGCTGCGGGAGAAATGGCGGCGTTGTGTTCACCATTAGCTCCGTTCTGGAGGACAGATCGGGGCCACTTTTTGAGAGCAGTTTCTATGGCAGTTTCCCAACTGAGTGGTTCTAGTAACGTTGGCCTAGCCTCTGACTTACGCTTAACGGCACTGCGTAGAATCTTTCAGGGACGGATACTTAAAGCAGCACTCAAGTTTGGCCGGAACCTTTAGAGGTCATTTTTAGTCGTGCAAACTCGTTCTTATATTGAGTGCGTTGTGATTTTATCATGAGTAGACGTTGACTTACGTTAGCTTACGAAAGGAAAAAGTAAAATATTTAAAAATGGTGATGATTTGATTGGTAGCAGACGGTTGTCACGGGCGGACTGGCACGGGAGCAGTCCAGGTTCTGAACGAAATAACAAAAGACATTGCGAAAGCCTTAGCAGACGACGCACTTTGATGTTGCTGACACCGCAATGCCGGTTTCGGTTTCATTTTCAAATTTAAATGCAAAAAAAAAATTAGATGTGGATGTTTACGGAAGTGCTGGCAAATAAGCGTAACAAGAGACATAAATGTCTGACAGGCTTTTCGCGCGCTAAGAACTGCTTTTTCGCGATTAAGTTTTATGTTTTTCTGGGCTTTATCTATAGGCCGTAGATTTTCCGGTGTTTATTTATAACAAAAATTGGCGGATGTTATTCTGTGTTTAACTATCAATGTATTTCGGTGACTTGTCCGGGAGAGATGTTCGAAACAGTGATTATCGGTGAAAACAATTTCACGAGAAACTCAGATATAAAAATAGAACGGAAGAGTTTTGACAACAATAGAGGAGCGAAGATGTCCAGAAATGGCTGTTTCTAGGTTTTTTAACCGATTGGTTTTCTAAAACCAACAAAAAAATTATCGATCTTTTTTTTTTGTTTGTTTGAACGAAATTTGTATTTTTCACACCAAAACTTCTTTCTGTTTAACCGATTTTGGTATTTTTAACACCAACGGATGTTATTGGTATTCTTCAGATAAAATAGGAAATTCTACGGCCTAGCTACATCTCGAGGTCCTATAAGCGCTTGAGAAAACATAATATGAACAGATTTTAGAGTTGTCATTGGCCCTTTAAAGAGCGACCGTTTTTAACCCTGTTGGTAAGGCAGTAAATAGTCGTTTTTTTAGTGTGAAGGACCGATAGTTCGTTTATTTTCACGCTACATTTAGCGGAGGGATCGACGTCACGCGACATAGTCTTGCGACGCCACGTAACGATGTCACACGTCCTAAAGTCACATTGCCGCTGTGTTGTCACGTGATATCATGACGTCATGCAACGTCACCTGACGTTAGCTAACGTGACGCGTCAATTGCCCCGCTAAACTTAGCAGGAAAAATTTCCTCTCCCACGAAACGTAGCGAGAAAGTTGACGTCACCTGTTTTGACGTCAACTTTCTCTTTGTCTCGTGACGTGACCTCACGGTATCAAATCGTTACGTACGATACCGTGGCATCACGTGACGCCCATTTTCCCGCCATATTTTACGAGGAAATGAACGGACGGAAGGAAGGTGCACATATTTCTGGGACGGGCCTTGCGTTAATCAGCCTTTGATGTATTAAACAAAGAAAACAAAAGTCCACCGGTCCAGTACGTTTGAAGGCGAAATACGCCGACACTGTCTTTGTCTGACCTGAGCCTGAACACGGCCGCGGCGACGCCTTTGTCTCGCACGTTTCACAGAACGACCCAAACCCCTTTGGTGTTTCTACGACCACGAGAGCCCGGAACGTCCATGGCCGTACACGCCGAAAGACGTGCCATTCACCTACTGCACGGCCCTCATCTACTGCTGCCTCGGCCTGTCCGAGGACGGACGAAACATCACCAGCCTCAGGCCGGAGATCGACTTCGGAAAGCGTAAGCCACACGGTTGATACTCATTGCCTACATCGGCAGACGTCGAATGTCGGCGAGAGTCGTCGTCTGCCAAACGTTCTTAGATAAATCGGCAATGATTCTATACAAATTCGTTACACGGGTATACCTGTGCTAACGAAGCAGGTAGCCTGCGTCGGGAAAAGCAGGGCAAAGCCAGAGCGCTTGCTAGAACTTTATTTCGCTAAACATCGAGGCAGAGTTGGTGCGAGGGCGGCATTCTTTTCAAGATTTTCAAATGAGAAACTAAAAAGCAAAAAAAAAAAAAAAAAAAAAAAGGCGCATTTTTGTACGACCGTGTTGCTCCTGCACGTTGCGATAACAGTAAATTGATTGCTGTGCCATTTGGTACAGAGTGGCACCGAAGTTTGTACCCCGCTGCATGTTGTCGTATTAACCAAAACTATGAGGAACTTGTGCCAAAACTGCCCTGAAAGGTAAATTTCCTTTTTCAACTTTTAGGAATTTCAATTAGAGATCTAACTAAATAGCGCAATATTTTACCATATATTAGTGGGAATAACTGACATGAGATCGACCGATCGGAATATATCTTATTGTTCGTGGTTTGTTCTGGCGGTGGGCTGGTGTGCTCCTTTGATTCGCACTTCTCACCGCGCACTGGTGAGCTACGGCAGAGTGACATGCGAAAAGTAGACATCGCGATACGTGAACTCGTGGAGCGATAGAGAGTGAGATTGCGCCTGGGTGGGTTGTGCGTGGTATTAAGTGATAGTTTCAGTAGTGGGTCGTTATTTACATTCCGGTGAGCGAACTTCTATTGAAGATATTCAAAGTATAACTGGCGACCGAAAAAGGGAGTTTTTGCTTGGCTAGGTTGTGCGGCATGATGGGGGATAGTCTCAAGCGGAAAGTTCGCCACATTCCAATGAGCGACCCTCCGTTGGCGATATTCAAAGGAGAAGTTTTAGAGCGAAAGAGATTGAGTTAGGGCCTTGCTGGTGTTTACGTGATATAAGGCGAAAGTCTGAATAGTGGGTCTTTCACCAGATTCAGGTGATCGACCATATATTCCTTACATTGATTGGAGAACTCGTAGAGTGAAAGTGAATGACTTCGTGCTTGATGGTGACAGTGGTGTTAGGCGAGAGTAATTATAAGAAAACTCTGTGTGAAAATGTATAATGCAATGTCAGGTTTTCCTGGAAAATATTGCTCGAAAATATCGAGTGGTATCTTGAGTAACCTGACCCTGAGTAAATGTAGCAGCTAGATTGGACAAAACTCAGTCGCCCCGGAACTAGCTGCACCAGAGCTGGCTTAGAAAGGGTCTGTATTTTTTTTTTATTTAATTGCTTCTCTACTTATGCAAATGACCAATGTTGGTTTGTCCTGCATGTTCCTTACCCTAAAATCCAGAACCGGGTTTTCTTCTTCGAGCCGTAGTTGCAGCAACATTGCACACGCTGCTTTATGGTGGTCTAATAGAGTAAGTGTTGTGACAGCTCGCTTCCGGTAGGTGTTTCGTGTACAGACTCAGGGAATAGCATTAAACGACTGTCACGAAGAAAAGGCTAAGGTCGGCAATCCTTTCCTCCGAATTCCCCCCCCCCCCCCCCCCACACACACACACACACTTTTTCGTCAAAGACAAGCGTCCGCCAATTTGTGTTTTCTACAAGTGTCACTGACAAGGTGAGAACAGTAGAAAAGAGCTTCGGTTGTACATATCCCCTCATGCGCGAGCCGTTTTAAGCTGAGACTTGAAGCTCTGCCTTCAGCGCGAGCTTGCTGGCTTCCGCAGTGCTTTGGTTGTGCGTGCCTGCGCGTTCACATTGGCGTTAGCAAGGGCAGAAAGCTCGCCTTGAAGGCGGAGCTTCTAGTCTCAGCTTACAGGTGAACGGAGTAGACCTTCGACAACGCCTCTGCGTTTTTGTGTCGTCGAGCTCGTTCTTCCGTTCTGCTGTCGTCAGTATACAACAGCATATACTTTATCCGCGCGATGGGTGGCGGAGCGCAGATGGGTTGCGGCAGTTCTCTTGGCTCAAGTCTCACGCCAGGGGCCTCAAGGTGTACCTGGTCCTGGGCGGGCACGAGACGGACAGCGCGAGGTTCGCGCCCGCCGTCGAGGACTCCCAGTATGCGAGGGTGGACCTCCTGCTCAATACTCACCATTGGTTGGACGCCTTCGACTACGACGGGATCGTCCTGCACATCACGGAACCGGAGAGCTTCGCCGTCACAGACTCCTCCATCAACGAGTTCGTACTTGTGCGTGAGCGAAGATTTGTTGCAGTGGAAACGCTGTCTACTCAAAGCAAAGTCTATGCAAACCATAGACGTACTAAACACGCTCTCTGTCATTCACAAGAGAACATAAACTGGCGGACAGACAAGAGTCCTATCTGGTTGTTTCGATTTAGGAGTCAGGTATGTCCGTCCGTCTACGTTATCTTCCTAAATGTGTGAATCGTAAAAAAAAAAAAAAAAAAAAAAAAAACGCTTATGTTGACTAGGTTGTGCCTGTGTGTGAGTTTTTGTTCAGTTACCTGCTTAAAAAAAACAAAGCCATTTGGCGAATGGGACCTTTTTTCACGTAAAGACGACACGAAGCAATGAGAACTCGAAGTGGAATTGGCGTTCGGAACTAATGCTGAGATGCCTCCTATCCACCTTTGCGGTTCAGATGAGTTACGGATGAGGCGATAGAGGTAGCGCAACTCCTCTTTTTGACACCAAACTTAGTTTGAGTTTTCGCCTCTACGTGAACTAGGGTCAACATTCAACCTTTTTCGAAAGGTTCGATGTTGGCCCTCACTTGGATGTTCCTAGAGGAGCTCGTCTAAAATCTTCTCAAAGTTGCATGTATACAATATCGACATTTGTGGCGGCCACGCTTCTTGGCATTTTTGAAGGCTGTGATTGCTTAATTACCAATTTAAAAGTCGGAGGAAGCCTTCATGCCTTCGAACGCAATGCCAACCTACCAAAACGCAACTCGCACGGAAATGGCTGTCGTGCTCCATGCGTTCCTTGCCTATTGTTTCAGCGCGGAAGTAAATATGTGAATGTTTTTTTTATTATTATTTTGGTACCATCAAAAACTATTGCTTCACACAAAGTTACACGTCCTTAATGCAACGGGTGTTCCCAAGACTACTATGTCCTATTAAAGTTCACAGCCGCTTATAACTGGAGACTGGGTCCAACACTCAAGAAAGCTTCGGGTTTGCCTTTTTTTGCTTTTATTGAAGTAATTGTCTTTATAACATTGATACACTGTTCTTATAACCTCATGAAAGTCGTCTTTCGCAGGTTAAGGGGTTGTTCGTGTTAAAATTAAATGCTTTACTAGAAGAGAAGTCGGTACTATGCACGCTGCTTGATGCAGATGATGAGACTGAAATTTTTTCGTCCTAGTAATGTATTTTTTTAAGGCACTTTATGTGTTCGTGTTTTGTTTCCTTTAGCGATGGAGTAACTGCTGAAAGACTATAATTCAACGTTCACTGCGCTGCGCCGGTGGCACTCCGTCTCAACTGCAGGCTATGCACGGGTCCCTGAAAGAGCGTCGCAAGGACTTCTCCGTTATTCTGCCGCCCGAAGCGTCCCGTAGGAGTACCTACTTCTCACCCCTTGTCTACGCCAGGTACATCTTTTTGCTATCTTTCTTTCCTTTTCTCTTGGTCCCTCCTTCGGAGTGGAGCCTTTTTGTTTTGTTTGAGTACCGACATTGCCGCGCGGGCATCAAAGATAGAAACAAACTTGGGGGATCAGCTGTACTGCGATGAAAGCCAAAACCTTGAAATGTTAGGTCCTCCTTCTTATTTTCTCTTTTTTGAACGTTATCTCGCCGGAAATGCCGACTTCACGCATAAGTTAAACGCAAGTCCCAGCAGAACGATGACGCAGCAATCGCGTCCAGTTTATACCTGCGCTCGATTATATAGCGAAGATAACGGTTCGAAAAGATAGAGGTGTCGAAACAAACCCAGAGAAGCTATAAGTGCTCGCCAGATCCATCACTCGGGTGAATTTTTTACCGCCTGACCCCGCTCTCTGCCCGTGCGTATCGGCAGAAAGTGCGATCTCGTGGAGCAAGATCGACGGTTGTCTGGTCCGACAAGAATGTATACCATCAACCGTCCTGTCAACTTAGTTGGGAACGGAACAGAGATACGGTGACGTTCTTGTAGGTCTCCCGATGTAGTAGGGAAATCTATAGTTTCCGCATTTCCGTCGGAGGTACCTCGTTTGTAATATTAATCGAGTACGCACAAAGCTAGATTTCAAAAGCAAGGTAAAAAAATATAAAGGACAATGAATCCGCCTTTATGGAACTTCTCCTGGCGCTTATAACACGGCCTTGATTTTTTTTTTTTTTTTTTTTGAGGGGGGGTTTGTATTTTTGCGCAGTGTATTTGAGAAAGTTTGTAGAAATTTTATCATTTTTTTTCTTTATTGACAGGCAGATGGACCTTCTGGTTCAGTGGAGCCACAACCTGGTGGAGAAACCTGTCAAGGCAACCTGCCCGTCACCACTCCACAGTGACGACGACGAAAAGGCCCTTTCGGTTGTGAGTTCAGTCGTTTTATTCATAAAGTACACGACAACATTGACGCTCTTCTCGCTGGTGTAAGGCGCACAAGGACCAACAAAAACTTTGTAAATTTCGTAGTATTCAGATTGGTCACCTCCGGTATCCCCCAAGGATCTGTGTTAGGACCAGTGCTGTTCAACATGTTTACTAATGATGTCACCATCAATACCGAGTCTCAACCCCTCCATTATGCCAAGGACCTGACACTTCTGCATCCGGTTCAAGCAACAGGTTCCCCTAACCAACTTAAAGAAAACATCGACAATGGTCTGTACAAAACTGGCTGCCTTTTAACCTCTCGAAGTGCCGATCACCATGCTAATCACCAGCAGCCATCGCAAGCGAAACGACCAGCAATTCCTGCAAATCGTTAGCCAGCCACTAAAACGGGTGTCTCAGATTAACATTCTGGGCTTGACAGTGAACCAACGGCTCAAGTTCGATGCACACATAGATTCAGTCATAGTTCCAGCACGTCGTATGCTGGCTTTCTCACGACGTGCCACACGCTCTGCCGGAGCAGACGCTCTGCCTAAATTAGACCCTGCGCTCGTGCGACCACAGCTTGACTACTGTACCCCAATCTACTTTCCTCACCAAGAAACTCGTCTGGCCAGATCGCAGAGTCTCCAGAGACGTGCGGCCTACTCGCTGTGGTCTACAGGGAGGACCACCCCACTCGTGCCTACAGAGTCATATCAACTCCAGAGGTACTCTGTGCAGTTCTCTGGAAGCCCCTGTCTTTGCGGCATAATACGGCGTTCCTCCGGTTCTTCTTGACGACGCTTCATCCTTTCGGTGCTTTCGAACTGTTTGCCTCCCAGATTCGTAGGACAGAAAACGGTGACCTGTCCCCTGTCGTGGCATGGACCCTGCGCCATCGGCAATTATTCTCTCACACACTGTCCAGCTGTGGCGTTCCCTTCCACGTTCCATAAGAGACTGTTGCCCACCCGGAGAACATAAGGACAATCTGTCGCCAAGCCGCGCAGCATCTTTGTACATAGTCGCATAGTCGTACATTATTTTTGTATATAGTCGCCGTACCGTACTGAATCTTTGTTCATAGCCGCCAAGCATTGCAGCAAACTTGTGAAAAGCCTTATTTTTTTATTTATTTACTCTATTTTGGTGAAGGCCAACTGGTACGGGCCCCCGGTCTTTCTGGCACACCCCAAAACCTCCTAGATCAAAATAAAAATCACAGTTACAATTTTAATTACAATTAAAGAGTAAACAACAAAAAGTAGTTACGCCGATATTTTTTTTTTCTTTTTTTTTTGTGGAGGGTCATTTTTTTTTATAAATAGAACAGCTCAAACGACGAGAAACTAGATAAAGAAAGCAAGACACCATATCGCATTCTCCAGTTAAAAACTATCACAATGATCTTTATCAGAGATTATAAAATTAGCGATCCCTCTTTCAATATGATTTTTCCAGAAAAAAAACAAACAAAAACAAAGCCAACATCATATTTGTACAACTATTCATGCATTTGAACAAGGCGCGCTCGCGTGCCTTGTTCATTCGGTGAAATGCACATAAATGTTACCTCTGTCTCACATAGTAAGATTTTGCTTGCGGTCTTCAGTCGCTACACTGTTCGTGCGGCGACACAAGAGTGGATGGGAGCGGCGGCACTCGAAATCGCGACCAAAAATCCCAAGAAGAATTGCACCATGCGATTCCGCGTTGAAGGCTGAAACACGTGTGTAAAAATATAAACTCGTAAGACTAGTTCCACATCCTTAGTTTTAAACAACCCTTCATTTGCTGTACGCACTTCACAATTACGCTTTTGACAAGATGATATTTCGAATTGTGGCGCAATAAATAAGCTTGTGGTCCTTGTTTTCTTTTTTCTGTTGTTGTTGTTTTCCGCAAATAGCGTTAAACAATTTTAGTACGTTTCGATATTTTGTTTCGGTTGCTCTTGTCTACGAGTCTTCCAGCGCTTACTCACAATAAAACCCCTAAGTCATACCTTATTAAGTTGGGGTAATCTGCTTACCACTTTTTCGTTAACTTTATTTTGTATATTTGTTGTTGTTTCTGAGTCCCCCCCCCCCCCCCCCCCCCCCCTCCCCCTGACCAGGAGGGCATCCTGGAATCCGTCAAGTCCTCGTATTTGGAGGAGCAAGCCGAAGCAGTGCTTTCCAAGCTCATGCTGAGCTTCTCCTTCGTGGGCTTCCGCTACAAGCTGACGAAGAGCAGTCGGAAGCACCTGAACCATCCGCACCCTCCACTGCCTAGGCCGGTAATGATCCGCACCGCGCAGCCCGTCGCCTACCACGAGGTATAATCACCCGTCCCTACTCTAAATTAAAGTAATTTCGTAAACGGCAGATTGCCGCGCGCGTAGCTGGCCAAGTAGACAACGCGGCCGTTTTCTAACGGTTATCGTGCTTGCCTCCCACGTGAAGAGCCAGGGTTCGATTCCTGGAAGCGACGCATCTTCTATTTATTCTTGCAATTTAATGTTCTGGTAAATTCGAGAACTCTGTTGCATGTTCGAGATTAGAATGTTCTACGCGCCGAATCGTCTACGGCGATTCTTCCAGAAGCCCACGTGTGTACAAAAGAGGCTCCGCGTGGGGAGACGGAGTCAGTCTCGCCCCAGTGTTTGATCCTGCTGTTACGCCGCCATCCACGCCCGCGACGCTCTATCGTTATCTTCTGTGCCCTTTTTGTTTTAGGCACAAGTTCGCCCAATTAAACGTTTAGTTTGTTTAAGTTTTCATGGCGTCATCAATTGTCATTCGTGACAATATACACAGGCTGTTTCAGAGTGCTAGTCCAGCGTTGTAACGACGAAAACACACCGATGAACTTACTGCAATTAAACTTTCCACAAAGGTGTCTTTAGGTGGAACATTCGTCATACACAAATGTCATGAGCGTACAGATTGGGAAAAAAAATAATTAGAAAGAAAACTGCTTTTCTCATGCTTAAAGGAGCTGTGCAACGATATTCAGTTGGAATGTTTTTCACTTTACACAATTTACTGGCACAAGTGGGGCTCAAGGATACTCGCACGCAGCACCATTGACCAAGAAACTCCTTTGTTGCGGTGTAATTTCAAGGACAAAAGCGATCATTTTCATCCAATCTCTCTTTTGCAAAATTTCATGACGTAACGTGGGGATCGCAGAACACCCAAGTGACGATATTTGAATGCTGTTCATAGATTGGACCCGAGCATTGCGTGGGCACTCGATTTGGGCTCGTGATAGTTACTAGCTCGAGAAGCATTCGGGTAGTGGCCCGTGTCCAATCGCTGCAACGACGAAAATAGCCGAGCCATAACAATATCTGGAACTAAGCGCGTGCCCTGTGCTTTGCCAACCCCAGCGCGTGGCTATGATCTACATTGGCGGCATATAATCGGCTCCAGATCACGTGGCCGCTTGTTCTGGCTGCGAGTTGAGGGGGTGAACGCTGCTCGTTTTTCTTTAATTTTTTTCTGGGACTTCTATTGCGTGGGGTGAAAAACGAACGCGTGTTTCATAGGTCATTAATGTCAGGGATCCGTTCTAAGCGGCATTTGCGCAAAGTACAAAAATTGTGGCATCAGGAAGAAAACGAAAAAAAAAAAGCGTCTGGTTGACGTTGTTACAAATGGCGTGACATAAAACAAAAACGTTAAAGTTTTTTTTTTTTTTTTTATGAATACACGAAAGTTTAATTAGCTGATTCGAGCGTGTCTGGTATCCCTTATAAGTAGCAGTGACAACCAGATGTACTACTTTTGCCGTTTCTCTTCTTGTGCGTAGAAATACAGGTTTTTGTTTTTTCGGACTTCAACGCTTTTTGTTCTTTTTTTTCATACCTACGCCTATAAAAGTTTGGAAGGAGGAATGCACTACGTAAATACACCTTTGTAAACATAATTCAATGCACTCCGTTTTTGTTATATTTTTTTTTTCGCCCGCACAACGCTCAGAAATACCGATTACTATTTGGCAAGCGGGAGGTTGCGATTTTTATGTGCTAATGGGAAGGAGATCGAACTGTCGTGAGCTATTCGTTAGTGTTTCTGACGCAACGCTCGGCTGAAGTAGCCGAACGCTGCGTCAGCGTTCGTTTGAGGCTCGAGTTCAATCAGAGAAGGATCAATTTAGACACCTTTGAAAACCCCATCAAGCAACATTGGTGGCCGCCAATCGAAAAGGCTTTCTACCAGCTTGAGCAGAGTGGGTCAGTGGGTAGCACTGACCGCTGCAGTGTAGAGGAGGAGCGGAATTGCGTAGCAACAAAGACGAACACAAGAGAATGGGATAAGGGAGAAAGATAATTATCTTTCTCCCTTATCCCATTCTCTTGTGTTCGTCTTTGTTGCGTAGCAACAAAGACGTCTTCGTCTTTGTTGCTACGCACCAGCGGGAACCTTAAGGTTCCCGCTGGTGCAGCCACTGGCCATGGAACTCATTAAGGCACTAGGAAAAGCAAGTAAATTGAAGTTACGGCATCTGATTAATCAAATAATTATGGGAGGAGAGGTGCCCAATGATCGGAAATTGAGTAAGATGAGACTAATGCATAAAGGCAAAGGAAACAAAGACAACATTAAGGTATACCGACCAATAACGGTAACTTCCGTTATATACAGACTAGCTATGCAGATAGTAAAGCGGAGAATGGAGGAATGGGCAGAAGATATGCAGATACTGGGTGAGCTCCAAAACAGATTGCGAAGAAATAGAAGACTGCAACATAACTTTTTCGTCGCCAGACAATGTATAAAAATAGCAATGAAGAACCAAACTTTTTTATGATCAGCTTCTTTGGACATAGAGGGAGCGTACAATAATGTGAGCCAGGAAAAACTCTGGGGTCTGCTGAAGGAGTATAACTTAGATGCAAATTTGGTTAGGTTTCTTCAGCAGGTGTACAAAGACAAGAATGTAGTTATAACGTGGGAATCACAAACTGCACAACCCTGTGATAGCGCCGTGCATTACCGTCTTTAGGGTTCACTCAGGGCGGAGGAATTCACAACACTGATCGCGGGGTTAACTTTTAGAGCGCAGCTCTTAGGCGCCCGTTTCCGGCTTGAGCGGCGTCGGCGTCGCCGTCGCCGTCGCCGTCGGCGTAACCGCGCGGTGCATTATGGGTAAATTTTCCCGAAGGAACCCGAGGTCCTAGCGAGGTCCTCCCGAAGGAACCCGAGGTCCTTCGGGAGGACCTCGGGTTCCTTCGGGAGGACCTCGGAAAAACCTCGGGTTCCTTCGGGAGGGCCTCGGGAGGACCTCGGGCTCCTTCGGGAGGACCTCGGGAGGACCTCGGGTTCCTTCGGGAGGACCTAGGGGGGGTCACGTGACGATGACGTCATCAGTGACGATGACGATGCGGATGCCGATGACGTCATCAGTGACGATGACGATGGCGATGCGGATGCCAATGACCTCATCGGCATCCGCATCGTCATCATCACTGATGACGTCATCATCACGTGACCCCCCCAGGACCTCGGGTTCCTTCGGGAGGACCTCGAAAGCACCTCGGGTTTCTTCGGGACGACCTCAGAAGGACCTCGGAAGGACCTCGGGAGGACCTCGGGCTCCTTCGGGAGGACCTAGGGGGGGGGGGGTCACGTGACCTGGGGGTCACGTGACAATGACGTCATCAGTGATGATGACGATGCCGATGACGTCATGATGACGATGGCGATGCGGATGCCAATGACGTAATCGGCACCCGCATCGTCATCGTCATCATGACTGATGACGTCATCGTCACGTGACCCCCAGGTCACGTGACTCCTCCCCCCGAGGTCACGTGATTCCCTCCTTCCGAGGTCAACTGATCCCCCCCGTACCCTTCCCTCCTCCTCCTCAAGAGCTGCGCTCAAATTCGGCGTTACAAGGAGTTGTAAACGGCTTTTTTGTACATTTCTTCGAATTAATATAAACATTAATCGTGCTTCGACGATGCGGGGCTCACATATCCTGCAGTGCAACTCTTGGGGGCTTGCGGTGCTCGCAGGGGTTCCGCAGCAGGCCCGGCTCCTAGGCGATGTCCTTCTTGAGCCTCTGACTCGATCTCTTGTGTTGTCTCGCCTCTCGCGGGGTCGCCTCTCTAGCGGCCTTGCGTCCTGGGAGTCCTTCTACAAAATCAGCACTTTCTTGGCATCTCGGAAGTCGGTGTTATTCCTCCGTACGGCGAGATGCTTTTTGCATGGGCAGACCGAAACCCCCGGTTTGCCAACGGGTCCGTCCCGTCTGCCAGAGTGTCTGGACCCGCACCTGCAAACCATAACGGGACCGAGGAGAAACTGGACATCCGATACCTAACTCGAGCGGCGCTCAGGCGGTGGTAGTGCGACTTGTTGCTCAGCAGGGCGGGGAGGATCAGGAGGCAGGCAAGCAGGAATGCCGTGGTTGAAGCCTCCAGAATAGACCCAAGGCTAGAGTTCGGTTTGCCACTGAGAAGCGAGGAGGAGGCAGGAGCAACGGAATGTCCGACACCCCTCATGCAGCACGCGGTCGCTGGTGGTATGACCCCTTCCCAACTCGACGAGGTGGGCGAGGCCAGCTGGAAGGCCGTGTTCGGAAGTCTCCTGAATAAAGTCAGGACGAGACAGAACATCACAACCCGCAGCAATAAAAAAGGGATCGGGCAGGGATGTCCACTGTCGCCACTGCTCTTCATGATATATGTCAGTGAACTGGAAAAGAACTTAGACCAGGGCAACTTACGTGTTGATGTGAGTTACATGGAAGGAGGGAGAAATGTAGTACAGGTAAAATTAGGACTGATGTATGCGGAAGACATAGTACTTATTGTAGATAACCAGGATACGTTACAGGAACTAGCTGGAATATGGGAGAGGAAGGGGACACCTTGGACCTTTAGTTTTAGTAGTGACAAGTCTGGAGTAATGGTGTTTAACGATGAAAAGAGGGAACCTCTGAGGATACAAGACATTGTAATGGACCATATAGGAAAATACAAATAGTATATGGGAGTCTGGCTCAACGAGGGAAGGAAATATCTGGAGGAACATGAGAAGAATATATTTTGAAAATGGAAAATAAATTCATCTATTATGACGCTCAAGACGCTGTGGAACTCTAATAAATATAAAGTAGTCAGAGGTATATAGAAAAGACTGATAGTACCAGGACTGTCTTTTGCAATGAAGTATTGTGCGAGAAATCAGAAATTCAACCGGGATTATAGATTCGACAAAAGAGCTCAGGCATAATAACGCTGGGAGCACATGGAAAGACACCGAATAAGGGAGTACATGGGACATGGACTGGTCGTTTTTTGAGAGCAGAGAGGCAATTAGAAGATTGGTAGAAATTACCTAAAGAAAACTGAATGATGCATAACTAACTAGCACAACTGGAAACAGACGGGACAGATGAAGATTGGGACTCCCTCCCGCGTGGCTCCGGTCCAAAGTCTCAACCTCCCCCCTTTCCCCCCCCCCCCCCCCCCTCCCAATGGGTCCGGTGCTGGGATAACGCAGACAAGGTTTGACCGGAGGAACATTGGCGACTTCTCGCCGGGGAGAAGAGGGGGGGGTGATGTTCTCTTTCGTTTTTCACCCGATCCCCCGAACGTCATCCTGGTGTCTTCCCTCACTGCTTGGTGATAGCTAGGGGAAAAAATTTGGCTAAAGTCCAAAAAAAAAAAAAAAATTGGGTTGTGTGTGTGTTTATACAGCCTAGAACTTGGTCTGCCTCACAGGGGCGACGAGTCTCCCAGCTGTAGATGAGAAATTTAACCAATGCGGTACAGCCGCTAGCCTGGGGTCTTTAACGTGCACCACGCAGTAGTGATACACGACCGCACGCCGGTACGATGCTCATCCAGATCGAAACGGGCAGGGGTGGGGCTCGAACCCAGGATCCCTGAGTTTGGCTAAAGTCCAATTTCCTAAGGCTAAGTCTTTAGACTTAGGCTAGGTGGCGCAAGCTACCGCGGGTTACGAAGGGTATAGCCATTAACATCCATCCAACATCCATCCATGGAAAGGAAGCGTGTGATTGGATCCGAAGTCGTCGCCCAACGCTGACTCAGCCCTCTTGTTCAACCTGTGGCCCGCGTTGATTTAGATGAAGAAGATCCGTAAAGAATTCAGACTACGTTGTGGAGGCCAGTGTAGCTTCGCCAGTGCTCCAACTTTGTCAAGACTAGCCATGCGAGCGAGTGCGACGCCAGACAATGCCACGTGTTCGCGCAGCAGTGCGGGGCCTCAGCACCATGGAAGCCAGGCTAGCCTTGACAGTGTAGAACAAAATAGTTGACGCCAAGTATACATAGCTTGCTTGTAACGTCATTCGCGGACATGCCAGTATTTTATATGCGTCGCGAGTGTTCGGTTCGCCGTTTGTGTTGCACATTGCGGAAGTTGTAGTTCGACGAAACCAGTAAGTAGAAATAACCCTCGGTACCCAGCAATGGCGACGCTCGCAAGCCATGTATTGAGAAGGTGATCCAGTTGTAGCGCCTCTAGTGGCTAAATTTAGTTATACACTGATGGGCCGAACAACAAGAACACAGGTTATTCGTTTGTGTTTTGAAGCAGCGCTTGAACCACGTAGCCGAACGTTGCTTCAGCATTCGGCTGGGGCTCGTATTCAATCGGTGAAGCCAAGCGCGAACGCAGTAAAGAAATTCGGCACGAGTTGGGCCCAATCTTTGCCCCGCGCTCCATCGAGAAAGATGAAGCGAAGAATCCAGTGCACGTGCCTTGTGTTGGTAAACACACAACTACAGTGTACATACACGCAGCTCCGGGGAAAACAAGTTGGACGTAGAGTCCCCTCCTCGGTACAGAGGCGAGCGCTGAGGAAACAAGAAGAGTGCCTCCCTTTGCCGGCCGCTCCGCTGACAGGGTGGCAGGGTGGAGACACCCGCCATTTTGTGGCGAACTTTGCGATACTCTCACCGGCGTGATATTCCGTCTATCTTTCCAGACCTTTCTCTAAACGCAACGTTTTTGCACCACGACTTTGTCACACACGATGTACAGGACCCACATCCAATGTGGTGCTAATACTGACCTCAGGCGCCATATTGTGGCGCTCCATTGGCTCCATTGGTGTCTCCACGCTGTCAGCAGCGGCCAACAAATGGAGGCACCCTAAAAACAAGCTGGACAAAGCGCCCTCTATGGTTCGGTCTCTTTGGCTTCTTTCGCTAAAACACCCAAACGCCAAGCAGCAGGCTTCTAGAGTAGATACACGCGCTGCACGTGCTAGCATCTGCGGTTGTAACCAGTCTAAAGCGAAAACCCGAAACAAATGGCGCATCTTTTATGCTGGAAAGGCGAGCAGACGGATGCCTTATTCTGGCAGCTGCCGAGAAACTGCTTCATAACCTAGCGATCAATGGAACACTCCGAGCAGGGGAGGTCCTCCGCTCAAGGTTGAAATCGCTGCTGGACCGGGGACAACACAGCAACTTTTCCCGCAAGGCGATTTATACTTTTTGCCTCGTTAGGTTAAACAACAAAAAATGCGTAGTGATTGAATCTCTTAATCACTGACTGTTTCCACAGTAACATATTTATCTTGGTGCGAAGATACGGCACAAAGTATATTGGTCGGCCTGCAAAAGTTTTGCGGCGGTCACGGTCTAGCGAGCGGCCTGCCCTGCTTGGACTGTTCCATTGGGCGCTTCGTCATGCGGCAGGTCTTCGGCCGTTGCTGCAGGCTAGCTCTGCAATGAGATAAGACATCGTTCACGTGTTCCGGATAAGTTTGAAGGGCACTCTGTACCTACGTTCATAGGCGTAAACTTCGGGGGCATCGGGGCTCGTGCCCCCCTGGTGAGATCCGAGGGGGGTGGGGGGGGGGGGGGGGGCACAGCCCTTCCCCCTGGGCCCGGGTTATCATCCTTACCGAGACGCTGTTTACGTGCCATGTAACGAGCTTCTAGTAGTGGCATGTAAACAAAATAACGCCCACGTTGCCTTGATTGACAAAATGCATGGGAAATGGAATCCCATGAAGGTGAACATTTGAGAGAAGTCTCTCTGGTTGGGGAGCAACAATAATAATAAATAATAATAAAAATAAGTAAAAACAGATTACTGCTCCTCAACGGCCATAGCCGCAGTCAACCCCTGAAGAAGAGACCGAGCTGGTCTCGAAACGTAGGGTTTCGCCTTTATACAAGGATTTGGTTGGTGTATATATATTATTTATTATTAATGGAATCCCAGCATGGCTTTCATTAGCTTCAAGCTTCAATCTCCAGTTCTGGCGAAAAGATAATGCGCGCCCCCCCCCCCCCCCCCCCACCACCCCCTGGAGAACTTCGTAGCCTGCCCCCCTGCCCCCCCCCCCCCCCCCCCCGGGAAAATGGAAAGTCTACGCCGCTGCCTACGTTTCCGGTATTTCCAGCAATTGGGCTAAAAGAATCATGGTTTAGCTGTTCTTTTGTCGACTCTTGAATCGGGATCATGTAGATGACTAAAATCACTGACAATTTAAGAAACGTAGGGCGTGTCCCGAGCACCTTAATATTGATCCGCGGGCAATGAGATTGCAAAATTTGCAAATCAGATTTCCGCAAAAAAATTTACAAAGCAAGAACCATGATGATTTTGATGAGCGTGTTGGGTTAATACTCAATACAATGAAAGCAAAACATAAACGGGGATAAAACGCCGGGCATATGCATTCGCAGCCCAGTGAATATGCATATCCCGCCTGGGCGACAAACAGTGAAAAGTTGTATAGACGAAGTACTATCTTCGTTCGTGTGAGCTGTCAAACCGAAGTCAGGGGGGGTGGGCTTTTTATCGTGTCCCCTCAGATCTGCGAAGCAAGCACCGCGTGGAACACGACCTACAACCAGATAACGGGCTGTCTGGAGCTTGTAGGGAGAGACTCCTTCGTGTCGTACCCCGGCAGGCCTCCGAGGGAACTGCTGGTGAGACCGCTAAGTCATGAGTAAGATTTAGTGGGTTTTACGTGCCAAGTCAACAGAAAGAATCTGGAACGCCCCAGCGAAGGAATATCATGGCTAATCTTAAAAAAAAAAAAAAAAATAGAACATGTATCTAGCCTCTGAATAATTAATGATTATCAAGTTTAAGCATATGAGCATTTCCTCTGTACGATCAACCGAACTAAATGCATTTTTACATACACCACATGATCCTGCCCTCTTAACGTGATTCTGCCCTTCTAACGTGATCCTGCCCTGCTAAGTCAGTGCGGAGGTCTTTCGGGTGATCGTTGTGCGAATCGTTGCAACACCACGCAGAAGCGGATTGCGGGCGCAGCCCTCTTCAACATGGACATGGACGACTTCCAAGGACTCTGCGGCAAGAAGAACTCGCTCACTCGCACCTTTGCTAGCTTCCTCAACCTGGTCTAGTGGCTCGCCTGTGGACTTCCGCGTCTTTACACGGGTTGCCTGACGCCGACGAGACACTCTCGCCAACGTTACCCTCTGCAACCGATCTGAAACTCTCATTGCGAAAGTATATATACAGTATGTTTTAATGGAAGTGTGTAAACTGCTTTCTGTCCCCTCGAGGGGTTCTGGAGACCGTGTCTTCCGTACAAGATATAGCTTGTCCGCAATGTTAAAAATAATGTTAATAGATATTTGTTTTTTATAAGACAAGTTATTTTTTTTATTTTTGCAGGGCTTTTGAATTTCGAGGTAGAGCGTTTTCATTTATAAAAAAAAAAAAAATCTAGTGCATAAGTGACTGCCGTTTTTGTTTTTTATATCACATTGATCCTTGGCTCTCTTCCCTGAATTATGCACCAACAACCCAAAAACAAGGAAAAAATATACAGACGCTCCTAGAGCAACTCAATTATTTATCTTACTAAATTATCTAAGAGCGCATAGAGAGAAAATAAAATGTCATATCCTATTGACACGATAAAATATGCGGGCTTTGCTAATATTAAATATTTAAAAATGTTTCCTAAACTGTCCCCGAAGTACGGGAACGTTGTTTTGTTTTTTCTTTTAACAATTTCTTTTTTTTTTTTCATGTACGGTTGGAGTTTGGAACGACCTTCTCGTTGCAGTTTCAAAAATGGCTCATTAACAAAATATTACCGTTTAGAGAAATTTTAATATTTGGCACATTAGACACAAACATTTTGGGGAAATCTTTCCGAAACGTGTCTTATAAAGTCTGTGATTAAAATTTATTTTAACGTTTATAATTCTTAAATCAAAATGTGTATGTATATTTTGTCAAAATGTTTCTAAAAGTTGAAGTGTAAACTTCTTGCTGGGCATTCACCGTTCTTCTTCAAAGTTTAGAATTGTCCAGTGGCTATTTGACTGGCTATAGACGCTTTGCAGCAGCTGTGCATGGACGCCGCCATAACTGACCTTCAGTTTTTGTTTCCTCTTATTTCGTTTATTTCACTTCATCATTACCACAGCAGGCCAGGTTATTGCCATAGTAGATTCAACTGTGTCTTTTTCTAAAGCATCGGCCTTTGTAGAGGATTCGCAACTACCGTTTCAGTTGCTCGGCATCTCGGTAAGACAAGAGAAGGTCAGTAATGGCGGCTGTAATTTGGCGCGTGTGTAAAGCGTCTATAGTCTACTTCACCGTGCATTGTTCTGTCCACCGTTACTATATCAACTCAGTTATGGAACTTCTAACTTCCCATAGACGCTGTACATTGGAGGGGATCCAAAACCGTGTCCGATTTATTATTTTTTTTTTTTGCAGCTAGGTGGCGCCGCCGGCGCATTATTCCACGCGTTTTCGTCTGCTAAAGCTCCGCGGCTGCTTGCGAGTCCCGACGCCTCTCGAGGTTCAGCATGGTTTTTGGTTAAATTTTGCCCTTTCGCCAGTAAAAATTACGATTTGAGCATGAAAAGCGCTGCGACCGTTTTAAACGTGAACGTGTTTTGTCTTTTTTTTTTTTTTTTTTTAGGACTGTGCCAGCGGTTCGATCTATGGTTCGCTTCAGTGTGTTGTAGGATCCCTTCTATCTTATGTTGGCCTCGTCATGTTGCTTGGAAGTATGCAAGCAATAGGTCGCGCCGCTCGCGTACCAACCGCACGGTAAAAACCCTTCTGGGTTTGACGGCGTCAGCGACGTACTTGGCTATCGACACCATTTCTGTGGGCGCTCGAAAAGGTTCGTCGCGTTGATTCATGTGAGGAGGTTGTGGGTCGCCTGTCAATACCGCCCGATCAGGTCGAGTTCCACTCGCTCCGAGGAAGTTACACAGGGAAGCGCTACCATTGGGAAAAGGTTTTATCTGTACCACAGTCAGGGTGTAAGCTACACTCTAGGTGAGGACACGGCGGGGCTGAATGCGCGGCGCGAGGAATCAGATAGCGTTCGTTCGACGGGCCTGCCTCCTCCGTCTTACACGGTGCCCACGGGTCGACGAGTCATCTGCCGGCGCCGCTTGAAACCATAGTGAGAGGGAGAAAGAGAGCGAAAAGCGAACTTTATCCGCACGTCGCGAGGAGCGCGCTGTCATCACCTGAAGACTATTATCTTACACCGTGCCCACGGTGTGAGATAACACTCTTCAGGTGAGGACAGCGCGTTCCTTGCCGCCGGCGACACTGTCAGCCGTGGGTAGGGTGGCCGCGGAATGATGCAGCCTTTCGGATGCCCATCGAACGAACGCTATCTGATTCCTCGCGCCGCGCGTTTAGCCCCGCCGTGTCCTCATCTAAAGAGTTGATCTTACACCGTGATCTGTACTTAAGTTCAGAGTCCGATGAAGATGAGGGCCAAGGCTGTCTAGTGGTCCGGGTCTTCTGTTGGAGGCCTTGCTCGGCACCGGCTGTTTCATGTCTCCAGCTCCAAACTCCGCATGTCCTCGCCCGCCACGAGCATCGTTCTTTTTTCCTTCTTTCTCTTTCTTCCACAAAGTTGAGGTCATCTTCAATGGTGAAGCGAACCGGTACAACGCGCGTAGCACTTCCACTGGTTTGCCTCACCGCCGCCATTTTTCAAACTGGAGTAGCCTCAAAGTTTGCCTGACCATTTCAGAAACGTTTAGACAGAACTAGGTCGTAATATACGGCGTGTGACCTTCCTGGGTGATACTGAAGGGGACTGTACTTTTTTAAACAAAAATGAAACGGAGGTGATTTTTAACCTGTTTCACTTAGGGTGCCTTCATCTGCGCTTTGCTTAGGGTGGAGACATCTGGCCATTTTGTTCCCACTTTTACATTTATTTTTTGTTCAGAAGCGCGTGAAAGAGCGTGTCCCTGCACGCGTCTGTGGCGCTGACTGTGCTATGGCGACATTTTGTTTTCGTCGATTTCTTTGTATTTTCCCCGTGAGCGCATGCTGTCGGCCTCGGGTACTACAAAGGATGGCATCACTCTAAACAGAAGGGCATTGAGGCACCTTAGTTTCACTGAGTGATGCAGGTTAAAAACCCAAGGTAGCAGTCGTTTTGCAGTCGACAAACATTTTATTTCTAGCGTGCTGAAACGCGGGCTGACATCACGTGATCTAGACACACGTTAATTTTTTGTTTTGTTATTTTCGTATTAAATGTTGCCCGGAATCTCTGCTTACGTGAACCGCAAATGTTGGCCTCCAAGGGTGATGGGCATAACAAGTTGGCGGACATTTGAAGTGGTGTTGGCGGATTGTTGGGAGACGAACCGTTCGCTTTACAGGAACCCATTCTATCTCCGAGATGCAAGTCTTTAATGTTGCGTTACCGTTACGATATTATCAGAAAGGCTTCACAGATTGATTGTGCGCTTCGCAAATGGTACGTTAGATGCGTAAAGGCGTCCCCTTATACATAGCGAGCTGCCGAGGAATCAAAGATAGTGAGAGGGAATTTCAAAGCGACACGTTTTTGTCTATGGTACATTTTCGGCCTGGTACAGAGATAACGATATCACGGTAACGTTACGACAAAACGCCCTGGTAACTCCCGAATAAAAATAAAACGACAAGAAAGATTCCAGTTCTCAGGCTTTGCGTGCCTTACCGACCGCACAATTGAAAAGACACTTGTGAAAACATTTTCTTTAATCCGAACAAATGGTGAGCTTTAAAAAGTATACTTCATCAATGAGAAACCACATATTCGGTGCAATTCACAGTTATCAAAAGCGATATTGAATTAAAAAATAATAACTCCAAGGTAACATTCTGGCGCTCAGGAGATGAGATCTCGGAGCCTCTTGAGCAAGGCGTGCTTCTCCCCGCAAACTCCGCTCACGTCGTCGGCCTCGGCGTCGAAGACGGCGAGTCCACGCAGGGTCCCCTTCAGGGAGAGCTGCCGAAGAAGACAAGAGTCCTACAGCTGTCCGTTGCTTTCCAGTCGTCATTTGTCCCTATATTTCGTTTTAGCTCAGGTCCAGATGCAGCCGACGCTGCGATCTGATGGGACGAATCAGACAACGTGAAAAACGCACCATCGTGATTGGTGTCCGTCGTGTTTCTGTGCGTGTTCCATCGTCGCTGAACCGACCATAAACAGAAAAGGCCCAGTGACTCGCGCTTTAGACGCTGCTTGATTTGTTCCATTAGCTCATAGCGTCTGTCGAGAGCGGTTATAACGAAGTCGGTTATAACGAAATAGCGGCTACACCGAAGCAATCACTATTTCCCATTCCCTTTTGCACTTCGTTATAACCGAAGTCAGTTATAACGAAATAACGGATATAGCGAAGTGATTTCTGATTCCCGCTGACTTTGTTATAACCGGTGTCGACAGTACACTGTCGAGGTGCTGGCCAACACCAAGAGGACAAGACCTTTGTGCTTGATTTGTTTGCGTCACCTACAAGGGGCCAACGCGAGGCGTAGACTGAACAAGACCGACCGCCGCGTCATCGTACGGTCTTAGACACCCGCCTTCTTAATAAAAAGTTTGAGGGAACCGGTTTTGGCACATCCGATACGGTACGGTGGCTTGCCGATTTCAACTGCGCATATGGGGCTTCACGCATGCGCAGCTCATACCGGCGGGAGTACCGTATGTGCAACAACGGTTCTCTTAAACTCTCGAATGACTTACATTGAGACTCGGGCGGACGTTGACGCAGCTTTGAAGTCTTAATCTGCGCCGCGCGCTGGTTTCCGGGAGCCTGAGGTAACGTAGAAAATTCGGTGACTCGCTCATTTACGTGGAAAGAGAAGGATTGGGACAAAAGAGAGAGAGAGAGAGAGAGGGATGCCGAGAGACCGAGAGAGAAAACATATATAAAAGGCTTAAAGTGTACCGTTTTTTCGTGGCGGCCGGCATGTTGAATTCTGACGTACCTGAGTTGGGGAAAAATAGCAAATCACTTTATTTGCCGATTGGAAGGCGCTAGAGTTCTAGAGCTTCGTGCCAATAGCTCTAATTTTTTTCGATACTTTTTTATTGTTGAGTTATTGTCGTCCAACGCAAGTACGGTCATATTTCAACGTGACAATCGTCTAACGAAAACGGTGCAGGTAAAATACGTTATTGTTATTAATATTTTTTTTTTCGAGAACGATGGTGGCCGTTTTAATTTTAGCCTTCATAAACCGCCTGTTAAATGCGTCCCTCGTTGTTCATGAGGTCGTGCGTCATGAATTATTGAGTGTTTTTTCACCGCAAAAATAAACAGCGCATCGCCGAGCGTTAATTCTCCGTCCAAATGAAGCGCTAGCGATCTGAGCTAAAAAAAAGGCTGAACTCCATGGAACGAATTATGTGATGAATAGAGAGTTTTAGTAGATCGTTCCCATGACTCCGATAACGATACCCGATACTCCGCCACCGCCTCCCTTGAGCATGCATAGTATCGTTATCGGGGCTATCGGAGGTATCGGAACGATCTACTAAAACTCTCTAATAACTGGCGAACGCCGCCCGACGGCACGCTCGCTTTGCGCGCGACTTAGCAGCCACTGTGTTGATTCCACGCGCAGAGCAAAAGCCGCCGGGCAAAATTCGTCGGTTTTTCGCAGCATATTCGTCCCATGGAGTTCAGCCTAAGATTTAGTAGAAGAGGAGGGCGATTCATTAAAATAGTTGGTAGTCCAGCGATTGGTTGTCTTTTCTCTTTCTCCTTCCTTGAATGTTCAGCTGTTTCCACCCGTAATGACCCCTCAATCTGTTTGCGTTCGTCTTGCAGGTAGCGTCAGACGCGCCAGTGCACGAACACCATGTCCCGAGCGGCCCTTGAAAAACAAATGTAGGCGCAGCACTGAAATGAGCGGCCCTTGGAAGCGAATGGCGGCGGAGCACTCGCTCGGGGCACGTGTCTCGCGCGTTTTCATAACAATGGTTGGGGCACGGTGTAAGATAGACAGGTGGGGAAACGGCCCATAGAAGCCTACCGCAGCGCCGTGACCGGATTGTGTATTCGTCTGCTTGCGGGTACCCCCGAGTTGCGGCAGATGGCGCTGCGGCGAGAGGAAAAAAATTGGAATCGGATTTGCGCGGAACTTTATGGGAGAGTGCGCAAAATAAACCGAGAGCACTACAGTCCTCCATTGAAAATCCACGAATAACTATCTCCGTCAGTTTAAGGGGTGTCCAAACAGGAGACTACAAAACGCACGACTCCGACAAATCGTGAAAATTGAAGCGGGCGCGTCCGCTTCAACTTTCACGGTTTGTCGGAGTCGTGCGTTTTGTAGTCTCCTGTTTGGACACCCCTTTAGCCGGTCGCCACCGGTCGCCCACTCGGAGTGAGAGTTCGCGGTGCTCCACATAGATGGCGCCGCAGAAAAAGAGAAAACCGAGAGGGACACAATCCCGTCGCTCATTTGGCTCTCGTTTCCCCACCTGTCTATCTTACACCCTGGGTTGGGGGTTCTTGTAAATACCGCCTTTATCAAGCGCGAAACACATGTACGACGAAATAGTCCGATCCGACGTGCGGACTGCCGGAATGACCTTGGAAGGAGAGGGTTTTCGTAGCATCGGAGAGCGTTGAAAACCCTCGCCTCCGACCGTCGTATTGCGCGGTCGGACGTCGGATCGGACGGTTTCGTCGTACATGTGTTTCGCGCTTTAAGGAGCTTTTGTCCGAACCTGATGTCGACGTTTAGACCGAACCGTCCTCTTATTCAAAGGCTAAAAGCATTTTTTTCTCTATTTCAGTCAAAAAATAAGGACAGTTTTCGCCCGTTTTCTGTAACTGAACTCCGTATGCCGCCATTTTCCTGTCAAACTTTTCATAAAATCACTTCTAACTTTTTAATTAGATAACAGTTAATTCTGATATTTTGTCATGCGGTTCGGACCACTGGCGCTGCATTTCGGAGGCGAATGAGAGTTTGGCGATGCGTAGCTTATTTTCGCGGTGAAAAGACAAAACAAGCACTGAATATTTTGTTTTAACACCCTGTTTACCGACCCTGCGTCGTACCACCACGTATATATTGAACGCCGTAGAGCTAGTATTTTATTATGTCAAGTAAAAAGGCGAGCGCGTGTTGCAGATTGAACGCGTATGCCGCGTCAGCGATCGCGGCTATATAGGATTCGTGTTCAGTCATTAGTAAGTTCTTGTACTGCGTATACGAGCGAACGCAGTCACTGTGCGTTGGCGCTGCGTCTTCAACTCTGCGCGTGCGCGGAGGCCCAAACAGCGGTCTTGGATTGGCGCGTGGCGATGGCGACGCGCATGCGCAGCGTGGAGCACGCAACATAAACATCAAACAAGCAGCTCTGGCGTTTGCTCCTATTGGCGGCGTGCACGTGCGACCTACAGGGGGCGCTTCTCTAGCTATCATCATCATCGTTTGTGAAGTCACGGGTAGGACAGACTGGGAGAGACCGCGCAGATAGATCCCTCGGCTCTCGTCAGCTCACTTCATGCTCTGTTTGGGTAACGCGCGGCAAATCCCATTTCACGCGTTGTGTTTATTTGGTGAAGTGATATTTGTAATAGGACATTTTACCAAAGTTTTTAACCGTGGCACGCGTATGGTCGCCCTAACGAACGGTTCTGGCGCTCCGGTGTCGAAGCGCTGGGATGGTGTTTTGCTGTTCTCTAGCCCAGTACAAAAAGTTGGATGATCAAAATAGAATATCCAGCGCTTTAGATGCACTACAACATCTTCCACGGCGAATTGCGTGTATTTTTAGCATGTTTCGGGCAAAATAAAACCGAGAAGGGGATGTCTCATTAAATTGAAAATAGAAAACGAAATTCGAGTCGACCAATGTTTCGACGATTCGAAATCGATGCATAGTCATGTTTCAGCAATACAAATTGAAGTGTTTTTTTCCGGCTACGTTGTACTGATTTGCAAAATAAAAAGAATTCAGTCGAATTGTGACACTCAACGTAAGTTCACGGCGCTCTGCTATCGCACAGAAGATCGTGATTAAGAAAAACCGGTAGGAACTAACTTCTCAGCAATTCAGGGCCACACCCGGCGGCGGAAATAAGCCTTCCACTAAGCGTTGTAGATGACAAAATCGAGTCAATGTTTCCAGTGCAGGATACCAGCATTAGGATAAATTAAGTTTCAAACAGTGACAAGCTGAAACAGCAATTCTCGCGAGAAAAATTGCACCCCCCTCCTTTCCCCCCTCCCCTGCGAGCGTAGCCCATGTTGATTTCGGTGCGCGCTCTATTCACAAAATGCTACGAGCACAGTCGAGAGGGTGACGTCGCGGAAAAGCATTTTCTGTTTACGGACGTAACCCACTGCCGCCGGAGGTTTTGGTCATTCGGAGAGCGATGGAGTTTGAAGACATTGCAGCCACAGTTGTCTTGCGCGATACGGATGTCCTCCGATAATATTCTGCGCTTTCAGTCGTTAATCGCGAAGCCTATTACCGAACAATGATGTCTAGATGACCAGGGGATTGTCGTCATTGATTCCGCTAGCTCTAATTGCATCTGAAAAAAAAAATAAAATAGAGGAAACCGCGAAGAATACAACCAAACGTGGAGAAACACACGATTCCAAGGCGTTCATACGGGTCTCGGTCGTTCCTAAACACACAACCAGGAGCAAAGTCCAAGCAGTCCTTCCTTTTTTCTCTCTTGCCCTCTTTCCATAAAGCGGTCTGTATGGCATAACGAAGGTGAGTCCCAGCGGAACGCTGACGCAGTATTCGTGTCAAATTTGCACCCGGTCCTCACCTCTCTACGTGACGCAGACAATATGTACTAAGGCCTTCCATCTCCAGTCAGTGACAACTTAAGAAACCCATTGCAGAGTGAGTCTCGGGTATCTTAATATCGTTGCGCAGCTGACATTTTTTACGATTTTGTCGACTATATGGACGGTGTCGCCCTTGAACGCGCGTCCCCTTATCACCCCGAGAAAACACGCAATACCGGTGTATCCTTCATACCCCGCGTCACTCTACATCATCCTGGTATTGAGATGCGCCAGAAGAGCCATGCGGAGATTACGTGGTGCCGGTCGTATGTATACTCACGAGCCAGTCGCCGCTGAACGGAGCGAAGCTGGACACCCACTGCTTTCCCAGGAACGCCTCGGCGCAGTCAGTGTCCAGGTTGGGGCGAGCCTTCCAGCCCCCCGACAACACCAGGTTGCACATCTGTGGGGTGAATTAAGATCAGTCGAATAGATCATAATGAGGCCGATCAACCGGGCTAGTCAATCAATAAGTATGTTTCTTTGTTGGTCGGTGAATGTTCTCATCAATAAACTCGTCACAGAAGGCTGATCACAGAGAGAATGATTAAAAGGAATGGGTAGAATGGGCCGTCACGCTTCCTCTAGCGAACATGTTTCACGCATAAGTCCTGTTGGCAGGCAATGTACCCACACCAGGGGCCCTAATCTGGACACTTGGCAAAACTTCGGCGAGAAATCGGACGGCCGTGATTGGCCAACGCCGCGGTTGACCTTAACGCCGCGGCCAATCACAACCGCTTGATTTCTCGCCGACTTTTTTTGTCACGTGTCCAGTTTAGGGCCCAAGGTTGTAACGCGACAGATTGATAACTTAAAAGTATCATAAATCAAATCCCACCTGAGCACACCATGTTTCAAGTCCGCGCCAACAACGATCGCCGACGTTTCCTATGACTTGGGTACAATGTTTCTTAGCGATGGAACCTAACTATGGGCACATAGAGCGCCGATCTCAGCTGTGCCTGCGCGGTCTTCGCTTCTTTGGAAATGCAATAAAAAGTTGCCACCAAGCATAAACCGTCTTGGCATAGCGTTACCACAGCTATGCCACAGGCTATCATATCACCTATGCTCCATTCACCCTTAGGCTGAGACTGCAGCCAATACCACGTGCACTCACACAAGAGCTCGAGGTCGCTACTTTGAAGCGTTCTTCCACAAAATGAGCACTCGCGCTAGAAATGCACATCTTAAAAGACAGGAGCGCGGGCTAGCTACCGTTGTAGCTTTGGCTGCAGTATCAGCTTAAGGGTGAACAGAGCATAATGCGGCATCACTACCGGAACCTCGAACTTTAATATCGAAGCACATTGTTCAGCGCGCTCCACTAGCCGTACCGTCCCACCGAGGGGGCCGAGTACGAAAATCCGCCCAAATTTGAACTGCGGGACAAATTCCGACCGCCAGGCCGAGCAAAGATACCAAGCTAAAAGTTCGCGAGAGGCAAGAAGGACGCAACCACACCGCATTTCTTTTTAATGCGTTAACACTAAGAACGTTCGTTTCGACTAAGACCCGGCGGTGTCTTTCGTTTGTCAGTTGTCGCGTGCGACGCTCCCATTGGTTCGAAGCGCTGTCGTGAGGACGCGTCAACCTCTCCCTCTCTTTCTGGCGCCGACAAACTGACAGACACCGCCGGGTCTTCGTCGAAACGAGCCCTTTCGTTTTCGGCAAAGTCACGCGCACAGCTGGCGCTGAGCCAGAGAGGAGGAGGCTTCGCACAACACCTCCTAAATAACAAAGCCGTGGTGCTGAATGAGATGGCTTAATCAGAGAAGGCCAACGCTGGACACAGATTGGAAACAAGCGCTGCGTCAGCCCTAGGCTTCGAGTCAAGTTTGAGGCGAACATTGACGCAATCGTCGTGTTCAATCTGTGCCCAGAGTTGGCCTTCTCTGATGATGCTATCTCATTCAGCACGGCTTTGTAATCTTGGAGGTGCAGCGCCGCGGCGCGGTGGAATGCGAGCATATTCAGTTGACGCCTGTGCTGTCGCCAGTTGTTCTTCACTCTGGATTTCTGTAGTAGCTGTGCTTGGCCTGTGATATGTGCCTGTAGTTTTAACGGTGGATGCGGTTCACTCCACGAGTGATATGGATACGGTTCCTTTCACTAATGGCATGAATGTGGTAGGGCTGTCAACAGGAAGAGAACAAAAAAGGGGTGAAACAAATTACACGAAGATTCATTGGTGGGTTCTTGGGGAATCGGTTAGTATGACCTTTGGGCAACGCCACACACGTCCCACTTTGGGAAACGCTGACACTGACCCCGCAACGAGGCCAAAAAGAGGCAGCAAAAAATAGAGGAAGCAAACGAGAAATCCAAAAGAAAAAAAGTTAAGGGGTCAGCGTTAGCTTTCCCCAAAGGCGGATGTGTGTGGTGTTTCCAAGGGTCATGCTAACGCATTCCCGAAGAATCAGTGGATCTTCTTTCATCCACATTTTATCTAGAGGTGTTTCTTGGCGGTTACCTCCGGATAAGTGATGTATCCGCGAAACGAGGCCGGGCTAAAGGCTGCCGTTGCGTTGTCCTTGGGTTCCGAGTCGAGGGTGTACTGAGCCGCGGCCAGACTGACCGAGAACAGCAGCCGCGACAGGCCCTGGCGTTGGCGTCGGACTCCCAAGGCAGCGCGGGTTCGGTTCAGTACCCGCTCCTGCGTGCGCGAGATGGGAGAGTATGTCAACCATTTCTTGGGAGACCGACTAGCTCGTTCCAGGTGACGGCGATCCAGAACGTGTGTTTGTCTTAGACAGGGTTCCTGGGAACCCAGAGTTTTCCCAGAGTACCCTCGGGGGTTTCCCACGCCACCAAAGTTTCCCTGCCGTGCTTATATTTAAATAAGATATTTTTCCAAAAGCTCTAAAGGTGGTCACATTTTCGCGCGCCGCCGAGACGGCGTTTTGTTTAGATAATTTGTTTACCTGTAGTTTTTTCACCACGGGCGCGGTTATGTCTTTCCCACGGCGGGTCATTGACGCAGGTCTGCCCCCTAACCCAAGGGCGGGGACTCCAGACCCGCAAAGCTAAACAGCCAGCAAAACTCCTAAGTGACCTCATCAACGGGCAGGCCGCTTCGTAAACTGGACGAAGTGTCGCGCACGCGGGTCTCGGCGCAGGCGACACCGGCGGACACCGCGCATCATGTTCCAGTGGCTGTGGGAGTCTAGCCGGAGCGGCTCCGAGCGCGACCGATGTTTACGCGCAGACGTAAACGCAACTTCGGATGAACCCCAAAGGTGGTCTTCGTTTTCTTGTAACCCTGGGTGGTCCTTCGCGGCGCTTTTATTCGTGAGACACACGTGTGTTGTTTTTGGTAAGTTATCCGTCTATCTATTGCTTTTAACGTGCCTAACGCCCACACTCCGAGGGACGGTTTACTCCGTGAGGCACGTCCTGGCGATTGTCGCTTGAATCTTCGGAGTCCGTTTATTTTCTCCGACCCTGAACCTACCAGGGCTCGTGCATCAATTTTCGGGCTCTAGCCGTGGGACCTGTCCTTGGGAGCTGACCTTTTGGCCTCATGGTGAGGGTGGTTTTGTCCATTCGATTTGTTGAGAGTGTGTCGGGGTCTGTACCCAGTGGGATTCTAACTAAACCCTGATTTGATGGGACAGATTTCGGCACGCTGTCATAACCCCCGACCGGACGGAAAATCGTTGAGTTTGAACGGGCCCGAGTGGCCCAGTATTTCTTTCCCGCGGTTTGCGCGTTACCTCCGTCGTGCGCGCCAGCCCCTGCTCTGCGGCTTAGCTGCCGTCCTCAACGTACGCAGGACACTTGACGCCGAGGTGTTCGTTTTCGTAACTGCTTAACTATGCAAGCCATGCGCGGCAGTTGGTTACAGTGTGTCATTTAATTTTCAGTAAATGTTTATTTTTGTTGAAGTAAAGTTTATTTTTGTTTGTTGCATTCATTACAACTTCGCCTCCAAGTCCGTTAACCCTTCGCGGTCGGCCGCAACAAGAAGTCTTCATCTCCCACCTGCATCCGGGCCACACTTTCCACGATCACCCCCAGTTCCCGACGGTAGACACCCTCCAAGGTGCCCATCGAGTTCCGGGACAAAAACAACCTGATCTCTACTCTTTCTTTTAAAAAAAATCTAAACCATGCACCTATGCATTGTATAATTATGTATAAAGCACTCGTACGTGCATTATTATTTAATACCTTCATAGAGATCTGCACTGCTTTATTGCTTTAGTGCCGAAGCCGGGAGCGGCTATTCTGCTAGGAATCAAAGAAGATAAGAGTAAAAATTACAGGAAGATATTTTGGTGGATTCTTAAGGAATAGGTTAGCATGACCCTGGGAAGCGCCACATACGTCCTCCTTTCGAAAACGCTAACGCAGACCCCTTCACTTTTTTTCTTTTGACTTTCTCTTTTGCTTCCTTTAGTTTTTGCTGCCTCTTCTTGGCCTTGCTACGGGGTCACAGGTGCCGTTTCCCAAAGGTGGACTTGTGTCACGTCCCAAGGGTCTTGCTAACGAATTCCCTAAGAATTCACCAATGGATCTTCTTCTTGTAGCTTTTCTACCCCTTTACTGTACACTCTGCCTGCCAGAGTACGTTGTCGCCCCTGGATACGGTCTTCCATATTACTCATGGAAAAAAACCGCATTCATATTACTCGTAGAGTGAACCGTATCCATCGTTTTAATGACTCACACACATCACAGCCCACACACCGCTCCTACGTAAACCCAGATCGAAGAACAATCTGCAACGGCAGAGCGGCAACTGAGCTCGCGCGCACAGTGGCGCCACAAGAGCGGGGCGGGGGGTTGTGAGGGACCATGAAATGACCTTTTTACTTTTTCCAGATAACTTTTACATTAAACCGTCAATGTTCACTGAATGCCGAACAGGCATCCGTTTTCGTTTTGGTTTATTAACGTCTACACAAAAAATTATTGAAATATCGACTTTTTCATTCTCTCCAACTGACCGCAAAAGAAGCCGTGACGTAGGCCGTTTCCGGAACCGGAAGTTCTCTCGGCAGTAGGAGAATGGGAGTGTTAGCGGCAACGAGTTGGGGTGCGCCGGTAGGTTTTACTGCGCTGATGTCACCGACGTATTTCCTGAATCGGCGCCTCTCATCGCCGCATCGCAGCTGAGCGAAATTCAATGAGATATGTTGCGCTACAGCGACAGCATGGGACTAGTCCCATACGCCGATATGCCTGTTGGGAAGTGCAGCGAGTCTTCCGGTGAAGACTCCAGAAGTCAACCACCCCGTCATTGTTGGCAGAAGGGCCGGCCCGTGTCAGTCGTTTGCAAAGCGACGTAGATGGCGTTTTTCGCGGCCTCGGAGATGCAGGAGCGAGCCGACGTTAAAAAAGATACGTTTGAACTACGAGTGTCAGCAAGAGCCACGTAAATACCTGCTTACACTCGGAGCGGACGCGCGCGCTTGATGGAAGTCTTGTATTCGCGCTGTTTGTAAGCGCTTCGGGACCGTTCTTTTACGATTGCAACTCGATACTGACGCGACACTCGGCAAAGTAAGGTTGGACCGGGGTTATAGCTCGGCAAAGAAAGGTTGGACCACGAACTGTTATAGCTCGACAGTGACGTGCAGTCTGTCAGAATAAAAATGGCATACCAATAACAAAGTGTACATACCGTGTTACGAAGGTAATCCATACGGCGTTTATTTCAGCTCTATATCACACAAAACAAGATAGAATCGACGAGAGTCCCTTTTCGACGAGTGTTCGTCAACACTGCCACGGAAAACAAGGGGAAGAGATTGACCTCACCTCAATCTAGAATTGAGGTCAGTGATCGAACTATAATACAGGAAGGGTCCACAAGGGTCGCGTGGGCATATTCCATTTAGCACGCCAGCCGATCGTAGGCAGACGGTCTTGCGACGAAGCAACGCAGCGCCGAGTCGGAATGCCTGCTAGGCCTATACGCTTCGTCGGAGTCGGTGGATCCAGCGTTCTTGTTCGTCGTGGTCTGTTTTAAGTACTGTTTTCTTGCTGCTTGAAGTCGGCACGCGCGGGAAGAACACGTAGAAGAATAAACGTTCAGTCAGTCAGAGTTTTGAGAGGAAGGAAAACAAAGAAAATAAACGTTCGTCGCTGGCCGCCACCCAAGTAACTGTCGGCCCTGCCCGACCGCGCACGCGCAGTAGTTGCTTCGTTTACCACACGATAGATGGCGCCTGGCTCTCAGCATTATCAAATTTGGCAATTTTCGCCACACATCTCTAATTATGCTACAAAATGTGGATCTGAATATTATTTAACAAAACTTTTAGGAAACATTCGCCGGCTATTTATTGTTTACGATCGCGGTGCTGGTGAGGTAGGCTCTTACCCAATAGGCGACCTGGATTTGGCTGACGTGCTCCATTTCCGCGGATGCATCGTAGTGAACAGGCGAAGGAAGGAAGGCGCAAAAGAGTCCAGTTTTCTTTTAAAAGTTCTATATCAAATAATTTTTTTTTGGCTCCCTAGTTTTGTGTTTTTGTGTTTCTTTTCACACCTTTTACGACGTGGGGTGGATGAAACTCGATTTTAAAATCATTTCATGGTCCCTTTAAGGGGCGGGGGGGGGGGGGGGGGGGGGCCGGCGGGCTACCGCCTTGGGTGCCGCTTACCGTAGTGACGTCACTGCGCCCGCACTCCACCGCGCCGCGGCACAGCACCTCCTAGTTAACAAGGCCGTTGTGCTGAATGAGATGGCGTCATGAGAGAAGGCCAACGCTTAGCCCAGATTGGACAGAACGATTACGTCAACCTTCGGTTCAAAGTTTAACCTTGACTGGAAGCCGAACGCTTATGCGGTAGTCCTTTCCAATCTGTGTCCAGTGTTGGCCTTCTATAATTAAGCCATCTCATTCACCACCACGGCTTTGTTATTTAGGAGGTGTTGTGCGGCGTCTCCTCCTCTTTGGCTCCGCGCCAGCTGTGCGCGTGGCTTTGACGGACACGAAAGGGCTCGTTTTAACGAAAATCCGGCCGTGTCTTTCAGCTTGTGAGGTACGGGGAGAGAAGTAGAAAAAGGGGAGAGGTTGTCGCTTGGTGACGTCACCGCTTCGGACCAATGGGGGCGTCATGCGCGTCACCCTCTCCCCGCTCTTCTCCCTTCCTCCCCGTAGCTGACAAACGGAAGACACCGCCGGGTTTTCGCCAGAACGAGCATTCTAATGCTAACGCATTAAGGGGGGCAGAAAAATTTCATGCAGAATACATGTTTTTTTTTTTTAATCTGAAACATGTCAATATAAAGATAGACTAAGGGGAAAAAAGTCACACAAGGGAAGACAACAAAGCACCAAAATGATAACAAAGAGACAAGCATAGCCTCCTCTATACTGACAAAGCGTGGCAGAGCGCCATGAGACGTGGCCGCCGAAAGTGAAAAGGTAGAGCGGCAGACAACGGATGAGAGGAAAGTCATGTAACGGGCGCCCCGCTGCGGCGAGACGCCGAAACACACTTCTCTCGAGCGATGGAATGTCCGCTCGTGCTCCTCACGTTCCTCGCGCGTCCTCGCCGCTGCAAAAGCTATGCACTCACTACCATCTTCCCCAAGAAATGCTCTGTGCTACCAGATCCTGGCGCTCCAAATATGTGACCATGCGCTCTATGGCTCCGTCGTCGAACTGCCAGGCTTTGTGAGTATAAAGGATGCTATGATACAAGGCGAGTTGGTGGATTCTTAACACTATGAAGACCCAAGACGGGTCGAGAATATAAAATTTCACCACACATATAGTATAGTATACGTTTCATACTCATCCGCTAAACGTACTTAAAAAAGTGGGTGAATTAACAATGAAAACGAACGAGAGGCCTTTCTCTCTGTTGTTCATTATCCGTGTTCTTCGGTCTAAAGTCCTGACAATGTCGGGAAAAAGTACGTCTTCGTTTTTGTTTAAACCGTTCCTCGAATTCGATCACATGACAGGTGAAGGAAGTTCACTCACGATTCCGAAGTCGGGCGCGTTGAGAGGTGACGGACAGGTGGCAACTGGGCGGGCGCCGTCAGCGTCTGTCCTCAGGATCGGATGCAGACCCCTCCTAAGCACGCGCGGGCGCAAACGCGCTCTCCCAGTTAACATCAACAAAAACGTTCTGACAGATTTCGATCGTACGCTTCAAAAACTAGTCCTTCACATCTTATAATCGCTACGGAGATATTGAGATTACAACATTAGCCGAAAAGAACGCCGTGAAGCGAACCGAGAAGCAGTTAAGGGATACATCATAAGCCACGAGTGAATATAACGGAAAAACGTTTAGTAAGAAAAAATATCTTGTTGACCAAACATAGCTCTCTAGGGCTTAGGCAATCTAGGGCTTATATTACACAGTGCATAAGCGCCGATACAAAGCTGCTTGGTATACGGCACATTTCTCTAGCCGTCTTTCGACGTTCTTTTCCAATACGTACACCCCGTTCCGCCGGAAGGGCGAAAGGAACACCAACACCCGACCATGACGTCACACCGCCGCGGTGTGACGTCTGCGTGGGGGTTTTTAAACGTGAAGGAATTTATAAACGGGTTTAAAAACGGCGTGTGGGGCTCATAAGTGGGAGAACGTTGCTTCGAACAACGTTTTAGCGTGCACATCTCGAAACGTTGGAACTCGGATTTATGTAGCTTTGGCTTCGCTCGCGCGTATGCGACGAAAAAAAAAAAGAAAAAAGAAAACACTATTATATAGATGCACGATGAAAGCGCAACTTCCAGGGCATGAAAATACCATCGCCTTTGGTGTTTGTTCCGAAACTGTCGGAACGCTAATTTGTGGAACTCGAGAAAAGTGCGCAGTCTTGCGGGATCCTCACGTGGTAAGCAGGGCGTCCAAGTCGTACTGGACGAAGAGTGACGTCGACCCGGGCAGTAGCAGGGTGAACGACTTGCCCACGCGACCCAGCTGACGGTGACAAAGCTGCATCGACGGGCAGCCGTCAGCTTCGGCCGGCTCGGATTAGCGCATTATTTGAGTAATGTGTACGGTCAAAAGAGATCTAGGGCCAATCCCTGGAATCCACGCGCTCAAACGCTCTCAAACGCAACTCTGTGCATGGGCCTTCATTGCATGTGTTCGCGCGCCTCCACTAAGCGCAGCACCGTCACGGATAGCTTCTGCAGTAAACCAATGCCAATACAATGAGGATGTGTTCGACGTATACCTCGGCGAGGCGCGTGATGAGCTCCGTGGGCAGCGCTTGCACCGAGCGCCCCAGTTCGAGCACCAGGCCGTCGACGTGCCGGTCGGCCAGCCAGCGGGCCGAGCGCATGGCGAACCCCTCGACCGTACCCTGGGGAGCCCGAAGCAGCGACCGCAGGGCAGCACTGGGGCGCCGACCGGAACCACCTGAGGCGCGACCATGGAACGGTCCCTTGACGAGAGGACATGCAACGAGAAACCCAGGGAGAGAAAAAAACGCGAGCGCGCGAGGGCGAGAGAACCCCGAGCTCCGACTGGAATTATTAATGGGTAGGAGCCAGACTTGTGCCTATTTCAAATACTCTACTCAAGATACTGTATTTTAAATACTTTTTGAAGTATCTTGGTATCTTGCAAATAATTTTGATCGAGAGTATTTGATACTCTATCTTAAATACATTTCTAAGTATCTTGTACTCATTATCTCAAACACCATTTTTGGCATTCCGCCATTTTCCGAGTGTTTCGGTATAAAGTGGCGTGGGCGTGGCACGAGCAAGCGTGAACATTCTTTCGGGCAACCATATCCTAGCTGTTGCTACCTCCAATTGCCTACGGTGACTTTGACTGAGCCCGTGAAAACATCGCTTTCTTGCCGATTGTGACTCATATTTCAGCCCAAAGTTCGTAAATGAAGGTTTTCTCTTCGCCTTCCCAAAGGCGCCTCTTGTTTCCAAAAGTTTTCCCCAAAAAATCTTCTAACAAAAGGAGTGGTTTTACGGAAGTAAAGATTGCCACACTGAGGCAGACCGGCAAACGACCTACGACAACAATGCAGACTTGAGTGACAAGAAAATAACAAATAAAAGAAAATGAGTAGGGGGCACACATACAAAAAAAACATTTTTGGTTTGCTTTTTTGTATATTTTCTCTTCGTCGTCAATCCGTCGCCTATTGCTCCCGCGAACACTGTCTGTAAGCGAACATTGATAAGCAGAGACCAGGACAGGAAGCGAACTACGAGCTGTATGACCCCTCAAAATGCCAACAAAGTGTCCCCCAACGTTGAGTGCCTCTCTGAACGCAACATACTTGAAGAAGGTGCGAATCAGTGCCGTGGATATTATGTGGGTTCTCTTTATTATCCAGTCACTCATATTCGTATCCCAAGTTCGTTTATAGTGAACTCCCCCTATAGGGAATATGAATTATAGGTACACGATGTGTCTAAGGTGTGCAGCAGGACGTGATATTCGGCGATGTCATTATTGGCGAGGCGCTCTGACCCGTTTGTTGCCCCAACACCTCGGTGCTTACCCAACACAAGGCCTGTGCACATGCCCACAGGCCTTGTGGGCATGGCCATGTTATATTTTTTTTAATAAAGGGTGGGGTACAGTGTAATGTAAAAATACTTACAATTAGCAAAGTGACGTTAAGTGCCGGATCTCTCAAGAAAGCAGTCATGAGAGGATGCGAGCTTGACACAGTTGGGCTTTTGTGCTGAGCTGGGCACCGTGCATGCTGCATTGTTATGCAGGCCGGAGTGGAAACAAAAGACCCCCCCCCCCCCCCCCCCCTCCCTCACACCGGAGAACACGAACCTTAGCCGAACGCTGACGCCGGGTTTAGTTAAGTCAGCCGAGCGCTGAGTCATTGCATTTGTTGTCCCCATCCATGTAGTTCTAAAGTTAACCGCTTGGGGCTCCACGGTCTGATCTCCTCCCCAATAGCTAAAGAGACCTCTTTCTTGTTGTCCCAGGAATGTTTTGCAACATGCATCATTGCCACGCGCGTTGCTGAGCGAGCACGTGGCCGAATGGTTGCTGTGCTTGGTTCTCGCTCGAAAGCTCCCGGTTCGATACCAGGGACCTAACTCCTCTTTTATTTATTCTTTCAACTTCACATTCTTGTAAGCTCGAGAACCGTGTCGTCGGATCGAGTTACGAATGTCCTACGCGCCGAACGTTCTACGCCGAATGTTCCAGAAACCGACGCGGGTCAAAAGGTGCTCCGAGCGGCGGTCCGGAGTCAGTCTTGCCCCAGCGCTCGATCCTGCTGTTTCGCCGACATCGACGACTGCTCCGCTAGCCTTTCTCTATTTTGTTTTGGGCAGAAGTTCGCCCCATTAAACGTATAGTTTCTTTAGTTATTCGCCGCCTCATCATTTGTCATTCGTGACACTATCCTGCTTCTTATAGTTGGACTGCATAAAATAGCCCTACGATACTTTTTTTTTCGTTTTGTGTTGTTGCGTGCTAATAAACCATTCTGGTAACCCAGATTTGCGCAGCTGTATAATTGTCATCTTCACTGGCGTTGATACAAATTACGCAATGCGGAAGTATCTTCAAAAGTAATTGAATTACATTAAGAAGTATTTGTATTCTACTCAAGATACTTTACAGTCAAAGTAACTTGAGTAGTATTTTAAATACTTTATGAAGCAGGTATTTAGTAACTTAACTTGAATACTCTTATTGAGTATTTTGTGCAACACTGGTACTAGGAGCGAAGCTATAGCTATCTGACTTTGTCTTTATTCACTCCCCCAACGCGTTCCATTGCAAAGCGCCGGCGACAAGCGGTTCATGTTCGCGTTCAAACCAAAAAAAAAAAAAAAAAAAATTGATGAGACTATCGATACTAGAAAGTTTTAGGGAAATAGAATAAAACACATTCGATAGACCAAGCGATCGGTACCTTGAAATAAGAGATTGGACGGATCGTTTTCCTTGAAACGGCTTTTACAGAACCGCGTTTGCAGACGATCGGTGCAGGTCGCACCCCCTGGCAATGGAAATACGCAATGGCTTCGTAAAGTGTGTAAAAAAGGGGCAATTTTTTTTTTTTTTTTTTTTTTTTCGGGGGGGGGGGGGGGGGGAGCTGCGTTTGGTAATTTTACAGAACTGAAGAAAGAAACATTTCCCCTTCCAGAAAGGGCGTGAAGGCAAATTGGTAGAACTAATCAGATTTTGTCGCGTTTTGTTAGAATGGAAGCGCTAAATGTGGCGGCCGCATCCCCACCGTGACTGAACAGTTCGTCTGCTAAAGGAGCAGGCGATATTCGTGGAAATTATGCTTTAGAATTGGAATTAGAATCTTTTTGGCGATGAGTTCGAATTGGCTTTATTCGGCGAGAAAAAACATTAAAAAAGTCCTTTTATTTGAATTGGCTACCCTAAGGACAAGGAGAGTGTTGACGGCGAGACTCGGGACGTTTGACATCGCGTCGTTAAATGGAGTGGATACGCTAGAAAACATCTTAACAAAATATTATTTAAAAAAATAGTTCTGCATCTTATTGGAATCCTTTATTTCTTTACCTCACAGAGAAACTTTATTTTTACGATATAAAATCATACATATACATCGATTCTATGTTTTGACTTGACCATTTAATTTCTCTGCTCTTGAGTTGATTACCTTTCTTTAACAAACATCAAGATTATTAAAAATATCCCCATCACCTGCACCCGTAGTTCGAGGAATGGAAAGTGTTTCCTATTCGCAGAAACTACAGTTTCCAGTATTTAAAACAATCACCCTCATTGCTCAATAGATATTGCCTAGATGACGTGGTCATTTACTCTATAAATCTTCAGTCATTGTATCTAATTTTTGTATAGTATTTTATGTAAACCTGTAAAACCTCAATATCTTTCATGTATGTATGTATTTTGCTTCTGCTGAATTTTCTGTAGTTTGTGTAACTTTAGCTATCTGCAAGGTGCGCGAGGCACGAACTCCGTAAAGTCAACATTCCTGGACTTCACGGGGTTCGTTGATTTACTAATGTCAAGCAGTGTACGTTGACGTATAGATATATTCTCGAATTCATTAATTTGAGTACAGATCCATCTAACCATTTATCTAACGCACACAATGAAATAATTTTACTAGATGGGCACTCGCGCTCTTTTTTCTTCCAACGCAGACGGTTTGTCGAACACATAAAGGCAGGAACAAATGCTGGAAAAACCAACCGGAAATCACACGAAATATGAGACATAAAAAAAACTGTTGCTCCGTGTCATTTTTAACTTACTGCATAGAAATCATAAATCTGTTTTTAGTGAGATCGTATTTGCGCTATAAAATATAACAATGTATACCATGAGCCTTTTCTTCTCTTTGTGAAGCAATATATTTTTTTATGTTGGGTTGCCACTAAAACGCACATACGTTTTAATGGCAACTCAACCAGACTCGTCTCAACTGGGTTTTTTTTCTTTTTTTTTTCTTTTTTTACAACGGCTCGCATTTTATTTTGCCTTTTCCATTTCTTTTAAAAAGGAAATACAAGTTTGAATATAAATGTACATTTTGGTAAAACCGAGACTGAGGAAAAAGGGAGAAGGGCAGAAACACAAGTGTGTTTCTGTCCTTGTACTTTTTTCTCCAGTGTCAGATTTAAAGGGAAGATGGGGCACTTCTACATTTGAGAAAAAACGCTTGAATTTCGTTCATTTGGCCTTTAGAATAACATATATCAAAATTATATTCCAATGCGACGCGCCGGAGAGCCACAGGAGCAATTTCAAAATAGGGCTGAAGCCCCGCCCCCCTAGCCTTGGGCAGCCAAAAGAGCCGTCGATGACGTCACGGACAGCGACTGTCTGATATTTACGCAGCAAATGTTTTGGGTATTCGGGTTCACAGGGTAAAAATACACTAGAATTCACTTCTAACTCATTTTTCCCAAGAAGCTCCGTAGCTTCCCTTTAATAAAATGCTCAATATTCACCGGCTATACTTCACTTTACCTTAAAGAGGTGGTGCAACGATATTTTATTGGAATGTTTTTCACTTTACACGAGCTTACTGGCACTAGTGGGACTCAAGGATACTCGCACGGAAAGCCACTGGCCAATAAACTCCTTTGTTTCGGTACAATTTCAAGGACAGAGTGAGCGTTTTAATTTAATTTCTCCTTCGCGAAAATTGATGACGTAGCTGGGCGGTCGCAGTATTGCCCATTGAGGGTATTTGAATGCATCCCATAGATTGGACATGAGCAAGGATTGCGTGGGCACTCGATTTGGGCTCGTGATAATCGATAGCTTTAGAAGCATTCAGGCAGTGGCCCGTGTCCAATTGCTGCAATGACGACAATAGCCAAGCCATAAGAATGTCTGGAACTCAGCGCGTGTCCTGTGCTTTGCCAACCCTAGCGCGTGGCTATGATCGACATTGACGGCAATACTCGGCTCCAGATATGGTGGACGCTTGTTCCGGCTGCGGGTTGAGGGGATGAACGCTGCTCGTTTTAATGCGAAAGAAGTAGCTGGTCCCATAGAGCGAAACAACGTCATCAGCTTTGAAGCCTCGCCAAACGGCACCTAAACTCCCCTGTCCCAATGGAGGGACGTGAAGCCGCAATCTGATGGATAGGCTCCCATTGGCTGGCGCGCGTAATCAAGGAACGAGGCTCCCATTGGCTCTCGCGCGGCGTAGTTCGGAAAAACACCACCAGAGAAGCCCTCTCCATGGCGGCGCAGCGCATGCAGCGGCCCGGCCGCGGGTAAAGTCTGTTTCACATGCAACGACTGTTGCGAAAATAATCGGTGCGACAGCCGGCGCACCGAGTGCGATCACAATGTTTGGTTTCAAATGCTCAAACAACCGCGCGATTTCTGTCGGCGCGGCCGGCTGTTCGGACACGGACGCGACACGTTTGACTTTGCCTAAAATACAACAAAAACGTCTTAATAAACACAGATGTTTTACGAATAGAATATGTAATTAGAAATTTTTAATAATAAAGCATTAAGCCAAAACTTTTAAGGTGTCTAAATTTATTTTCGAATACGCAACATTCGCGTATGAAAGCTGGCTAATGAACGGCTGCTTGACAATGAAGTGATCGCACCGACTCTGCGACGAAATACCAACTTGGTGGAAACCAGTTGCAGAGCCTCTGCGAAAGCGCGACTGCGATGTTAATCGCACATTTACTGGAGATCGCACAGATTTCCGACGAGAATCGCAGCATGTGAAACAGCCTTCAGAAGTTCGGACCTGGCCACACAGCGGCACAGCCCTCTCGGGCAAACTCCGGAGAGGGTGCACGGCCAAACTCAGCGTGGCGTGGCCACTTCACAAGAACGCGCGCGTGGCCGTCGGCCGCTACCTCGGCAGCAGCGAAACCTGGCCATCTACGCCACTACGCTGCAGACAAACTAATAGTCCCTTCCCCTGGCAAATGCCAAGCGCTCCGCGCTAGCGGCCGTCGAGCGGTGGGTCCACTGGTGGGCCTCCGTGAGCGATCGGTCACGTGATCCATCCCGGCGGCACGCGCTGCGGAGCAAATCGAGCATAACGCTCCCAGCGCCACCGCTTCCAGAACGTCTGCTCTCGCTTTTTAAGATTTTCGGTTCCCACTGCTATCTTGCTAAAGGCATGAAGTTTATGCTTTGATAAAAAAAGATTGATTGTTTACTACTTGATTAACGGTGACCCCGACGTTAAGACACAATTAATTGTTCCTTACAGTTATATAAGTCAGATGGAGACAACTTGTACGAGCGGTAGGACGCCTGTACGAGCCGTATAGGACGCTATTAAGCAATACCAAACACCTAGGCCGCAAAGCGATCAGCATCTCCGAAGGCGACTTCCATCTGCGGAGTGTTTGGCGTATTGTCTTCGAATTATTCGAATTACATTACAGAAACTGCAAAACGAACAAACGACATACCTAGCTCTACATCCGAATAGGCGCTGCACAATGCCTTCGACGTAACGCGATATCCTGGGCCTTTTCGCTGGCAAGGCAAACTTCGCCGAGAACGGCTGCCTCGTCGTCACTCGAGCTGGAGCTAAGTTAGTATGTTCGTCGCTGTCACTGATTTCGCTGTCACTGCGTTTTATTAGACCTCCTGAAATTAGCTGCAACGATGTGCTTTCGCATTCACAACTCATAAGAAGTGCTTAAATGTCCTCGGACCTTTTTTCATTTTTTTTTTCATTTTGTCTGCGACTTTGATTGTGTGTAATGAAAAACAAACGGGTGTTTTACAGGTCATTAACTTCAAGGATCCCTTCTAAGCGGTATTAGCGCAAAGTATAAAACTCGTTGCATCGCCTTTTTAACGCAGCCGACGCAAAGAGCTGATGGATTCCAGTGACTTGCTTTTACGACGTTGCTTGATTTGTTCATTAGCTCGTAGCGTCGGCTGCGTCTGGACTTAAGCTGAGACAAAGTACAGTCTCCACCCTCACCATTGCTTCAGAAGATACTTATATGTTTGTCGACATCAAGAAACCGCCTGCGCTCTTACCTGTGGAGCCCTTAGTCACGTTCGCGCTGACCGCGTGAACGTGCAGTTCAAGCAGGGGCTCGAAGTCGCGCAGAGAAGCCAGCCTCTCGAGGTCTCCCGAAGCTGCTGGAACAACAGAGGGCCAAATAAAAAAGAAAAAAAAAACGAATTTTTAAAAATTTGCTTAGAACACAAATTGTTTTGTTTCTGGAAGTGAAGAACAACCTTTAATTTAATCATTTGTTTAGTAGATTCAGCAAGGAACTTAAATTTGTGTATATATAAGTCGAGCGACGTCAGTTTCCCCGCTAAATATGGCGATAAATGCACAGACGGATAGACTATTGGACAAAAGGTGGGAACTACAAATTTCGTAATATATATATATATATATATATATATATATATATATATATATATATTTAAATATATATTTACGCTTTAAAACCCACAAACCTACGCAGTACGTGCCAACTCCTTACAACAATCCGAAGTTTAATTTGTTTCTGCTAAATAGGGAGCATTGGGAGACTTTAGCGAAGCGGCGGTTGAAATCTCCGTTTATTTCACTCTTCCTATACTCCGTCTCACTAAAACCATGCAGTACAGCCAACGCCACAAGGGCGAGAGCGTATGCCGACTTGTTCAAAAGGAGGGAAAGGAGGAACGGAAGTAGAAGGGCTGGGATTCCCCCGTTCCTCTTTTCCCTCCTCTTGAACACGTCGCGATACACTCTCTCCCCTGTAGCTTTGGCTGTACTGCACGGTTTTAGTGGGACGGAGTATAGATTCGTCTTGTATAGACCATTGCTAGGATATGGCGCCCGACTGGTGCCCCATGCATGCAAACCCCTGCAGCGTGAGCGTGAACCTAGATTTGGCAAGCTTGCGCTTGCACGTACTATCGTGGACACTGTTAGCTATAACACCGCAGCGGCGGCCGTCCCGTACCCCCAGCGCCTCATAGCAGGCGCCGTCCGAAACCCCGCGCATGCGCCGTTTGGCGGACTCGGTCTTCCCGTTTGCGAGCACACCCTCGCTTTGTCGTCTGGTAGGGGCAGAGCAGGCGATGCCACAGTGCTGCTCGTCTGGTACCCTGGCCCTAGCGAACTGGTTTCAAACTCGTTTTAAACCGGCGATTTTGATTGGGGGAGATTGCGGAGTCATTGGGGCATTAACTCTGTCTACGTTTTGTTGTTGTTGTTGTTGTTTTTTTGCTTTTTCAGGAACAGGATTTCGCAATGCATCTTTCACAATATGCGCTCGCGAACCAGTTTGAGCGCAGCAGGTGTGATACAGAAATAGACTTATACTCCGTTTCACCTAAAGTCCGAATGCAGCGTACGCTGCAAAACGACATAGCCAACCAAATAGCGCAAAGGTGCAATGTCACGGAGTGCATCACCGGGGGACACAATAAGGTGCAAAAAGTGAGCTTTTGTCGCTTTTGGTTGGCCCTATCGTCTCGTAACGTCCGCTGCGTTTAGACCTAAAGTAAAACAGAGTATAACTGCAAGTTTGTCCCATAAAAGAAGAAAAAAGTAGTCTACCGTGATATTACAATTAGGGGCGATGATTATCCTTAGCCAGCGGAGTCAGGGAATCAACCGTGGACACCTCTTACGCGGTGGTTTGCTGAACCGTGTTCAGGGAAAATTGGCAAGCGCTTTGGCGTCGTCTGCTCTGTGCCTAGCAGACGACAAAGCGAGGGTGTGCTCGCAGGCGGGAAGAGCGAGTCCGCCACACGGCGCATGCGCGGGGTTTCGGACGGCGCCTGCTATGAGGCGCTGGGGGTACGGGACGGCCGCCGCTGCCGTGTTATAGCTAACAGTGTCCACGATAGTACTTTGCCGCACAAGCAGAGGCATGGCGGCCGCCAGATGCCCTGCTTGCACTCGTCTACAGTCAAGATTAGAGCGACGGGGAAGTTATTCAGCTATCTCGCTCCCCGCACGAGCTTCCCACCTCCGATAACGCCAGACGAGGAGAGAATTGGGACGAAAGACGAGTAGAGGGCAACTGCACCATAATAGGAAAGTACAATACTATACTCGTTGTCAGATTAAGAAAACAGGACGTTTTGCGCACGATTCATGCGCTGTGCAAAGTAGTTCTTCCGAGGTTTCGCTGTCTCAGAAAGAAGCGATGATTTGCGAGTTTAAAACGTGCACGTCTTGATAACATAAAACGAATTTTCAAGATGCAGTTAATGCATCTTCATTCAGCACATAAAAAGAAAGATTCTCAAACGTTTAACAAAACAACATTTTTTTTTGCTACGGTTTTTAAGGTGAGTACGGGTATAAAATAATATTTTAGTGCGTTGAATTTTCGCCGAGGTCAGCCCTCGCGCACGTACCCAGGGATGATGTGACGAGTGAGGCTTGCGAGTCGTGCCACGTGACCTGTATCCCCTGGTACACGACCGCCGAGCAGAGCCCCCTCGGCAAGGGACTCGCGGCCGGAGTGCCCCTGGCGGCCGGAGCGACGCCTCGCAGGGACCGCACGAAGCACCAGAGCCTGGCAGCGGGGCGAGGAGGGCCGCCGTCGTCGCTGCCGCGCTCGCCTTCTTCGTCGTCTGCATCTTCCTCGGAGTCTCCAGGCAAGAGAACCATGGCTTCGCCTGGAATGTAGGAGCTCTATCGTCACAGACACCTTAAGAAACGGAGGGCGTGGCTTGCATTGATCACGCTGTTTGCTATTCATTGGTTCTTGTGCAATTTAATATTGTGTTAGGACGCTACCCAATCAATATCTTGCTGCAGAGTCGCTATCTTTTTAATAAAGCCACAAAAACACTTCTATACCTCAAAATCGAAACATGATCACTGAGATTCATGGCCGACTAGCGTACCGAGGATGAGAGGGGAAACGCGGAGGAGGAGAGAGTCGCCGGAAGTCACGTGTCTATCGCTCCCTATCCAGTTTTTTTTTTCGCTTCTTTGCTTTTTTGGCGTGGGAAGCATAAAGGCCTGTCCGAAAAGGACGCTTAACAAATCATGAGGCGACAACTGCTACAAAAAATGTGGAAGTTGAAGTGGTTGCAGTCCGGCAGTCTGATGTCCGTTTGAACATCACCAAGAAAACATCACTACTTTCCTCCTCGCTTCCTCCGTTTTTCGGTGACTTCGGTGCTCGTCAGACTTGACGTCACGCGCCACCTGCCGGGCCCTGGTATCTCCCTTGGACGTGTCCACAACTTTACTCGATCTTACGTCAGGGTAAGGGTTTTGTACCTTTGGCCACGAAAACCTACCCGCGTCCAGCGTCACTCTTTGTTATCACGTGACACGACCCGCCGGAGTAACTCGGATCTGTTTGGGCCAGATTTCGAACACAGCCTTTCCTTTTCCCGTGTTCGGGACCTGAAGAGCAGCGGAGGCCTTGAGCGATTGACCGACAGCCAACAGAGCGTGTGTGTGTGGCTGTGCGGACCCACGTGACGAGCATGCTCAAGGCCCCCGTAAAAAAACACGGGCGAACTTTGACACACAAAAAAGAAAAAAACTCGCGGAATATCGTCGTATTGAGAATGACGCGGTACATGTACTTTTTGTGATCTGTGCTTTTTTTTTTCAATCAACGTATTTGCAGTTTTTTGGAAACCTAAAAATTGGGCTTCATATTTTTTTTAATTTTTAATCATAAATGTCGGCCTTACGTGATTCACGACTTTGGTATATTTGGTACGCTAGTTTGAACGGCACGTGACCATGGAGAAGAAATTGACCGCGCCTTAGACCAGCTAATTCTCGGCCGGCGGTTTTCGGGTGGGAAGATGATTTTTCAGCTGCGAATTATGTTCTGGGTAGTTGGGCTCTCACAAATCGTGTTCAAAAACATCGCGTACCTAATCTTACCTGCCTCGGTAATGTAGTACATCGTTCCCGGCACTTACGACCCTGCCTAAAGATGTTGAAGGCTGCGGACGCATATGCGCCGCCACTGATATTCCGCAGAAGAAAGCCACGAAGAGGGCGCAAGCTCAACGCACAACGCACAACCCAGTAGCCAAACGTGGAAGCACGCAGAAGTCGACTATGAGAATGGTCTACATAATCACCGACAGAGACGGCAGCGGAGACGATGGAAACGAGCGTGATAGTCGTGGGCCTTTCGCGTAAGTCCCAGAAAGGTCTCGCGCGAAGTGTGCAATGAATTATGGGAACGTCCTGTATGCACTCCCCCTCTCCTTGCTCTCCGGTGAGTTTACCAAGTGACGCGGGTGAAAGAGAATATGCCATGTACTTGAATCAACACATATGAGGCGACAAAGCCGTTGTGCTGAATTTATTACGTCACCGAAAGAAAGTAAACTCGGGGCAGAATACCTTTACTCGTTACTTCATCAAAAAGTGACGGAACACCTCACTCGTTCCTTCTTTTAAAAAGTAACTAAGTCCGTTACTTCGTTACAAAAAGTAACTTGTCAACAATAACGCGTTGCTAGTAACACGTTACTCGTACGTAAGGCCTCTGTCTTCTGCTAGAGGGCTAGAGCTAATTCTTTACAGTCATTTCCCAGTATACCTTTCGGCGCCGGAGCTGAAAGTTTTGCAAACTGTCTCCTTTTTTGCAAAACGTAGAGCAAACATTAAGTTAAAAAAACAAAAACATAAAAGCGATGGAATAAAAAAAAAAGGAAATACAAAAAAAAAAATGGCCGTTACTATAATTGCATTATTATGGTGTATGGGTACAGTTTTCACTACGGGTCAGTCTGAGCGAAAGGTGTTCGAAGCCCTAAAGCCAGTGCTTAGAAAACAGAGGAAAGCTTTGGTTTAAGCGATTGCTTGTTTAATGTGGCTTTTATGCCGTTCAAAGGGTACATACAAACGAGAAGGAAGACAAGGCTCGGTAATTACCAGTAGACCCATTATAACTGGGCAGGCAAGGAAGTTCCAGCATCAACCACGTTCAAAAATTACGCAAAAAAAAAAAATCAAAATTTCTTCTTTTTTTTTTTGTTTTACAGGGAAAAGGTGCTATTTTTTGTAATGATCAGTTTCAGACCGTCAACATTAGGGAAATCTAAATACGTTTTGAGGAAATACTCGGATGATTAGACTATACCAAATCTTGTGAATACTAAAAAAAAATTAAATTGTGAAGTTTGCAATATCATATACCGCCATCTTTTTCGAGGGGAAATTTGTGCCCTAAAAATTAAATTTGTCGTGTATGTTTGCGTTTTTTTTTTTCAGTTTACTGACTTATTTGGTTCTAGCAACTTTATTTACCGTCTGGTCCAGTCGGATATGTTATGGTCCCGTCAACTGCAATAAAAAAAGAAATTTGCATTGTATAAAATGACGGGTAAAATACGTTGGCGCAAGCTTACCTGAAATAAAAATGAGAGGCATTAATTTCTACAAGCATCTTCGAGAGATCGCATCGAAAATACGATTTAAAACCAACAAATGTGAATTAGTTCTTAAAATACGCGTACAACCGGAACAAATGAAGTAGTCAGAACATGTATACTTTCCGCCATTGACTGATACAACACCTTTTTTTATACTACCGGCTTTTCAACACCAAAGCTATCTCGTGTAAATTATATGACATCTAAAATTTAATCTCGATGTTTAAAAATTAGCCTATCGTGGGCGTGGTATAAATTCTTCGTACCGAACAATAGCTACCTACGGAGACGTTGTGACAAACACTTTTACGTTTTAAAATAAACTCAGCGCCAAGGTTTATATTAGAAAAATATTGCATACGAACATTTATAAAGTTACGTTTAGAAGATATGAACGTGCAACACTGTCGTAAATATACTTTCCGAACTTACCACGTGGCGGCCCCGAAAGGTTCTCGTCAGCTGCGGAGTTGAAACAGCGTTATGTTACACTTTTAGCCTAAAACGCAAAGAAAACGAAAGCTTTTTACAACTCCTTGTAACGCCGAGTTAGAGCGCAGCTCTTGAGGAGGAGGAGGGAAGGGTACTGAGGGTCACGTGTTCTCAAGGGGGAGGGGGTCACGTGACCTTGGGGGTCCGTGACCTGGGGGGGGGGGGGCACGTGACCTCGGGGGTTATACTATCGCGTACCTAATTGGTTCGTTTACAAAGAAGTATCGGGCTACGAGATGCCTACCTCCGATGCGAGAGACGACGATCTTATAGGTGTACGTCGTGCCCAGGGCGGCAACGGCGAGCAACACGAGTCCGGCGCAGACCCCGAGCACCACGACCGGCAGCAGCCACCAGGAAGCCTCCGAATTCCGTCCGCTAAAAACAGAGTTGATAACTTTCTCGTTCTGCTTTGTGCACACGCGGCTTTTCGAAAGCGATGTTTTTTTTTGCCTGTCTTCAGTGTCGTTTAGTGTCGTGTTTAAAACAATCAACCGGAAGCGACTCAAAAACGCCATTTCCTTTCGAAAAAAAAACGCGTGCACGCGGAAACGTGCAGGACCCCGTCTTCGTGAGGACGAGCGTCAAAGCACGGGCTAGGCGTGCAAACGGGGCAAAACACAGTGTTCCTCTCGTCTTGGCGTGTTTACGTTAAAACGTCTTGATTCTAATAAGGGCGTGCCTTGACATTTCCCGCTTGCGATTTAGGTCAGCAGGCTTTAGCCATAAATTAAAGGGAAACTGAAACGGTTCCGTAATTGAGTAAAACACTTAAATCGACTTCATTTGGCCTCCAGGATCACAAATATCAAGTTTATTTTTCAATTTGGTGCAGAGAGGCTTCAAAAAATCAGTTCCGAAGTAGCGCTGAAGCCCCTCCTTCCTCAGAGCGTCACGTAAAGGTAGTTTTCGGAATCTCCGCTGTTGCGAATCTTCAGCGCGTATCAAAGCTATAAGGAGTATTCACTGGGCGCCATATTTGTGGGTGCTGTCTAGAGCGCATGCTCAGAACGAGCCCCTATAAATAGGCTGCTAAAACCAGCCATTTTGACGGTGTGTAATGCACGTTGCAAAAGAACCCTGGAAGCTAGCCATCAGCACGCGCTCAGCAGTCGAGCACACAGCTATGGCAGCCAGTGAATACTTCCTATATGCGCGCTTACTCTTGCTATTTTGAAAATGGTCAAAAAAAGACGTCGCGGCCGGTGTCAGTGCGGGGAAATATACCTGGCACGCTTGCATATGACACGCGCATGGCGGTCGATAGATCCTTTTATGACGCAAGGACTGGTCGGAGGATTTTTCTGTTTTCTGACGTTTAGTTACATCTTCATTTAAAAACGAACGTAATATTCAAATTTACGGGATAAAATACTCTAGAATTAACCTCCAACTCGTTTTCTCTTTTTTTTTCAAGAATTGCTTTAGCTTCTTTTTAATACCAGCCTTAAGGTCACTCAATGTTTTACCCAATGCGCAAAGAAACTATGCTGATGCACGGTGATCTAAAAAGAAAACATTAGGTGCTTTTCGTTCTTTCTCTCACTTAGACAATTTTCGTCAAGACCATGCGGGAATGCATTCAACGCGCGTGAGCCTAAATTGCACACACGCGCTGCTAGGGTAATTTTTGTATACTCTCTTTAAATACGTTGACGAACTCAATCAAGTCCCGAAGCTTCGTTAAATAGAACCTGCGCGAGCCTCCTCTTGGCGTAGATATACAGACGAAATACAGCTGGGTCATTTCATGTCGAAGAAGACGCGGCATTTTTTCATCTCTGGGATATTAAATAATTAGTCGCCCACCGAATGTTTTGGGGATGCAACCGTCCCTTTTTCTTTACAATGTTTTTTTTTTTTTTTTTAAAGGGCCATGAAACGAACTTTGGGCTGGGATAAATTATTTTAAATTGGGACTTTACTAATCGCATATGCTTTAGTGGGCCATAAGAAAGAGGTAGAAAGTCAAAAGCCAGCGTTTCAATACGAACATCTGAAAATATAGCGGACTATTTCGTACCTCCTTTTCTTTGAAAGCTCTCCGCCTTTTCACTACGATACATCCGCGGTACCCAAAACACGTCAGAGGTTCCAAAATGACGTCAGCTGACTTTAGCTGACACATTGGACACGAGAACTCCGTCACCCGGACGTATGCACTCGTCAACATTCAATCCGTTGACGAATATTTGGATTCGCGTTCGTGGCCAGTGGATACCCTAACGGAACTTATCGTCACTTGCGAACGACAAGTTTGTGTGCTTAAAAAGCACGGTGGAAGCTTGGAGCCATCGCACCGTTACCTAAGCATGTCACGACGACGTCATTTGTCAATTCGCCTTTGAGTTGAGGATTAAAGCTAAGGAGGAAGAAGTAGAAAAATTCTTACACGGCCCCTTCATCTACTGGGGTTTAATACAAATTTAAATTTACAGCATGATATCAGCAAAAATCAATTTTATTTTTAAAAACTAAATGTACTTTTCTTGGAGCTCAGAGGCTTCTTTATCGAAAGTAATTTTTTGGTACATATCCCAGACACGAAAACATTGCCGCGTCTCCTTTGGCATGAAATGACCCTGCGGCATCCTGCTTGTGTATCGTGACTCGAGCCAACGAGCAATGTGAGGAAGCCAGACATGGGTGACGCCACAGTAGGGAGGCTTCCCTGCGCGACAGGCGCGCCTATTGCTTTGAAACAAATCGCTGTAGCGCGGCGGTTGCTCAAGAAATGGACAAGGGTGCTTGTGGGTCGCCGATATCGCAGTTTGGACACAAGACGTATGACTCCCGTGAGAAGTTTGCCAAGTCAAACATCGTGGCTACTACTTACGTCGTCGCTGAAATGGCGTGTAGAGAAATAAAAACGGTTACTATCGGGACATGATTACTTAAGAATACGAGAGTTTGAGGCTCACATACTTTCGAGCGAGGCAGTTTCTGAAACGCAGAAATAAAATAAGCATCACTTTGATATGTTATCGTTTAATTTTGTCTATGAGTTTTATCAAGGTATACATCGAAATGCAAACAACGGAGCGTGTGACTTTCGCTACATGCTGCGTAGCTTAGCGACGAGCCAGCGAAGGTTGTGCATGCGCAGCAAGACCAGGAGTACGTGGAGGGTCTGAATCTGATATGGCCTTGACCATTACTGGGTGTGTGAATCTGACAGCTTAAAGATAAACACTAACTTAACAAAATAGAGGGCACAGTTTGGACACGTAATTAATTCAAATAATCCTCACACGAAAGAAAAAAAAATGCGCTATATGTACTTTGTTAGGCGCAATTTAGATGGAGGTCCGAGCCCGTTCTAAGCCCCGCCCACAGATCAGTGGCCCCGCCCATTACTACTTGATTGGCTTGACTGCTCGACTAAACACGCCAACAAGTCTAGTGTCTCTTTTTCGCGACATCCGGTGCGTCAAGTCTGGAGCCCAACGTTGCTGGAGTCTGACACCGCCTGCTGGTCGTGCGAGCAGACGATCGGCAGCCTCCGGCGTCGTCTGCTATTCCACCACCGTCTATCGCCGTCTGCAGTGTCCGTTAGACGCGGACGTGAAAGCTGCTCGTAGTTGTGGTGCCTGGAACGCCTCTCCGACTGACGTAAATACCACGTCTAAAAGAGTGGTCCCTCGATTTCCACCTGATGACGTCACAAAAGTGTCATGCTGTCGCCGGTCGCGATCCTGGCGGTGTCCCAGCAGCGGTGCTAGATGCGGCAGACGCCTGTTTTGCTGCCGTTCGCTCTCCAGTGTGGCAGTTCACGGAAGCTTGTGCAGACAGAGGATGGGACGCTGCGACGACAGCGACACTCGCGTTCGCTCGTACTTTTCGCCAGCGTTTCTACGCCCGACCACCAGGATCGCGACTTTCGACAACATGATATTCCGAATTTTATGGTGTCATTTGTTGCAACTTCGGGGCTACTTTCAGTCTATGGGCGGGATAGGACGCTGAACACACCAGTCGAAGAACGCGCTCCAGAGGCACCATAACTTGGCGTCTGTTTTCGCCTTCGATCGTCTGCTATTTCGCCCCCGTCTAAATACTTACGAAACACTCGTAAGAACGCGAGCTACGTTCTTTGAGCACTCCGCAGACGCCACCAGCCATGTTTGTTAAGGTTTCAAACGAAACCAGGAGAATACATTTCAGAATACATTTGAAAACAAAATGACTCCATCTGAAAAATTTGTTTCTCAAACACACGCACACAAATATCGATTAAAATACTATTAGGGTTCACAGATACAAATTTGCAACCAACCTTTTACACGGCAATCGTCTATCTAGCCAATGAGAGACGTAAGCACTACGTAAGCACGGAGCAGGGCTTAGCGGGCTACGACCTCCACCTTCCGCACCTAAATGGCGTCTGGCGACCTAAATATTGCTCGGAAAACATTTTTTTTACAGCGGAGCTGTTAAGGGCTAGTTTCCCCCGTATCGTGTCCGCCAGCAAAGAAATGACGACACGAAACTCTGGACAACTACCGCCATCTATGAGCGACGGCGGCTACCAGATAATCGACTTGCCGGATGTCTGGTTGCCACCGTCGATCATAGATGGCGGCAACCTTTCCAGCCTTTCCACTCTGGCTTGCCGACTTGCGGCCGGCCATTACTTCATTCCCACCATAGTACAGCTTCGCTGGTCTTCCTTCACCAGAGTAGAAAGGCTGAAAGTTCTCCGTGGTAAAGTTCTCTTCTAATATACGAGTCCCATCTAGGCCCTTAAAATATATTTTGTCATCCTTTTAAAGTTTTCTAGTGACTGCTAGTGACAATAGAACAGATAATTTTACTGTAGATTAAGTTTGAATTAGAATCCAGCAAAGAGCTTAACAATGAACAATCCAAGTGCTTCCGAATGGAAGTGATCTCCTGTAAAGCGTGCTTTGCCTGCTTATCTTCAAAGCATTGAGGGAAAGCGACTCGACTGCATCCGCTAGAAAAAACATCTTCTGTAAAGCGTGCTTTGCCTGCCTAACTTCAGATCACTGCAGGTAAGCGGCTCACGACCGTTCGGAAAATTATTTTTTCTTTTTAGGCATCAATTAAACTTTTTTTTTTCACCGGCCCACGTATTATCGCTGAAAATCGAAACCTTCTTTCGCGTCCTTCATTGTTTCTGAGCGAGCCGTGGTTCCGAACTGGGTATGAAATGCAAAGTTAAGGTCTCATACTTGGAACTATGTATGTGACAAATTGGGAGACAAGCGAGCTTGTGCGGACCGCAGACGCAGAAAAAAGATGGATCAGGCGTTTGAGCTTCTATTGTCTGCGGGGTGCATCCTTATGTCAGAATACTCCAAACTTTGTTCCTGTAAAATCCGGTGCTTGTGGCGCTAGTTTAACGAGGACACCAAAGGTTTTCTTTTTTAGTTTTACCATCTGCTGTGATCCTCGCTTTGGGACGTTATGCCGCCATTTCGGAATACACTTCAATTAGCATTTAGCAAACGGACGCTCGAGCATTCAGTAATGAGTCGACTGACTCAATCAATTGGCATATTATAAACTGACACTGAGTTCGATAAACTGAGTTCTCTGCGTCCGTACGGGCGTATAGAACTCTGCTAGCACCACGATACAAGTATGCGCAAAACAAAATACCAAGAACACAAGACGTACCGGTAGAAGGCTGTTCGTCTGTGGCCGAAATCTCCGCGTCACCCGATCCCGGTGCTGAAATGAGGTAAATAGTCACTCGTATATTATATCAATAGTAGTCATAGATAACACGTCTCCATTGCGCATGATATCCATACGTAGATATAGGATATCCGTGCAGCGTAGCGAAGGCCTTGTCTACTGACGTATATTGATACTGAAAGCTCGAAGAGAGCTTTCTTTCGTCGTTTATATTTCCACAAAACACGCGCACCGCATTATGTTTCACCTCATTTACATGATCGGATTGTCCAAAACATTTTTTTAGTGGATTTGATTCATCGCGTTAGTGCAATAGAACAGTTAAGGTACCATTGGGCCCTATACACTCCGTGCGACGCGACTGGCGCGCCGCCGCGCGGCCGGTACCGAAGGTAGGCAGTGAGAACCCCGGAGAAAACGAAACCGAAACCACGCCGCGTACGTTGGTACGCGTTGAAGTCGGAGTGGTGCGGTTGCGCTGGGTTCACAGCATGAAGTGCTGCCTGTGCTGCGTCATTAAGTGCTTCAATAGTTATGCGTCGTATCTCGTGGAGACAAAGTTTCACAGTTTTTCACCTCGTTGATGTTTTGTGGGACAGCGACAGCGATGGAGCCGTGCCGTACGGCGCGAGAAATTTGGTCTCCCGATGATGTCTGCCACAGTGTCGGCACGGCTGACATATTTTACACTGCCGCATTGCGCTCTGCGTTTGTTTTCGTACCAGTAACGCCTACATGTGTCAGCGCCGATGGGACGAACTGAAATGCCATCCCACACTCGAGGGTATGCAGTGCGAATTTCGTTGGAGGGAGGAATGCCCTCCAAAGAAGTTTCGTCCCCATAGTACCTGTTGATGATATTTCTAGACGAGTATCGCACGCAATGTGTACTTCACGAAGAAAGATTCGAACGGTAAAAAAAGTGACAAATGTAAATCTATGGAAAACAACAATGAAACTCGGAATCACTGGAGAATTTGACGTTTGAGTATGGAAGTTTATGTGGTGAGCTTTCTTTCTTGATCAGGCTCCTTTTGGATGTGGAAACGCTGACACCCAGAGTTCTGTAGACAACAATTTTTTTTTTCACGGCTTTAGAGCCACCTATCGCAAAGTGGTTCGAACTGTAAGTACCGTCCCACTTGTCCCTTCCTACCTGTAAAGTGTGCACCTCCCACGATGAGTGGTATTATCTGGCAGCCTTTGACGGTCAAAGCCAGTTCCCATTTAGTTACGCTGCCCAAACTAAAATTCCACCTGGTTTTGCTATGTCACCACTTTTTGGTATAATAAGTGTTGTGTCAAGTTTCGGTCATGTCAAAGTACCTGTGCGCCGAAAATCAGCACCTCGCACAACGGGTTATTACACAACAGCTGACCGCAAAAGCCCTTGGCGGCCAAACCGTGCGTTGGCCGAGAACTTTGTTTTCTCGGCTTTGGAACCACCTTTCGTAAAGTTGTTTCAATTGGAAGTACAGTCCACTAGTCCCTTCCTACCTCTAAAGTCTCCAACTCCCCCGACCAGTGGTATTCTCTTGACAGCCTTTTCATGGTAAAAACCGGTTCCCATTGAGTTACGCCGCCCAAACCAAATTTTCACCTGGTTTCCCTATGCCACTTTTTTTTTTGTATAATAAGTGCTGTGTCATGTTATTGTCAAGTCCAAGCACCTGTGTGCCCAAATCTGCACTTTGCACAGCCCGTTATAACACAACCTTTTGGGTCCAATATTGAATATCCCGTACAGCTTTATTTCTTTATTCGTTAGAAACATAACTTTCACATCTGCTGTCTTAAAGAAACTTCTCACTCGCCTCCAAATATCATCGTTCCAGCAGTCCTAGGTTTACAGCGACGAGCGAAATGAATTTCCCACTCAGAGCAATTATGGTGGCGGCCGTCTTGTTTTCCGAAAAATTGCTCCAACTCCTTTTTCGGCCGCAACTAGAGAAATTACCCCTAATAACGACTCAAACTCAATATATAAGAAGTGGAGAACAGCTAAATGCCCTTCTGCCCCAGCACTCATGCAACGTCACCCTCAACTTATCGGCTCAAAAAGCAAAAGTTTCGTCCGTGCACGCTTCCGCCGCCACAGCTTGGCATGCGAAAAGGCGCCGCAGGCTGCTGAACGCGCCTCGCAGTCGAACGCCGGCTCCTCCGCTAGCGGCGCTGCGCGCGTTTTTCAAAGCGCCCCCTATAGTTCCCGCACGGAGTGTATACTAATTCGGCTTTACTTCATCTTGATATGGGCTGCAGCCGATGCTAGAAGCCATCCGAGCCAATCCAAGCCAATTCCCGCTCGGCGCATCGCAACGCCCAACCGCAAGATCCCGAAGCTAACTCTAAGCGCTCGATTGACTCCGATGGCTACTGGCTTGTGCCGCACTCTCTCTCTCTCTCTTAAGATAGACCGAAGTATAGCGAGTAATAAAAAGAGACGAAAGCCTCGGCGGCATTGTAGAAAGTGCGACACTGCTCGCGCAGACAAGGAATCAAATTTTCCCACGGGATTGAAAAAAGAAAATGTCATCATTACTGCTACAGTGCTTGAACGTACCCGTCGCTATGGTCACAAACAAGACGACAACGATCGCTTGGCCTCCAGTGCGAGCTTTCTACCTTCGATGATGCTTCGGCGTCTCGTAAGCCTCGAGCTTGACCGCGCAGCCAAATCACGGCGGAAGGCAACGAGCGCGTTGCCTTTCCTCCATTGGTTGATCACATTCTCCGACGAGGACGCGAGGACCGCGTCAGCATTCGACGTGAACTCGGCTCGGCTCGGATTGAAAACGAGCCCTGCGTCACCGTTCGGCGAGGACTCGGGTCCAATCACGCGCTTTCGGTCCAATTGGATCGGATTGGATTGGATGTGACGGCTTAGCCCCTCACATCGGGTGATCACTGTGGAAAAACAAACAAACAGGGTCTTGCCAAGCAATGGCGACCGCCAGTGTTGCTCGATGAACCTTAAAAAATATTTATTCATTGGTAAAAAAGAAACAAAAATATTCGATGTTGTGTCTGCGCTAACTGTTGCCCCGTGTACGCCCCGCTGTCGGCGAGCACTCACGGTGGAGCGGGAAGCCGACTGTCTGCTGCTCCGACGTCCCGGTTGTGGTCCAAAACAGACTGCTCGATCGACGCGAGGGGACCTGGCCCGAAGCGTACGTAGAGCGCGGCACCCTCCCGGCTCCTGAAAGCGACACGGGGACACGCCGCCCGATCTTCATGCTCGTTACGGTCACGAAATATATATATGTGCGGGTAGAACTCGAGGAAGAGGTGGGTACTGCAGCGCGAGAGGACGTCGGAACACCGAGCTCTGGTTTGGAATGATTAGTGGGTGGACGCAAAAGCTATATGCCTTTGTCTCTACTCCCTGTTCGTACGCATTTAAACGCTTTTGAACATTCAGTAAAGACGAAGGCGTCTAGCACTGTGTCTACCCACTAACATAGCCTCCTCTATACTCACAAAGCCTGGCAGTTTAACGACGGAGCCATGAGTGCCCGGTTGCAGACTTGGAGCGCGACGATCTGGTAGCACACAGCACCAAAGAGCCATTTCTCGGGGAGCCTGGACGTCAGCGCAGAGCTATTGCAGCGGCGGGGACCCGAAACACACTTTTTCGCTCGGGAGAAGTGTGTTTCGGCGTCTCGGCGCAGCGGGGCGCCACTTACGTGGCTCTCCTCTCATCCGTTGTCTGCCGCTCCACCTTTTCCATTTCGGCGGCCGCCTCTCGTGGCGATCTGCCAGGCCTTGTCAGTACATAGGAAGTTATGACACTAATCCCTCCAGTCAGAATATGGTGTTGCGGAGTCCCTGCGCCCTATCATCTCCCCTCTCCTTCGATTTCTACATGTATAGAACTGAGGTGAGGCAGGTGAACGCATAAAAACTGAGGTGCCTCAGTCTGCTCCCGCGTTAGCATTGCAGAATTCATTAAATTGAATCGAAAATAAATCAACGGAGTAAAGAACGATAAAACAGAAGAAAAAAGAAAAAAAGAAAGAAAAGCCGATGTATAGTAAAAAAAAAATGAAACAAATAAAACGGAAGGTAGAAGGAAGCTGAGGGGAGTACGGAACTCGAGACGCGTCTTCAACTTGTGTGTGTTTTTCGCGTCCCCTTCTGACCAAGCGCGAAAAGTTGTTCCGCGGTGGCAAACCAATGACGCCACGGTAACGGGAGCGTCCTGCTGTCGCATATCGCGATCCTCGCGGTCGATCGTATACAAGCTCGGACAGAAAAGCACGAGCGAACGCGAGTATCGCCGTCGTCGCAGCGTCCAAACCCGTTGCTGCGCAAGTTTCCGTGGATTGGCGAGCTAAGAGCGAGCCACGGCAGGAGAGGCGTCTGTCATCAATGACATACTTGTACAAAAAATAAAAAAGACAATTAATTAAAAAGGAAAGAAGACAACAAAAAGAGATTATAAGGAAACGGTCCGGCTTAAGAAGACCGTTTTCGTGTAGGAATGCGAAAGCATTCCTACACGCAGCGCATTCCTAGAAGCAGCGTGCCACGTCTTCGTTTTTCACACGGAGCTCCGGCGGTGACATCACGCTCCCCGACTGCGCAGGCGCGGCGAGCTCCGCCGGCTCCACGGCTTCCGTGATGATGCATCTGCGTTGTTGTGCTTTTGGTCAAAGAGAATTTCGCTGCCGTTTCGCTCCTACAGAAGGTTACAGACAACGCCGGCTTCGCTCCACGGGACAGTTAATGCTTTCGTATTAAAACGGTTGAGGTACCGCATCTATTTTTCAGGCAGTGCTACAGATGTAAACATACTACCATACATAAACGTATATAAACATAAACATACATTAAATACTCACCTGATGGTAGCGCTTGTCCTGTTCGTATCTTCGTCTTGTCCTCGTCTTGCACATTAATTGTTTTCACGGTGCTTATCCAACTAGCCCGACAGGTAATTTTGATACAGACGTGGGCCACGTGCCTTACCGATCGGTGACATGCGCGGCCATAAGTTCGCTGTGGCCGGCCTTACACGACTGGACAAACGTTCGCTATGACGTATTTAGCGTAGGATTATTTCTCCTCTTATTGGGCTAAAATAAGGGTAATGCACGACAGTAAACTTTGACTGTGTTAGGACACGATGACTCCGAGCATCCATGGTGACTTTTTGCACATTCCATTGGACTTGTAGGAATCCAAAACATCTCGTCGCCAATAGTCTCTTACAAGGAAAGATCTTTAGAGAAAGCTCCACCCACATAATGCGAAACTCCGCTTTCACAAACAAGGGCTACTGCGTCAGTAGGAACCCCTTCTAGTAAGGCACTACTCAGTGTGGGGAGCAAAACGCCATATAACAGACAAGTTCCTAGAATAAAGACTGGTTATTTCCGGGCCACTGTGTGGAGCAATAGAACGCCATGTTTCTTGTTATCCCAATTTGTGACAGCGAAGAAATGGGGCATTCTGAAACGATTGCAAAATTATTCTTCGCAAATTTTCGACCGGAGCTTCTCCGGCATATCTTCTTTTCCAGATACTATATGAATGTTCTAAAGGGGCGTCATGTTTTAAATCAGATTAAAAAAAAAAAAAACATCGGCACCACATTTTTCTAACATCAAACTAAATAACTATTCGATTTCTATGTTTTGGCTAACACTAAATGTTATTTAAAAATCCCTCTATCAATCGTGTTCAAAGCCCAACCGGGCGCTCCAATCCAGCTGTGTCATTCTACCTCTGCACATCACGAACTCTGTTCTCCCGTCACCTCCCTATACTGGATGAAATTTGAATCTCCCAGGACTGCAGTGCAGATTACTTTAACTTTTGAAAATATATATATATATATTTTTGATGGGGGGAGGACATTTGCGTAACGTCATTACGCCCTTTTGTTTCGCGGTCGCATTGTCGAAGGCACATAAAGCTGGCCTATTGGCGACGTGAGCGAACGAAAGCGTCGCTGTGGTCGCCCCACCACAATCCACCGAATGCTATGACGTCAGCAAAGGATGTCTTATCGACGGAAATAAGAGGAATGTAAGAACTTCAATTTTGACGGTGTTGGCAGTTTTGCTTTGAGAGCGCTATGACTTCAGGCTTCCACCATGCCCATTAAAACGCCATCGAACTTGCTGTTCCCAAGGTAATGACGTCACGAAAGGTAACCGAACGAGGGCGCCACCAAAACATCTCGCCACTAATAATGTTGATAAACGAAAATTTCACTCGCTTACGTGGCACATATATTGTACGACCTTTATCACTCTCGAGTTGAATAACCGACGAGCCACGAAAGGACATAACACCAACAAGTGGTGCCAATGCAGACGGTTTGACCGCTCCCTCGTCCGGCATGTCTGGCCAGGCAACACCGCCTAGAATAACCAAAAGTCCGCGCACCAGAATTATGACGTCATCACAGTGAGATCGAGTGAGGACAGCGATTGGATTACGAGTGCTGCGTCACTGTTCGACTGGGCTTCGCGTCCAATCGGCACGTCCGAGGACGCTCGACATGGGGCTCGGGTCCAATTGCTGAGTTCGTGCCACCTGACCGCGATGGCGTTCCATGGAGGAAGAGGAAGGTCTTTCGCAGGCCTCGGTTATTCTACGTGGTGTTGGACTATAGGCCTATAGTGGCGGCACGATTGCCATTGGACAGCATGATAGCGCTATAAGCACTGACAAAGTGAGAGCGGCTGGGAAGAGCTTCGGCTGTCCCGCCTTCAGCGCGAGCTTGCTGCCTTCGACAGTGCTTTGTCATCGCGCGCACCTTGAGATCGCGCGCGCTCGCGCAGTCAGAGCACGGCGGAAGGCACGAAGCACGTGCTGAAGGCCGGGCGTTCGACAGACACACCCTGCCGCTCTCGTTTTTTCTCGGCGACTACATAAGATCTCATCGTCGCAACCGACCTGCGTCGGACGTGAGGACGTTGGGAAAGCTCATCGAAGGTGACCACGAAGCTATTCGCGACTCCAGCAAAACGGACGCCGCCAAGCGGGAAAACCGGAAACCAGCCGGTCCAGGTCGCTCCGCGCCCCGCCGGGTCCCTGATGGCTTTCGCGGACGCGTGCTATCGGCGCGGCGGCGAGCAATGTAATTTGACGAAGGTCCGAAAATTTCTTGAGTTTGCCTGAGTGTTCATTAGTGTGGTGAAGCCTCAGTAGATTGTTTCTTTCCATCACGTGTTTGAAAGCCCGTTTATTCCACAACACACGATCGCGTGCTTTCAATTTTTTGGATGGGGAGGAATCATGGAAAAACGTTTTGATTTCTCGTCTGTCTCTAATCACAATCAAAGTGACGACTGCTTGGTAACTGATAAGCGGTTTTTTTATAAGGATGTAGAACAGTAGACTAAGGTCGACAGACGAAGTGCTTAATTCACTGGAGGGGACACCAATGTTGCAGTCAAGTGAAAGGGAAGGTTCGATAGCTGCTTTCCTTGAGTTTGGTTGTGCTCGATTAGCTTCAAGTTAATTTGAGCCACTAACGCCGGCCGGTGCGTTGGCTATTCATCTTGGCGGCTTCTCGCCGAAAAAGAGCACATTGAAGGAGTTGGGCTAATTTCGCAATTACTTGATTCAGAAAACCTGCTCGCTCCATATGATTAATGAGGGAAATTATCTGCTTTTAAAAGGTGGGTGACGCGTCTCGCAAAGATTGAAGCTGTCACGTCATTAGGATCTATTGCGCCTCCAATACTTATATTACAACCCCCGTCGAATCCAGCAGCAATATACGTCTACATTGCTCAGGTTGACCGGCCACAAAAAATACTAATTTTATCCGTTCAGGATTCGAAGTCAAGTTCAATTCAGAGAGGTCTGAGTGAATCTCCGATGAAGACTCTCCTCAGCTTGTCCGCATTCGTCTCCGTTCTACCGGCTAGAACCAATTGGCTAAGTTTCAGTAGTATCTCTCTGTCTGTCAAAGATACTTTTATTCAGCAGTTCACCCTAATAGTCAGTCAACTAAGTTCATATTTCAACCCGAAGAACATACTAATATCGCTTTAGTGGGACCATAGTACGTAATATTATACATAACCGCATATTCATCAAAATGACTTCTCGATTGCTACTAAAACCTCAATTGAAATACGAGTATCAGCTGCTTAGTGAAGTGCCAGCGAGTTGACATGCACCTTGGCTCAAGAAGCGCTTGCTTAATGTTGGTAATTTTCCTGCAGCCTGTGTTCTTGACCGAGCACACGACTGCAGCTGTTTCTTGAAACGCGGACAGGCACAAAAGCTCAATTTCGCGGACAGGTAAGTCGCATGATTGAGGCATGCGAGTTAGCTGAAAATTACTCTCGGTGGAACAATTTTGTAGCCCTCGCCGCTTTCCTTAGATGACCAAAACTAATTACAGTCTATTACCGTTTCTCCGGAGCCCATAGTTTCGGTTTTGATCGAAGTCTCCGAAGCGAAAGTTTGACATGAAAAGAACAAAAAACACCGGCAAAACAAAACTATGCTCGGCAAGTTTATGCGCTCCAGCTAAACTTAACTGTCTCAGTTCGAATACCCATAAAATTGGGCATTCAACAAAAGAATAATTGTTAAATTGAATGCGCCACCCATTCAGGCGGCCCGGCTGAGCCGACGCGACCTGGACTCAGCCGCCATGTTTGTTTGGTGGTGGCGCCCCCTATAGGTCGCTGGAGTCGCGAATTTTGCGTCCACGTGTCGAATTCCGGGCACTGGAAGGCGACCCGGTCAGGCCTGCGGCATATGAATTGGCGCGGGTTCGATAAACTGTTCGCAGCGCTACGCTCGGTTCGTTTAAAGTTGCGGTGCAACGATGTTTATAGTCGAAAAAAAAAAAACACTCAGAATTATTAATTGACATCCGTAACTTAAGAAACTCGCAGTTTTTACCTCTACGAAACGGCAGTCCCAGAAACAAAAAATACAGAGAAAAACAACCAGTGTCATAGCCCCTTTCATACTCACAAAGCCTGGCAGTTCCACGACGGAGCCATAGAGTGTCCGGACGCAAATTTGTAGCGCGAGGATCTGGTAGCACAGAGCATCAACGAGCCATTTCTCGGGGAATCTGGACGTCAGCGCGCAGCTTTTGCAGCAGCGAGGAGCCGAAACACACTTCCGGGTCCTCGCGTCTCGCCGCAGCAGCGGCAGCGGCAAGACGCTGCGTTTCGGCGTCTCGCCGCGGCGGGGCGCCAGTCACGTGGCTCTCCTCTCATCCGTTTCCTGCCACTCCACCTTTTCCATTTCGGCTGCCGCTTCTCGTGGCGATCTGCCAGGCTATGAATCAGAGCTCGGCGCTGTGACATTCCCGCACGCTTTCATCTTCTTCTCGTGTTCAGTTTCTCCACACGTATTCCCCTGCAATGTTCATCGTAGCTACGCGTAGCCACGCCACGCTTCACACGGTCGCGAAATCTGACTTCCGTTAGAGTGCATCTAACGGAAGTCAGATTTCGCGACCGTGTGAAGCGTGGCGTGGCACAAGTGTGGAAGGTAGCAGAGTTGGCCACCTGCCAACCCCTGAGCGTGTTGACACTCGTCGCGTATTGTCACACGGTGAGACGCCCCACACTGCGCTCCGTCGCCTGAATCTGTGCGTCATGTGTATCACCACGAGAAAAAAAAAAAAAAAAGGTTAGAGAGGACGACGAGGCGACTCTTCAAAAAGACTGCATGTGCCAGGAAGGCCGAGGCTGAACTTGAGAGTCGGCTGCGTTTTTACTGGAATGTAATTCTGCGTACGATCGTTTGATCGCTATATTAAAATACAGGTGGGAATTGTCCTGTTTAATTCCGAGCGGGATGCAGCCTCGTGCCAACGTCGTCTGCTAGAAATACGCCACTTTCGGTTTTGGACACTAATTTTTCATATAATTCGGCGTGATAAACAGGCGTGTGTTTCGAAGCATAGCATTTATCACCACCGATTTGTTTTTTCTCTTCTTCGTGTCAAGGCTAAAATTAGAGTTAAAGGGGCCATGCAACAATATTAGACTGGAATGTTCCTTAATTTACACAAGCTTACGACCACGATTATGACTCGGGTATACTCGTATGCAGTACGGCACTGATCAAGACGTGACTTTGTTGCGGTGAATTTTGGTGGGTAAAAACAGGACTCTTTCTTTTACTATTTCCTTCGCAAAAACTCATGACGTAGTCATAGGGATCAGAGTGGTGGCGTAGTTTTCCGGGGATATCCTATTGTCGAGGTTGTTCAAATGCGCGGCTCGTATATTGAACATGAGCATTGCATGTAAACTCGATTTGGACTCTAGACAATCAATTCTTCCACGACCATTCGGTTAGCAGCTCGTGCACACTCACTGCGGCGACGTGAATAGCCGAACCCTAACAATGTCTGGAACTTTGCCAACCTCAGCGCGTACTCTGCGTAAGCGTGCAATCGGCACCATATCATGTGGCCGCTTTTTCTGACTGAGAGCTAGTAAATAAACGTTGCTGCTTTTTCTCTTGTTGTTTTTTGCGACTGCTATTGCGTAGGGAGGCACAAACTAACGCGTGCTGCGTAGGTAATGAATATCGAGGAATAATAGTCGGCGGTATTTACTAAAACAAAAACCCTCGCTGTGGACGTGGCTGGACAGCGAAGCTGTGGTATCACCTGCAACGATTGCCCACTACACTATAGAGTAAACCCTTTTTATGGCAAATGCCACGACGTGGTTCTCCAGTTTTTGGCGTGCCAGACAATTTCCGGTTTATAAAAATAATGAGCAAATGCGATCTTAACAGCGCTGCTTGAGATGAGATGAAACGTATGACCAACAATTCTCCAGGTGAAAGCCTAAAACGAGTATTCTTGTAAACCAACTTGCCTCCTCCAAGATGTGATAATGTACAGCCGAAGGCCCTCGTTAAATCTCCAAGCTTGTTTTCCGCGTAGCATTTATGGTTTCTAGCAATGGTGGCATAAGCAAGCTCAACAGGCTTGCAGTGACGGTGCGACCGGAAGTCGCTCGGGACGCAAGCGGCACTTTATGTTTGGAAACAGCGAAAGGGTCTATACCAAATGATCGACGAAAGAAACGTAAATGCATTGTACCAAAACTTTTTCTATATATGAAAGACTTCGTACTATGCCGTTCCCATGGCAGCGCAACTCCAATCTTTACCGAGAAACGCATGCGGGGAGCGCTACGTGCTTATCATCATCGTTCGCGCGCGCTTTATAATCTATCACGTAGTTTTGTGGTTTTCTTATTGAAACAAGTGTCAAAACTACATGATAAATGATAAGGCGTGCGCGAGCGGTGCTGAGGCGCGCGCGTAAGTTTTCTGTCGACAGACACGAGAAAAAAAAAATGTTGCACCGCCGCTTTAGCGGCTTATCTATGTGGGCAGTGGACAACTGCGCTTGTTTCTAAGCAATGGGTTGGTTTACTCGTCTATTAGCTCACCGTCGTACGACCAGGTGGCCCGGGGCGACGTGACGGCCGACGCCCGCCCGCTCGTCGCTCTCGATTCGGGAGAGCTGGTGACGTCGGAAAGCGGTGGCGACGACAGGTCGGTCTCCTCGCAGCCTGCCCGAGACAGCACAGCAATAAAATCACTTATGGTTTCTTGTCCTCGCTAAAGCAACCACATACCAAATCTAGTTTACCAACGTCGCCAAAAGCAGCTTTCTGGCGACTCGCACAGTCTTTGGTGTTGATGTTGAAGCTTCACCAAAATAAACAAACAATGTGATCACCACAGATACAGCCGTTTCTAGTTCCGTTGAACAGTCACCAAGTCGTTTGTTTCTTAATTTCACTATGGTTGTTTCGAAGCCTCTTTGTGACTCTTATCCATAAGAAAGGTTCCCAACAGGAAATTGTTTGCTGTATGTGTTTGTTATCGCTCTAAACGAACGCAGGCGAAATAGACCTTTTCGGAGCAGTGCCTCGGAACGGCCCCTCCAAAAGATGCGCTGTTATGGAACACGTCTTTAAGCTTAAACGTGTGTGCCTGTAATCGGTATCATTTTTTTTTTCACTTGGTATTGAGCATTTTTGGTGTAGAAACTTTTTGTGGTTTCCGCGTGTGGAAAAAGGCGCTTTCGCATCTTTGCGCATTCAGCGTACTGAAACAAATGAACACTCAAACCTAAAACCGCCAGCAAGTTTGGATAGGTGAAAGTTGGCTGTGTCGTCTTGAGGCAAATCGTTATGAATTTTCAGAGGCTCGAATGAGGGTGATACTTACGATAAGTGGATCTGCCCTCACATCCTCATTGTATTGATGTCATACAAATATTTCTTATAAGGGGTTTTCGCATGGCGTCAAAGAACCATTTTGATATGGGACATACACCTTAGGGGCGGTCTGTCCACTACGTATTTGATGGGGACGAGACACCAGTCGGATGGATGCTCGTAATGAGAGCGCGTCAGTCAGCCCATAACAACAAACCAATACAAGGGAATTATATCAGTGAAAGCAGCCTGAAGGAAGTGTCTACAAAATGTCAGTCGGGGGTATATGTGCCGCTGCTGCGTACTGCCTCTGCTGAAGCACACGTTCATCAATTGTGCAAACTGAGTCCAAGCAAAAACAGGATCGCAAAACTGCTGGTTATGCAGACGAAAATGTAACTGTGTACAGAGTGCTCACCGTCCATCGGGATAAGAATAAGAATATACACTGTTCGAATGTCCGACGTAGACTCTGTCAAACTGCGACTGCTGCGATCACTGCAGGGACCAGGGCACGTGCGGCACGTGGCACAAGGGCTTCGCGGCTTGCGCAACTGCACTTAGAGCGCGAGTGTGGAAAGCTTTGCACAAAGCACTTAAAATACATCGTAAAACGGCACGCCTGTACCGACCGCACGCCGGTACGGTGCTCATCCAGATCAAAACGGGCATGGGTGGGGCTTGAACCCAGGATCCCTGGGTTCTGCAGCGGGAGCTTTTGCTCCGCGTGCTCCGAGCTGGATGTGCGCTTTAGCCCATGTCACATAAAACGGCGAGGGTAATATCCAAAGGTCGGGGAGGTGTGTCTGTCGACGTGAGCGAGCGCCTGGTCTCCCTGAGTATTCCCCCATCTTCGAATTCTCCGACGCGTTGGGGGTTGCTTTTCGGCACGTCGCTCGGTGGTTCCGTTCCCCTCACCTCGCCCGCCCAGGATCAGTGGGCTAAACGCGTGTAGCCCCCCGGTTCTTGACTGCCTTGCCGGAGGCTCGGGTTACTCTTGAAGTCATGGGACGCAAACGGCGGCGTCTGTGGCGACCACAGGCATAAATATTGCGAGGCACGCTGTCTCGTAACTCTGCCCAAAAACAAACCAAACACAAGAACATAACCTGAAGTCTTTGAATCTAACGGAGTTGTGTCACTTTAAACGGCAGGAAATGTTTGGGCTTAGAGGGCAGACTACTTTCAGGGCCAAAGGGCAGATCCGCAGGGCAATGACCGTCGGAGGGAGGGGAATTTCCACGCTTGGGTGCGCGAACCTCGGTTTGAGTGCGAGGAACAAAGGGCAGTGCGAGAAGAGACTCAGAGGCGAACGGACGCATCGCGTCGTCGAGCGGGGCGACGAGACCACTGTCGACGGCCTCTCGCCAAGTACAGGACGGAATTCCGCTGTGTGTGAGCGTGTCAGCTGAAGAAGTGGGCGCGAGGCCAGGGGGCCCTGCCCATAGTGAGCCAGCCGACCGCCGGAACTCCTCCACTTTGGACGGACCGCGCAGTAAGACGTCAAACATCGACTCGCCAGATGAGACTTTCCGCACTCGATGTTACTTTTTTAATTAGCATTTCCTGATTCGGTTAATCGTAACATCTTCATTAGTAACTGTATAAGCCTTCGCAAACCTTGATTTGTAAACCCCATTTTCGTAAGCATTCTATCCAATATTACAGAAGCCATTTGTGCAGAGTGAATAGATCGGAATTAGCTTTCTGTACCAAATTAAAGTTTTTTGTGTTCTCGAGCTGCCTCTCCGTGTCTCTTCATTGGTCAGGCTTTACCAAAGCGTGGACCTATCGCTCGGTCAGTGGTCCACCCTTTACCAACGTCACACCCGGATAACTCTCGATATTTTTTTTGGTTGTGACAGCCCACCCGACCACCAAGATGACCGATCCCCCCAACCGATCGTAAAACGGCAAGCGTTTTGTGTGTGTGTGTGAGAGAGATGATTTTCTGAGGTTTTACTTTTGTTCTAAGTGTCTTTATTCCCCTGTATATCGTGATTTCACTTACTTAATTTCTTCCACCATCTTGTTGCCATGAGCTGTTGGGGACATGCTGAAGGCAAGTATTCTAAAGATTCACACGACACCCTCAAAACGGTGGTACACAAAAGTTTACAAGTTTCATCACACCTTTTTTTTCCCCCCTTCTGATTGAATTAATTATTTTCTCACTCACTCACTCTAACATAATGGCAGATTAACGTCGTGCAAAAACGCCCTCTCCGGTTAGAGAACGAACATCAAAGAATTTCCAGGTTTCAATAAAAATATTTATCTATCTACCAAATAGTATCGAACCTATGCTTTACAGTGCCCATCTGCTCCAGGTATCCTGAAACTAAAGTCAGCGGATATAGTGACTTAATCCTCCTTGCCATTCTCACCCCGACACTGACTGTACCGGACATCAAATTCAGTCACTCACAGTTCCAACCTTCGGCACTAAACCAAGTGAATAATTCTGCGACATCCCCCTCGCTTCTTCTGAATAGCATTTTATTTTCAAAATGAGACAGTTTATATACATGCAACCTCCATTCAAAACTATTGCACCGATCCAGACATGTCGAAACCTCACAAAAAAGATTAAATTACGTAATCTAATCCCCTTTCTTAGAAGTCCTACAGCAATTGATGAGATTACAAAACTGCCAGTTGTGCAAAGCCATTTAGAGCGTATGAAAACAAATGTAATCCCGACGAGACAATGACTGCCAACGAGCAATAAATCTTACTCTTAGCTGTTGGAAAGACCACGTAGATAACCCTATCTATGAGAGCCCCTCGTAATGTACACAATCTTGGAAGTACTTCAACCGTTCGTCTTTCCTGGGAATCGTGCCAAGCACAAAGGCATAAGCCCGGGGGCATCACATAACGCACGGCTGCAATACCTTGAACAGCGAAGACAGTAAAGTACCATCAATGTGCAGTGGGTAAGAACAGCATTTGGACAGTCAGTAACACGTAGAGAAGCTGCGTTTCAAACCTCTTCCATTAAGGAGACTAGAGGAACAGGGAGATGCACGACGCTTCAAGCTTGAGTTTCTTTGACTGTACAACAATGGTATACAAGTTGCGCTAGAGTCTTAAGATGCCAGTACCCAAAGCTGCTCAGGGCATCGTCTGAGCATCAAGGCAGCTGTGGCGTCCGACAAAGACCTCAAAGTGCCTACGTCCTTAGACGTCGCGTAGAGAGTTCCCGCGGGCGACTTGATGCATCGCTAGCATCGTTATGCCAGTGTATCCTGGAAGCTCCTGCTAAGGCTCGTTACTCAAGCACTCAGACTTTCACAAAACCAGATTGACGAAAAAATGGCTCCACACATGCACAAGAGCCAATTAGGAACGTGAGGTTTTGGAGAATAAATACTGCTTCGGCCTGGTAATGATGATGAGTATCGAGGCTCCCTCCAGGAAACAAAACCTACAACGATTGCGGCACTCATAACAGGACGAACCTAAAAATCAAGAAATAAATTAAACTGCATCGATATTTAAAGAAAAAGTCCGCGAAGCTAGGTCGCAATAGTTGCGCAGCACACAACTGGAGTTCGGAGATTCAGACCGAGCGAAACAGAAACACACCGTGCGAGGTCCCCCGAGCTGTTCGGGCCAGGTCACGTGATCCGCCCTGCAACCAGTATCAGTGCCACATGGACGCAACCGGCGGAACTTTCGGTAGGAGCGACAGGGCAACGACCATCAGAGCATGGCGCCCACAACGTCCGCTTCGTCCTCGGACGCCGAGAAGTTGCTGTTGATGTTGAAGCTTCGCCCGATGCGGAGCTCGGAAAGCGCATGTCCGTCCACAAGCACGCTGTTGGCGCCGTCGTGGTTGGGGGTCCCCGGCGTCGAAGACTTTGGCCTCACCGAAGCCGTCGACAGACTCCCTCTCGAGTTGGCCCTGGAACGCTGCTGCTGCGGCCTGCCGCTCCGCGCCGGAAGCCGCTTCATCGCCGCCAGCAACTTCTCGACTACGGGCGTGTACGCGGCGACTTCGTCGACGAGCGCGTAGCGATGGGACAGAAGCTCGAGCTGCATGTCGCGCTCGCGCAGCAAGTCCTCGTGCTTGTGCAACCTCTCTTCCGCAGCGGCTAGCTGCGCTTCCAGCTCCGCGATTCGGCAGTCCTTGGCGTCGCCAACGTCTCGAATCCTGGCCTGCATCGCTTCGTCCTTCTTGATGAGCGCTTCGGCCTGTTCCTGGACCGTGCGTTCGAGTTCAGCCACCTTGACATGAAGCAGTTGCAGGTGGTCGTTGGCTTCTTTAATGCTGCTCCGGGTTGGGCTAGGACTAACCTTGGACTGGAACATGGCCGCCCGCCCGGGCCCGGGCTCTGACCGGGACTCCGTCGCGCGAGGTTTTGTTGGACCACGGGCTGAGATACGCGCCGGTCGGGGTTCAACACCCAGGGAAGCGCCCGAGCAGTGCCGGCTACGCGGCACCGCAGGCGTCTTCCGGCACCGCGCCCGGCGCCATCTTGACAGCGTTATTTTGGATTGGATTGGATAGGACATAAAAGAAAGAATCGCATCGCGTCAACTACGCTTAACAACCGTACGGAAATATTTTTTTAATTATAAAAATAACTATACAAAAGCCAAAACAAACTAAAATCTGAAATTTTAAAATAAACTGTACTACTGTACGTAGCGTACACACATTACTGGTCACGGTGTGTTACTGGTATTACTAAATTGCAGCTCGCTGGTAGCGCCCATAGAGTTATGGTAGCGCCATTTTAGTAAAATGAAGAAATCCAAACGCGTATCAAAAGCAACGTTGGTTTCGGGGTTTCGTCAGTTTCGTTTTGAACTTGTGGATTCACAAGTTTTGAGTGTTTTGTATCTGCGAGGTGCCGCCAGTGCCGCGTGCAACCTGGATCAGAAAGCACACACGTGAACACTGAACCAACTGAACGACAGAACTTTTAATCTTATGTTGGCGCCTTTCGTCTCGCCAGCGGCGGAAACACTTCGCGCTGACAACCGGCTTGTGTTTGATGAAAACAGTTCCGATACCGACAACAACTCCGCCTGCACTCGACTGGCACTCGACAGTAGTCCTTGAGGCGTAACGTTGCTCGAGGCTGCCTCTGCACCCGGCGCCGTCCCTCTCACTATCGAGTTACGTCAGGCGGTGTTTTTGTTCAGCAATCTCGGTAACGTAACCTTCGGCGAAGCAAACGGCTGCCATGGAACCCAACAAGACCACAGCACCCGGCATTCTGAGGGCTTGGGATTACGACCTCCAGCCCAAAGAGCTGCTGGCTCGGGCAACACGCCTAATCGAAGACTGCAGAGCCTTGTGCGACAATATCGGCGCTCTCGAGGGTGACCAAATCACTTTTAACAACGTGCTGGGTGTAAGTGTTTTCTTTTCTTCCCCCCAGCCCTTATGAAATAGTTATGTTGCTGAGTCACGCTGGGTGTTTGCGGTAAGCGCGCTGAAAATGCGATCGGTGTTGAAACAGTTACACCGCATTCTTGTTGTCACGTTGCTGAGTTAGCCTGCAGTTGAGCCAGGATCTTTGGATAAGCCTTTGTTCACTAAAGAATGTGATTGGTTTTGGAACTCTTGCACTTTGTTGAGTCACATGACTGAGTTGGCAGCTAAATATTTATATAATACTGTTGCTTTTATCAAATTCAACATTTGGTACTGCCTGCCATTGTCCAGCAGAAGCCGATTGACAGTCTTAGATTCTATTTGAGTCCCACACCATTAAACTGTGCAAAGTGGGCTAAGGTAGGTTCAGCAAAGCACACCAACTTAACAATTTGTTTATCACAGGTTTACTACGGTTGATTGAATGCTATTTCATCGAAACAGGTACGTTTTAAAGAAAGGGCTCATTTTATCGAAGCTCAGTTTAGAGAAACGCTGTTTATCAAAAAGGGGATGCTGTTTAAAAAAAGGCTCCCCTACATATCGCACATCTGTCACTGGAACAAGTGTTAACACCCCCCCCCCTTTATGCGGCGACAGGCTGCGGCAGCTCAACACAAAGGGGTTAACCCATTTAGCCCAACTGTATACACCGCTTCTCGCCGGTCGAATTAGCTAAAAAGAGACTGATTGCCATTTTCTCTAAACTGGGTTTCTCTATTCGCAACTCCAGCCCATTGCTCACCCTTTTGCGAACGAACGGAGGACCAGAGGAGCAGGGACGACAGCGGTGGCAGGGATTGTCGGCCTTGGTGCCTCGGTGCATGCTGCTATTATCGCATGGTTCTGGTCGGCGCATTTATGCGTGAATCAGTTTTAATAAAAAAATGAGCACGTTAAAATAAGAATTTTTGTGTTCCGCCTCGCAGCAGTGTTGAACGAAGGGACAGCAGGATGTCTAATTTCCTTAGGAACTTTTCGTATGTCGGATACACCTCAGATTTCTAATCCTGCGGTCGCCAGCTGATCTCTACTGGACGTGTGACGGCAAATGCTCCTGCTAGTAGTGTAGTACTCTAGCGTACGGTCTATGAAAGTTTATTCTTTGCTCTAAGTAAGAGAAAACTGAACGCGCAACAGTGTACGTTGACCAGTAGACATCGGAAACGGGTTTGCGCTTTAAGGCCGTTATGAGGAACACGACCGTTTGCTCCAAGCACTTTCAAAATTTCGGTTAATTACAGAGTCGATTAAAGAAATGCTCAAAGCATTTTAAGCAAGTCTGTTAGCCAGCAGTTGGTGACGGGATTAGAACGGGCAGTCTTGACAAAACGGGCTGCAACGTTGCAAGTAACACGGTAGACAAATGTACGGTATATTAAAATATTTTCTTTTGATGAGCAATAAATGCAACCCCTAAACACGCTGATGACTTTAATGGGCGGTTATAGCATAGCGTTGCTGTAGACTACTGTGAGCACGGCAACGTTTGTGGTGCGCGGTGAAAATTAAACTTTGAAGGCAAGCTTCCAAGCTACAGTGGGTACCCTGCAGTCACGCCATATTAAAACTGACTATCACCTGTTGCAATATACTAAAGCCGCAACGGTGACCAGCGAGTTGTGAACCTGTGGCATGAAGACATCAATACTGTGAACGCTGCTCTTCCGGGGCTTGACGGTCGCTGGGAGCGGCTCACTTTTGAAAAAAGTGCAAGCATCACAACATTTACATCACCCTCAAAAATATTTTGACACAAACGGTGACGTGGCTGGTGCCAAAAACGCGCTCGCTGAGGTTTCCGCAACTTTCAGATGTCCACGTGCTCGATTTCCTAAAGTGCATCAGCATCTGTCACCTGTAATATGCCCCTGCCCTGGTTGCTTTGCATTTGTAGACCAATAAATTATTTTTAGCGCACTGACTGGCGTTGGCAAGCTGGCGCGTTGGAAATCCTGGAGTATCCTCCCCGTCTTTTCCATCATCTTGGAACTACCACTCGCCATCTATCGGGCATTTGTGCTGCAAATGAAGAGATTCGATAAACTGGGGTTGGTAAAACGGCGTTCGCTAAAACAAGTTTCTCTGAACTGTCTGTCTCTGGTTTATCACTGCGATGAAGACAGAAAAAAAGCCTCGCTAGTGGTGCGACTTCACAGAGTTCCTGCCCCCGACAAAGCTAGCAGCAGTTGCAAAATCGATGTGCCATAGGAAGAATATGATTTCTACAAGAAAAAGCATGTACAATACAAACAAAACGATGGCAACAGCTGCACGGTCAGTTTTGAGGAACAGTTCCAAGTCCTAGAGCAAAAACAAGCACACTTGGTTGACTATATTCTCTAGGGTGGGACATCAGTTGATTCTGTTTCTGGACCCAGCTCATAATCTCTTCGTTTCAGGAGCTTGCAGAGGTCGAGCGACTTTTCATGAATGAGAGACTCTACTTGAAGCGTGCGATGTACGTTTCAACAAACAAGGAACTGCGGGATGCTAGCTCGGAAGCCTCCCGTATGCTGGACGAGTTTGAAGTCGAATGCGGGTGAGGAAATGTTCTTGCTTATTCTCGGAACTTTTTGTTTTAATGTCTGTCCATGGACAACGCTGATTGTGGTAGCTAACAAAGATTCCACACCTCTGATCAGAATCCAAACACTTGATTACTCAAGCCATCCAATATCTCGTGGACAATCCCGGTTACAGTAACCGTTGGAACTTAGAATTCAGAAACTTGATAACTCGTGTCGTTTGATTGCCCTTGGACAATCCTGATTATGTATACCTACCGGGACTTCTGCGCCTGGGCAGAATCTAGAGATTTGACTACTCGTGCTGTCCGATTGCCCATTCACAATCCTGGTTGCAGTAGCTACTGGAACTTCCGTGCCTCCGAGCAGAATCCAGAGACTGGATTACTCATGTCGTTTGGTTGTCCTTGGACAATCCGGATTACGGTAGCTACCCGAAATTCTGTGCCTCTGAGGAGAATCCAAAGATCTGATTACTCGTGCCATCTGCTTTCGTAGAATGCGGCTTGACATCTTTGAAAAGCTGCAAGCCCTGGAGAAAATGGACACCAGCTCTCTCTCAGCCGAGATGAAGCGCTTCCTTGAGAAATTGATCAGGCTTCGTAAACGGGACGGTAAGGTTCTGACAGAATTCCTCTATAAAGGTGCACAGAAATCAATTCCAAGTTTGCGCTTAAAACCGAGAGTGTACAGTGGACACATTCGGAGAGCCGCTGGCTGAGTTTCGTTCTAGCAGAGTGGCGCAGGCCTTTGCTGGAAATGCAGAATTGTGCCCAGGAGAGGCAGATTACACTTTGGGCTTTGCACTTTCAACTTGCCTCTTCATTCATATCACCTCCCATCCTTCTCCCTACCTTACCTTCTTTCCAGGCACGTAGCCAGAGGGGTGGCCCATGGGGCCTGGCCCCTCCCCCCCTCCCCCCCTTTAAAATCGTCCATTTTGCTGGGGCCTCCTCTCCCCCCTCCCCCTCATACAGCATTTCGTCATGGGCGGGCCCCCCCTGAAACAAAATCCTGGCTACGTGCCTGCTTCTTTCCCTACGACCAACACCTCCTGCGCTTCGTTTCACTTTTAAGTGTGAGCATACTGGAAGCTACTATACTCCGTTTTATGATGACTTGGCTAATTGTGGAGGCTGGGGCCTCAACCCAGTAAGAGCGTTGGAGCGAAGTATGTTACCCCACTTCATGGGAGCCTCTGTGTCACCATGCCAAATGCGAGGACAAGGCCCGGAGGAACCGGCTGTCGTCTGCTAGTCAAGAGTCGACTGCTCCGAAACAAACCAACTTCGGATGAACATCCACCGCACCAACATTTGCGTCTGCTAGAATAGCGAGTACCTCAGTAACAGTTCATGAGACAACCATATGCTCAATTTAACCGCAAATCTGTGATGGGTGCTGATGCCAGGGCACAGTGCGATGTTTCGAGCAGAAACGGCCGATTACACGGCTGCGATCGCCGACGGCCATGGCGCTACAAGGTGAAAAAAATCGAGCGGACGTGGATGTGGCGTTTTTTTTTTGGTTTAAATATAATTGAAGCTCATAAATTTATGATTATTTATTCTTTATTCTTCATATCTTCTTTTTATAGATGGAATCGCGCGAGTTCATTTTCCGTTAAAAGAAAAAAACTAGAACTAGTTTTTGTCGTGGACGGCTACGTTGTAATTGTGGCGGTAACGAGGCCCCCATGGTCTCGACCATAGAGTGTTATCACGTGCCTTGCTCCGGCGCTCTTATTGGGTTGCGGGGCCACAGCCTCCACAGTTTGCCATGTTATGAGACAGAGTACGGAGTGAGCTTAGGGCTTTCAGCCCTCCTGCCGAGCACGTGCACTCGTGTGGTGCGAGCATTGTTCAGGGCAAGGTGCATGTCCTTGTAGCTTTGGCTTCTCTCACTTTTAAGGTGGAACAAGCTATAGGTGACAAGGTGGAGGCACTGAATTGCTGATGCAGCACTTGTGTCCAACCTGTGCCCTGTGCTGTGTTGCTATATCGCTGCCCTTGCGGTTTGGTGTAGTGAATGAAAGCTTCGACTCGTCTTGTGACGAGCAACAATTGGAAGGCTAATTTTTAGTGATTCTGCCGCAGGATTGCATCTGAGCCCCGAGGTACAGAAGCAAGTGAAAGACCTCAAAAATGAGATCAACGAGCTCTCCTTGAAATTCACCAAGGCCATGAACGAGGAGAATACTGTACTGGAGTTCACAGAGGAAGAGCTGAAGGGCCTACCCGAAGAGTTTGTCAAAAACCTAGACACGGTACACTCCTGGTAACGAACGACGGTGCTGGAGCTCGAGGCGATGGCATGAAAAGGAAACAAACACAAAACAAAGTTTCCCTTCTTTTCGTGCCAGAGTCCTGTGCTAGCTGCCGCCAGTTTGCCTGCATTCTAATCTTTTCTTTTTTTTTTAATGATAATACTAACCGTTATTGGGGATGCCAGTTTGTTAAAACAGATAGTAGACCGACGCAAGGGAGTGACATTGTCTGCTAGATTTGGCAGATTTGGTTGACTTAGAACGTCTTAAAATTTGCTGACCATGTCAATACTGTGCCCTCTGCAGAGGGAGTCCCTTACAGGTGGTGGCTCACCCCATTGACTGGCGTAAGTAGTCATGTGACCATAGCAACGACCACCGACATTGTAGTCGGAAGTTGCGTCTCAATTAAGAATCAATCTATTAACGATTCCACCGAGATTTACCTACCCCAAAAAGTATTCGCGTAATGGGGATTTTGTCGGGTACGACCAAGGTGCTGCCGCAGATCTTTAAAACCTTTATTTGTGTTTTCTACTAGTCTCGGGCAGTGCTTGCAAAGACGAGTGTTGCGATCTTGTTTCTGCGGTTTCTCTCTTCGCCCAGGCCGAGTCCGGAAAGCGTCGGGTTACGCTCAAATACCCGCACGTCGTGCCGATCATGAAGATGGCTGTCAATGCCGAAACGCGCAGGAGAGTCAACTTCGCTTTCGAAAACAGGTATGAGGTACGGAACACCTCTCAGGGTGTCGCTTCAACGAAATTTGTTGACTTCGGAATGCATTTTTGACTTTTCCGAGATGCAAATGGGATCTGTCGTGCTTTTGATGATGCTTACACTTGCGTAAGCGTGGTACAGAAGGCTGGTTTACACATTTCTATTTGAATGTAACCGGCACATTGCAGCTGCCAACGATGATCTGTTGGGCAGTCTTGAAACAGTTTTGGTCTGTATATATTTTATGCGTCATTCTTTCGTAACGGGCTTTAACCATTCCTGACAATGTTATCAGTGACCATTTCTCATAGATATAGTGCATAAACTTGACATCCCACAGATCGGAAGGGTTTACCCGATTGAAAGCGCTAGCGTGTTGTCTCGCCGCAAGCGGCCACAACGCGGTCAATCTGACTCAGATGCAGACGTGTGAACCAGCCGCAACTCATATTGTTTCTGACCGAGAACCTCACTTTCAGGTGTGTCGAGGAGAACACCCCTCTCCTAGAAAAGGCCATCTCTCTCAAACACAAGGTACGGCCCTTCGATCCGTCGTCTCCGAAGATGCCCCGGTTAACAACAGCGTTTCGGTGTTGTAACGTTTGTCCTCCAGAAAGCCAAGCTCCTTGACTACGAGACCCATGCGGACTTCATCACCGAGATCCTGATGGCAAGGAACAGCGGCAACGTGCGTTGTTTCCTCACCGAGCTTGCGCAGAAACTGCAGCCCCTGTGGCAGAAGGAGAAGGAGCTGCTGCTGCAGTACAAAAAGGAAGAGGTGTGACAGCATTTCATTGTCTAGAAATGGCTGTAGCCACTGGGCATGTGTAGTCTTTTACAAATGATGCATTATGCTTAGGGATGCCGCAAATTTTTTTCGAATCGAAGTTTCGATCATTGAATCAAGCGGTTCGACAGGTTCGAAAGATGTCAAATTTTTTAACTTTCCATATTGAGAAATTCAACGGAAGTTGGATTTTCGAACCTATTAAACTAAGAAGTTCAACGCTTTTCGAAAGTTCGAACTTATTACGCTAAAAATTCAATGCTTACCGAACTTTCGAACTTGATAGACTAAATAATTCAATGATTTTCGAACTTTCGAACTTCTTGCACTAAAAAGTTCGAAGCTTTTCGAACTTTTGGACTTCCTACGCTAAGAAATTCGATACTTTTTGAACTTATTAATCTAAATAATTAGAAAATCGTCAAACTTTCGATTCCTGGAAAGTCAAAAGTTCAACGAACTTCGAACTTTTAGGGCAAAAGTTCGAATTTCGTCGAACTTCGAAAGACCGGTGGGCGGTTTCATTTGGATTCAAGCAGTGAGGTACATTCGTAATTTTTTTTTTCTCGCAATTTTACATGCGGTGCCGCATTCATTGCAAAAGACAATGCCGTTTATTTCAATCATCTGGCATGCTCTGTTTTAAAGAAATAGATTCCCGAAGGAGCAAGGAAGGACGACGGGTTTTTGACAATTGTCGTTTGTGCCATATTTGAAGCGCGCTATAGCCGAAGCTATTTATGGTAGAGATGTTAAACTTTTTCAAGAATGATCTAAGTATAGCCTAGGTAAGTGTCGTCTTAAGATATGATTATTGTTGTTCAAGACGAGTTTCAAAGAAATAACCAAACATGTGCCTACGGGCGATTATGCCCTAAACTTGGTAATTTTTTTCGCCTACATTGTTTGAGGTATCGCATTTAAATTAACACCACAGACAGTACATATCATTACCATCTGCAGAATACATAATAATGTATTTATTGTTTTTTCACGTTGAGGACTAAATTAACTCATGGGGGAAGATTTCTAAAATTGTTCAAGTACAGCACGTCATAAAAAATTTTTTTTTCTCGTTTTACATTTTTGGGATGTGTTTCTTTTGGCCTGTACACATTTTGGTAGGAGAAACCTGTTTCATAGTTCTGGGCCCCTGAATATGCAAGAATACAACACTTCCGGCGGGTTCTTGATAGCTTTTTTCTCTCCAGCTTTTTATTTTTTGCATTTTTTGTTATGTTCATTTATTGATTATATTTTACCAATGGCACAGTTATTTAGGTCGAAAAGACATTGCTTTGAACTTCCGAGCCACCGAGCATGTGACGGGTAGTGCCTTCTGACAACGAGTTTCCGACAATGACCATCTACGCGATCTTTTATGCAGTGAAGAGCGACAGTAGCTATGCATATGCATAAATAATTTCAGGTTAAAATAAGCTCGACGATGCCCTATTTCCCGGTATTGTTTTCTTTAACAGTCCGAAATATCTGGGGGGGGGGGGTGGACTGGAGCCCCCCCTCCCTTCCCCTTCCCCCTTTTTTTTTTCTTCTGACGCCACTGGTATGGTAGAACGCTCCGCGACCTCAAGTTGCGTCAGCTTCTGTGCTTTTTGCTCGGCGTTTCTTCCGCCCCAGAAAATAAACCTCCGAAGCAATTACAAACAAAAAAATCGTCAAAGTGCAGGCGAGCTGGTGTATGTTGATCTTGATGCAAAATCCCGAGACTGGGAACGAAATTCGCAAAAAATAGTGTAAGAAGAAAGAAAAAAGGGGACAGGACAATGTCTCAAACTCAGCTGAGTTGAGTTAGAGACGTTGTCCTGAGCTCAGTTTTCAGCTGAGTTGAGTTTGAGACGTTTTCCTGAGCCGAGTTTGAGACGTTGTCCTGTCCCCTTTTTTCTGTCTTACACTTTTTCTTTTAAATTTCATTCCCAGAGCTGAGCTTGAGGCGTTGTCTTGTCCCCTTCTTTCTGTCTTACACTTGTTCTTTCAATTTTCATTCCCAGTCTTAGGATTTTGCATCATGCACAAACTTAACTTTACTTTATGCCAGCGTCACTCGGGCGGCGTTTGATCGGATTACTACCAGCGTGCAAGGGGGTAGGAAGGCAGTTTACCAGATCACTTCAAGGTTTTTCTGAGCCTCAACCACCTGCCTGCCCCTGGCCGTTTCGAACTGGAGGAGTATCGTTAAACAGTGCTTTCGTAGGATCACTACTTCGTGATGCACATTAATGACCACCCCGGGCTGGCGGTCACAATTACTGATCTATTGTCACCTGTCACTCTGCACTGGCAAATATTCCAGCACATCCGGGACACTCGTCGTCTCATTCAATTGCCTGACCAACTTCGCGCCGTCTAAATATCACACCCGAACTTTTCTAAACATGATTTCGTGAAAACCAGTGAGGCGTGAAAAGGTTATTTGAAACTGAAACTGTGGCGGAACATGAAAACCGGACTTCGAACTTTGCGCACTTGAACTTCAAAAAAATTAAAAACCTTCAAAGTTTTTTTTTTTTTTTTGTTTAAATTTAGCCCTAAAAGAGAATTGAAACCTTCGAACTTTATATAGAAATAAATTCGAAATCTTCAAATTTATCGAACCTTATGTCTTTATAATTCGAAACGTTCGAAGTTTTTAAATTTTAGATCCAAAGGAATTTGAAACATTCGAATTTCTCGAATTTCCTATTAGGGAAGTTCGAAATCTTCAAATTTATCGAACCTCAAGTAAAAAAATATTCAAAATAATCGAGCCCAAACTTTTAGAAACCATGAAAGCTTCGAACTTTTCGAATTCGAAACCCCACGATTTTGGAAAGTTGTGAATTTTTCGAATTCGAACCTCCGTATGGTCGAAAATATCGCAACCTTTCGAAATCGAACATCAGTTCGGTTCGAAAATATAGAAACCTTTCGAATTCGAACCTAGGGTGGTTCGCGGCATCCCTAATTATGCTTGCGACTCGTTACGCCTATCAATAACGAAACTAACGTTTTTGTGACTTTTTCCGAACTGGAGCGAGTAATATGTTTTGGTCACTTTTGATTGAGTAGTGAGTTAGTTGATTACTTTTTCAAGGGAACTTATGTATGTCTAGTTGTAGCCTTGCTGCATTTCTATTGTGCGCCACATGTTCAGTGCTGTTCATGCCCCTTACCTCTTTTTGTTTTACATGTTCTTTCACGAAACACGGGCCAGAATTTTGTTTTCAGTGTGAGGAACACCCTGTGTATGGATGTTCCATCCCAACATTTATCCGCAAAAGTAGCTCTCGTTCGAGCGCTGAACTCTGCACTCATTTCCCCCATTGTCCAACTACCTACAGTCAAACCCGTTTATAACGAACCTCAGGAAACACTACGATCAGTTCGATATAGCAAGTACGAACTACTTGCTATAGCGAAAAACGTTTACAACCAACTTCCACGATGAGTTCGTTGTAAGGCGAGAACTTGTCTTTCTTCCTCATCTCTTCACTTCCGCCTTGTAACAACGCGCTAAAAAGTTCTTTTTTTTTTTTTGCATGCGTGCGGAGTTATTTTTTTAGCTTATCTACCCTTCTGAATTTCTTTTCTTCGGGGGCAAACGCTTTGGGATGAAAAGTTTTTTTTTTTTCTGTGCGTGCGTGTTGAGTGTATTTTTTAGCTTTCTCCCCCTTCTAAATCGCTTCTCTTAGCTCAATTTTATTCACAACTTCAGCTTTCTGAAATCTTTTTCTTTCCTACTTCCTTTTTGGGAAAGGGACAGGCTATAAGACAATTGTTTGTGCGTTTTAGGAAGCCTTCTCAGAGTGAAAAAGTTCGATATAGCCAATATGTTGTTCGTTATAAAAGATACTTTTTCCATGCATTTTTATTTAAACTTTCCGTGAGTTCGATATTGAATATAATTCGCTGTACGTGGGTTCGTTCTAAACAGGTTTTACTGTAGTATGTCAGATGAAGTCCGTCTGCGCCCCGGTTTCTGGTGGTGCCGTCTAGTTGCATAAACGTGGTTCTGAAATGTGGACTCGTGTTTTAGACGCAATGCAGGAGGCTCTTGCAATACTTTGTTGCCAGTGGTGAACTCCGTCAGATGACATTTGTCATCTGGGAACACAAGCAGACGACAAATGTCGCCTTTTAACAAGCGGGTGACAAATGTCTGTCTACACAAGTAGAGGGTAAAGGTTATGTAACAATACAAGCAGACGACAAATATCGTCTGTCAACACACATCAGTAACAAATGGCATCTGTTAACTCGAGCTGATAACAACAGCAGATAACGAATGGCATTTGCTTCTTTTAACAAGCTGCGAAGGCGGAAAGTGCTACTACTTGCGTTCAAACAAGAAAGCATGCCTTTACATTGGTGTAGTCTTGATGTTTCTCATGCACATTTCTGCAGTGCGAGAGCCAGGGAATTCCATTTGATGGCAAGCTCAACGCTTGGGACGTGTCATACTACAAGAACCTGGTGGAAGAGCGCGTGTACAAGGTGGACCAGGAGAAGCTTCGGGCCTTCTTTCCTCTCGATGTGGTCACCAAGGGGCTCTTAGGAATATATGAGGTATGCACCGAGCGTCTGCGGCGCAAAGGAACTCCTTGACCCCTCCTTTCCAACATCTTGATGCATAACCGTTCAGCTGGCAATGAGTTAGCGCATCTGGCATTGACTTGTTGCCATTTCTGAGAATTCAACGCAAATATGGCGGAGCAATTGGCCTGCGTCCTTGCTAGGATCTAAGATGAGGCCGATGAAGGTGGATCACCGAATATAGAAATTGCGACACGTTTGCCGCCGAAAAGGGATTATGTTTTGAGTCACGGCAACACAAACAAATAGTCTTTACTTCTACGGTATGTCGGCGGTCCATTGTAATTAAAAATGCATGCGTCCACATGTTTTAAGGAAGAGTTGCTTGAAAAAATGAAGTTAACTAGGGAGCCTTGGTTTTACTTCGAAATATGGTGCAATGTTGATTGCTCTTCGGAAGCACATCAGCACTTTTCTTCTTAGAGTTTTTTTTTTGTTTAGCTCGTGCCCCCTTTGGAGTTTGTCGGGCCTTAGTTTCCACTGCAAGGATTGTCGTTGGAGGTTCAGATTACCGACAGTGTTTCTGCTATAGTGGGAGCACTTGCAGATATACTGCTTGGACCCTTTTGTGTTGCACAGACATCTGCGTTACGTTTTCGTGATTGTCGTCGTGCCGTGGCGATTGTTGTTTCTGAGTTTTTACGTTTGACATGTGCCTCTTTGGGCAGATGCTGCTGGGCCTCAAGTTCGACAAGGTGGAGGACGTGAAGTTGTGGCACCCCGAGGCCGAGCTGGTGAGTCGACCGGTCAATTGGGTCGTTCGTTGCTGTCCCGAGACGGGACTGCCTCAGACTATAGTTTGTTTCACTTTATGCGCGAGCAAAACATTTGAAAATTCACTTAAAAGGTTTTATATGGAAACAATGTTGGAGTAAGAAATACAGTGGACTCGCGACTTGGATATTTCATACTCCTGGTTAATTCAAACAAATAAAAAAAAATTGGTTGTCCCGCTATAATTTTAATGCATTTAGAAGCTGCTTAATTCGAAGAGCGTTTCTGCTTAATTCATATTATTTGTTCATTGCGGTGTTTGCCCCATTGAGTAGGCTTTTCACCGAGCACCTGTGTACTGCGGGAAAGCAATACCCACAATGGTCACGGTCAGTGCTTTTCCACAGTATGCCGGTGCTCGGTAACTGGGTGCTCGGTGAGAAGCAGTCAGTGGGACTAACCCTACGCGATTATGCAAGCAGAACTGTCCTGACAATATGCTTTCATTATTTGTGCTTGTTTTTCATTTTTCTGATGGGGTTAAGTTTGAGATGAAAGAATATTTGCATATAGCAAGCAGATTTTTAAATTCCCTCTATTAGGATAGCTCGGCGTCTCTTTAGGTTTAACTTTATGTGAAATCTGTTATGTACATGCCACTCCAATGCAGGCATTGGACTTTCTGAGGCAACGGTTCATAGATATACCACTAGTTATAATAAAACTAACTGAGCTTAGAAGTGGACAAGTGGAATGTCGAAAACAACCTTCACGGGTTCAGCTGAATTTTCATTTAAGCATGGCACAGTGGTAGTAAAAGGATTGGAGAAACTATTCAGTATACGATTAGAAAAGATTCGGCCGAAACCACTATTCGCTTCGAACTTCAGCAATATTTTATATCTGCCTACTTATAAATATGCCTGTGTAGAGGAAAGCGTAAAAAAAAATCTGATTGGGATGGTGTAGCTATTCCTATAGCAAATCGCTACTTTGCCTCGCATCATATTTAGATGAATTTCTGATAATTCAAACTTCTGATATTTCAAACTAAAGTCTGTGGCCTCCTGGAGTTTGAGCTAATGAGAGTAGACTGGTTTTTTTTTTCGCATGGCACATGCATGGGTGCAAGGAAACCGCAGCATTATTTATTTTTGCGCATTCGGAATGCATGCAAGACTAGCCAAGAGAGCTATGGATCCAGATACGTTTGTGCAGTGCGTTCTGTGTTTATTTTTTTTAATAAAATTGATTGCTACAGACACATTCTTGTTGCCCCGATTGTGGTTGTGGGGCATTGCGTCCTTACCGTCTCCTCTCCGCAGTTCAAGGTGACGGACGTTGCCAGCCAGGAACTTTTAGGCTACTTCCTCATGGACCTGTTCCCAAGGGAAGGGAAGTACAGCCACTTCTGCAACATCCCCATGCAGGTGGGTGCGTCTTCAAACTGCCGCTGTCCCCAGAGCTTTGGCTAGCTGTGGGGAAGATCACTCTGCCTTTAAGGTCGACAAGCAGCCAGAAAGCAGGAACCTTTCCCTCAGTTCCTCCTTTCTGCGGGGAGTAGCTCAGAGACCTGCTCTTGCGGGGAGAGGTGTAGAGAAGAGGGGGAATGGAGAGAAGGAAACCGGGAGCCGATTTTCTGCCCGGCAGAAGATTCTGTCGGTCTGCCTTTGAGCTTTGCCAGTCCATTTTAAAATTGACGAGCTTTGTACCATTGACTTCTGTACCCTGCTGCTTTTTTACAGCAGAGCTGTTAAAGGGCAACTCCGCTCAATTCCGAAAAATTTAGGCTTACATGTGATTCAAATTCACAAAGCGCTACTAAACAACTCCACGTCTTCGGATTCGCGAAATGTGGAACATTATTTGTGTAATCCTAATTTAAACATCAGCTGACACCGAAACCGAAACTTCGGTTGCGTCAGGCAACATTGGTCTCGGGTCGTCAGAGTCATGGCCACGTCACATCGAGCCACGTGGTTTTGTGACGTTCGGGAGGGAGCGAGAAACAGGACACGCGACGCTGGCAGGTCGCTTCGCATGGCGTGGACGGTGATGGCCCGGGGGAGAGGGGGAAAGGGAGAAGACAAGAGAGAAGGGGAGTGGAGAAATCATAGGGAGAAACAGATCGGTAAGCGCAGGGCAGTACAAACTAGCACATCCACGTTACAGAGATCACGTGGACGCCGTTCAGCCAACACCGGGAGGAGAAATTCATGACATCATTGTTCAATTTCGCTCTGAGAAGTAAAAACAAACAAAATGTGAGAATGACGTAGTCATATGCCTCTGACGTAGTGGCTCAATGTTGGCTGCTCCAACTCCGTGGCATTGACTGCGCTGATGATTGCGCCTCGCGCCGCACGCTAGAGTTGGCAGATTTCGGCAACTTGGCTCGCTTGAAGGTATGCTGGCCAGTTTATTAAATATATAAACGGAATTAGATTGTAATATTTGACATGGGGTCTTCCTATATGATACTGAAGAGGGCTACCTAGTTTTCTAATTATCAAAAATGAAACGGAGTTGCCCTTTAAGGGATAGTTTCCCCAGTTTCGTGTCCATGGACAAATAAATGTCGACACAAAACTCTGGACAGCTATTGCCATCTATGAGCGATGGCAGCAATCTGACAACCAGCTTGCCGGTGGTTTGGTTGCCGTTGTTGCTCATAGATGGCGGCAACCTTTTCAGCCTTTCTCAGGCGTCGTCCTCGGGGTCGTCTTAGATGTTGTCCTAGACACTGTCCTTGAGGTCGTCCTTGAGGTCATCCTAGACGTCGTCTTTGAGGTCGTCCTAGACGTCGTCCTTGGAGTCGTCTTAGACGTCGTCCTAGGCGTCGTCCTGTTTGTGGTCCCTGAGGTTGGCCTAGGCGTCGTCCTCGAGGTCCTCCTAGAGGTTGTCCTTGAGGTCATCCCACATAGTATAGCTTTGCTGGTCTTCCTTCTTCACCAGAGTGGAAAGGCTGAAAGACTCTTTGCTTTCGGGTCATAGCCGGAACAAAACAGGGTTCGGTGGCCGAGTCTGTTAACACCTCGTAGCCCGGAGCAGGTGGAGCGAAAGTTTGCGCTACGGAAGCCGGGGATTCAGGTTTGAATGATCCGCCCCGCCCCAGTTCGATCTGGACGGGCATCATATATCATTACTGCATGATACACATTAAAGACTCCAGGCCAGCAGTGGTACTGCACTGGCCAAATTTTTTATCTACATCAGAAATGCCAGGTGCCCACGGGGCCGACTAACTTTCTGCCATCGAAACAAACTGACAAAACAAAGCGGGGTTAGATTTTTTCGTCGACTGAAGACGAAACTGTGCCCTTTTTCTTTCGTAAACAAAATCTGTCGATGTTTTAAACCTCATCCAGTGCCTAAGAGACCAAAAACTGCGACCGTTTTCTGCGCAGCCTGGCTGTCGGACTGCCGACGGATCGAGGCAGCTGGCAATGGTGGGCGTCCTGTGCAACTTTCCGAAACCTACCGCCGACAAGCCTGCTCTCCTGACCCACAACGAAGTAAGCCTACCTCGAAATCTTCCTTGAACCTGTCTGAGAGGGGTCGAGCTCCACTGGGGTACCTCGGAGCGCTCCCGAAGTGCCCGAGTTCATACTTTGACCATGTTTTGCAGGAACACCCACGCAGAATGTAAAGGCGACTGCACTAATTCTGCGGTCGTAATTATCTCGCAGTGCATATTTGATAAAAATAATTGTTCGAGGTGCCACTCCGATTGTCAGACTATGCCGTAGCCGCAGTTAACGGCAACAATAAATTGTCATTCGTTTGGCCAGGCTTGTTGATAAGCTAGTTGTCAAAACAAATAGGTTCTTGTACTTTGAACGTTACGTTTACCGAAGCATACTAAATGCTTTCTGTACAGTTGCAAGTCTCACTTGGGGTAGAGTATGTACATAGTATGGATCCATAAAGTGACAGTAGAGACATTACAAGAATGGACACAGTTTCAAATTTGACTGACCGAACGTGTCCTACTGTGTCTCTTTATGCGAGTCACTGTCGTTTGTACTGCTGATTGTTATTGCGAGTTTCAGGGGTCTTGTGTTTGCTGTGTGCACAATGTTTTTTTTTTCTTTTTAGGTGACGACCTTCTTCCATGAATTCGGCCACACGATGCACCACATCTGTTCCAGGGCGAACTTGGTCGAGTTTGGGTGCGTTTTGTTTTCTTGAAGTTTCCATAAACAAGCTCTTTTTCAACTAGGAAGGGGGACAAGTGGCCGAGTGGGTTGTCGCACCGCACCTCGGTGCACGGGGAATGATAGCTCGCGCTGCAAAACCCTTTTCGATCCCCACCACTTCCCGTTTTTATATGGACTAGCATCGTACCGGGATGCTGTGGTGTAAACGCTACCACTTGGTGCATAGTCCCAGATTTTCTTTGTGCTCCCCGATTTGCCTCAAAATAAAACAAACACAGCAACCACCGTTGCTGAAATTGTAACCTAAATATTAGGCCAACATGATGTTTTCTTTTGCAAAGTTATTAAATTTACAGTTTCGCTCCTAACCGCCTTTTTCATATAAAAGTTTCCACTGGCAACGACAGAAAAGTGACACCATCGACGGGCAGAGGTTCACCCCTTGAATGGTAGAATTTGTTCTTAACTAGTTACGAGAAGTTTGATGGCACGAAATGAATGCTTGGCAAGCTCGCCGCAGCATCCATGCAGCAGTCCAAAATAAAGTTGCGCCATGTTGTGTTTTCTAAAGTGCCTGGTCCGCGGGGCAAGCTTCCCTGCCAGTGACGTCGCGGCACTGAAAATGCGGGTATATTTTAACGTTTGTTTCGGCATCACCTTCATTTGACGATTTCGCAATGACTTGCGAATTTCGTGATACTACCATGTTTTCCAACTATGGTTTACATACTAACTACAGGTGCATACTATTAGAGGATTTGTGTTTTTCTAGATTGTTCACTGTGCCAGGACGAATAGGATTTTATAAATCAGAAAATATATTAACGTTGATTTATGTAAGATACAACCTTCTTTGTGAGCTAATACAGCAGGCATTTGTCAAAGTGTGCTGTGTATGACAATTTTTACGTTTGGACTAGGCACTAAGTGCGGATTATCTAAGTAACAATTTTTATTTTTGACCCCAACTTTTCCTTTGTGGACTATGGACCGGGTACGGACTGTTGTGGTAGGTAGCGTGCCGAAAGGGGTAAAGGCCGGGGGTTCATAATATATAGTTAGAGTAATTACTAAAGAAATTGCCGGATTACCCATTTCAAAACCTCGGGCTAGCAGTAGGAATGCACTGGCTAAATTTCTCGCCTACAACCGAGATACCAGACACCCATCAGGGCCGACCTACTTCCCGCTGTCCAAACAAATGCGCGGCACAATTACAATTTTACGTCGGAAGCCGTCGGTAACGTTTTTTTGCCAGACTTGCGGGATTCAAATAGACTTCCTGGCATTAACGGTGCCTTTTCCGACGGCTTCGGGTGGCTTGCAGGGGCACGAGGGTCGAGCGGGACTTCTTGGAGTGCCCGTCCCAGATGCTGGAGAACTGGTGCTGGGACCTGCAGGCCCTGCGGCTTATGTCCAGCCACTACTCGACCGGGGAGCCGATACCGGAGGACCTGGCCGAGAAGCTGATGGCCTCTCGCCTCGCCAACGTGGCCCAGCTTAATTTGAGGCAGGTCAGCCTCGCGCTCTTCGACCTCGAGCTGCACTCGCGACCCGAGGTGAGCTTGACTTGCACCCCACTTTGATCCTTTCGATTTTTTACCCAACGTTTCAAAATGCCCTTGGTCAAACTGCGCACCAGGTGGCAAACGAGCGTGACCGCCCTGTATCACGTTTTCCAGTCTATCAGCCGCACCATTGTATAACTTGCAAAAAGGTCAATACGTGGTTGCTTATATTCGAGGATCTGTGCTTTTCTAGATTGTTCACTGTGACAGGATGTGAAAGGGTTCCTCTCTCGGATTACCAAAAAGGGAGGTCGTTGACAGTTGCTTTGCCGATCTTTCTTTGTCGTAAATGTTTTTGCAGCCTATGTTCCGCACAGACGAAGTTAAAAAAAATATATGCTTGTAAGACTTGCCGACGAAGATCTGGGAACAAAATCGCGACTTTTACACGGGAAAAGATGGTAATGCCAAGTTATGAAGCTTAGACGCGTTCACGGGAGGCGGTCGTTTTTGGTGCGAGCATAGCACGTTCGCCGTAACTTGGACACTTTTGTCGAAACGAGGTTGATGCTGCTGTTTTTCTTTTGTTCGTTTTGTGGAAGAGCAAACCTCCGACGTCGCACCAATGATACCACCGTTTTTGGTGCGGCGTCGGAAGCCAGGTGTGCTGTAACTGCCTGTGCGAAGGTGGATCTGGCGAAATATGATCGAATTCATTGTTTGCAGAGCATTTGCTCTTGTACTTTTGTACGGCTCGGACCGGCGCAAACCTGGAAACGTTGCTGCGGTTTTTCAGGCGGATACGAGGAAGGTGTTCCGAGAGATCCAGGAGTCGCTCTTGGGATACCCTCCCCAGGAGGGGACCAACTTTGCGGCCAGCTTCGGCCACTTGATGGGAGGCTACGACGCCCGGTACTACGGATACATGGTGGGTGTGCGTAGCCAGCAGAGGTGGTTACCTTACCTTAGTGTTAGTTGGTGGCAGAAAACCAGTTTACATGATTATAGTATTTCTGGTTTGGATGGTGTTAACTAACCAGGTCTTCAATGAGGCACGTAAAGATGAGGAAAATGGCGGCCGATGAAGCCCACAAATGCGTGGGGATGAATGGCGTCGGGTGTCAAGCCTTATTTTTCCGTTGAATGCTTCAGGGAATCGCATGTAACTTTTGAATAAAGGCCCGTTCACACTCTTGGGACCGAGTACGACTGAGAGAGACGAGATTTCTTAAAACCTCTTAAATGTTTTTGGAATGAGGGAACACACTGGCATTGTGGCGCCATCTATGCGGTGACCCTGAAACTGCATTTCACAAGAAGGAAGGTTTTGCGGGATTTCCGAGGTCAAATGTGCGTAATACCCATAGAAAGGCTCGTTTATAACATTGACAAAAGTTTTTCGAGCCAAGAAAGAGAAATAAAAAAAAATATGCTGGACCGCCAAGTTTACACTGCTTCCCAATAGACGGCGCCAGTGTGTTCTCTGGTTTAAGAAGTTTTAAGGAACCCAGGTTTAAGAGGTCGCAAGAGTGTGAACGGGCCTTAAGATAACGGTTAACGCTGAAACTTTGGCATCTGGCCCGAATCGCTAGTGCCACATTTGGATGGAGACCGAGTGTTCAGAGGTGCATGGTTTATTTTTGTAACAAAATAAGGGGCACACTGTAGATTAGTGCTCTGCAGCTTGAGAAGCCTGTTCTAATTGGGCTGCAACTTCCCTCCGATGACACCAAAATCTAATCTAGACCAATCGAGTCGCACGGAAAAAGCCCCTCTGTCGTGCAAGCGCAGTGCTAAGCAGTGGCTCGCATTTCGTTTTGCGAGATTGGTTTTTTTGCGCTCAACCTTTTTACGGCAAAGGGATTTGTACAACAGAACTATTTGTCAGTCCCACGAAATTTGTCATAAAGGTGTTTGGTTGTATTTTCCTTGCAGTGGAGCGAAGTGTACAGTATGGACATGTTTGATGCAAGGTTCAAGAAGGAGGGTATACTTAACCCAAAGACTGGCATGGACTACCGCGAGAAAATCCTGTGCCCAGGAGGCACTCTGGTACGTTTCTGTGGTCGCCATGGGTTTGCTCTCCGTGGCCGGTGCATTGGCTTTATGAATACCAATCATTTAACCAACTGCTTGTCTTCCTGGTTTGACATATACTAGTCTACTACTACATCAGTATTGTCGGCACTGTGTATAAATGCTGTGCAGCCAAGGGCATGATAGAATGAGCCACCCTGTACTTGCCACCTAGCTAGCGCAGCAGGAGGCGAAAGCTTTCATCCTATTGGAAGGATAAAGGTCCGTCCAGTTGAGTGAAGTCTTGCATTCTTTTTTCTCGTCTCAAGGATGGCGAAGTGATGCTGAGGAACTTCCTGGGCAGGGAGCCGAGCACAGAGGCATTCCTCATCAGCAAGGGACTGTCCACTGCTATTCCAGCATCGTAATTTTTCTTAACAAAGAAAACCGGAGCAACGCTTATTTTGAATAAATGCCGTTTACAATCTCGTAGCACACCTTTCCATTTGAGAATTTATTCGTTCCGACGAACAGTTGAGTGTGCTAAATAAACTGTGCAAATTGGGTAGGTATACAGTGTCCGATCGAGAAAAGTAAACCCTACTTTTCGGCCCGCGTAAAAAAACTATGCATCGCAGAACGCTCAAACTCCGCCAGAATGTAACCCTAGCGGTCCAAGCAAGATGCCAAAGTTTCAGAACATGAGTTTACCTGGATCAAAAGATAAAAGAAAAAAACGAGAAATCTCTACGGGGAGGCTCCGACCATGGAGAGACGCAGACGGAGGCCGTCTGCTTTGCGTTGCATCGCATAGGTGGCGCCACTACCTATGCGGGTTGGCGGGTTATCACGGGCATCTTCCGGGCTTGGCGGCAAATTCAAAATTGTTCTCTATCATTTCTGAAGTTTCACTTACGGTGAAAAGACGGTGAGAGTGCAGGCGAGCTGGTGGTAGCTAATCATGTCGTATTACACCTGAGACTGCGGTGGAAGAAATCGGAAGAACCTTCAGTAGAAGGAACAGACACAGAGAACGTCTCAAAAACACAGAGAACGTCTCAAAGACGCAGAGAACGTCTCAAGTTGAGACGTTCTCTGTGTCTGTTCCTTCTACTGAAAGTTCTTCCGTTTTCTTCCACCGCAGTCTCAGGTGTAATACGACATGATTTTCACTTACGCACTGCTTTTCACTGCAACGGAAATAAAGATTACACGCTTTAATTTGTGAAACTTCGGTGCATTTGCTCCGAAAGTACAAACGGCGCAAACACACGGAATCCTCCTCTCCCTCAGGTGTCAACAAACCCCGACCGTTTGAGGGACGGTCTTCTTCGAACAGATATTTCGCTATGGAATAAACCTCTTAAGTTTTCCCGATCTGTTTACGCGACTGACTGGCTCGGACGTTGTTCGTAAGAAAGGTTGGACGCCAGCGAGATGGCCATGCTACCTGAGAGAACCTGCTGGGCGTCGACACCTCAGCGGTCGAAGGAGGATTGATAGTGCATTTCACAAGCTGCGTGCAGCAGGGCCGAAGCTACGTGGTGTGCCGAGGCGCTTCCACCCGCACAGCGAGGGGACGGAAATGTCCCTCCGAGGCCCCAAACGCCACTTGTCGCTTTTCCTCAGCCGGCCTCGTAGAACGTCACGGTGAGTTAAGGGCTGTTTATACTCCGACGTCGACGAACGTGACGTGCGCCGGCGTTCGTCGTCAACAACGACACGACGCGCTGCGCTGAAAAGGTTGCGGTCAACGGCATTTATACTCCATCGCGGTCCAGCGCGCTCCGACGCGCACTCCGCGTTGCGCCTGCGCGTCGCCATGACAACCGCGACTTAAGCTGATGGTTTATTTCCGTTTCCGTTTGCATTCTGCCCTGACTTGTTCAGACAGGAGGAACCATGGAGAGCCGATTCGCGATGTATTTAGATCAGCAAAAAAAGAAAAAAATTGCAGCGGTGCTTTTATGGCGCCGAATACGGCGCCAGAGAACACGCACGATGTACGTACGAGACATATTTGATAAGCGCACAGTGTTTGGAGAATTTTACCATCTAGTACAGGAGCTGCGCGAGTCCGACCCAGAATACCACTTCCAATATTTCAGGTAAGGCGACGGTCGATAATCATGTCGCTTATCATAGTGAATCAATTCTGTCGTTTCCTTTTCTGCAGGATGACGAAGGCTTCATTCGACGAGCTGCTCGGACTCGTCCACGACCGTCTTGTACACTCGCCGACACATCGCTCTCCCATCTCGCCCGCTGAGCGGCTGGCCATCACACTGAGGTATGTACTACTAGGGTGCCTTCATGTGCACTTTGCTTGGGGTGATGACATTTAACCATTTTGTTTCGAACGCTTATTTTTTTATTTTTTGTTCTGAAAGCGTGAAAAAGCGTGTCCCTGCACGCGCTTCTGGCGTGACTATGCTAAGGCAACATTTTGTTTCTTGCGATTCCTTTGTATTTTCCCTGTGAGCGCGTGCTGTCGGCATCGGGCACTACAAACGGTGGCGTCCCCCAAAACAGAAGGACATTGAGGCACTCTATGTACTACATATTTGATATACACTTCATTTTCGCGGATGCTTGACTGATTAAGTTATGCTTCTAGACGGTGTACTACCGCCGTACACATGCCCAACTCGTATTAAAATACCTCAAACCGAGAACTAATGCGCTCTCATCTACTCCGATATTTTAATTGAGAGGCCCAATCTCGACAGTGCGTTTCAAAATAAAGTTTGGGCTCTTAAATCGCCAGCAAAAATCAGGGACGCGACGTTTCAAGCAGAAACTTACCTCAAATGCTTCCTTTACTGGTTGGATGTACCGCACGCATTCAAATTTTAAGTCTGAACTCCTAGAACGAAAAAAAAAGCCTAGAATGGGAAAGTTTTCTTTTTAATTTTTTTGTACTTTCAATAGAGACTTGAATTTGTAATATGTAAAGGGGACTAGTAAGGTATGTATTCGAGGTAAGTTTCAACTTGATGGGTTCAGTTGCTGATGTTTGACGGGCCATTAGTACTACCTTGTAACTATTTTGAGACACTCATAAATAAGCGGATCAACGTATCAATGTAACACTTACTACATCAAACACATATTTTACTAAATAGAAAGGCTGACCTATTTGACAACATCGTCATTCTTTTTTTTTTTTGCACTTTAAATTGAGACTGAAATTTTTAATGAGTAAATCAGCACAGTAAAACTCATATTCGAGATCAATTTCCACTTCATGCGCCAATTCCTTGATTTTTGCGGGCGGTTTTAGAGTAGAAACTATTTCAAAACACCGTAGAGCGTCAGTCAAACACATTTAGTACATATTTACATATTGCGTGTATAGCAATATAAGTCTGACGGAGCACTCTCGCAGGTCGTTCTTAGTCACAAACAGTGGAAATGACTGACTAAACAGTTGCTCTGAGTTAGGTACTAAGTCTCACAATTTTGTTTTTCACATTTCTAGGTTCCTTGCATCACCAGGATCTCTGGGCCATGTGGCCATAAGTTACCGGATGCATAAAGCAACATTATCGGGGACCCTTCAGGAAACGCTGCCAGCCATCTGGGACTGCCTCTCCCCGTTAGTGCTGCAGCCACCCACATCACAACAGTGGGAAGAGATCCGGAGGGAGTTCTGCGTCAAGTGGAACTTTCCTAACGCCATTGGATCAATAGATGGCAAGCACTTTGCGATCAGGTGCCCATCAAACTCTGGCTCAATATTTCAACACTACAAGCAATTCTACTCGATGGTGCTGCTGGCTGTTGTTGACGCCCACTACAGGTTTCGACTGGTGGACATTGGGGCTGCCGGGCACCAGTCCGATGGCGGTGTGTTGAGAGAGTCTAACCTTGGAAAGGCGTTAGCTGCCAACACCCTCCAGATCCCTGTAATCGCACAGCCTGCACCACCTCTGTGCCTCCTAAGGGATGAAGCCTTCCCGTTGAAAACGTACCTCATGCGCCCTTTCCCCGGAAGAGGCTTGGACTACCGAAAAAAGGTCTTCAACTACAGGCTCTCCCGGGGCGGGCGGACAGTAGAAAACGCCTTCGGAATACTTGTGTCTCGCTGGCGGGCGTTTCTGGCTCCCATGCATGGCACTGTTGAGCACTGTGAAAACATGATAAAAGCGGGAGTCTGCCTCCACAACTTCCTGACACGGGATGAAGCCTACTGCCCTCCTGGATATGCTGACAGTGAAAGGAGGGGTGCCCGTGTGGATGGTCAGTGGCCAGCTGATATTTTGAATGTTGGTGTCAACAGGATCCTAGGTGGCAACAGCAGCCCAGCAGCAATCAGCATCAGGGACCAGCTGGCAGACCACTTCATCTCCCCTAGGGAGCCATCCCGTGGCAACACGACATAGTGACGAGGGAGTAGACGACGACACAAGGTTGTTATCAGTGCTGTTCTATTTTTTTCTTTCTTTGCAAATAAATTGTATATATTTTCTCTGCTCTGCTTGCTTAACAGGGTTGACCGGCGAAATATATTTCGCAATCCCTCGTTTTTTTCACCTTCAAAGAGCTTACCTGCCTACCTTGGTGAATTTTGTTGTACAGGGGAGAGCGAGGTAATTGCACAAGCGAGGAATATTGGCCATCCATGTTTTTCGCTTGCCACTGAGATACAGGCACGCATACAAAATGATTGGCTTCTTATTAAGTGAACCCGCAGGAATGTAGTAGTGGCTCACTTGGAAAATAGGACAGCTTGCGTATTAATAACAAAAGTTGGGTTTAATCTTTTCATTTACACCACAAAGGAGGAAAATGACATTCTAGATGTACTTTCGATAAGCCTGCTTTTCTACTTGCATTTCTCTCGGAAATATAAACAGGTTTCGAGCAATTCGTGCCACCCACGAAGCGAATGTAATGGGTAGAAAGCATGTTTGATTAACGGTATTAGCGCAGGCTGTGTGTCTGAGTAGCAGATGATGCTATTATGTGCACTAGACATTTTGCTAATTTACACAAGCACCAAAGATCATGCCGGGTTTGCAGGTACACTCGCTGCGCAAGCTATCGTCCACATTTGTGTGTACCTACATTCCAAGCCGCTTCCTTGACGCTTGGGGTAAATTTGAAAAATGCCTGTAGGTGTTCTTTTAAGCTATTTTATGTGATAGGCATCCCTGCCCTCCAAGAACTAATTCTGAAGTATTGCACTACAGAGTTAATAATATTCAGATTAACATAGACTACTTCACAGATTGTTTTTTTTTTCTAACGATGTAGTAGAATTCCATAAGCAGAGATTGCTCTTCGAAAATGTAGTTCATATTAACAGAATGTGTATATTATCAAAACATGAGTGGACACGTGTGCCTTCAGATGCACAAAGGTCGGGGGCGTTTTATTTCTCCTGAAATTTACATTCATACTCATACACAATCTGCATTACACAAGCCCTGAATTGGGCACTGGTGACCTCGTCCCAACGATCTAGAGATTGTGCTACAGAGTAGGCAAACGCCTCGTTCTGTGTCATTTTAGTCTTTAAATGATTTAAAAGTTCTCTCTCCATTGTGTCAGCCTCCCTTCTGCGTGCAGAATGAGGGGGGGGGGGGGGGGGTCCTGGGCACCTTTGTGACTGGCCTGATGACCTCCTCGAGGTGCTTGATGTTGATTCACCCGAGGTGGACGGCGTGGCTGGGACAGGAGCCTCGGGGCTGCACTGCAGCTCTTCTTGGGCAGGCTCGAGGTCAGTGGGAATGGTCGAGTCGTCAGGAGAAGATTCCACCATTTCCATTAATAGACACTGTGCTGTGTCGCCCACAGGTGGTGCCTTTACGTTGGTGGTTGCCCTGCAAGTGGGATTAACATATGGGAAAGAAATTTAGTTAGACAGCAAATGAGGACTCAAGTTTTGTTTACATACTTCCTGGGTCGGATATGTTTCTCGTAAAACGACATAATTTCCAGGAAGGCCCATTGTTTTTTGCGGACGAAGCCGCTGCCACTCCTTGTGGCAGCTTCAATGGCGCGGACCTCCCGAACATACCTGTCGCGTACACGTTTTTTGTACCTGTCGCGTACACACCTGTGTACCTGTCGCGTACACAAAAACGTACACGTTTTTTGTGCGTCCTCACCTGAAATAAATATGTCAAATTCAGTTCTCCCAAATGCAGACGTGATACAAAAATAAAATGCTGAACAAGTTGCCATGTCAGTTAAGCCGCTTGCACTGCTTTTCTGTTTGAAGTCCTAAATAACTAGAGCGCCTCAATGTCTTTCTGTTTGGATGATGCCATCGTTTGTAGTACCCGATGGCGACAGCGCGCGCTCACAGGGAAAATACAAAGAAATCGCAGGAAGCAAAATGTTGCCGTAGCTACACCGTGGCCGTAGCACAGTCAGCGCCACGCGCGCGTGCAGGGACACGCTCTTTTACGCGCTTCAACACACACACACACAAAAAAAGCGTTCGAAACAAAATGGCCAGATGTCGTCCCGCCAAGCAAAGCGCACATGAAATCACCCTAGTCAACTTACCGGGCTTCATGCCGCAGGCAATGCGCACGGACTCCCAGGCATTCTTTTTTCGCTTGGAATCCCTGTACTCTAGAGAACCGAGGTCATAGGACACTCGCGCTCTCTCACCGCTTCAATGAGCCGCTCAACCTCGTCCTTCGTCAGATCGCTCGGTTCGCACTCCGCGGCACCTCCGTTCGCCATTTTTCTTTCCAACTGACGCTCGTGCGAGGAATTCTGGGTGACGACCGTCGTCGGCCGACGCCGAGATTCGAGCAGCGCCTACCTCGACGTGAGCTTCGCCGGCGCGCGCCGAGGCGCGTTACGTTGCGAGGCGGTCCACTTGTGTTCGGAGTATAAACTCTCCTTTCGCAGCTACGTCACGCAACGCGCTCGGAAGCGCACGCCCGTCGACGTTACGTTGGAGTATAAACAGCCCGCCTCGACGTGAGCTTCGCTGGCGCTCGCCGGGGCGCGTTACGTTGCGAGGCGTTCCACCTGTCGTCAGAGTATAAACTGTCCTTTCGTAGCAACGTCAAGCAACGCGGTTGGGCGCGCGCGCCCGTCGACGTTGCGTTGGAGTATAAACAGCCCTTTAGGCGCGCTCGTTGGGCGGTTGGTTGACAGTCGTGTAGCGTCCACAGTGCTGCACGCAGCTTGCTAAATGAACTATAGGTCACTGTTGTCCCGAGGTAAGGTAGCTAGCGTGTGTGCACCGCAAACTCCGTGAGGCGTAAAAATAGGTTGGTTATGTGGTTTTGGAATCCGGGGAGAAATCGGGTTTAACCCGATTCTCCTGAAACATGTTCGGGGTGTAAAAATCGGGTAAAATTGGGTTTTACCCGAAAACGAACAACCCTATCTATAGGGCAAAACAGAGTCCCAATCAGGGTTGGGCAGAAATACTCAAAAATTTATTTGGAAATACAAATACTGGGATACATTAAAAAAGTAGCCAAAATACTGATAGTAAAATACATCTGTAAAAATGTATCGCGATACGTATCGAAAATACATTTTAAATAGAGGCAAAAAGTATTTGGAAATACAAATACAGGAATACATTTTAGGGAGGGCTAAAATACAAATACAGAAATACTGATACTGCAATACATTTTTCACATTTGTTAGAGACGCCAACTGAGATGAAGCTTGAAGTTTGAAGTGGATATTTTTTTATCCCAAAATTACTTTTCTGTAGGCTTGGCACTTTGCCTTGAAGGTAGTGGTTTCGGACGACGAGGAGCCTTCAATGGGCTCAATAAAACGTTCCAATCAATGACTGACCGCGGTCCCTTCCCTGATATCCTGTCTGTCTGACGAGGGATGCGAAAAGACTTCGACCTCTAAATAAATTCTATGTCACTCTAAGTCCTATCAAATCGTCACCATGCCCCTGTCCAATAAGGACGTCCCTGCCAACATTGATCACATGACGTCACGGTGGAATGAACTGGTATTCTTTATCTGTAGGTGTGGCCTTGAACATTAAACTTTACCACGCTGCTCTATGAAAGGGCATTAGGTAATTCCGTTGTAGGTTACCTCGTTGAAGATCGTGCAGGCAGTGTCATTTGGAATTTTCGAGAATAGTGGTCCACCTTAAGCATCCTGGAACACGTGTCTCACCTTCTGATACGGTTGAAAAAAAGATACTATGGCATCCTTGTTGTGAAGGTCCTTCCTGCAGACCCTCCGCCACCGACATATGGATTGTAGTAATCAAGTTTCACCTAGCATCACCCAAACAGAGACCTCGTGGAGTGCGACCTGATATTGCCGGCACAGGTGCGAGCTCTCCGAGAAACAGCGCGCTCGAGACGAGTCGCAAATGTACGAAGTCTGGGTCGGCACAGCAAGGCCAGGTCTGGCCTCCTACCTGGGTTTCGGATCCCCAGAGCAGCGGGTCACGTTCATGTCGGCTGATGACGTACTCTTGAGCCGTGCAATATTACTGCCGCAGCCGCAGACGCATTCGAATATGTGTTGAACTTCACTGCGTGAGTCATCCCACTATGTCAAGTCAACCACCGTCAGGCTCGTGCTGCAACAGTGGTGTACACCCGCCGGCAATATGAGGGTGAACACCTTACCTAGTTTCTTGCCTGTTTTGCGGCTCCTCAACGTCTCAAATGGTACGTGGTTTGGGGTCTAAAGTTTGCGTTCTTGCCCTCTTCTCGAACAAAGCATGTTCTAAAAGTTGCAGGAGCGTCAAGAACTAGAAGAGGGCTGTTCACTTTCAAATCGCTCACGGGTGTACTGTGTACGCTAAGGCAAGAGATACATTTATAAGTGGACATTCGATGCCAGCAAACAATGACTCAAGAAATCTTTAGCTAAGGAGGGGGATCGGTGGCCGATAATAAAGATAAAAAAAAAAAAAGGGGATCGGTGGCCGAGTGGTCTAGCGCACACCAGCTCGGAGCACGTGGAGCGAAAGCTCGCGCTGCAGAACCCAGGGATCCTGGGTTCGAGCCCCACCCCTGCCCGTTTCGATCTGGATGAGCATCGTACCGGCGTGCGGTCGTGTATCACCACTGCGTGACGCACGTTAAAGACCCCAGGCTAGCGGCTGTACCGCACTGGCTAAATTTCTCATCTACAGCTGGGAGCAGGGTGTCGAACCGGAACCGAACCGAACCGAAAACCGGAACAGAACCGTTATTTTTAGCCGAACCGGAACTGAACCGAACCGATATCTTCGCCGCCTTTTTGGAACTGAACCGGAACCGAACCGAAAAAAAATATAACGGTAACCGGTTCAAAACGGTTCAAGGTAATTTTTTTTGTTAGTATCACAAAATGAACATATGGTAATAAAAAAATGGCGGCTGTATTTCTATTGGTCAAATTGTAATATACAGAATTGCAACGTATGGTAAATTGTGGGTTTTCATGGCACCTTTGTATTGGCACTATGATTAACCATGTGTCACGTTGTGACGTGACGTCATATTGTCAATACATGTTGTCAAGTAATGTCACGTGGCCTCGTGACGTCACGTGGCTCACTGCGTCAACTCGATTTAATTTGAGGAAATCACTAGATGTATTAGCCTTGTTGACAGCATGACGTAACATGACATCACGATTTTGCACCGAGTCACGTGACACCGTGACTTAAGCGATTTTCATAACCCCCAGTTGAGTGCTCGGGTTCATGGCAATCTGCACCACCAGTCATTCAGGAAACGGCTCATGTCAATTAAATATGATAATAGCCCAACTCTAACAATATCTGAAGCTCCAGCTTAAGCTTTTGCTTTCCAAACCCTAGCCGCCTAGAGCATGACTATGATATACACTGATGGTATATAATTAACGTCAGATCACGCGGCCGCTTGTTCAAATTGCAAGTTGAGGAGGGGACCGACAGCTGTCTCTTTCCTTTACTTGTTCTGCATCTGCTATTGCGGAGGGGGTAAAACTAATGCATATTTTCGCAAGCTATAAACGTCAGGGGTTACTTCTTAGCAGTATTTGTTGAAAGTACAAAAAAAAAAAAATGTTGCAAGACCAATTTTTTATCATTGAGGCACCCAAACATTTTTTCGTTGCTGCTGAACTGCATCCGAAAGATGTCCCCGAGAATTGAAGTATTGAAATGACTAAATGCGACTTAGTAATATAACGTTCCATAGAACTACATGTGTGTATCAAGGAATACTTAAAAAAAAAAGATTTTAGTGACCTCAGAGGGACAGGCGAACAATGGCAGTTGCTGTAAGTCTCACATGAGCGTCGTTCTCAAGTTATTGCCCAAGTTTCGACCCCCTCTGTATTTTGCTTAAAGAAGCTACAAAAAGACTTCTATACATCACTAAATTCTACTCAGGATCACTCCCTAACGTTAATAACTGATTGAACTTGGCTTTGGTCTTTTTTCTAGGCAATGGCAGTCGCGAAAAAGTTAGAGAAATATGAGCATCGTTCATTCCCTCAACTTGGAGCCAGAAGCGGCCACGTGGCCTGGTGCCTGTCTTAGGCCCCCAACGTTAATCATACCCTCGCGCTGGGGTTCGAAAGGAAGAAAACACGTGCTGGAGCTCCAGGCATTGTTAGAGTTCGGCTATTCTCATTACCGCAGTGGTTGGACACGAGCAATTACCCGAGTGTCTACCAAGACATTTCTTATTACGAGCCGATGTACAGTGCTCACGCAGTTCTCGTGTCCAATCCATGAGCCGCGCTCGACTGTCGTCAGGCGGGTGGGTTTGATCCCACAATCACGACATCAATCTTTGGGAAGGCAAGACTAAAAGAAATAGTCTCATTTTTGGCCTCGCAATTTCACCGCGACAAAGAAGCTTCTGAATCAGTGGCGGCCTGTGCGAGTATACTTGGGTCAGACTAGGACCAGTACGCCTCGGAAAAGTCATGAACATTCCAACCCGATATCGTTTTATGACCCCTTTAAACTTCACGGGGTGCAAAATGAAAGCAGGGAAGGGTTGCTGTTAACAAGTGAACACTAAAATTGTCGAATTAGTACACACGAACGGAGGAGGCAATCTCTCAGGAATACTATCAGCCTTTCCACTCCGGTGAAGAAGGAAGACCAGCGAAGCTGTACTATGGTGGGAATGAAGTAATGGCCGGCCGCAAGTTGGCAAGCCAAAGTAGAAAGGCTGGAAAGGTTGCCGCCATCTATGAACGACGGTGACAACCAGACAACCAGCAAGTCGGTTGTCTGGTTGCCGTCGTCACTTAGAGATGTCGGTAGCTGTCCAGAGTTTAGTATCGTCATTTGTTTGCTGACGGACACGGTACTGGGGCAACTAGCCCTTAATAGCTCCGCTGTAAAACGAAGTCTGTGTGTGTGTGTGTGTGTGTGCGTGCGTGCGTGCGTGCGTGTGTGTGTGTGTGGGGGGGGGGGGAGAGGGGGGTTAATTTTAAAAACCTACTGTGTTGTAAAGGTTCCTCTTCCCCGCATCTTTGGCGCAGACCAAAAAGTGTGACCCACGAAACTACTTTGTGTGCAAAAGGCTCTTGCCAAATAGCACGTTTTTGTCGTTCCAGACGCTCGTGCCGTTCCTCACGAAGGTGCACTAAGAATAGTATTGCGCGCTTTTAAAAGACTTGGCTTTCACTTAGCTTGAACCTCCTGCAGCATGGATTTTGCACCCTCGAATTCGATTTTCTCAGCAAGAAGAAATGACAATGGCCACCAGCCTATAGTGTAATGATGTCACGTGCATACCATGTTAAACAGTTAAGCGCGTTTCCGGTTGTTGGTTTCGTCCTACGTATGACACCACTGTTGTAAATAAAATTTTCTAACCAGCTTCTGGTGAAATATGTTGTTTGCAACACTAGCAATCGATGTCCTAATTGTAAAGTTGTGCAATTTTCGTAGGAGTCTCGCGATGATATATGGCAGCCTAGAGAAATGTTAGCGTGCATGACAATTCAAGCATAGGGTTCTAAAGTGAGGGCCAGAACAAGTGCAGGTAAAACCGAATATAACATTTGCCTCCCGAGGCAGTATTTCGCGAAGTTTCGAGCTCATAAAAGCTGATAAAATGTGATTTATACTAAGATTATAAAAATATTTGTCTGTCCTTCGCCCTATTTATGTAAAATTATAAATTTCATTGCGTGCATTTTTACACATATCTTTTTGCGGTAAGGCGTTCTGTAAGGGATTGTTTAGAAAAATAACATTAATTATCTCTCTATTTTTGAACATTTCATGTATTTGACTTCCAATCTATTATATGAGCACAGAACCTCTTTTGGCGTACCCTGCGATACGATGTTTCACACTACCAATCGGCAAGCAGAAAAACACTTTTAAGCAGACTCCACAGCTCGCGTAGTTTCGAGTATCGTCCTTCTGCGTCGGTCTCAAGCGGTTATGGGAACTTTATAAACTAAAATTTGTTGATCGTTATAAAGATATATTTAATTACCAACTGAATATTTCACAACATAAATAAGTGGCCGACCACCCTAAAGCAATGTCCTCCCCCCAAAAACATTATCTGAAAAAGGTTCTGCCAATCTTTTCCGGCGTTTTTATCTTCGGCAGCCACGTTGTAAGTGATATGGGATAGCCTAACACACATTCCTGCTTTTGAAGCTAATTTAAATAACTACGTGTTCCTCACACATATAAGTTCTCAAGCATATAGAAGTCTGTTATTGCCTCTTTTATGTGGGGAAGATTACTTTTATGGTATCTGTGGGTTGGACACAAACAAAGTAAACAAAGGCGCGCGGCGGAACTATGACGATTACGCACGCAAACCGTCGGAAAGTGTCCAATTAAGTAGCTGCCATGTCGAGTAGAACGTGAAATACTAATTCGTTTTACTTAACAACAAATAATCTTTGAGAAAGCGTGCCTCGCGTGGCCTAGTCAAAAGCGTCTGACTCGCAACCGAAGGGTCATGGGTTCAAATCCCCCCTAAAATTCTTAATTTTTTCCTTTAAGGCAAAGGAATTACTTTAAAAAGTGAAATCATTTGAGACATACGGCGAAGTTTAATTCGCATTACATGTCATGTTTTAATCACTCTCATTCCACGCGTGGTGTTACGTTTCACATGAGCATTGTGGATGTTTGAAATTCTTGCGCGAGGGCATGTAGCTCTGACGTCATCACCCTATCGACCAACCAAGATTTCCTAGTCACGCCACCGACATCGGGTTTTCTCCGACATGAGCTCCTTAACACTATTGCGTTAAAATCATCAATTAGCAAGGGTGATGCTCATTTGCAAATTAAATTGGCCGGCATCTTGTCGAGAAACAACCTCAACAGCCAGGCTATCCCAGCTTTTCCTGTATAAGAAAATGTTCACTTGGACAAGCGCTATTTTGGGGCAGATTCGATCGGAGTGCGAAGGTGCGTTTAGATTAGGGTGAACAATTGCAATTACTCCTTACTGCATGATTAGTCGCATACATGCGGTACTGAGTGTAAACAATGTTTGGTTAGAACAACAAGCATTTTGATTTCCGCTTGGTGTTCCTATAAAAAAAAGTCCGAAAGGAATAATTCTAAAACTTTTGTGACATCTTGAAAATTTCATTGCTTTTAGCTAAGTTGTGTCGTTATCTTATACATATATATTGTGAAGTATATTTCGTGAACAATATCTGGTAATATATATGGCCACGAGGTGCCCATTTTATAATTTTATGTGATATAGTTAATTCCTTGGTTCAAAGACACAATCACGATGTCACTTTTAACACTGCGACACAAAGTTGTATCAATCACGGGTATTTTGGGCGACCTACCACACTTCGCGACAATATTTTATACCGTGTAAATAAATCAGCTTAAAATTTAGAATTTATCTTAAACACAAAGAAAGGACAAGAAAATGCCGTATAGTTCTAAATTTCAAGCTGATCTATTTACAGGTGTACCAACAAGCTCACCTCTTCACTGTTGTACTTAAACATCTTGATTCAGGTAAGATATGTGTTACTGTAAACAAAGGAATGTCGAGTCGTATGAACACGACGTTATGTGCGTTAATGTAGATTTTCTTCTACTCTTGCGTCAAAATTAAATAACTGAATTTCATAGTTTGGTACATAAAAACAAAAGTAAATTGCACGGACGATCGAAGAAGCTATATAGTTAATCGTTTCACGGCGTAAATAGTGTATATGGCCAGAACAACGTGGAAAATATATTCTTAATTTAGCGGTTCAAAC